>NC_091472.1:97171115-98460079 GCF_036971445.1 Narcine bancroftii
CAACTCCATTAGCTCCTCCGCAAACTCCTGAGGAAGTAGAGGCTTTCTTCGTGATGCCATTGGTGTGTTGGTTCCAGGAAAGATCTTCCGAGATAGTGACTCCCAAGAACCTACATTTGCTCATCTTCTATTGATGACAATAAAACAATCAAATCATTAAGGAAAAGTTCAAGGAAGCCTATTTGAAATCCTAATCTGATCTGGTCTTTATGTGATCCACAGCCCTGTTGTTGCTTGCCTCTTGCAGTAGGATGATTATATAAACTAAAATGTATAAATGGCTAATGAATTTTTTTCTGCAAAGGAATCTCTTATTGTTATTTTGTTTGTGGGGAACAGTAACAATGCTTTGGTCAAAATGTTAAAGATTTGATTTAATTTGCACGTTCGAAATGTACCGGGGTTGTAGGTTAATAGCTATAATTGGGCAGCACGAGACAGTGGGCTGAAATGGCCTGTTACTGTGCTGTTAAAACAATTCACTCTTAAACAGTGCTGCTGAACAGCAATGCTGCTAATTATCAGGCTAAAAGTGTAGCTCATTGTTAATTGGAAGTTATCATTACTCACTTTCATGTGTCCCAATGATTCGTCATAAGGTTTGTTAAATTTGTATGAAAGGCAGAATCTTCATTTGTGAGATGCAAGGAACAAAGTCGTTGGCTTTCCCCAAGTAAATGCATTGATTTCAGTGCAATTTTCTCAATTGAAGTGTTTAATTTCTTTGCATTGAATCCTGCATGCACATTATTAAACATGAACGGGGAATGTTTCTATTTATTGAATGGATAGCTATTACAATGATGGCAGATGAAGTCTTCTCTCCTTGAGATGGAGGTGTTGATAAATTTCCTAAAGCAGTAGCAAGCAGCACAAAGTGAGACATGGCAGAGAAAAATATCAGCCGTTTGACAATGGCTGGATGGGAGAAGCCAGAGAGTCGTGGTAAATTATTGCTTCTCAGACTGGAGGCCTATGACTAGTGGTGTGCCTCTGGGATCAGTGCTGGGACCATTGTTATTTGTCATCTATATCACATTGCCATATTTGCCACATTGACCACCGCCAGTGGGCTGATATCGCCTCAAACTGTACATCTTGGCGCCTCACAGTTCGGCGGGCAGCAACCTCCTTTGAAGAAGACCGCAGAGCCCACCTCACTGACAAAAGACAAAGGAGGAAAAACCCAACACCCAACCCCAACCAACCAATTTTCCCCTGCAACCGCTGCAACCGTGTCTGCCTGTTCCGCATCGGACTTGTCAGCCACAAATGAGCCTGCAGCTGACGTGGACATTTACCCCTCCATAAATCTTCGTCCGCGAAGCCAAGCCAAAGAAAAGGAAAAAAGAAAGATATCAATGATCTGAATGATAATGTGGTAAATTGGATCAGCAAGTTTGCAGATTGGAGATGTGGACAGCGAAGAAGATTTTCAAAGCTTGCAGAGGGATCTGGACCAGCTGGAAAAATGGGCTGAAAAATGGCAAATGGAATTTAATGCAGACAAGTGTGAGGTGTTGCATTTTGGAAGGGCAAACCAAGAAAGGACACACCCACAGTGAATGATAGGGCACTGACAAGTGTAGTAGAACATGGATTTTTGTTTGAACTTAATTTTTATTTCCATATGCAATCATATCGTGAGCATACAAACAAAATACATAGATCACAACAGATGTATACAATGCATCAATCCATCTTGTTTGAATTCCATTCATAGAGGCATTACAGATTTAGGCACCTCATTAATCTCATTCTAACTCATATGCAGTCACCCATATATTTAACCATACACTTCTTCATATGCCCATTATGACACTTTCAAGCTTAAAGAGGAGAAGGTCAGAATAAATCATCGATTTTATCACTGTGTCATCACAATATATGCACATGTATACAATCACAACCTCATCTGTATACATTACTCCAATTACATGTAGAGTGCACCAGTTGAACTCCTCCCCACCACTAAGATTACGGAGAGGTTTTATCCTTAATCAATCTTGGAAATTGTAGTATAACTGGCGACCACTTGATGTTGAAAACATCGGTCCTTAGTTGGAGTTTAGCTGTTATGCTTTCCATCAAATATGCACTTTTTAATCTTTCTCTCCATTGTTGGGGGCAGTTGGTAGTTTTACTTTTCTCCATAATACTGTAAACATCTTCTTTGTGATCAACAGCAACACCCCAAGTAAATATGACTGGCTTTTGGTATCTATATCCTCTGGAGTCATTGACAATATACAATATGCTGTCTCCAAAGATAGGTCTGCCCTCATGATTTGCTTAATTTCCATGAATATCTCTCCAATATTGATATAGTTTGGAAAAGACCCAAAAAGATATGGGTATGATTGCCAATCCTCCCACATTCTCTCCAGCATAATTCTGAGGTGTGACTATATCTCGCCAACACTTGAGGAGTCTTAAATACTCTCATTTTAATTTTCCATTCAAATTCCCTCCAGGTTGGGCTACTTGTTAACTTGTGACCATCAAGACATGTCTTCTCCCACATTTTATCTGTAATACAAATATTCATTTCTAATTCCCATTTCTGTTTTATTTCCATAGTGTTTCCTCATACATTATCTTGAAGCCACCTGTATAAGTGATCTATCAGGTTCTCCTTTATCACTCCCTCTATAGTCAGCATGAAAATGTTTTCTAGTGTAGATGGTTTTTGTGGTAAACTACTGTTCAGCTACGATTGGCTGCTGCCAGCTGAGCACACCTCCCGAGTCCGATCTTACCTATAGCCCTTTGTATGCTCCCGATTCTGCTCGGCCTTGATCAGTCAATGAAGCTGTTCCAATCTGTAATTAATAAAAGCCTATCAGTTTCACAACTTCAGTCTTATGTGATTATTGATGGTACATCAGTTTTTTACATATCTGCACCCAATTTGCATGTGTCTGAAAGTAGTGCCACACTTGAAGAAATCTAAAAAAATCCATCCCTGACAAACCAAATTCTTTCTGAAGATGTTCATATGATTTCAAAGTTTCTCTACAAAAAAGCTGATCCACAATAGTTAGCCCTTTATCCACCCATTATATAAAGCCATAATCTACATTTCCAGGTAGGAATTCTGGGATAGCCACTATTTTTAATACTCTGGATACAGAGTTTATAATGATTTAGTTGTTTTCTAACAGCCAACCAAGTTTTCATTGTGAATTTAATCCATTCATTATCTATTTTTAATTTCTTCCAATTTTGCTTGGCTTAGGAATGGTAGCCCTTCCAGAGAAATACTGGGGCATGAATTTTGTTCTGTATTCACCTGACCTTTTTGCTTATTATTTGTTATCAATGTTATCAGGATTTTCAGCTATTTTGCCCAGACGTAATATTTCATGTTGGACAAATTAAGGCCTTCTTTTTGTTTTGATAACGAAATCTAACATCTAGGTTTTTTATTTTCCCATACAAATCTTGATATCAATTTGTCAAGAGCTTTAAATGCTATCATAAGAAATCGGAACAGGAGTAGGCCATCCAGCCTGCTCTGCCATTCAATAAGATCATGGGTGATCTGATCATTAACTCAACTCCACTTACCTTCCTTTTCCACAAATCCCTTAATTCAATTTTTATGTAAAAATCTACCAAACTGAACCTTAAACATGTTTAATAAAGTAGCCACAACCACTTCCCTGGGTTGAGAATTCCTTCTGGCAAGGATTGGAATTAAAAAAAAGCAGTCTGGGCAAAGCATTCATTGGGACAGTTTCAATTCTAACAATGATAAAGGGAGAATTTCCCATCTGAGGACATCTTCTTTTATCTCCAATAACTTTCCGTGATTGGCCTCAGACAGTTTTAAGATGGAGGGAATGATAATAACACCTAGGTGTCTGAAGCCCTCTCTTGACCAATGAAACCTGACCTGGTTATCATGTACCTGACACCATCATTGCTTCCAATTTTGAGTCATTAATTTGATATCCAGATATTACTCCATAATCTTTTAAAACTTGTATCATGCAAGGCACTGAAGAAATAGGGTCGGTCACATACAGCATTACATCATTTGCAAATAGGGATATCTTATGTTCCACCCCTCTATTGTCTTTTAAACCCTTTTTTATAAACCCCCTTGCCTAATAATTTCATCAAATGGCTCTGCATATATCAAACTGTCTCCCTGACTAACTCCAAATTTTAACTTGAAAAACTGAGAGCAACATCCATTCACCCTCACTCTTGACCTTGGGTTTGAATATAATACTTTCATCCAATTTATAAATTTTCCGTGAAATCCCATCTTATCTAATGTATGGATTGGTTAGATCTAGTCTACTCTATCGAAAACTTTTGTGCATCTAAACTAAGTATCATAGATGTTTCTTTTTTGCATATGACATAATGTCAAGAATACACCTTATGTTATTGGCTCCCTGTCTACCACATATAAATTTTGTTTGATTAGGGTGAATCAACTGTGTTATAACCTTTGAATTCTCTTTGTTAGTATAGCACTAAGTATCTTTTGATAATTACTTAAATTACTTACCGGCCTATAATCTTCACACTTATGAATAACGGAGATTATAGCCTTTCCCCACAATTTAGGAAGATTTCCTTCCAATAGGACATAATTATAGACCTTGGCCAGAATCAGGAAGAGCTCCTCCCTATTACACTTGTAGAATTCTCTCGGAATCCCATCAGTCCCTGGGGACTTATTATTCACTAGTTTATTAATAATTTCCTTTATTTCCTGTTCTTCAATACATGCTGTCATTTTTACTGCTTCTTCTTGGGAAAGGGAGGGTAGATTTAATCTAGTAAGGAATGTTCTTATCTTCCCTTCTTTGTCTATGATATCAGGGGAGTTATCTAGTTCATCATAAACGGATGCAAATGCTTCTGCTATTTCTCTTGGTTGTGAAATTTACTTCCTTGAGACCAGGTGAAAGTCTTTGGAGAACATTCGATTAGCTTGAATAAAGGGATCTGGGAAAACAGATACATAATTCCCTGAAAGTGATGTCACTGGTGGATAGGGTTGTAAAAAGAGCTTTTGGTATGTTGGCCTTCATAAATCAAAGTAATGAGTACAGGAGTTATGATGTTATGGTAAAGTTATACACGGCATTGATAATAGGAGTATTGTGTGAAGTTTTGGTCACCTACCATAGGAAAGATATCAATTAGATATGAAGGGTGCAGAGAAGATTTACTAGAGTGTTGCCTGGACTTCAGGAACTGAGTGACAGGGAAAGGTTAAACAGGTTAAGACTTTATTCCATGGGTCATAGAAGAACGAGGAGAGATTTGTTAGAGGTATTTATAATTATGAGGGAATAGACAAGAGTAAATGTAGACAGGCTTTTTTCACTGAGGTTAGGTGAGATACAAGCCAGAGGACACGGGTTAAAAGTGAAAGTGGAAAAATTTAGGGGCAACATTAGGGGGAACTTCTTCACACAGAGAGTGGTGGAAGTGTGGAATAAGCTGCCAGCTGAAGTGGTGAATGCAGGCTCAATTTTAACATTTAAGAAGAATTTGGACAGGTATATGGATGGGAGAGGTATGGAAGGCAATGGACTGGGTTTAGGTCAGTGGGACTAGGCAAAAAAATGGTTCAGCACAGACTAGAAGGGCCAAAGGGACCTGTTTCTATGCTGTAATGTCCTGGTTCTGTAGCAACTGTGTCAGTGTGAAATAAAGAATGAGAAAATGATTAGACATAGTCGAGTCGAAGTTCAGTAGAAGCCATTTACTCAAACAGTCACTGGCAGCTTTTGACAACCCCTCACGTTTCAAATTATGTAACCGCCTTGTGATGTAATGACATCACTTTGAACCTCCCGAGCTGGTTCAAGTGAGCCGCTACATGGCCCCCCTCCAGAACCGGTAATAGGAGCCTGAACCTTTGGTGCCATTAGTGTCCACCCCTCTTGGGCGGTCATCCATGCCTTTGCAACGGGGGCCTCGGCAAGGGCCGATCAAGGTCGAGATGAACGGGCTTTAGTCAGTCAATTATAAATGTCTCTGCATGCCCCCCCAATGTCCAGTATACAAGTTGTACGATGGTTTTGTAGCACTCTGAAGGGGCTCTCATATGGCCTCGAAGAGTGGCCTGTGTACATCTCTACACACAAACTCAGTCTCGGAGTTCCTTTAGGATGAAAGGTGTCGTTGTTCCATGCCTTGACATGGAAACTGGGGCCAATTTTCCAAGCCGCTCCTACTGCCTAAGACTTCAGTCGATGGCACCTCATGTCCACGTGCTTCAACAAAGGAGTGGGACAAGGCATCAGCCACAATATTATTCTTACTGGATATGTGTTTAATCCTGGTTGAAAACTCTGATACGTCAGATAGGTGGCGTTGCTGGCGGGCTGATCAGAGATCTGATGCCTTTGAGAAGGCAAATATTAGTGGTTTGTGGTCAGTGAAGTCCCTGCCTTCCAAAAAATAGCGGAAGTATCTGACCGCTAGATACAGTGCCAGCAGTTCCCTATCGAAGGCTTTGGTGAGGTCAACAAAGGTGATGTAGAGTCCTTTGTTTTGTTCTCTGCACTTTTCTTGGAGCTGTCTGAGGGCAAAGACCATGTCAGTAGTTCCTCTGTTTGCGCGAAAGCCGCACTGTGATTCTGGGAGAATATTCTCGGTGACACTAGGTATTATTCTATTTAGGAGAATCCTAACGAAGATTTTGCCTGGAATGGAGAGCAGCGTGATTCCCTTGTAGTTTGAGCAGTCACCGTGAGCAGGAAAGGGCTTTGGCAAATACTAGAGCGCCTCGGATGCCCCCCAAAGTTCCTCAACATGGTTATCCAACTGCACGAAAACCAACAAGGTCGGGTCAGATACAGCAATGAGCTCTCTGAACCCTTCTCCATTAACAATGGCATGAAGCAAGGCTGTGTTCTCGCACCAACCCTCTTTTCAATCTTCTTCAGCATGATGCTGAACCAAGCCATGAAAGACCCTCAACAATGAAGACGCTGTTTACATCCGGTACCGCACGGATGGCAGTCTCTTCAATCTGAGGCGCCTGCAAGCTCACACCAAGACACAAGAGCAACTTGTCCGTGAACTACTCTTTGCAGATGATGCCGCTTTAGTTGCCCATTCAGAGCCAGCTCTTCAGTGCTTGATGTCCTGTTTTGCGGAAACTGCCAAAATGTTTGGCCTGGAAGTCAGCCTGAAGAAAACTGAGGTCCTCCATCAGCCAGCTCCCCACCATGACTACCAGCACCCCCACATCTCCATCGGGCACACAAAACTCAAAACGGTCAACCAGTTTACCTATCTTGGCTGCACTATTTCATCAGATGCAAGGATCGACAACGAGATAGACAACAGACTCGCCAAGGCAAATAGCGCCTTTGGAAGACGACACAAAAGAGTCTGGAAAAACAACCAACTGAAAAACCTCACAAAGGTAAGCGTATACAGAGCCATTGTCATACACATACTCCTGTTCGGCTCCGAATCATGGGTCCTCTACCGGCATCACCTACGGCTCCTAGAATGCTTCCACCAGCGTTGTCCCCGCTCCATCCTCAACATTCATTGGAGCGCTTTCATCCCTAACGTCGAAGTACTCGAGATGGCAGAGGTCGACAGCATTGAGTCCACGCTGCTGAAGATCCAGCTGCGCTGGGTGGGTCACGTCTCCAGAATGGAGGACCATCGCCTTCCCAAGATCGTGTTATATAGCGAGCTCTCCACTGGCCACCGTGACAGAGGTGCACCAAAGAAAAGGTACAAGGACTGCCTAAAGAAATCTCTTGGTGCCTGCCACATTGACCACCGCCAGTGGGCTGATATCGCCTCAAACCGTGCATCTTGGCACCTCACAGTTCGGCGGGCAGCAACCTCCTTTGAATAAGACTGCAGAGCCCACCTCACTGACAAAAGGCAAAGGAGGAAAAACCCAACACCCAACCCCAACCAACCAATTTTCCCCTGCAACTGCTGCAACCGTGTCTGCCTGTCCCGCATCGGACTTGTCAGCCACAAACGAGCCTGCAGCTGACGTGGACATTTACCCCCTCCATAAATCTTCGTCCACGAAGCCAAGCCAAAGAAAAGAGTTCCCTATCCAATGTGTTGTATTTCCTTTCTGGACGGCGGAGGTGCCTACTAAAAAAATGCTAGAAGCTTGAATTCTCCATTGGTGTACCATTCCAAGACCCCACTGATGCATCTGTCATTAAGGTGGTTGGTGCATTCATTTGTGGATGAACCAGCCTGCCTGTTGCCTTCACTAGGGCATCTTTGGTTTGCTGGAATGTTACCATCATCTCCTTTGTCCACTTGAGTTCTTTGGCATCACTGGACATAAGGTCAAAGAGGGGATTCATGATATGAGCTTCAGAGGGTAGAAAGCAGCGATAGAAATTGACCAACCCACAAATTTCTTGAGTCCTTTGATGGTATCGGGCCATTGGTATTGGAATTTGAAGATGGCTTCCACCTTGCTAGGCATTGGAACAACACCCAGTGACTTCATGTCCCAAGAACTTAATAGAGGACTGCCCAAATTTGCACTTGGCAGGGTTCACAGTTAGCCCGAACTCCTGTAGATGGTGGCAGAGTAAACACATATGATGCAGGTGCTCTTTATGGGAGTGGCTGGTGACACGTATGTCGTCTAAGTATACGAAAAAGAAGTCCATGCCATACCCCACTGCGTCCATTAGTCACTGGAATGTTTGTCCAGGATTTTGAAGCTCAAAAGGCAAAATTTGAGGAGGCCGAATGGTCTTATGATGGCGGTCTTGGGCACACCTTCCAGGTTTACAGGTATTTGATGGTACTCACATACCAAGTCAATTTTAGAAAATACCCTGACCCCTTGAAGATTAGCTGTAAAGTCTTGTATATGGGTCACAGGGTACTGGTCTGCAGTAGTAGCATCGTTGAGACGTCTGTAATCCCTGCAAGGTCTCCAGCCTCCTGTGGCTTTGCACACCATATGTAGCAGGGAATCCCATGGTCTATCAGACCTGCATATGATTCCAAGTTCCTCCATTTTGTGGAACTCTTGTTTTGCAAGCCACAACTTGTCGGGTGCCAGGTGTCTTTCTCGGCCGTGTAGAGGAGGTCCTTGGGTGAGGATGTGGTGTGTGACACCATTTGGGTATGCCAGTGAAGAACTGGGAAGTGACAATGTCCGTAAACTCCCCAAGAAGTTTGGTGAATTCGTTGTTTGAGTACTCATTGCGTCTATGTGCAGGCGGGTAGTTTGGCTTTTCCAAGGCGGAAAGTCTGGAACTTTGTGGTGTTCACCAACCAATGCTCTGAGGAAGTCTGCACCCAGCAACGGCTGGGACACAGCAGCAAGAATGAACTTCCATGTGAACTTATTGTCACTAAATTTCAGGGGTATAGTCCATGAGCCGTACATACAAGTCAGCATGTCATTCATTAACTCCAAAGGGGCTCAGTTCCCCAGGCCATCGATATGGAGGAGCCATGTGGCTAGCTCGTGTCATGAGACTCTGTAAATCTGGAGAAGTAGGGCTTTGTACTTGCTGAGAGCTTGTGGGTCCCGAAGGAAATCCACTACTTGACCATCCATGTCCTGGTTGAGGGCACTTACCACATGAATGTACTTAGTGGTGTCCACTTCTATCTTGCGAATGTAGAACTGCGCCTCACCCTGCCCGAACCAACCTTCAGGTTGAGTGGTCCAAAAGACAGGCAGTTTGAGAGAACCTGCTGCATTGCCCATGTTGGGTCCAAAATCCATTTGGGCCCGTCAGGGTCACCAATGTAGCAACTGTGTCAGAGTGTGAAATGAAGAACAAGAAAATGATCAGACGTAGTCAAGTCGAAGTTCAGTAAAAGTCGTTTACTCAAACAGTCACTGGCAGCTTTTTACAACCCCGCGTGTTCCAAATGACGTCATAATTTTGTGACGTCACACAGAACCTCCCAAGCCAGTTCGATTAAGCCTCTGGTGAGCCGCTAAGTTCTATGATCCTGATGCTAGGATGCTGAGTGTCACCATTACACAATCCATTCATTTGCGAGTTTGCACTGGAGGTCATGAGAGGTCACAGAATTCAGCACCATCCCTTAAATGCAGTTTTGATGAGTGAGGCTTAGTAAAACAAAATTTTGTGCTATCATTTTTCAGATTATTTTGAACATTTCAGTGTATGTGAATTTTGGGAATTTAATGCTGAAAAATTGTTGGAGGAGTTTAATTTCCTGACTAGTACTAAACCATCCAGGAATGTGTTTAAAATTGTTGTACTGTGGGTTAAGCCAGTTTTCAATCTCAAGCCTCACTTCATCCAGAGTTGAGAACATGGATTCCAGGTCACAGTTAATTAAAAGAACCAATGAGAGGAGATCACATTTGTGTAGTAAAGAGTTCATTTGTAATCATAAAAGAACGTATTCTAAGTTATCAATGAAGTCCAGGAAACATAGACTGGGATAATTTGATAATTTTGCTGCATCATTTGATTTCAGAAATCAGTAGGATTTTGCAGCAGAGTGATGAAGGGTGGACATATGTAAATGAGGGCAGAGATGGAACAATTGCAATTGCAGGAAAATTACCCTGCTCTCCAGAGAGATTGCATTCAGAACATGTAGAAAGTTACAAAGAAGTTTTTGTAGGAACTCACAAGGTGTTCCTGCTCAGGAATCAGTATTCAATTTAACATCCATAATCAATCCACAACATGGGCAGTGAGCAACCTCATACCTACATTCAGCATGGACACCAGTTGTAGTTTTCTATGCCATGACAGAAGTGATCCCAAACTTGTGGTATTTTCTTTATATTAACATAATCAATTCCATCTTGAGTATATTCAAATCTAACTCTCAAATAAAGAATGAAGTAAACTGCTATTCTTTTCTCTACAACTTTTCTCAACCCCCTTCCCAGTGATCGCTCCTTCTACCTGTCTCTCCACCTCTCAGATTCTTTCTAATACCCTACCACCTCTTGGCCCACCCCTCAGGTTCTATCCCCCTTTATATGTGCAATATTACCAGTCTTTCACTTTAGTATAAATAAAGGGTATTGACCCAAAATGTTGACTGACCATTTCTACCCAAGGACATTGTCTGACCTGCTAAGTTCCTCCAGCAGCTCATTGTATTCTGGAGAATTGTTCTGTTAGTTGTTATCATCTATTCATAATGTAGCTACAACTTCATTTTGAAATACAAGATGGGGTTACAGAGATTAGAAAAGAGATGATCAGAGTACACAGTACCCTTTAGTATCTGCTTTGGTCTCGGTTATTTTATTTTACCCACAACATGTTTCTGGTCTCTTGAAGCAATCAGCTCATCTTGGGAGCACCCGCAACTACCAGGACAGATGGCCAGTAAATTGCATAGGGAAATGTCAAGCATTTCTTCAATGCAAATTTGACACCCACTAATGTCATTATTATGTATTGTATTCATTTACAACATCTGTTATAGTTTTGCAGTATTCAGTCTTTGGTAGAATATATCTATACAATGCAGCTGAGGCATGTAAAATAATGTCAAAGGATTTTTTATTATATTTTTCAATTGGGTAGTTAAATATTTCAACATTTCTGCTGATAAACAATGGGTCATTAATATTTATTTGGTATTCCCACACTGTTAACATTGTTCTAAATATCTGCTTAGGCTGTTAGATGATTTATGGTTATGTTTTGCTCACTCTTTAAGCTGCCTGTTCTTAGTGCATGACTTATGCCAGCCAATTCTTCGAGAACTGTAGCTATGGCTAGGGTGAATTAGACCATTCATTGTAATATTATGTGAAAATTTATTTAAATAACACCGAATTAATAAAGTAAAAACAGCCTTGATCATCTTAAAATTACAAGGATGGGTGGAATTCCTCGAACCCCAAGATGATGATTCTCTTCAAAAGAAAATTCTTAATCAACATGTTTTTATTATTGTACAGGCATATATTATGTTCCATTATTGATCTGAATAAAATTCAAATGCCATCTAAAATTTGTCATTGACACCACAGTCAAGGGCAGATGCACAGACGGCAATGAGGAAGCGTACATGAGTGAGAGACATCAGCTCTTTGAGTGATGTCACTCAACATTAGCAAAACTAAGAAACTGATTGTGGAGTTCAGGAGGGGGAAATTAGGAGAACACAAACCAGTCCTCATCGAGGGGTCAGTCGTGGAAAGAGTTAGGAGCTTCAAGTTCTTGGGTGTCAAAATCTCTGAAGATCTATCCTGGGGTTTCTATGTCAATGGAATCATGAAGAAGGTTTGCCAGCACCAATACTTTGAGAGGAGTTTGAGGAGCTTTGGTATGTCACCAAAGACTTTAAAATTTCTGCAGGTGTACTGTGGAGAGCATTCTGACTGGTTGCATCATTGTCTGGTATGGAGGTGCCAATGCACAGGATAGGAAAAGACTAAAGAGAGTTCTGAACTCTGACACGCCATCATGGGCATGTCTCCATTCCATTCCATTGAGGACATCTACAAAAGTCAGTGTCTTAAGAAAGCAGTCTCTATCCTCAAGGACTCTCACCACCCTGGCCATTCCCTCTTCACATTGCTGCCATCAGGAGGTACAGGAGCCTTAAGACGAACAGCCAATGGTATAAAAACAGCTTCTTTCCCTCAGCCATCAGATTTCTGATTGGACAATGAACCACAGACACTCTTACTTTCTCTTGCACTTTTTTATTTAAAAAAAACTAATTTACAGCAAATATTTTCACTGTAAAGCTGGCAGAAAGCAATAAATTTCAAGACGTTTATGAGAATAAGATTCTGATTCTGAAAACATTAACTATTGCTATGAAATGACACAGTGGCTTTCTGATGCCAGTGTTATTCTGCTACGTCTTCAAAAAACATTCTGATTATAATAAGCGTTATAATCTACTTGAACCTTAAAATAAATTTGACAACTGTCTTGTACAGCTGTTGCTCATTTTGAGTTACGTAGCCCCATGGTTGTGTGCTGGAATTTCATACTGATTAATTTTCCTTTAATTTGAGGAAATGTATTATGTTGCATTAACAACTGGTCATGATAAATCTGTAAACATTGCCTTTTAATTTATTCATCTCTCCATACAATCCAATTTCATTAATTAAGGTTAACCTATAATTCTGTGAGTCGGGTATTTTTCTGTCAGATTGGGAGTGCATCTCATATTATTTTTAGTGCAATCTAGGAGCTTGCTATCTCATTTATTTCATGATGAGGAAGTCAAGGAGATTTATTATGGCCAAATTTCTGTGATTTGGCTATTGCTGGTATCTTACCAGCTAGAAATGCCGCCTCCAATTAATTTCAAGGCAAAATCATCTTCTGCAAAATGAAATAATGCACAGGAACATGGGAATAATTAACCCAATTTCCATGACTGATTTGTTCAATATCATCAACTATCTTTTACAAATTCATGATAAAAATTAACTTTTTATTCAATACATTCTATAATCAATTTTTGCTGAAATTTAACAAAATAGTGATTTAAATGTGGTGACGTACACGATTGCAGCGGCGAATCGACCCTGATTGTTACGTATGGGTGGCGGGGCAGCTGCGGTAAGGATGGCATTGCGGGACTGTCTCTTCTGGTACAGACTGGAAGGCGGTGTACGCACTCGCATTATCATGACTCAAGCACCAATGCGGAAGGGGTGGAACAGAGTCTTGCTTAAAGGCAGTGTAAGAGATTCAAAATTAAACCAGTGAGTTGTGATGCCTGAGCACACAGCCTGTGTTTCAGTCTCTGCCCTTTGTTCACTCACAACACTCTACATTTGGTGACCCCGATGAGACTCCACGTCCTGAAGACTCGACACAATGGATCAAACAGCTGTAGGCGCCGTTGCGTTGAAGCTGCCAACTTTCTAGATGAACAGGCCCCACACTTGGTTTGGCCAAGCGGAGGCCCAGTTCCAGATCAAACAGATAACCTCTGATTCGATGAGATACTTCTTCTTGCTCGACCAGGAAACCACCTCATGAGTAGATGACTTTATTCAAGCGCTGCCAGAGCAAGGTAAATATATGGCTCTGAAAATCCTCCTTGTTAGCACATACGGCCTCTCACGGCGCGAGCAAGCAGTCAGGCTCATGCACTTGGATGGCCTGGATGACAGGATCTTCTTGGACCTCATAGACGAAATGCTCATGGTGGCAGAAAGGCACAAGCCCTGCCTCATGTTCGAGCAAGCGTTCCTCGAACAGATGCCCAAAGACATCAGGCTCCTGTTGGCCGACGCAGATTTTGTCAACCCACACAAGGTTGTGGCGAATGCAAATGTCCTCTACCACTCGAAGCATGAGGCAGTAGACTCCATCAACCATGTCTCGTGACCACCACCGAGGACAATGCCCAAGTCTAGTCCACCATGTGAGTAGGCCGTGCCCCGCCAGAAAGCAGAGGTCTGATTCCAAATGGTGTTTCTATCACTAACATTGGGGGGTGTCCGCCCACAGATGCTGGCAGCCATGTTCGTTCCCAGGAAATGACGCGACCAGCCGCCATTAGTGGCTGTGGCAGCTGGCCGACAAAATAACGTTCTCCATGTATGGGACAGCATTTCAGGCTGCAGATTCCTCATGGACACAGGGTGGAGATAAGCATCATTCCCCTTTAAGTGCTCAAAATATGCACAAAGCCCCAGGGACCTTGCCCTTTGAGCCGCCAACAACATCACCATTCGAACCTCCGGCAAAAGGCGGATTCCTGTATGTTTTGGTGCCACTTTCAAATGGTCCTTCATGTTCACTTCGGTGGACAAACCCCTGCTTGGCGCAGATTTCCTACGGGCCCATTATCTCTGTTTGTTGACCTCCAGGGCAGATGGCTAGTCCATGCAGAGACTTTCCACAGGTGCCCATCGGCAAGTCCAATGAACGATCCACCCAGCTCACTTCCATGGAGACCAAGCATGGCCAAGCCAGCCACCTCTCTCCATTCTGCACCAGCAGTTCACGGCGGCCATGTCCAAACATGGCGTACAACACCGCATTGCTACCATTGGTCCATCATTGCATTCATGTGCCCGATGCCTGGCACCAGACAAACTCACCCTCACTGAGGGAGAGTTTGGGCGCATGGAGTTACTGTGTATCGTTTGTAGGTCCAATAGCCCATGGGCCTCACCCCTTCACTTGGTGTCTAAGTTCAACAGCAGCTGGAGGCCCTGCAATGTTTACAGACATCTCAATGACACAACAAAACTGGACCGCTACCCAATTCCCCATATCCAGGATTTCACAGCAAATCTCCATGGAGCAAAACTCTTCTCCAAAGTCGATCTGATCTGGGGATACCATCTTATCCCCGGATACCCAGATGACGTCCAGAAGACCGCTATCATCACCCCTTTTGGCCTTTTCAAGTTCCAACGCATGCCATTTGGGTTGAAAAATGCAGCGCAGACCCTTCAGTGCCTCATGGAAGTGATCAGAAGAGACTTGCCTTTCTTCTTCATATACCTTGATGATATCCTGGTAGCCAACAGCTCACCTGAGGAGCACATGAAGCATCTCCACCAGCTTTTCATTCGCCTTGCACAGTTCAGCCTCACCGTCAACCTGGAGAAGTACCAGTTCGGCCTCACAGAAATGGACTTTCTGGGCTACAGAATTACTCCAGTGGGAGCAACCCCTTTGCCAGCCAAAGTTGAGGCAATCCAGCAGTTCGACAGACCAACAACAGTAAAGGGACTTCAGCAATTCATGGGTATGATGAATTTCTACAACAGATTCATCCCTGAAGCTGCCAAGATCATGCACCTGCTTTTCATGTTGATGTTGGGTTCATCGCGGGAGCTTGAATGGACAGAGGAGGCTCACAGCACATTTGAGCAGACTAAGGAGACCTTGGCCAACACGATGATGCTGGTACACCCATGTATGCATGTACCGCAGCACTCACAGTGGACGCTTCCTACACCGTCCTGGAACAGTTCGTGAATGACTCATGTCAGCCCCTCGCTTTCTTCAGTAGACATCTGTGGCTGCCTGAGTTGAAGTACAGCTCATTCGATAGGGAGCTGCTCATTCTCTACCTGGCAGTTCGGCACTTCCATTACTTCCTGGAAGGGCATCTGTTCACTGTCTACACCAATCACAAACCATTAACTTACGTCTTTTCGAAGTCCTATGACCTGTGGTCTTCCCGACAACAAAGACACTTATCCTACATTTCTGAATTCACCACTGCTATCTGACTCTTGGGAAAGCACAACTTGGTTGCAGATGCACTCTCCAGACCCACGGTTAATACTGTCTCAGGGCATAGACTACCATAGCCTGCGCACAACTGGACGACCCAGAGACACTCAGCTACAGAACAGCAATCATGGGTTTGCAGCTCCAAGACCTCCCGCTGGACGCCGATGACACAATGCTCCTCTGCGATGTTTTCACCGGCCAGCCCCACCCTCTCATTCCCACCTAAAGGAGGAGAACGGTTTTCAACATGATCCATGGGTTGTCGCACCCCTCCAACGACACGACTAATGTCAGTGAAATTTTTTTGGCATGGCCTGCGTAAGCATGTCACAGAATACGTAAAGTCCTGCACAAACTGCCAGGCTACCAAGGCCCAGCAACACACCAGACACCAGCTGCAAAACTTTGACAATCCTTCCTGAACATAAACATAGAAAACATTGAAATTGGCCCTTCAAGCCTACACCGCCATTCATTTTGATCATGGCTGATCATCCACTCAGTGCCCTGTTCCAGCTCTCTCTCCATACCCCCTGATCCCCCTAGTCACAAGTACTAAATCTAACTCTCTCTTAAATATAGCTATGGAACTGGCCTCAATCACTTCCTGTGGCAGAGAATTCCATAAATTCACCACCCTCTGAATGAAAAAATTCTTCCTCATCTCAGTCCTAAAGGACTTCCCCTTTATCCTTAAACTGTGACCCCTGGTTCTAGACTTACTCAACATTGGGAACAATCTTCCTGCATCTAGCCTGTCAAATCCCTTTAAAATTTTGAACGTTTCTATTAAATCTCCTCTTAATCATTTAAACTCCAGCGAGTACAAGCCCAGTCATTCTAACCTTTCTTCATATGCAAGTCCCGCCATCCTTGGTATCAATCTGGTAAACCTTTTCTGCACTCTCACCATGGCAATGATGTCCTTCCTCAGATAAGGAAATTAAAACTGAACACAATACTCCAGGTGAGGTCTCACCAAGGCCCTATACAACTGCATCAATACTTCTCTGCTCCTGTACTCGAATCCTCTTGATATGAACGCCAACATACCATTTGCCTTTTTTACTGCTTGCTGCACCTGCATGCCCACTTTTAATGACTGATGCACAGCGACCCCCAGTTCTCTTTGCATCTCCCCTTTTCCTAATTGGATACCATTAAGATAGTACTCAGCCCTCGCATTCTTTCCTCCAAAGTGGATAACCACACACTTTCCACATTATATTGCATCTGCCATGCATTTGCCCACTCACCCAACCTGTCCAAGTCACCCTGCACACTCTTAACAGCCTCTACACAGTTTACAATCCCACCCAGCTTCGTGTCGTCTGCAAACTTGGACATGCTGTTTTCTATTTCCTCATCTAAATCATTAATATATATTGTAAATAACTGGGGTCCCAGCACTGAGCCTTGTGGGACCCCACTAGTAACGGACTGCCATTCCGAAAAGTACCTGTTTATTCCTACTCTTTGCTTCCTATCTGTCAACCAATTCTCTATCCACCTCAATACCATATCCCCTATACCGTGTGCCTTAAGTTTGTATAGTAATCTCCTATGTGGGACCTTATCAAAAGCCTTCTGAAAATCCAGGTAAACCACGTCTACTGGTTCTCCCCTATCCACTCAACTAGTTACATCCTCAAAAAATTCAATAAGATTAGTCAGACACAATTTTCCCTTCATAAAACCATGCTGGGTCTGACCAATGAATTCACCACTTTCCAGATGTGCTGCAATCACATCTTTAATAAATGACTCTAACATGTCAAGCTAACCGCTCTATAATTCCCTGATTTCTCTTTCCCTCCCTTTTAAAAAGTGGAGTTACATTAACCACCCTCCAGTCCTCAGGAATGACTCCAGAATCTAAAGAGTTTTGAAAAATTATCAACAATGCATCCACTATTTCATGGGCTACTTCCTTTAGCACTCTGGGATGCAGACCATCTGGCCCTGGGGACTTGTCTGCCTTTAATCCCTTCAATTTATCCAAAACAACCTCATAACTTGCACTTATTTTCCCCAGTCTTTCCGTCACATTAGCCCCATGGTCCCCTATTATTTCCTGAAGATTATTCATATTTTCCCTAGAGAAGACCGAACTAAAGTAGTTATTTAATTGGTCTGCCATGTCCTTGTTCCCCATGACCAATTCACCTGTTTCTGACTGCAAGGGACCCACATTTGTCTTTACTCATCTCTTTCTCTTTACATATCTATAAAAACTTTTGCAGTCATTTTTTTATGTTCCCTGCCAACTTTCTCTCATAATCTCTTTTGCCTTTCCTGATTAATCCCTTTGTCTTCCTCTGTAGAACTCTGAATTTCTCCCAATCCTCTGGCATTCTATCTTTCCTGGCTAGTCTATACGCTTCCTCTTTACAGTTGATACTCTCCCTGATTTCCCTTGTTATCCAAGGATGCACTACCCTCCTTGAGTTATTCTATTTGCAAACTGGGATGAACAGATGCTGTATTTCATCCAGGTGATCCTTAAATGCTTGCCATTGCCTTTCTACAGTTAATCCTTTAAGTAACATTTGCCAATCTAACTTAATCAATTCGCGTCTCATACCCTCAAAGTCACCCTTCTTTAAGTTCAGAACCTGAGTTACAGAATTAACCCTGTCACTTTCCATCCTAATGTAAAATTCCACCATATTGTGGTCACTCTTGTCCAAAGGGCTTCGCACAACAAGATTGTTAACTGACCCTTCCTCATTACTCAGAACCCAGACTAGAATGGTCTGTTCCCTCGTTGGTTCTTCAACCTACTGGGTTAGAAAATTATCCTGTATACCTTCTAAGAAATCGTCCTCATCAGTACCCTTACCAATTTGATTCATCCAGTCTATATGGAGATTAAAGTCACCCATTATAACTGCCTTGCCTTTGTTGCATGCATTTCCAATTTCCTGTTTAATGCCATCCCCAACCTCTCTACTACTGTTAAGTGGTCTATATACAACTCCCACTAACGTCTTCTGCCCCCTTGCATTTTACAGCTCTACCCGCATTGATTCCACATCATTCAAGCTAACATCCTTCCTTTCTATTGCTTTTAACTCCTCTCTAACCAACAATGCTACCCCACCTCCTTTTCCTTTCCGTCTGTCCCTCCTGAATATTGAAAATCCATGAGTGTTAAGCTCCCAGCCTTGGTCCCCTAGAAGCCATGTCTCTGTGATCCCAACTATATCATAGTCATTTATAGCTATCTGCACATTCAAATCATCCACCTTATTACGAATATTCCTTGCATTAAGACACAAGGCCTTCAAGCTTCAACTGCCTTTAATCCCTTCAATTCATCCAACACAACCTCATAACTTACACTTATTTTCCCCAGTCCCAGAATTCAACATCAACATTGTCAGGCCCTTGCCAGTCTCCCAAGGATTGCACTACCTGCTCACAATGGTGGACTGGTACTCTCATTGGCTGAAGGCCATATCCACCCCAGATGCTACTACATAGATGTGCACAAAGGCTTTCCTCTCCGCTAAGGTTTCTGCTTTGGTGTGCCGGCAGACATTACAACAGACCAGGGTGCCCAATTCACCTCCTCTCTGTGGACGGAATTCTCAAAACTCCTGGGTACCCAGCTTCATAGTATATCGGCCTACCACCCACAAGCAAACAGCCTAGTTGAGAGGTTCCTTTGCCATTCAAGACAGCATTGATGGCACACCTTGAAAGGCCCAACTGGGTGGACGAACTACCTTGGGTGCTACTGGGGATACGTACGGTGCCCAAGGATGACCTCGGGACCTCCTTGCTGAACTGATCTATGGTGAGACCATTTCAGTCCTTGGCCAGTTCCTCCCACCTTTGATCAAGCAGAAGACTGACACCACAGCCCTCCTCGAGAGGTTGCAGCACAAGCTGGGTTCATTTGCACCACCACCACTGTCGCGGCATGGGCAGCCGCCCTGCAGCTACCCCCAGACTTGGCCTCTTGTGACTATTCATGCGCAGAGGCCTACACAGGACTCCCCTTCAGCTGCCTTATGATGGACCGTATAAAGTCTTGCATAGGAACACGTCCACATTTGCACTCAACATTGGGGGCAATTGAAACCAGCCCACTTGGACTTGTCCTAGCTGATACAGGTCCCACCACCAGTGCGCGGAGGATGGCCACCAAAGCAGTACACCTCACCTGGGATGCATCGCAAGACCGATGGTGCTGATTCTGGTGAGGGGTTGTGAGGTGATGCACATGATTGCAGTGGCAAACCGGCCCCGCTTGTTGCGTCCGGGTAGCAGGGCAACTGCAGCAAGGATGGCATCGCGGGAACATCTCTTCTGGTACAGACTGGGCGTGTACGTACTCGTGTCATTGTGACACGAGCACCAGTGTGTAAGGGGTGGAACGGAGTCTTGCTTAAAGGCTCCGCATGAGATTCAAATTAAACCAGTTAGTTATGATACCTGAGCACACAGCCTGCCGCTTCAGTCTCTGTGCTGCGCTCACTCACAACACGCCTCATAAACATCATATTTTTGTCATTGTTTTGAATGTTTTGATCTACTTTGCAATAAGCTGGAACAATGCACTCTCCCCTGCCCATTGCTGACAGAAAAAAAATGTTACTTAAACAGAAATTTCACTATGTATCTCTCAGCCTTTCTTTACTGATCGATGCTATTCATCACATGAATAACAAATTATATTTCTCCAGAAATCTTGGCTAAAGAAAAGTATAATTTAGTTATTTGAGATTGTAGGTGTTTTCATTGTGCAACATTATCAATGCAATGCATTGTTGGTGGTGGTTTGGAATAATACATAATGTTCATGTGGGCTGTTGAGAAGTGTGCATTGATGAAGGGTGGCATTCAGTACTGTTCACTGAAGGAGGCCAAATGCTTGATCCTTTTGCAACAGTATGTTTCAGCAATGTATGTGCTTTGTATCAAGTACTTGCAGTGTATTTTCATTATATGTCAGTAACACTGGACAACAAATATTTTCAAAAGGTTTGCTTCCTGAAAAAAAATTCTGGGGATTATAATAGATTACTTCAATATGAACACAAAGATATTTTCAGAAGTTGGAAAAACATTAAATTAACTTTAATTGAATTTAACATGTTTAATCACATAATGATGCTGGCACAAGCTCTCAGGTTGACTGCACATGTTGCACAACAAATGTGAGGAGCCCAGGGTTTGTCTTCATCACCAATTTTACAATTGAAGTAGAGCTCATAGGCTTTCTAAATACTGTGTCTTTGAGCCTTAAGTGTATATGCGCCACAAATGTTACAAAAGGTATCATAGCTGTTGTGACATTGACGACGTTTCTGCTGTGGTGAATCTTCCTGAAGTAAATAAATACTAGGCTATTGCCTTAAGAACACGGGCATCAACATACGTTCAATCTATATCAATGTAATGCCGTACATCTGTACATGAGAGCTGCTTTTATAGCTTGTCTACATCTATCCTGACTAAGATGCCCAGGCCTAAGACAATACAGTATTTGCATAGCACCTGCACTGGTCTGACCACAACAGCTTGCTTTGTGGGCAATATATTAGTAGCCTTACAATATGACAAAAAATCACAAAAATAGGTTATATGTAATAGGAAAATATTAAGATGATTTTCATGATCAACAGCCCAAAATCCATAATATACACCCAAAAGTGTTCAGGAAGAAAAATTGTTGTTGTTCAATATAATTTGTTCCTGAAATGCTGTATCTATGATTTATGATTTATGGCATTATAAGGCTAATAATTGAGGTAATTTTTCTTAAATATTGTCAATGTAGGGTGGATAATATTCATCATATTGGCAATTTCAAATACTCAAAAAAATCTGTTTATATAAGCATTATAATGACATCACATATGGGGTGTTTAGAACCTGAGCTCAGTAAATCGGATATTTTTCGTTAAAAGTCGACCTCTTGATGAATCAGTTGGTTTAGTCATATAATTGAGGAAGCTCCAGATTTTATCCCTAGTCTGAGCTGTGCTAGGTGCACAAGAAGCCTACTATAATGGATTCTAAATTAAATGTTTAGCTTGATTATGCCAACATTCAGCAACCAAATACCTGATAAATTTCATAAAGTTCTTTTTGATTGGGCAGAAGGTTGGTAGACCTCCTTCTGTTTACATAGGAGTGCCTGAGTATGGAAAGAATAACTTGGAGAACATGGACAAGGGAAAATATTTTTGAATGTGCACTGTTAATAAGGTGCCATTGAGTACGGAAAATAATTTCCATGAGGAGATTTTCTCTATGCGTTGTAGTGCAGTTGAAAATTATTGCAGTGAGGAGACCCTTGCAAACATGCAGGCTGAGCGCTGTTGGAATATATTTTGGGTTTGGTACTAAGGTAACGAATAAAGGTTTTCAACAAGAAAATCTGCAGATACTGGGGTCTACTATAATGTTCAAAAATGCTGCACACTTTCAGCCGGTAATGCAACACCCATGATAAATAAAAGGCAGACAACATTTTGGGCTCAAGCCCTTCATTAGGAAGCAATATGTAAGGAATTTGCCAAGTTGGGATAACAATGAAGGGTTGTGTTGGATATGCTGAGTTGTTTATTGATAGGTGCTCTATGGACAGCCTGGCCCAATTCCCTCACATTGCTCTTGAATGACCAGTAACACCACCCATTACACCTGCTTCAAAATCATATCAGGGATACAGAGTGGCACTTCCCACTAAGGAAATTTCCAGTGACTATTCTTGTAATGATTAACGTCTTGGCCTCAGTTACGGAATATCCAAAATTGTGAAGTTTCATTTCAACACTTCATTATGAAAGGTAATTATTTTCTTGCTTTTTTTGAAGACATTTTTAATTTTATTGTAATCTTTCATTCTCTATTGGGTTCTCATTCTATAATGAATTAACCTATTTCATTTTTTGTTATTTCTATGTTTCTTTATCTATAAATCTAATTTAAAGAGCATTCATGAGGACCCAAGATGCCTTATTGATCTTTTTGAGCCATTATCAGCTGATACACTTAGTATTTAGTAGCACACAGTGTTTTCCAGCTGATGATCATGTAAACTAAACCAATCTAACTAACAGGGTGCATCAAGATATGTTCCCTGGCCCAGCTCAGCACATTCTGGACAAGGTGAGGAAAATATAGTTTCAGCCAAGCCAAAAACATCTTGTGAACCAACCTCTGGACCATTGAAAGCAGCCCTGTGAGGAAGTGTCTCAAGAAAGATGCAAACATAATAAATGTTTCCTTTCACCCTGGTCACAGCTTCTTCTTGCTGCTACCTTCAGGCAGAAGGTAAGAAGCCTGACATCTGGTATCTGCAGGTTCAAGAACAGTTTTCTTCCAACATTCATTGAGCTCTTGAACTTTTCCATACCACCCTAACCAGTCTGATACCTCAGGTCCAAATACCTGTCTGTACTATTGGAACAACCCATTTTTTTTGCACTAACTGTAGTTGTAAATATTTACCTATCCTTTTATATTTATTGTTTTTTTCTCTTGTGTGAATACAATTTGTATATTAATATCTCAATATAATTTACTTTAGATTTATTTGTTGGTGTATTTTGTGTACCCATGTGACTGCAGCAAGGAAGAAGAATTTCACTGCATTTGTATGAATGTGTATGACACTAAACTCTCACCATCATGTCATCATCAAATTAGCTGGGGGCCTTCACTATATTTCTAAATGAATATTGACGAGGACAAATACCAAAAGTTTTCCATTTCAAGCTTTTATATAGCTGTGTACTAACTTAAACAAGTGAGGGAGCCAGCCAGTAGGTGTCACTTCATTCTCTCCAAGTTACTTTGGGGCAGTCAAATGTTTCTTACATTTTTTCGTATTCTTTTCTAAGTTGTGTCAACAGAATATTTGAAAATTGTTTATAGATCAAAAGAAGCATAAATGATGAACTTCAAGACTGTTGCGTCTTGTAAAATATGTTATATCATAGCTGTAGAAAAGTGCATAAATTAACTTTGACATCTAGACCTGTGATTGACCATATCTTTCCTAATATTATATCCATGGTCCATTGTTAATCGCTGTTAATTTTTAATCAACAAAAAGTAAATTCTGTTTTGCTTCTCATAGATGTGACCTGACCTGCTGAGTATTTCCAGAATATGTTCAGTATATACGCAGTGGAAGTCTTGCTGCACCTTCCCAGATGCACCACACACACAACTCAAAGGAAATGAGAAAAAAATTAATATAAATGGAGGATAATTAAGTAAATAATAAACATTCAAGTTGACCAGTAGTTCAAAAATGTGTTGTATCATTAGTACAGACAAATATTTGGTAGTCTTGAAATAATGTTATGGATAGGGTAATACATTGAACATCTAAGCCAAAAGGTAATAGCAAGAAGAGACTATAATCTTGGTGATGGGGGTCTTTTGTGATATTGGCTGCCTTCATGAGGCAACACTTCCCACAGATATCTTCAATGGACTGGAGATCAGTGCACATAATGGACTTGGTTAGGTTGCCACTTTCAGCAGCCTTCTGCATTCAGGTTTCCAAAAAAAGCTGTGATGTAGCCAGTCAATACACTTTCCAAAGTATATATAGAACATAAAAAGCTACAGCCCAGTACAGGCTCCTCGCCCACAGTGTTGTGTCGACCTAATAACCTATACTAATAACTGCCTGGAATTTCCCTACTGCATAACCTTCCAATTTCCTTGGTTCCATGTCCTATCTAATAGTCTCTTAAAGCCTCCTATGGTACCTATCCCCACCACCATTGCTGGCAGCACATTCAATGCACCAACCACTTATTGTGTGAAAAAATTACCTCTTTCATCTCCCCTGTACTTACTCGCAAACACCTTAAATCTTTGCCCCCTTTTGTCTGACATTTCAGCTCTGGGATAAAACCTCTGGCCATCCACATGATCAATATCTAGAAATTTGATAAGAGTATTGGATAACATGCTGAATCTCCTCAGTCTCCTTAGAAAGTAGAAGCATTGGTATGCTTTCTTCATATTTGCCTTCATTTGCTCACTCCAGGTCCTCCAATATCCAGGAAATTGAAGCTACTAATCCTTGACACTACCATCTAAACAATGACGACAGAAGCATGGTCACTTGGCTTCCCTTCTAAAGTCCTCAACCCTTTGGTTTTGCTGATGTTGAGAGCATGATTGTTGTTCTAGTACCACAGAACTAGGTTTTTGGATTCCAATCTTCCAACCCTCATTTTGACTCATTAATACTCACTATTTTCCTAACATCTGTGGTGTCATCAGCGATTTATAGATATTGTTGGAGCTGAATTTGGCTGGACAAGTGGTTCTCAACCTTTTTTCCCCACTCACATACCATCTGAAGTAATCCCTTACTAACCACAGAGTGCCTATGGCATAGTATAGAGGGAAAATAACAAGGGACTAAACATGCAGCCTTGCTGTGTCCCTATGTTGATGATCAGCAAGGAGGAGGTTGGCAGTCAGCACAATGCCCTTTCAGCACCTGCAATCAGGACCGGGGCTCGAATCCTGTGCTGTCTGTAAGGAGGTTGTACTTGCTCCCCAGGTCTGTGTGGAATTTCTCCAAGGGCTTTGGTTTCCTTACACTATTTGAAATGCACAAGGTTTAGGTTAATTGGGTGTAAATTTGGTGGCACTGGCTCATGGTCCAAAATGGCCTGTTACTGTGCTCTATGTCTAAATTTAAAAAAAAATTAAATGGGTGATGTTGCCAATCTGCACTGAATAGAGTCAACTGATAGAGAAATAAAGGATCCAGTTGCAAAGTGAGGTTCAAAGTCCAAGATCCCTGAGTTTGGTAATCAGATAGGATGGTTTGATCTTGTTAAACACTAAGCTATTGTCAATGAACAGCAGCCTAATGTCAGTGTTCTTGTGGTCCAGGTAGTCATTGCAGAGCAGAGAGCTAGTGAAATGGCTTCATTTTTGTCTTGTTGTGATGGTAAGCAAATTGAAGTGGGTGTTGCCTGAGGCAGGCGTTGTCTTGTGCCATAACCAGGTCTGTCAAAGCACTTTATCATTGTAGTCTATCAACTCCAGGCAGTCATCAAACTGTTCTCTGCCTCCCCAGACCAGCTCTGTACTAACTTAATTAGCTGCAGTAAAATGCTCTGCAGTTAAAGCAAGTATGCAGGAATAAGAATCACAGCCAGGTGGTCCAACTTTCCAAAGTGCTGGTGAGGGATGGAGCAGTAGGCATTCTCAGTGTAAGTCTAGGAGTGGTCGAGAGTCTTCACTTCCCTGAATTTGCATCAAACATGCTGGTGGATGTTTGGAATGACCTTTAGGCTAGCCTGCTTGAAGTCCCTGGCCATGATTAAGAAGACATCAGGATACACTGTATTTTTTATTTCAGATATTCAGCATCTGCATTATTTAATTTTCACTTCAATTTCCTTTAATCAAATTGGGCGTCATTCCTTTGTTAACAGAACATTGCATTATTGGTAAGCAATATTGCAGACATAGAACTGTCATGAACAATATTTTTGCAGGGAGGGACAAATTGACAAGCCAAAAAGCTCGCGTGTCCCAAACATCTTCATTGCACGAATTTCACTCATGCTCTAATGTTGGATTCCTGGTTGAGCCCTCATGGAAGTTCAAAAATCACCTTCCATGAGGAAAGAGGTCAGCTTGGCCTGCATTCACCACAGTTTCCATCATTTACCATGGGGAATCTGCTGATCGAACTAATGAATGGTTAAACTCATTGTAGTTTCAGTGGCTCCATTAACTTCACTGAAGAGGGGAAGTTTCAGGAAGTTTACAGTTTTAATGAATTGGGTTGAATGAAGTGTATTTAACTATTAGATGTATTTAAATTATTTCATTGATTTTATTTATTTTCAGGTGTTATAATTGTCAAAATTAATTTGAACATTTTCTATTTATTAATAGTATGATAAATTGAATTTTAATATTTGTCATTTCCAGGTTTACAGCTGATAAGCTTATTGTTATGGCTTACCAGCTATCAAAGCATTACTGGGCACAGGATGTGCTGCCTGTAATAAATAAAAATGGCCATTTGCTGAGTATAAGTCTGTAATTAGGACAGCCTTTGGGACAAAAGTTGCCACTGCAAGTAAGTGGATGTGAAGAAGGTTGCAAAGGCAAGCTTTAATTAAACATTCTGAATTAATTAACTTACTGTATTTAAATTCTCCCAGCTGCCAAATTGGGATTTGAACTCATGGAGCTGCGTAACCTAACCACTATGTTATTCGCATTCCTCTTGCTGCTTTATTTCCTTCAGCTGATGCTCAGTCAATTCATACAAGGTCAATTTATATAGCATGCAGCAGATGACAAAGAAATGTGAGATGTCTGGAGAGTACCTTGGGCATCTCCTGAATGGTCCAGTCAGCAGAATCTTATCTTGAGGATGTCCACTACAGTCACCTAAATGACCAGTGCATGTGTTTATAATTGGATTTCCCAGGATGACAATATACTTTGTGTCATTGTTTAAGTCAGTAGCCCTCAATTGTCTTTGATCCATATCCCACCCTAAGTATTCTTTTATTTACTGATGACAAATCTTTTGGACCACCAGTTGGGGAGGGGGCGTGGGCGCTGCTAGCAAATTGAACCCCTTCCAGGATTACAGACAGGATTTTTGTTTTGTTTTTGACAGGATAATCTTTGTGATTTTTTTCCAATCATCAGATTTAAGTCTTGTTTTAAATAATATCTGTTATTTATTCAGCAACATTTGTCTATGCCAACCACGGGCTGAGAAATACTGGTGAAAGTCATTAAGGTGGGTTATAAGTAATCAAGGAAGCACATTTAGAGTAGTAGTGAATGCAATGCTATTACACCGCCATCGACTCAGGTTCAAATCCAGCGCTGTCTGTAGGGAGTTTGTACTTCTCCTTGTCCACGTGGGTTTCTTTCGGGTGCTCTGGGTTCCACCCACCTCCAAAATATGTGTGAGGTTTGTAGGGTGTATTTTGGCGGCACAGGCCCATGGGCCGAACGGGTCTTTTAATCTCTAAATTAAATTAAAATTAAAAAAAAATTATAGCTTCAGCCCTACAGCTCTGTGGCAATGCAAAATTCTCCACTGTCTCCTTTCTTTTGGTTACCCACTAGTCTATTCATGCCAACATATTGGCTCCAACTCTGGGCTCTTGTTCAATGACCCCAAATGCCTTCTGGAAGTTCATAAACATTATATCTATTGGTTTCCCTTTTGTGGGCATTAATTGATTATCTGTGAATCAGCTTTACTGGGAAATGTCAATCTGGTTATTATTTCTAATGCACAGATAGCGTTAAATGTGAAGTTCAAAAATCACCTTCCATGAGGAAAGAGGTCAGCTTGGCCTGCATTCACCAATGTTTAGGGCTCATATTTCCTGATCAACTTCACACCTTGATTTGGAGGACCATACCTCAGCGACATCTTGTTTCTCTCCTCCCCACACCTGGTCCCTTTTAACCTAAATCCTGTCAATTTCCACCCACATCCTGGACACCACTCACAATCTCCACCTCTTTGAAGAATTCAATTTCTCCAGTCTCTACCACATTACACATCCATCCCCCCTCAGGAAGGTCTCCAGGCCTTCCACTTCTTTCTTGAATGCAGAGCCATTCCATCCCTCTCATCTAATGCTCTCCTCCACTTTGCAGAATTTTTCTGACCCTTAACTTCTTCTTTTACTCTTTCCATTTTCTCCAGATCCAGGGTGTAGCCATGGGTACACATTGGGCTCCAGCTGCACCTGCCTTTTTGTCGGGTATATGAAACAGTCCCTGTTCCAATTGCATTCCTATCCTACTCTCCAACTCTTCCTCTTTTACATCGATGATGGCACTGGTGATACCTCCTGTACTCATGTGGAACATGACAACTTTCACCCAACCCTTAAATTTACAAAGATTGTTTCTGACACTTCACTCTTCTTCCTTGATCTCTCTGTCTCCATCCCAGTGGACAAGCTATCCACTGATCTCTACTTCAAACCAAATAAAGCTCATAACTACCTGGATTATACCTTTTTCCATCCTGTTCCTTGAAAGGAATTGTCACAATTCCACTGCTTCCACCACATCTGTTTGCAGAATGAGGCCTTCTGCTCTGGGGCACGTAAAATGTTCTCTTTCATGAATAAATCCTGCACTATATCTCTTCCATTTTTCATACCTCTACCCTTACCCCACCTCCTCCTAGCATAACAAGGACAGAGTTCCTCTGTTTCTTGCTTTCCATCCCACCAGCCTCCACATCTGACACATTATCCTTTGACACTTCTGTAGCACTACCAGCCACATCTTCCCCTTTCCACCCCATCTACTTTTTGCAGGGACAGGTTTCTCCAAGATTTCCTGTTCACTCTTCCCTCCCCACCCATCCTTCCACCACCTTCCCACTGTAACCACAGAAAGAACAAAACTTGTCTCTACATCTCATTCTTCACCTCCATCCAGGGTTCTCAGAATGAAAAAAAAACTGTCTGATATTTAA
Source organism: Narcine bancroftii (assembly GCF_036971445.1). Classification (NCBI taxonomy): domain Eukaryota; kingdom Metazoa; phylum Chordata; class Chondrichthyes; order Torpediniformes; family Narcinidae; genus Narcine; species Narcine bancroftii. Next base: position 97,200,783 of record NC_091472.1, read on the forward strand.
AATTAATTACCATAAATGTTCAGATTTTAATTTTGAAACATTCTTTGGAAAGATTTACTTTTCTATTTGATTAATCTTAGTTCAACCTTTGCCCCTTTTTATTTCTTTTTCTATACATACTTTGAGGCTGATTTCATTTATTACAGTACAGTTTATTTTCAGTCTTCCTGATGTTGGTTTCCAAAATTTGTAGTTGGATCAGTGAGACGACACACAGTTGAAGAACTGACCCCCATGTGAACTTTCCAAGAGGCAGAGCAGGTTCAAATGGCCATTTGGCCTGTTCCTTTTTGGTTTGTTGTGTTATTGTTTACAAGTACTTCCTTCATGATCATTCTCCAATAACTTGGGCAAAGAAAGAACAACACGACCTTCCATGCACAGCGTATTTCTTAGAGTGATAAAAATTCTATATATTTAAAGCTACTGGCCTCTTCCACACTTAAACCAAAGAGAGAAATAGATTAAAGACCAGAAATGCAACACAGGAACACAAGGGGATTGAAGTTAAAAACAGAAGAGAGATTGGGTTGATTCGTAAAGAGGAAGTAAATAAGTGACTTTCGACATTCACAAGAAGGGAGGGTGCTGTGAAATGCCAATATATGGGAATTGAGCAGTGTTTCTCAACCTTTTTCTTTCCACCCACATACCACTTTAAGTATTCCTTATGCTATAGGTGCTCTGTGATTAGTAAGGGATTACTTAAGGTGGTATGTGGGTGGAAAAAAGTTTGAAAACTACTCCTTTAATTGTATCTCATTGACTCATTATGTGCACAGTTTCATAACTCCAAAGGAAATGGGCCAATGACAATTTTTCTCAAGCAAAATATTTCAGTAACAATTGGGTCGAGAGCAGTGAATCTCAACTTTTCCTTCCCACCCATAAACCACCTTAAGCATCCCTTACTAATCACAGAGCACTATTGGCATTGGGATTACTTAAAGCGTGTGGGTGGAAAGAGAAAGGTTGAGAACCACTGGAATAGAGTGTAATTAAAGATAAACTTTGTAATTAAAAAGACAAAATCACTAAAGATAAGCAAAGAAATGGAAAGGAGATCCTCATGGCTTCTTTGACTTTCATTGACACAACTTTGATCCTCATAGAAAAATGGCAACTACAGTCTTCAAAGGTGATCAAAAGCTTAGAAGCAAATCTAGCGCTCTAATACCTGCACCAATGAAGCAATTAAACATACCTGAGTACTCACAAACACCTGTGAAGCCAACAGTCCCAAAAATGGTGCCCTGCAATGAGGGGACCATGTATAAAAAGTGCTATAATTTCTACATGATTAAACCAAAGTATTCCTAAATACCCTTTCATTATATCTGGAACGTGCACTTTAATTACACATAAATTGTTTGATAACAAATTTAAAACTGGAGTACAGGGGCTAATAAAGGGAAAAAGTCTTTGTTCCAAACATTCTGGAGAGCACTGTAAGTACAATGTACTAAATTTTTTTTTTTTGTTTAAGCCACACAGGTATGTATATAAGATATGCCAACTTCTTTCTTTGGCTTGGCTTCACGGACGAAGATTTATGGAGGGGTAATGTCCACGTCAGCTGCAGGCTCATTTGTGGCTGACAAGTCCGATGCGGGACAGGCAGACAAGGTTGCAGGAGAAAATTGGTGGGTTGGGGTTGGGTGTTGGGTTTTTCCTCCTTTGCCTTTTGTCAGTGAGGTGGGCTCTGCGGTCTTCTTCAAAGGAGGTTGCTGCCCGCCGAACTGTGAGGCGCAAAGATGCACGGTTTGAGGCAATATCAGCCCACTGGCAGTGGTCAATGTGGCAGGCACCAAGAGATTTCTTTAGGCAGTCCTTGTACCTCTTCTTTGGCGCACCTCTGTCACGGTGACCAGTGGAGAGCTCGCCATATAACACGATCTTGGGAAGGCGATGGTCCTCCATTCTGGAGACGTGACCCACCCTGTGCAGCTGGATCTTCAGCAGCGTGGACTCGATGCTGTCGGCCTCTGACATCTTGAGTACTTCGATGTTAGGGATGAAGTCGCTCCAATGAATGTTGAGGATGGAGCGGGGACAACGCTGGTGGAAGCGTTCTAGGAGCCGTAGGTGATGCCGGTAGAGGACCAATGATTCGGAGCCAAACAGGAGTGTGGGTATGACAACGGCTCTGTATACGCTAATCTTTGTGAGGTTTTTCAGTTGGTTGTTTTTCCAGACTCTTTTGTGTAGTCTTCCAAAGGCGCTATTTGCCTTGGCGAGTCTGTTGTCTATCTCGTTGTCGATCCTTGCATCCGATGAAATGGTGCAGCCGAGATAGGTAAACTTGTTGACCGTTTTGAGTTTTGTGTGCCCGATGGAGATGTGGGGGTGCTGGTAGTCATGGTGGGGAGCTGGCTGATGGAGGACCTCAGTTTTCTTCAGGCTGACTTCCAGGCCAAACATTTTGGCAGTTTCTGCAAAACAGGACATCAAGCGCTGAAGAGCTGGCTCTGAATGGGCAACTAAAGCGGCATCGTCTGCAAAGACTAGTTCACGGACAAGTTGCTCTTGTGTCTTGGTGTGAGCTTGCAGGCACCTCAAATTGAAGAGACTGCCATCCGTGCGGTACCGGATGTAAACAGCGTCTTCATTGTTGAGGTCTTTCATGGCTTGTTTCAGCATCATGCTGAAGAAGATTGAAAAGAGGGTTGGTGCGAGAACGCAGCCTTGCTTCACACCATTGTTAATGGAGAAGGGTTCAGAGAGCTCATTGCTGTATCTGACCCGACCTTGTTGGTTTTCGTGTAGTTGGATAACCATGTTGAGGAACTTTGGGGGGCATCCGAGGCGCTCTAGTATTTGCCAAAGCCCTTTCCTGCTCATGGTGTCGAAGGCTTTGGTGAGGTCAACAAAGGTGATGTAGAGTCCTTTGTTTTGTTCTCTGCACTTTTATTGGAGCTGTCTGAGGGCAAAGACCATGTCAGTAGTTCCTCTGTTTGTGCGAAAGCCGCACTGTGATTCTGGGAGAACATTCTCGGCGACACTAGGTATTATTCTATTTAGGAGAATCCTAGCGAAGATTTTGCCTGCAATGGAGAGCAGCGTGATTCCCCTGTAGTTTGAGCAGTCTGATTTCTCGCCTTTGTTTTTGTACAGGGTGATGATGATGGCATTACGAAGGTCCTGAGGCAGCTTTCCTTGGTCCCAGCAGAGCTTGAAAAACTCATGCAGTTTGGCATGCAGAGTTTTGCCACCAGCCTTCCAGACCTCTGGGGGGGATTCCATCCATATCTGCTGCTTTGCCACTTTTCAGTTGTTCAATTGCCTTATATGTCTCTTCCCAGGTAAGGACCTCATCCAGCTCTAGCCTTAGGGGCTGTTGAGGCAACTACAATACTATAAATTGCCACAACATACCATTATAAAGAAAACAAGATAGTAAATATAATAGATTCAAATATTTATTGAGAATCACTGGCATTTCATTACAACCTGTGGAAATACAACACTTCCCATGTTGCAGAAAGGCGAATGGATGACGAGTACAGAGGGAATGTCTATGATAGAATGGAGACCAATGTGGATAATGCAAAACATGGTGGTGCTCAATAGCAAAGGTGCTGAAGGCTTGTTGATCATAGTTGATCCGTCTAGAGGAAATGTTTGTTGAAAACGATGAATGACAATAGAATTAGAATAAAACACAAACGTACAAGCAAAAACAGAAACACCAAGGCACAGAAATCAAGACAGTAAATACTCAATACCAAAGGCTGAGGAGTGTGGTGCCAAAATTACACATGGTAGTACAGGAGGGTAGAGAAATAGACTTTTGGCAGTGGAACAAGCCAACAGTTGGTATCCATCCACCATCCTCAACATTCATTCCCTTTATCACTAGTTCACACTGGCTTTAGTGTGCACCATCTCCGACATGAATTGCCACTACTCAACTACTCTCAGACCCATGACCGATACCATCAAGTAAAACAATGTCAGCAGGAATGCAGCCACACCATCTCCTTTAGATTCTCCTCTGACTTCAGGAGGAATTTTATCTGAAGGTGGCATCTAGCAATTGGAGTCAGGTGACTCAGGCAGTTGAATTTGAGAAGCTCAGATCAGCAGGAAGCCGATAGAGGTCAAGTGATCCAGAGGACTTGTATTTTTATCATGAACTTGTGAAACGGGGGGGGGGGGGTATTAATTCACTTCAACTCAGCAGTCTGGAGACAGAACTATTCACCAGAGTTCTATACTGTACATGCAGCAGAGAATAGGAAATTCACAGCTAACTAGTATTTTTTTCTACATTTGTGACCCTGAAGTGATCTGCCACTTCAAGTACATTTACTGTTCTCCTTTGTTCTACCGTCTACACAGAAGATGTCTATTTTTCATCCATGGATAACGTAGAGACAGTGGAGGTGAGTCAGTAGACCACCACTGCAGCTGTACAGCTCATTGAGGCAGTCATTTTGAAGCTACCATTGTTTTGCCCACTGACCCGGCATTATGGTTTGCGCAGGTGAAGGTGCAATTTTCTACCTTGGACTTAACATCACAGAAGATGCGTTTTGCATATGTTATTGCCTCTTTGCAACTGGAGGTGGCACAAGAAATATGCAACTTCTTAATTCCTCCGCTAGTTGAAGATTGTTAAAATAAGCTTAAAGCTAAGTTGATCAGGCACACTTGCGCTTCAGAACAGCAATGTTTACACTGCCTTCTTATCAGAAGAGCTGGGGGATTAGAAAGCCGACACAGCTTCTTCGGCGAATGTATCAGCTGTTAGGAGACAGCAGGCTGGAGGACAACATCTTAAAACAGTTGTTTTTACAGTGCCTGTTCATCTTATCGTGGTGTCAACATTGGAGGCTATAAACATGATGAATTTGCTAAGATCACTGACAGAATCTTAGAGGTGGCTATGCCAGGCAGGTTTATACAAACTGTCATCTCTCCTGAGCCTCCTTCCATACAGCAATTGGAAATGACAGAACTGCGGCATACTGTTGATCAACTCACATCAGGCACTCACCTGCCACATCGGGCTGCAGTGACAGTCCAAAATGCCAGCATTGTTCACGTTAGGGGCGGAGCCACAGCTATACATCATTGCATGCCAGCGCCGAATTCTGGTATCACTGGATATTCGGTGACAAGTCTCAACACTGTGTGCCGCCCAGATCTTGGCCTGTGGCATGATTTTAAATGGGTTTTATCATTGCTGATGTACCCACATTCATCTTAGAAGCTGATTTCTTATGTGAGTATGGACTGCTAGTGAATGTCAAACACCACAAACTTATTGACTCCTCTACCAGCCTCACAGTTCAGGGGATCATCAACGATACATAACATGTCAGTCCGTTGGTTATGACCACGACATCGACTACACGTTTTCTCGCCCTTCTTGAGAGTATCCGGAGAGTACTCACCCAGTTTACAAGCATACTGAGGTCAAACACTCTGTCACCCACCATATACAAACATGTGGAGCACCTGTTTCAGCTCGGTCTCAGTGACTCACCCCCGATCATCAGCAGATTGCTAAGGCTGAATATGATTATATGTTGGAACTGGGAATCATTCGACAGTCCAACAGCAATTGGTCATCTCCCTTCCACATAGTTCCCAAGAAGACACCGGGGCACCCATATGGAGGATACTGTGCCCTGAATGCCCGTGCAGTGCCTGATCCCATCCTGCATCTCCAGGATTTTTTGTCATCTCAGTGGTTGTCGCATTTTCTCCAAGATAGATTTGATTCAGGCATACCATCAAATCCCATTGGAGTCTGCTGATATACACAAAAAAGCCATCACAACTCCTTTTGGACTTTGAGTGGGTAGTATGCAGTTTGGTTTACAAAACATGGCACAGATATTTTAGAGGCTGATGGATGATGTGGTTCCTGGTTTTCCTTTTGTTTATGTTCACATAGGTGACCTGCTAGTAGCCATTTCTACAGACGATGAACATAAGGTTAATCTCCGTCTACTTTTCGAGCATTTGCGCGAGTACAGCTAGTTGTCAACCCAGCCAAGTGGCAGTTTGGAGTACCGTTACTCATCTTATTCGGCCATATGGTTGATGAACACAGGATTTGCCCTCATGACGACAAGGTGAAGGTCATCCATGATTTTTCCATTCCTTCATTGCTCACAAAGCTGAGGGAGTTTCTTGGCCTGATCAATTTTTACAAAATCTTTACAATTTTTACACCCTGCACTGTGCTGACATACTCCAACCACTCAACGGACTTGCTGAAGAACAAGGCTAAGAAAAATCAGTCCATCGCACTCCAGCCTTCCATTGTGCTAAGAGCGACCGGACTAGTGTGGCTAATCTGGTTCACCCTCAACACAATGTTCCATTATGCCTCATTGCCAATGCATCGAATGTTAGAGTAGGTGGAGCCATTCAAAACTTCATAGATAGTGTCTGGCAACCACTTTCCTTTTTCTTCAAGTGACTCCAACCTGCTGAGATCAAGCATAGAACATTTGGTCATGAACTTCTGGCTGTTTACCTTTCCATCAGACATTCACCATCTACACTGATCACAAGCCTTTGATGTAGGCTCTTTGTTCCAAGCAGACAAGTACTCCCCACATGAAGTCCTTCACTTGGATTACATATCGCAGTTCACCTCCATTATGCCACATGTCAAAGGGAAGGAAAACACAGTAGCAAATGCACTGTCGTGTCTGCATGTAGATGCATTGCATACTTCCTTTATCATTGATTTTTAGAAACTTGCCTGTGACCAGGAAGATGACGACAACTGGGCTGCAGTTCAACAATCAACCTCATTCAAGCGAGTAATGGACATATTTGGCATGATGTATCTACTGGATATGAATGACCCTATGTTCCTAAGAAACATGGTCTGTTTTCATTGCTCTCCATGGTGTGTCGCATCCTGGTATAAGGTCTGCACAAAAGCTGATAACATCTCACTTTGTATGGCCTAACATGAATAAGGATGTTAAACAGTGGGCTAGGAGCTGCATCGCCTATCAGACTGCCAAAGTTCAGCATCATACCAGAGCTCCCTTGACATATATGCTACCCCAGATGGCAGATTTCAACATGTACACATCGATCTGGTAAGTCCTCTCCCTCTATCGAATGGGTACAGTTATCTTCTCATCTGTATAGACCGTTTTAGCAGGTAGGTTGATGCTATATCTATTCATTATATGATGGCTGAGACAATAGCCAGAGTTTTGATCCATTGGGTTACATGTTACGGCACACCATCTACGATCATGACAGATGGGACAACAGTTTGAATCCCAACTCTTTCACGAACTGACCAATCTACTTGGTAGTACACATGCCTGCACAACAGCCTATCATCCTGCAGTTAATGGCTTAATCAAACGCTTTCAATGTCAACTCAAGGCAGCCTTTTAAAGCCCAGAAGAATCCAAACCACTGGTATGAATACTTGCCAATCATTCTACTGAGCATCCGTATGACGGACAAAGACTAAGGCTGCACACCGGCTGAACTAGTATTACACTAACAGTACCTGGACAGATGGTTGCACCTGATAATCCTTCATCGATCCTAGACACAACCAATTATATTCATCGACTGCAGTAGTACATGACAAATATTACTCCTGCCAAGACGCATGCACAAAGTGTTGTATCACATGTACCAGCTGAGCTCAGTTCATGTTCATATGTATTCGTCAGATGTGGCACAGTACATCAACCCCTCCAGACACCATACACTGATACGCAGGTCTCTCAAGTATTTAGTTTTCGATATACAAGGCAAGAAGGAGTCTGTTAGCATCAACAATCTTAAAGTTGCTCACTTAGAGGATGGGATTTTAGCTACATCAGCAACCAGGAATGAATTGGTTGTGCCAGTACACAGAAACATTACTACCTCTGACGAGGACAACACACCTCCACCTCTCCCAGGTCTGGGAGAAAAATACACTGGCCAGCTTGTTATGCACAATATTTCAACACCCGAAGGGACTCTTGATATTTTACATCTGTAATACTACCTTTTTACTGTTATCAATTGCTTGCTCCACTCTTGTGATCTTGGAGGGGGCTATTGTATCAAACTTCACTGGGGATCTTATCTGAAGGCTGCACCTGGCAATTGGAGTCAGGGCCATCGCCTTCCCAAGATCGTGTTATATGGCGAGCTCTCCACTGGCCACTGTGACAGAGGTGCACCAAAGAAAAGGTACAAGGACTGCCTAAAGAAATCTCTTGGTGCCTGCCACATTGACCACCGCCAGTGGGCTGATATCGCCTCAAACCGTGCATCTTGGCGCCTCACAGTCCGGCGGGTAGCAACCTCCTTTGAAGAAGACCGCAGAGCCCACCTCACTGACAAAAGACAAATCATGATAATATACTGTAGAAAAAAAAACGAGTTAGTTGTGAATTTCCTTCTCACTGCTGCACGTACAGTGTGGCGTTCCAGTCAATAGTTTCATCTCCAGACTGCTGAGTTGAAGTGAATTAATACAACCCTGTGTCACAAATTCATGAAAAAATCCCCTGATCACTTGATTTCTATTGCCAAGTTTCCTGCTGATCTTCTTCTTTGGCTTGGCTTTGTGGACGAAGATTTATGGAGGGGGTAAATGTCCACGTCAGCTGCAGGCTCGTTGGTGGCTGACAAGTCCGATGCGGGACAGGCAGACACGGTTGCAGCAGTTGCAGGGGAAAATTGGTTGGTTGGGGTTGGGTGTTGGGTTTTTCCTCCTTTGCCTTTTGTCAGTGAGGTGGGCTCTGCGGTCTTCTTCAAAGGAGGTTGCTGCCCGCCGAACTGTGAGGCGCCAAGATGCACGGTTTGAGGCGATATCAGCCCACTGGCGGTGGAGAAAGTGGAGAAGCTGAAACAGTTGCGAAATAGAGTCAACAGTTGTCAGCATTGATGGAGAGCTTGATGCGCATTTATGTGGCTTAATCAGTCCCAAAAATGAGATCAAGATCGCTGCCACTCTTGGCTTCCTAGCTTTTGGTTGCTGGTGTTGATCTCACCCTGGTCTCATACTTTACTATTAGATTATGGAAGCTCCATGCTCATGAAACAGAACAGTGGTTCCCAAACCTTTTCAGGCTGCTGCCCCCTTGGCTCAAAGGCTAGATCCCTAGCACCCCCCACCCCACACACATACAATGAACACGCACCTCTTTCTTGGTATTAGGTCTACCGAAAATTTCAAACTACAATTAATCTAACACTATATTCAAGCGGATGTATTTCACTAATAAAACTTTTTGGAAACCAATGTATTAGCAATATGAAAGGGTAAATTTACATCTCAGCTGTAACTACACTGTCTTCAGGTTGTTGAGAGCTTGGCGGGCAGGCAGTCGGGGTGAGGATCAGATGCTGGATGAGCGAGCGGTCGTGGCTAGGATCCTGCTTGATGGGCAGGAGGCCGGGGCAAGAATCTGCGATCAGGCCATTGGGAATTCGATGGGAAGGTGGTCAGGGTGAGGATCAGCCTTTGGGAGCTTGAAGAGTGGTTGGCATGATGGTCAGCCATTGGCACTGGATGGGCAGGCGGTCAGGGCAAGGATCTGCAATCAGGCCATAGGAGATCAATGGGCAGGAGTCAGGGCTAAAAATAGTAATTTAAATGAACATTACAACTTGAAGATAATTTGAAATTCTGACAAACGTGGAGCCTTGGCCCTTGCAGATGTGAATGTGGTGCGTGTCCTGTCCAGAGCATGTCATCAAGAAACAAATAAACATTCAGCGCCCAATGACTTTTTCCTTAGTTCTTTCCATCACCCCTGGCGGGGGAGGGATGGGCGGCAGCGTCCACTTTGGGAATCACTAACATAAAACATTACAGCACAGTACAGGCCTTTCAGCCCTTAATGTTATGCTGACACATATATTCCTTTATAAAATATACAAAACCTTCCATAACTCATAACTATTTTTCTTCCATCTACGTGCCTTTCTAAGATTTTCTTTAATGCCCCTAATATTACAGCCTCCACCACCATCTCTAGCAAGGCATTCCAAGCATCCACAACTCTGTGCAAAAAAAAAATATATCCCTGATGTTTCTCCTAAACCTCCCTCCCTTCACTTTGTACTGATGTCCTCTGGTGTTTGCTCTTGCTGTCTTGGGAAAAGGTGCTGGCTGTCCATCCTGTCTATGCCTCTCATAATCTTGTAGACTTCTATTAAGTCTTCTCTCAACCTACATTCCAAAGAGAAAAGTCCCATCTCTGCTAACCTTGCCTAATCTAGGCAGCATCCTGGTAAATCTCCATAACTTCCACATCCTTCCAATAATGTAATGAACTCAATGCTCTGTAAAGTTTGTAGAGTTGCAACATGACCTCTCAACTCTTGCACTCAATCACCCTAGTATTGAAGCCAAATATCAGATAGTCCTTCTTAACTATCCTAGCAACTTGCATGGCCACCTTGAGGGATGTATGGATTTGGATCTCACTTCCAACAGCAACCTGGGTTATTTCACATCCAGCCTTGGGGACTTATTCACCTTAATGTTTTTAAGAAGATCCAACACTTCCTTTTCCTTAATCTCAACATTGTCCAGCACACAAGCCTGTTTTATTCTGACCTCATGGTGATCCAGGTCCTTTTCCCTTGTGAATACTGAGGCAAACCTCCTCCACTTTCATATTGCCTTCTTTATCCTTTAGCGGCCCCACCTTCATTCTCGTCATTCTTCGGTTTTTCACTTATGTATAGAATGCTTTGGGAGGGGGCTTCTATTTAATCCTACATGCCAAGTTATTCTTGTGTTCCCTTTGAGCTCTCTTAAGCCCTTCCTTAAGGTCTTTCCCAGGTAACATATACTTCTCATTGAGTCCTTTCATACTTCACAATGGACCATGCTACAGTTGTAGAGAATTCCAGAACTTTGCAGATCAGACAAATGCAGAAGATCCAGCCTGCACAGCAACCAAGGAAACATCACCTGTGCTAGACAGAAGTGGACCAGCAGAGCCAACACATGTACCTGTGTTGAGATCCACACAGGTTATCAAAGCATGACAGGCTGAATCTCTAAAATAATAAGAACTGAACACTTAAAAAGTTTGTGCTGCTGATGTATTTGTTTGTGTTGAACTTTAAATTAAAATAAATACTGTGTCATGTTGTTAGATTAAACATCTCAAGGAAAGGGGATGTAGTGATAGAGTGCTAGTGATCCTTCTAACCATTAGAGGGAGTTGGAGAGTAGTTTGTTTGTAGTTTGGGTTGGATTAAAGATGGATGCCTCCACACAGTCATGAATGAGTTCTATCGCTAAAAATATATAGTTGTTTTAAAAGAACCCAAGTTTCTTTATTACAATAAAAGAAACATCACAGTGACCTGCTGAGATATTCCAGCACTGGCAGACTTTCCTGATTAATTCTTTATTTTGCCAGAATGTTCCTCTTCCTGGGCCTAGATTCAACACTATTTCACAAATATTTTAGAAACCAGATGTCAAGTAATTGTTTAGTGTCTCTGTTATTTCCTCATTTCTCTGCCTTTGCCTGAAAGAAACTCATGCTTATTTTTAATAACAGCTCTGTAAATTTCTGGTGAAATGTTTACAGTTGCTTTTCTGCCTCTTTGTGATGTACATTTATTTTCTCTTCATCAATTTCTTTGGCAAATTCTAAAATCTTGCTAATCTTCAAGCTCTTCTGCACTTTACAAAACTTTCCACACCAGTTTATATCAGTTACTCGTCAGGAAACCTCAAACATTGACATTACATTTATAAAAAAAAACCATGGGTATCCTACTGGGGATTTGACAATACAATTACATTCATAAAAAACCATGGGTATCCTGCTGGGGATTTGACAATACAATTGGTAGATGAGATTCCACATTAGTTGGTCACATTTAAATACAGCTATGCAGACATTTTTGTGAACTAATCCAAGGGATTGTGTTAAATCTTGAAAGAATCAACCAAAGTTCAGAGTGAATAAAATGCAATTCTATTAATTTACCTGTATCATCTGGTAAAAATATTTATTCATACAAGTTGCTCAAACTGCGATGAACCTTTGCTGACCGTTCATTTCTCTATCAGCCAGCTGAAGTTTTGCAATTGTGGCCAATGTGCCTTTTTCCTGATCAAATAGGTGCTGACATTAGGAGGAAGGCTGTGTAACCTAAAATAGTGCCTGTCTGTAGATGAAATGTTTGGCTGGAAGCCATAGCGGGAATTGATAGTTTTGTTCCTTCCCTCGGCCTGTAGCTGTAAGCTCTTCACAACTACACACAGCTCAGCTGTTCTATTGCAAAGGGAACTGCTACAAAGTTTTCAGCTGTTGACAGACTTGACTTGCTGAGAACATGGGATAAATATAACTCAGGGGAACTGTTTCCTACATAGCCCAAGTATCCGAGGGCTGTACGTATTAGCACTGGCAAACACAGCAGTGAGGCTTTACTCCGGGGAGCAGCAGATTTTATGTTCTAAACTCCGACAGTTTGAAATCTAGCTGGGGATCTGCATGAACCTTTTATGGTAACCAGTTTTGTTTGATTAAAGAAGCACGCTCTCGCACTGTTCTCGACTACTTCCTGTGTGATCCCAGTAAAAGGGTTAAGAAGAACGAGGATCTAATCTTCACTGGTTCTATTCTGCGGTAATGTTTGCCCGAAGTCTATGGAATAACAACATCCCTTGCCACTAAGCATTTGTACCCTGTCAGTGCCTTGATTCCTCCAGTTTCAGGTGAGTGCAGCATCTTCTTATCTCATAAAATAGAGCAAACAATTAAACAAACAACTTCGATGACAGCTTCTACTGTGGATTACACTTGCAAGCTACACTTGCCATTTACCCTAGGTACTGAAATCTTTTAAATAGAGAATGCTAATAATTTTTTTTTCTCCAAATCTAAACTGTTAGCAGAATAAATGATTTTTTCTGATATCAGTGTAAATACCCACACAAACCAAACGTTTATTGTTAGACTTAGTTTCTGTCAAAATTTGTAATGCTTAAGATTTTTAAAAAATCAGCTCAATAAGAATTCTCGAAACTTACTTTGCATAAACTATACTGGCGACTTTGGGAAGGAACAGTTAAAATTTGTATGACACCTCTGTTTATCAAATTTATTCAGTAGTTTTAAATCAATGCACTGTGTAATCCTAACCCTAAAAAATTGCTTTCTTTTGGGAAGCCAAAAAATACACAACAATTTGCAAAACAAGCTGTTTTAAAATCTTTCATTTGCTATCCAGCTCTTTGTAATTTAGATATTTCATGGTACATTATTGACATGTTGTGCCTCCAGCAGTGATACCGTATGTTGAACTTTTTGTTCTGCTCAGCAGTACGTGTGCAATACAGACATTCTGGATGTGTTTGGCCACACAAGTTGCCAAGGTCTTTCTTCACAACTAGTATTACCCGGTTCTATTATGTGTGATAGAAATACAAGCCTGAGCAGATGTACCTTCAATCACTGTCCCTCTCCTTGAGACAGTTGAAAAGTCCATTATTGTCAGGCTAAGATTATGTAAATCAGGGTTAGAATGAATTCACCAACACATATAGGAGTCATATTACAAAATTTTGAGTCAGTTCATCATCTCAAAGATTCTTTTGAGGCTGGCAATTGTTCATTATTCTGAAACAGTCAGTGAGACAGAAATCCCAGGATCTATGCTATGGAATGATTCATTTTTTTTTTTGCAATGCTGCTTGCAGTTTTAACATTAATAATGCATTGTGTCATTGTGGCCAGTTTTCAGCAGTTCTTTGGCAGTGATTAAGCAAAATACCAGGGAAATTGCTGGCAAATATTAACCCTTTGGGAATTATGTTATTATGTGTTGGCACTTCTTAAAAAAGTAATTTTACAATCTTCCAATTAAATGAATATAATAAATAAGTTTAACTTCCAGGAATTAGTTAATTTTCTGAATTCTTTAAAAAAAAATCAGTTTACACATACCATAATATCAAGACTGTGAGTGTACATTTAAAGTTATTGAGCGGATGAAGGATTTAAAAAATTGACGAATTGAGTTCATCCTTCATTGTCTGAAGTTAAACCTGTTGCTCGGTATTGGCAATGAGTGAAATAAATGCAGTCACAAGAGGGCAGCACGGTTAGTGTAGTGGTTAGTGCCAAACTCGATTTGAATCCAGGGCTTTCTGTAAGGAGTTTGAGTGTCCTCCCGGTGTCTTTGTGGGTTTCCTACAGGTGCTTTGGTTTCCTCCACCATCCAAAAATGTTCAGGTTTAGAGGTTAATTGGTATATTTGGGCAGCATGGGCTGGAATGGTCTATTATTGTGCTATATGCCTCAATTATCAATGTAAACTAAACCAATGGCTGCAAGACTGCTTCTGTGCAACTTCCAAATTGGATTCCTCACTGGCCAAGTTTCCGAGTGTTTGGGAAAGGGGTGTCATGGGGAAATTTGCTGATGATGTCCAGGAAATGTGAAAACATTGGCTGTGGTACCTTCCTCCAGGTTGAGACTAAAAAAGAGGAATCCCATGGGGAAAATAGGATCTATAATTCCAAGGAAACCTGGATCAGGCCTTGTCTAAATAACTAATCTCTATGCCATATGGAATTTTGTGTTCTGATATCCTGTCAAAGTGGCGATAGTTATTGGATCAGTGTGATTCCCAGGTTATAAACTGTTTCTGCAATTATGGATGCCTTTGGTAAATAAGGACTGAAAAGCACATTGCAAGTCACTTAGTGGGTTTTACAACATATAATCAACATCCTAAAATCTTTATCTTTGAACCAAATACATTTGAATTATCTATTGATTAGATGTTTTATCTGGTTACATTCCAACATAAGTTGTTATCAATGATTTACAGTCTGGAGTACAGATCCTTTAATGTTCCTATTTTGATTAGTATACAAGAACCTATTAAGAAGGATTTCCAGTTCATCAAATGTATTAAAGATTGAGAGTAAACAGCAGACATCTGCGCAAAATATATGTTAAGGTTGCAACAGCTAACAGATCAGGTCAAAGGATAAAGTATATCCATCCCGCTCATGGGCCTCCTTTTTACCAGCAGTTTATCTTTACTCCCATATTGGACCGTAAAGTGGGAAGTAGCAACAACATATTTATTTCTTATTCATCTTCTTCAGTTTTTGGATACAAAATATGTTGACTTGCATATAGTGCACCTGCTAGTAGGACCTGATAGAATTAATGACACAGACATTTTTGTACCTGGGTAGTTTCTAAAACTTCAATAGTTTTGTTTAAGTGAACTGGGTTAGTGATGCTTAATGTTTATCGAAATGCAAAGGTCCATGAACTCTATTCTCAGTAAACACATGATGCAGTTATAGTTCAAAACAATTTTTTTTGGAGTTGAATTTATGGCTGGCACATAAATTATAGGCTAAAAGAAAAATATACATGCAATTAGCACCATTCACAGCCTGTGGATGTCTGATAACATTTAATAGCAAATAAGTACAATTCTTTGAAATGAGGTTACTAAGGTAATATAGGAATTTCTGCAGCCAATTTGTACACAGGAAGCTCTTTAATAATGATCGAAGAACAGACATTTGATTTAATTCCCCTGATCTTTTTTAAAATAGAGGACCTTGAGACATCTTCTGTTTAATCTGCTTGCAATTCAATTCCTTACCACAACACTACAAGGTTAGCTTTGTTCTTTTGTCCCAGACTGAGATTTGAACCTAAAGACTGCTGATTCTGATGCCAATTGAGCAACAGGTGGATGCAATCTTATTTCAGAGGGTACTGAAAGAGAGTGCAAGAGAAATTTGCAGTGTGATGTCATTGGTGAAGCACAAATGATCAGTAGTGAGTGGGACCAAGTTTGAAGTTAAGCTTTAACCAAATTTTAATTGCTAAAGCAATGTTATTAATTTAATTAACAAATTAAACAATGTGATCAACATTAATTAAATGAATAGATAGATAGGTAGATGATACAAGGCAAGATGACAATAACCTACATATTGACTGGACTAACCAATCAGCAATAATACTGTGGAGGATGAATTTTTGGAGTGTTAAAGGAATATTAAAAAAATATACGAGGAGCCAATTAGGGAATGGGAAATTATGGACTGGTTAGTGGGAAGTTTACAATCAAATTCTGCAGGGTTTTTTTCCGCGAAGAGTGACCATGACATGATTAATAATTTTCATTTAGATGGAAAACAGTTCAATACGAAACAAAGGAAACTTTGAAGGTATGAGAAGTCAGGATTGAATTGGCTGTGATAGATTGGGGAACTTTCTCACCAAAAGCATGGCTCTTTAGAAACAAATGCAGAAATTACATTTCATTCTCGGTCGAAAACACAAAAGGAAATGTGATGCAAAGATGGTTTCCAAAAAAAATAGAGATAATGAGGTCCAAAGGTAAACTGCATAAAGTTATCAAAAAAGAAAAAAATTGAATATTGAAAGCCTTCAACAGATCTGCTTTCAAGATGAGGCATTCCACTCGAGACATCTGAAATGTTCTCCTTTTTCAAGCAACATAGCTTTATTGACCACTTTTCCTCCATTTGTCAAAGTTCTGCTCTTAGCACTTCTGCTCAGACAGAACAGGGATAGTTTCCTCTTCTCCCCACCAACTATCATCCTTCATTATTTCCACCAGCTGCAACTTGACCTCACCACCAGACACATTTGCCTCTCTTCACCCCTTCCTGCCTTCCAAAGGGATCAATCTCTCCATTATTCCATTGTTTGCTCATCTCTTCCCATCCACCCCTCCATAGCCACTGGTATTTTCCCATGGACCCATAGGAAGTGTAACACTTGCTCTTAAACCTCTTCCCTCATTAATATCTATGGATCTAAATAGACTGTTCATATGAGACATAGATTTACATGCACCACCTCCAACTTCACTGACTAAACTTGGTGCTCTTGATGTGACCTCCTCTACATTGGTGAGACCAAATGCAGACTTGGGAATCATTTCATAGAGCATCTATACTCTGTCTGGTTCTAAGCCATTTTAATTTCCCTTCCCATTCCCATCCCAATTTGCCTATCTTGGGTCTTCTTCCCTGCTCAAGTGAGGCCCACCATAAATTATAGGAACAACATCTTAAATTCCTACTGGACAGTCTGCAGGTTTGGATATAGAATTTTCTAATTTCAGGACATTTTCCCTCTTTATCACCCACCCGCATCCAGCCCATTACCCATTGCCATCCTGCTGCCTTTGGTTCCATACCCCTCCACACCTAGAACCATAGAACATTACAGCACAGAAACAGGCCTCTTTGGCCCTTCTTGTCTGTGCCAAACCATTTTTTTTGCCTAGTCCCAATCACATGCACCCAGTCCATTAGCCCTCCATACCTCTCCCATCCATGTACCTGTCCAAATTCTTCTTAAATGATAAAGTTCAGCCCGCATTCACTACTTCAGCTGGCAGATCATTCTATGCTCCCACCACTCTCTGTGTGAAGAAGTTCCGCCTAAACTATTCCCCTTTCACTCTTAATCCATGTCCTCTGAATTGTATCTCACCTACCCTCAGTGGAGGAAAAAAAAACCTGTCTACATTTACTCTGTCTATCCCCCTCATAAATTTAAATACCTCTACCAAATCTCCCTTCATTCTTCTACGCTCCAGGGAACAAAACCCTTACCTGTTTAACCTTTCCCTGTAACTCAGTTCCTGAAGTCTGGGAATCATCCTAGTAAATGTCTGCACTCTTTCTAATTGATATTTTTCCTGTAGTTAAGTGACCCAAACTGTCACAATACTCCAAATTTGACCTCACCAATGTCTTATACAACTTTACCATAACATCCTTACTCCTATACTCAGTGCTTTGATTTATGAAGGCCAATATGCTAAAAGCTCTCTTTATGACACTATCTACCTGTGATGCCACTATCATGGAATTGTGCATCTGTATTCCCAGATCCTTCTGATCTACCACACTTCTCAGTGGCCTACTATTTACCTTGTACTTCCTTTCTTGGATTGTCCTAAAATCAACACCTCACACTTATCTGCATTAAATGCCATCTGCCATTTTTCAGTTCATTTTTCCAGCTGGTTCAGATCCCTCTGCAAGCTTTGAAAACCTTCTTCCCTGTCCACAACTCGTCCAATCTTAGTGTCATCTGCAAACTTGCTGATCCAATTTACCACATTATCATCTAGGTTATTGGTGTATTTGATAAGCAATAATAGTTCTAGCACTGATTTTTGAGGCACACCATTAGGCCTCCAATCTGAGAAACAATAATCCTCCACTACTCTCTGGCATTTCCCATCCAACCATTGTCAAATCCAGTTCACAATTTCACCATGAATACTTAGCGTCTGAACCTTCCTGTCCAACCTCCCATATGGGACCTTGTCAAAGGCCTTAATAAATTCCATATAGACAATATCCACAGCCTATCTTTCATCAACTTTCATGGTAACCTCCTTGAAAAACTATCAGATTGGTTAAACACAACCTACCTATGTAGACAATATATAACGTAATATTTCTCTTGACCAAATAAATGAAAATATTTTAAAAAGAAACATTACCTATCAAGCACAACACCATGTTGACTATCTCTAATCAGTTTATGGCTATCCAAACTCTTAGAATACCTTCCAATAATTTACCTACTACTGACATCCAGTTCACTGACGTAAAATTTTCAGGATTATTTTTGGAGCCCTTTTTAAACCACACAACGATGTGAGCTACCTTCGAATCCTCTGGCACCGCACCTGTGACTAAGGACATTTAAAATATTTCTGCCAGAGCCCCCGCAATTTCTACACTGGCCCACTCAAATTCCAGGGGAATATCTTGTCAGACCCCTGGGATTTATCCATCCTTATTTGCTTTAAGACAGCAAACACCTCCTCCTCTGTAATCTGTACAGGTCCATGACCTCACTGCTTGTTTTCCTTACTTCCCATGACTGTATGCCCATTTCCTATATGCAATACTGATGAAAATAAACCATTCAAGTTCTCCCCCATCTCTTTTGGCTCCATAGAAAGCCGACCACTCTGATCTTCAAGGGGACCAATTTTGTTCCTTACTATCCTTTTGCTCTTAATATACCTGTTGAAACCCTTAGGATTTCCCTTCACATTGTCTGCCAAAGCAACCTTGTGTCTTTTAGCCTTCCTGATTTGTTTCTTGAGGTTTTTCTTGCATTTTTTATTCTCCTCAAGTAACTCATTTGCTCCATGTTACTTATTCCTGTTATACACTTCTCTCTTGTTCCGAACCAGATCCCCAATATTCCTTGAAAACCAAGGTTCCCTATGCCTTTCAACGTCGTCTTTAATTCTGACAGGAACATACAAACTCTGTACTCACAAAATTTCATCTTTGAAGGTTCTCCACTCGCACATCCTTGCCAGAAAACAACCTATCCCAATCCACGCATTCTAGTTCTTTCTCATTTCCTTAAAATTAGTGGGGGGACCTATCTCCCTGATGGATTCTTTTGTTCTCTCCTCCTTCCCTCGCCTCTATCAGGTCTTTAAACCATCATTCTCACCTCTCCTTTCTATCAGGTTCCACCACCGACAGCCTTTGTCTTCTAATCATTCACATCACCTGACATGGCTTCTTCATCAACCTGGCCCCTTTGTTTTTCCTGCCTTTCCCATTATTTGGCATCAGCTATTCTACTATCTCTGTCTGTCATGTTCCACTTCCATCTGATTTACCTATGGGGACTCTGGCCCATCCTTCCTTCCCTGTCCTCTCTCCACTGGCTTCTTCAACATTTCTCTAGCCTCGCAAAAGGGCTTCAGTGCAAAACATCGACCAATCTTTTTCTTCCATTGATGCTGCTTGACCCTGTGTTCCTCTAGCGAAGTATGTTTAGCCTCTGTCTTAAATTGGTCTCTTTTTTAGTGCTGTCTCACAAAGATAAATGCTGGTATCCCAACTACTTAAAATGATAATCAAGATGATGGAGCCAGATGTGATATGCCTAATTTTGTTAATGACAAGAAACTGGTTGGAATTGAGTTTCGATCAAGGCATAAAGAATTTCAAGTTGTTTTACACAAGCTGGGTGAGTGTGCAGATGCATGGCAGATGCAAGATAAAGTGGATCATTGTAAAATTATTCATTCGGTGGAAAAATATTGATGCACAAAGGGATTCGGGTGTTCTGCTACTCCAGTCACTGGAAGCAAACATAGAACAGAACAACAACTTGCAGGTGTGTGATAAGTTAAGAAAATAAATGGAATTTTGGCCCTCTTTACAGGATGTTTTGACGACTAGAGCAAAGATAAATATTATAGAAACATAGAAACATAGAAGATAGGAGCAGGAGTAGGTCATTCGACCCTTCGAGCCTGCTCCGCCATTCAACGAGATCATGGCTGATCTTAAAGTTCAGTATCCCGTCCCCGCCTTCTCTCCGTAACCTTTAATACCCTTATACTGAAGAAATAGATCTAATTCCCTCTTAAATATATTTAATGAATCTGCCTCTACTGCCCTCTGTGGCAATGAATTCCACAGATTCACCACCCTCTGGGTAAAGAAATTCCTCCTCATCTCGGTCCTAAATGGTTTGCCTATTATCCTCAAACCATGGCCCCGGGTTCTGGATTTTCCCATCATTGGAAACATCCCATCTGCATCCATTCTGTCCAGTCCTACCAGAATTTTATATGTCTCTATGAGATCCCCTCTCAATCTTCTAAACTCCAGCGAGTACAATCCCAATTTGCGCAATCTTTCCTCATAAGTCATTCCTGCCATTCCAGGTATCAGCCTGGTGAATCGCCTCTGCACTCCCTCCATTGCAAGAACATCCTTCCTTTGATAAGGTGACCAAAACTGCACTCAATACTCCAGGTGTGGTCTCACCAAGGCCCTGTACAGCTGCAGTAAGGTATCCTTGTTCCTATACTCAAACCCTCTTGATATGAAGGCCAACATGCCATTTGCCTTTTTAACTGCCTGCTGTACCTGCATGTTCGCCTTCAGAGACTGGTGTACAAGTACCCCTAGGTCTCTCTGCACTTCCCCATCTCTTAATCTATTGCCATTCAAATAGTAATCTGCCCTCCGGTTTGTATTACCAAAGTGGATAACTTCACATTTATCCACATTGTAGTGCATTTGCCATGTATCTGCCCAGTCCCTCAATTTATCCAAATCACACTGGAGCTTCCTGACCCCCTCTTCCGTGCACACAACCCCTCCTAGCTTAGTGTCATCTGCAAATTTGGAGATATTACATCCAATCCCCTCTTCCAGATCATTAATGTAAATTGTGAATAGCTGGGGTCCCAGTACAGATCCCTGTGGCACCCCACTGGTCACCGCCTGCCACTCAGAAAACGAGCCATTTATCCCAACTCTCTGTCTTCTACCTGCCAGCCAGTTCTCAATCCACATCAATACTTTGCCCCCAATCCCATGAGCCTTGATTTTGGAAGCCAGTCGTTTATGTGGGACCTTATCGAAGGTCTTTTGGAAGTCCAGGTACACCACATCCACTGGCTCCCCCCCATCTATTTTACCTGTCACCATCTCAAAGAATTCCAATAGATTTGTCAAGCACGATTTACCTTTTGTAAATCCATGTTGACTCCGTCCGATCCCTTCTCTGCTAGTCATATGCTCCGCTATTACATCCTTAATAATGGATTCCATCATTTTGCCCACTACTGATGTAAGGCTCACCAGCCTATAATTCCCCGCTTTTTCTCTACCCCCCTTTTTAAATAGTGGGGTAACATTAGCTACCCTCCAATCCATGGGTACTGATTCTGAATCTATCGAGTTCTGGAAAATAATTCTTAAAGCATCTGCTATCTGAATGGCCACTTCCTTAATTATCCTAGGATGTAGATTATCAGGCCCTTGGGATTTATCTGCCTTCAATCCCATTAATTTCCCCAAGACCATGTCCTTAGAGATACTGATTTCTTTCAGTTCCTCCCTTGCATTAGTCTCTATGTTTCCCAACATCCTTGGGAGATTATTTGTATCCTCTCTTGTAAAAACAGAACTAAAGTAAGAATTTAATTGGTCTGCCATTTCCTTATTCCCCATTATATATTCCCCTGATTTTGACTGCAAGGGACCTACTCTGGATTTCACCATTATGAGACCATACTTTGATTATTTAGATTATTAGATATAGTAGTCAGTCTTTAGCTATGAAAGGATACAATTACCATCGGGGGAATTGCAACAAAGGTTTACAGAAATGTTCCTGGGATGTCTTATACAGTATATTAGATTGATTAGGCCTGCATTCAGAATCAAGAAGAATATGAGGAGATCTCATTGGGAAATATAAAATTCTACCAGTATTTGATTGGCTGACTACAGGAAAGATGCTTCCCTTGGCTGGGTTTAAGAAGCAGGGTTGCATTCTCTGGATAGCAGAGATGGCAAGAAATTACTCTACCCTGAGGGCATTGAACCCAAGGAATTCTCTCCCACAGAAGCCAGTAGATGGCAAGTCACTGAATGTATTTGAGTAAATTATAGATTTTTTCCTGTAAATCCATAAAAGTGCTGGTCATGTTTTGAGGCTGACTCAGGTTATTTATCTTTGCCTCCTCTGGAAGCTACAGGACCTGTTGAGTTTCTCTAGCACTTCTGTGGATTTACTACAATCACAACCTCTTTATTTCCCCTCAAATTTCTACCTGGATTCGCTATCAAGAAGTGTGGGAGTATTAAGTTAGAGGAGTGGTTCTCAACCTTTCTCACCCTCAGATGTTGAGGCCTGCTAGGTTCCTCCAGTATATCTGTGTTTTTTATTAGAATGAACCACAGAGCATAGAACACTACTGCCCAGAAACAGACCCTCCAGCCTTCTAGTCTTTGCCAAACTATTATTCTACCTAGTCTCACTGACCTGCATCTGGACCAGATTCCTCCCAAGCATGTACTTATCCAAATTTTTCTTAAATGTTAAAATTAACCCTGCATTCACCAGTTCAGCTGACAGGTCATTCCATACTCCCATCACATGCTCCCCCTAATGTTCACTTTAAACTTTTCCCCTTTCACTCTTAACCCATGTTCTCTAGTTTTTAATCTCTCCTAACCCCAGAGGAAAAGGCCTGCTTGCATTTACACTGTGTATTCCCATCATAATTTTGTATACGTCTATGAAATCTCCCCTCATTCTTCTATGCTCCAGGGAATAAAGTCCATACCTGTTTAACCTTTCCCTCTAACTCAATTCCCAAAATCTGGGCAATATCCAAAAAATTTTTCCCTGTACTCATTTAATAATTGATATCTTTCTTGTAATTAGGTGACCAAAACTTCACACAATACTTCAAATTTGGCCTCACCAATGTCTTATACAACTTAACCACAACATCCCAACTCGTATACTCAATACTTTGATTTATGAAGCCCTACGTGCCAAAAGCTTTATTTATGACCTTAACTTCCTGTGATGCTACTTTCAAGGAATTGTGCATCCGTATTCCCAGATCCCTCTTCTACCACACGCCTCAGTGCCTTACTGGGTTACAGTGCTGTTTACTGGGTATGTCCTACCTTGGTTTGCCCTTCCAAAATGCAACACCTCATATTTGTCTGCATTGAATTCCATCTGCCATTTTGCAGCCCATTTTTCCAGCTGGTCCAGATCCCTCTGCAAGCTTTGAAAACCTTCCTCACTGTTCAATTCAACAACACTGATCTTTTCCCTCAATGATACTTTCTTGCTTTAACACCACATTCATCAACTTTTTAATATTCTGATCTTCCTAAACTTCAGGTTGGGAATACTAATCCAAGTGAAGGAGTCTCTGATCCTCTGCAAGTTTGACTGGTATAGGGAGAGAATTCAGTTAAGGTTGTGCCATTAAATCTCAGTGCCCTGATGGAGCTGAGCTGAGCAGCTGCACAGCTTCAGCTCCAGATCAAGGAAAATTGTTTATCACCTCTAGACATGTTTACTGTCAGATATGAAAAACACTTTAGACAAAAGAGGGAGAAGGATCCTTCTATGCTGGGAGAGTGGTTAGAGTGTAAAATCAACAACCACATAGACTAATTGGCATGAAGACCATAGGTATATTTAAGAAGTGACATGCATAAGAAATCTATGACAACGGGGTCAGATGAAATAATTTGATGCAGCAAAAAGGTCAATATCAATTAGCTGAGTTGAAGGACTGCCTCTTTAATCAATTATTTAAATAAATCTAAAATATCAATCTTGCTCATTGAGTCCAACCTGACAGTTCTGTGTGTACAGTTAACGGCAAATCAAAATCTCATTTTAATTGTCCAATTTAAAATAAAAAGTTATAGCTGACATAAAAATTACACCACTGAATTGGAAAAGGGAGCCATCACATTTACACTGTGGGAGTAAAGGTGAACAGATATCAGTGAGAGCAAGGACCGAGACTGATTGCATTGGCAAACATAGAGACATATTATCGTGACGATTGCTATTTAAATGCTGTTTAAATACTCTGAAAATATGTTTCTCATTGCCAGAAGTGGTTAGGTCATGTTTTTTAATAATGTTTTGGAACGTTTTTGTGGTGGAGTGAAATGCTTTATAGAACCAATCTTCCCAATTGGTCTAGAAGATCCTCGAGGAATAGCAGGGACCTATGCAATCCTCATAAGCAATGCCAAATATTTCTCATCCTTGTTTCATCTTCTTAATCTGGGCAGCACTAATGTTGCACATCAGAGATAGTGCATTTCTGGCATTTAACCCACAGAGTGGAAGGGGAACTGAAAAAGGACCATGTGGGTTGTGATCAAGTTATTTTTGTTCAGGTTCCATGAAACAAAGAGTGTGAGCTGGAGAATTACTGGGAAACTTTACTGACCCAACCTGTGCTGCTTTGATTTAAAATGGCATTAGTGTGTTTTTTTTCATTTTTCCAAAATTGTGGATCTCATGACCACAATGTATTTCTTAAATGAAATGGGCAACAGCTGGGAGATAATAGCACAGATGAAGTGAGCACTTGGAAAGAATCTAAATGTTTTTGTGGTCCATATATGAGCTGTGGTGTACATCTTAAAAGTAGATGTGGAAACATAGTAGAAATATCTACTCTGTTCTTTATCATTTGCCTTCAAGCTGTGTTGTCAGGTAAAGATCTGTGGATATATTTGGGCTGATATCGCCTCAAACCGTGCATCTTGGCGCCTCACAGTTTGGCGGGCAGCAACCTCCTTTGAAGAAGACCGCAGAGCCCACCTCACTGACAAAAGGCAAAGGAGGAAAAACCCAACACCCAACTCCAACCAACCAATTTTCCCCTGCAACTGCTGCAACCGTGTCTGCCTGTCCCGCATCGGACTTGTCAGCCACAAACGAGCCTGCAGCTGATGTGGACATTTACCCCCTCCATAAATCTTCGTCCGCGAAGCCAAGCCAAAGAAAGAAAGAATGGATTTTCTACCCTTAACATGATGGTATGATGAACATTTTTGCTGATGATGAGTGGTGAATCTGGCTTTTTTGGATATATTCCATGCATTTTAATGTAGAGTCCTTTTTGGTTGAAAGAAGAGTGCTGAATATTGGAAGTTGCAAGAATAAGTTGGATAGTGCATAGAGATACTGGATCTAGGAATACAAGTTCGCATATCACTACAAGTTGCACCACAGGTTGGTTAGGCCAAGCACACACAACTGTAGAGGTAGGTAGAAGGATTTATGCACATAATATGCATCAAGGGGTATGGGGGATAGATTAGAAAATGTTATGCAGGCAGAGGATCAACAAAGGTCATATTGAATGGACATGGGCAGAAAGAAGTTTTGGTGATGGACAATTAGAAGAGAGCTGAATGTAAAATAGAAGTAGGAAGAGACCAAAGTTTCTATATTTCTAAGTTGCATGTGCTATTAGCCTGCAAGGGAAAGATTGGGGGGAAGGGCATGGTTTGGGATATTGGTGACTTCCCTCTGGGACATATTCACTTCTGATGGTCAAACCCTTTGTTGGGTGCAGGGAAAACTGAGCATTGGTGAAGTAAAGAGGGTTTGATTTGCAGATAGTGATTGAGTACGAGGAGAAGGAGATGAAATGAAGGCTCTAAGGAATGCTTGAGAGAAGTACAGTGATGTAACAGCCTCACACATTGACTCCTGTATACTTTCTTTTAGCAATTTCAATGAACAATCCTTGGATACACCTGGCTATCTCTGTCCTTGTACATCCCCTAGAATTGTGCCCACCAGTTTATGCTGCAACTTATTTGTCTCTTTAGATGTACTGTTTCACATTTCTTAGCATTAAATTCCATCTACCATCCATCCTCCCATCCCACCAGCTTATCTCTATCTCCTAAAAGGATACAACTCACATCAAAACAATTCATTGCAGCTCCTACTGAGCTCATATGCAAATCTGGATATTGTGCCCTTTATCTGCATATCTAACCCTCCAAGGCTAAGATTAATTTAACAATATATATTATTTTTTATACATGTATATATGTACTGCATATATATCGTTTGTCTGTATGTGTGTCATGACTGGTTGTGTGCTTGTATGATTTTGCTCCAAAGACTGGAGACACTGATTCGTTGGGTTGTCCTTATACATCAGATCATGAACTTGAAATTGGAAATATATATTTCAAGAGCAGCAATGGTTTTAGCAAAGTGGGTGAGAACAAGCTGCATTCACAGGTAAAGGAGTGAGCCTGGTGTTCCGACCTTGACAGTGACAGCTCAAATCATCAACCTCTTTCGAACAGTAAAATGTCCACAGCAAAATCTGACAGTGAATCATGGATTTGCAGTGTCAGTGAGCAACTTGATTTGGGAAGAGATTTATGAACTCTTATAAGGGTGAGGAGGACAACAAGGTGAGCAGAGACAATCCAGAGCTCAGGGTTTTGACAGGCCAGAATTAAAGGAGCACAGAGGTTTTGGAGGGGTTCCTCAACATGATTATCCAACTGCACAAAAACCAACAAGGTCGGGTCAGATAGAGCAATGAGCTCTCTGAACCCTTCTCCATTAACAATGGCGTGAAGCAAGGCTGTGTTCTCGCACCAACCCTCTTTTCAATCTTCTTCAGCATGATGCTGAACCAAGCCATGAAAGACCCCAACAATGAAGACGCTGTTTACATCCGGTACCGCACGGATGGCAGTCTCTTCAATCTGAGGCGCCTGCAAGCTCACACCAAGACACAAGAGAAACTTGTCCGTGAACTACTCTTTGCAGATGATGCCGCTTTAGTTGCCCATTCAGAGCCAGCTCTTCAGCGCTTGACGTCCTGCTTTGCGGAAACTGCCAAAATGTTTGGCCTGGAAGTCAGCCTGAAGAAAACTGAGGTCCTCCATCAGCCAGCTCCCCACCATGACTACCAGCCCCCCCACATCTCCATCGGGCACACAAAACTCAAAACGGTCAACCAGTTTACCTATCTCGGCTGCACCATTTCATCAGATGCAAGGATCGACAATGAGATAGACAACAGACTCGCCAAGGCAAATAGCGCCTTTGGAAGACTACACAAAAGAGTCTGGAAAAACAACCAACTGAAAAACCTCACAAAGATAAGCGTATACAGAGCCGTTGTCATACCCACACTCCTGTTCGGCTCCGAATCATGGGTCCTCTACCGGCACCACCTACGGCTCCTAGAACGCTTCCACCAGCGTTGTCTCCGCTCCATCCTCAACATCCATTGGAGCGCTTACACCCCTAACGTCGAGGTACTCGAGATGGCAGAGGTCGACAGCATCGAGTCCATGCTGCTGAAGATCCAGCTGCGCTGGATGGGTCACGTCTCCAGAATGGAGGACCATCGCCTTCCCAAGATCGTATTATATGGCGAGCTCTCCACTGGCCACCGTGACAGAGGTGCACCAAAGAAAAGGTACAAGGACTGCCTAAAGAAATCTCTTGGTGCCTGCCACATTGACCACCGCCAGTGGGCTGATAACGCCTCAAACCGTGCATCTTGGCGCCTCACAGTTTGGCGGGCAGCAGCCTCCTTTGAAGAAGACCGCAGAGCCCACCTCACTGACAAAAGGCAAAGGAGGAAAAACCCAACACCCAACCCCAACCAACCAATTTTCCCTTGCAACCGCTGCAATCGTGTCTGCCTGTCCCGCATCGGACTTGTCAGCCACAAACGAGCCTGCAGCTGACGTGGACTTTTTACCCCCTCCATAAATCTTCATCCGCGAAGCCAAGCCAAAGAAAGAGGGCTGGAGATGTTTACAGAGTTAAGGAAGGGCAGCAACACTGAATGGTTTGAAGACAGAAATAAGAATTAGGCATGGAAGATTTGCCAAACTGGGAGCCAGTGTTGGCATGTGCACACAAGAACAATGATTAAGCAGACTTTGGAGTGGATCTAGGTGGAGGCAATGTAGAACCAAAGACTCTGGGAAGCATGGTTAGTGTATAAGTCAGTGCAACACAATTACAGTACCAGCAACCCCAGTTCTAATCCACTAGTGTCAGAAAGGAGTTTGTACATATTTCATGTGACCCGCATGGGATTTCTCCGGGTACTCTGGTTTTCTCCCACATGCCAAAACATATGGGTTGGTAGGTTAATTGGGTGGCATTGCTTTCATGGGCCAGAGGGGTCTTCTACCATGCTGTATTGTTAAAATTTTTTTAAAAAGAAAGATGGGAGAGAAAGCAGCTTTGGCAATGGAACAGATGGGCAATCAGAAGTCCAGTCCAGAATCACATACAAATAAAAGATTGCAAACTCTCAATTCCCCTCTCAGCTGCCAGGAAGAGTAGTAAAGTAGATGGGGAGGAAATTTTGACAGGAATCAAAGATGATAACTTTGTCTTCTCATAAAGATGGTGTCGGAGAACTGGATCAGGGTTCCATTAGTGAACCTGTGGAACCTGATGTTCTTTTTGATGAGGTCACCGAGAATCAACGTAGAACTGAGAAAATGAAGGAACAAATGATAGATTCTCACAGGATCTCGAAAGCAAGGGTTCGTAGCAGAGCAAGAAGCTATCACAGCTCATTCTCTGCCTCCAAATTGATAGATGAAAATGGAAGGGTCCCATACAAGGAGAGTTGGTGAAGAATGGTTTGTGCAGCAATGACTAAAGTTGAGAAGATCAAGGAATAATTAACATGTAACAGTCATATTGATTGTAATGCTTGACTTGAATGAGCACTGTAGTGATGCACTGTTTAAGTATAGAAAGAAAGGCAATGACTGGGGTTTGGAATTCAATGACTCATTCAGACTGTGGAATGATGTAGGTTGTTGGAAATGGGGCAGGAGAGCTGGATGATGAGAAAAAGCATGTTAATTGTTAACCTAGTCCACAAGCCATGCAAGCAGCTCGGTGCAGCTTGCTCTCTGTCCTTCTGCCAGCGCATAAATGAATATAATTATATTTCTAGGAATTAGTATTGAGGGCTTGAGGCTTTCTCAATCCAAAACCTTCCCATAACATCAATTCACATTTCAATCTTTCACTTACCTCAAAAACACCAACAGATCTGAGCAAGAACTCTGTGTCCAACATTTAATCTACCTGGGCCTTTTGTGATGTAGTTATAGAACACTACAGAACAGTACAGGCCCTTCGGCCCTCAATGTTGTGCCGACCCATATTTCCTTCCTAAAAAATGTACGAAACCCTCTCTATCCCATAACCCTCTATTTTTCTTTAATCCATGTGCCTATCAAAGAGTCTCTTAAATATAACCATTGTTCCAGCCTCCTCCGAAATCACCTGCAAGACATTCCACAATTTAAAAGAAAACTTACCCCTGATGTCTCCCCTAAACTTCCCTCCCTTAACTTTGTACATATGTCTTCTGGTGTTTGGTGATCTTGTCCTGGGATACAGGTGATGGCTCTCCACCCTATCTATGCCTCTCATAATCTTGTAGACCTTTATCAAGTCTCCTCTCATCCTTCTATGCGCCAAAGAGAAAAGTCCCAGCTCTGCCAACCTTGCCTCATAAAACTTGTTTCCCAATCCATGCAACATCCTGGAAAATCTCTTCTGCACCCTCTTCATAGTTTCCACATCCTTTCCATAATGAGGTGACCAGGATGGAACACAATGCTTTAAGTGTGGTCTCACCAGCGATTTGTAGAGTTTTAACATGACCTCTCTACTCCTGAATTCAATCTCCCTAATAATGAACCCCAGCAACCCATAGGCCTTCTTAACTATCCCATCAACCTGTGCAGTGATCTTGAGGGATGTATGGATTTGAATCCCAAGATCCCTCTGTTCATCCATACTCTTAAGTAATCGACCATTAACCCTATACTCAGCTTTCTGGTTTGTCCTTCTAAAATGCATCACCTCACACTTATCCAGACTGAAATCCATCTGCCACTTTTCTGTCCAAATCTGCATCCTGTCAATATCCTCTTGTAACCTTCAACAACCTTCAGCTCCATCCACAACACCTCCAACCTTTGTGTCGTCCGCAAACTTACTGACCCATCCTTCCACCTCTTCATTCAGGTCATTTATAAAGATCACAAAGAGCAGAGGTTCCAGAACAGATCTTTGGGACGCACCACGAGTCACTTTTCTTCCACTATTGCTCTCTGCTTTCTTCCTACAAGCCAATTTTTATCCACACAGCTAAGGTTCCTCTGATCCTGTGGCTCTACTTTCTGGATGAGTCTCTCAAGGGGGACCTTGTCAAATGCCTTGATAAAATTCATATAGACCACATCTACCACTCTACCCTTATCAATTTCTTTTGTTACCTCCTCAAAAAAACTCAATTAGACTTGTGAGGGATGACCTTCACAAAGCCATGCTGACTATCTTTGAATCGACTATACTTCTCCAAATGGTTCTACTTGCCATGTTGATTCAACATGTGAAGGACTTTAGCAAACACCATGCAGGCACCCACCAGATATATTCAGAATATAACAGATGTCAAAACCAGGATTTATTGTCATGGAATTTGGTGTTGGTGCAGCATCATTAGTGCAAACATTCATATTGTAACCATCTTGCAATATTATAATTAAAATATTTAAATAATAGTGTACGAAAATTATTCAGGTTTCTGAGGACAGCGGGGAAGAAGCTGTCCTGTGTTGCTGTGTGCTTGTCTTTAGGGTCCTGTATCTTTTTCCTGATGGTAGCATGGCCTGGGTGGTGGGGGTTTTTGAGGATAGATGCTGCTTTTTTAAGACACCGTCCCATGTAGATGTCCTCAATGGAGTGAAGTCTGATGCCTGTGATGTCGCAGGCCAAGTTAACAACCTGTTGGAGTTTATTCTTGTCCTGAGAGTTGGTGCCACCATACCAGGCAGTGATGCAACCAGCCAGAATGCTCTCCGTGGTGCCTCTGTAGAACTTATGAGACTCTTTGGTGACATACCGGATCTCCTCAGACACTTCACAAAGTATAGCTGCTGGCAAGCCTTCTTTGTGATTGTATCGGCATGGAGGCTCCCGGACAGATCCTCAGAAATGTTGTTACCCAAAATTTGAAGTTATTGACCCTCTCCACTACTGAATCCTCAATGAGGACTGGGTCGTGCTCCCCTGACTACCTTCTGAAGTCCACAATCATCTCCTTGGTTTTGCTTATGTGGAGCACAAGGTTTTTGTTACACCATTTAACGAGCTGATCTATCAACCTCCTGTACGCTTCCTCATTTCTGTTTGTAATACTGCTGACAACTGTGATGTGAACAGCAAACTTGTAGATAGCATTGGAATTGTGCCTGGCCACACAGTCGTAGGTTTATAATGAGCAGTGGGCTAATCCCACATCCTTGAGGTGCGCCTGAGTTGATAATCAGTGAGGAAGAGATGTTGTTCCCAATTTGTGCAGACTTTGGTCTGATGAGAAAGTCAAGGATCCAGTTGCAGAGGGGGGTACAGGGGCCTAGAGCTTGTAGCTTCTTGACCAGCACTGAGGGAATACTGGTATTGAAGGCCGAGCAGTAGTTGCTGAAGAGCAACCGTATGTATGAATTGCCGTTTTTGAGGTGATCTAGACTGAGTGGAGAGCCAGTGATAATGCATTTGCTGTGGAGCCATTGTGACGATAGGCTAATTGCAGTGGATCCAGATCTTTGATTAGTTACAAAGATCAAGATCTTTGATTAATTCTGGCCATGACCAGCCTCTCAAAGTATTTCATCACATTAGAAGTTAGTGTCACTGGGCATTAGTCGTTGAGGCAGCCCATGCTACTCTTCTTGGGTACCGGGATGATTGATGCCCTTTTGAAGCAGGTGGAAACTTCTGACTGTAGCAATGAGAGGTTGAAAATGTCCATGAACACTCCAGCTAGTTGTTTTTTTTCCCCAAGTAATTCCATATTTATTTCTTAACTGTTGAAATGACATCAATTGACCTTGTTCATAACCATCTTATATATTTTATTTTTTTTATATAATTTTTTTTATTTTTCACACTATGAACCATAGTAACCAAAATATACACAAGCATTTCCCTCTTGAATATA
This sequence comes from Narcine bancroftii, assembly GCF_036971445.1. Lineage (NCBI taxonomy): Eukaryota > Metazoa > Chordata > Chondrichthyes > Torpediniformes > Narcinidae > Narcine > Narcine bancroftii. The sequence continues at coordinate 97,233,162 of NC_091472.1, forward strand.
CACAGTGTCATTTTCTCCCCTTTTTCCCCTCCCTTCCTTCCCTCCCTCCTTCCCACCACCCCCCCAAACCCATTAAACATTCAACATATACAATACAATAAGCCCATTAAACAATGTCATCACACAATGAAAATAAACAAGAAAATTATGTGATCTACTTTTACACACTGGGTCAGTTCATTTCGTCTTCTTCTCATTCTATCATTTTAGGGGGTGGAGGTCCGCGGTAGGCCCTCTCTGTTGTGTTCCATGTACGGTTCCCAAATTTGTTTGAATAATGTGAATTTATTTTTAAAATTATATGTTTTTTTTTCAATGGAATACATTTATTCATTTCTGTACCATTGCTGTACTCTCAGGCTCTCTTCTGATTTCCATGTTGACATTATACATTTTTTTGCTACAGCTAAGGCTATCATAATAAATCTTTTTTGTGCTTCATCCAGTTTGAGGCCTAATTCTTTACTTCTTGTATTACTTATAAGAAAGATCTCTGGATTTTTTGGTATGTTGCTTTTTGTGATTTTATTTAATACCTGATTTAGATCTTCCCAAAACTTTTCCACTTTTTCACATGCCCAAATTGCATGTACTGCTGTTCCCATTTCCTTCTTACAGCAAAAACATCTATCTGATACTGTTGGGTCCCATTTATTTAATTTTTGGGGTGTGATATATAGCCTGTGTAACCAATTATATTGTATCATGCGTAAACTCGTGTTTATTATATTTCTCATAGTTCCGGAGCATCGCTTTTCCCATATTTCATTTTTTATCTTTATGTTTAGATCTTGTTCCCACTTTTGTTTGGGTTTACAGCTTATTTCATCATTTTCTTTCTCTTGCAGCTTGATATACATGTTTGTTATAAATCTTTTAATTATCATTGTGTCTGTAATCACATATTCAAAGCTGCTTCCTTCTGGTAACCTTAGTCTGCTTCCCAATTTGTCCTTTAAGTAGATTTTCAGTTGGTGGTATGCAAACATTGTACCATATTTGTACTTCATTTGTTCAAATGATAATAAATTATTTCCCAAAAAACAATTTTCTATTCTTTTAATCCCTTTTTTCTCCCATTCTCTAAAGGAAAGATTATCTATTGTAAAAGGGATTAGTGGGTTTTGTGTCAATAACAATTTTGATATTTGGTAATTCATTTTTTTCCTTTCTAAGTGGATCTTCTTCCATATATTGAGTAAATGATGCAATATTGGTGAGCTTTTATATTGCACCAGCTTTTCATCCCACTTATAAAGTATATGTTCTGGTACCTTCTCCCCTATTTTATCTAGTTCTGTCTTAGTCCAGTCTGGTTTTTCCATTGCTTGGTAAAAATCTGATAAATACCTTAATTGTGTGGCTCTATAATAATTTTTAAAGTTTGGTAACTGCAAACCACCTTGGTTATACCTCTCTGTTAATTTATCTAATGCTACCCTCGGTTTTCCCCCTTTCCACAAGAATTTCCTTATTATTCTCTTTAGTTCATTAAAGAATTTCTCTGTTAAGGGAATTGGCAACGATTGAAATAAGTATTGTATCCTTGGGAAAACATTCATTTTAATGCAATTTATCCTCCCTATCAATGTTAGCGGTAATTCTTTCCAATGTTCTAAGTCTTCCTGCAATTTCTTTATTAATGGCTGATAATTTAGTTTGTACAGGTGACTTAAGTTATTATCTAACCTAATTCCTAGGTATCGGATTGCTTGTGTTTGCCATTTAAATGGTGATTCCTTTTTAAATTCTGTATAATCCACATTACTCATTGGCATCACTTCACTTTTATTTGCGTTGATCTTGTACCCCAATATTTCTCCATACTCCTTCAATTTCTTATGTAATTCTTTTATTGATATTTTTGGTTCTGTTAGGTATACTATGATGTCATCTGCAAATAAGCTGATTTTATACTCCTTCTCCTTTATTTTTATCCCTTTTATTTTATTTTCTGTTCTTATCAGTTCTGCCAATGGTTCTATTGTTAAGGCGAACAATGAGCGGGATAATGGACATCTCTGTCTAGTTGACCTACTTAATTTAAATTGGCTCGATATATATCCATTTACTGTTACCTTCGCCAACGGTCCATTATACAATGCTTTAATCCAATTAATTTATTTTTCTGGTAGATTGAACCTCTGTAATACTTTAAATAAATAGTTCCAATCTACTCTGTCAAAGGCTTTTTCTCCGTCTAAAGCAACAACCACTGTTGGCTTCTTATTTCCTTGAACTGCATGAACTAGATTAATAAGTTTACAGACATTATCCACTGTTCGTCTTTTCTTAATAAATCCAGTTTGATCTTGTTTTATTATTTTTGGTACACAATCAGCCAATCTGTTTACTAATAATTTCGCTATTATCTTATAATCTGAGTTAAGTAAGGATATTGGTCTATATGATGCTGGTCTTAATGGATCCTTCCCCGTCTTTGGTATTACTGTAATTATTGCTGACTTGCTTGAGTTTGGTAAGTGTTGTGTTTCTTCTACCTGGTTCATTACTTCCAGGAGAGGAGGAATTAATAACTCTTTAAATGTTTTATAGAATTCTATTGGGAATCCATCCTGTCTTGGCATTTTATTGTTCGGTAGCTTTTTTAATATATCCTGTACTTCCTCTATTTCAAATGGTTTTATCAGTTTGTTTTGTTCCTCTTCTTGCAATTTTGGCAATTCAATTTTAGCTAAAATCTCTTCTATTTTATCATTTTACCCCTCGTTCTCAGTTTGGTATAACTGTTCATAAAATTCCTTAAAGTTTTCATTAATCTCTATCGGGTTATATGTAATTTGTTTGTCCTTTTTCCTTGATGCCAATACAGTTCTTTTAGCTTGTTCTGTTTTAAGTTGCCAGGCTAATATTTTATGTGTTTTTTCTCCCAGTTCATATTTTTACTTTATTTTCATTATGTTCTTCTCCACCTTGTAGTTTGTAATGTTTCGTATTTTATTTTTTTGCCTGCTCATTCTCTCTTTTTCGTTATATCATCATTTTTTACTAGTTCCTTTTCTGTACTTACTATCTCCCTTTCCAACTGTTCTATTTCCCGATTGTAGTCCTTTTTCATCTTAGTTACATAACTTATTATCTGCCCTCTAATGAAGGCTTTCATTGCATCCCATAATATAAATTTGTCTTTCACTGATTCTGTGCATATTTCAAAATATATTTTAATTTGGCGTTCAATAAACTCTCTAAATTCCTGCCTTTTAAGTAGCATGGAGTTTAACCTCCATCTATATGTTCTTGGTGAGATGTCCTCCAGTTCTATTGCTAATAACAGGGGTGAGTGATCCATATAACCATAACCATATAACCACTTACAGCACAGAACAGGCCAGTTCGGCCCTACTATTCCATGCCGTAGCAAATCCCCACCCTCCTAGCCCCACTAACCAGCACCCGGTCCATACCCCTCTAGTCCCCTCCTATCCATGTAACGATCCAGTCTTTCCTTAAATGTAACCAATGATCCCGCCTCGACCACGTCTGCCGGAAGCTCATTCCACATCCCCACTACCCTCTGCGTAAAGAAATTTCCCCTCATGTTCCCCTTATAATTTTCCCCCTTCAATCTTAAACCATGTCCTCTAGTTTGAAACTCCCCCTTTCTTAATTGAAAAAGCCTATCCACATTTACTCTGTCTGCCCCTTTTGAAATCTTAAACACCTCTATCAAGTCCCCTCTCAATCTTCTACACTCCAGAGAAAAAAGCCCCAGTCTGCACAACCTTTCCCTGTAACTCAGACCCTGAAATCCTGTCAACATTCTCGTGAACCTTCTCTGCACTCTCTCTATTTTGTTTATATCTTTCCTATAATTTGGTGACCAAAACTGTACACAGTACTCCAAATTTGGCCTCACCAATGCCTTGTACAATTTCATCATAACCTCCCTACTCTTGAATTCAATACTCCGATTTATGAAGGCCAACATTCCAAATGCCTTCTTCACCACACCATCTACCTGAGTATCAGCCTTGAGGATACTATTTACCATAACTCCTAAATCCCTTTGTTGCTCTGCACTCCTCAATTGTCTACCATTCAATGTATATGACCTATTTAAATTTGCCTTTCCAAAATGCAGCACCTCACATTTCTCTGTATTAAATTCCATCAGCCATTTCTCAGCCCACACCTCCAGCCTTCCTAAATCACTTTTTAATCTACGGTAATCTACCTCACTGTCCACAACACCACCAATCTTTGTGTCATCCGCAAACTTGCTTATCCAATTTTCTACCCCTACATCCAGATCGTTAATATATATAACAAATAATAGTGGACCCAGGACCGAACCCTGAGGAACTCCACTAGTCACCGGCCTCCAATTGGACAAACAATTTTCTACCACTACTCTCTGACACCTTCCATCCAACCACTGCTGAATTTATTTCACTACCTTCTTATTTATACCTAATGCCTCCACCTTTTTTCCTAACCTCCTGTGGAGAACTTTGTCAAAAGCTTTACTAAAGTCCAAATAGACAACATCCACAGCTTTCCCTTCATCAACCTTTTTCGTAACCCCCTCGAAGAACTCAATCAGGTTTGTCAAGCATGATCTACCCCTGACAAAACCATGCTGATTACTCCCTATCAATCCTTGTACCTCCAAAAATTTGTAAATAGCATCCCTCCACTTTCCATCAACTTGCCCACCACAGACGTCAGACTTACAGGCCTATAATTCCCAGGTTTGCATTTGGACCCTTTCTTAAACAGAGGAACCACATGCGCCACCCTCCAATCCTTTGGTACCACCCCCATGGCCAGTGACATCCTAAATATCTCTGTTAATGGCCCCACTAACTGTCCACTAGCCTCCCTGAGTGTCCTAGGGAATATTTTGTCCGGTCCGGGAGATTTATCCACCTTTATCTTTTTTAACAGCCATCACTACCTCCTCGGTTATCCTTATATGCTTCATGACCTCCCCACTATTTTTCTTTACTTCAACTGGTTCAACATTTTTTTCCATAGTGAATACCGAGGCAAAGAAATCATTCAAAATTTCCCCCATTTCCTCAGACTTCTCACTCAGCCTACCCTCGCTATCTACAAGGGGTCCAATTTTATCTCTCACTAATCTTTTACTTTTAATGTACTTATAGAAACCCTTTGGATTTATTTCTACTCTGTCAGCCAAAGCCTCTTCATGCTTTTTTTTGGCCTTTCTAATTTCTTTCTTAAGATTCCTTCTACACTCCTTGTAGTCCTCCTTCAACTTCTCAGCTCCCTGCTCTTTATACCTCTTGTACACCTCCCTTTTTCTCCTAACCAAATTTCCAATATTCCTCGAAAACCAAGCCTCCCTATGACTTCCAGCCTTTCCTTTGATCCAGACTGGGACATAACTACTCTGTACCCTCAAAATTTCTTTTTTGAATATCCTCCATTTTTCATTAACATCCTTACCTGAAAATATCCTGTCCCACTCAATACTCCCCAAATCCGATAATAATCTAGTTTTATATTCCATTTTTCTAACTCTCCCTTGGATATGGGCTGACAACAGGAACAGGTCAATCCTTGAGTATGTTTTATGTCTACTTGAATAATATGAGTATTCCTTCTCCTTTGGGTGTTGTCTCCTCCATATATCCATAAGTTGAATTTCCTGCAATGATTTAACCATAAATTTGGCTACTTTGTTCTTTCTGCTAATCTTTTGTCCAGTTGTATCCATCTTTGAATCCAAATTAAGGTTAAAATCCCCTCCTATCAATATGTTCCCCTGCGTATCTACAATATTCAAAAAAATATCTTGCATAAACTTTTGATCCTCTTCATTAGGTGCATATATATTGACCAAATTCCAGAGTTCTGAATATATCTGACATTTTAACATAACGTATCTCCCTGCTGGATCTATTATTTCCTCCTCTATTTTGATTGGTACATTTTTATTGATTAATATAGCTACACCTTTGGCTTTTGAGTTATATGATGCTGCCGTTATGTGCTCTACCCAGTCTCTCCTTAATTTTTTGTGTTCTACTTCAGTTAGATGTGTTTCCTACACGAATGCTATATCAATTTTTTTCTTTTTTCAGTAAATTTAATAGCCTCTTCCTTTTGATTTGGTTATGTATTCCATTCATATTTATAGTCATATTATTCAACATGGCCATCTCATCTCATTCCTGCTTCCTCACCACCACCTTTCCCCTTTCCCCCATTTCCATTTCTCAGTTTTCTTTTTTTGAACACACTGTATGACAACACTTCTAAAACATAAAATATTTCAACCATTCCCACATCTAAAATTCCCTTAACCCCAAGTGTCCCCTCCCCCTCTGAGTCGCCCCTTGTCCCTTGATGGGCAACCACAACTCCCCTCTCCATTCGGACTGCGAATCCATTCGCAAGTGTCAACTGATTTCACAATGACTGTTATTCTTTCCCACCCAACCCCCTCCAGAAAATACTTTTATTTTCACATTACAACAAAGCTCCCCCTTTTCTTCTCTTTTTCTTCTTATTTATTTATTTATTTGTTTATTTATTTTGTAACTCCTCTTTTTTCCCTCCAGACCCTTACTTCCCTTTTCTTCCCTCCTTTAGTTCTTTCTTATACATTATTTTTACTTCTTTATATGTAGTTTGTCATTGTTCTTTGTTCTTGTTACATCTCTTCATCTCTCTTTCTGTCTTGCAGGCGTTCTGCAAATTCTCGTGCTTTCTCCGGATCCGAGAACAGTCTGTTTTGCTGCCCTTATAGTTATCTTGGGATAACCATTTTAAGCACTGCTGGATATCTTAACATAAATTTATAGCCTTCATTCTGTAGGATCGATTTTGGTGCGTTAAACTTCTTCCTCTTCTTTAGGAAAGGTCAAAATTTTTTTGGCCTTTGTATTCTAGTGGTTTTTTGTCTTCTCTAATTTTATTCATTGCCTTCTTCAATATATTTTCTCTTGTTGTGTATTTCAGGAATTTTACTAAAATGGATCTTGGTTTTTGTTGTGACTGTGGTTTTGGGGCTAATGTTCTGTGTGCCCTTTCTATTTCCATTCTTTCCTGCATTTCTGGCATTCCCAGGACTTTTGGGATCCATTCTTTTATAAATTCTTTCATATCTTTGTCTTCTTCATCTTCCTTAAGGCCCACTATCTTTATATTGTTTTGCCAACTATAGTTTTCCATTATATCCATCTTATGAGCTAACAACTCCTGTGTTTCTTTAACTTTTTTGTCACTTTCTTCCAATTTTCCTTTTAAATCGTTCACTTCCATTTCTACTGCCATTACACATTCTTCCACATTTTCTAATCCTTTCCCTACATCTGTTATGACCAGCTCTATTCTACTCACTTTTTCTTCTGAACTTTTAATTTATCTTTTCATTTCACTAAATTCTAGTGTCAACCATTCTTTTAATGCTTTCATTTGTTCTTGAAATTTTACCTGTCCATTCATTTTACCTCCAATTCCTCTGTGCAGAGCTTGGTGTTCTTCTTCTTCTTCTTCTTCTTCTGTGTCTCCTCTTGGGTTTGTGTTTTCTATTTATCTTCCTTGTATCTGTGTCTCTTCTGTCTTTCTTTTTGAGCTGCTTGTTTTAATTTGTTGGGTATTTTTTTTCTCCATGGTTTCTTGATGTTGGTCCTCTTCTGGGCTGGTTATCTGTTGTGTCTCTAGTTTCCTTTTTTCTTTCTCACCCCTCCTGTTCCCGTTGCTTTCTTTATCTTCCAGCTGGGAGCCCTGCTGTCGGGCCTCTCTCAGCTGTTGATGCTGTGGAGTGAAACTCCACAGCTGGTCCCCCCTCCCATCGGTGTTCTCCTTGTCGTGCACAGTTGCGCACCCCTGTTTGGCTCCGTGAGCCATTTTTGCAGTCCTGCGGTCGGTGGGTTGCGACCCTGTGGGGTCTCCACTAACCTCGGGGAGTGGGCTCCTCTTTCCACGGTGCGTCCCTGCTTTTTCGTGCAGGTAAGACCTTCACCTTTCTCTTTCGGCATCTGTCTTTCTTTCTTCCTTTCTTCCCGTTGGTTTTGGCTTTTCTTTCTTAGGTGCCATTTTCTCCACACCTTTATTTTTTGTTTGTTGTGATTTGTGTGTCTGGGACTTTGCTTTTTCTTCACTTTTTTCCTTCTTTTCTGGAGAGGGCTGGTATTCTCCTACCAGCCACTACTCCATCACGTGACTCCTCCCACTCCAGCTAGTTGGTTGGCACAGATTTTCAGTACCCTGCCAGGTACTCCATCAGGGTCTGATGCTTTGCGAGGGTTCATCCTCTCGAATGATGTTCTGATGTCACCCTCAGAGATGGATATCACAGGGTCCTCAGCCTTTTCAGGGATTCTAGTCAATCAGTTTTCTTTTTGGTTTTTTTTAAACCTTCTCTCTGTTGGCACATGGCAAGAGTAAATGTAAACACAGAATCAACAATCCAGATCAAATTTATCAATCAAAGCTTTCTAAATGCTAATGAATGTTGATTAACCTGACCCCATCTACTTTATTTTGCAAGTTTTTCTACCACCACAAGTTGCTGCAGTCACTGAGCCCTTCTGCGGCAGGTTGCTCATCCACGGGCTAGGACCAATGCACTCATGGACTGGCTCTGTTGCGCTAAGGTTTAAAGGACCTTACTCAGAGAAGCAAGTAATTGCTCAAAAAGAAGAGAATCAGGGTTGGAAATGAAAGGCAGAAAACTGGTGAGTTAATTGGAAAGGCAGAGCACAGAGAGCATGGAAAAAAAATCAGGAAGGAATTTGTTTGTGCTTAGTAATACCTTAATGCAAGGAATCAAGAAAAAGATAGATCACAACCAAGGAGAGTGTTTTTCGGTTGAACCAAAGAACAAAATAAATGCAATTACACTGCAAATTGCCACATAAAAATTGAAGAGCAAATCCATAGACAAATTGCTGATAAGTCCAAGATCACCAGGATGGTAATGGGAGATTTTCCATGTATTACTTGAGGGCGCAATGGTCATGAAAAATATAGAGGGCACAGAGTTCAGTCGAACATTTCAGGCCAATATATCGCCAGTAAGCTCAACAAGACGGGGCTGCCACTTCTGGACTGAGTGCAGAAAATGAAGTTGCTCAGGTGAAAAAGTATCACTGGAAGAGCAATCTAATGGCTATGATCATAATTCTGGTTGATGTTAGTATATTGGGAAAAGAGCAAAGGTAAAATAAGGGAATGAGGTCTGAATTGAGGAATAGTCTGTTTTGCTCGACTGCATTTACCAAAAGTGCACTTGAAAGTACATTATTGTCAAGAGCAGCAGGAGACATTTAAGAAGGAAATCCGTACAATACACAAATATGCTGGAAAAACTCAGCAGGTCACGCAATAGCCACAGGAAGTAAAGGGTATCCAATGTTTCAGGCTTCAGCCAAGGGTTCAGGAAAGTATCTTCTCACTAAAGACTGTCAAACCCAGAGTTCCCAGCTGTCAAGTTGGATAAAGAGTGAGAAAATGGTAAAGAGTGAAGCTGATGGCAGACACGAGGAGCAGCATTAAAGTAAAACGTAAGAATGGAAAATTTCAGAGAATATCCAGAATTCCAGACATTTTTGTACCTATGCAAGCAGCACGGCAACAATTAGGACAGAGTCGGATCTATCAGAGATCAAAAGCAGTTTCTCTGTTTGGAGCAGTGAAGATGTATAAAAAAGAATGAAGCACAAACTGAGTAATTACAGGCCCATTAATTTAACTTTGATGAAAGTCAAAATACACCCAAAGACCTGGCCTCCACAACTGCCTGTGGCAACAAATTTCACGTATTCGACACCCTCTGGTTGAAGAAAATCCTACGCATCTCTGTTCTCCGGCCTACTGCAGAGGGCAATCACTGTACCTGCAGGAGTGTACCGCCGGCCTACTGCAGGGGGAAACCTCTGTACCTGCAGGAGAGTAAAGGGAATAGGACTACACCTGGCCGGCTGTCAATCAGTCAACCTGAATGGATCAAGCCCCACCCGATCAGGTGTCAATCACCCTCCGGGATATAAGCCTGCGCCGGCCTCTGAAGTCTCTCAGAGTTACTGCAGCTACAGCCAGCCTGGCTCTGTGAAAGTCTTTGTGGATTAAAGTCTGTTGGCAGTCTTTACCTTGTGTGTGTCTGATTCTGTTTAACAGCGCACCACAGAGATGCACCTTCATCCTCCTACATTCCAATGAATACAGGAGAATACTGTTAAATACTGGCAACCTTTCTTCATAATCCTGATGCAGAGTCTCAACCCCAAATGTACTTACTGATGCAAATACTGATTGACCTACTAAGTTCCTCCAGTGTTCTGTTTTTTTTTGTCTAAAACTCATGCTACATCATCTATGCCCACTTTATGTTATTTAATCTTCAGATACTGTTGACCTCAGCGTTGCTAGGTTTGGATGGGGAAAGTTATCCAGTAACTCTTTTTGGAATGCATGGGAATGGACATTGGTTGTCAACAAGATCAGGCTCAAATGTGAGATCACTGTGGTAATATAGATGGCTGAATAATGTTTCCTCCAAAGCAGAGTCAATAACACGATTAGTCATGTATCCAACAAGGGAATCTAGTAGAGGAAATAGATAAGTCAAAAAAGGCCACAAAAAAAAGTGGTGTGAATGGAAAGTGAGGATGGCAACATTGATTCAGCTAGTTCAGGGCCAAGAATTAGAACTTACCTTTCGATTATCTTATTGTTTCTGTTCATAATGTCTGTTACATGAGAACAGGATTACAAGCACATTGATAACGCTTAAAATAAAAGCATCTTGAAGTAGGAGTGACGTTATGGTTGCTATCAACATTAACTAAAAATATTGGCTGACATTACGTGGGTGCCTTTGGCCTGGAGTGCAGTGTTCTGACAAAAAGCTGCAGCTGCTGGCTGATACTCAGCTGATAGCTACAGCTGCCAGGTTTATATCGACTCCCTTTGAGACCAACTTAGTGAAAGTAGTACTTTGAAAGACTTGATATAGCTGTAACTACTTTGCAATGTTGCTTATTCTGTATTAGCTTCAGTTAAAAGACACTCCTCAAGAAAAGAATCTCTCTTAATTCATCATCACAGTTTTTGACTTTGAAAGCTCATTCCTTTCCAGAAGACATACCACGTGGGAATACAGATCATGAGTTACAGCCACTCTCTATTGCTTTATCCAAGTGAGGTTTTTTAATTTCCCTGTCTTTTAGTTAATGGAGATAACAACATTGCCAAATCTGGAGTAAAACACGAAAATCTGTAAACACTGGGGTTGAAGTAAAAACACAATGCTGGAGAAACTCAGCATATAAAACAGTGTCCTTTATGTAGCAAGGACAGATACATAAAGAACACTGGATACATAACCCACATCTCAGGCTTAAGTCCGTCATCAAGGTATGGAAAAATGTCGGCTGGTGTCTGAAGGAAAAGGTAAGGGGAGAGGTGTGGGAGGAGAAAGATGGTCCCAAAGGCTTGAGAAGGATTGCAGGGCACAGCATCGAGTGGTGAATAGAGAGGGAAGAGGGTGGAGAGTTGAGGTAAAGGAGACTGGGGAAGGGAAGGGAGGTAGAAAGGAGAGCAGGTTAGCAGAAACTAGAGAAGACTTCTCTGGTTTCTGCTAATCTGGTCCTTTCTTGGGTAAGCAAATCTAAAGATTTACACCAACAAAATTGAGGAAATTTCTCCTCATTTTATGTGGCCAACTCCTTCTGAAACTGTGACTCTTAGTTTGAAACTCTCAGCTACCATCTTGTCAAGCCCTACAAGAATTTTACATACATCATTGAAATTATTTCTGAACAGACCAGATAGGCTTATTCTACTTTTCTCTTTTGATCAGAAATTCCCATCATCCCAAGAGATGAATAAATTTTTCTTGATAGTAATGGATAGCAATGGATATGTGAAGGAATACAAGGTCACAACAATTGTAAATAGTTTTCTAGGTGTGTTCTTACCATTCCTTACTAACCTTCCTTGTACTTCAACATACTTGCAATGAAGGTTAACATGCAATTAGCCTTCCTCATTTCTTGTTTTAATTGAATATTAACTCCATGCACAAAGACAGCTGAATCTGGCATTCCAACATTTTCTCATTCGTCATATTCAAAAATATGTAGTCCTGTTGCAAGTTCTCAACCTGACACATTGACTATTCCTTTTCCCCCATAGATGTTGCTTGACCTGCTGTGCTCCTCCAGCAGTCTGGAGTCTCTTGATCTTCAAAAGCATTGTTTTCCTTGCAAAGGACATTATTGTGCACTTATTGCATGTTCCTTTTCCACTTCGTTAATTGGTGTTGGAGGAAGCGACAGATATGTTGGTTAACATTTATCTTGCCTACTTCAACCAACAGCAAAGGACAAAAGTAGGAAACTGCTGCCTCCCTTATCATTTGTCAAAGGCACCAGTATTAGCCACATGTCCTTTACTTGTTCATGTGCAGAATAAGGTTGTGACTTTATTCAAAGAAGAGTTGTGTGAATATCTAGGCCACTATTCTGATTCTATTCATTCATGCCATAAACTATACTTCACATTCTTTTTCATCTCATTGTGTAATGTTGAAAATGCATCAGTGAACAGAGCAAATTATTCCTATTTCAAAGGGAATTGTACTTAAATCAGTCATTCGAATTGCACAAATGTCTGAAGCTCCATTGCACCTTAATCAGTTTGATATGTCATAAATTCTTGCCTCAGCGCAAATTAGACAATTGATGATCCACAAATGCTTTCATGCCTGTTAAGACATAACTGCAATTTGTGTTTGCATGCCAGTGGAAAATAAATTATAGCATTAAAGACAGTGATGTAAACATTCATAAGCTTGTCCATGGTCTCATGAACCCATTTCAATTTCCCATCCCATTCCCATCCCAACAAGTCTGTCCATGGGCTGATGCACTGCCAGAATGAGACCAACTGCAAAATGGAGGAACAACTCCTCATATTACATCTGGGTACCCTCTAACCAGATGGCATTAACATCAACTTCTCCAGTTTTCATTTACCCTGCCCCCTCTGTCTCTCTATTTCCCCTATCCATATTTCTCCTTTCCTCTAGCTCTTTCTTTCTCTTCCTCTTTCCCCATGTCCTTTCCTCAGCTCTGCATTCACAGAGCTACCCCCTCCCCTGATCAATTCCCACCTTTCCACTTCTGTCCTCTTATCCATCTCTAACTATCATACTATCATCTTTTGTCTCTTGATCTGTGCTCCTCCCCCTGACCTTTCTTCCCTTCACTCCCAGCCTTTTTATTTAGGCGCCTGTCTATTTTTTGCTTATACCTTGAAGAATGAGTCAGGCCCGAAACATTGGTTATATATCTTTACTTCCTATGGGTGCTGCGAGACCTGTTGAGTTCCTCCAGCATTTTTGTGTTTCATGAAGCAACATGAAAATTTGCTCTCAGCAACATATCTGTCGCTTCCTCCAACACCAATTAACGAAGTGGAAAAGAAACATGCAATAAGTGCACAATAATGTCCTTTGCAAGGAAAACAATGCTTTTGAAGATCAAGAGACTCCAGACTGCTGGAGGAGCACAGCAGGTCAAGCAACATCTATGGGGGAAAAGGAATAGTCAATGTGTCAGGTTGAGAAATTTCACTATCCCTCCACAAGGTGTTTGGAGAATCAACTGTTTTCTCTTGGTGTACTATTGCAGTAAAGCAGAATCTTGCAAATGAGAGATGGTGACAGAGGGTTTAACAGCATTGTGATAGTACAGATCTATCACCAATGTACATAGTGTATATAGTTACAGTATCTAGACTGTGCTTACAGCGATTGGCTGAGAGCTAAGCCACGCCTATTGTCTGGGCCTTAAAGAGTTGTGTCCCTAGCCAGGTCGGATCATTCCAGACTGGTCGGCCACCTGTGAAGAGCTCCTGTCTTTTGCTAATAAAAGCCTTGGTTTGGATCAACAAGTGTTTGATTCTTTCAATGAGCTCTACAAGCATTGAATGGATTTTTTTGAAAAACAATCAGATCAGATTTTGGAATTTATGTCAAAATTTCTTCTCAAGGACAATAGTAAATCTCTAGCATTCTCTGCCTTAAACCACCGAAACAGATGCAGCTTATCCACGCCAAAAATGTGCCTCCTGATTTTAGTCCCTCGCCCAATTCAGGCCCATACCCCTCCAATCCCCTCCCTTCCATGTGTGTTTCTTATCTGTGTTTCTTAAAGGTACCTGCTTTTACCTTTTATACAACTTTAACATAACATCCCAACTCCTGTTCTCAATACTTCGATTTATGAAGGCCAATATGCCAAAGGCTCTCTTTATAACCAAATCTATCTGAGACACCACTTTAAGGGAATTCTGTATCTGTATTCCCAGATTGCTCTGTTCTACTGCTCTCCTCAGTACCCTACCATTTATCATGTATGTCCTTTCTTGGTTTGTCCTTCCAAAATGCTACACCTCACACTTGTCTGCATTAAATACCATTTGCCATTTTTCAGCCCATTTTTCCAGCTGGTCCAGATTCGTCTGCAAGCTTTGAAAACCTTCTTTGCTCTCGGTAACATCTCCAATCTTAGTGTCATCTGCAAACTTGCTGATTCAATTTACCACATTATCATCCAGATTATTGATATATATGACAAACAACAATGGTCCCAGCATCAATTCCTGAGGCAGACCACTAGTCATAGGCCTCCAGTCTGAAAAGTAATCATCCACCACTACTCTCTGGCTTCTCCTGTCCAGCTATTGTCAAATCCAGTTCACTACTTCACCATGAATACCTAACATCTGAACCTTCCTGACCATCCTCCCATGTGGGAACTTACTAAAGTCTATGTAGACAACATTCACAGCCTTTCTTTCATCAACTTTCCTGCTAATCTCCTCAAAAAAACTCTCAGATTAGTTATATTTAATAATTTTTATTGAATTTTGTACACACACACACACACACACACACACACACACACACACATACACACACAACAGTGGAAGAACAAGAAAAATGTACTGTACAGGTACAGAGTAATTACAGTGTATCCTAGAATTAAAAATGAATATTGCAACTAATGAGAAACCAGCAGGCAGAATTTAATATTAAATCTCTTGTTCCTGCAGAAAAAAAAATCAAAATAAAAATAACTAACATCCTAAATCTGTAGCCCCTAAACTAAAAAAATGCCACAGGACGCCTGAAACCACCAAGAGGGTAACAGCAATGGTACGTTGGTGAATTGCCTTGTATGTAAATAAGTTCAGGAAGAGATTATAAACATTTTGTATGTTATATACAAAATAGTAAATGATTGTAATATTCATTGAACATTAAAATATTCCATAAAAGGTTGCCACATTTTATCAAACTTAACTCCAGTTTTCAAAACATTACATCTCATCTTCTCAAGGTTCAAGCATGATGAGGTTTGGGTCATCTATTATGCACAACTGGGAGGGATAGAGTCCTTCCATCATAGCAAAATACATCTTCTTGGCATTAAAGTGGCAAAAACTATCACATGGCAATCTGACACTAATAATCGACTGTACTTTATCACCACACTAAATAAAGCTGTAATGGGATGAGGTGAAATAGTAAGAGAGAAAATACATTAAAAATGTCCTTCTAATAGTGATCTAATGCTGAACAGGACCAAAACATATGAAATAAGGAAGAAACCCCATTACAAAATCTATCACATTTAGGAGGAAAAATCTTAGCTAATTTATCTTTGGATAAATGTGCTCTGTGTACTATCTTGAATTGAATAAGTGAATGACATGCACAAATGGAAGAAGAATAGTTTGTAAGTCGCTCTCCCAAGCACTCTTAAATTTATTCATAGAAATGCAAAGTATTTTAGAAATTAATTCATAAATGAATTAAATCATTTTGACAAGGATTTAACTAAAAAAAATAAGTCAATATAATTACTATCATGCGAGAATGGAAAATTAGTAATTTGGTTACTAACTTAGATATCTAAAAAAATGGAAATAATGGAGATTAAATTTATGTGACAAATGCTCAATGGTCATAAAACAGCCATTTACAAATAAATCAAAAAATGAAGTGATACCATTTTCTTTCCATTTATGAAAAACATGATCAAGGCAAGATGCAGGAAATTTTTTTTTTGATAATTAGAGAGGAGCGGATAAATAAAATTTTTTCGGTTCATAACAATACCTGAATTGAAACCAAATTCGTAACAATTTTTGACTAATGAACTGCCTATTAATTTATTCTCCTTTACCAAAGAAAACAAACGGAAGCACCAAGTAGTGTAGCCAGAGAAAATTTGTTAAAACCTTTCCGCTCCACAGATGTCCATTTTGGGCAGTCCAATTTATCTATGTAATGAATCCAGAAAATAATATATTTAATATTAATAGCCCAGTAATAATGTCTCAGGTTAGGCAAAGCAAAGCCCCCATCTATTTTTGATTTTTGTAAATTATATTTATTCAACCTTGGACTCATTGTGCCAAACATACAAAGAGATAATAGACTCAACCAAGTCCAAAAATGTCTTTGGTATAAAAATCAGAATTGTCTGAAATAAATATAAAAATTTAGACAAAACATTCATTTTATGATGTTAATTCTACCAACAAGCCACATAGAAAGGGGAGACCATTTAGATCAGGTCTCTTTCACTTGTCTCAACAGAGGACTTGTTTTCTTTGAAAAGATCTTTATATATGTTAGTAACTTTAACCCCTAAATAGGTGAAAGATCCCCGTACTATTTTAAATGGAATATTATCATAGATAGGAACAGAACCATTCAAGGGAAAATTTTCACTTTTGTGCAAATTAAGCTTGTAACCTGAAAAAATACTGAAGTTTGATAATAATTTTAACATTGCAGGTTAGAACATTCTGGATGTGAGATATATAATAAATCATCTGCAAAGTGAAACTTTCATTTTTGTGCCCCCCCTATGAATACCTGAAATATTTAATAAATCCTGAAATGCAATAGCCAATGGTTCTAACAAAGGGCTAAGTGGGCAACCTCGGCTCATACCACAAAACAATCTAAAGTGATCAAATCTTTGATTATTAATAGATACTGAAGCCTGAGGAGAGTGGTAGATCAATTTGATATAAATTCTGGACTAAATTTAAATCTTTTCAAATAAATATGGCAACTCAGTCCTGTCAAATGCTTTTTCTGGATCTGATGTAATAATAAGATTGGTTAAACACGACATACCATGCACAAAGCCATGTTGACTATCTCCATTCAGTCCATGGCTATCCAAATAATTGTATATCAAATCTCTTAGAACACCTTCCAATAATTTTCCTACTACTGACGTCAGGCTCACTGATCTATAATTTCCAGGGTTACTTTTGGAGCCTTTTTTAAACAACGGAACAACGTGAATGACTGTCCAGTCCTCTAGCACCACACATGTGGCTAAGGACATTTTAAATATTTCTGCCAAAGCCCCTGCAATTTATACATTAACCTCCCTCAGGGTCGAAAGGAATATGTTGTTAGGCCCTGGGGATTTATCCACCCTTATTTGCTTTAAGTCAGCAAGCTCCTCTTTAATCTGTATAGGATCCATGACCTCACTGCCTGTTTTCCTTACTTCCCATGCCCTTTTCCTGAGTGAATACAGATTAAAAAAAAATTTCCCATCTATTTTGGCTCCATACAAGCTGACCACTCTAATCTTCAAGAGGACCAATTCTGTCCTTAACTATCCTTTGCTCCTAATAAACCTGTCAAAATCCTTAGGAATTTTCCTTCACATCATCTGCCAAAGCAACCTCAAAACCTTTAGCCTTCCTGATTTGTTTCATGAGGTTTTTGCATTTTTTATATTCCTCAAGTATCTCATTTGTTCCATGTTTCCTATATCTGTGATACATCTCTTTCTTCTTCCAAACCAAATCCCCAATGTCCCTCGAAAACCAATGTTCCTTATGCCTTCTAGCCTTGCCTTTTATCCTGACAGGAACATAAACTCTGTACTCTCAAAATTTCACCTTTGAAGTTCCTCCACTTACCTTGCACATCTTTGCCTGAAAATAATTTATCCCAATCCACGCATTCTAGATCCTTTCTCAATTCCTCTAAATTGGACTTTCTCTTATTTAGAATTTCAACCCAAGGCTCAGACCTTTCCTTCTCCATAATTAACTTGAAACTAGTGGCATTATGATCACTGGATCCAAAATGTTCAGGGAAGCACTTGTTGGAATTACCTTGAAGTGATCTAAGACCATTAATTCTTTACTACTGATGCAGACGTGCCCAAGGCTCTCTTTCATTACCCCCTCATCTCCCAGTCCTGCTATTGTGCTCCACTGTAAAGACTTATACAAACTATTTATTTAAGATCTTCTCCATCTTTTCTGGCTCTACACATAGTCGCCCCTCCTAATCAAAGGCATTATTTCCCTTGTGGCCCTTTTGTTCTTAATATTAACTTTTTTTTAGTGATTTCCCTTACACTGTCTGCCAAGCTCATCTCCAAACTTTTTTTTTAGCCTTCCTTATTTCCCTCTTCACTAAGCTTCTACATTCCTTATGCTCATCAAGGGATTACCTCAATCCTCTCTGTGTGTATCTGATATCTGCTAACATTTTCTTTCTGATCTGTGCTTTTATATCTCTTGTTGATCAGGGTTTCTTTGCCTTGCCATTCTTGTACTTTCTCCTACTGGAGCATGTTCATACAAGGCCTTCTTTCTCACATTTTTAAATGTTTGGCAGTTGTGTTGCATCCCATTAACTATTGTCTAATCATTTCAAAATTGGTTTTTTCACAATTTAGGATTCTAACTTGAGGACCAATGTTATCCTTTTCCATTAATATCTTAAAACTGATAGAATTGTGGTCACTGGTGTTTGTGACAGATTATAGATATGTTTTTGGGAGATCAAGTGTGGTAGGTTTTTTAGTGTAGGTCACATACAAACACTTCAAAACAGATCTCATTTAAAAAATACTGGAGCGCCGCTCAAGCCAGACAGGCCGACTCCAAAAGCCTTTGCAAAAACTTTGAGAGTGTCCAAGAGACTTCACTAATGGATTGTTGTTTTGAAAAGCAACAGATGAAAGAACTCTGAGGAGTAGGTTCGGACCTGCAGGCTGTCTGGGAGTGCTGTTTTCTGTTCTACAAGGGTCATATGGTTTTTTGCAAGCAGAGAGGGAGTCAAACAGGTTTCTCTCAGAGAGAGAGGGAAATCAGTTCTGCAGTTTTAGTCAGAAGCAACAACAACTGGGACTGGAACAGGACAAGTTGACAAGCTTGTTAAAAACCCCATTTTAAAGATGGGTTGTGAGTGCTTGGTGCAGCCTGGTCAAAGCCCTTGTGGTTCATACAAGAGGAGAGGACTGCCTAATGTTTCACTTGAAATTAGAGAAACAAAAAGGCACTGTGTGGTGACCTGAAAGAAAGAGGTTATCATCTGGAAAACCCTGATGGGGCAAGTTTCTTCAGCACTGAAGTGGCTTGTTACAAGGAATCAGTTGTGGGTGTCCAACAAACAGCAAATCTCTCTCTGAAAACTGACAAGAACCTTCCTGAGCGGTAACCATTTACCTTTCAAGCACCAAAGCCTGGTGAAATTCATAAATGTTAAATTCTGTGCACAGTATAAGAATTGCCTGCAAATAGTAAACTTGGAGGAATGAGAAGTGAGATTGGACTGTGAATCAAATAACTTTTCTGAGCTTACACACATATTACATATACGTGCGTTTAGAATTAGAAGGGTATTAAGTTAGGTTAGTTAAGTTAATAGTGATAAGTTAAAGTGTGATTCTGTTTTCATGTTTAAAGATAATTAAAAGCAACTTTTGTTTAAATAACCATTTGTCTTGGTGAATATCTATTGCTGCTGGGTTTTGGGGTCCTCAGGGCTGATAACATGTTCCTTGACTGACACCTGATCAACTGAATTACCAAGGTCCCTCCCCAGTAAGCCTAACCACATATTGTTGGAGAAAGTTCTCCTAGACACACTTCACAAAGTTCACTCCATCAAATCCCCAACACCTTGACGTACCCAGTTAACAATGGGGAAGTTGAAATCACCTACAATAGTAGTTTTACTATTTTTACAGACCTCAGCAATGTCTTTACTTATTTAATCCAGTGACTGGTGGCCTTTAGTATACACCCATTAAGGTGACTACTCCTTTTCAGTTCTTGATTTCTTTCCTCACCACCTCACACAATAGTTCTCCAGCAATATCCTCTCTTAAGACAACTGTGTTGACTTTGACTAACATCTCTCTTTCTACTATTCCCATCACACATGTAACAATGACACCCTGGAACATGGTTCTACCAGTCTTGGTCCTCCTACAAGCATGTATCTTCAGAAGTAGATGGATAAATATATGGGAGATGGAATGAATGAGCATAGAAAACGAGCACAGAAGAGGAGATAAGCTCAGTATAGATAAGTCATGATCATATTAAATACTGCAGCAGATACGATGGGCATGATGGCCTGCTCCAGCTCCTGTTTTCTTGTTCTTGGAAGAATCATGTAAAAACTATTTGCCCTGGAAAGTAATTTCCTTAGAACTGACTTTGCATAGAAATAGTTATTGCTATAGTGATCAGTTTTTTTTACTTGTACAGAACATACAAAATAGGAGCAGGAGTAGGCAATTTGCCCATTGAGCCTTCTTCACCATTCAATGGAATCATCTGACTGTGGCCTTCACTCCACCAGTTTTCTATAACCCTTTATTCCAATATTCTTCAAAATCTGTGACTTAAATACATTCAATGAGGCAGCCTCCACTGATTCCATGGGCAGAGAATTCCACTGATTCACTACTCTTTGGGAGAAGCAGTTCCTCCTCATCTCCATCCTATATCTACTCCCCTGACTCCAAAGGCCATGTCTCCTAGTTCTAGATTCATCTGCCAGTGGAAACAACCTCCCTGCTTCAATCTTATCTATTTTTTTTTCATAATTTTATATATCTCTACAAGTTCACTTCATCCTTCTAAACTTCAATGAAAATTGACCCTGGACACTCAATCTCTCCTCATAAGTGAACCTTTCATTTCTGGAATCAACCTGGTGCAACTCCAATGCCCGTATGTCCTTTCTCGAGTCAGCAGATCCGAACTGCGTCCCCTGTACAGTTGCAGCAGAACCTCCCTGCTCTGAAATTCAGTCCTTCTATAAATAAAGGCCACATATCCCATTTGCCTGATTGATACTTGCCTGAGTAATCTGAGCCTGATTTTGTGCATGCAGACAAGTACTGTTTCCTTCCAGAAATTAGCATATTCAGGGGACTGGAAGGGGTAGGGTGGGGCTGTTGGATGAAGGAAGTGGAGGGCTGAGGAAACCAGACGGGGGTGAGGGGGGTGTGTGTGTAGGTTGAGGCTAGAGGGTGGAGATGGTAGGCAGGGAAGGCCAGAGAAGAATTGCAGGGGTAAATCAAATGGTTCCAGGGTGAGGTGGGTGGGAGGGGGGGGGGTGCATGGGAAGAAAAGGGGAACTCAAAGGAGTAGATGGGAGGTGAGCTGATGAGGTGTGAAGGGATTGGAAAGGGAAAAGAGAGTGGTGGTGGGGATGAGCCTGTGGGAACAAGCAGTAGAGATATCCAAGGTGCCTGCCTTGCTGAGGCTCCAGTGAAACTGCATTCATTGGTTGCTAAGGCTGTGTGATTTGAGTGCACATCACTTCTTCTTTGTCCTCTGTCCAATTTAGAAACTGGGAAGAGGTATTGCCATAGCTGATATACATTACACAATGGGCATTACACTTTCCAAGCAATAACATATTTACATTGTTGCTGCAAGTCCTGGTCTGCAGTTTACACTATTACAAGATTTGTACTATGGAGGCATGAACCTGACTGTTTTATTTTTTTATCTTCTGTTGCTTCCATTCTCCTTATTGAGATAATGTACAATGTTAATATTTCCACTGCTTGATCCTCAGCTCAGTGCAATCCACGATTATTGGTATGCTGCAGGGCTTGCTGCTGGGCAGACAACTGTTCATAATACACAAATAATTTGGAGGGAATCAAATGCAGTATGTCTAAGTTTGATAATGATATTAAATTGAGTGGAAAAGCAAATGACATAAAGGTCCAAGAAAGTCTGCAAAAAGATAGATATGTTAAGTGAGTGGGCAAAGTGTCTGGAGATGTAGTACAGTGACAGTACCTTTGAAAGGAAAAATAGTGAACTGGACAATTATTTAAAGGGTGAAAAAATAAGTAGCCTACTGTTGTGCTTGGGTGTGCTTGTACATGAACTGAAAAAAAGTCAGTTTGCAGGTGTATCAAGTATCAAGCAGGCAAATGGGATATGTGGCTTTTATTTATAGAGGGACTGAATTTCAGAGCAGGGAGGTTCTGCTGCAACTGTACAGGGGACGCAGTTCAGATTTGCTGATTCGAGAAAGGACATACGGGCATTGGAGTTTCACCAGGTTGATTCCAGAAATGATTGAGGCAGGGAGGTTGTTTCCACTGGCAGGTGAATCTAGAACTAGGAGATTGACAAAAATATTCCCAAAACAACGTGTTCAGTGCGAATGGAAGCAGATGTTTGGTGGCATTCCACTGGAGTTAACTTACTATTGATGCTCAGTGGGAAAAAGCCCCAATGGAGATTCCAAATGGCATTCATCACTCACTAGCAGTGCAAATATAACACTGTGTTGCCGTAAGGTTTCAGTTCTTGGCTCTTAATCCAAGAGATGGTCGGCGAAGTTGTGAGTTTCCCAATATCTCTCTGTGACTCTCCTAGTCTGGAGAGTTCAGGATGTTTTTATTTGCTCTTACAGAAAACAATGGCAAAAATTGAATATTTACTGATTTATCAACTGCATGATGTAGGGTAGCAATCACGTTATATCTGCAAGGGGTGGTAACTTCCTTCCCCTAAAGAATATTCGTAAGCTATTTGGATTTCTACTTTGGCTGTCCTGAATTGTGAGGAGCAAGCTGCAATAGGTTTTAGTGAGGTAGAAGTGTGTGTCTGGTGGCTGGCTGGTGGTGTTCCCTGCATTTCACTTAGTTCAATGGAGGCCACAGCACATTTTAGGGGGTTATGGACTGAAATCACAAAACTTTTTGAAGTCAGTAGGAGATAGGTTCCGAAAAAAACCTAAGTAAACTTGACTGCTTCATAGTGGGGGTGGGGAAATAAATATTGCGCAGAGTCCTAAAAGGGCTATTGTAGCGGGAGCTACCGCAAAGAAACTCACAACCACCACCTTGGATGCTCTCAATGACTGTTTTATTCAAATCCCGCGTGTGCCTCTTTAAGGGCAGCGTGAGCGGTAACATCATAACGGCTGTCTGAGGTGTGCGTTGGGCTGGAAACACAGGGTAAGGAGGACCCCCACCACATGGCGGTACAAACGGGGTTGGTTTGCCATGAGAGAGTGCACTGACACACAACCCCCTCCCCCAGAACCGGATTACACGTCCCGCCGCTTGGGCAGACGGCCTCAGCGCTTGGGCTTAGCCGTTTGAACCGGTCGCGAGAGGTCCACGTGTGCTGCCTTTAGGCGGTCTACTGTGAACAGTTCATTTTTGCCCCCAATGTCTAATGTAAAAGTCTTGCCAGACCACTGGAGGACTTTGAACGGGCTCTCATAAGGGCGCTGCAAAGGTGCAGTGTGTGGACTGCGCTGAACGAAAATTAATTCCGCCAAGTCCAGCTCTTTAGGAAGATGGGCTGGTCGGGCACCATGATGCGTAGGAGGCAGGGAGGCTAGCAAGGCAAGCTTGCTGTGTAGGTCCTCCAATAGATTCGTGTGCTCGGTCGTAGAGTCGGATTCCGGGCCGAAGAACTCACCAGGCAACGAGCGGGCACCACTGTCTGTCGAGCCACTGCTCAATACGCCCCCAATGGCCGTGGCAGAGGCATCTACTGAGAGCGCGGTGTGTGCCTTCAGGCGTGGGTGAACTAATAAGGTGGCGCTGGCCAGTGCATCCTTTGTGGCCACGAAAGCGCCCTCTGTCTCTTCAGACCAAACCAGGATTTTGTCTTTAGAGACGATCAATGAGAACAGCAGGCCGCCAGGGATAAAATGATGAAAAAAGTTCACCATCCCTACGAATTCTTGCAGGCCCTTGAGGGTGGTGGGTTTGGGGGACTGCCGTACGGCCGCTACTTTTGCTGGCACCAGGGTGGCTCCTGCTGCTGAGAAGGTGTGTCCCAGGAACTGCAGCGTCTGCTTACTGAACTGGCACTTGGCCACGTTGACTGTGAGGCTGAATTCCAACAGGCGGGCAAATAGGGTGTGGAGATGGGCCTTGTGCTCCTCGTGGTCACGACTAGCGATCAGGATGTCGTCGAGATACATAAACACAAAGTCCAGGTCCCTGCCCACTGCATCCATGAGGTGCTGCGTTTTTAACTCTGAAGGGCATGCGCAAGAATTCGAACAGGCCGAAAGGGGTGATGATCACTGTCTTACCGATGTCCTCGGGGTGGACTGGGATTTGATGATAGCCCCGAACCAGGTCGACTTTCGAGAAGACCTGGGTGCCGTGGAGGTTGGATGTAAAGTCCTGGATGTGATGGATTGGGCACCTGTCCAGCATATTCACGTCGTTCAGGCACCGATAATCCCCGCAGGGTTGCCAGCCTCCGAAAGATTTGGGGACCATGTGAAGAGGGGATGCCCAGGGGCTGTCAGAGTGGCGGTCGAAACCCAACTCCTGCAGGTGAGAAAACTCCTTGGCTAACTGCACTTCTCAGGCGGAAGTGGTCGAGACTTGGCGTGCAGCAAGGGGCCTTGTGTAGAGATATGGTGATAGACCCCGTACTGGGGCAAGGCAGTGGTGAACCGCGGCTGCAGGATGGAGGGGAACTCGTCGAGTATGCTGGAATACTTGTCCCTGGGGGCAGTGATGGTGGCTATTTCCAGCTTGCAGGCGTCCATGGCATCAAGGTGGACCGAGTGGAAATAGTCTTCTCCCCTTCACATCTACCAGCAGGCTGTGTACCCTGAAGAAGTCAGCCCCCAAGAGCGTGGTACCCACTGAGGCCAGCACGAAGTTCCAGCGAAATTTATCTTTCCCAGCCTGGATCTGCACCCTGCAGATGACAAAATTTTGATGGTAGAACTGTTGGCTGCCCACAGGGTGGGACCTCGAGGTCAGGTGTGGGTCTCGAGGGCAATCAGGGGAAAGATGCTCAGTTCCGCTCCAGTATCCACAAGGAAACGCCGGCTGGTGGACTTATCATGTGCAGCCATCAATGGCGGCTGGCCGAGTCATTTCCCTGGTAGGTACAGGGTTTCCTGCACTTGCAAGCTTGTGCCCCCCAGCATTGATGATAGAAGCACCAAGTGGGGTGGTGCTCCTCTGGCTTGTGCTGGAGGAGGTGGGGGCCTGGCTCCTGGATGGATGACCTGGCTGAGGGCAGCTTCATTCTCTCTCTTGGTGCACCAGAGGATGTCCGCTTGGGCCGCGACTCGCTGTGGGTCTCTGAAGTCTTCATTCGCCAGCAGGAGCTGAATGTCCTCAAGCACCTGCTCCAGGAAGATCTGGCGGAACAAGAAACAGGGCTTGTGATCTTCCACCAGCACTAGCATCTCATCCATGAGGGCCGATGGCATTCGGCCTCCCAGCCCGTCCAGATGCAGAAGTCTGGAGGCACGCTGTTGTGGGAAGAGACCGAAGGTGCCCAGAAGGAGATTTTTGAGGGCAGGGTATTTACCCTCAGCTGGTGGGTTGTGGATGAGATTGTCCACCCTGGCTGCTGTCTCCTCATCTAGCATGCTCACGCTGTGGTAAAACATCGTGGCATCTGTGGAGATGTTCCTGAGCCGAAACTGTGCCTCTGCCTGCCCAAACCATGTATGCAGGCGATGGGACCAGAAGGGGAGCAGTTTCACAGCAACGGCATTGATCTTGGCTGGATCCATGTTGAGAGACCAGAAAAGAATCTGGGCTCATCGGGGTCACCAATGTAGTGGGAGCTACAGCAAAGAAACTCACAGCTCTCAATGAATGTTTTATTCAAATCCTGCGCCCGTCCCTTTAAGGGCAGCTTGAGCTCGGCCACCGCATGAGCAGTGACATCATAACGGCTGCCTGAGGTGTGCACTGGGCTGGAAACATGGGGTAAGGAGGACCCCCGATGGCACCCTCTTCTCATGGCTGCCCCAGCACGCTGTGGTACAAATGGGGGCGGTTCGCCACAGAGAGTGAACCACCGTACTATAGCCATAAAAAGAATGGCTGCTCTAGATGGACAGAATCCACACAGAGATTCATGGAGCAGCTCTTCACCATTGGGTGAAGGTAGTGGAGAGGGACATGGAAATGGCTTCCCCCATGAAGACAGCAGGGAGACTTCTCCATAGTTACTGTAACCAAAGTTGGCTCCTTTTCTGAAGGTCATCTCTGAGGATCCTGGAACATCCTCTTCTTCCCAGATATAAATGTAGAGAGTCTTCTGAGAGATAGTGATAGGTTGAGGAATGGTCAAGGGTCTAACAAATGGAGTACAATACAAGGTCATCCACTTGGAAAAGACAAATAGAAAATCAGATTGTTCTTTAAATGGTGAAATATTGCTGCTTGCTGTTGAGCAGAGTGACTTAGGAATGCTTGTGTATCAGTTGCAAATGGTTGGTTTGCAGTTCAAACGGATGATCAAGGTGGTAAGAAGGGATATCAGCCTTCACTGCCAGAGGGATTGGATGAAAAAGCAGGGAGGTTCTGCTGAAAGTGTACAGGATATTGGTGAGGCTGGTCATGGGGTATTGTGCGCAGTTCTGGCTTCCTTACTTGAGAAAAGATAAACTTGCTTTGGAGGTGGTGCGGAGGAGTTTCATCAAGTTGATTCCAGAAATGAAGGTTTAGCTTTTGAGGAGATATTGGATAGCCTGAGAAAATATTTAATGAAGTTTGGATGAGAGGGGTCTTATAGAGACATATGAAATTATATTGTGCTATGATTGGCTGCTGCCAGCTGGAAATCCCTCCTGTGACTGATCCGACCCATTGCCTTTGCATGCTCCCCATTCCACTCTGCCTCGGTCAGTCAATGAGGTTGAAGGCTGTTCCAGTCTATAGTTAATAAAAGCCTGAAAGTTGCATCACTTCAGTCTTTTGTGATTATTGATGGTGCATCAATAAGATAGAAATGGGAGGTTATTTCCGCTGGTAGGTGAGACTAGAACTAACAGATACTGCCTCAAGATTTTTGGGGGTATAGATTTTGGGCAAAGATGAGGAGGAACTGCTTTTCTCAGAGTAGGAAATGTATGGAATTCTCTTCTGAAGTAGTAGTAGAGGCCACCTCATTAAATATAGTTAAGAAACAGTCATGCCATTTGAACAGCTGAGGAATAAGAATGATTTGATGAATAAAATTTTCTTCTGCTATCTTCAGTTAAGACCTTTCTTAAGGGAAGTTTGGGACCATCTATGGCCCTTCCCGTATGTAGTTACATGGAGATTCTAATTTGAAGGGGAAATATGTGTGTTTATTTCTATGATGTATTTCCTATTCCAAAGTGAGGGCCTGAAGCTAGGCTTAAATAAGGCAAGGAAAAGGTGGGAGACAGACTTGGGCACAACAATCCACGAGTGGTGCTGGTCAGACCTGTGTCAGGACAGCATGACAGTGGTTATTAATGACAGGTACAGTATGGTGTAATATAATTTCTTGCATAAACTGTACCTCACACCACAAAAATTACATAAATCTAAATCAGAAATCTCAGAAATGAGCTTTTGGTGTGGAGATTGGAACCTTTATCCATTCAACCTGGCTGTGTACAAAGGTGAGATCCTTCTGGGAGGACCCGGGGGATATTCTGAAAAAAAAAACGAAGATGGATTTTCCACAGGATCTGGAATTATACCTTGTGGGAAACATAGTAGATGTGAGTTTTAAACTGTCCAAGTACCAAATTCACTTTGTGAAGGTCGCCTTGTCAGTAACCAGGAAATATATAGCGGTCACATGGAAGTCTGACTCCCAACTGAATATTACACTATGGAATACGGGCAGAGTTGTTTTCCCCTAGAGAAAATCAAGTACAATTTAAGGAGGAAGTATGAGATATTTGTTGGGGTATGGCAACCATATCTGCAGCATATAGGAATGCAGATATAGTTAGACCCCTTCTAAATAGAAGAAAGGTAACAATCCGTACTAATCATAAAATGAGTGAGATAAATGAAGTGGGTCATAGTGCAGACGATTGCTCTTGTGCCTTTTTCATTTTACTTTACGTTACTTTAATTTCATATTTGGTTCCTTTAAGGGTCTGTGACTCTATAGATATTTGTTTTTTTATGTTTGTTTAATGTAAATAATCTTTTCCTTGCGATATTAGGGGATAGGAGGGAAGGAAAGGAGGTGGAGGGGGTAAAGGATTCTGAATGTAATATATCATTGTTGAGAAAGATTGTATTGTTGATCTGGATTTGTGCAACTCTTGAAGAATCATAATATTCCAAAAAAAAAGAAAGGGTTAGATTTTTTTTTAATGTAGAGGTATTAAGGGTTATGAGTAAAGGCAGATGAGTCCACAGTCAAATCACGCATGATCTTATTGAATGGTGGAGCAGGCTTGAAGGTCCAGATGGCCGACTCCTGCTCCTTTTTATTATGATCTTTCCTAGGTAATGAGACTGAAGCCCTTTACCACGGAGTTTTAGAACTTCCTTGGATAAACTACCTGCTCCCAAACATTGCTATTTTGACTTGGAACATGCCTTTTTAAACTTTGTTTTGGCCATGGATGTGCATCCTGAATAGGTTGCTGTGGGATGGAGTCAAGGGTACGTCATCCCACAAGAGATGTGATTGAGAAGGTATCCAGAGTGCATTGATTTCCTCCCTCTCCCTAATCAATTCATCCTCAATCTTGGCTTGAAGTGAGAGAGGCTTGAGTGTTTGGGGCTATTTGACTATTACGTGGTGAAAACCCACCCAAGTCATGGCTGTTGGTAAGTTTCTGAGTCTGAAACCTTACCTGGACCTCAGCCTTTAGGTGACAATAGAGCTACTTCTTTTCCCTTGAATAAAGGTAGAGCTTCTAATCCACAAACACCTGTTGTGGATGATTAGCTCCACAATCTCCTTGTCATTCTTATCAAACCAGTCCCAGTTCTTGGTGGAAAAGTCAAGAATCCCTTCACAACTCTCAGTTCTGGTGCTGTATACACTCTGATGGCACCAAGCTGTTCTTGTGTGCCCAAAGTCGGATTGAGCCCTCATACATTGGATGGTTCTTATTTGCACCAGGGTGGAAGTTTAAAGGGGCTCTGAGAATGTCATGGCACACTGCTTCATTAGCTGAGTATGGTGCAAGGTTTCCAGTCACTGATGCTTATTTAATGACCCAGATTGCATGGCCAGAATGGAGCTCATATTATCTCTTTCTCCCCTTTTCTCATTCTTACCCTGCTTCTTGGCCTCCGGTTCTTACCCTGCTTCTTGGCCTCCGGTTCTTACCCTGCTTCTTGGCCTCCGGTTCTTACCCTGCTTCTTGGCCTCCGGTTCTTACCCTGCTTCTTGGCCTCCGGTTCTTACCCTGCTTCTTGGCCTCCGGTTCTTACCCTGCTTCTTGGCCTCCGGTTCTTACCCTGCTTCTTGGCCTCCGGTTCTACCCTGCTTCTTGGCCTCCAGGGCTGAGCTTGTATTGTTGCCAGATTATGGAGGATTTAACAGGATTGATTTGGACATTTGCTCAGGAAGTAGCCTCAAACATGTTCATTTTGCAGGTGTGGATTAAATGTTTTCTCAGTGACTTTGATGATAGTTGTATGGCCTTGGTCCTGGGTATTCTCCAACTGTACATGATTCAGGTGCTTTTGAGGTGCTGAACAAGTATCCCCTGTTCCTAAAATGGTACTCTCATTCATGAATCTGTGTTTGGATGTGGTAGTCTCAGTTTAATACTATACAATCCATGGTACTTTGCAGCATTGCTATAAATGTGCCTGCTCACTCACTCTTCACCCAAATGGAAGGAAGCATGTGGATTGTGCTCCTATTTTACCATGATCCCTCAATCTAGCTTGGAGAGAGCAAAAGATGAAGACCTTTGGTAAAGTGGTGCAATTGCTGGAGCTCTTCCCTCATAATGCCAGAGTCCCTGGTTCAATCCTGAGCTCAGGTGCTGTCCACATGTCCTCCGAGTGACACTAAGGGTTTCCTCCAGCTGCTTAGGTTTCCTTCTATGTCCCAAAGTTGTGTGGGTTGATTGATGAATTGACCACTGTAGCGACTGCTATACAGATTGAAGCACACCACGACTACATTGGAGGTTTCAATGAACTGATTTATTCAAACTTCGCACGTGTCCCTTTAAGGGTGGTGTGAACTCTGCCCCTGCATCGGCAGTGATGTCTCCACACTCGCCTGAGGCGCACATCTTGCTCAAACACACGCGGCACAGAGGTTCCCTGATGACGCCATCTTCTCGTGGCTGCCCTCCCGGCGTGGCAGTACAAGCGGGGCCAGTTCACCACAAGGATGTGTGCTGCCACACCACTGTAAATAACCCCCATTGTGCAGATAAGTAAAAGAAACTGGAGAAGGAGATGAGAATGCAGCGAGAATAAAATGGAATTTATTTAAGAAAATGTAAATGGATGGTGCTGGTTGATGTGAATTGAATGGGCTGCTGAGCCTATTTTAATTTAATTTTTCGATTTTAATTTAGAAATACAGCATGGTAACAAATGCTTCCAGCCCACAAGCACAAACCCCCGTACATTTTGGGAGGATGGGAGGAAACTGGAGCACCTGGGGAAAATGCACATAGGCCATGGGGAGAATGTGCAAACTACTTACAGACAACATTGGATTTGAACGCAGGTCGCTGGCACCGTAATAGAGTTGCATTAACTGCTACAGTAACCGTGCCGTTTCTGTGCTGGACCTCTCTAGGATATAGAAATACATTACACATTAACTATTCCTGGTTGAAAGATACTGGTTCAGATTCATCTGTCATCCTCCCTTCTCTGATATGTTGCCCTGCTCGAGAAGGCATCTTAACAGTCACAATGAAAGTCTAGACATATGACCACCAGTGTCTCGTGTCCAAAGAGAACTAGTATTGACTCAAGTTAAACACTACCTGAAACAGAGGCTCTTCCTCACTGCTTTGAAATTAAGACGTGTCCATCAGTGAAAAATCAATAAAATATTCCAAAAGAACTTTCTTTCTAATTGGTGACAACCCTCATTCACCTGCTGCAACACCTGATCTCTGCACCAGTTGCTGAGACTCTTTGGAGCCTGGAAATAGTTTGACAAATTGTTATGCCACAACCTCAGATCTACTGGTGGGGAAAAGTAATAAATGCCTCTGAATGTCTTAGTTACTTGTAAATATTGAATATATTAAGATGCTCAAAATTAATCTGTTGAAAAATCTTTCAAAAATTATTCATTTATGTTTAAGACTATTAAAATTCTTCAACATTAAATATTTACATCACTGTAGTTAATTGTTTAATACATTTATGTTAACTCCATTAATTAAAAAACATGCACCAGATGAAGCTGCATTTTCACCAAGAGCCAATCCTCTCCATTGAAATGAATGGAGTTGCTGAATCCATGCCATCTTTAACATGGAGCAATTTCAGTGTCTTACCTCCCAGTGTACCAGTTGCAACAGCAAACTATGTTCTCCCATTCTGGCCAAGAATTTCCCATGTACCAGGAAATTCAAACTCTTGATTATGCATGTCCTGAGATAGATGTTCCAAACTTGCTCACATTGCTGTCCAACATTAGAGCACTTGCAATGGGAATAGTCTTGATGACGGGCTCTGACCCCCCTCCTGATTCTCGACCCACACCAACAGATTGTTCCTTGCACTGCACAGGTGGTCTGAATCACTTAGATCAGTTTTTAGTCAGTGAATGGACTTCTTCACTGATTTCACTGGAGAATATTGTGATATGAAAGAATACTTGGGATTTAAACAATATTATTTCTGTTTCTATATTTTAAAATGCTTTTCAGTTTCTCATTCGTAATAGTTTTTATTTTTTAATAGATTGATACATTTTGAAATGGTTCTGAATATCAGAAGCTTTCATCTTGTTTTGGTGTCCTTGGCAGATGGCCAGCCTAGGAGGTGGGGCACAGTTGGTTTTCAAAGATTTCTTTCAGCAGTTTTTGAAGAGGGTGGTTGTTCTGTCTCCTCTCACACGCCTCACCCCATCCACACCTCTGCTCCAGGGAATGGGGATTATGAGTAAAAGCCTCACTAATGAACATTGACTGCTAAGTTTCTCACCATAACTTTACACCACGACTTTTCAAAGAGTTATCAAGTCATTGAACCTACCTGTACTCTCTTAACCATAAACTACTCCCAGACAACCAACGATCTCTGCATTACTAACACAACACAGTTTTTGCACAACTGGCCAACTGTGAATATTTCTTTACTTATTCTCTCTTCCTGCTGCATTTATTATTTTTTTCTCTTCAAATTATAGGAAGGATATAAATATAAGGTAGAGAGGGTGCAAAGAAGGTTTACTAAAATGTTGCCTGGATTGCAGTATCTAGAATACGGGGAAAGATGGAGTGGACTGGGACTTTATTCAATGGAGTGTAGAAGGTTAAGAGGAGATTTGATAGAGGTATTTAAAATTATGAAAGGAATAGATAGAGTCAATGTGAATAGGCTCTTTCCCCTGAGATTAGGGGAGATTGGAACAAGGGGTCATAAGTTAAGGGTTAGAGGGCAAAACTTTAGAAGTAATATAAGAGGATGCTTCTTCACTCAGAGAGTGGTGGCTGAGTGGAATGACCTTCCGGAAGAGGTAGTGTGGCAGGGTCAATTCTGTCTTTTGAGAAGAGGTTAGATGAATACATGGATGTGAGGGAGTTGGAGGGTTATGGGCAGGGAGTAGGTAGGTGGAACTAGTTGGAGTTTCACATAACTTGGTGCGGACTAGAAAGGCCAACATGGGCTGTTTCGGTACTGTAATTGTTATATGGTTATATGATGTCTTAAGTATTAATGATACTTGAATTGTTGTTAGTGTATGTTATGTACCTGGGAAGCTGTAGCAAATAAGACTTTCATCACATCTCTGTACATTGCACAGGACAATAAAATCCTCATTCATTATTTCATTACAGAAAATTGTCAGTACATAATGCAAGAAAGGTGAGTGCAGCTTTTTTCCATTGGTAGTGACGAGCTCTCGTACTGGGCTACCATTTTATACTGCTTAAAGATTCAGAAAAAAATCAATTAGATCCTAAAATTATACTGTGGATCAGGTCATGTAATGTCAGCTGACAGAAAAACAGTTAACGTTTTAAGCTGATGATCAATCAAACCATTGAATTAAATGGAATAAGATAAGAGGTCAAGAACATAGGGCGGGGTGAGAGTGAGATGGAGAAAGTAAAATGACAGGTGATGGGAAGCTTGGGGGTCACTCCCAGATTGAACAGGGATGTTCCACAAAGCAGTCATTCAATGGAGAAGAGAGCATACAGTGAACACCGCCCACTAAACATGAAGAACAAGTAAATTGCTGCTTCACCGAGAAAGCATGTGTGGAAACAATGGGAAGTGAGAAGTCAGCAGTTGCATCTCCTGTTGTTATATAAGAATTGGAAAGATATTGGATGAGGGGCAAGGATTGACGAGAACATTGCAGAAGCAACAGGGCAATCAGGATACTGAAAGGGGAGGAAGAGGGTGGGCTTGCAACAGCAAGGTCTAATGTTGAAGTGGATGGTCAGTTCAGTTGAAAGGTTATTAATCTGAAACCTTACCTCTATTTCTCTCTCCATGGTTGCTACCAACCTTATGACTATCTTCAGAATTTTCAGTTTTAAGTCAGATTCATAGCATTTGCAGTTGTTTATTTTTGCAGTACACAAAGTGGTGGAGAAATTCAGCAGATCATGCAGTATCTATCGGAAGCTAAGGGTAACCAATGTTTTGGGACTGAGTCTGTTAAAAGTATGAGCAAAAAAGCAGGCTGGTGCCTGAATAAAAAGGTGGGTAGGGTGTTTCAGTAAAGGAAGGAGGAAGAGGACAGGCTAACAGGTAAGAGGTCATAAGTGCATATGGGTGGGAGGGTAGAAGAGAAACAAATTGAGAAACTGATGTTAATGCTGTCTGGTTGGAGAGTACCCAGATGGAATATGGTGCTTCTGAAGTGGCCTCTTCCATACTGGAGAAACTAGATGCAGACTGGGAAATAATTTTGTTGAGTACCTTTGCTCTATCCACTGTAATAACAGCAACCACCCAGTGGGTATTCATTTTAATTCCACACATCATTCCCAGACTAACATGTCTATCCATTACTTCATGCACTGTCAAACCGAGGCTAGCCTCAAAATGGAGTAAAAACATTTAATATTTCATCAGGGCACACACAAACTAGACAGCATTAACATCGACTTCTCCAGTTTCCAGTAAATGCCTCCAGAGTCTCCCTATTCCTCTATTTCCTTGCCTCCAGCTCCCCATCCTTTCCTTTTCCATTCAGAGAGCTACCCCTTCCCCTCTCACTTCTCAACTTTTTTTGCTTCTATCCTCCCACCCATATCCACCTATGTCTTCTTAGCTGTTCGCTTGTACACCTACCCCTTCCCCCTCCACTCTTCCCAGCTATTATTCAGGTGATAGCTTGCTTTTTGCTCACACCTTGATTAAGAGCCCAGGCCCAAAATGTTGTTTACCACTTATTTCCTATTGATGGTGTGTGACCTGCTGAGTTTCTCCAGCACTTTTGTGCATTGTACTACAATCACTATGTCGACAGAATTTCCTGTTTAACTCCGCTATTTATTTTTTAACTAGGATACATTGCAAATTCCTTGTCAAGTAGATTCTGAAAGGACAGAGCCTTGGAGACGAAGTATTTATCAAGTCTTTATAACTGCAAAGAACATGCATCGAGAACAAGTTTGACACAGGTTTCATGCATAATCAAAGTAGACTGAGGAATTTGTTTATTACTGATGGGTTCCTGTTTCATCTTTGGCCAGATTATAGCAGTGGATTGGGAACATCTTTGAGGACATTGCCAGCAAAAGGCTGCCATTTTTACCAAACCTTTTCTGAATCAACAACATTTGTGAGTGCCACAAAAGCAATGCAGAAAATTTCAAAGAAATTTAAATACAAGTAACATGCCAGTTTTTATGTTATGGCCAAATTTCCTTAATATTTATCCCAATTTCATGCAACCTTTGCCAAAATCTGTGCAGTTCATTATCACTTACTTGTACCATGGTAAAGGTACAGCTCAGCTCTGACACTTGTGCTGTTTCTCAAATGAGGAACTTGAGTCTATTCAGGGCAAAGCAACCTGCTGGATTAGCACCCCAAATCATCACCCAAAATCTTCAGTCACTCCACCACCAAATACATTCAGTGGAGTTATTCAGAAAGCCTATCCCAATGAGGTGACCCCTGCCACCAAAATGAAAGTCCTCAAAACCTGCAGGTTCTCCCTCAAGCCCCACATCTTCCTGACTTTGAAATATATAACTGATCCTTCAGTCTCACAAGGTTTGAATACAGAAACTCCCTCCTCAGCAGCAATACAGGAATATTCTTCATTAAATGGACTTCAGTGATCCAAAAAGGCAGCCCACCATCACTTCCTCAGGGAAAAGTAGGAATGAGCAATAAAGCTGGCCTTACCAGTGATGGACCAAACCCTAAAACATGATTAATAAAAAATTCTGAACATTTTAGACCCAAGTCATAGATTACCTAAAACTTAAAATATTTCCCTGTATCTTAGATTGTTGTGGTATTTGAATAGTTTGAATTAAAAATTGGAAATCTTCCACAAAATGATATTTTCCTGACCAATGGACGAGGTTGATAGTTTGATGGCTTCAAACATTAATTTTGAATCAATAACAAGAGGCTTAAAAAAAAGGAATGTCGCCAATTCACCCTTTTTACTGGCCTTGGATTGTTTTTTTCCCTGATTTAAACTCATTTGTGTTTGTCAAGACATTTAGTCTTAACTAGTTCACAGAAATGTAGTCAGAGTGAATTCCCCCAACCTCCCCTCCCTGACTCAGTGTGTAAAAAAATAATGATCAGTGCAAGTATTAACTGTTTAAAGGCTAAGTCATGGTCTCTGTTCCCAAGTACAGGGATACCCTATATAAAACAGGTAATACATTCCAAGCAAGTTCAGTGCTATGGAAAATCGCACTGTTCAAAGCATTATTACAATATACTTTAATGTAGTACGTTCCAATCCTATAAAAGGGATATACAAAACTGATCTCTATTGGCAATAAGTGAACATTGTTTATTTCAGAAAATATTAGTCTAATGTAGATTTGTGTCAAATCGCTCAGATGAGACTTTCACCAAGGTTAGATCAGTGCAGGGACCCCAATCTAAGTGGGGACAGCAATACGTTCAACACAGCTACTTAACTCTCTCTATTCTACAGCTCAGCGCCTATGTTTCAAATATTTTAAATGAGAGTCTTGCAAAGTATTAAGAGGTGGGTAAATAGCAACAAGAATAAAGCTTTAACGTTGCAAATTTAGAACTGCGGGTCAGAAATTTCAAACCGTTATATCAAAACTCGCACTTTTCAGAACTCTGTGTTATACGGGGTGTGCCTATATATGCAGAGCATTTCAAAACTCTCATACCAGAGCTATATTTAAGATCTTTCAACAGATAGTAAGGACCCTTTTATTCATTCTCAGTACAACTGAGAGAACCATCAAAACCACCAGATCCAACTTCCATCCTTTTCAAAACATAAGTATGACTTTTTCTGAGAGGAATAGAAAACAATTGACAGCATTTATTTTTCTAAAGCCTGGATATGTTTTGGATGTTAGTGTGCTGTCTGAATATTGTGTCAATCTGCTCAGCACAGCAACTTCTTGAAATTCCCAAGTAATAAAAGATGTAATTCAATCTATACACACACACTCCAATGGTTAGTAAACTGGAGATTTCTATTGGTTAGCAATAGGAGATTGTTGATCTCTCTTGTTGAAGTTGCATCATATTTTTGCAGTTGATCTTTGTTTTGGTTCCAGCTTACTCATTTTGCCTTGTGTATTCGCTTGACTTCATTGTACAGTTGGAGATGCCACAACTAGTTTACCTTTGGCTGTTTGCACTTATGCTGTGAATTCCTGTTAATTAAGAGAGGTACACAATTCTGGAAAAACCAAGGAAAGGAGACTTCATCAACCTGCTGGAGCAGGCAGAATGGTAACAGACTTGCCTCCAATCACTAACTTCCCCAAAGAACATGCCATTATTCCTCGTAGATACCTCCACACTACCTTCTTCCAGGAGCGCCTGGCTGTAGACCGGGAGGTCTCCTTCATCCCCTTGCACGAAGAAGGGGAATGCTCTTCACCAGCCTGTCCAGGTCTCTTTGACCCTTGGGAATGGTGTCCAACCTTCTCCCTTCCCACCATTATAGTAACCATTCTTCAACCAGTGTCACATCCAAGGCATTAGAAGGTCACTGCTTGTATTACTTGACTGTACCAACAGCTGTGAGAGTTTGCAACAGATGAGTAGAATGAGTTGTGTTGAAACTGATGGTGTTATGTTATGCAGTGGAGCCCAATAACAGAGCTCTGTGAAATTTGCAAATGAAGATCTTGACCTTTTTTGGACTTTTAAAAATGCCACATTATTTTCACTCCATTAAAAGTTAGAAATGCAAGTACTAAGCTAGTTTTGCTCCTGGTAATCAAGATGTCCTGAGGGCATTTAGTGAATCTGTTTTAGAGTGTGCAACAATATAGCTCTTGAGATGTTGACCGCACAATAGGTTGCTCGGAAACACAAAAGAAGTAAAAGCCTCCTGAAGAAATGATAATGATCAGCAATAACATTTAAATTTTAAAATCTTCAAAGTGTAAAACAGTTTAATACCTAAATACAAAAAAAGTAACTTCTACCAGGCTAAATAACCAGGATCCTTTGACAATAATTCGGAGAATGTGGACCAGCTGCACTGAAAGCAGCTATGATAAACTTTCAATAAAATTACTTCACCTAAGTGGTGCAGACATGCTGAAGTATAATCTGATCTGATAGGTCAATTATAAAGCAAGAATTAAAACTAAATGCCCATCTTCAACATTGTTGCAAAAATCTTTGTCCATTGATTAGCGGTTAATATACCCTGTTCCAATGTTCTTGGTAGCACTGATTTACAGTATATGTTTAACAAAGATATACCTATTATAAACAACATAGTACAACAATGAAAGAAAGAGCAAGTTGAGCTTCTTCTGTTGCACTGAATTCTGCCCCCCCCCCAATTCTCCCCTCTCCCCCCTTCCCCGGTGATGTAATCATTATTGATTCACAACTCAGGAATTAGGGTCATGCAGCTAACATAGAATCTCTTGTGGTTTATGATTCCTGTGGTTTGAAATCATTTGGTTTAAATTATACAAGATTCGTGTGTCAGGACTGCATTACATCATTCCAATTGAGCACACTGCGAGGTCTAGTTACTGAGCTTTCAGTAAGTGCCTTGTTCCTCTTCAGTACTGCCTCAATGCCCCTTCTCCTGGCATCCTCACTGTGTTGAAGTTGAGACTTGTGTTTGAACTGGAAGCTCCAAACTCTGGTTCTCATTATGCCTTTCCCTTCTACAAGCTGCTGGTGACCAGAGCTCAATTCTACCATTACCTACTCCTGTGACCTCAAGGTTTTTCTTGCTTTCTTCAACCATTCCTCTAAGCTGCACATTCTGACTAATTAACAGCTATATCAATTTTAAAAATTCTTTAAAAAGGCAATAACTAAAAGCAAATAAAGGACCAATTATAATGTTTGCTGTTGACACACTTCGAAACCGATAGCAACTGTGGGATTTTCATGTGTTGGTAAATGTGTCAGTTCCAGTGTTGCTGTCAGCAGGCTCAACCCTCTCTAAAGGAGTGCCCTTTGAACCTTCACTTCAATCAACGATTTCACAACAACTACTCCTGGTGTAAATGACTTCAAAACTCTTGTGATTTGCTGGATGAAGTATGGATCAGTTTTAAGGATTCCTGAGCCATGGACAGGTACATGGATAAAAAAGGCACAGAGAACTATGACCCAAAGGCAGGCAAATGGGATTAGCTGAGGTCACAATGTGGTTGTTATGCTCTCTGACTCTGTTCTGTCCAGTGATAGGAGTGGTGACATTTGAAAGCTTTGGTAGATTGCAGATTATCAAATTCCAGAGATTATCCTGATCATTTAGTGGAGTGTTGTTGAGTGGGGTATGATGAATTTGATCCTAGATGGGACAATATTTGTGC
This sequence comes from Narcine bancroftii, assembly GCF_036971445.1. NCBI lineage: Eukaryota > Metazoa > Chordata > Chondrichthyes > Torpediniformes > Narcinidae > Narcine > Narcine bancroftii. The sequence continues at coordinate 97,272,373 of NC_091472.1, forward strand.
ATTTAGGAGTCCAAGACTTGGGAAAATTGCAGCAGTTGTTAGGTTTTGTACTGGCAAGTTTATCTTGAAGTTTGCCGAGAGTAGGTTGGGGATGTAGAGATACAGTTGTGACATTACGCTAACTCTAATGGATAATATCAAATTTGGGGTCTGTGGCCATTGTCCTTAGTGGCTTAGAGACTGCTGGGAGCCAGTGTTTTACCAGTGGTCTTTGATGGTAGGGAAAGTCTAATGGGAAGCCATGTTTCCCTGCAGTTACCCTGCTGTGGCTGATGGGCCAGCTTCATTTCCACAAAGGTGAGATGGTTTGACTATCATGAAGACTATTAGCAAGCTACCGTGGACTGTTTGAGTCTTGTTTTCCCATTTGTATTGATCCAGTAATCCCTCTGATCTGGATTTCAAGTTATATTATCTGTTCTCACTTGTAGGTGGTTTGAAAAGAGGGTTGGTGTGAGAACGCAGCATTGCTTCACGCCATTGTTAATGGAGAAGGGTTCAGAGAGCTCATTGCTGTATCTGACCCGACCTTGTTGGTTTTCGTGCAGTTGGATAACCATGTTGAGGAACTTTGGGGGGCATCCGAGGCGCTCTAGTATTTGCCAAAGCCCTTTCCTGCTCACGGTGTCGAAGGCTTTGGTGAGGTCAACAAAGGTGATGTAGAGTCCTTTGTTTTGTTCTCTGCACTTTTCTTGGAGCTGTCTGAGGGCAAAGACCATGTCAGTAGTTCCTCTGTTTGAGCGAAAGCCGCACTATGATTCTGGGAGAACATTTTGGGCGACACTAGGTATTATTCTATTCTTCAGCATGATGCTGAAAGAAGCCATGAAAGTCCTCAACAATGAAGATGCTGTTTACATCCGGTACCGCACGGATGGCAGTCTCTTCAATCTGAGACGCCTGCAAGCTCACACCAAGACACAAGAGCAACTTGTCCGTGAACTACTCTTTGCAGACGATGCCGCTTTAGTTGCCCATTCAGAGCCAGCTCTTCAGCGCTTGATGTCCTGTTTTGCGGAAACTGTCAAAATGTTTGGCCTGGAAGTCAGCCTGAAGAAAACTGAGGTCCTCCATCAGCCAGCTCCCCACCATGACTACCAGCCCCCCCACATCTCCATCGGGCACACAAAACTCAAAACGATCAACCAGTTTACCTATCTCGGCTGCACCATTTCATCGGATGCAAGGATCGACAACGAGATAGACAACAGACTCGCCAAGGTAAATAGCGCCTTTGGAAGACTACACAAAAGAGTCTGGAAAAACAACCAACTGAAAAACCTCACAAAGCATATACAGAGCCGTTGTCATACCCACACTCCTGTTCAGCTCCGAATCATGGGTCCTTTACCGGCATCACCTACGGCTCCTAGAACGCTTCCACCAGCGTTGTCTCTGCTCCATCCTCAACATTCATTGGAGTGACTTCATCTCCAATATCGAAGTACTCGAGATGGCAGAGGCCAACAGCATCGAATCCACGCTGCTGAAGATCCAACTGCGCTGGGTAGGTCACGTCTCCAGAATGGAGGACCATCGCCTTCCCAAGATCGTGTAATATGGCGAGCTCTCCACTGGCCACTGTGACAGAGGTGCACCAAAGAAGAGGTACAAGGACTGCCTAAAGAAATGTCTTGGTGCCTGCCACATTGACCACTGCCAGTGGGCTGATATCGCCTCAAACCGTGCATCTTGGCGCCTCACAGTTCGGAGGGCAGCAAACCTCCTTTGAAGAAGACCGCAGAGCCCACCTCACTGACAAAAGACAAAGGAGGAAAAACCCAACACCCAACCCCAACCCACCAATTTTCCTGCTGCAACCGTGTCTGCCTGTCCCGCATCGGACTTGTCAGCCACCAACAAGCCTGCAGCTGACGTGGACTTTACCCCTCCATAAATCTTCGTCCGCGAAGCGAAGCCAAAGAAGAAAAAAAAAGAAGACTTGTATGTGGTGACTTCAGAGTTTGGTAGGAGTTTGAAACTATTCAAGTTCCCTCCATGTCAAGTGGTTTGTGCACAAATTGATGCGTTTAACACAGAAAGAGCAATGTTATTCCGGAATCCAGGGTTAAGTACTGTATATCCATGGCTGCTGTTGAATCTCTGGTTGATATTGTAGGAAAAAGGCTCTCAACTCAGGGTTCTAGCAGGGATATCTTGCTGTCTGATATCTCAGAGAAGACATTGATTGCACTGTGTGCTTACTAACTTTTTGATTTTCTAGTATGAGGATTTAAACCATAGATAATTACTGTTTCCGCTTTCCTATTTTTCCCACCAAAATGGATAATCTCATATTTCTCACTCAAAACTCCTTCTGCTTTCTGCAACAGTTTGTTCACAATTTGAATTGGACTTGCATCTTATTTTTCCTCTTCAATGTAACACCCCTCATCCCTTATCCAAATTATTAACGTGAATGCTAAGTAGCTGCACCTGACAGCATTAATACCTGTGGCTCTCAATCAGTTTGGGTCAGCTAAACTGAAAATAATCTGTTTATTCCTTTTTGTTGCTCTCTATTAGTTAATCAATTCCCTTCCACATTATCTTCAATACAATGAGCACTTTCCTTACAAATCTCTACATCCACCCTACTAATTACATCCTCAAAGAACTCTCAAACTTTTTAAGCATGTTTTTTCTTCCATAAAATCACGCTGTAGCTGTCTAATTGAATTATGATTTTCCAGATGTCCTGTTTCCATTTCCTTAATAATAGGTTCCAGCATGTTCATAGCAGTATTCCCTGGACTACTGGTCTGTTCCCTGTTCTCTTCCTCTGTATGACCTCATCTTATGTTGTCACTGCAATGTCTCTTTCTCCCTCTCTCTTGTCAGTTGCACTGGATGAATATTCTGATTTCAGTTCAAGCAAACTGACACATTTCCCTAGCCTTCATAAATCAAAGTATTGAGTACAGGAATTGGGATGTTATGGTAAAGTTGTATAAGAAATTTGTGAGACCAAATTTGGAGTATAGTGTTCAGTTTTGATCACCTATTACAGGAAAGATATCAATAAAATTGAGAGTGCAGAGAAGATTTACAAGGATGTTGCAAGGATTTGAGGAAATGAGTTACAGGGAAAGGTTAAACAGATTAGGACTTTATTCCCTGGAGTGTTGGAGAACGAGGAGAGATTTGATAGAGGTATACAAAATGTTGTGTATCTTCTTTGGCTTGGCTTCGCGGACGAAGATTTATGGAGGGGGTAAAAAGTCCACGTCAGCTGCAGGCTCGTTTGTGGCTGACAAGTCCGATGCGGGACAGGCAGACACGATTGCAGCGGTTGCAAGGGAAAACTGGTTGGTTGGGGTTGGGTGTTGGGTTTTTCCTCCTTTGCCTTTTGTCAGTGAGGTGGGCTCTGCGGTCTTCTTCAAAGGAGGTTGCTGCCCGCCAAACTGTGAGGCGCCAAGATGCACGGTTTGAGGCGTTATCAGCCCACTGGCGGTGGTCAATGTGGCAGGCACCAAGAGATTTCTTTAGGCAGTCCTTGTACCTTTTCTTTGGTGCACCTCTGTCACGGTGGCCAGTGGAGAGCTCGCCATATAACACGATCTTGGGAAGGCGATGGTCCTCCATTCTGGAGACGTGACCCATCCAGCGCAGCTGGATCTTCAGCAGCGTGGACTCGATGCTGTCGACCTCTGCCATCTCGAGTACTTCGACGTTAGGGGTGTAAGCGCTCCAATGGATGTTGAGGATGGAGCGGAGACAACGCTGGTGGAAGCGTTCTAGGAGCCGTAGGTGGTGCCAGTAGAGGACCCATGATTCGGTGCCGAACAGGAGTGTGGGTATGACAACGGCTCTGTATACGCTTATCTTTGTGAGGTTTTTCAGTTGGTTGTTTTTCCAGACTCTTTTGTGTATAGTATAAATGCAAATAGGCTTTTTTCACTGAGGTTAGGTGAAAGGGAACATTAAGGGAATTTCCTCACGCAGAGAGTGATGGGAATGTGCTGCCAGCTGAAGTGGTAAATGCAGGCTCAATTTTAATATTTAAGAAACTTTTTGGACAGTACATGGATGGGAGGGATATGGGCTGGATACAGGTCAATGGGACATGGCAGAATAATTGTTTAGCACAGACTAAAAGGGCCAAAGGATCTGTTTTATGCGCTCTCATGTTCTATGGTTCTAATGTTATTTGGCTCTAGCTTTTATAGCCTTTTCGCATCTATTATATTATTTTGTTTCACAGAGATTTTGGTGCATTGTGTTGAGAAAAGATTACGCATCTGTTGGAGTTGTGGCATCACGTTCTCAAAAGTGGCAATTGAGGGCAGAGATTATGTCTTCCTGGTAATATTCTCTAAAAGAACAGAAAATAAAATGTTGTGGCCAACTAATTTTCTCACCTCATTGTCTTTGTGGCTATGAGATATGAATGTTTCCAGGATTGAAGAAACAGTACTGAAAATCTCTCAGTAAGTTTGGACACACCACATTTACTTCTGCTAATACTGAAATCCTAAGTTTTATGATAGTTAAGAGGATATTACATGCAGAGCTGCCAGCTTTTCCAAGGAAATTTGAGTTATTAACTTCCTGTTTCTACTCTCTACGTGTAACATAATTGGCCCATCCAGAGCTATTAGGAAAACTAATGCAATGTTAGGGTATAGAGTTCAAGTTGAGAAGTTTTGATACAAATCGACAGAGAGCACACCTGGAGAACTGCATATAGTTTTGGTCTCCATACTTGAGAAGATTTACTTGCATAGAACACACTTCAGAGAAGGTTCACTTGCCTGATTTCCAGGTTGACATATGAAGAGAAGTTGAACAGGCTGGGCCCATGTACATTAGCATATGGAAGAATGTGAGGCAATTTTTATTGAAACATTGTAGACTCTGAGGGAGTTTGACAAGACAGATATTGAGAGGAAATTTTGCCTAGTGAAGGATTCTAGAATCAGGGGGTGGTGTTTAATAATAAGTGGATCATCTACTTCAGAAAATTAGGCAGAATTTCTTCTCACAGAGAGTTCAAGTTTACTGAGGTGGATTGAGAAAGTTTGTTTTCTGAATAGTCTCATAAAGAATGCAGCAAATAAAACAGTTCAGAGGGCAGAGTAAAGAATCAGTTAGTGCTGTGCAAAGGTAATATTATTTAATTGGTGTGCAGTTCATTCAAGAGCTTAATTCACCGTGAAATTGAACAGGAAAGTCTGCAAAGGTGAAGATTGTAGTGTAATACACAAAAGTGTTAGTGAAACTCAGCAGGTCATGCAGAATCCAGAGGAAGTAAAAGGTAATCAATATTTTATGCCTGAGCCCTTTGTCAATTATGAGCAAAAAGCAGGCAGGTGTCTGAATAAAAAGGTGGGGGAGGACAAGAGAGGAGGGAGGAAGGGAGGGAAGGGTAGGGGGAAGACCAAGGGCTAATGGGTAAGAGGTCTTAGGTGGAACAGCAGGAGAGAAAAACTGAGCTGATGGGGAAGAGGATAGATCTCTGAATGGAAAGGGAAGGGGTGGGGAGCTGAAGGATAGGAGATTGAGAGATAGGGAAAGAGACTCGGGAGGAATATAATGGAAACTGGAGAAGTTGGTGTTAATGCCTTCTGGCTTGAGAATGCATTGGACAGAATACAAAGAGTTGTTCCTCTAATTTGCAGATAGCTTTGGTTTGGCAGTGCACGAGGCCATGGAAAGACATGTCAGAGTGGCAACACTGTGTGGAATTAAAATGGTTGGTCATTGTGATGTCCTTGTCATTGTAGCAGATAGATGGAAGATGCTCAACAAAATAATCTCCCAGTCTGTGTTCAGTCTCAGTGATGCAGAGAAAGCCACAACAGGAGCATCGGATGGAGTAAGTGACCCTTGCAGATTTAAAAGTGCAGTGTTGCTTTACTTGGAAGGACTGGTTGGGCCTCGAATGTTGTTGAGAGAGGAGGTGTGGGTCAAGTGTAGTATTTCTTATGGTCACAGGGGTAGGTGCCAAAGGCATGATTAATAGGAAAGCATAAGTAAATGACGGAGTCACCGAGGAAGTGGTCCCTGTGGAAGGCAGAGAAGGGAAGATGTGTCTGGTGGTGGGATCCCAGAGGCAGATACCAAAGGGGCAATTAATGGGAAGACCAATTAGTAGAGAATTGTCTGCCCCACAGAGCTGTGGAGTCAGAGTATTTTCAATAGGAGGTTTAAAGTATCAGGGGGCAAACAATGATTATGTAGAAAGAGCAAAATTGGTGTTAAGGTCACGATTGCATCAGTTGTGATCTTATTGAATGGCAAAGCAGATTGTTGGGCACACTAGCCAACTCCTGCTCCTGATTTTTATATTCTTATTGAATAAGAATATTCAATATTGAGAGAGATGGGCAGTCTTGGCTGCATTCTGAATATTGTAGAGTCAGAGTTATACAGTGAATTTATGGGCCTCTCACATTCATACCTTCTCAAAATGTATCTCTTTGATCAAGATGTCCATCATTCTCAAGTCTGGCCTAACCTCCCTTTCCTTTGATAAGGCAAAATGCACATAAATGCTTATTTGCAGTAATGGTACTACCTCAAGCATGTTGCTGCTTTTGAAATTGTTTCTTGATATTTAAACACATGTTGCCATGTCTTACCTTCTTGATGATGCATTCCAGCCTTACCCAATTAATATCAATTAATTGTGGATGACTGAGGCTGCAGAAGAGATGCCCCAGTCCCACAGTTAAAAGGTGAGGCTGGATTGGCTGGGTTTATTTTCCCAGGAGATGAAGGTGAGGGAATAAATAGTGTGGATGGTAAGAATGTTTTCTCCATAGTGGGGCTGTCTAATGCAAATTGGCGCAATTTTATGGTGATAGGTTTGGAGAGGATAGAACATAGAACTATACAGCAGAGTACAGGCCTTTCAGCCTTCGATGTTGTGCTGACCCATATATTTCTTCCAACAAAAAGTACTAAACCCTCCCTACCCTGTAACCCTCTATTTTTCTTTCATCCATGTCTCTAAGAGTTTCTTAAATGCCCCCAGTGTTTCAGCCTCCACCACCATCCCCTGAAAGGCATTCCAGGCATCCACAACTCTGTGTGAAAAAACTTGCCCCTGATGTCTCCCCTAAATTTCCCTCCCTTCACTTTGAACACGTCCTCTGGTGTTTGCTGATCCTGCACCTTGAAACAGGTGCTGGCTGTCCAACTCATCTATACCTCTCAATCTTGTCGACCTCCAAAAAGTCTCATCTCAACTTTCCACACTCAAATGAGAAAAGTCCCAGCTCTGCTAACCTTGTCTCATAAGACTTCTTTCTCAATCCAGGCAAAATCCTGGTAAATCTTCTCTGTATCCTCTCCATAGTTTCCACATCCTTCCTATAATTAGGTGACCAGAGATTGGTAGAGTTGTCTTATGACCTCTCCTGAATTCAATCCCTCTATTATTGAATCCCACCATCCCATAGCCCTTCTTAACTATCCTATCATCCTGAACGATGACCTTGAAGGATGTATTGATTTGAACCCGAAGGTCACTCTGTTTATCCACACTCAAGTAACCATCCATTAACCTTGTTCTCAGCCTTCTGGTTTGTCCTTCCAAAATGCATCACCTCACACTCATCCGGATTGAAATACATCTGCCTCTTTTCTGCCCAACTCTACATCCTGTCTATATTCTCTTGTAATCTTCTACAACCTTCATCTCCAACTACCACTCCTCCAACTTTTGTCATCCACAAACTTACTGACCTATCCTTTCCCTCTTCATCTAGGAATCTGATATGGAACTTGCTCCAGAGATTGAATTCACTACTTGAGGAGGCAGTGAAGGTATGTACTCTCATGACATTAAAGAAGCATCTAGATAAGTGCTGGAGTCATCAAGGCATAGAAGACTTGGACGAAGCAGATGTGGGGCTAGTATAACTATGCATGAACATGGTGGGCTAAAGGGCCTATTTATGTCTTCTCTTTCTTGGAATCTGTCAAATATTTTGTTGATACTACACTTTTTTTTGAACACCAGACAACTAGGCGGGGCCAGGTGTATGAATAGTTATTAGATGGCTTTAGCATAATTTGGCTGATGGAAAAGGTGGAAATTGCTTCAATGTTCTCCTTTCTGGGAGGATTATCAAGTGTATACAAGTTCACAGCACAACACTGGAATGTTTTTGTTCATTTGCCTTCTCTCAGTTTTCAGACCCTTAATGCAAGAATGTGGGAAAGGAACTGTCACATTAGATGAGTAGGGAGGAGGTATTCTGAAATGTGGTCAATGCACATAACTGTTGATGTAAAAGAAGTTCTCCATATGAACTTGACCTCGGCATGCCTTTGGCATGCAGAGTGTGTGAACTATGAGAAAGTATCTGCTCTCTGGAGTGTCATTTCACTAATAGTAATAACAACTATTTGTTCCACACTCAATTAAAACAATTCTCCAAATGTTGGCTGTGTGTTGGCTAAAAATAGTTGGAATTGAGGCTGTAAGTAATGAATGGCATTTTGAATCACCCCAGAGTCTGCTTTAATTTAGAAATATATTCAAAAGATAGACAATGGCAGAGATTTTATTTTAGGCTAGTAAAATTTAGAGGGCAGGCCCTTGCAGGGAATGTAGTCAACCCCAAATTAACTTCTGTCAAGTCACAAGCTTGTTTAAAATATCTGAAGACATTCCATTTTAATAACTTTGATACCAATAACTAAGATAGATATGGACAGAGTACTTTGATGCAAGATTTGATAAATTTCCATCTCATGTATTAATTTAGAGCTCAATTTGTTGCTGAATGTATCAGTACAAATGTAGTTGAACAAGAAATTCTGCAGATGCTGGGGTCTCATGCAATACACAAACATGCTAGAGAAAAATCAGCAGGTCACAGCATCTGTAGGAAGTAAAGGGTGACTAATGTTTTGGGCCAAGGCTCTCCATCAGGTACATACAATCTTTAAGATGAGCGAAGATTTACATGAAATTTATACACAACTTAACTTTTCTTATATATTGCATCAAATGTTTTATAGCAGGGTGGAAAGTGACATGGTTATGTTTGTGAGCCCTAGTTTTACATTAGCTCTGGTGGAAGCATCCTATCAGCATTAACCTAGTCAATCCCCTCAGAATCTGATATGTCTCATTACAGTCATCCCTCATTCATTACTCCAGAGAATATTGACCCAACCTGCTCAGAAAACAAGCCCTCAACACAGGAATGGACAGTGAATATTCCTGTCTCTGCAGCAAATCCTACCTCCAAGAACCTACAAATGAGTCAATTCCTTACCTTGTAACAAAGGGAAATATTCCATTTGACTTTCCATTTACTTGCTGTACTGGCATATTATTTACAAGGACAGCTAGCTCTCACTGAAATTCAACACTTAATACTCTAATAAATTTAAGTGTAATATTCTGCATTTCTATTCTTCCCAGCTAAGTGGATCCCTTTCATTTCATGGATGGCCACTCATCCATTCCTTCCTTATCAGTGCACTGAATACTATTGTGAATATTTTTAGCTCCAATGCAAAAGGAATCAGATGCGTAAAGGTTTATATCCATGATCACCTTTCCAGGCCAAAGCCTTTCCATAAGGCTGAAGGCGAGAATACTAGGCCAGTTTCCTTCGAGAAACACAAATGTCTCAAACAAGATGGTTTCAAGAGGAATCTTGCCCTCACAACACCCATGGGGGAACCTAGTCCACTACTGGGAGCTACTAATCCTATTTCTTCTTGTGACTTGCTGATTCTTGGCACAGCCCTATTTCTTTATTCCTGGCCATGTCCAACCCTGGGTGGACAGTATACTTTTTCAGTCATGGTTGGGAGCGCCTGGTTTGTACATACACTATGAGATCACAGCTCCCATAACATTCCTGTTAGATTTCTGTAACCTGTAACAACAGTAATAAGTAAACCAACATTTTAAATGCAAGTGGTTAATAGTCCTGCAAACAGACTGTTGGGGTAAGGAATCTTCCGCATTCTTAACATCGTGTTTGGTCAAATTTATATTAACTCATGGTTAGAGGAATGGACTCCAAAATGGCAGTACCCGAACTGGTATCAGCCTAAAATGACCCAATTCTCTGCACTGATGTTCCCAAATAAAAATTTCAATACAAGCTTCTTAAGAGGGCATCATATCAGAGAGATTGCAGGTTGACAAATGTGAGTTCTCAGGAACATCTCAAAGAATAAAAGAGTAGTAGAGATAGAGAGGATTTAGGGAGTTGTTTTGGGAGTCGAGGACCTTTTCTGCCAATGGTGAAAATGAAAGAAAGGCAGGTTGACTGTAGATTAAGTCAAAGGTCATAGACAAATCAAGAACAACAACAAGAAATATCTTACTACAAGGATGTGGAGATGGTTAATTGCAGCTAAAGACTATTTTAATATGATAGTAGGAAATTTAAACAAAGTTATGCACATTATGTTCCAGGCCTGGAGGCTGGAGAGAGAGAGTGCAGTTTGCAAAATAGCAGTCCTCTTAAAATACTAACTCCATAGCTTTCCCATGATGGACAGTACTCTTGATGCCATCTACCCTGTCACTTTGTTGTCCAGTGACGATCACATGCTATCCTAATTGTTGAATGATATCACCAGAATAGATTTGGTGAGCTCATGTCATTTAAATGGATCTGCCAATTGCATATGGCTCTTAAGAAACTTGGTGAAATTACCATTGCTTGAGTAAAATGCTGAAGAGTATTGGCAGTGAGTCAGGCGTAACAGTGACAAATATGTATGTGCACCTGCTGGAGCAGGCTCTGACTAAGCTATTGTTGAAATTTGTGATGTGGTAGTTCACTAATGTGAAAATACAGGAGTGTTCTCTTGTTATGAATGCAGGGTGATGAACTTTGCTTTCCTATTAAAGTGAATAATTTTAATTATAATAATTATCTATTTGAAAATGCATAATACCTTTGCAATGAGCAATAGACTATGAGCACAGACAGAAGTCTCAAATAAGCACTTGAATTGTGAAGGGAGAGGAGTACAGACTAAATGGGATTGGTATTCTCTGGTCAGTATAGATAAGAAAGACCAAGGGACCCATTTCTCTCTGTATGACTGTGTTATGCTTCAGAATCTGCCAAACTGGGCATTACCATAAAATAGCTTTAAGCCAAGAAAACTTGGGTGAGATACTAAATGGACCAGGACAGAAACATCAAGGGGAATCCACTCAAGTTGTTCCTCCACAGCACAATGTAATGAGGCTTTTAGGAGAAGGCCACGAAGAAATCCGGGATATGGCCTGTTTTCATCTTTACCATGGTTGTGACAAATGGCAGGAAGGAAGTTAAAGTTAAACCTGGCTGAGATTTTGGCTGAAATTTTATTTTCTTGCTGAGGAAAATAAGAAGATTAACATTCTTCAGGGGTGGTTGTGAAAAGTGTGATGAAAAGGGAGTTTTGGAAGAATCTACAAAAAATGTAAACACGATTTACATAATCAGCATCATAGACTATTGTCTGTTGATTCCATCACATCTAATTGGCTTGAGGTTGATCTGGTGACCTTTGATGCAACTGAGCCCATATTATAGTTTTCCACAGTTTGTTGGTCTGGGAATGGCAGAAGGCACAAAGGTAGTTAGTGGAGGGGTGGTTCAAAATGATGAGCAGGGAAGTGGTCAGAAGGAGGGCAGGTGGAGTTGAGAGGTTGAGTAGTGTCTGACAGAAGAGATTCCAATGAGAGATACTGGATAGAAAGATCAAAATTGGAAGGGTGGATTGGGGAGATTTACAGGATGATAATATGGAGAGTTCATTAGTTAAACAAAGAGAGGCTGAGACCATCTCTTGAGGATTGAAAGTGCATGGATGAGGGTTGGGCTTTCAGGTCATTTCAGAAAGAATGTTGTGAAGTTAGAGAAATGAAGGCACATTCACAGGAGCAGAGGATTGGTTGACTGGAACATGAGGGGAAATTTAATATGCCAGTGCAGCAGATGGTTGGAATCTAGGTCGTAAGGAACAAGAGTAAGGCATAGTGGAAGATCCCAAAGGATAAATGATACAAATATGGCTTACTTTACAAGGATCTACTGTGCTATGATACGTAAACCTAGATAACCCAAGACTTCCTCATGATTGTACACAGGACGTGCAATGCTCCAAAAGGATTGTTCCGCAGTAATGACATTATTCCAGGCTTTCAGTCCTTTGAAGGAGTTGGCCATGGGGATAGTAAATGAATTAGACAGAGTGGACAAGAATTAATGAAAAGGAAATCATATTTGAACAATCTGTTAACATTGGATTTCAAGTACAGGCATAAAGAAGAGCTCCTGAAATCCTATTGACGCATAAGAGACCACACCTGGATTATGGTATATGCTTCCTGCAGAGCAAGTATAACAAAGACTCATCAGATTAATTCTTAGGATGGAAAAAAAAGTTTATGTGGATGGGGTTTCTACTCTCCATTGGAACATACAAGATCCTTTTGGGGCTTGGCAGGGTAGATGGTGGGATGAATACTCCCTGAAAAAATATTAAGAACCACAGGTCAGAACTCAAACAGGATTGGCTGTTCAGGACTGAGATCCTGTTGGCAGTAAATGTACATAGTTCTTTCTTCAAGAGGTCTGTTGAAGCTCAATTGTGTATAATCGAAGTGGAGTGTGATAGATTTATGGGTATTCAGGGCCACAAGAGATGAGGGGCTCCTGCAGGAACTGACATTGAATAGTGATGCAGGTCAAGGGGCAAATTGGCTTCTCCAGTGTTATTAGTTCTTTTATCTATGGCTGATGTAGAAAAATGTTGCTGGAAAATAGAGCATAGTACAGGCATTTTGGTTGGAAACTGTCCATTCTAACCATCTGTACTAGTATCACTTGCCAGCACTTTGCTCATAGTCCTCTAGAGTTTGGCAATTCAAGTGGCCATCTAGTTGTTTCTTAAACATTGTGAGAATCTCTGCCATCACTACTTTCAGACAGGGCATTCAAACCATTGTCTGGTGGGAAAAAAAGTCCTTAAATCTTCTCTAAACCCCTGACCTTCAACCTATGACTTAAAGTTATAGATATCTTTGCTCTGGAGAAATATTTCCTACCATTTTAGTAGTGATCTTTCAAAAATCACTGGAGTCAGGGAATGGTTCCAGCAGACTAGAAAAATGCAAATGTTACTCAATTCTTTGAGAAGAGAAAGTCAAAAGAGGAAATTATAGGCTAGTTAGCCTGACTTCAGTGGTTGGCAAGATTCTAGAGTCAATTATTAAGCATGAGGTTTCAGGGTACTTGAAAGGTCAAGATAAAATAGGATGAATCAGTTTGGTTTCCTTCAGGAAAATCTTGCCTGACAAATCTGTTGGAGTTCTTTGAGGAAGTAACAAGCAGGAAAGTCACAGGAGTGTCAGTAAATGTAGTTTACTTTGATTTTCAGAGGCCTTTAACAAGGTGCCACACATGAGGCTGGTAAACAATATGGGAACCTGTGGTATTATGGGAAAGATACTAGCATGGATAAAAATTAAACAATAAAGTCTGCAGATCTTGGGGTTGAGTGCAATATGCTAGAGAAACTTAGTAGGTCATGCAGTACACCTGATGAGAGAGACAGACCTGAAACGTTGATTACCCTTTGCTTCCTCTGGATGTTGCGTGACCCCTGTTGAAGTTTTGCCAGCACGTTTGTGTATCACAGCATGGATAGAAGATTGGCTGGCAGGCAGAAGGCAAAGAGTGGGAATAAAGAAGGCCTTTGAGCTTCACCTTTCAGAAGTCCCCTGGGATTTGGGAGGCTGAGTGCAGGATTCCCCAAAGGTTAACAGGTTGAGTCGGTAGTAAGGATGGCAAATGCAATGCTAGCATTCATTTCGAGAGGACTAAAATATAAAAACAAAGATATAATGCTGAGGCTTTATAAGGCATTGGTCAGATCACAATTGAAGTATCGAGAGCAGGGTTGGGTTCCATATCTCAGGAAGGATGAGCTGGTGTTGGAGAGGGTCCAGAGGAGGTTTATGAAAATTATCCCAGGGATTAGAGAGTTGAAATATGGGGACTGTTTGATGACTCTGGACCTGTACTCGGTTTAGTAGAATAGGGGGATCTTATTGAAGCCTATTGAACAGAAAGGGCTGGATAGAGTGGGTATGGAGGATGTTTAATTTGGTGGGGAGTCTTGAGACCAGAGGGCACAACCTCAGAATAAAAGGATGTACCTTTCAATCAAAGATAAGGAGAAAATTCTTTAGCCAGAGGGTAGTGAATCTATGGAATTCTTTGTCACAGACAGATGTGGAGGCCAAGTCATTGAGTAGATTTAAAGTAGAGGTTGATATAAAGGTAATGGGGAGAAGGCATGGAAATGGGGTTGAAAAGAAAAAGCATATCAGACACGATTCAAATGGTGGAGGAAACTCATTGGGTTGAATGGCCTCATTCTGCTTCTACGTCTTATGGTCTCATGATCTATTATTTACCCCATCCATGTCCATCCTAATTTTATGCGCCTGTATTAGGATCCCCCTTCCTCCACTCCAGGGAACAACCCCAGTCTTTTCAGTCTGCCTTCGTAACCAAGACACTGCCTTCCAGGTAATAACCTGGGGAATGTACTCTGCACTCTTTCCCGACCCTTTGCATCCTTTATATTCCAAGATGACCAAAACTGCACACAATATTCCAGCAGCAAACAATCCACTGGAGGAAATCAGCAGGTTGAGTAAAATCAGTATGAGAAAAATTATTAACATTTTGAGTCAAAACCCTGAGAATGTTGAGGGAGAGAGATTTAGCATGATGTGGACAGGGTTGGAGGGATTAGACAGAGAACAGTGATGCAGGGGCAAAGGAGAGGCAAGGATAACAGACAGAGGCAGAGGAAAGAGCCAGAAGGCATTGAAGCATTGTGGAGACAGGGAAGTGGAGGGACAACTGTTGGGAGAAAAGGTGATTTAAATCTACATTTCAGAAATCCTGGCTGGGGATAAACTGGGAATCTGGTAAAATCTTGTATACCATCTATTCCCAGATACCCCCTCAGGCCTATGTATTTCCTGTACTTATTAGTACAGCTAAAATGTACTCCTTTACACTTCTCAGGATTAATTCCATCTTCTTATACTTTATCCAATTTCTTTGGCTTGGCTTCGCGGACGAAGATTTATGGAGGGGGTAAAAAGTCCACGTCAGCTGCAGGCTCGTTTGTGGCTGACAAGTCCGATGCGGGACAGGCAGACACGATTGCAGCGGTTGCAGGGGAAAATTGGTGGGTTGGGGTTGGGTGTTGGGTTTTTCCTCCTTTGCCTTTTGCCAGTGAGGTAGGCTCTGCGGTCTTCTTCAAAGGAGGTTGCTGCCCGCCAAACTGTGAGGCGCCAAGATGCACGGTTTGAGGCGATATCAGCCCACTGGCGGTGGTCAATGTGGCAGGCACCAAGAGATTTCTTTAGGCAGTCCTTGTACCTTTTCTTTGGTGCACCTCTGTCACGGTGGCCAGTGGAGAGCTCGCCATATAACACGATCTTGGGAAGGCGATGGTCCTCCATTCTGGAGACGTGACCCATCCAGCGCAGCTGGATCTTCAGCAGCGTGGACTCGATGCTGTCGACCTCTGCCATCTCGAGTACTTCGACGTTAGGGATGTAAGCGCTCCAATGGATGTTGAGGATGGAGCGGAGACAACGCTGGTGGAAGCGTTCTAGGAGCCGTAGGTGGTGCCGGTAGAGGACCCATGATTCGGAGCCGAACAGGAGTGTGGGTATGACAACGGCTCTGTATACGCTTATCTTTGTGAGGTTTTTCAGTTGGTTGTTTTTCCAGACTCTTTTGTGTAGTCTTCCAAAGGCGCTATTTGCCTTGGCGAGTCTGTTGTCTATCTCATTGTCGATCCTTGCATCTGATGAAATGGTGCAGCCGAGATAGGTAAACTGGTTGACCGTTTTGAGTTTTGTGTGCCCGATGGAGATGTGGGGGGGCTGGTAATCATGGTGGGGAGCTGGCTGATGGAGGACCTCAGTTTTCTTCAGGCTGACTTCCAGGCCAAACATTTTGGCAGTTTCCGCAAAGCAGGACGTCAAGCGCTGAAGAGCTGGCTCTGAATGGGCAACTAAAGCGGCATCGTCTGCAAAGAGTAGTTCACGCACAAGTTTCTCTTGTGTCTTGGTGTGAGCTTGCAGGCGCCTCAGATTGAAGAGACTGCCATCCGTGCGGTACCGGATGTAAACAGCGTCTTCATTGTACTACTTATTAGTACAGCTAAAATGTACTCCTTTACACTTCTCAGGATTAATTCCATCTTCTTATACTTTATCCAATTTACCAACTAATCAAAACCTTTCTGTAGCATGAGACTATCTTCTTTCACTACAAACTCTATCAATTTTTGGGTCATCTGCAAACTTACTGAGTGATAAAAAGTAACCAAGAATTGTGATTTGAGTTTTTTGGGATGTGCATCAATTTCTAGGGTTGACCCACTAGGCTGAACATATTTCACAATTGTAACATCACAAAATAAATTGAATCAAAATTCCATCGAGGTTGAGAGAAAAAGCAATCAAGTGTAAATTGTGATCAAGCATGATCAGTCATTATCCCGTCTGCAACTGGTGCAGAATGCTGCAGCAAGGCTCCTAACAGGAGCCAAGAACAGGGACCATATCACCCCTATTCTGGCCTCCCTCCACTGGGTGCCAGTATGGCTCAGAATAGATTTTAAAGTTCTCCAGTTTGTGTACAAAGCCTTTAAAGAACCAGCCCCCTCTTATATCACCGATCTCCGAACTCCCTACTCCACTTCAAGACCCCTCAGATCAGCCAATTTAGAGTATTTGGTTGTTCCACGCTCAAATCGCCAGCTCAGGGGAGACCATACCTTTGCTATTGCAACTCCCAAGCTGTGGAACAATATTCCTCCCTCCATCAAATCAGTCCCTTCCTTTAACTCTTAAATCCAGGTTGAAGTTGCATTTTTATTCACAAGGGTTTTGAGGTGATTGTTGGTTGTTACCACGCGGTATGTACAATTATTAACCTCAAGTACCCGTTTTATACAGTGCTTTAAATAGCTGCTTAAGTTGAGATGTAATTTATGATCTGTTCAGCATTTGGTCAACATGAATTGTTTTAAATGTGCTATATAAATAAACTAAACTTCACCCACTCGATCCCCTCCCCACTGAGTTCCATCTGCCTTCATCCCTCTTAAATGCTTCCCATTATCACTTTTCATACTCATCAGATTCCAGTCTGGTGGCCTTTTGTGTCCTTAGGCACTTTCAAGCAGGGAAAACTTCGATCTTTTGCCTAAAGACATAGCTTTCTGAATGCGCCGTGGCCAGCTCAGAGGCGCCGATTCCCACCCTTCTTGGGAAAGGATAATCGGCAAAGCGCAGCACTCCGCCACCTGACCTGAACGTACAGTTGCTGCAAGCGGCTGGTTAGGGACGCGACTCATCTCCCCACTTACCCCTCTCCCTGCATGATCCCCTCAAGGCAGGGGTGGCGGGTGGGAGCTGTCAGAGCAGCAGGGGCCAGCCTCACCAGGCCGCTTTGGCCTTCGGTGCTGCTCTCTGTGGCTCAGGACATAGCAGAGCAATGGCTGTCTTCCCTACCCATAATCCCCCACGCAGCTGGAACTGTTCTGGAAACTGATTCCAGCTGCCTGGGGGATTATGGGTAGGAAAGACCATTGCTCAGCCGTGTATTTATGATGGGTGGCGCTGCAGCACCAGTCGCCCCGCCTCCATCGGGTGCTTCAAGGTGCCTCTCTATATGAATGTGATGCAGGAGCAGCCTTTTAGGGCTGTTGTCTGAAAGTTAAGTTTTAAGTTGTCATTCCACTCTCATTGCCAGCCTCCAAGCAGAGGCCAGAAGTGAAATGGCCCCTTGCTTATCACCCTCCAAGCTACATGTCCAACTTTACCCTCCCTTCCCTCTCGCCTCCCAATCTGGCTCCATCTATAAAGCAAGGCCCAGGCCCTGTGATCTGCTGTGTTTCTCCAGCATTTTTGTGTATTGCACAACAATCACAGCTCTTTTTACACAAAAATGTTGGAGAAACCAGCAAGTTATCCAGTTCCTTTTATAATAAAGTTAAAGATACATAACCAGCGATCTTTAGCCTGAGACCTTCATTAAGGTATGAGCTAAAAGAAAGGCAGGCACCTTGAATAGGTGGGGGAGGGACAGGGGCGGAGCACAGGACCACAGACAGATTATAGGTGGACAGAGGTGGGAGGGCACGAGGTAAAAAAGCTGAGGTGATAGGAGAGGGGATAGCTCTGAATGGAGAGGGGGGAGACAGCAGGTAGGGGAGCTCCGGAGGGCGGATGCAGTGGGTAGGGGAGCTCTGGAGGAGGGAGGCAGCAAGTAGGGGAACTCCGGAGGAGGGAGGCGATGGAGATGAGAAGATCTGAGGATCAAGGGGGTGGGAGTAAGGGGGTCTCAGAGGGGAGCTGGGGAGATGAAAAGGTCTGAGACCTGGGGGGTTGGGAAGAAAGGTGGAGCTCAAAGGAATAGATAGGGGCGAGTAGGAAGAGGTGTGAGGAGATAGGAAAGGGTAAGGAGTGGTGGTGGAAGAGATGAGGCATTGGGATCAACAGTAAAGAAACCCAAAGTGTCTCCCTTGCGGAGGCTGAGGTTGGTGTAGAAACTGGCGATGGAGTCAGCGAGGATGCCAGAATGGGGTAGGTCAGGACCGGGGTAAGTAACTGGATCGACAGAGGCGAGGGGGGGGGAGGGTACAGTATGTTGTGATGGCTACTCCAGCACAAGGGTATCCTTGACCAGGGTTAGCAGTGGAGGCATTGGGAGCTCCGGTCTGTGGGGCTCTCTGTGCTCCAGCCCCTCTGTCCCCCATCATATTATTTGGCCGCCATACCTTGAAGGGCTCAGGCTGGTTATGTATCTAAAGGATGCTACATAATTATCTGAAGTTTTCTAGCATTTTTGTGTAAACTACAATCACAGCGTTTGCAGATTTTCATGTTTAACTTTTTAAGCCTCGCCTGCTCCCATCTATCACCCACCTGCATCGATATCCCTTCTCCACCCCTGCCCCTCTCCTCCTGGCTTCTTCTGTACACCATCTTTCATCCCTGCTCAATCCACCAATAACTGTACCTTGAATAACTGTACCTGCCTCACCACTCCCCCTCTCCTCTATACTATCATCTCTCTCCATTAATGCAGGATTTCGACCCAAAACACAGGTAATGACCAAGGACGAGTTCTGCTGAAGGACCTGCTTTCCATAAAAATCTACAACACAATACAGGCCTTTTGGCCCACAGGGTCATGCCGACCTACTACCTCGCTCTAACAACTGCTTTGAATTGCATGACTGCATAACCCTCCATTTTTCTCTGCTTCATGTACCTATCTAACAGTGTCTTAAAAATTCCCATTGTCCCTGCCCACACCACCATTGCTGGCAGCGCATTCCATGCACCCACCATTCTGTATGAAAAACGTACCTTTTGCATCCTCCCTGTACTTACTCGCAAGGATGTTAAAGCTATGGCCCTTTGTGTTCGCCATTTCAGTCCTGGGAAAAAGCTTCTGGCCATCCACACAATCATTGCTTCTCATCATCGTATTCACCTCCTACTCTATCATTCCAAAGGGGAAAATATCAGCTGATATTCAAAGCACACTCTCCAATCCAGGCAATGTACACCCTCTCTATAGCATCTACATCTTTCCTGTAATGAGGTGACCAGAACTGCATATAATAGTCCACGTTGGGTCTAACAAAGGGCTTAGAGAGCTGCAGCATTACCTCACGGGTCTTTAACTTGATTCCACTGTTTTTTTTTAAAGAAATACAGCGCAGTAGCAAGTCCTTCTGGCCTGCGAGCCCATGTATACAATTAATCCATTAACCTGTACATCCTTGCAATGAACGAAGGTGAACACATCATGCTATATAACCATGACTATATAACTCTGACCCTTCCCCATTCCCCCCTTCCACCCCATTAAGATCCTCTAGCAGATTATTTTAAAGTTAAAAATGTTTCACATATCCATTGCCAGAGTCAGTCGATTTTGGTTCAGTTGTCAAAATAAATTAATGATTGTGGTTTTGGAAATGACAAACATACAGTTCAGTAAATCCTGGATCTAAAAAAAAAATGCACATTTGGCAAATATAAATGGAGAGAGGAAACACTGTAAATATTTGTACAACCACAGAATAAAGTTCTTTACATTCTCTTTATCTAAGAGAAGGGGATTTGCATAATTCACAGGGAGGTCTATGCTACATCATGTGTAGGCCAGGCTGCAAACTGTTCTCAATCAACTTTATCAGTCCAAAGCAAAATTAAAATTTGGATGACTTGCTCTGGAAATTAGGGGAATTGTTTAGTACAACTGTTGCTCAACAATAATTGTTTTGGGTTACGTTCTGTGAAATAATTCAGGGAAAATTCAACAAGACATGCATTGCCCACTGAGTGCTGTATCAATGGAACTTCCACTGAATCATTTTATCTTTTGGCCTGGAATCAATTTAGTTTGTACTTCTATTCTGATGTTACTGTGGTGACATCTGTTCAGTTGAGTAGGTCAACCCCAGAACAGGTGTGCATTTCAAAAAAATCATATATTTCAATGCCTTGTGAAGAGGAAGGAGTGGAAGTAACCTGCACATGTGTGGAGGAGAAGGAGGTGAGAAGGAATGGAGGGATGATCAACAAAAATTGGGAATAGATACAGAGCACTGCAGTTTATAAACTTGAATGCTCAAGGTTGCATTACTGGTCTGTTGTCAGGGTCAAGGGCTTCTCCTGAGTCTGGAGAGGAACTTGGAGTGGGAGGGGACACATGGGAGCCAATGATATAGATAGGAGAAAGGAGGAGCAGCTGCTCACAATCTGCATTGATGATTTGGATGAATTATCAAGTGTAATGTAACCAGGTTTGCAAACAGTACAAAGCTGAGTGGGAGTGTAGGCTGAGGATGACACAGGGACACTTCAGGGGGAAGTGGGCTGTGTAATTGGCAAGGAGAGAGCAAATGGAATGAAACATGCCAAACTAGGAGGCCATCCACTTTGGTAGAAGTTGAAATGAAGGGTTTTTTTAAGTTGTGAAAAGTTGTTAATATTTGAAGAACCTGGATGTCCTTGTACCCAAATGTGCAGGTGTAGCAAATTGTTAAACAAATGGTCTGTTGCAAGAGGAGATGAGTACAAGAGTAAAGAAGCCTACACTGCAATTGCATAGGACCCTCATGAGACTGAATGTTGAACAATGTCTCCTTCTATTCTCAGACAGAGCCTTTGGATGAAGGATGACTTCACTCTAATTTGTTCTGAGTTAGTTGACTGATATGGACGATGAGAAAATTACAAATTCTTCCATAAATAGAGCAGGATCACAGCTAAGGAAAATGATTTATGCACCAATGAAAATGCAGTGAAGGTTCACCAGATAGATTCTCGAGATGTGGGGAATTATCCTATGAGGACATATTAATTTAACTGGCATATACCCTAGAAGAATGAAAGCCCGTAGAGTCAGAGTCATTCGGAATGGGATAGGCCCTTTCACGCAACTCTACTGTTCTGGGCTAGTTCCATTTGCCTGCAATTTGGACCATATCTTCCTGTGCATATCTTTGTCCAATTGTCTTTTGAAAGCGGTAATTGTACTTGCTCATAGTTTCCTCTGGTAGCTCATTCCAGATAAGGACTATCCTCTTAGAGAAAAAAATGTCCCTCAGCTCCCTTCCTTTTACCTTAAACTTCTAGAATCATCAATCCAAGGGACAAAAAAAAACTATGACCATTCACTTTATCCATGCTCCAGGGAATAAAGACCCAGCCTATCCAACTCCTGATAACTCAATCACTGCACAGCTTAGTAATAATCTTTTGAATCTTTTCAAAGTTAATAATATCAAAAGTGACCTAATTGAACACACAATTCTCATGGGGCTTCACAGGATTGCTGCAAGGATGATGTTTCCTTTGTCTAACATTTCAAGAATGAGGGTTACAAGTTCAAATTTGGTTATGGCAATTCAGGACCAAGGAGCAAGCATGTCTTCACCCAGAAGAGAGTAAATCTTTGGAAATCTCTTCCCAAGATGACTATGGACATTAGTTTCTGAGTACAACCAAGCGAGAGATCAAAAGATTTTTGAACTTTCATGGAATCAAGCATTATATAATTTGCACTGGAGAGGGTTGAGCTGGTCGATCAGCAATGGTCCGATTTACAGGTCGATAACAAGTTTATTATAATGTGTACAGCAAGTTCAAGTTTATTATCATCTGATTGTACACAACTTCCAGTTAAAACAATGTTTCTCTAGACCATGGTGCACACATATACACAATACCCAGCACATAATAATCACATACATACATAAAGATGTATTATAATATAAAATAAATATTTAAATATTTGGAAATAATTAACTCAGTTACAGGATACTTAGATGACACTTTCTAGAATTTCCCAATGTAACTTCAAAGAGATGAGCGATGATGTTCTGAATTATTTTATTAATCTAATAAACCAAACTTTTTAGTTGCAGCTTCAAGTAACTTTAATTCACTGATAAAACAGATAAACATTTTGCATAACTTTGCATTGAAATTTTCATAATGATGAATAAACAAAGCATACTGTATAATAATATAACGATATTCAACTTTAAACAGATACAAGAAATAGACAAAATAAGATGAATTAAGATAAATTCAAAGAAAAGTATCTCGAGCTTACGTCCCCTTCATAATTCTTCAAAGAATAAGATGCAAACTCTTGGTCCGCTCAGATATTTTGACATATGACATCATAGTCACTATGGTAACTCTACAAACAATACTTTTTCTTAAAGGGATAAGCACGAAATTAACTTCAAATCAAAAACACAAGGTTTTAACCTTTACAGATACCATTCGCCAGTCTCACAGGAAATTAGCTATTTTCCAGCCTGGCAGTCCTGATTATGATGCTTGTGTACCTCCTTCCTGATGGTAGTGGGTCCAAAATGCTATGTGATGGATGGCATATCTCCTCAAAATTTCTTTGAGTGGGGGCGTGGCATGATTCCATTGGAGATCTGTTTTGAAGTGTTTGTATGTGACCTACACTAAAAAGCTTGCCACAATTCACCTCCCAAAATCATATTTATATACAATACAAAATAACAATCTGTCACAGGAGTCAGTCATGAGTGAGCAGTGGACCAAGCTCACCGCCTGAGGTGATCCAGTGCTCAGTGTGATGGGACTAAAGATTTTGCTGTCAAGCCTGTCTGACCCTTCTTGGTCAAGAAGTCCAGAATCCAGTTGCAGAGAGGGGTGTTGAGTCCTAGCGAGGACCGTTTATTCACCACCCTCTGAGGTATGATCATGTTGAATGCCAAGCAGGTCAATGAACAACAGCCTGGTGTAAGAGGCATCATTCTCTAGATGGGTCAGGACGGAGTGGCTATTGCATCATCTGTTGACCAGTTTGGATAGTAGGCAAACTGGAACAGGTCCAAAGAGATGGAAGGTGCAATTTGATGTATTCCATTACTAATAACTCGAAGCACTTCATGATCGTGGAGATCAGTGCCACTGGGCAGTAGTCTTTTTATCCAGTTCCATCATTCTCTTTGGCATTGGGATGGTGATGATGGCTGCAGAAATTCTTACTTGTTGCAGCAAAATATTAACAACAAAATTTAAAAATGGACTACAATAGTACACATAATTTGAATCAAAAAGAGCCAATAAGTACAATAGATAAATAATAAATATTCTCCTAGTGCAAGAAAAAAATAACTTTGCAATAGTGTGTTCTTTTGCACTGCCAGAGCAATCTATGATTAGCATAACAGAGGGAGGCTCACAAGCTTTATAATCGTTGGAAGCAACTGTTCTTGAACCCAGCATTGCTGGTCTTCAGGCTTCCGTACATTCTGCTTAAAGGTAGCAGTGAGAAGAGATTGCGATCAGGGTGATGGGGTCCTTTAATATGTTGGCTGCCTTCTTGTGCAGATCAATGGGGCTAGCGGAATGATATTTTGGCCAGACTAGAAGGGCCAAATGGTCTGTTTTCTGTGCTGTAGTATTCCATGTTCTGTGGATGACAAGTTAGAGGTGAAAATGAAGGTCAGCCTCTTAGACATTTAGGGTTTTTAGATTGCAGGCGTGTAACGGCACAATCAATGAAATTTGCCGTTGCGTGGGGAGTCTAAAAATTTTTAGTCAATTCCTGCACCGTGATTTATCCTGCAGGACCCTTACTACTTTTCGGGAGAAGCCTGCAGTCTAAATCGCCCCTCAAAACTCACCAGATGAATTTGACGTCCAGCTGATGACTCAAGCCACGTTGCTCCACGTAAAAGCACTGGGACTAACACGCACAGGAACTTGAGGGGTGCAGTGCAAACGACCACAAGGTGAGTAATCATGTTAATTTATGTCAAATTTTTCAGATTTTTTTCCAACAATGTCTAAAAAACACTATAAAACAGTGCAACGTAAGCAGTATTGCTAAATGGTCGGACTATTGTCTGAAAGTCTCGAGTAACAAACCGTGTTTGGCATATCTTTCCCTCAATGATGTAATGATCCCACTCACAAAAACACTATAGTGTTACTTCCATTTAAAACCATTACATTGAAAGAAATCCATGGCCACAAAGTTGGTTTGGGTTTAAGGAATACCCAAAGACAAAAAGGAGTATTGAACTAATGAAATGTTGAGGGTCATTTTGCAGAAGTGCAAACCATCATGATATAGGATCAGCAAAGATTTTTGTATCAGGAGAACAGGATTTCAGGCGGTTGAAGCAAAAATCGTCTGAAGTTTTGTGTGTGTTACTCCAGGAGAGATGTCAAGAACATGGTGCGGGTTAGAATCACACTACAGCTGATAGGCCTTGCGGTAATAGGGAGAAAACTCTGGGCCACTTTTTATTAAAGGTGAAAGGTTTAGAGTAGACGAAATTGACTTTAATAATTCTGAGAAATTATGACAAGATAAAAATGGAAATGCTATTCTAACTGCTGAGTAAATTGAAAGCTAAATTACTGAAGTAAAGAACATCATTATAAGGGTAAATAAAGAGTTACTTGACATTGTTTTGAACACACAAGATTATTAGAACTTAAAATGACAAAATAGAAGCAATGTTATCCATGGAATACCAATAGGTTATGAGGGCCAATTATTTGACACTTAGCGGAAAGTATGCTGACCGATTTTTAAATTGGGAAATACTAGAAAGTGTAATCTAAGTATCCTGTAACTGAGTTAATTATTCTGAAATATTGAAATATATTTATTTTATATTATAATACATCTTTATGTATGTATGTGATTATTATGTGCTGGGTATTGTGTATATGTGTGCATCATGGTCTGGTAATGGGACACCAGTACCCCTCTAAAAGGTAGTGGACACAACCCAGGACATCACAAGGAAAACCTTCCCCACTATCGAGAACATCTACAGGGAACGCTGCGTCAGAGCTATCATCAAAGACCCACACCATCCAGCACACACTCCGTTCTTGCTGCTGCCATCAGAAAATAAATATAAATGCCACAAGACTCACACCACCAGGTTCAGAAACAGCTGCTACCCCTCTACCATCAGACTCCAAAGCAACAAACTCAATTAAGGAACCATTTAAGGACTCTTTCGCACTTTATTGATTTTTTTTCTCATTTGCTTACATTTATTCTTTACATGTACACATTGAATCTTTTTTCTTTGGCTTGGCTTCGCGGACGAAGATTTATGGAGGGGGTAAAAAGTCCACGTCAGCTGCAGGCTCGTTTGTGGCTGACAAGTCCGATGCGGGACAGGCAGACACGATTGCAGCGGTTGCAGGGGAAAATCGGTTGGTTGGGGTTGGGTGTTGGGTTTTTCTTCCTTTGCCTTTTGTCAGTGAGGTGGGCTCTGCGGTTAATTCTGCCCTGCCTGCAGGAAAAAGAATTTCAGGGTTGTATATGATGCCATGTATGTATTCTGGCAAGAAATCTGAAATCGGAATATCGTAGACTGGGTTGACCTAATGAGAAGTTGGTAATTGCCAATAGATCTACTGGTGAGGGAGTGATGGGGAAGGGCCCCAGTGGACAGGGGGTGATGGGGAAGAGTCCCAGTGGACAGGGAGTGGTGGGGAAGAGTCCCAGTGGACAGGGAGTGGTGGGGAAGAGTCCCAGTGGACAGGGGGTGATGGGGAGTGGGGTCAGGAGAGGAGAGGCATGAATTGGATGGGGTGAGGGGCCACGAGAGAATGGGATGGGGTGAGGGTGAGGAGTCAGGGGAGAATGGGAATCAGTCAGGGTGAGGACCTATAATGGGGAAATCGGATGAGCTAAGGAGCTAGACCTTTGAATTGGGCGGGTTGAGATGGCTTAAATCGTCCTTTGCCTTTCCATTGTGCAGTGAAATCAAAAAGTCCTAAATTTTACCAGATTGTCGTTCACAACACTGAAATGCTCGACGATAATTACCTCAAGAATGTTGGTTAATATTTCTCATATTATTTTCCATTCCTCTTCAGACACACATTATACATCTTGTGGAAGAGCAGAGGTAATTTTACTCATTTGACTTTGTAATATCCCCACCGATCATTAATCACTCTCATTTCCTGACTTCACCCTGTTGGTCACTGGCTCAGGACTGAGAGCTGGAAGTGTGCAGAAATCCACTTTATCAGCCTTGGTCATATTTTACTGCTGTTCCCATATTTCAAGTGCAGCTGTGTTTCCCTTAACTTTAAAGATTAGACCAGCCATAATTCTTAAGAATATGTTTAGTTTCAAAACCAAAAAAAAAGCTAGCTTCTGACATGAATAAGATCCTGTTTTTGCAATTGACCTCAAACTGTACAAGCTGTGGTCATAAATAACACTTAAGGGGGAAGGAAATTCGAGGAAAAGCACTTTCTGTTTCAAATACTCATTCATTTTTAATTTGCAGGCTCAATGTAAAATATATTGGTCCTATTTATCACATAACTGCCATTAGCAGCTTAACAGAGAATGTCCACTTTGGGTGCCCTTCCCTGAAGGTTGTTTTATGATGTCTGTTACCCAAAATGAGAGTCTGAAACATCAAGGAGCGTGCAACTCTGGTAGTAGGCCATCCGGAAATGATCTGGTGGACTCGCTGTGCTGGCAGCAACTGTTTGATTTAGTCTGTTCCTTCCAGTTTCCCAGCAAGTCAGGACAAGATATTGGTGTGAGATGATGGCATCACTGATCTTCTTCCTTTTAATTTTTAACTCAGTTGCATAAAAACTAGTGTTAAAAGGTAAAACTTTACAAGTCACCACATGCCTCACTGCTCCAGCTGGCTAATAAGTTTATATGGTTTTCTTCTGTTCAAAATGAAGGGAGGAAAGTTCAGGGGAGACATCAGTGGTAAGTTTTTTTTTCCATAGACAGAGTAGTAGGTGCCTAGAATGTCTTGCCAAGGATAGTGGTAGAGGCTGAAATATTAGGGACATTTAAAATACTCTTAGGTGGTGTTGTGAGTGAGGAAACAGGTTTCATAGATCTCAAAGGTAAGGACTCTGGACACAGTTTTGGTAGGGAAGGATTTTATTTACAGAAGGCATGTGTGGGGAATGGAAACAGATGCAACACATGCACACACACATGCACACAATTTACAGCAGCCGTGGGAAAAAGGTAACAGCAGTAAAACAATACGTATAGTTTATTAGCAATCATGGGAATAAAAGTCAGGAAAGTACTGAACAACACGTACAGTTTATTAGTGATCGTGGGAAAAAGTCAGTAGCCATTAAACATAAGCAGGCAACTAATAATGAACGTGGGAACAAACTGAATCTACACACACAAACAACCAAGGGAAAAGTCAATATGATGCCTTGACTCAGTGTCTATGTTATTTAGGGACAATAATTAACACCCCCAACCTTATTTAGTGCACAGCTCACCAACAATTTCTCCAGTGCTGTTCCACATTCCTCAGCCTAGAGTGAAGCAGGATAGTCCCTCAAAAATGGCAAAAAGAGGGAGAATAAAGAGCTGGAAGACCCAGCCCAGGTTATTAGTAGGGACAAATGGTTTGGTGCCTGAAGGGTTAATCCAATTACAACAGCCAATGGCCCAAAGTCAAGTAATGGTAGGCTGGGCCCAACAGCAAGGTGTGCACTAATAGGTGGGGCAGGACCAAACCTTGATTGGAAGATGGTGTGGCCTCTTGGGGTAGTGCTGTCACATGACAGCCACAACCCTTCCTGATACAGACAGGCACATGGATGAAATGAAAATAGAGGGTTACTAGGTAGGTAGGAAGGGTTTAGTATTTTGTTTTTATCATGAGAATGTATAGATCTGCACAACATCAAGGGCCTGTACTGTGCTGTAAGGTTCTATGTTTTCCTTTAAATTACGATTTTTCAGAATCGGGGCATTGCTAGCAAAACAAGCATTTATCGCTCATCACTCATTGCTCATGAAAAGGTGATGGTGAGCTGCTTTCTGGAACTACAGCACAGAACAGACTCTTTGGACATCTAGTTTGTGCCTAGTCCCATTGACCTACAGCCAGATCACAAGCCTCCAAACCCCTCCCATCCATTATAGCAAATCAGATTTATAATTTGAACTGCTGCAATCCTTCTGGTGAAGTGCTTGAGCAGAGTTGTATGAGTTTAGGATCTGCTTACACCCTACTCTGCTCCCAAGCAGCTCAGGTTAGCTATTGCAGGATGCCTGACTGTTCCACACATTAAGTGCACAAAGGGGAGACTAAGCACATACAAAGGGGAGACCGGGCCTTCGCAGTCAAATTGTGAAACAGCATTCCCCTAACTCTTAAACTAGCCCCCTTCCTTAATTGCTTTAAATCCAGGTTAAAAATGTACCTTCTGTCGATAGCATTTAATGTCTGAAACCCTTTGTACGTTCCTGATCTCCGACAGCGCTGCACTATTCACTGCAATTGTGGTCTATTTATAACATCTTAATCTGTTGTTCTGTAAATAGTTATACTCGTTTTGATCGATTGGTTTATACAGCACTTTGGTCAATGCAAGTTGAAAAAAAATGTGCTATATAAATGAAGAATTTGAACTTAGCTGTGATATGTTTCTAGGTCAGTGTGATTTGGAGGGAAAGCTGCCAGCCATGTTGTTTCCATGTATCTGAAGGTTTTGTCCTTCACCATGAGGTTGTGGGTTCTGTGCCAAGAGGGACTTCACACTAAAGTGGCAATTTTCTATTCTGCCTTTCACCTTTAAGAAAAACAATTGTCCACTATGGGAATGCAAGCTTTAACAAACATTTACATATGCAGACAATTTAACTGCATTCTATTTGAGGAAAATCAACATTTGTATGTCAAATGTCTTCATGTTCATTCAGGAGTGCATGGAAAAACAGAGGAAGACTGGGCAAGAGTAAAACTCCGATCTTACTAGTCTTAAGAATTCTCATTTATTTTATTGTTTTTTATTTTAAGTTTTATAGTATGTTCAATTATTTCACCACTTTAAAACTACTCTCAAGAGATTTTATATGTGCAAAAAGGGTAACTGGAGAAAAAAATAGGTCTCCTCTGGAATCAATGTAATCGAGCAACAGGAAATGGGCAACGATCTCAAAATGCACTTTTTTTTAATGTGAAGAAAGAAATGAGAACTGGGGAATTTGGAGCATTCAATAGTAGTGTCTTGAGAACAGTCAGTATTACAGTTGAAGAAGTGCTGAAGGTCCTGATGCATATGCATATCTCCTGGGATTGATTAGATATATCCAAGGATACTGCTGGAGAAGAATTTTCAGGTGTCCTAGCTAAGATTTATGAGGCATCAATAAGTACAGGTGAGGTGCCAGCAGATTGGAGGGTAGCAAATGTTAAGCCTCTATTCTAGAAAGGCTGCAGGGAAAAGCCTGAGAACTACAAATCAGTGAAACCAACATGTGGGTTGGTAAGTTACTAGAGAATATTCTAAGGGTGATGATTTCTATCACCTTGAATGGGCAAGGTCTAATTAGGGGGATAGTCAGCATGGTTTTGTAACTGGGAGGCTATATCTCACAAATCTGAATTTTTTGAAGATATGATCAAAGAGGTTGACAAGGACAGAGCTGTAAATGTTGTAAACATGGGTTTCAGAAGGCATTTGATAAGGTTCCACACAGCATGGTGCTCTGAAAGGTGAGAATATATGGGATCCAAAGTGAGATAGCAGAATGGATAGAAAATTTGATTTGTGGTAGAGAATGGAGTCGTCTGACTAATGGTGTGCCACAGCTTTCAATGCTGGGTCCACTGATTTAAATTAAAACATGCATGACCCTCAGATGCTTTGTATTGTAGAGATGGTTGCCAAGATTGCAGCAGCATCTTGATGTGTTGGGTGTGTCGGTAGAAGAATGTTTGATGGAATAAAATGCAGAGAAAAATGAGATTTTGCAATTTGGAAGGTTTAACATAGGCAGGACCAACACAGTGAATGATGGGGATCAGGGGAGTATCATAGAGCAGAGGGATCTATGGGTACAGATACCCAATACCTTGAAAGACACATTACAGGTAGATAGGGTGGTCAAAAAGGCTTCCTGCACATTGGCATTCATCATTCAGAGTATTGAATATAGAAGTTGGGAGGTCATGTTGTAGTTATATAAGAGATTGGTGAGGGTCCATTTGGAGCATTGTAGAGATATGTTTCTAGGTCAGTGTGATTTGGAGGGAAAGCTGTACTGCAAGAAATATGTTGTCAAGCTGGAGAAGGTCACTGTACTGCAAGAAATATGTTGTCAAGCTGGAGAAGGATCAAAGAAGTTTTACGACAATGTTGCCAGGACTTGTGGGTCTGAGCGATAGGGATAGGTTAAGCAGGCTGAGGCTTTATTCTGTGGAGTGTTGGAGAAAGAGGGGTGATCTCATAGAGTTGTACAAAATTGTGAGAGGAATAGAAGGGTGATTGCAGAGAGTCTTTTGCTCAGAGTAAAAGAATCAGTAATGAGAGGAAATAAATTTAAGGTGAGGATGGAGCGATTTAAAAGGAACCTGAGGGGTAACTTTTTCACATAGAGGGTGGTGGGTGTATGGAATCGGCTGCCAGACGAGATGGTTGGTGGAGGTACTATTGCAATGTTTAAAAAATGTTGGACAGATGCATGGATAAGAAGTGTTTAGAATGTTAAGGGCCAAACATAGGCAGGCATATGAGACTAGTGTGAGTGGGACATTTAAATCAGCATGGGCAAGATGGGCCAAATGGCCTGTTTCCATGCTGAATGACTTTGTGACTCCTTGGACTGTAATTGATTTGTTTTCAAATTTTTTGGGGGCGTTGATGTTCATAAAAATAAATTGGACATGCTCTTAGCACTTCCCACACCCACACCTTTCCTAGCCTTTTGTTCGCTGCATAAACTTTAAGAGCAGTGACCTCCCCTGTACTGTACTGAGATAGATCAAAACTCAATTTTTCTGCTTAGATGAAAGAGGCTTCCCGAGCACTCTCCATGAAGAAGAACATTACAATAGGCTCAGATTTTGATTTGTCCTATCATTGTGGTCAAGAGAGCCACACACTGACAGATAAAGCAGCAAGAGGGTGCAAGTACATGTCAAGAGTCAATAAATTGGGAGGTAGAATATTCAATTATAATGCAGATCAAACATATGATTCCAGGGAAAGTCCTTCAGACACATGCATTTAGCCTGTTAAAACTGAATCTCGGTTGGAACGTTATTAGTTCAGACTCCATGACTAAAGCATACGATCATGAAGATACATTGGTACAGCAACAATGAAGTGCTCTGTTGTTACAGGAATTTATCTAAAAATTTAACTTTGCTGCAAATGTACTTTTAACCCCATGTGATTGATTTGTTGTGTGAAATTGTTCAAGAGATGATTAGGAGTAGAGCATAATGCAGAATGGGGTTGGCATCCAATGCACTGAACACAAGTGGAGTCAATATTGGACAAAATTGAACAAAAATCTACCCCTGCAGCACTGAACCTTGTAATTAATTCTCATTGTAGCTGGGTAGGTCACGTCTCCACAATGGAGGACCATCGCCTTCCCAAGATCGTGTTATATGGAGAGCTCTCCACTGGCCACCAAGACAGAGGTGCACCAAAGAAGAGGTACAAGGACTGCCTAAAGAAATCTCTTGGTGCCTGCCACATTGACCACTGCCAGTGGGCTGATATCGCCTCAAACCGTGCATCTTGGCACCTCACAGTTCGGTGGGCAGCAACCTCCTTTGAAGAAGACCGCAGAGCCCACCTCACTGACAAAAGACAAAGGAGGAAAAACCCAACACCCAACCCCAACCAACCAATTTTCCCTTGCAACCGCTGCAACCGTGTCTGCCTGTCCCGCATCGGACTTGTCAGCCACAAACGAGCCTGCAGCTGACGTGGACATTACCCCTCCATAAATCTTCGTCCGCGAAGCCAAGCCAAAGAAAGAAGAGGGGAGTGATTTTCATAGCAAGGACGTCCAGAACTTGGGCTTTTCCAAGGAATCACCAATCATTTGCTGCTTAGTCAGGGAATCAGGTGGTGCAGAGGGCACTTTGAAGAGGCAGAGGTATGCAGAATGGAGGGGAGTGGTGAGCGCTTGTTTTCCCTCCCTCCCTGACTGGTCCTCCAATACCCAAGGGCAGGAGGAGAGGGGCAAAGACCAGGACAACTTGCTTGAAGGGCTAGAGGAAAGAGGGGAAAAGGCTTGTGGGGATCAGGCCATTAGTTGGAAAGCTGTTATCTATTGACTGCCCCTGAGAAGGTGATGGCGAATTGCACTTACCTATTTCAAAGAGAATTGAAAAGGTAACCACTTTGGTGGACCTGGATTCACATGTAAGCCAGATGGTTATGACACCAGGCATCCTCCCCTCATGTGCGCTGGGTGAACCTTATGGTTTTTTACAGCAACCTGATAATTTTGTGTTCATCTTCTCTGTGCACAACAGATTAGGAATTGAATTTAACCTTCATATGGTGGAATATGACTCCGATCTCTGTATTCTTAACTATTGCACCAACCATACTCCGAGTCTCATGGAGCCACACAGTTTCCTCCTGGAGGAAACCTACTTGGTCACTTCTCTGACAGACAGCGGTGGATTTGAACCTCAGTCACTGGCTCTGTAATAGCGTTGCATGAATTACTACACTGACTGTGCCCATTACATACAGTCATTCTATATACACTACCTTTGTAAACATTATAATGAGGCAGTAGGCCTGTAGCCTGGTTCTCACCACTTAGGACTGCCTTCTCAGAGCTTGTGGACGCTAGTGCTGGATAGAAGTGAGAAGACTTGAATCTAAGAGGTCCGTCCGTTCCTTCGAAGGTAGTCCCCTCCCTACCTTCACCAACAATTTCTTACCCATCCTCTTGATCATTCCACAACTCCCATCCACTGTCAAACCCCTGACACCATCACTGTACACTGCCAGCCACCCTCATCCCTGGGAAGTTTCCACATGAACCACCTCCTGGAACCCAACATTTTTAGCCATCTACAGATCACAAATCAGGAATGTACAGGAATTCTGTCCACTTGCCTGGATGAATACAGCTCCAAAAGACTCAAGAAGCTCCACACCATACAGGACAAAGCAGCACATCCACAAGCTTAAACAGCACTCTTGGCCGAGTCTTGGCCCACTCGGCCCACTCTTAAACAGCACTCTTGGCCCAGTTACCAAATGCAGTGCAATGACCCATCTAGTGTAGCCTGCTACTACTATCACCAAGAACAGCAAGGGCATCAGGTACACGGTGTGTGACAAGGAGGGGAACACCTCAACCTGTATGTTCCCCTCACAACCATACATCACCCTTTCCTTGAAGTACATTGCCAATCCTTCATTATCACTGAGTCTAAGTCCTGGAACTCTCTCCAACTGTTGAGAGAATACCCACCAGCATCTTCTCAAGGGCGTTTTAAGGATGGGCAATGCACGCTGGCCTTACCAGTCTCACTCGCTTACAAAAAAATCAATTAAAATCAGGCACAAGGAAAGGAGATCCAAGAATAAATGTGGATATGGATTCAATTTTCTTTTTACATTGATCCAATACAGTGGGATATTGACTTCACATGTTTTAATTAATCTCAGCTTTTATTCCCTTCCCTCCTAATTTTTTAAAATATTTAGACTTACAGCACAGTAAACGGCCCTCCTGGCCCTCAAGAATTTTCCCTCCAAATACACCGATTAACCCACAATTCCTGTATGTTTTTTGAAGGGTGGGAGGAAAGCAGAGCACCCAGAGGAAACTCGTGCAGACATGGAGAAAGTGTACAAACTCCTGACATGCAGCTCTGGATTCAAACTTGGATCGATGGCTCCGTAATAATATTGAGCAAACCACTACTTTAACTGTGTCTCCTGTGAAAAACCGCCACCTGTTGGACAGATAACTCCTCCAACTTGTGTAACAAGATCAATCAAGTGTTACAGTCAAACTGCCTTGTATATAAGTACTGGGCACTCAGCAGTCTGAATTCTTGCATGTGCCAACCAGCTGCTTGTATTTACAGATGGTGGCACTGTTTAACCTACCAGCTACAATAAGAGTCCACATTAACTTGTTCAAAATGGCATGTTGATATATTACGAATATTGACGCATATAAAAGAGCTTCTGTGTGATACTACGCTCTATATCTGTACTTTTTTTCAATCCTTTCTGCACTATTTCTGCTCCCACAAGCTTGAGAAGCAAAACAAAATGTGCAAATGCTAGAGGCCCAGAATAAGAAGTGCGAATGCATGAAACACAACAGTTTGGTAAAAGCATCCACCACACACCATCAGGGCTGAAGAACAGATCTTCTACTGCACATTTCCTCTTTGAAACATTAACTTCCTTTTCTTTTCCACGTACTGAGAGGCCTGCTGTATACATTTACTAATTGTCCACTTCCATTTGAAGATCTGTCTGTCAATCCTATTTAGGAAATTAACCTCTGTGTGCAATCTTTTGAAAGTGTGCATTAGAAATATTTGCTTACTTCATCCAATATTTGCTTACTTCATCCAATGTACCATATTACAAATTGATGCCCACGGATGCAAAGTATTGATGTTCACCAATATTTGTTTATGGGTGTTAACCTACTCCTAGTTTGGATGGTGGCTTGTAAACTTGTACCTTAAAAGCAGCAGAGGCCACTCACAAAGT
This sequence comes from Narcine bancroftii, assembly GCF_036971445.1. Lineage (NCBI taxonomy): Eukaryota > Metazoa > Chordata > Chondrichthyes > Torpediniformes > Narcinidae > Narcine > Narcine bancroftii. Next base: position 97,307,465 of record NC_091472.1, read on the forward strand.
GTGATAACAACTCCACACGTCAGAGTAGGTAGTTAGTTCTTGTGCAGCCATGTTGGTGATGAGAAGCTGCTTGTGCCCACTGCTCTCCTGCCTTGTGGATCAACAGTGACCTGTGATGATATTCTGCAGAAAACTTTCTGAATGAAGCTACCCTGGTTGGCAAGGCCCCAAGCAGCCTGAGGTCTTCTGGTTGTAAATGGTGTCACTTGATAGGGTCTCCTGGAGACTGGCTCTTAGATACCAGATATTGGGACTGGGAATCATGAGGTTGCCAGTGGTGAGTCTAGCTCCCAAAGGGCCTCAGGCATTAACAGCTTTGGTTCAGAATCAGAGGCTAAGGAGGATGATTCAGGATACTGGAGCTCTGATTTACTGCCGGAACAGACAGGAGGCCATTTGGCTGTCTAAGTTACAGGAGCCCAGGAGGCAGTGGAATCAGAGGCAGTGGTGGAATCCAGGAGCACATGAATGGACTCTCTTTTGCTTCTCTTTCTCTTCTTCGTTGGGGCGACAGACTAGTGGCACCTCTCTGTGTGCCTTTAGGGGCAAACAAATGTAAATAAACTTTGTACATGTGTACAGGACAATAAAGGAACAAGCACAGACCACCAAAATACTTTTAATAGTCAGCTGGACCATTCCCTAAGCTTTAGGTTCAAGTCCATCAAAAACTATGATGTTAAAGTCAATGGAGCCATTTCCATATTTTCTCCGTTTCTCAGTTACACTGTCACATCAAACAGAACAGGGATAGATTTCCTGTTGTTCACCTCACTAGCTTCGACATTCAGCACACTATCTTTAATTATTTCTACCAGGCACAACTAGACCTCATCAGCCCACATATTTACTCCTCCCCATCCCTTTCTGCCTTCTGCAGGGATTGTACCCTCCATGGCTTCCTTGTCCACTCGTTGCTCCTCACCCATCTGTCTGTGACCCCTGGTTCTTTTCCCTGCAACCACAAGAGGTGCAACACTTGATCTTTCACCTCCTCCCTCACCATCATCCAGGGGCCAAAACAGCCCATCCAAGAGAGGCAAAGATTCACCTGCACCTCCTCCATCCTGCTGCTCCCAATGCAGCCTCCTCTATGTCAGTGAGACCAGATGCAGACGGGGACTGTTTCATGATGGCCCTCCTTAGCTCCCAGTTACATGCCATTTCAACCCACCTTCACACACTGACCTGCCTGCCCTGGGCTTTCTCCACTGCCAGAGTGAGTCCTACCATAAACTAAGGGAACACCATCTCATAATCCTCCTGGAATGTCTAGCTCAATGGTATGAGCATTGAATTTTCCAGTGATGTGTCCCCTTTCCTGAACTATTTCCTCCTTTCTCCTCCCTTTATTTTGTCTTATTTCCCACCCATTCCTACCATGCTTCTCCCACCCATTCTTCTCCCCCTGTGTCTTTGTTCCTTTCTTTTCCATTTTCCCCATTGGATTGTCCCCCTCTCTCCCAACCTCTCTTCAGTTCCATATTATCACTCATTATACATCATTATCACAGTTTCTTCTTATCATATTCCAGCACTCACTGCCTTTATTACCACTGATCATCAGCCAGTCAACTGCCTCTGTCTGTCATGCTTCGACTCTTCCTGGATCACTAATTCCCCCACTAGCCCCCTCCTACCTTCCCAGGTGCGTGCCATTTTAACTTCCCTTCCCATCCCCACACTGTCTGTTCTGGGCATTCTCCACTGCCAGAGTGAGGCGCAATGCAAACCAGAGAAGCAACCCTTCAAATTCCATCTGGGAAGTGGTGTGAACATAGAATTTTTAGGTAAGAAGACCCCTCTGGCTTCTTCTGTACCCCTTCTGTTCTTCCACTTCTCCCCTTTCCCTCTTTCCTGACCATCCCTACCCAGCCCTTCCACCATTCTCATCCCCCCCTCCTCTTTGGTTCCATTTATCCAACTCATCTCCCCACTGGATTCCTCCACTCATTCCTCTCCACCCACCCACCCCTCCTTTCATTTCCATCTGGCCTCTCTTTGTACCACCATTGTCACCTCTATTTATCAGGTTCCAGCGCAGCCAACCTTTGTCTTCTTATCACCCACTCCACCCTGGATGACTCATCTTCCTTCACCTGACCCTTTTGAGTTTCTTGCCTCTGTCTTTCATCTCCTACTCTGCTGCCACTTTCTGTCATATTTCACCTCTGTCTAGTTTATCAATCCCAAGTGGGGTTTCTGCCTCACCCCTCCCATCCTGTCCTGTACTAACTTCCCTCAGTCCTGAAGAGTTTTGGCTCAAAATATCAATCATTCTTTTTCTCCCACCTGAGAAGAAGAAGCAAGTCACCATATCTGCCACAGATCATCCCTTGCATAGGTTCACCAGGCGCATTCCACATTCCCAGTTCAACTGCGGAGAAAAAGGACAGCATGGTTGGTGTAGCAGTTAAAGTTATTACAGTATCTCGCAACTACTCTCAATGGGGAAGAGCTACAGGAGTGTCAGAGCCAGCCCCACCAGGCTGAGAAACAGCTTCTTCCATGGGCAGTGAGACTGCTGAATGACCAAAGGAACTGCTCACACAAACCATCCACATCTCTCATATGCACAAAACTATTTATTTATTTGTATATATGAATATTTGTCCTGCATATGTATTGTTTGTCTGTATGTGTGTTCTGTTGTGTGTCAGCATGTTTTACACTGAAGACCGGAGAACGCTGTTTCATTGGGTTGTACTCATGCAATTTGATGATAATAAACTTGACTTTACTTGATTACAGCACCAGTGACACGGGTTCGAATCTGGTGTCGTCTGTAAAGAGTTGTATATCCTCCCCATGTCTGTGTAGGTTTTCTCCAGGTGCTCTGGTTTCCTCCCACTCTCCAAAAACATACAAGATTTGTAGGTTAATTGGTGTATTTGGGCATCTTGAGCTTGTAGATTAGAAGGGCTATGACCATGTTGTATGTCTACAAAAAAGAAAAAAATTGCTGTAGGCTGGTACTACACATGTCCACTTCAGTACTCGAGAGATATTGGGAAATAGCTGGCAATAACTGATCAGGAGGTTTGGGAACTGTATGTTCACCCAGAAGTATGGAGATTAAGGAAGATCTGAGCCTACATTAATTACATTCTGTCAGTAGCACTATTTAAAGGAATCCTCAATAACATGGCTGAGTTGGAGTTCAGATGATTGGAGAGAAGTAGTTTCCTTCTTTGCAGTGTTATGGGTCCAGAGGACCCCAAAACCCAGCAGCAATAGATATTCACCATGACAAATGGTTACTTAAAAGTTGCTTTTAATCATCTTTGAACATGAAAATAGAATCAAACTTTAACTTATCTCTATTGACTTACTTAACCAAACTTAATCCACTTCTAATTCTAAGCACATGTGTATGTAATGTGTATGTGTAAGTTCAGAAAAATTATTTGGTTCACAGTCCAATCTCACTTCTCATTCCTCCAAGTTCACTGGTTGCAAGCAATTCTTATACTGTGCACAGAATTTAACATTTATAAAGTTCACAATGCTTTGGCACTTGAAAGGTAAATGGTTACCGCTCAGGAAGGTTCTTGTTGGTTTTCACTGAGAGATTTGTTGTTCCTTTTTAATCAGCCATTTCATTGTCTTGCTGATGAAACTTGCCCCTTCAGGGTTCTCCAGATGATAACCTCTTTCTTTTAGGTCACCACAGAGTGCCTTTCTGTTTCGCTTATTCTAAGTGAAACATTAGACAGCCAGTCCTCTCCTCTTGCATGAACCAGAAGGGCTTTAACCAGGCCGTCTTACAACTGGGCTTTCCATAAGCTTGCCAGCTCATCCTGTTCCAGTCCTAGCTACTTCTGCTGGCTGTAACTCTGTACAAGTGATATCTCTCTCTCTCTCTCTCTCTCTCTGAGAGAAAGTCTGTTTTAAAGTATTTGTATGTGACCTACTCCAACAAACCTTTCCCAATTTATCTCCCTAAAACATATCTATATATTATCTATATACTCAGTCACAGCAGTGAGGTGGTAAATGATGCTGCCTCAACAGAGAATCCTGAGGATGGGAACCTCCAGTCACTCTTTAGTCTGCTTCTTTTGTTGATAGAAGTGTTTTCTTAAGGCCTGCTCTGATTGGCTTCCAGCATGATAGACAGAAGGAGGAGAGGAGCCAGGGAGGAAGAACAGGCAGGAGAGGGATGGAAGGAAGGACTTTGACAGGATGGGCCAATGTCGCTGGTCACCTCTGGGAGCATTTCACTGAGGAGGCCCTGTTGCTCTAATGAGACAACTGAGCAGCTTGTGGTTGAAGTTTGCACTTGTCAGTGTTCATTTTTATTTATTTTTAATTTTGTTTTTGGAGAACAAGAACTATGGCCCATGCCACTTAAATTCACCAATTAATGTACGAACCCTGTACATTTTGGAGAGTGGGAGGAAACCAGAGTACCCAGAGGAAACCCACGCAGTCACAGGCAGAATATATAAACTTCTTACAGACAGTGGGGGATTTGAACCTGGGTCACTGACACTGTAATAGTGTTGCGCTAACTGCTACGCTAACTGTTCCATGTAAGGAGAAATGTTCCCAACCCCAGTTTTATTCCAGATAAATCTGGCGATCTCAGTCTGTGTGCTATCTACTGCTGTATCAGGAGGTGACAGAAGGCCCCTTGGTGAAAGTAGTGGGAGGCAACCCTTCCCTCAATAGATAACAGCAGGGAAGATTACAATCATAGCTGGCTTCCCAATGGTGTAGAGGTTAGTTGACAGTACCATGTCATTCTGAGGGACTTACTTCAGAGCATAGAACTGCAACAGGTTCATTTTCTATGGTCACAGCGACAAGATCCTTACATTGAATTCCAGGAAGTCATCTAATACATTCAGTGTGAGCAATTGGCAACAACTAAAATTAAGCCACCACCACAGACCGATGGTTGGGAACATGCACCAGCCTCCATGCACAAGAGCAGAGCATCCTTGCAATGAGAGACATAATATCTTTGAACAGACCAGTGGTGTGTTGGAGCAATGATTCCACTGCTTGGACCACCCTGTGGGTGAATTCCAGTACTATCTGTGGTGGTACACCACCAGCCTACTGCAGGGGGCAACCTCTGTACCTGCAGGAGTGTAAGGGGACAGGACAACACCTGGCCAGCTGCCAATCAGTCAACCTGAATGGATCAAGCCCCACCCAGTCAGGTGTCAATCACCCTCTGGGATATAAGCCTGTGCCGGCCTCCCTAGGCCTCACACTGAGTTGCTGCAGCCACAGCCAGCCTGTCTCTGTGGAGGTCTTTGTGGATTAAAGCCTGTTGTTCAGTCTTTACCTTGTGTGTGTCTGATTCTGTCTAACAGCGCATTACACTATCCATTGAAGGTCTCTCCATTCATTGCTGTGAGCTCTGTAACTTCACCAAGTGAGGGCTCAGGTTTTGCCAGTCATGCATTGAGTCAGGAGAGGAAGGAAGAGGAGGAAAAGGATGTTCAGGGAAGATTTTGACAATGGTTGATCCTTCCTGACCATACTGTTGGAAAAAGACATTGCCTTGTGATAAAGGAAGTCTTCCTTTCTCTGTCTGGATTGTTTGGCTTCATTTCTGAACTTGCTCACTTACACACCAGTTGCCTCCAGTTCCTTGGAGTCCAATTCCTGAAATTGGCACTTAATGCCTTTGAATCTGTTCTTTGACATGATCTTTCTGATGTTGCTTCTTCTTCTCTCAGTCATGGAATCTGTTCCATTATAGTTCCCAGGGCTCTAGCCCATGTCCACACGATTTCCAATCCATCTTGTTTGACCTCTTCCTTTTCCGAAATGATAGGGCTCACTTTGACCTCATATTGCGTCACAGCATTCTCCACACCCATTTTACTTCTCAGGCACACTGTTACCATCAAATACCATTCTCCTCTTCTTACCTCTCAGCATTACGAAAGGTCAATTTCCTCTGCCACTTTAGTCCACTCTTCTATTAACTCCCACTTCTCTTCCCATCCTACAGCATATTTCTGTGTTAATATATTCTGTTGAATCCATCTGGGTAGTGATTAGGAAAAGCAAAGGAGGGAAAAAAAATCACTGTTGGAGTTGTCTAAAGGGCACCAAAAAAAACATGGCATTGGCAGTAAACCAAGAAATAGCTGATGTATGTAAGAATGGAATAGCAGGTGTGATGGGGACTTGCACATCGGTTGGGTGAATCAGGTTGGTCAAGGCAGTCATTGGGAGGACGTCACAAAATTCATCCGTGATAGCTTTCTTGAACAGCAAGTTACTGAACCTACAAAGGAACATGTTATGTTAGATCTGGTCCTGTGCAATGAGATAAATAAAATTAATGATCTAGTCATAAGGGATCCTCTCAGAAAGAGTGATCACAGCATGACTGGATTTATCATACATGAAGGGTGTAATAATTTGATCCAAATCCAGTGTATTATGTCTGAGCAAAAGGGACGGCAATGGGATGAGGGAGGAGATGACTAGTGTAGACTGGGAACACAGACTATATGGTGGATCAGATGAGAACAGAAGAAGAGAGGAATACTTTCAAAGAGATTTTTCACAGTGCTCAATAAAAATATATTCCAGTTAAAAGCAAGGACAGTAACGGTGGGGACAGCCAGACCTGGATAATGAAAGAAATAAAGGAAGTGATCAAACTCAAAGCCCATGTCTACAAAGTCACCAAAAGTAGTAGGAAATTGGAAGATTGGGAAATCTTTAAAAAGCAACAAAAACCATAAGCAAGGAACAAAGAATGGCAAACGATATAACAATTGTAAATTAAAGCCAAATATAAAAACAATGAGTTTTTGTAATTATAAAAAGTGGAAAGTAAGTGGCTAAAGTGAATGAAGGTTTTTTTTTTATGGAAGTTGAGAAAGAGGAGTTAATATTGGGAAATGCAGAAATTGCTGAGGTTTCGAATGACTACAGTCTTCATGGTGGAAGGCATGCTTAACATGCCAAAGAGAAATGTTATGGATGTGTTAGAAGGTGAGAACCTCGATACCGTTACGAGTACAAAAGTATACTAGTGGGCCATAAGATAGATAAGCCCCTGATCCTGATGAAATGCACTTCAGGGTAATGAAAGAAATGGCAGAAGTTATAGTAGAGCCGGTTATAGTAATTTACCAAAGTTGTCTGTCTATCATGCTGGAAGCCAACCTGGTCAGGTTCCAGTGGAATCTGTATCAGAAATAGTGATACATCTGGATAGAAATTGTTCAAATAGGCAGACATAGCATGGATTCAGGAAGGACAGGCTATGTTTGACAAATTTATTGGAGTTCTTTAAAGATAGAATGAGCACAGTGCATTGAGAGGAACGGCTGGATTTCCAGAAGGCATTCTATAAGATGCTGCTTAAAGACATATCTATAAAATAAGGATGCATGGAGTTGGGGGTATAGATTGAGGTCTGGTTAATCAATAGAAAGCAGAGAGTTGGGATAAATGGGTGTTTCTTAGGTTGGCAATCAGTGGAGTGCCACAGGTGTCAGCGCTGTTCCCGCAACTGTTCACGATATAAACGATTTGAAAGAGGGAACAGACTGTGGTGTATCTAAGGTTGCTGATAATGCCAAGCTGAGTGGAAAAATAAATTGTGCAGAAGATGCAGAAAGTCTGCAGAAAGATTTTAATAGGTTAAGTGAGTTGGCAATGGTCTAGCAGATTGAGTGCAATGTTTCTAAATGTGAGGTCATCCATTTTGGGAGGAAAATTAAAAGACTAGATTATTATTTAAATGGTGAAAGATTGCAGCAAGCTGTTATGCAATTTGAGACTGCTTGTGCATGAATCACAAAAAGTTAGTTGTAGGTGCAACGGGTAATCAAGAAGACCACATTGGCCTTCATTGCTAGAGGGTTGAATTTGTGTGGAGGGAGTTCCTGTGGCAACTGCCCAGGGCCCTGGCGAGGCTCCACCTGGAGTACTGCAGATAGTGCTGGTCTCCTTACTTAAGAAAAGTTATACAGGTACACAATCCTTTATCTGGAACCCTTGGGGAACAGTGTGTTCCGAATTTTGGATTTTTCTGGATTTTGAAAAGTTAGATTTAAGCCCATCCGAATTGTGCTTCCGATTCCACCCTACCCCCTTCCAGTCATGTTGCCATCTCCCTCCCCCCCCACCCCTCCGCCACCCACCCGACTGGCGCTGCCGGTCTTCCCCCTTCGCCTACCCGTCTGGCACTGCCGGTCTCTCCCCCTCGCCCGCCCGACATGCACTGCCGGCCTCCGCCCCACCCAACTTGCGCTGCCGTCTCTCTCCCCACTTGCTGGTTTTTGGAGCTTTCCGGATTCTAGATGTCCGGATAAAGGATTGTGTACCTGGTTTGAAGGCAATGCAGAGGAAGCCGCCAGGTTGATTAAAAAAATAGGGGATTATCTTATGGGGAGAGATTGAATCACCTGGGATTATACTTGCTGAGATTCAGAAGAAATGAGAGGGAATCTTTTAGAAAGAGATAAAATTATGAAATGGAAAGATAGAGACAGGAAACGTATTTTCCACTGGAGGGTGGAATCAGGGGCCTCAAGATTCAGGGGAGTAAATCTTGGACGGATCTGAGAAGGAACAGCTTTTCCTAGAGAGCGGTGAATCTGGGAAATATTCTGTCCAAGGAAAAGATGCTTTGCATACTAAGACAGAGTGTGATAGATTTTTGTAGAGATGGAGAATCAGGGGATATGGGGAAGAGGCAGGTAGGTGGAGCTAAGTCCATGGCCAGATCACCCATGATCTTATTGAATGGTGGAGCAGTCTAAATGGGCTGGGTGGCCAACTCCATCTCCTATTTCTTATGTCCTTAACAACTGCTCTTCTCTCCTTCCCTCCATCCAACAACAAAGCAGCATTAATAAGCAATTTACTTGCACATCCTTCACTTGACTGCACCCTCAAGGACAAGCTGGAGAGACTTCTGGCTCAGGCAGCATCCTTGGAGGGAAATGGACAGTCAGCTCCTTGGGTTTGGAAAATCTTATTGAGACTTAGGTGGGAAGGAGGGATAGCAAACATAAAAATGATGTGGGTGAGAGGGAGGGGTCAAGAGATAATAGGATACTGGTGAGAGGGGTTCAGTGGAAAGACAATGTGGGAGATGAGGCAGGGGAGTTTGAGTGAAGAGCAAGTTCTGGAATGGGCTGAGGAAATGGGCAGATGGAAACAGTGGAACCAGATCGGGATGGGGTGACCTGAAATTTGAAAATTTCATGTTCATGCTGTAGGGTTATAGGACAGCATGCAGAACACTGTATCTCAGTACACCCGACAATAAACAACTCATTCAATAGCTAGGCAGAATATCGTGTGAGGCTGGAATAGCACAGGTTCCTTGGCCTGATATTTTGTGGGATACGCCATCCTATTGAATAAAATTCATGTTCCAGGCATCAAAGAGCTGGATTTGTTGATTCAATGACTCTGTTAGATTTTGTCTTCTGCTGGAAGAAATGATGATTGTTTCAAATCTGAAATCAAAACAGAAAATGGCAGCAATATACAGAAGACCAGGCAGCAGTTGTGGAGAGGGGAACAGAGTTAAATGGTCATCAAAATGTTAACTGTTTCATACAAACATGGGCATCCTCTTTGCACATTATGCAGTTCCATCACAAAACCATAGGTGGAGACTGAGAGTAAAAGACAGAAAAATTAATGTAAAAACAGACCAGTTCCTTAGATTTGCACAATGGCAATTTTAAAAAGATAAAAAACGTTTCAGCCAATGTTACTGTTGTTTAATACATTGTAGGATTGCACATCTAGAATCTGCTAAGCAAAATGAGGAGAAGGTTCAAGAAGTCTGAACCTTGACAACCCAAAGTTTGAGTGATGGACGGTAAGGGGTGGTGACCTGACAGAGGTGTTTAAGATGATGAGAGGCACTGATCATGTGGATGGCCAGAAGCTTTTTCCAAGGGCTGAAATGACAAACATGAGAGGATATAGTTTAAGGTAAGTTCAGAGAGGATGCAAGAGGTAGGTTTTTCACATAGAACAGTGGATCTCGACCTTTTTCTTTCCACTCACATATCACTTTAAGTAATCCTTGTGCCATTGGTGCTCTGTGATTAGTAAGGGATTGTTTAAGATGGTATGTGAGTGGGAAGGGATGGTTGAGAATCACTGCTCTAGACCCAATTGTTACTGAAATATTTAGCTTGAGAAAAATTGTCATTGGCCCATTTCCTTTGGAGTCATGAAACAGTGCACAAAACGAGTCAATTAGGTACGATTAAAACAGTGGTTTTCAACTTTTTTCTTTTCCCTCACCTACCACCTTAATCAATCCCTTACTAATCACAGAGCACCTATGGCATCGGGAAAACTTAAATTGATATGTGAGGGGAAAGAAAAAGGTTAAGAACCACTGACATAGAGTCACGGAATGCGCTGACGGCAATTGTGGTGGAGACTCAATAGGATCTTTAAGAGACTATTAGATGGGTACCTGGAACTGAAAAAAATGGAGGGTTATGTAGTTGGGAAATTCTATGCAGTTATTAGAAAAGGTTATAGGTTGAGACCTCTAGCTCAAGAAGGCACCTTGGTCAGTATGTGTAAGTTTGCTGGAGGATTTGTTTCCTTGCTCATGTGTGTAACACACCCCAGTGTCATTCTATATTGAAACAGTTATTGCATATCCATCCCATTTTGCTTCTTGTTTGTTTACCATTGTGGACCATTGGATTAATTGAACTATAAGCTAAAAGTAACCAGGACAAATAATAGTGATTCTGTAGCTAAGATATGTGGATATTTAGGAGTTTCACACAATAATTGAGCTTAATAGAACATTTTTCTCTGCAACATACCTTAAAGATTTTTTAAAAATATTTTGTTTCAATACAATTATGAACTGATCAATTTAATTTTGGTAACTGATTTGCTGTTGGCAACACAACAGCAACATTAACATCTGCAAAGCCCAGATGTCCCACCCTGACGGTGCCATGATTGTAGCTGGCGACTTCAAGCATGCCTTCCTGAAAACTGTTCTAACACAGCTTCAACGGTTGGTCAACTTTGCCACCAGTGGAGAGAATAGCCCAGTTTGGGTGTACACCAACACCCCTGGTGCATACAAGGCTGTCTGTCGCCCCCACCTTGGATACTTGGACCACGTATCCGTCCTGCTAACCCCAGCATCCAGACCTTTTTCAAAATGGATGAAGTCAATTCAGGGCATGGTCGGGCGAGGCACAGGAGCACTACAGGACTGCTTTGATACCATGGATTAGAGCAGTTTCAGGGAGGCGGCCACCTACAATGACTGTAAACATTGAGGAGTGCATGAGCTCAGTGAATGACTACATTAGCAAGTAGATCGAGGATATCATGGTGATCAAATGCCACACAACCAGGGATAACCAGAAACCATGGCTGGTCAGATGTCCATGCCCATTTAAGAGCTCAAGATACAGCCTTCAGGAGACAAGTTAGCACTAAGATCAGCCAGGGTTGAACTCTCCTTTGCAATCCAAAAGGCAAAGCGTGGGTACGCATAGAGAATTCATAGTCAGCTGTGCGACACCGGTGACACAAGCCACATGTGGCAAGGTATCAAAACAAGACAACCTTGTGAAACCAAGACAACAGTGCCTCCTTTCCAGACAGATTAACATCTTCTACGTGCGATTCAACAAGAACAGACTGACGCCAAAGAAAACTCCATCTCTCCTGAAGAACAGGCTCCTTGCATAAGTGAGGGAAATCCTATCCAGGGTGAACCCACACAATGCAGTGAGACCAGAAAACAGACCTGGTGGGGTACTGAAGGACTGTGCAGATCGATTGACATCATTGCAACAGTCCATCATCCCCAAGGGTTTCAAGACAGCTACTATTATCCCAGTACCAAAGAGGGTGACAGTAACAGGCCTCAATGATGACTCCCCAGTGACACTGACCTCCTCCATTATGAAGTGCTTCAAACGTCTGGAGATAGGGTATATTAAAGTGCCCCTCCCTGAGACTAGACCCATTTCAAATCACCTACAGATGGAAGTGTTCCACCAATGATGCTATAGCAATCACACCTTAGAGGCTGGTGGAGAAACTGTCCTCACTGATACTCAACACCTCTCTCTGTAACTGGATACTGGATTTCCCAATGGAAAGACTACAGTCTGTTTGGGTTGGCAGCAGAACATCAAGCGCCATCACACTAAACACTGGTGCACTGCAGGACTGTGGGCTCAGCCCATTCCTGTTCACATAACTGATCCACAACTGCATTGCCAGATCCAACTCCAACAGCGTCAGGTCTGTAAATGACAGTTGTTGGCCTCATCAGCAACAATAATGAGTCGCACTACAGAGAGGTGGAAAATCTTGTGAAATGGTGCAAGAATAACAACCTGAGTCTCAACATGGATAAGACAAATGAGATGATTGTGGACTTCAGGAGGACCAGGGATGACCACTCTCAACAACAAATTAATAACTCAATAGTGGAGAGAGTGGGGAGCACTTGGAGTCTACTTAAGAAGTGATCTATCCTGGGCCCACACATCTTCTCACTTGTCAGGGTGGCGGGCAAGGCTACTGGCCACCATCCTGTCAACTTTCTTTCAAACGCATAGCTGTAGAGCATCAAATTGGAAATCAATTCATAGGACAGTAAAGTGGTGGAGAGGATAACTGGGGTCTTCCACCCTCCCATTGATGGGATTTACCAGGATGGTTAATAAACTTGAACTTAAATGTCTGACATTGGTGGAATTCTGAAATAGTTGTTAGTGCAACACTGTTACAGTGCCGGCGACCTAGGTTCAAATCTGCCACTGTCTGTAGGGAGTTTGTATGTTCTCGCTATGTCCTTGTGGGTTTCCTTTGGCTTCTCCAATTCCCTCCCAAGTTCCAAAGGTGCATGAGGTTAGAAGGTGCATTGGCACAGGCTTGTGAGCTGGAAGGGCCTATTTCAATGCTGGATCTCTAAATTGCAAAACAAATGTTGGAAACATAACATCAGATAAAATTAGAAGAAGAGGGTTAATGCTTCAACCTGAAAATTAAATACTATTTATTAGTTGTGAGATAAAATTCATGGAGAACATAGAACAAAGGCCCGCATGTCCATGTTGAACATAATGCCCAAATCAAACTAAAACTCTGCTGCTTGTATCTGATAGATATTCTTACCTCCCCATCATATTACAGAAGCCTCTTAAATGCTACTATTGTATCTGCTTCCACCACTACTCCTGGCAGCTTATTCCAGTCACCCAGCATTCACTGTGTAAAAATGTCCCCCCCACCCCCCCACCCCTTCCTCAGAAGAAAGTTTCAGTCTGTGGTCAGGTGTTCCAAGTTGACTAAGGGGGGGAGACAAAAGGTTAGATGTCATTGCGCAAAAACATGTATTTCTTTCTGTCTGTTCAAGAGTGAACTAATGTGAATGTGGTCTTTACTCCATATTAAATACATGTCAAAATTAAGGGAATAAATGGAAGATAGCTGGTTAACAATAGGTCCTTCATTACCAAATTTTGCAAAGATTATAAACACTGAAGGATCTGCAGGTAATTTATGAATGAATATTCCTGTTAATGCAATAATCTCTGTTTTAAGAATGAATTTGGATCTGCGGAGGTAAGATGGGGTCTTCACTTCTGCATAGCATGATTTTAAAAAAAAACAAACCTTGAATCTAAAAATGGGCACAATTATTGCCTACTTCTAAAATTTCATGCAATCACTTATTCTGGTGTGTTCTCTCCAATGCAGGTTGGGATGAGATCCCGCAGCAGTGGCGGGGATTCCCCATCCCATAGTCATGCATCAAGCAATAACGCCCATGAAGATGACAAAGGTGTTTACACAGGCAGCAAGAAGAACAAAACTCATCGGCACAGTTATGGAGAAAAGACATTGGGGCTAGCAGGTCCTGCAAAGAAACCTCAGAAGTCTTTGGAGGAGAGTGAACGAAGAAAGAAGTTGCTAGAACTCTCCAAAGATGATCTTCTCCGTCTACTCAGTATAATGGAAGGAGAAATTGAGGTGAGTTGTTAACTTCTTTAACATTTACAAACTCGTACAATCAATTAGAAACTGCTGTCAAATGATGGTGCACAGCTTGAACTCTTCAATTCATGCAGATTTTTAGCACAGTCCCACTCATCCTTGCTGACCAAATTACCCATCTGAGCTCGTTCCATTTGCCTGTGTTTGTACCATAGCTCTCCATACTTTTCCTGGCCATGTCCCTGTCCAAATATATTTAAAATTTTATAATTGTAGCTGCATCTACCTATGGCAGATCATTCCATGCACCACCACCATCTGTCTGAAAAAGTTGCTCCTCTGTTCCTTTTTAAATATCTAACCTCCATCATCCTTAATCTCTGACCTCTAGTTTTAGACTCTCCTATCCTGGAATAAGGACTATGACGATTCATCTTATTTCTTCCCCCCTCCCCCCCCCCCCCCCACCCACATGATTTTATAAACAGGGGGTGGGAAACCTACGGCCCATGGCCCAGATTCGGCCTGCGATTCAAATTTATCCGGCCCGCAACCCAATGCAAAAGTACCATGTGCATCCGGCCCGCCAATACATGTACAGGTATGCGCTGCTTACTGTCTGTTCAGGCAATGTCTGACCGCTACCCACTCCTCCCACACTCCACCAAATGAGTTCATTTAAGATTTTTAAAATTTAATTTATGGTAGCATCAGTGGGCAGCCCGCTGTTCAACCACTGGCACACCATTCAGCCCATGCATGGTAAAAGGTTTCCTGACCTTACTCATCCCTCTGCCTCTTTGTTTCCTAGTCATAGCTTATCCAGCCTTTGCTTACAACTCAAACCCTCTAGTGCTGGTTAAATCCCCATGAATTTTGTTTTGCATCTTTCTCATCGTTAATGATACCCTTCCTACAGCTGGGTGACCAAACAGCTCACAATACGTCTTGTGTAGCAGCATCCACTGAGTCCTCCTACTGAGCTGTCAATTTCATATGCAAACTGAGTTAACAGAAGTAAAAGCACAATGCTGGAGAAACTCAGCAGGTCAAAAACAGTTGCAAAGATAAAGATAGTTAATCAGTGCTCCAGACCTGAGCCCTTCATCAGGATATGAGCAACATGTAGGCAGGCGCCTCAATAAAATGGTAAGGGGTGAGGGGCAGGGGGAGGAGCTGCAAAAAGCAAATGAGGGATGGCTCTGTGCATGGAGAGGGAAGACGTGGAGAGCTGGGGGAAAGGAGACAATCCACGCCCTTCCCTCTCGATGCACAGAGCCATCCCCCCTCCCCATTTGCTGTTTGCTCTCCCTCCATCGCTCCCTCCCTTATCCACCTATGAGCAGCTGCTTCTGAGAGATTGATAGTTGTCTTTCTTGATCTGAAACACACTGGCAGTGTTAGCACAGTGAAAATATGAATAGTAAATTATTTCCATTAACTCAGGGGGTCTAATAAACCACAATCTGTTGCATTCACATTTATAATTAGAATGTGTGTCCATAATTCAAATTGAGATCTGGCGCTGAATTAATAGAGTTTTTGTTGAAATAAAAGTTCAATAAAGTGCTTCTTAAAACACCTCATAAGTTGATAAGAGAATCTGGCAGGGCTTGCAAAAATAGTATACTTTGTGACGATCTCGCTGCACACTTTATACTGTAGTACCTCAAAGAACCAATAGAGGCAGCAATAGGCAGGTGGATCTACAAAGCTCCCCTGCTTGATTGGAGCATAGAAATAATTCTTGAAAAGAAGAATAGATTAGAAATAATCCTCATGTGAAATGACTTTCCCCATTTATTAGCATCTGCAGCCCTGCTTATGTGAAAGAAGAAGAAAGCATACATAAAGCTTCTGATGCAAAAATAAGACCGGGCTCATGAGAATTATAAGGTAACCAAGAAGGAGCTTAAAAAGGAACTTGGGAGAGCCAGAAAGAGTTACGAGAAGGCCTGGGCAAGTAGCGCCATTGGCACCTGGGATCAGCACCAAGGATCTCTCGGTCAAGAACAAAATGGGCTTCAGACAAAAGCAAAAGGAATCATTCAGATTCTGGTTCTGACCTCACCATTGGTATCAGCTTTCCCACACCTGCCAAGCCTCCTCTATGCTCTCACCCTATTCTTGCAACCACCAGACTACGATTGACAACATAGCAATTACTGATGAATGATAAAAACTTCCTGCATTATGGGTTTGCTCATAGGGTGGCACAGTTAGTGTAGCGGTTACCGCAACGCTGTTACAGCACCAGCGACTGGGTCCAGGGTTCGAATCCTGCACTGTCTGTAAGGAGCTTGTATGTTTTCCCCGTGTCTGTATAAGTTAACCTCAGGGACTCCACTTTCTTTTTGTAATGGGTTATATTAGAATGGTTATAGATAAATATGTCTTTAAAGAGATAGATTGTGGGGGTTTAGTGTAGGTCACTTCACAAGCAGTAATACTTCACAAAAGACATCTCATTTAAATTGCAAGAGCTTTGCTTAAGCTAGATGTTGAGGCCCCGGTTGGCTTTGCAGAAGCAATAAAGAATGCTGATCTATTGTGTATGGGCAGTAAAGTCCAGGCTCAGAAGTTTGGAGCCTTGCGAGAGGTTTTTGGTTTTTACAAGCAGAGAGGGAGAGAAAAACAACAGGATTCTTCTCTCAGAGAGAGATAGAAAAGTCAGTTCTCCAGCAACAATTCAGGCTGCAAAATGGCAAGCTGGCAGACTTGTTGAAAACCCCATTTTGAAGATGGGTTGTGAGTTCTGAGTTCAGCCTGTTCAAAACCCTTGTAGTCCTTACAAGAGGAAATGGCTGGCTAAAGTGTTTCTCCTGAAATAAGGGAAACAAGAGGAACTCTGTGGTGACCTGGAAGAAGAGGTTATCATTTGGAAAACCTTTGATGGGGGAAGTTTCTTTGGCCAGACAATGAAGTGACTAATTGGAGGAAATCAGTTTGTGTGTGTCCAACGAGCAACAAATTTCTCTCTGAAACTAACAAGAACTTTCCTGAGTGGTAACCATTTAACTTTAAGCACCAGAGCCTGGTGAAGATTCTTAAATGTTAAATTCTCTGCACAGTATAAGAATTGCCAGATACCGGTGAACTCAGAGAAGTGAGGTGAATGATTGGACTATGAAACAAAGAACTTTCGTGAACATATGCACATTACATACACATACGCTTAGAATCGGAAAGGGGGGTTAAGTTAATAGTAATAAGTTAAAGTTTGATCTTGTTATTGTGTTTAAAGAAAATTAAAAGCAACTTTTGTTTAAGTAACCATTTGTCTTGGTGAATTTCTATTGCTGCTGGGTTTTGGAGTCCTCTGGGCTCGTAACACTTCCCACTGTTCAAAACGTTCTGGGGATGTAGGTGTTGTTGGGCACAGAAGCTCATAGCCCAAAAGGGTCTGATACGTATTGTATATCCGAATTTAAATTTTAAAAACTTGGTGCAGAATTATTTCTTTTCAGTCAGGGAACCAGAATTGGGAGAATGTAACATTTAAAGAGATCTCTGTTTCCTCCTCTTCTGTTTACAGTGCTTGGTCTTGAATTGACTGTAATTGTGCTGTAACTAGATATATGACTGACAATCATGTGTTTCAAGGATTAATTTTCAGTGGGGAGTAGTAAAAAAATCCAATTAGGAACAAACAGCTGATTTATTTTGCTTTAACTTGTTTTTAGAGAAAAATGGGATGGGATTGCCCAAACTCAGTTTTGACAGAACTCTGAGAGATCACAGGAAAAGCAGAGGTTCATTTAGATTTGGCTGAATTAAATCTTTGGTTGAAGAAGGAATAAAGTGGAGTGAAATGATTTATTGTGTCATTAGGGTAAACGTTGCAAACCAGCTCTCTAACTGTGAAAAGCACATCCAGGAATTTGGAGGTCAGCCTGCAGCCAACATTTTCAGTCCATTAACTTTAATGGACATAAAATCTTATGGGAACTGCCTTCCTCAGAAAAACCTTAAGCTGAAAATACACAATGTACCCTCCTATCTTCAGTACATTAGCACAGTAATGACACACAAGACACTAAGCCAGGAACTTGTTAAGTGTTACACTGACTTGTGCTGGTCTGTTGAACTCGCAGTGTGCCCACCTTTACTGAGGCTGCACACCGAGGGGTGGGTAGGTGGGGGGTTGGGTCCATCTTAGTTACTTTCCCCACTCAAGTCCAGGGCTGTATGAATAGCTACTTGGTTTGCCTGTGGCAGCGAGTCTCGATCCTACCCCATGATCTCATTGAGTGGCAGAGGAGGTGGACTGGACCTCTTTCTGCTTCTAGTGCCTGCGTACATCTCCATGTGGAAGGCTTTGACCAGGCACAACACTGGGGAAGAGCTTCATCTGTTCACAAAGCTGTCATTCAATGTGAAGCTATTAAATAAAAAGGAACTTGATGTTTTGAACCTTATTTAAAAAGAATTAAAATATGGAAATTATTTTAAATAGTAAACAAAAGTAAAAGAACTCATAAGCAACTCCCCCCATCCCCAGCCACACACAAAATTTTTAGGTTTGCTATATCCCCTTCTCACGTTAGTTTCGGTCAATCAAAAACATTACTGTCCATTTTTCTCCATGTCCTGACACATTGAGTCCCTCCAGATTCTCTTTGTCATGAGCCACTTTCAGGTGCATGCTCCACCAAGAATATGCCTGCAGAAGCGGATGCAGACCTGTGGAATAGTCGTTCAGATGGCAGCCCTGAAAGTGCTGTGCTGTCCACCTGAAAGTGATAGCTGTAGGAGAGGCGCCTCGAAGTGCACTCTGGCTCTTGTCCCTTTGGGACGTCAGGGCAGGGGCAGCCAACGTGGAATGTCAGGCCAGGGGGTGACCAGCGCAGGATGTTGGGGCAAGGGCTGCTGGTGTGGGACGTCAGGGCTGGGGCAGCTGGTGTGGGATGTCAGGGCTAGGGCAGCCCACACAGGACGTCAGTGCTGGGGTGGCTGGTGCGGGACATCAAGGCTGGGGTGGCCGGTGTGGGACGTCGCGGCTGCGGCGGCCAGCGCGGGACATCAGGGCTGGGGAGGTCGGTGTGGGACATCAGGGCTTGTGCGGCTGGTGCAGGATGTCAGGTCTGGGGTGGCCGGTGTGGGACTTCAGAGCAGGCTGCCCCTTCCCTGAAGTCCCGCGCCGGCCGCCCCTGTCCTGACATCTTGCGCCGGGGGCGGGGGGCTGTCAGGTACTTGCCAGCTGATTGTCATCAGCCCGCCCCTTAGCAGCCATTTTCAGGCAGCTGCATTCAGGTGCCTAGGGGGACTTCAGTGCTCCAGCGATTATCCCTCTCAGAGGAGGGTTGGAAAATGCGCCTCGGAGATGCCTCCTGCTCTTTCAGGTGGTCTCCCGACAGCCACATAGATGTAGAATATGTTTCTTTACATTGGGGTATTCTGTCCACCTGAAAGAACCTATGGATTCCAGCATCTGCAGTTCTTGCATTTCCCTTCTCCTTGTTTCGTCTCTACAGGCCTGGACAGGTCAGTCTGAGGGAAACATCTGACTGGCAGTTTCCCTGTGTGTTGTAGGGGAATCCCAGTAGCCCCAGGCTCTATGGGGTCCCAGGTGTGGAGTTTGGTGACAGATACAGCAATACTTCCCCACCCAACCCTATGTCTGTCTGCAAGCTTCAGTCATACAATGTTCAGGACATCAGTTTGAGTGGCTGAGTACTGACGGTTTTCCTTGAAGCTGATGGCCAGAGCCAGCACCATTCATCTTGTATATGACATCAAAATGATGGATGGAAAAGGCCTGCTGATCCATCAAGCCTTCCCCACATGGTTACATTGTCTCAATCTTCATGATTCCCCACACACCATCCCCATAACCATCTATCTATATTTCACTCCTTTGACCCCACTGAGGTCATAGTCCAAATCCACACTGTGCATTGCTCCCCGCCCTCTCTCCATACTTCCTGTCCTAAACTTACTTTCCCTTTGATTTTTCACACCTTTAAAGCATTTTGGGGACAATGTAAGTAACTACACATTGTCTTGAGTATTATCGTGTTCCACCAGCTGTGTTGCTCCTTGTTATTGACTGATAAACAAGGGTAACAACAAATGTGAGGTTCTTTGTCAAATAGATTGATTCCTGTCAGTGTTCTGCATCAGTGTATTGAACCATCAAGCAACAAACAGTGTGCAGCATGCAGCATCCATCAATAATTTCCCCAGATCTTTCGGAAAATCGAGACATTGGCAATGGTTACATTTCAAGGGAATAGATTCATTTAGCAAACAGGAAGCAAAGGAGAAACGATAGCCTGGCTTTGAAATTTGAAAGCACAACTTTTTTTTTTAACACTGTATCCATAACGTTGATGCTTTGAGAAATAATATGTTACATCTAAGACTTCCAGATCATTTACATCACTCTGGAATTTAGACTGGTTAGTTCACAGCAGACATTTAACTTTGGAAGATGCATTTTGGTGACAGATGTCTGTTCTTAAACTCTATGGATTGAAATTATGTCACATCACTGAAGTGTGTCATTGGGCACTCACAACTCAGCCATGACAATCACACTGCCTGTCCTTCAGCTGCCACCCACATTTTCAGTTCCAATTTCTGCATTTTGCTACATGACTGTCTGATGTCCACAGGAATCTGTACTCAGCTACTCTGCCAGTTGAAGGCTGCAAATCTCCTTGCAGTATGTGCTTGTTTGGTGCTCCCATTGATTCTACCTGGATAACTTGGACCAGGGAATCATGATCAAGGAAGCATAGAGGTTGGCAGTGAGACTCCAAGCACTTTCATTAATTTCCTGCCTGTTCTTAGGCTACTGTAGCTTTTCCCTGACTTGGAGATGTGCCGGGCAAGTTCTTTACTCAAAAAGTGTTAGGTGTCTGGAACTGGGTGCTTGGAGTAGTGATGGAAGCAGATACGAAATGAGTGAAAGTGCTTGGAATAGCTTCGACATCAGACATATGAATGTGCAGAGAACAGACAGGTAGAAGCAAGCAGAAGTGTTTCAGTTTATTTTGGCATTATGTTGGTTCAGACATGGGCTGAAGGGCCTTTTCCTTTGATGCCCTGTTCTGTGTTCTATTGAAAAGTGGCCCAAGTGAGCCTGTCAAAAATGTTACGAGATCAAAAGAAAATCTTGCAATGTGGCAAAAATTTAGTAAGCCTGAAAATGTAAGAATTCAGCAGAGGAAGGCATAGGCACATGGGAGTAAGAAAAATGGTGGGTTATTGGGTGTGAGGTAAGGGAAAATTAGATTGTTGTGGAGTCGGTTTACAAAGATCAGCACAATGCCATGGGCTGAAGGGACTGAACCCTGCTGTATTGTTTTCTGTTATGTGTGTTCCATGTTCTATGAGGATCAGGGCATTAATAGGAAAATAGAACAGAAGTAGCTGGGTGAGAAATATAAAAATATTCTGTGAGCTTCCATAGTTAATTGAAACAGAAAAGATTAGAAAAGGTTAAAGTAATCCCTTCACGAACTGACAAAGGATAAATTGTGTTAGGGAATAAGGAAACAGTAGAGACTACAAAGAGCTCTAGACAAAAGTGTAGGAGAAACTCAGCAGGTCATGTAACATCGGTAAGAAGTAAAGGGTGACCAATGTTTCAGGCCTGGGCCTTTTGCCAAGGTATGAGCAAAAAGCAACAGGTGCCTGAATGAAAAGGTGGGGAGGGGGCAGCGGAGAGAAGAGGAGATGACGCTTAAGGGGTAGGGAGGAGCACAGGCCAACAGGTAAGAGGTCATAAGTAGGTATATCTGGGAGGGTAGAAGAGGAAAAGCTGAGAAGTGATAGGGGCAGGGATTAGTTCCATGAATGGAGAGGAAAGGGAAGGAAGTGAGGGTAGAGCTATAAAGAAACACTTTCTTAGAAACACAGAGATGCTGGAGGAACTCAGCTTATCTTGCAGTGTCCATTGGAGGTAAAGATATATTGGGGATGTTTTGGCCTAATTTTTCCTCAAGGTAAGAACAAAAAAAACCCAGGCAGGCATTTCTATTAACAGACTGGTTAAAAGCAAAGAATGGGGGTAGGAGGTGTACAGACCAACAGACAAAATATGTTTATTGGATATGATAAGGGGACAGGAGAGAGGACAGGAGAGAGGAAAGGTGAAAATTGATTTTGACTCTGTGAAAGGAGACAGGGGGAAGAGGGAGAGAGAACTAAAGGAAAGATGTGGGTGGGCAGAAGAGTGGTGGGAAAGTCTGATATAAACTGGAGAAGACAATGTTAATACCATCCATTTGGAGGATGCCTGTCCTCGTTGAAGAAGGAACAGAAAACCTCCCAGATATCGTGGAGGTAGTAGAGATCAGGGGAATTCTTGTGATATCGCCTCAAACCGTGCATCTTGGCGCCTCACAGTTCGGCGGGCAGCAACCTCCTTTGAAGAAGACAGCAGAGCCCACCTCAATGACAAAAGACAAAGGAGGAAAAACCCAACACCCAACCCCAACCAACCAATTTTCCCCTGCAACCGCTGCAACCGTGTCTACCTGTCCTGCATCGGACTTGTCAGCCACAATCGAGCCTGCAGCTGACGTGGACATTATCCCTCCATAAATCTTCATCCGCGAAGCCAAGCCAAAGAAGAAAGGAAACTGCAGCTGAAGTAAATGCCCATCTTTGATTTTACGGAATGATAGAGAAAGTGCAAGAGGATGAATTGACAATGCCTGCATCTATTAGTGACGTGGAGCAGGTCTAAAATGAAAGGGGACCTAAAGGAGATTAACATTAATAATAAATACACCTGAAGAAATGAATGGGGCAAAAGACAAAAGCTTCAGGACCTGATATCTTGCATCCTAAGGCTTTGATAGAGATAGCTGCGAATAGAGACTATACACTGTCTGACATCATACAAAACTACAAAGACTGGTTCCCACAGATTCTTAGATGGCAAATGTAAGAAAGAAGAAAGAAAATAATACACAGACCACTTCACCAGACAACAGTGGTGTAACTGGAAGAGCCACTGCTCTACATGTCCAGTGACCCAGGGTTTGTGTGTCGTAGGTCATGTTTAACCAATTTTATAGAGTTTTTTGAGAAAGTTACCAGGAAACTTGATGAAGGAAAGGTCATGGGTGTTCTCTACGTGGACTTTAATAAGGTCTTTGACAAGATCCCACTTGGGAGGTTAGTCAGGAAGGTTCAGACATTAGGTATCCATAGTAGAGTAGTGATCTGGATTCAACAATGGCTGGATGGGAGAAGCCAGAGAGTAGTGGTGGATGATTGCTTCTCAGACTAGTGGCCTGTGATTAGTGGTGTGCCTCAGGGAATGGTGTTGGGACCATTGTTGTTTGTCATATATATCAATAATCTGGATGATGATGTGGTAAATTGGATCAGCAAATTTGCAGATGACACTAAGATTGGGGATGTTACTGACAGCAAAGTGTTACGAGCCCAAAGGTCCCCAAAACCCAACGGCAATAAATATTTAACACGACAAGTAGTTACTTAAACAAAAGTTGTTTTTAATTTTCTTTAAACATGAAAACAGAATCAAACTTTCACTTATGACTATTACCTTAATTAACCTAACTTAACCCCCTTCTAATTCTAACCGCATGTGTGTGTAATGTGTGTGTAAATTTAAGAAAAGTTCTTTGGTTCACAGTTCAATCTCACTTCTCATTCTTCCAAGTTCTCTGGTTGCAGGCAATTCTTATACTGTGCACAGAATTTAACATGTATAAAGTTCATCAGGCTTTGGTGCTCGAAAGGTAAATGGTTACCGCTCAGGAAGGTTCTGGTAGGTTTGCAGAGAGAGATGTGTTGTTCCAAGATTTCCACAACGGAGGTACCACCATTAGTTACCTCAATGTCTTGCTGATGAAACTTGCCCCATCAGGGTTCTCCAGATGATAACCTCTTTCTTTCAAGCTACCACAGAGTTCCTTTCTGTTCCTTTTATTCCAAGAGAAACATCAGACAAATAGCACTTCCAGCCATCTGCCACTCTGGAGCATCTGTTTCAGTTCCAACAAGCTTCTCCTGGCTTGTTACAGCTTTCTGTGTCACATACAGTCCAAGACTCCCTTCTGTGTGTCTCTCTCTATCTGAGATTCAAACTGCCAGCAGCATGTCCTTCTCTCTCTCACTTGCAAAACCCCTGACTTTCCCCAGCAAACAATAGCAGTCAGTCTTCTGGTCCATTTGTTGTTTTAGGTAAACAATAACCTCTCAATGTCCTCTGAGAGAGCACTTTGCAGAGAGGTCAAAAGCCTTGTAAAAAGGTCCAAAGCAGACAACCTGGCTCTGGTTGTCCTTCCAAGACAATAGTCTATTGATTTCATGACATCATTTCAATTAGCACCTACTTGTAAAATGTGCATAACATTCCTCACAGTTCCTCTTCAAAGTACTGTGGATATGAATTCTCCAATATTTCAAATAAGATCTGTTTTAAAGTGTGTGTGTGTATGTAACCTTCTCTATTTTACCAATTTATATCCCAAAAACATTCTAAAATATTCCATCACAAAAGAAAGTTTTCAAAGCTTGCAGAAGGATCTTGACCAGCTGAAAAATGGCAAATTACATTTAATGCAGACAAGTGTGAGGTGTTGCATTTTGGAAGGACAAGCCAAGAAAGGACATATATAGTGAATGGTAGGGCACTGAGGAGTGCAGTAGAACAGAGAGATCTGAGAATAGATATATAATTCCCTGAAAGTGGTGTCACAGGTGGATAGGGTTGTAAAGAGAGCTTTTGGCATTTTGGCCTTCAGAAATCAAAGTATTGAGTAAAGGAGTTGGGATGTTATGGTAAAGTTGTATACGACATTGGTGAGGCCAAATTTGGAGTATTGGGTGCAGATTTTGTCACCCAACCACACGAAAAGGATCAATAATATAGAAAGAGTGAAGAAAAGATTTACTAGGATGTTGCCTGGACTTCAGGAATTGACTTTATTCCCTGGATGTAGAAGAATGAGGGGAGATTTGATACAAGTATTTAAAATTATGAGGGGGATAGATAGAGTAAATGTAGATCGGCTTTTTCCACTGAGGGTAGGTAAGATACAAACCAGAGAACATGGATTAAGGGTGAAAGGTAAAAAGTTTAGGGGAACATGAGAGGGAACATCTTCATGCAGGGAGGCTGGGAGTGTGGAACAGGCTTCCAGCTGAAGTGGTGAATGTTGGCTCAATTTCAACATTTAAGAAGAATGTGAACTGGAGCATGGGTGAGAGAGATATGGAGGGCGATGGATTGGGTACAGGCCAGTGGAACTAGGCAAAAAAAAGGTTCACCACAGACTAGAAGGGCTGAAGGGTCCTGTTTCTACACTCTAATGTTCTGTGGATCTATGGTTCAGTCATGACCTCAGGTGCTGTCTCTGTGGAGTTTGCACATTCTCCCTGTGACCATGATCCTCCAGATCAGGAGTCCCACTTTTTAGACCATCAACCCCTTCAGGGACTATGTGATCCCTTATCGAACCCCAGGCAGGGAATTGCGGCTTTCGACGGTGGGGGAGGGGTGCTGGGTAGGGTGGCCAGATATCCAGTTTTAGGCCAGATCATCTGGCTTTTGACCCTCTGTCCTCTGTCCACACTCTTAGTACCCTACCGTTTACAGTATATGTCCTACCATGGTCAATTCTCCCAAAGTACAACACTTCGCACTTCTCTTCATTAAATTCTATCTGCCATTTTGCAGCCCAGTTTTCCAGCTGGTCTAGATCCCTCTGCAAGCCTTCTTCACTGTCCATTACACCTCTAATCTTTATGTCATCATTGTATCATATTTAGAGTACATAGGATTTGGAGTTATGTACTGGTGCATGATAGGGATTAGTTAATGGACAGCAAAGGGAACAGGAAGCAACAGGTCACTTTTGAGTTTGAAGGCTGCAATTAGTGGAATGAAACAGGATCCCAGCTGTTCATAATATAGACCAACGATTTGGAAGAGGGGATCAAATATACAATTGTTGATAGTGTAAACTTAGGTGTCACAGTGACGTGTGAGGAGTTAAAGCCTACAGCGTGGAATGGAGAGAGGCAAAATATGAGGTCAGAAACAGAATCAAATTAGAATTTATTGTCGTGAACATGTGTCACAAAATTTGTTGTCTTGTGGCAGCATTGCAGGTGAAAAGTTGCTATAAATTGTGTTTATTTAAATAAATAAATTTGTGCAAAAGAAGAGAAAAGAGAGGTCGTGTCTGTGATTCATTGTCCATTCAGAAATCTGAGGGTGATGGGAAAGAAGCTGTTTTTATACTCTTGGGTATTTGTCTTCAGGCTCCTGTACCTCCTTCCTGATGGTAGATGGTAGCATGGTGAGGGGTCTTGAGTATAGAGGCTACCTGCTTGAGACATCGCCTCTTGTAGATGCCCTTAATGGAGTGAAGAGTAATGATCATGATGGCACTGGCCGAGTTCACAACTCTCTACAGCCATTTTGGTGGAGTGAGAAATTTGGCTTAAAACGATCTGAGAGACCTTGTGTATGTTCAACGAAACTTAACATGCAGGTAGAGCAAGCTGTTAGGAAGCAAAGTGATATGTTGGATTATATTGCAACATATTTTAAATGCAAAACTGGAGTTGTCTTTCTAAAATTGGTGAGATAGGTCTGGCCTCTTTACCTAAGGAGGAAGAATTAAAATATAGAAAATAGAACATTCATTGGCTTGGCTTCGCGGACGAAGATTTATGGAGGGGTATGTTCACGTCTGCTGCAGGCTCATTGGTAACTGTCAAGTCCAATGCGGGACAGGCAGGCATGGTTGCAGCGGTTGCAAGGGAAAATTGGTTGGTTGGGGTTGGGTGTTGGGTTTTTCCTCCTTTGTCTTTTGTCAGTGAGGTGGGCTCTGCAGTCTTCTGCCCGCCGAATTGTGAGGCGCCAAGATGCACAGTTGGAGGCGATATCAGCCCACTGGCAGTGGTCAATGTGGCAGGCACCAAGAGATTTCTTTAAGCAGTCCTTGTACCTCTTCTTTGGTGCACCTCTGTCTCGGTGGCCAGTGGAGAGCTCGCCATAGAATACGATCTTGGGAAGGCGATGGTCCTCCATTCTGGAGACGTGACCCACCCAACGCAGTTGGGTCTTCAGCAGCATGGATTTGATGCTTGTGGACTCTGCCAGCTTACAGCACATGATATTATGCCGACTTACATATACGTTAAAAAAATTGAAACCCTCCCTACCCCATAACCCTCTATTTTTCTTTCATCTATGTGGCTTTCTCAGCATCTCTTAAATGCCCCTTTTGTTCCAGTCTCACTGGCAATGCATTGCAGGCACCCATTACTCTCTGTGTAAAATACTTACCCCTGATATTTCCCCTAAACCTCCTCCCTTCACTTTGTATAGATTTCCTCTGGTGTTTGCTACCCTGGGAAAATTGTGCTGGCTGTCTACCTTACCTATACACCTCATAATCTTGTAAACCTCTATTAAGTCACCTTTCATCCTTCTTCGCTCTAAATCTCTGCACCCCTCTTCATCGCTTCCGCATCCTTCCTATAATGAAGTATCTGGAACTGAATACACCATTCTAAATGTGGTCTCACTAGAGATTTTAGATCTGCAACATCACCTCACAACTCCTGAACTCAATTCCTGACCAATGAAGGCCTGTGCACCATAGGCCTTCTTAACTATCCTAACAACCTGCACAGAAACTTTGAGAGATCTATGTATTTAGACCCCCAAGGTCCCTCTGTCCTTCCACACTGTTAAATATCCTACCATTAACGTACTCTGCTTTCAAGTTTGGCTTTCCAAAATGCATTATTTCACACTTATCGAGATTGAACTCCATCAGCCACATTTCCTCCCAACTCTGCATCCTGTTTATATTCTGTTGTAACTTATGACAACCTTCAACATCATCCACAACTCCTCCCACCTTCATATCATCCGCTATAAATGGTCACCGTTTTGGTTTTTGAATAAGGAGATGGGACTGGGATTAGAGAGTAAGAAGACTAGATCTATAATCTTTTGAGTGTTGAAGAAAGAGCAGTGATCGTCCAAAACTAGCCAGGTGGACGCAGGAAATATTTCCCTTGGTTGAGATATCTAGAACCAGGAGTCACAGGCATAGAGGACCTCCTCTAGGAATGAGTTTCAACAGCTGATAACCCTGGGTGGAGGTTGCCAAGCCTCTCCATCATGCCTTCAGCCATACAACAAAGCTGATGATAAGCCTTTGGTTTGACTGGCCCTTTAAGAGATGTGTTTAAGCTCTGTGGTGAGATGCTGCTTCGCTTGCTAAGAAACATTGCTGTCAAATCAGGCTTATGATTGAAATGTTGCAGCAGTGTGGGGGAATTGTCTATCCATTCAGTGGAACTGCTGAGCTAATTAGCTTCTTGGAATCATCAGACCATGTCAATGGATCTCCTTCTTGTTAGTGGCTTGAACTGTTGAAATTATCTCCCAGCAATAGATTTTCTTAAGGATACACTTGCTCCATATAAGAAGCGTTTGGACAGACACTTAAATAAGCAAGATATAAAATGATACTGTCCTAATGTGTGGAAATGGGATTGATATAGATGGGCAAAAAGGTCAGCATGGACACATTGGGCTGAAGGGCCTGATTGTGAGCTGTACCATTCTATGATAATGAGGTGAAAGAACTGACCACCGATGCATACATGGTCTCTGCCAAGTGTGCAATCCAGAGAGCATTGCCTCAATGTTCAAGGAAGTCCAATGATC
This sequence comes from Narcine bancroftii, assembly GCF_036971445.1. Classification (NCBI taxonomy): domain Eukaryota; kingdom Metazoa; phylum Chordata; class Chondrichthyes; order Torpediniformes; family Narcinidae; genus Narcine; species Narcine bancroftii. Next base: position 97,336,104 of record NC_091472.1, read on the forward strand.
TCGTAGGTTGTGGCAAACAGAGAGTTGAAGAATTTCAGGGTGACTCCCTCTGATTCCGTGGTTTCAGAGGTGGGATGGGATAGAGTAAAAAATGTCGAGAATCTATTTGCCTTCTGTCATACTGATTTCCTCCAATATCCTGTGTGTTTCTGTAGTCAAAATATGTTGTCTAAGTATATTCATTTGGTTTGCTAATGAGAATTTAAATTCTTCAGCAAGCAACTGCACTTTGGAAACTTTATTTAAAAAAAAATAAAATTATATTTTAGGCACATTTTAAACACAGTGAAGATCAGTGCAGTTTTTTCATGATGTCTTGCACTGGGTCCCCTCAACAAGCTGTACCACAGACAACGTAGTTTCCATCAGGAGGGGAAGGTCACCAAGGACAATTTTAACAGTGTAAATTTCAAAGCAATGTTCACCTCCATGCCAAGAGAGTTTTTTCTCAGCCTTGAGCAGGCCTCAAATCTTTTCCATGGATGTTCCTCACTATCAGCAGACCACAGGCTTAAGACTGACAAAATATATGCTTTCTTTGGCAAGGAAATGTTCCCTGAAGGTTCCACAAACAGCAGCCATTAATCCACAGTAATACCCGGACTAATCTTAAACATTTCCTGATCCGAGGCATGAACGGAAACAGGAAACAATGTGTAAAAATGTTACCAGACTACTCAGTCATAATTTTTTTTTATAATGGAAGGTCATTTGCAACACTTGACTCCCCTGAGGAACATGCTTTTATCTGGATCTAACTCTGCTATGTCTGGCAGGGCAGAGTGAAGTACTCTGTAAGTGTCTGCTTCAGTCTCATGCCCTGATGATTTTCAAATGCATGGCCACCAAAGAATAAAATGAAGGCATTGCTTTGTTATGTTCCTGCTCAGGATCCTGCTTCATTGAGTGAGCCTGAGCAATGAGAACGCCAAGTTGTGAGAACTCCCTTCTTAGAAAGGTAGAGAACTCAGCCAGTGAGTAATTGCGATGGCACAGCCTTAGAGCTCTGCAGATTTAACATTAATATTTCAGAGGGAAAAAGATGAACTATTATGGATTCAGAAAGCCATGGAGAAGGAGTGGAGTTGGCCTTTAATTCAGGTTCTTTCCTCTCCAACATCGATCTCATATGAATTCACTTCATGGCACAGCTGCTATGTGAATAATTAGGGAGCAAAAGATTATTCCCCATGTTTGGGAATATTCCAAGTAATGTTTTTAAAAAAAAAACCCACAGCCCTCGGCAATTAATAGGCCCTGTGGAATGAAGAAAGGAAGGAGGAAATCATTCAACACCAACAAAAGGTCAGAACACAAAGCAACATTTCGCCAAGAAGGCCTGTAATGATTTACTTTAAAAACAGTTTTATTGGATATTGGATATTATAGTGAATATCACTGAATGAGGCCTGTGGCCTGAAGCATAATCTTTCTCAATGACTTGAATAATTCCATCAGATTGCATGAAGAAGATCATATCTCAGAACAGTACCTTCATAACATCACCACAATAGACACGGTACAAATTGTGCCATATTTAGTGGAATTTTGCAAGTGGAACGTCAACCACATCTTCCTCTTAGAAGACCTTCCTTAGAGCTGTGGAGTCCACCACCTCCATTTAAGCCAAGAAGCAAACCCACCTCTCATTGAGTAAATCTAACTTCACCTCCTGCTGCCCTGGGAAAGCAGTTGACATATTTAAGAACATGTTCCACACTGATCATATTCTCTTCTGCCTCCCCTCTGTTGGACATAAGATATATCTGTCTGAAAACACCAACTTCCAGATGCAAGAACAGTTTCTGTCCTGCAGGAATTAGTCTCATCAATGCATCTCCCAACAATACTCAGCTATTGTTTTCTCTCTTACACAATACCCTGTCTTGTGTGATATTTCCAGTTGACGCTCTCTCCTCAGAAACTTCTCGTAACAAAAGATGAACTTTTGTCCTCAGCTGAGAGGGGGAGCAGCACCTTTCTCTTACCTCTTGTTCAAAAAAAGTTTTAAAAAATCATATCCTTTTTTGGATGTGATTGTCACTGGCATTTATTACACTTTCCTCAAAGCCCTTGACAAGTGAATGGAGAGCCACCACCTTGAACCATTGGCACTCTTCTGGTGAAGGTACTCCCACAGTTCCAGTATTTAGATCAAGAGACGATGAAGGAATGGATGTGTATTTCCAAGTCAAGTTTTGGGAGCTTGGAGGGAAACCTTGTATTTGCTTCCCTTATCCTTCTTGGAGGTCGAGGTTCTGGGCTTGGGAGGTGCTGTCAGAGTAGCTTGTGTGAGTAACTGCAGTGCATTTTGTAGATGGCACTATGGGCAGCTGGTGGAGGGAGGGAGTGTTTACGAAGTGAATGGGGTGCCAATCAAGTGTCTTTCTTTATCCTGAATTGTGTCAAACTTCTTGAGAGCTGTTGGAGCTCCACTCCTCCAGGCAAGTGGAGAGTGTTCCATCACATTCCTAACTTGTCCATTTATGGTGGAAAGGATGGGATGGTTAGGACCACTGCAGCTTGTCCTATTGAGTCTCAGGTCAGTGGTGATGACAGGTTGTTGATGAATCTGCACTCACCAATAGTAATTCCTTTGGTTAGACTCTTTCTTGTTCCAAAAGCCACTTACCAGCCCATGCTGAGTTGTGTAGGTCTTGCTGTGTGCAGGCATGGGCTGCTCCATTTGCTGAGGAGATATAAATGGAATTGTGAAATCACCATTGAATTATCCCATTTGAAATGGAGGGTTAAAGGGAAGGTTATTAATGAATAAAGATGGTTGGGGCAAGAAACTGCTGTGAGGAACTCCTGCCATGATGCTCTGATTGTGAACATGACCATCACAATCACCACCATCTTTTTTTGTGGTGAAGAATGACTCCAACCATGAGAGTCTTTCCCTTGATGCCTCTCAACCAGTTTTCCCAGGGCGTCATGCTCGTACAAAATGCTGCCTTGATGTCAATGGCCAATCTGTCACCACACATCTGGATTTCAACTCTTTCTTCATGTTTGGTCAAAGCTTGAACTGAGATTTGGAGCCGAGTGGTCTTGGGGAAACCTAAGAAGAGCACAAGCAACCTCGTGTGAAGAAAGAGGGTGGAGTTGTGTTCTCAGAAAACCATCTGTATCATGATTTTCCATCACATGGAGCCATATGATCTATTCATTGGCCAAGAAATGTGAGCTGAAAATAAAATACAAATTAATGCCAAAATTCAGAGAGGGGAATTTTACTCTGTACTGTATCTCACATTTTTCTGTAGTGATTTGTGAATTCTGTAAGGGTGGAAAGTAAACAATACCCAAACATGCTGGAGAAACTCAGCAGATCACACAGCGTCCATGGGAAGTAAAGGGTAACCAAAATTGTGGGCATGGGCCAAATCTGGAAAAATAGGTGGGCAAAAAGGTGAGGGGGGGGAGAAGAGAGGAGAGGAGGGACGAAGAGAGAAGGGGAGGAGAGTGCTCCTTCCTCTGTTATCCCTGTTGATCCTAAGCTCCGTGATCATGTTTTTTCCCCAGCATTTGCAGATTTTCTTGTGTAACTCCAGATTGTGAAGTATGGTGGTTTAGATTTCTGGTACTGTGGATGGCTCACTACATTGCATGGATGACTGGCAGAGAACTGTTGAATCTGTTGTGAGTCTATCCTGTTTGACATGATTGCTGTATTATCTCTAGTCCCACAGGACTTTCTTTATGCTACACCTAAGCCCCAGCTTAGATTGGGCCATCTTTTCTTCAGGAGTGCAACTTGAGTGCACAACCTTCTGACTCAGAATGATAGTGCAGCTAATTGAGCCAAGTCCAGCACATTGCACTAAATCTCATCACCTGCTAGTGTGAAATCGCTTTCTTTCACATGTGCTAAGTCACACACTGATGTAAACTGAGTACTTTAGACTTTGATGCAAATTGTGAATTCTACATGTGATAATTTTGCTTGGAGGTAAAGTTTGCAGCTATGATGAAGGAGTCCTTCAGATGAGCATCATTTTATGAAGAGATTCTTGCACTTTTCAAAGCAAAGAAGCATGCCTATGAATTTTAAGTTTTGTTGAGAGTTTCAGCAGAAATTGTGTGAGATTTCAGAGTTTTTAGTTGAGAAATATTTCCCCAATTACTATGGATGTCACAGTCTATATTTACTAGAGGAGGTTGATCTTTGTTGCCGATGGTTATCATGACTTCTTGTTACTGTAAAGTTCCCAGGCCACTCTTGTAGTTAGAGCGATCTCATTCTGTAAGAATAGACGAAACTGACTCAATAATTCCTTCGAGAATAACAGTACCATCTTTATTTCAATACTGAAGATTGGAACCACACTGTGACATATTAGTAACAAATTAGTTACACATTTCACTTCCATTTACAGTAACAGACAAACCTTTTTAAAATAACCATTCCTTCATTAAACAATTGAGGAAAGAATTTCTTTCAGATGGAGTAGCACATTTCAATCCTTTTCTACATAGGAGGTCTGTGGATGTGAACGTATTGTGTGTGTGAGCTAGATCAGTGACCCTTTGAAGCAGCAGCAACTTGTACAGCAAATACTTTGTAGCCCTGATCAAAATCCTGGGTCTCCACTATGGAATCCCTTCTTATTAATTCGTGTAACACTATTACAGCGCTGGTGACTCAGGTTCAAAACCACCGCTATTTGTAAAAAGTTTATACATTCTCCCTGTGACTTCTAAAAATGTATGATGTTCATTGGTGACATAAGCGTATTTGGGCTATGCAGACTCATGAGCCGGAAGGGCCTGTCACCTTGCTGTATCTCTAAGTTACCAAAAAAATACAGGAAACATAACATCAGATGGTATCTGCAAGACAAGGAGAGTTAATGCTTCAACCTGAAATTTGAATACCATTTATTAGCTTGACATCTGTGAGATACCATTTATGGAAAACATATGACAAAGGCCTACGAGTCTGTGCTCAACATGATGTCCAAATCAAACTAAATCTCTGCTGCTTGTACCTGAAAGCTATCCCTCCCTCCCCATCCCGGGTTCGAATCTACCGCTTTATGTAAGGAGTTTGTACGTTCTCCATGCAACCGGTATGGGTTTTCTCCGGATGCTCCGATTTTCTACCACTCTTCAAAAAATATGGGGCTTGGTAGGTTAATTGGGTGCCATGGGTTTCATGGGCTGGAATCTGCAGTGGTTCAAGAAGGTAGCTCACCATCACATTCTCACGGGTGCACAAGGCTAGGCTACTGGTCCTAACACTAACTCTCAGATCTGAAAGAAGAATATTTTAAAATATGTCTTTAGCATACAATAAAATTCCAATAGTCTGGCACCTATGGGACCAACAGATTTTCCAGACTGGTGGATATTATTCATATTTATATCAAAGGACATTGAATTTCCCTTCTTTTAGTGTTGCACAGTAGATGAATAAATTTTCAGGCAAAACTCCTGTTCCCTGGTATTGTGCACGCCAACCCTAGCTCCAGCTGCATGCCTGGTTCACAATCTGGTGCCGTGTCCTCAGCCACACTCTGGACCCCCAACTCTTGACCCTTCCTCAAGCCCCCCTCTCTCCCCCACCCCCCCCAAGCTAACATTCAGGTCAAAACCATCAGGGTCTCTGAACAATCAGATGCTGGGTTTTCAGAGTTTAACCAGAGTTAAGAACATTTTGCAGAAGTCCTCAATGGGCAAAACCTGCCACCAAGATACACGAGGTACTCTCAGTGACTGTGGACAAAGGAAGGAGAGAGAAAATGGTGAACAATTGACCAATTAATCTTCAAACTGCTTGGATGTAAGCTGAGATTCTGCTCCTGGAGTATCCTCCTGCCTCTCTCATCTTGGACCCAGAATAAGTATTTTTGTGGTCAGCCCGCACAGGAATGTGAGTTTCACTTATCCCTGCCTCTCATAATCCTTGTGGATCATTTGGATTGGATATGGATTTGTGCAATTTTCACACGTGTCTACAATTTGCAGAGAAACACTGTTTTGCAAACAGGGCCGAGAGGAAGGATGTGAATGATTTGCAGCTAAAGCCACCTCTGAGTGGAAAACTATCAGGCTGAGACAGACCAAGCAGTGAAGAATTTGAGGTCAGAAAACCAAGATCATAAATCTTTCAAACATCTGCCCATTTATAGCTTCAAAATGTATTTGGCAGTCTGATATTCCAAGAACAATTTCATTTCAGTCCAGTGCCAGCAGGTATTTTAACGCTTTGCTGCTTGTATTGGGCTGGGCCACACTGGGCTGAGCTGACCCACTCACTGTGTCTGGAATCACTGCCCAGAGCCTGTTCCTGGCCACACTTACCGAGATCAGATGCAAAAGGTCTGTGTGTCACTGGCTTGGAGTGGTCTGGAGGGAGATAGAGCTCTTTGTAGAGAAGTGAACAAGACTGAAAGATCTGGCAACCTTCGACAGCTGGTGAAGCTGAGATCAAGGCTTTGCTGGCTCTCAAAGCTGCAATGAATAATTAAAAGAAGTGAAACATGAAAGTCTTCAGATGCTGTGATTGTAGCAAAAACACAGATCTGCTGGAGGAACCCAGCAGGTCTCGGAGTCTTCAGAGGAGCTAAAAATATATTGCCGATGTGTAGCGTAGATAAAAGCTCACACTCGAATGGAGGGAGAACAAACGCTTTTATTAGCTTACAACACAGATAGGGTTCATCAACAGGCTTCAGAGGGGTTCTGGGTTTAGGCAGGAAACAAGGGTTATATATGGGCCCCAGGGGGAGGAGCCAGGAGGCAGGACCAGTTGTTAGTACAGCACACTTCTAGTGAATCCCAGTTCACAACTTGATGTTTCAGGCCTGAGCCCTTCTTCAAGGTATAAAGACCTTAAGGAAGGCCTCAGGCCTGAAATGTCAGTCATGTATCTTTATCTCCAGCATATCTATGAATAAAAATATGATGAGAACAATCAACTAGATTGGTAATAACGGGTAGAAACATCAAAATCATTTTGTGAAATAACTTTGCATCCTAACTCTTTGCCCGGATGTCCTCACTGAACTCAGTGGAGGCTCTTCTCTGCCCTGTGGAGTGTACAGGAACCCACACCTGATTCTTTGTGACTGACAGGTTGTGTCTTCCTGATCTGTAAATCCTTGACCTCCCAACGTTTATGCAGATATTAGAATAGCTGAAAACTGGCAGAATCAGCATGGTCGGTCTAGCAGAAACTACTATGTCTTTCACTCTTTTTATTTCTCTACCTTTCCCTCTATTTCTCTCTTTCCCCTTTTTCTACCCATCTATCTCCTTTCTCTCTCTTCTGCTCTCTGTCCTTGTTTCATCTCTTTCTCTCTCTGCCCCACCTTTTCCCCTCTGAACAAAAATATGGCTAGTGTAGTAATCCTAATCAAAAAATGAAATTATACAAGTGAGATGTGTGTGTGATATATACAAGTTGTGTCTTCACAGGCAGCTGTCTGCCTGAGACTCAAAGGATGGGCATGAAGGAAGGGAGTGCAAAAATGGAGGGAGAGCTTTGTCATCAGATTGTTGGTAGGCTCTTATGCAAGGTAAACTGACAATCTGATGTAGCTTTTTGAGGGTATGGTACTGTTTAAAAGTTTGTATTATAAATTTTGAAGATTTTGGGGGTGACATAATCACAGTGACAGAGAATTCATTAAAAGACAGGAAATTAAGGATAGGTGTAAACATTAATATATAAAAATGCTGGAGAAACTCAGCACATCATACAGCATTGAAAGTATATTTTAAATTTATAAAAGCAATATAGGTGTAAACGTGTCAAGACTGACAAGCTGTTACTAATAAGGTACCACAATGCTAAGTACTGGCTTCAGAGTGATTTATAATCGATATTAATCAGATGGACAAAAGACGTGAGTGTAGGCTGAGAGAACAAGATACCTTGCCAACCTAATTGCCAATAACTCCCATAACCCCAGAGTTCTCTTAAGCACCATAAACTCGGTTGCAGGCCCTCGACCCACTACAAACCTGGACACAATCCCTGGCAATGTGAAAAAATTTTTAAATTCTTTATCAACAAAGTTGAGAACATTAGGAAAAGCATCCCTCTCCCCATCACCCGTAACCTAACTGGACCGCAGCTCTATCCACATAACTTCGATGGCTTCAGTCTCGTCACACTACCCATCCTCAGAAAGATTGTGTTTTCCATGAAACCTACAACCTGCCCCCTTGACACTATCCCTACCACCCTCCTGAAGGATGTCTTCTACATCGCAGGTCTGAGCATCCTCTCCATCATCAACAGCTCCCTAGCCACTGGCTCTGTCCCAACCTAATTCAAATGTCCAGTAGTTCAGCCCATCTCGATCCCACTATCCTCAAAAATTACAGACCTATCAAAACTCCTTTCCTCTCCAAAGTCCTTGAAAAAATAATACTAAACCAACTATCTCCCTACCTTCACCAAAATTAAATAATGGAATGGTTTCAGTCAGGATACAAAGCCCACAGCAGCACAGAATTGGCCTTATTGACGGTATACAATGACCTACTCCTCACCACAGACTCACGTGGTGCCGCTGTTCTAATGCTCCTAGATCTCAGCACAGCATTCAACACCATCGATCATGCTCTTCTGATAGACCATGTCTAGCAGGAGGTCAGCATCAATGGCATGGCCCTGAACTGGTTCAAATCTTACCTCACTGACAGGGCTTTCATGGGCAACTACACATCTGCATCAGGCACCATCTCCTGCGGGATTCCTCAATGATCCATCCTTGGCCCCATTCTTTTCTCACTGTACATATCCCCCTCAGCCATATCATGCAGAAACATGGCATATCCTTCCACTGTTACACCAATGACACCCAGCTCTAACTCCCCCTAAAACTGGATGACCAGAAAAATCATCAACCTAACCAACTGTCTGGAAGACACAAAATGCTGGATGTCCCACAACTTCCTTCAACTTAATGAGACAAAATCTAAGATCATCTTATTCTGCCCCCTAATTTCACCAAAGAGTTGCATGACTCTCTAGGTAATCTATCCACTCTTATTAAACCCCATATTAAACCCTCTGGGGTGCTATTCGACCCTGCCTTCAAATTTGACAAACAGGTTAACACCATGGTGAAGGCCTGCTTTTTCCAACTATGCACAATTGTTAAAATAAAACCATATGTCTCAGTCAAGGACCTTGAAAGGGTTATTCATGCCCTTTTCACGTCTGGTCTACAGTAACTCTCTATTAGCCAGTCTTCCCTAACCTGCTTCCAATCAGTTCAGAATGCTACGGCTAGGGTTCTGACAGGTGCCAAGAAGAGGGACCATATTACCCCAATTCTGGCCTCCCTCCGTTGGCTGCCACTGTGGCTCAGATTCAACTTCAAGCTGCTGCTATTTACATATAAGACCCTCAACAACCTTGGCCCTCTCATATCTCTGATCTGCTTACATCTTATTCCACTCCCAAGCAGCTCAGGTCAGCTACTGCAGGACGCCTACTGTTCCATGCACTAAGCACACTCAAAGGGGAGACCAGGCCTTCGTGATTGCATCCCCCAAACTGTGGAACAGCATTCCCCTGACTATTAAACTAACCCCCTCCTTCAACTGCTTTAATCCAGGTTAAAAATGTACCTTCTGTCATTAGCGTTTAACGTCCAAAACCCTTTGTACGTTCCTGACCTCCGACAGTGCTGCACTATTCACTGCAATTGTGGTCTATTTGTACCATCTTAATCAATTGTTCTATAAATAGTTGTACTAGTTTTGATTGATTGCCTTGTTTTGTACAGCACTTTGGTCAATGCAAGTTGAAAGAAAAGTGTTAAACAAATAAAGAACTTGAACTTGTACTCTTTTTTGAATATTTTATTTAATATTTCCAAAACTCAAAGGGAACATTATTAAATAAATACATCATATAAATGGTATTTTTAAAATTACAGTCTCATATGATTGCCCAAATCTCACTGCCCCCACTTCCCAACTGCTAACATTAAAGAAAAAAAAACTATTGTCCAACGAGAAGGGGTGTTTGAGCACGACTTCATTAATTAGTGCATATTTGGACCTTCAGGAATTCAACACTATTAACCTAACTATATTATTCAAACCTTTTCAGGAAGTTAATTATATCCTTTAAGCCAGTATGATTCAAATAAGGTTACCATATTTTAACAAACACATCATATTTCTTTCTAAGATGAAAAGTTATCTTTTCCAGGGGGTACAACTTTGCATTTCCATATTCCAGTGAGTAATAAGTAGGAGGGAGTTGGATTTACATGTAACAGCTATACATCTCCTGGCTACCGCTGGTGCAGTCCTCCTGAACTGTATTTGATATTTTGATAGTTTTGTGCCATCAGATTGCTCAATAAATACAGTTCTGGTTCCAATGGAAAAGACACTTCTATAATTTTCGTCAAAATTTCTGCCAAGTCATACCAAAAGGATCTTACTTTCATGCATACCCAACGAATGAATAAAAGTTCGTCCCATTATACATCACCTAAAACATGGATCCAGAATTTCAAATTTTAAACTGTGTATTTTTTGCAGTGTAAGGTATATTGTATAAAGTTCTATTGTACCAATCTGTATCTGACATTAATAAATGATGTCATATTATCAGAGCACAATTTTAATCAATATTGCTCTTGAATCCTTTCGCCCAAGGCACGTGAGTGTTCTCTTCCCAAATCAGCTGATAATACAGCATTAGGGGGAGAGATGAATTGTGTGCTGAATGCAGAAAGGAATATAGATAGATTGAGTGAGTGGGTAAAATGTCAATGGGGGAGAATAATGTGGGTAAGAATGGGGTTTTGCACTCGTCGAAAGAACCAAAGACTTGTTGATCCAAACCAAGGCTTTTATTAGCAAAAGACCGGAGCTCTTCACAGGTGGCCGACCAGTCCGGAATGATCCGACCTGGCTAGGGACACAACCCTTTAAGGCCCAGACAATAGGTGTGGCTTAGCTCTCAGCCAATCGCTGTAAGCACAGTCTAGATACAGTAACTATATACACTATGTACATTGGTGATAGATCTGTACTATCACAGCAGGTACACAGTAGTAATCTAGTGAATGCTGATGTCCAGAAGGTGCTGTTTCACCAGGCACAGCATAGTAATGTGGAGTGATAAGAGCTTGAGATGCTGCCCTCTGAAACAAAACAGAAACTGGTTTATCAGCCAGCATCTGTGAATGGAAATGGACAGTTAACATAGTGGGTCAAGGCAGTTAATTTGGACTGAAAGAGTAGATGGGAAATAACTAATGTAAAAAGGTAAGGGGAGAAGAGGGACCATAGGCTGGCAAGTGATAGGTGGATCCAGGAGAGGAGGATTTGATTGGCAGAGAGAGATAGATGGAAAAGGGAAGGGTAGATATAGCAAAAGAGTCTTGAAGGTGATAAGTATAATCAATAGATTATGGAATACCTCATACCCTGAAGTAGGGCTCAGGCCTGAAAAAGTAGAGTTAGGATAAGATACCAGCTCTCAATTCTTTCACTGTCCTCTTTTGCCAATATTTCTTTGTTCTTAACCACTAAAAAGTATTTAGTAATGTTTGGTGATGAGCATTTTAAAATTTTTGTGAACATTTTCTTCTTTGTGTTCTCTGAATGCAAGTGGCAGAGGTCAGAGGGCACTGGAAATCCCTCTGTCTGAAAGGCACTGAGGCTAAATCAATGGGAAGTTTGAAAATTGCAATTAGTAACAATTTGTTTAGTCAGTGTAAAAAAGGTTACAGAGGGTTAAAGTGAGAAAATTTTCATGTAATTAGCTTTTCGAACAGACTTGAGGGACTGAGAGGCCTCCCCATTTGTTCTTTCTGTCTATTTATGTGGAAATTGAAATCTGACAGAATCCAGAAGGGTCCAACATTTCCATGTTAATGCATGATCATGGGAATTACAAAATGGATACGACTCACCACTGATTGGTGTACAAGACCTTGGTGAGGCCAAAATTTGGAGAATTGTACACAGTTTTGGTCACCAGCCTTTGGGAAAAATATCAATAAGATTGAAAAAGTGCAGAGATTTACAAAGATGTTGCCAGGACTTGAGAAACAAAGTTACAGAGAAAGCTAAAATAGTTTAGGACACACGTGTCAAACTGGCCCGCGGACCAATTTGGCCCGCAAGATCATTTCAAAAATGTATTAGAGATGGCCCGCCCTGCAGCGAGAGCCGATGCTGTTTTTTGGTAATATCACCCCTACCATCCTCCCCCTTCATTGCACATCCTTCCCCATTGTAACACGAGAAATTGTAACACGAGAAGTCTGTCGATGTCATCAGCCGGCAAGCCAGTTGGAAGGCTCCCCGCACAACCAGTCACTTCTCCCACCTGTCGAGCGGTGCGGCGGATGGGCGAGCGCCTGTGATTTCCTGTCGGCGTGACGGGCATGGCAGGCTGCGCACGGCCCCCGGGCAGCGCGAGCCCCGCACGACTGGCACCGGACGGCCCTTCCACAGCACGAGTGGACTTCTCCCGGTCGCCACAGCCTTCAGCGCTTGCACCCGCGCGGACCCCAAGGACGGCTGGTTCGGCCCTGCACGTGAAGAGAGAGATGGTGGTTGTCCGCAAAGGCTGATCGGCAGCACGCTGGGCCTGAGTGGGTGGGTAAGCAGGGGTGGGCAGAGGGTGTAGGTGAGGAGTAATGGGCAGGGGAAGTTATGGTGGTGCGAGGGGCAGTTAGAGGGAGGGATGAGTAGAAGGAGGGGTGGATAGGGAAGAGATAAAAGGGGAAGGGCAGGGCGAGTAGGGGAGGGGTGATTAGAGGGTGAGAGACGGGTATAGGGAGGAACAGGTTGAGGGGAGAGACAGTAGAGGGGCGTGTATAGGATGGGGTGGGTAGAGGCAGAGCGAGTGGAGTGAGGGGTGAGTAGAGGTTGGGTAAAGGACTGGTCAGGTAGAGGGATGGTGGGTCGAGGGTGAATAGAGGCCTAGAGCCTGAGGAGTGAGCAGGAAATGCTGAGTCCTGATGCAGGCCAAAATGGACACAGCCTGTGAATGCTGACTACATCTCCACAGGGACCAAATAGGTTTCCCTCAGGCCAAGCAAAGGGTGAACTTGAGCTACCTACTCCTGACCTGTAACATTATCCTCCTAAAGTTATATCCTAAAGTTTAACATTACATATGTTGAAAGAAGAGAAAACATGCAGATGTTGTTGAAAATTTTCAATAAATATTTAGTTTGGCCCTCGACTTAGTCCAAGTTTTTAATTTTGGCCCTCCGTGAATTTGAGTTTGACACCCCTGGTTTAGGACATAATTACCTGGAGTATAGAATGAGGGGAGATTTGCTCATTTTGAGGAGTACAAAAATATGAGGGATATAGATAAAATAATGCATGCAGGATTTTTCCACTGCGGTTGGGCGAGACAAGAACTCGAGGACATGGGTTAAGGGTGAAAGGTGAACTGTAACTTTGCAACATTAAAGGGAACTTCTTCAAGCAAAGAGTAATTAGTTGAAGTGGTGAATGCGGGCTCGATTTTGACATTTAACAAAAATTTGGACAGGTGCATGAATGGGAGGGATATGGAGGGTTATGGTCTGTGTGCAGGTCAATGGGTCTATGAAGATTAATAGGTCACCACATACTGGATGGGCCAAATGGCCTGTTTCTGTGCTGTAGTGTTTTATGGTTCTAATGCCAACTGGCACTCACACAATCCTTTCCATGAACTCATCCATCAGGAGAGGAAAGGAACTAAGTCTTAGGTAAGGATGGAGGAGCAATGATAAATGATTATTCCTGAGTGAAAATAAGTCAACTATCATGGAAACCAGCTGACAGATTCTGCCTCCAACATTTATTGTGAGCATTTCTAGATTTGTATGCAGAGAAGTTATTTGAGAAATGCCATCATTTGTGAGATCCAACAGAAAATGCAATCTGATCTCTTGATAACATAGTAAATGCAAACAGGCTGTCACATAGGATGACTTTTTAACCTTGTCGATAAAACAAGTGGTACTGCTGACCGAGTGTGAGTAGACCATTTCAATTGCTTGCCCGACTGGTCTACTTGTCATTCACCTGGAAACACCAAAATAGTTCGGGTTAATGTTCAGAGACTTGCACTGCAATAGACTTTGGCTAAAATCCAACATACAGATAATTAATTACATTAGCAAACTCCCTGCCTGCCTGCTCTGTTCTGAGAAAAGTGACATCATCTTGTAGAATGTTTTGGCAGTGAAGCAGAACAGACTTGCGTGGGTAGGGTATATATAAAAAATTAAATGTCTTTGACTCTTAACAGGAACCACATGAAAAGGACATAGTCTTGCAGAACTTAGTGTTATAAAATTTTGAGAGTTGTTTTGTGGAGTGCCTATTGATCAAGATTGGGGCTGCTGCACAGGATGAAAAAAATACATTCATCTTTAATTAATAACTACAACACATTACCAGGTCATAAACGAGACAATGCAAGTGCAGCGCGGAGCCTTTTAATTTGGGGTCCCCTCAGCCACAAACCCACAAAACACAAAAATTTTAAAAGAACAGCAGATGGTGCAAGTTTGAAATGAAACCTTAGTTTCATGAAGGTTTGAGTAACATGGGGCCAAGATAACAACCTATTTCTTAACAGCATTGTGATGAACGGGATGATCGTTAACTTCAGGGGACGGAGGAAGAGACCACACCCCTGTCCATGTCAAAGGCACTGATGTGGAAAGCATAGATACCTTCAAGTCCTTAAGAATAAACATCCCCAGTGTCCTATCATAAGCACCATGATATAATAGTCAAGAAAGTGCACCAATGCCTTTACTTTCTTAGAAGACCAAGGAAGTTCACATGCTCACCTCTACCTCCAAACAACTTCTCCAGGAGCACCATTGAAAGCATACTTGCTGGATTCATCACAGCGTGGTCTCAGAGCTGCCCTGCTCCAGGTCAGAAGAAACCACAGGAAGCAGTGAATACAGTTCGGAACATCACCCAAATTTTCCTCCCCTCTATAGACTCCATCCACTTCTCCCATCGCCTAGAAAAGGCAGCTAACATACTGAAGGACACATCATATGCTGGAAACACTCTCTTCTCCCTCTCTCCATCAAGGAGATGGCTCAAGAGTGTGAAAGTGTTCACCACAAGCTTAAAGACAATTTATTCACTGCAGCCATCAGGCTCCTGAATGACCCACACACAGTTCCCTCATACTATACTTGCTTTTTACAAATTGATCTTTTTATTCCATTGTAACTCTATTGTAACAATATTAATATTTGTGGAGAATTCATAAGATTTAGAGTAGGTCACATATAAAAACAGATCTTATTTGAAAGAATGAAGAATTCACATTGCAGGATCTCTTGGAGAATGTAAGCACCTTTCACAAGTAGGTGTTACTTGAACTGACATCATAAAATGCTTGACCATGGTCTTGCTGGAGTCATGCTGTCTATCAATACCCTTTCTGCAAAGTGCTCACAGAAAGTTCAATTCTGAATTGTTTACCTAAGATAACAACTTGAGAAGAAGAAAGAACTCTTGTTGTTTGCTGGAGAAGGTGGGGGTTTTGCAAGACATGAGTCACATGCTCTCTTTGGAGTTTCAGTTGGAGAGAGAGAGTCAGATGACAAGCTATCTCAGTCAGTGTGTGTGTGACACAGTGCAATCCAGGAAGAACTCATGAAAAGTTCCAAAAGCAGTGGATGGCTGGAAGTGCTATCAGTCTGATGTTTCTCTTGGAATAAAAGGAACAGAAGGAGCTCTGTCGTAACCTGAAAGAAAGAGGTTACCATCTGAAAAACCCTGATGGGGCAAGTTTCATCAGCGAGACATTGAGGTACTAAAAGTGGTACCTCAGTTGTGGAAGTCCTGGAGCAACAAATATCTCTCTCTGCAAACCCTACAAGAACCTTCCTGAGCGGCAAACATTTACCTTTCAAGCACTGGTGAACTTTATACATGTTAAATTCTGTGCACAGAATGGTGATTGCCTTCAACCAGAGAACTTGGAAGAAGGAAAAGTGAGATTGAACTGTGAACCAAAGTACTTTTCTTAAATTTACACACACATTACATACAAGTGCACTTAGAATTAGAAGGGGGTAATTTGGGTTAGTATATAGTATAAGTATAGAGTTAAGTTAAAGTTTGATTCTTTTTTCATGTTTAAAGTTGATTAAAAATAACTTTTGTTTTGAAAGCCACTTGTCTTGGTGAATGTCTATTGCTGCCGAGTTTTGGGGTCCTTTAGGCTTGCAACACTACACTCTTAAATTGTGTTTTTAAAGGGTATACAAAAGGAAAACAAATTTTGTAAATTTTGTGAACATGGCAATAAAGGAATCTTGAATCTGTACATGGCTGTATGAATGCTAGAGCTAGCATGTTAGACTGCTTGCAGAAGAACTCTTACTTTATAATGTGACAAACTGAAACTGCAAATGACATTTCTGAAACAGTAACTGTTTCACTTTTCACAGACATACAGTATGTGACTTGCTGAATTTTCCCAACCATGCAAGGCCCCACCCATATTCACCTGTAGCATCTTGCTTGTTGGCTAATGCTCCTCCCTTGACCCCTTCTTCCCTCCTCTCCTTTCCTTCCACCATCTTTTTACTCAGGCATCTGCCTGCTTTTTGCACATACCTACATAAAAGACTCAGGCCTGAAACATTGGTTATATCCCTTTGCTACCTCTAGACACTGCGTGATATGTAGAGTTTCTCCAGAGCTTTTGTGTATTGCATATAAGAGGGTAACATTTTACTTTCTCACAGGGTAAGGATCTTAAAATCTTACGAAACGCTGCCCACTTCAAATTGAGTTAAACTGGCAGGATAAAACCCTAACAGGGAGTAGAATAGGGAGTAATCTGTACCCTCAGACATGTGGGGGCCCTGTCTGGTGGGGGAAGGGGAGGGAGGTCAGTCTCATGATAGTTCGGATTGAGTAAAGGGAGCAGGAACTGTTGAAGTGCTACAAGATTTAAAGGCAACTGTAAATGCAAATGAGGGTGCACTGTCATTCAGTTTAAAATGACATAGGCAAGCTTACAGAAGGGCAGTAAGCCTCGAGGTTTTAGAATGCATCGGGGCAGTGAGTTGGGAGTAGAGGTGGTGTAGGGGTTGGGGGAAGAATTTCACTCCTACTGGAAGAGGGCTGCACAGAGAAGTGCACAGGGGCATTAGGAGAAGATGACTCTGGCAGATATTGCCAACTTATGATCTGACAGACGAGCTGGAAAATGTAGGCTGCCAAGATAAGAGAAAATTTGGCAAGAATGATGTGTGAACAATCTCTGCCATTGACAACTACTTCCCCGCTGAGGCATTTGGACAGCCAATCTTCTCGTTACAGCCAAGACTTCACGTGGAAATATTTCTATCATCATGGATTCACATACATTCGTTCTGCTAAAGCATTTTTGGACATAATTGTACATACAATACACTTGTCATGATAATGGAATAACAGCAACAAAACAGGCCTTTCAGCCCATTTTGTCTACCCTGACTCTACCAGAACAATTCTCCAGGTCCATCTATTAGTCCCATGCACATTTTTCTCTTGCATTTATTTATCTAACCTCCATTCAAAGGTGACAATCAGCATCAGCAGGCCCAACATTCCAAGTACACGCAGCGTATCACATTTTCCCTCATGCTACTCACAGTTGTCTCCCTTTATTTTACACCTGCGATTTCTAGTGTGCAATTTTCAATCAATGGAAAGAGCATCCCACTGTCCACTGTCTCCAGACCCTCATCTCTTTATAGACTGTATACATTTATCAGTTATCACCACAGCCTTCTCAAAAGAAAACTTCCACCTGTGCTCAGTCTCCTTCTCTGCTCCTTGTACCCTCATGACTGCAAACCCACGTTAGCTCCCACAAAATCTATAAATTTGCTGGTGACACCACCGATGTTGGCTGAATAACGGGAAATTATGTCTCAAAATAAGGACAGAGATTGCGAATCTGGTTGTATTGCCTCGCTCTCAATGTCACCAAGACCAAGGAGATTATTGTTGATTTTAGGAAGAAGAGTCTGAGAGAACCATACAGTTGTCCACATTGGTGGGACAGAGGGTTAGTAATTTCAAGACCCTGGAAATCCATATTTCAGAAGATTTCTCCTGGAGCCAGCATACTAAGGCAACCATGAAGAAGGCACACTAATGCCTCTTATTTCCAGAGGAGATTTGCCATGCCATCAAGAAATATGTCACATTTATACAGGTGGATTATGAAAAGTAAATGGAGTAGTTTCACCACAGCCTAATTTGATAATTCAACAGCACAGGAACGCAGAAGGCTCAAGAAGGTAGCAAACGTAGCCTGGTCCATCACACCTCTCATCTATTGAATGCCTCTATGTGAGCCTTAAGGTGACCAACATCATAAAGGAATCCAATCACCCTGGTCACAATCTCTTCTCACTACCCAGAAGGTACAGAAGCCTGAAAACCAGCACCTTTGGGTTCAAGAACACTTTCTTTCCATCAGTTGTCAGACTCTTGAACCTTCCCTCGTTTTATTAATCAGGAACTGTTTTGACACCACAAAAGACTGTCTGCACCTTTGCCAAGTCACTTTTTTTTTCACGAGGATTACCTTTCAATTTATTTGTATTTATTGTCTCTTTTAATTCAATTCAGTGTACGGTTGTAGTTTTTGTAGTTTGTTTTAACAAATTACCTGTTCAGCTGCAGCAAGTTAAGAATTTCAGAGCCTTTGTACATCGTACAATGACAATAAGCTCATTATCATCTGTGTAATGTTCCCTCCGCTGCTTCTTAAATCAAACCAAATACATGCTAGCTGTGACCTCCTCTGGGTATCCAATCTCATCAGTGATTCTCACTGGAGATTATATCTCTCCCAATGCCAATTACAAACAGGCACTTGCGGAGCTGCATGATGTGGTCAGTAAACAAGAGACGCCCCATCCCAGTGCACTACAAATCACAGTCAATAACTTTAACTAGGCCTGTCTCAAGAAAACCTTGGCCAATTACCACCAGTATGTAACCTGTTGCCAGCAGGTTGTGGATTAGGGAAAATCCGGTATGATTTGATGAAGACACACTCGTCCACAACTGTTTTGATAGTACATAAAGCCATGGACAGATTCACTGATCATTGGGGGATCAAAGGTGAAGAGGATGAGCAAATTTAAGTTCTTGGGAGTCACTACCTTGGGGGATCTTTCCTGGATCCAACATACTAATGGCATCGTGAAGAAAGCACTTCAGCGCCTCTACTTCCTCAGGAGTTTGCGGAGGTTTAGTATGACTTCAAAATCTTGTCATACTACCAAGTCTTGGTATGAGGGCACCAATATCCCTGAGTGCAAAGCCCTGCAAAAGGTAGTGGACACAACCCAGTCCATCACAGGCAAAACTATCCCACTATCAACAAAATCTACATGGAATGCTTCCATCAGAGAGCAGCAGCAATCATCAAGGATCCACAGCACCCAGGACATACTCTGTTCTCATTGCTACCATCAGGAATGAAGTATAGGTGCCACAGCAGGACCTTGGGAGCATTGAGGTGTGGATGGATTGTCCATTGTTCTCTGAAAGTGGCACCCAAATAGATAGGATGGTCAAGAAGGCATAGGGCATGCTTGCCTGGGTTGGTCAGGCAATTGAGTCTAAAGGTTGACATATCAGGTTGCACCTGAATTAAACTTTAGTTAGGCCTCATGTGTAGTTCTGGTCATCACCTGATAGGACCAATGTGGAGGCTTTGGAAAGGGTGCAAAACAGGCTCAAGGGGAAGTTGCCCAAATTGGATTGTTTAGGTGTATGGAGAGGTTGAACAAATTTGGTTTGTTTCCTCCAGAATATTGTCGGCTGATGGGTTACCTGATAGAAAATTTATGAATGGCATTGGTATGGCAGGACAGTCAGCATTTCTTTCCCAGGGTGGAAATGACAAATACCAGATTTAAGGTGAGAGGGGGAAAGTTTGTAGGACAGTCACATGGAAAGGTTTCTTTTACTGAGGGTGGTTGGTGCCTGCAACAGGTTTCCAGGGTAGTTGGTGGAAACAGATGCAATACTGATGTTTAAGGAGCATTTAGACAGGCACATGAGCAGGTAGGGGATAGAGGGAGATGAACCATGTTTAGGCGGATCGGATTAGTTTAACTTGGCATCATGTTTGGCTGAAGGGCATGTTTGTGTGCTGCACTGTTCTATGTTCTGTATGTTGGGAAGAATGAAGCACCCTGCACCAATCCTGCAGCGCCCTGCAAGTCACCATCTGCCACTCAGAGAAAGACCCCCTTTAGTCTGACTCTCTGTTTCCCGCCTGCCAATCAATTCTCTCTTTGCAGCACCTTATTCCCAATCCCACGTGCTTTAATTTTGCATTGAAGTTCAAATACACCATGTCCTCCTCACCCATTCTGCTGCAAGCATCCTCAAAATAGCCACTCGATTTTTCAGTCGTGATTTTCTTTCATAATCCATGTTGGATTTATCTGATCCTCTTTCTGTTTTCCAAGTTCTCTGCTGTAACATCCTTTAAAATGTAGGCCAGAATTTTCACCACCACTATTTTTGGGATATAGTTCCTTGTTTTCTCTTTACCTTCTTTTAAATAGTGGGGTTACATTAAATAACCTTTGGTTTGTTGGAACTGTTCCAGAGTCTACAGAACTTTAGAAAATGCCTTGCAATGCATTTATTACTCCTATGGCCATTTCCTTATGTACTCTGGGATGCAGACTATAGGGTCTTAGGCCATTAGGTTCGAAGTTCACCAGGTTGGTTCTAATACTGAAACATTTATCTAATGATAAGAGCTTGGGAAGTTTGAGCAGGGATAAGGGGTATCTTATAGAGACATATAATTATGAAAGGATGAGACTAGAACGTGGAGACATAGTTTCAAGATTTTGGGGAACAAGGTTTAATATAGAGATAAGGAAGAACTACTTCAAGCGAGTGATGAATCTATGGAATTCTCTGCCCAAGGAAGCAGTAGAGGCTGCCTCATTAAATTAATTTAAGACAAAGATAGGCATACTCTTGAAGATCAGGGGAATTAAGGATTATGCGGAACAAGTGGGTAAGTGGAGCTGAGTCCAGGGCCATGATCCTGTTGAATAGTGGAGCAGGCTTGACTGGCCAGGTGGCTGATTCCTGCACCTTTTCCTTAAATTCATGTTTATTGCCAAGGGGTTGAAATTTAAGATTGGGTAAGGTTTGCTACAGTTATAAAGGTGCTGTTGAGTCTGTATCTTGAATAATGTGCGCAAGATTTAGTCACAGTGGTGACCAAAAGAGATTCACTATGCAAATTCCTGGGATGAGAGTATTGTTCTATCATGAGAGATCAGACCAGTGGTTCTCAATCTTTTTTTCCACTCAAATACCACTTTAAGTAATCCCTTACTAATCACAGAGCACCTCTGTCATGACCACTGGACGAGACAGTTTGGAATTATATTGTTTGGAGTTCAGTAGGATTGGGGATGATCTTAATGAAACACATAAGATCCTAAGAGGTCTTGACAGGGTAGATCTTGAGATGTTTTCACTAGTGGAAGAGTCATGAACAAGGAGACACACTGTATATTTCAGCGTATAAGCCGAGTCATGAAACCCTCAAAAATCACTCAAAAAATGGGTGTCGACTTTTATGTCAGATATACTTTTGAGACCTTAAATTTAGGTCAAAAACCATTTGTCAATGATTCAGTGTTTGGTTGACTCTTGAAAACCGATTCGGCATATAAGTCGACCTGGAAGTACCTCCCCGCTGCCGGCGCTGCTGCTCCCCAACACCTCCCCACTGCCAGGCATTGCCATAATCCACCCAAACATTCTACATTTGTAGAGCCCAGGATCCCCGCTCCTACCTGGAAGCCTGAGGTCACCATTGCTGCCGGGAGAACAAGGTCGCCACTCCTGCAACGTAGGCCTGGTCCACGCTCCTGCCAGGAGAATGAGGTTGCCATGTGGCAGAAGCAGAGACCTCATTCTCTTGAGCAAGAGTGGTGTCTTCGGCTTACATGGCAGGAGCGGGAACCTCGTTCTCTTGAGTAGGAGGTTCCATCTCCTGCTGCGAGAACAAGGAGAACAAGGTCGCCGCTCCTGCCCAGTAGGCCAAGGTTCCTGCTCCTGCCATGTAGACCAAGATTTTTTTTAAACTTTTTTTTTTACTTGCTTAATTTACAGCTTTGTTACTTGGCGATTGGGGTCCTATAACAAATTTTGGGTTGTTGCTGGGAGTCCCAAACAGCTCTAAAATGGGGGTCAACTTATACATCTGATATACTATAAAACCATTAAAATGAGGCTAAAAAGGAGGGGTCAACCTATCTACCGATCGACTTATACACCGAAATATACGGTAATTACAAACTGCTGAATCAGTCACTTAAAACTGAAGTGGATCGAAATATTTTCTCTCATAGGTAATTAATCTGGAATTCAAAGGGTGGTGGAGATGAGATCAAAGGAAATATTCAAGGTGGAGGTAGATAAATGTTTGAAAGTTTTGGAGAAGTGGCACAGATGAGGAGTTGAAGCCAGCATTGATCAGCCATGATAATATTCAATGATGGAGCAGACTTGAGGGGCTCAATGGCCTTCTACAGGTCTTGCTTTCTTATCTACAATTTCTGAACTAATACTGATTTCAGTCAGTTTCTCACCCTCACTGAGAACTACATCTTGCCAACCTGCTTTGATAGCAACGATTGAGATTGCAGGGGTTTCACAGAGGGACTTAAATCAGTGCATGGAGGAGTTCAGTGACATCTCTCGGCCATGTTTAATTTGATGTCAGAGATTCCACTGACATAGTTTGAAGCCAAATAATTCCACATCAGCTTATTCTATCATTGGATGAATGTGAGGTGTAACTCAGGTCCAAAAGTTGAATGGGTTACTGAAAATAAACCCACAAATGACATACTTCCTGATCTCACTTTGTTTATTTTTCAATACATCACTGCTCCCTTTTGCTTAACCTTTATATAAACTACAGAGATGAGAGAATGGGAGGCAGAGACAGTGAACAAGGGATGCTGTAACACTAGTTCATCTTCTCTTCAACAGACCACCATTCGAGTCCATTTTTTTCCAGTGACCTCATTTCCACGTTGCTTTTAGTTGACACAAGGATTTCATACTGGGTGACCGCATAGACTCCATGTGTGCTTAAAACGTCTGGAAAGGATCCTCTTTGTCTGGTCTGGTTTGAGTTATAATGAGAATTAATTCTTTCATCCATGCAATCATTAACAGCTGTTCTCATTTGGTTCCTAGAACAGGAGAATCATACAGGTCTTAATTATTGAATCTTGGAGAAAGGGTTCTGACTTGAAAAGTTGACTGACCATCTATATCCACGGATGCTGCCTGACCCACAGGTCCCTTGAGCCTCCCTTTGTTCACTCTAGTTTGGTAATTTTCACTTGGGGAATTTAATTTAATTTTCTTTTAAAACATAGAGATACAGCATGGTAATAGGCCCTTCTGGCACACAAGCCAAATATACCCTTGTGACTGATTAACCTTCTTACCCCCGTCTGTCTTTGGAATGTGGGAGGAAACCTCAGCATCCGAGGGAAACCCACATGGACATGGGGAGAATGTATAAATGCCTTACAGACAGCAGCGGATTTGAACCCAGATCACTGGCGCTGTAATAGCGTTGCGTAGCCATTATACTCAGTGTGCCACCCTAATGGAATTAGAAGCAATTAAGGTCATCAAATGAAGCATGAAGCATCAAATGGAACATGCCTTCAACCATACGACATCTCGTATGCTCACCTCTGGGACCCAGAGATGAAAACAATTCAGGATAAGGTCACGAAAGTTCAAGTTTATGATCATGTGTACATAAACAACCAGATGAAACAATGTTTCTCTGGACCATGGTACACACATACACACACAAGACACAGCACCTAATAATCACATATATACATAAAATAAAGTAAATTCCGGTACATATAATTATTTTGAAATAATTTGCTTGTTTCATATTATAAGAACCCCAAGGTTCCAGGATACTGTTCATCAATCTCACGGCCTGTGGGAAGAAGCTATTTCCCAGCCGGGCAGTCTTGATTTTGATGCTCCTGTATCTCCTTCTTGTTGGTAGTGGGTTAAAGATACTGTGAGATGATGGAAAGGGCTCTCAATAATTCTTTGAGCCCTATTTAAGCAACGATCATGATGAATGTCATCAATGGAGGAAAGGGAGACCCCAGTGATCTTATTGGCCATTTTAATGATCCTTTGTATTAACCTCCAGCCTGATACTTTGCAGCTACTGTTCCACACAACGATGGAGTCAGACAGGATACTCCTGTAAAATGTTGTCAAGGTGGGGCGGGTAACTTGCCCTCCTCAACCTCCTTAGGAAGCGTGTCTCGTGGTTCACTTGATGATAGGGCTGCTTCTGAAGTGTTGGTTCAGGTCTGAAGAATAAACCAGGCTGACATGTTACTGAAATACAGGCAAGTGCTGATGCTGAGATCAAACTCTGTTGGACCCAGATTTTTCCCATCCTTAATTTCCATTTGTCTGTCATCTGGGGTGACCCCCTTGATTATGTTAATGAGAAATCAAAGGCTGCTTTAGTAGTGCTCCATGCAATTCCCTGAGGCTGCTTGGGACCCAGGATATCTGTGCCAAGCCAGCAGCTGAGACAAAACACAAGGTAAGAACCTAAGAATGTGCAGGCCATTCAACCCATAAAGCCTGTTCCGACATTCATCAAGATCATAGAACCATAGAAAACAACAGTAAAGAAACAGGCCCTTTTTCTCATCTCTTCTCTGCCAAACTGTTATTCTCTCTAGTCCCATCAATCAGCATCAGGACCACAGCCCTCCATACCCCTCCCATGCATGTACCAATCCAATTTTTTCTTAAATGTTGAAATTGAGCCCAGATTCATCACTCAGATAGCAGCTTGTTCCACATTCTCACCAATCTCCATATGAAGCCATTTATCCACTGTTCACTTTGAACATTTCACCTTTCTCTCTTATCCCCTCTCCTCTAGTTCTTGTCTAACGCAGCCTCAGGGGAAAAATGCCTGCTTGCATTTATCTGTACCCCTCATAATTTTGTATACATCTATCAAATCTCCCCTCATTCTCCGAAGCTCCAGGGAATAATGTTCAGGCAACATCCTGATAAATCTTTTCTTCACTCTTTCAATCTTAATGATCTTTTTCCTGTAGTTAGGTGACCAAAACTGCACCTAATACTTCAAATTTGGCCTCACCAATGTCTTGTACAATTTTATACAACATCCCAACTCCTATACTCAATACTTTGATTTATTAAGACCATTGTTCCATAGTGGTCCTATGAAGCCACTTTCAGGGAATTATGTATCTGTATTCCCAGATTCCTCAGTGCCCTACACTTTTCCGTATATGTCCTACTTTGTTTAGTCCTTCCAAAATGAAGCACCTCATAATTGTCCACATTATATGCCATCTGGAATTTTGCAGCTCGTTTTTCCAGCTGGTCCAGAACCCATTGCAAGCTTTGAAAACCTTCCTCACTGCCCATTACAATCTTTGTGTCATCTGCAAACCTGCTGTTCCAAATTACCACATTACCATCCTTAGTTGATCTTTTGCCCCAGGTAGTACTTTCCAGCCCTTATTCCAATGTCATGCAATTCCCTTAATATTCAGAAATATGTCCATCTCTGCTTTAAATGTACTCAGTGACTGATCCTCCAAGGATGAGAATTCGGAAGGTCATCACCCTTCATGTGAACAAACCTCCTCAGCTCAGTCCTGAGCCCATATTCTGAGACTTGGTTATCTCTGGTTGCAGACTCCTCATCCTCCCTCCATCCAGTCAAAGAGTTCAAGGTTCAGTGAGTTTACCTGTCATTCTTGTAAGTCTAGTGGGAGGATAATCCCCCCCTCCACCCCCATAAGGTAACAACAACTTTCCTTTTGTAAGGTGACCAAACTGTACACAATATTTCAGGTGTGGTTTCACCAAGGTCCTTTGTAACATATTTTTACCCTTGTACTGAAAGCTTCTCATTTATAAATATAATCATACCATTTACCTTCATAATAGTTTGATCCATCTGCATGTTAGCTTTCCATTGCATTCCTCCAGTTAGCTGTTCTGCACTTAGGGACTCATTTGAGCCCTATTGTCAGGAAGAACATTGGCTCAAAATTTAATTGTAATTATATTTTAATGATACAGCATGGTAGAAGGCTTTTTCAGCCCATGAAACCCAATTAACGTACCAGTCTTGTTTGCCTTTGGAACATGGGAGAAAACCAGAACACCCAGAGAGAACCTACGCAGGTAATGAGGAGAACATTCAAACTTCTTACAGACTATATTGGATTTAAACCCAGGTCGCTGGCACTGACCACTCTACTAACTGTGCCATCCTTTTGAGCCAGCTGATGATTAAGGGTGAATCTTTGGGCCTCTGAAGGAGATTCAGCATTTCACCCACTTCTCACATGAAAATTAGTCAAAATAATTTCTACACTAGTCACTTTTGGTCCAATCATGTTGCTGCTCTCTCGATGTTGAATTCCGCAATATCCAGCCTTTCATATCCAGTTCATATTAGAAATTGCCACTTCTGACTTGACATTAGCCATCTGTAATATTAGCTCAGGTCTTTCTTTCCCCCTTAGCTACCTGATCTATTTCCACATTTTCTTTTATCTCAGATTTCCTGAAACTGCCTTGTCCTGCAACTCACAATTCCAGCTTCGTCTATTCCTCTCACTAATCCTTATTCATCGGCCTCTATTTACATCTTTGTCACCCACTTCAGCTGAGGTTAACCATCCCAAAGCCAACATCACCACCATCCTTGTCACTGTGACTCTCTGGGCCTGCTCCCTACTGCAAATATTCTCTCCTGCCTTCTCTGCAACAGTACTGCAATGCTTGTTTTCATACATTTCCCTGTTATGTTGGAGGTCCTTTAATTGGAGATATTGCCACTGATTCTCCCTCCACAGTTGCTGTCTAACCTCTTCCGTGTTTCCAGCATTCTTTGTTTAAATTTCAAAATTACAATATCTGCAGTCATTTACTCTTCAATCAATGGATATACAAGATCTCAAGACGATGAAGTAAATCAGTCAGCTACCCTTTTAGTCACATTAGTTCTACCATTTCAGATACTCGCTGGGAAAGAAATGTTTCCCACTGTTTACCTTACCCATGTCCTTGATCATTTTATATTGCTCTGTCTGGACTCCTTTCAGCCTCCATCATTTCAATCCCAGCCTATCCAATTTCTCCTCATAGGTGAAGCGCTCCATTCTAGCAAAGTCCTGATGAATCTCCTCTGCACCCTATCCAATGCAATCTCCTTCTCATAGTAGGGCGACTAGAATTATACACAGTACCCGAGCTAAAGAAGCCAAATATCCCAGATGCCTTCTTTATCTCCCTGAGCTGCCACTTTCAGGGATACTTGACTTGGGGGCCCAACAATTTGTAGTGTATGATGTTCCCTAATTAGGATCTCCAAAAGTTCATCATGTTGTACTTATCAGGATTAAGTGCCTCTGTCATGCTCTACCCTTTTACCAACTGATCAATATCATGGTGTAGCCACAGATCACTAATTTTTGTGTAATCTGCAAACTTACTAATGATATTTCAACATTTACATTCAAAGTATGAATGTTTACAACAAAATTATTGCTCCCAGCATTCATTCCTACAGTGCACCACTGGTTATAGGTTTCCAATCAGAAATACAAACCACCACCATCACCTTAGGGACCAGACTGCCATGTGGATCCTTGTCAATACAAAATGCCAGGAATAAATCATGATTGTGTAGGCTGAGTGTCCGTGCAACTGGGAGGAGGTTGGAAGATATTTCACAGTACTTTGCTATGTTTTATCATCCCACAATATATTGCATTTGTTTTACTTGTTTTCATTATCCCATCAAATAAAATGTCAGCTTTTGAGTTTAATGTAAACATATTTTAATCAATGTTCACAGGCTCGAGAGGATGTCATTCATCTACTGAAGTCGGACAAGATTAATCCAGAGTCTCTCGAGGCTTATTATGGTCTGGCTGTTCCTGAGAAGATTTTGCGGACCTTGTATAGAGATGCTGGCCACTTCCAGGAAAAGACCCCAGGAGAAGATGTATATGAGAAGCCCATGGCAGAGGTATAGTTTCATGCAGAAAATTATTTCTTTGGAGCTTCATTGTTAAGCTCTTGCTGATGGGAATGTTGGTGATAAAGGTGCTGATAAAGGATTAGATTTCACTTTTTTACCGGGTTTTATTGGCAGTGATAATAAACCCCTTAAAGGTGAAATTAGCATCTTATAATGTAATGATCCTAATTTCCATTGTTGTTCAGAACTGTAAATTGAAGGTGCTAAACCAGTTCCATGGGCAGAAGAATCAAGGAGTAACTGTCACTGCTCACTGTCTGATACCCAATTGGGGCATTTGATTGAGGCTGAATATTTCAAGATTTCAGGTTTACAAAACAGTATCTATGGGTTTGGAAAAAAAGATCAATGAAGGGTTCTGGCCAAAATATTTAACCATTCTTGCCTTCCATTGTTGCTGCTCGACCCTCTGAGTTCCTCCAACAGTCTGTGTGTATCTCCAGATTCCAGTATCTGCAGTCACTCGTGTCTCCAGCACTTTCAGCTTCCTATTGTTACAAGTCCAGAGGACCCATAAACCCAGCAGCCATAGATATTCACCAAGACAAATGGTGACTTAAGCAAAAGTTGCTTTTAATTATCTTTAAACATGAAAGCATAATCGAACTTTAACTTATCACTATTGACTTAACTAACCTAACTTAACCTTCTTCTAATTCTAAGTGCATGTGTGTATAATGCGGGTGTAAGTTCAGAAAAGTTATTTAATTCACAGTCCAGTCTCACTTCTCATTCCTCCAAGTTCACTGGTTGCAGGCAATTCTTATACTGTGCACAGAATTTAACATGTATAAAGTTCACTAGGCTTTTGTCTTGGGTAAACTTATACCTCTCATTTTGTTCATTTAGATCGGTCACAGTGTTTGAGCTACCGAAAGAAAATAGACACACACACCGAGAGCAGTTCAGTTTATACAAATGTTTATTACTAATTCAAAAGCTGATTTCACACTACAATATGCAAGCCCTTCCCAACTATACTTATCAACGCTTGGACTGGTCCCAACTGCCGAAGCGAGGCAACGACTGCACACTTGTAGTAGGTTGTCAGGGCGCCGGTAGCAGCTTCTCCACCTCCCCCGACCGGGACGTTGCTCGGACTCTGGCTGTTCTTCCTTCTTGACAAGGGGTGTTCCCACCCCTCGGAGAGTCTAAACTTCAGCAGCAGGACCACAGGCTTATATACCCCAAAAACAATTAATCATGTGCCTACTCCTTCTAATATTTGTCAGTCAAAATCAAAACTGAACATTACATTCTACAATTTAGAAGATTAATTATTATGGAACCAGGATGTTATAACTTCCTGGTTTATCTCGTAGATACAAAGACTTATTAAAACTTCTCGAGCAAGACAGGTTGTGACCAATTCGTCAATTTCAGAGTGTTGCATTTGACAACTGCTTTCCCTGGGCCTCACAGTGGAATTCCATTTCAAAGTGTATCTTCAGATAAGTCCCCATGGCTGAGTTTAATTACATCTGCTAGTTCTGAAAGTAAGGTGACCTGCGTGTGGACCCAGTGTCGTCAGTTCCACATAAGCAAAAAGCATCTGGGTACATGGTTTTAATCCTCCATTACAGCTTTGGTGCTTGAAAGGTAAATGGTTACCACTCAGGAAGGTTCTTGTTGGTTTTTAGAGAGAGATTTGTTGTTCCATGATATCCACAACTGATGTACTTCCATAGGTCACCTCACTGTCTTGTTGACGAAACTTGGCCCGTCAGGGTTCTCCAGATGATAACCTCTTTCTTTCATGTCACCACAGAGTTTCTTTTTGTTTCACTTATTCCAAGTGAAACATTAGACAGCCAGTCCTCTCCTCTTGCATGAACCACAAGGGCGTTGACCAGGCCGTCTTCCAAATGGGGCTTGTCAGCTTGTCCTGTTCCAGTCCCAGCTACTTCTGCTGGCTGTAACACTGTACAAGTTCTCTTTCTCCCTTTCTCCCTCTCTCTCTCTCTCTCTTTCTCTCTCTCTCTCATACACACACAGAAAAGCCTGCTTGCAAAACCACATGATCCTCTTAGAACAGTAAGCACTCTTCCAGGCAGAAGCGACTCTGACATGCTCTTTCATCTGTTGCCTTTTGTAAAAAAACCCCAATCCATTAGTGGTCTCTTGAGCACTCTTCAAAGCTCTTGCAAAATCTCTGAGGCCCTGATATGTCTAGCATGGGGCAGAGCTCCAGTATTTTAAATGAGATCTATTTTAAAGTGTTTGTATGTAACCTACTCGAACAAACCTTTCCCAATTTATCTCCCAAAAACACATCTAAATACTCTGTCACACTATGTAAATTCTGCCTCGAACTAACATCATTAGATTCAGCATGATTTTTCCCACTGATGAGTTGCTGGTTCTTGCTGTTCTCAGCATGGAGTCAAGCACATTCAATCTCTCGGGACTCACTACCATAAGGTGACCCCTGTTTTATGGCCATTTGGATAATGGAAATTCACCTTATGGAATTTACAAATAACTATGCAGAAATCTGAGATATGGAATAAAATTAACTCTTATGGAAGTTATGTAAGAACATAAGAACTAAATGCAGGAGTAGGCCATTTGGCCCATCTAGCTTATTCTGCCATGGCTGTCCTTGCCTTGGAAAAAATTCAACTTCCCTGCCTTTTCCCCTTAAGTCTTGATTCCCCTACTCTGCAAAAATCTACCTATGTGTGCCTTAAATAAATTTAATGAGGCAGCCTCTATTGCTTCATTGAGCAAAGAATTCCACAAATTCACTACTCTCTGGAAGAAGCAGTTCCTCCATCTCTGTCCTAAATCTACTCCCCTGAATGTTGAGGATATGTTCTTGGGTTCTGCTCATCCCAATATGTGTGAAAAAGAAATACAAAATGAAAATTTTATCCTTTTTTTTAATCTTTAGACACTCAATTCTGTGGAACGATAAGATTTCATTATAACATCACTACTTCAATTGGGTTTTCAATCTCAAACTAGTCCCTTCTTTGCTGTTCCCTGTTTCAGTCTGAGGAATGTGAACAGATGCTTCAGAGTGCTGCGCTCTTCATCTGTGAAGCATTTTCTCTGATGCCTTACTTTGTGGGGGGCCACAGTAACAAAAGCCAACTCCTTAGAATAAT
This sequence comes from Narcine bancroftii, assembly GCF_036971445.1. Taxonomy (NCBI): domain Eukaryota; kingdom Metazoa; phylum Chordata; class Chondrichthyes; order Torpediniformes; family Narcinidae; genus Narcine; species Narcine bancroftii. The sequence continues at coordinate 97,367,364 of NC_091472.1, forward strand.
CTGTCAACCTTTAACCACATCTACTAAGTTAATACATATTAACCGAATATCCCAGAAACTCCTTCTACACCAAACGTGAACCCTAATCCCTGAACTACATCTCTTTCCCTGATATTCCTACTTCCAAAAGCTTTCCTAATCCATAAGACTTGCATGTTTACAAGATGCCTAGTAATGCTGCTACTGAATGAATGTATACTACAATAAAGGGAGTGAACTACATTAAGGAGTGGGGAGAGTGGGTGGAATATTGCCAGCCGGAAGCATGTTCCTTGTAAAAGGAACCCCTGGTGGGTGGAAGGCCTCTCTGTGAGGATATGAATGCATTCTATGAAATTCCTGCCCTTTTGAGGAACCTACAGTATAGTCTTGGTCAGATGGAAAAGCTCTCCTCGAGTATAGAGTTTATATGATCTCCCCAATGCAACAGTAAGATAAGGTGGAGTTGAGCAGCAGCCACCTGGAATGGCCCTGACGCAAGGATCTCCAGAGAAACCTAGTCCCATGTAAAGTTGTATTTGAGTTTGTAGGGTGTTGGAGAAGGGTGTTCACAGATCTCAGTGAGGACAAAGAACACAGCGTTTGCTCTTTAAAAAGCACAGTATCAGGGGAAATAAAATTAGCAAAAGCCTGTCTGTACAGTACTATACATAAGAAAGAACTGTCGGTTAGAAAATCACATACAGATACGGTATCTTAATAGCTGCTAAGACGTCCAGACTACTCAAGATATCTCTAATCCAAATTATCTTGATTTTCAACAACGCAGCATCATTTTTGGAAGAAGTGTGAATGAATCATGGATTCCTTCTTTGTGGTAAATGTACACCCAACTCTCACTGAACAAATGTTTTATCCCACAGATAGAAGCAGTTTTGCAGCATTCGGTGTACCAGAAAGCAGGAAATTACCCTGTAGTTATTTGATTGGCAACAACAGCCATTAAACGATATCATTCCATCACATTGTGATTTTGCTGATTGGCAGCGATAAGCCTGTGTGCAGCAGTTCAGAGCTCACCATGGCAGCAGGAGCAGGCAGATAAAGCCCACCTGCTGCAGTTTGCTAATGTACGTTCAGGGGTTGGAGATAGATGTGAGTTTTGCACAGTTGATGAAATGTCAAGATTACGCGGGAGACCTCAGCGGCATGGAATGAAGCACCAGAATGTTGATGAGTCCATGGTCTCAGGAAGTTTGATTTACTGTTGTAAACAAAGTTCATTCAAACACTCACCCACATAGATATGTGCGAAGATCAGCCATTTTTCTCTGACAATGGAATCCATCTAGCGTTCCAATACAACCACAGTGAGTGCCACATGAGTCACACATCTTTTACCACATGGCTGCCCTGAGAGGGGTCAGTTATAACTCAGTGGTCACCATCTCAGCTGAGTTAGGCTCTCCTATCCTGGATTCTTTAGCACACTGGTGGTCTCAAGACAAGGTCCCAACCCAAAATGTTTCTCTCCATAATGCTGTCTGACCTGTTGAGACCCTACAGCTTCCCCTTGTTTACTCAATGTTCCAGCGTCTGTAGTTATAGAACAACACAGCACAGTACAGGCCCTTTGGCCCTCGATGTGGTGCTGACCCATATATCCCTTCCTAAATAAAAATACTAAACCCACCCTACCCCATAACCCTCTATTTTTATTTCATCCATGTGTCTGTCTAAGAGTCTCTTAAATCCCCCCAATGTTTCAGCCTCCATTACCATTCTGAGCAAGGCATTCCAGGCACCCACAACTCCCTGTGTAAAAAACGTACCCCTGATGTCTCCCCTAAACTTCCCTCCCTTCACTTTGTACACATGTCCTCTGGTTTTTGCTGATCCTGCCCTGAGAAACAGGTGCTGGCTGTCCACCATATCTATGCCTCTCATAATCTTGTAGACCTCTATCATATCTCATCTCATCCTTCTACACTCCAAAGAGAAAAGACCCAGCTCTGCTAACCTTGCCTCATAAGACTGGTTTTCCAATCCAGGCAACATCCTGGTAAATCTCCTTCTCTACTCTCTCTATAGCTTCTACATCCTTCCTATAATGAGGTGACCAGAACTGAACACTATACTCTAAGTGTGGTCTTACCAAAGATTTGTAACATGACCTCTCTACTCCTGAATTCAATCCCCCTATTAATTAATCCCAGCATCCCATAGGCTTTCTTAACTATCCTTTCAATCTGTGTGGCGACCTTGAGGGATGTATGGATTTGCACCCCAAGGTCCCTCTGTTCATCCACACTCTTAAGTAACTGACCATTAACCCTGTACTCATCCTTCTGGTTTGTCCTTCCAAAATGCATCACCTCACACTTACCTGGATTGAAATCCATCTACCTCTTTTCTGCCCAACTATGTATCCTGTCTATATTATCTTGTAACCTTCAACAACCTTTAGCCTCATCAACAACTCTTCCGACTTTCGTGTAATCCACAAACTTATAAAAATCACAAAGAGCAGGGGTCCCAGAACAGATCCTTGCAGCACTCCACTAGTCACCAACCTCCAGAAAGAATTCTTTCCTTCCACTACTACTCTCTGGTTTCTTCCTACAAGCCAATTTTTTATCCACACAGCCAAATTTCCATTGATCCTATGCCTCATGACTTTCTGGATGACTCTCTCGTGTGGGGACCTTGTCAAAAGCCTTGCAAAAATCCATGTAGACTACAACTATCGCCCTACCCTCATCAATTTTTTTTGTTACTCATGAGGCATGACCTTCCCTTCACAAAGCCATGCTGACTATCCTAGAGTAGACTGTACTTCTGCAAATGCTCATAGATCCTATCGTTAAGAATCCTCTCCATTAGTTTGCACACTCACTGGTCTATAATTCCAAGGATCCTCCCTGTTACCTTTTTTTAAACAAGGGGACTACATTTGCCATTCTCCAATCCTCCTATGGCCAAAGAGGATTCAAAGATCATAGCTACTGAGCCAGCTATCTCTTCTCTCACTAACCAAAGCCCCAACAGGTAGATGTTGGAGACTTCACAGCAGATTTTGAAGTTATTCCTTGCTCAACGCAATATTTATCCCTCAGTTGACATTAGTGTTATTGTCACTGGAATAGGCTGACATCTTGATTGAATGTTTTGTTTCACAAGGAAAGGTTGGACAGTCTAGGCTTGTATCTCATCCCTGTCCCACCAACTCCCTTCTGGCATCCATGCTGACTCCATTGCCAGTTCCCACACCAACCTCAGCCTCCACAAGGTTGAATTCTTGGATTCTTCTGCTGCTGGATCCCAATGCCTCGTTGTCGTCATCCCCCTCCACTCCTTACCCTTCCCTATTCCCTCACACCTATCCCTACTCACCCTCTACCTATTTCCTTTGAGCTCCCCCTTTCTTCCCACCCCATCCTTCAGACCCTCTCATCTCCCCTCTAACCCCTCCACCCTCCACTTCCCCCTTTGATCTCCCCTATCTGCCACCCCCCCCGTGAATTCTCCAATGCCCCATTCCCTCCCCCTAATTCCCCACCACCCTCTCCATTCAGAGAGCTACCCCTCCCCCTCTCATTTCTCAGCTTTTTTTCTCTTGTGCCCTCCCATCTCTATCCACCTATGTCTTCTTGCCTGTGGCCCTGTGCTCCTCCCACTGCCCCATCCTCTCCACCAATTTATTCAGGGGCCTGCTTGTGTTTAGCACATACCTTGATGAAGGGTTCAGGCCTGAAACATTGGAAATGCTGCATTACTTTCTGACTTTCTCCAGGATTTTAAAATATATAGAATAAACTAGACTTGTATCTATTGGACAGTAAGAGATGTCTTGATGGAAAATATCTGAGAGGACTTGAAATAATTGATTTGGAGAAGATGTTTGGTGCTGTAGGAGAACTTAGAGATGAAGAAGACAGGGTGAAGTAATTTCCATCTCTTACTGGTGTTGTAAAGTGAATACTGACACAGTCATAGCTCTGTCTACTTTCTTACCTTGACAGTATCAGTTCACTCTCACCTCTTGCTAGGAGTCATTGGTTAAAATATGGGTCCATTCATTTAAGACAAGAAGGAGCTGAAACATCTTCTCACAGAATTGTGAGTCTTTGGTGAGTTCCATGCTATCTGAGTATGTCCACGATGTGAGAGGCAAATGTGGGATTTACATTAGGTCAGAGGACACAATGAGCATGTGAGTTATCCTGTGAGTGCCAAATGGTGGAAAATTTTTGTAGAACCAAACTGTTTCTGAATGTGTTGAACCTGTGTTCTTAAATGCAAGACATGTGGTGTGTGGAGACTTGATGTGACAATAGCCATCACATGTACATGGATGGAAATAGCTTAGAGGGATGTGAGCAAATAGGACTTGCTCAGTTGGACTACTTGATTGGCATGCATGAGTTGGACTAAAAGGCCTGTTTCCTCGCTGTGTAACTCAGTGACTCGTACACATAGGTTGCTGCATTTGTGGACAATGGAACATGAGGCATTTCTTTGACTGTCACTGTGCTGGGGGTGTCCCCTTTAAATTAATTAGACTAATGTACCACAAACTAATTTGTAAGCACAACCCAGAAAATTATTGGACATCCAACCTACCTCCTACCATGAGTTATTTTGCCTCCTGTACTGCATACTGTGCTCATAAGGTTTGGCATACATTGGGTTGAAACCACAGGCAACAATTCAGGAGGACTTATTAAATGATGCTTTGGCCTGAACTACACCTCATCTTGTCTCTGTGGCTGTTCAGAAAAACATAAGTGAATTATACTAATTTAAGATGTCCCTAGCCTTATTACTCCAAAGTATTTTCAGTTCTTTCCTGACTACTTAGCTCTGTCCAAGCGAAAAGTGGCCTCAGGGCAGTGTGTGGATTAGTTTGCTCAGTCTGAGCAGCAGAAAAGTCAAAGCCCCATCAGAAAACCATGCAGATTGTGTTCAAATGAAAAGGAAAACATGTCCAAAGCATATTTAAAAGCTTCTCCCCCCTCACCCCACCACCTTACTGTGGCATCAGGAACCAAGGCTCAAGGCAATGTGTTTCAGTACAGCATAATATCCCAACCTAATCTGTTCCATGTATAGGGGAGTTCACTTGGTCTCATCTTAAAAACAATATTCCATGTGTTATACCCAACCCTATCCCACCTCTCCATTACTGATAGTTTTTTCTTTACCCAGTCCTGACAACAGGTATCAGACACAAAACGTTAACTCTGTTTCCATCCACAGATGCTGCCCAATCTGTTGAGTGCTTCTTGTTTTTTATTTTAGCCTCCATATTTGAAACAGTGGATCATGATGAGTGCAGGAGGGCATAGTCAGGAGCTACACCAGACACACCTAAAAAGATGGAGTGGCCAACTGCAGCTGCAACAGAGGAGCACGTGCATGCTAAACAAAATTAACACACAGTAGAAAGAGCTCTGTGGCCTCTGCAGCCAGTGTATTGGGGCGAAGATCTGCAGTCCTACACCTCTGGTTATGAATGAAAGTGACCAGTTTAAACAGCATATGGGAGGAGATGGCTGAGAACATTTCTATCCTCAGCAAAGGCAGGGCCAGTGTGTGAGGGCTGGAGACAAGGCAGGGCCAGTGTGTGAGGGCTGGAGACAAGGCAGGGCCAGTGCGTGAGGGCTGGAGACAAGGCTGAAGTATCCACAACGTGCTCATGCAGGGATGCTAATGATCCATTCCAGTTTCTTCCTTTGATCTCAGTCATGCAGTGTGGAGCAGTCCCTTTGGCCTGAATTTTTCATGCTGACCAAGTTGGCATTCTGGGCTTGTCCTGTTTGCCTGCATTTAGTCCATATCCTTCGAAGCCCTGCCCATCCGTATACCTATCCAAAAGCCTTTTAAAGAATGAGGTTGCGCTTGCCTCCAAAGCATCAATTGGTAGCTTGTTTCAGATAAGGACGACACCCTTAGTGGAAAAAAAAGTTCTCTTAAATATCTCCCCTCTTCTTAAATCTATTCTACCATGGGAAACTGCCTGTGTGCACTATCCAGCTGCCTGCTCAAAACCATCCATTGCCCTTGTCATTCACTCATCCTGCAAATTGGAGGAAGAACACCTCATATTCTGCCTGGGCACCCTCCAACTGGATCACATTAATATTGACTACTCCGGTTGCCATAGGCCACTTCCTCCCACCCCTTCCCCCCCCCCCCCCCACCCCATGTCTCCTTTCCTTCAGCTTGCATTCTCTCTCTCTCTTCCCTTTTCCCTCTGTCCCTTTGACCCCAGCTCTGCATTCACAGAGCCAAACCCCCCCCCCCCAAATCAATTCTCATAATTTCTTTCTCCTGATCTCTTCTCCATATCCAATTATCTGTTGGTCTGCTCTCATCCTTCTGTCCTTTCATTTATTCTGATGCCTGCCTATTTTTCGCTCATACTTTGAGGAAGGGCTCAGGCCTGAAACATCGGTAATATGTCTTTACCTCCTATGGATGCTGTGAGATCTGCTGAGATCCTCCAGCATTTCTGTGTTTTTAATTCATTCCCTCCTCACTTCCATACAATTATTGCAGGGTGTACCATCCACAAAGCACACTGCAGTTACTCGCCTGGGTTACTCAGAATTAGAATCAGAATTTATTGTCATGAACAAGACACAAAATTCATTGTTTTGCAGCAGCCTCACGGTGCAAATATTCATACAAACCACCTTACAACAATAAATAAAAATAGTGCATGAAAAGTCAAAACAAGGCAGTGTCTTTGGTTGATTGATTATTCAGGAATCTGATAAAAGCAGGGAAGAAGCTGTCCTTGTGCCACTGAGTGCTCATCTTCAGGCTCCTGTGCCTTTTTCCCGATAGTAGCAGAGTGAAGAGGGCAAGGCCTGGATGGTGGGGGCCTTTGAGGATAGAGACTGCTTTTTTAAGACACCGCCTTCTGTAGATGTCCTAGAAGGAGTGAAGGCTGGTGCCTGTGATGTCACAAGCTGAGTTAACAAGCTGAGTTTTTCTTGTCCTGACCGTTGGCACCTTCATACCAGACAGTGATGCAAACAGCCAGAATGCTCTCCACGGTACACCTGTAAAGGTTTTCAGGAGTTTTCAGTGACATACTGAATCTCCTCAAACACCTCATGAAGTATAGCTGCTGGCGAGCCTGCTTCATGATTGCATTGACATGGAGGCTTCAGGACAGATCCTCGAAGATGTTGACACCCAGGAATTTGAAGTTCTTGACCCTCTGCACTACTGAGCCCTCCATGAGGACTGGTTTGTATTCTCCTGACTTCCTCCTGAAGTTCACAATCATCTCCTTGGATTTACTAATGTTGAGTGCAAGGTTGTTGGTGTGACACCACTCACACTTCCTCATTGCCATTTGTGATTCTGCCGACAACCATGGTGTCATCGGCAAATTTGTAGATAGCATTTGAATTGTGCCTTGCCACACAGTCGTGGGTGTATAACGAGTAGAGCAGTGGGCCAACCTGCCAGACTGACCAGCTGGGAGAACAGGGCAACAGGAGGACAGGGACTGCAGTGGTTCAAGAAACCAGCTCACCTCCACCTTCTTAAGGCCAACCAATGATGGTCTTGCTAATCACATCCAGATGCCCACAAAGTAAACAAAAATCAGCCCTTTGACACCGTCACTGCAAGTTCTAATCTGGGCCTTCTGGAGTTGAATTGCCCTCCTCAGAGTTGGCAGATGAGATATCCTTGGTATCCGACTTCCTGCCTGTCACTTGACCCTGTGAATAGCATACAAAACCTGCATCTGAGCTTGCAAAGCAAATGAGGTCAGACTACATGCCCGCGGCCCTCTTCTTCGGTACCTCAGGAGGCCTTAACTGAAACATAGGAGTCAGGGAAGGAGATAAATAGGATATAAATCAGGAGAGACTGTGGTAGGAAATGGATTATCCATGGATATCCCACATCCTCTGCAAACTTCACACAGCTGCCGATCATAAATTCACAACAGCTACTCCAGACCTCTGAGTCATGGAATTTTACAATGTGGAACTTGTCCATGCTGACCATTCTCTCCCTCAGTTAGTACCATTTGCCTGCATTTGGCCTATCTCTCTCTAATCCTTTTCTATCCATGTACCTGAATAAATGTCTTTTGAATGCTTCAATTGTACCCACTTCCTCTGGGAACGTTTCACATGCCTACCACCCTCTGTATGAAAAAGCTGCCCTCTGAACACTTTCAAATCTTTCCTCATTCATTTTATATTTCCTACCCTTGGTGAAAAGACTGTTATCATTCACCTTATCGATATCCCTTGTGACTTTATAAACCTCTGTCAGGTCAATACTCAACCTCATACGCTTCAGGGGAAAATGCCCTTGCCTTGATCCTTTCGGTCTCCTGAAACAGCTCTCATCAACCTCTCCCACACAACAGAAGGAAGTGTCTCACTGAATGTTGTAAGAGGTCTGGGTGATGCATATGCTATGGATAAGTAGCTGGACAAGCACATAAGTTATGAAATATGGAATTGAGGCTTGAAGTAATGTCTAAGGGTAATTTGGGGCATGTGAATATTGGGTCAAAATCCTGCTTGATGGAGATCACAGTTAATTGGTTGGTGAGATATATTGAGGTTCATTAGATGATTAATAGAACTGTTTAGGATTCTGGAAAAGATATTGACCATACTTGTGAGGTCATCAGCTTTTAGTGGCAGCAATAGGATGAGTTGATAGAATGGGCCATAGTGGTCTAAGTCTTCAGGGAACCTGATCTATATAATCTGCCATTCTTTTGTGGAGAAATTATATCCCAGCTCCATCCCGTTGGTGGAAGTGCGGGACCGAGTTTGCTGCAGTGATTGGCCGATGCTTAAATTCAAATTTGAAGAAATACCAGGTAGTGTTGAGTGGACTGTACAACCAAGAAAGTGTGCAGGCCTAATCAGTGGTGACCAGGTGGGTTCTGCTTGACTCAATGTTTTTTCTCTGTCCTGCAGTTGGACCTGCTGGTGGAGAAACACAGAGAAACCTATCGACGCATGTTGGAACAGCTGCTTTTAGCTGAAAAGTGCCACAGACGAACTGTCCATGAATTGGAAAATGAGAAGCACAAGCACACAGATTACATGAACAAGAGTGATGATTTCACCAACCTCCTGGAGCAGGATCGAGAGAGGTAGGAGAAAAGGCAACCATTCTGCTCAGTACATTGAGTGATACAATTAATTTGCCTGACCTTAGGACTTTATAATAAGCAAAACTAATTAACATAACAATTCACTACTGACAGGAACACATGGATTCCTGGAGAAACACTGCAGGTTGGTCACACAGCAAAGGGTTTAGTCCATTCAGAATGATAACTAAAATGGCATAGTTTATTATTGCTCTATCATATTAGACAGTGTGACTGTTCACTTGTGACTGTAGTGACGGCTACTCTGCTTACTGAATAACTCCACAACCAAACGGGTTGAGTTCAGTGAGCAAAACTGATTTACTGAGGTCTGCCTGGCTGTTCTTATTCTCCCAGCCTGGACCTGGCTGAGAACTGTGCCGTGGGTCCGGACGTCAACAGGGCATCACGTGGGCCGCAGAGTGTGGGCTTCTAAGCCTGGTGCTGAGGTTGGGAAGAAATCCATGATGACGCCATTTTGGCCGGCTGCCCTGCCGGGGGGCGTGATATGTGGGGCTGGTTCGTCTGCCTAATGGCGTGCCGCCACACAGCTCCCCCTCAGAACCAATGCCAATGTCCTTCTTTGGTGGGCCACATCGCTTCTTGGGCTGGGCCGCGACGACTGGTTCATTGGGGTCGAGGCGTGCTGGCTTCAATCTGTCCACAGTAAATAGTTCCCTCTTACCATTGATATCCAGTGTGAAGGTGGATCCTGAACACTGGATGACTCTGTACAGCCCTTCGTACGGTCTTTGAAGTGGGCGCTGTGGACGGGCTTCATCTGACGAAGACATATTCAGTGGAATACAACTCACTTGGGATGTAGGAAGCCTGTGTGCCAAGTCTGGATGGTGGTGGGGGTGTGAAGGAGTCCAACTAGGTCCGGGGGTAGGGAAGTAAACTGTGCGGTGACTGTTGAGGACTGTGAGGTGCATTGATAAACTCAATTTATCAATATAGACCAGCCACCGTAGACCAGCTCGACTGATGCCATCTGCAGGTCTTCTTTGTGTGTTGAGAGAATGCCCAGGAGTACCCAAGGCAGCTCATCCACCCAATCAGTGTTGGTGAGGTGGGCCATAAGTGTCAACTTAAGATGACGGTGAATTGCTCGACCAGTCCATTGGCTTGTGGGTGATAGACCGTTGTGTGATGCAGCTCAATTCCCAGTCTGTTGACGAGCTGTGCCCAGAGCGCTGAGGTGAACTGCATGCCTTTGTCGCTGGTGATGTGGGTCGGGACGCCGAACCGGGCAACCCAACCATTCAAAAGTGCTCAGGAGCAGGAGTCTGTGGAGGCATCTGGCATTGGAATTGCCTCAGGCCAGTGAGTGGTACGGTCTACCACCATGAAAAGGTAGCAGTTACCTTGGGAAATGGGTAAGGGGCCGACAATGTCCACATGTATGTGGCTGAACCGTTCTCGGACATGTTCGCCCTGCACGGGCACTCTGGTGTGCTTATGTAGCTTGGAAAGCTGGAAATGGGTGCAGGTCCTGGCCTAGTTTGCAATCTGCTTTCGAAGCCCATGCCAGACGAAGCGTTCTGCCACCATACGAACCGTGGACCTGATGGAAGGGTGGGAAAGGTCATGGATATGGTGGAAGACTTGTCTGCGCCACTGCTGGGGTACCACTGGTCGCAGGGTACCCATGGAGACATTGCACAGGACGGTATCGTCACCGAGATGAGTCGGGAGGTCCTGGAACCGCAGGCCTGTCCTGAAGGTCTGCTTCTCTTCATCAGACTTCTGGTCCCGGGCAAGCTGGTTGTAGTCTAACCTGGATGTCAGCGAGTAAATTGCCGGTCGGGAGAGCGCGTCGGCGACCATGTTGTCTTTCCCTGCCTTGTGCCGAATGTCGGTGGTTAACTCCGACACAAAGGACAGGTGGCACAGCTGGTGGGCTGACCAGGGATCTCTAGCCATAGTGAGCACCTGAGTGAGGGATTTGTGGTCAGTAAAAATGGTGAAAGGCCTCCCCTCCAAGAAATAGCAAAAATGATGCAGAGCGAGGTACATGCCCAGCAACTCACGGTCGAAAATGCTATACTTGCGCTCTGGCAGATGAAGAAGTCAACTGAAGAATGCCAGTGGTTTCCACTGTCCGTTAACCTGCTGCTCCAGGTCAGCACCAACGGTGGTGGTGGAGGCATCGACGGAGAGCGCCGTATGAAGGTCACTGCGCAGGTGGAAGAGCAGGGTAGCCTTCGCGAGGGCAGCTTTTGTGGCTTCAAATGCCCTGCTGGCCTCTGGAGTCCAGGCAAGTGTTTTGTCCTTGGCAGCGATGAGGGCAAAGAGCAGCTGCATGATGCTTGCAGCACCTGGAATAAATCAGTTGCAGAATTGACCATACTTGCGAATTCTAGTAGCCCCTTGAGGTTGTCTGGGCGCGGGAACTCTCTGATTGCAGCGACCTTCATAGCAGCTGGTATAGCTCCTTCGGCTGTGATGGTATAGCCCAGGAACTGGATAGACTCTTTCCCGAACTGGCATTTGGCCTGGTTGATTGTTAGGTCGGTCGGCCAGTCGGGAGAAGGGGGTGCGCAGGTGAGACTTGTGTTGTGCCCAGTCTCTGCTGGTGACAAGAATATCATCCAGATAAATGAACACAAAGTTTAAATCTCTGCCCACCGTATCCATGATGTGCTGGAGCGTATGGGCTGCGTTCTTGAGCCTGAAAGGCATTCGTAGAAATTCAAACAGGCCGAAGGGGGCGATGATGGCCGTTTTGGGGATGTCCTTGGGGTGCACTGGGATTTGATGATATCTGCACACCAGGTCGACCTTGCAGAACACCCTTGCACCATACAGGTTGGCCATAAAGTCCTGAATGTGAGGGATTGGGAAATGGTCAGGTACTATCGCTTCGTTAAGCCGTCGATAATCTCAGCAGGAGTGCCAGTGGACCAAGTGGAGCGGCGAGGCCCAAGGACTGTCAGAGTGTCGAATGATCCCTAGCTCCTGCTGATGCGAGAACTTCTCTTTCGCTATCTGGAGCTTATCTGGCGGGATCCGGCGTGCCTTGGCATGGACTGCGGGCCTTGGGTGGGGATATGATGAAACACCCCATGGCGTGGTGAGGCAGTGGAGAACTGCGGCTTGAGGAGGGACGGGAACTCATCCAGGATGCGCTAGAACTCGTCCTTGGGTTCACTGACCATGGCCATCTGTGGCTGCTCTGTGCGGGATGCATTGAGACGAGCGGATTGGAAGGTACAGGCATCAACAAGTCGCCTAGCTCAGGGGGTCAATCAGGAGTCCGTGGGCGAGGAAGAAGTCGACAATCAGGATGGAAGTTTGGAGAGACAAAACATTGAACCCCCATGAGAACTTCTGCTGGCCGAGCTGGAAGTAGACGGTCTTGGTACCATACATTCAGATCTCCGTCGAGTTGGTTGCACGGAGTGGGGCCATCGAGGCCAGATCCAGGACTCGATGGCTGTGGCCGGGATGACTCTGATCTGGGTCCCAGTGTCGTTGAGGAAGCGTAGGTTGCTGATTGCATCTCGCAGGTAGAGAAGGCTGTGTTCTTGGCCAGCTGCCGCAGCCATTAACAGCGGTCAGCCTGGTTGTTTCCCTGGAATGAGCAGGGCTGATGGCACTTCTGAGCCTTGGCTCCCAGCGCTGGTAGAAGAAGCAGAGGCCTGAAGTGGATGGCTTGCTTCTGGCTATGCTCTTTGAGGCCCCTGCAGGGGCCGAGTGTTCCTCCGCAGCACTAGAGAAACGCTTGGCGTGGCCATACCCAAGGTTCATAACCAGTTGGACTACTGAGTGCTCCGGGAATCATTCAAGCCATAGCTCCTGAGCTTTCTGAGTGACCTTCCTGGGATCATCAAAGCTCTCCTGGAACAGTAACGGCTGGATGTCTTTGGGCATATAGTCGAGGAAGATGGGCTCGAAGAATGGGCAGTTGGTGTGATCACCCATGAGCATGAGCATCTCATCCATCAACGTGATTGGAGTTCTGTCTCCCAAGGCGTCGAGGTGAAGCATCCGAGAAGCACGCTAGCGCCTGGAGAGGCCGAGGGAGCCTGTGAGCACCCGCTTGATGGTCCCATACTTGTCTTCCATAGGAGGGTGCTGGACGAGGTGCAGCACTCATTTGGCGGTGGCCTGGTCCAGGGCGGCGACCACATGATAAAACTTGGTCGTATCTGATGAAATCTGGCGGAGGTGAAACTGAGCCTCTGTGTGGCTGAACCAGATCTTTGGCTCCTGTACCCAGAAGTCAGGAAGCTTGATGGCAATAGCGTTGATCAAGGAGTCGTTCATATCGGGTTCAAAGGCGTTTGAACCTGTCGGGGTCACCAATGTAGCGATGGCTACTCTGCTTACTGAATAACTCCACAACCAAACAGGGGTTGAGTTCAGTGAGCAAAACTGATTTATTGAGGTCTGCCTGGCTGGTCTTATTATCCCAGCCTGGACCTGGCTGAGAACTGCACCATGGGTCCGGACGTCATCAGGGCGTCATGTGGACTGCAGAATGCGGGCTTCTAAGCCTGGTGCCGAGGTCGGGAAGAATTCCCCCAACGGTGCCATTTTGGCCGCTGCCCCGCCACATGCGTGACATGTGGGGCCGGTTCACCTGCCTAATGGCGTGCCACCACAATACAATCTTTTGGCAGAATTTTCTAAAAGTGGAAATCATTTAACTTTTGTAGGTCTCCTGTGAGTTTGACTTTCACTGTCAAGATGTTGATTTAACCCCCTCCATAAATCTTCGTCCGCGAAGCCAAGCCAAAGAAGACAAGAAACCACTTACATATGGATATAACTTACCCATTGAGTGTGATGACTTGTGCAGAGGGGTGGTACTAAAAATTAAAAATAATGTTCATTTTAATTTTAAAGTAGCCAGAGAGGGGAGATTTTGAATTTACTTGGAGGCAAGTGAGAACGATAGGAGATAAACAATTAAAACAAACATGCAGTAAATTGACAGTCGCTCTGCCATGAATTGGACATGGGTGAATATTTTGGATGTCTATTGATCCAAATTAAAATGAGTTTATTATAAACAGCAAAAATCAACAAGCAACTTAACCTGTTTCATCTAAGCTGATCCAAGATAGAAGAATTCCACGTTTATTTTGGTCATACTGTCCCATTCAGTATGGGACTTGAGAGACTGTAAGACAGGGCTACTTTGTGCTGAACATTTTGACACTCTGGCCCAATATGCCTTCAATTTATTGTGTGAAACAGGAACTCCATTATTTTACTGTGACCCACACTATTGAGTAGATTAGATAACTCAGCAATGTGCACCTCACACAAAGTTGGTCATTGGTAACATCAGCACTCATCTAACTACAAATCCTTTCCATCATCTCCAGATTCCCCTTCATGTTTCACGCCATCCACATATGGAAATAGGTCACCAATCCAAGTTCAAGTTTATTGTCACATGTATGCAGGGGTGCAGTGTTGCTGGAGCTCACTGGAGCCCTGCTCTAGCACCTCAGGGGGCAGCTCTGGTACCTCCTTGTCACTCCTTTTGGTGAGCGCTGGCACCTAAAAAAATTAGCACTACACCCCTGCATGTACTGAGATATGGTGGGAAAGTTTGTTTCGTCAGCAAACACAGCTGAGCAGTAAAAGCGTGGTACTGAGTGCATAGTGACAGGGATATAGCGAGCGATCAGTTAGTTCAAAGCATAGGCAACATCACTTGAGCGAGGATCATTCATGAATCTGATAACAGTGGGAAAGAAACTGTCATCAAATCTGCTGCCTTCTGATCTCACACTCGTGAATCTTATTCGTGAAGGGAGGAGGGTCGAGAGAGAAGAGGTAGGATTTTCATATAGAAAATCAGAGAAACGCAGAAGTTGCAGATGCCGAAATCTTGAGCAAAGGATTGCTGGAGGAACTTAGGAAGTCAGACAGCATCCATGGGTTGAAATGATGAGCCACATTTTGGGTCTGAACCCTTTGTCAAGACAAAGATAAAATAGGTAAAATTACACAAAAAAGGGGAAAGGATCTGGGGAGGGGACTAGAGGGAATGGAGTATAGGATATAAGGTCTGGGAGGTGTAGAGACAGGCAGAGAGAGAAAAGTTGGAGAGAGAGAGAAAAATATATAAAGTTCAATAGTAGATAAAGAGATCAAACAGTGAAACCAGATGGGGGTTGGAGTTACCTAATCAATGTTTGTACCATTATGTTTAATGCTGTCCAAGAAGAATAGAATGTATTGTTTCTCAAGTTTATGTTTAGCTTCTCCCTGACAATGGATGAGGCCGAGGTCAGATGCGTCACTGTGGGAATGTTTGGGGGAGGTGAAATGTTCATTTGCAGGAAGCTGAAGTTTAGTACCACAAGCAGAGCGAAGGTGTTTGGCAAAGTGGTCACCCAATCTGTGTTTGGTCTCACCAATGTAGAGAAGGCCACACTGGGAAGGTTTGGTTGTGGCCCAAGATTGAGGTGAGGGAGGAGATGTTGGGACAGGTTTTGCATTTCCTGATGTTATGGTAGGAAATGCCCAAGAGGGTGGGAGTTTGGGTGGGAAGGCAAGAGTGCACTCGGGAGTCTCAGAGAGAGATCCCTGTGAAAGTGGATGGGGTGGAGAGTGGAAGATGAGGCGAATAGCTGGATCATGCTGAAATATGTGGAAGATAATGTAATGGATACAGAGGCATGTGGGGTGGAAAGTGAGAACCTGAGGGACTCTGTCCTTGTTCTGCCTGGAAGGAGGTGGAATGAGAGCAGAAGTATGAGAAATAGAGGAGATACAGTTCCATGCTTTATCAGTGACAGTAAAGGGGAATCCACATTTATTAAAGAAAAGGGACATTTTGGATGCCCTTGAGTGGAAAATTTTATCCTGGGAAAAGAAGAGCAGAGGAGGAGGAATTGGGAGAAAAGGATGGTGTCGTTACAGGGACAGGAAGCAAAGAGGAATAATCCAGGTAGCTAGGAGAGTCAGTGGATTTGTCCATTGATAATTTATTCCCTGAAATGAAAGCAGAGGGGTCAAGATAAACGAAAAAGCTATCAGAAACAGTCCAGGTGAATTTAAAGGCTAGGTTGAAGTCTTTTAACATGTTGGCTTTTTCATTGTTGCTTGGTCAAAACCCTGGAACCTTAGAATCAGACCATTCTTCCTTGCCTATCCACATTAACTACTGGGCACCCTTAATCCCATCACACAATATTTGGACCACAGGCCACTATGCCTAACTGATTCAAGTGCTCAACTAGATATCTCTTAACTGCTGCCGGCGACCCATTTTCCTCCACTCTCTCACGCTAGATGTTCCAGGTACTAACCACTCTCTGGGTGAAGATGCCCCCCCAAACTCCCCACTCAGATACACTCTGGATCTCTTACCCCTTACCCTAAATCTAGTTTTATATCTTTTTGATATTGGGAAAAGATTTCTGCAGCCGCTCATAATTTTATATAGCTCAACATTATCCCCTCCTAACCTTCTCTGCTCCCATGGAGAACAACCTACCCTCAGCAGTCTCTCCTCATAGGTGACTGCTCTATCCCAGGCAATGTTGTGGTGAATCTCCTATGCACCCTCTGCTTCTCTACCACATCTTTCTGATTGACCACACATGTTCAGGAAATGCCTTGTTACCACCTTCCCAAGGGCAATTAAGAATATGCTGTACATGCTGCCATTCTGACAATGCCCACATCTTGAAAAATGAACAAATAAAATTTGCTAGCATTTCAAATCTATCCCAGAGGATCTTCAAAGGATAGAAAATAAATCTGAGTGAAATGCTGTGAACTATCTCCATCATATACAAGTGTGCAGTGTGAGCAAAGAATTTTTTTTTGTAGTATTACATCCATTATCATCAATTTCTTTTATTAACTTTATTCTTTCAATGTGCTTTCAACAAGTTTCAACCAGCACAAGAAGCTCATGTGTTTGACGTTAAAGTTAAAAGTATATTGAAATATCACTCCAGTTGAATGGTAGCACATGTTAATGGTCAACCTGCCACCGAGGTAAATGTAAAAGGAGCTGATGAGGAGCTGGCTTCCTGTCATAGTCATATATCTACTTTTACACTCTATGTTCAGATCTGCTGTGACTATAGGAAGGATGACATTATGTTGGAAAGGATGCAGAGAGGTTCACCCGATTGTTGATAGGACTGCAGGGCAGCATAGGCTAGGTAGGAGTTTTCTGCTTGGAGCATGAGGTTAAGGGATGACCTTATGGTGGTTTATAAAATCATGAGATGCTAAGGGGTGACATGAAATTATGAGGGTCATGGATTTAGTGAAAGTTCGGAGTCTTTTTTTCCAGAATAGTATGGGGGGAATACATTTAAGGTGAGAGTGGAGAGATCTAATGGGAAGACATTGGGGCAGATTTGAATAGGAAGTGTTTAGGATGCAGCCAATGGGACAAGCCAGAAGCCACAGTAGTCGACATGGATGAGTTGGGCGGAAGGGCCTGTTCTGTACTGTATAACTCTATGACTCTCAATGATTGCTTTAGAACTGTTTTCACTCAGCTAAGGTATCGCATTCCCAATGCTCACTTTTGCTCCAGCGCTGGCCTAAGGCTTCACTACATACAACATATGGATATCAGTGATAAATATTCATTATTTGCCAACTTTTCCAGGATACAACTTAATTTTAATGTTCTACAGATTTGGAGGTGAAAAGAATGACTCTTGTGTCTGATGGTTTAGTCGTGATTCTATAATTTGGATGTTCGATCGTCTTTATCATTGACACTGTAGTGAAATTTCTGTCAGTGTACAGGTGTGTTATTTCACCCACATCGACACCCATCCTTATTCAGGCTTGTAAATATTATACTGTAGTCTGTTACCTCTTAGAACATTGAGCAGTGTAGCACAGGAACAGGCCCTTCTGCCCACCATAATCTGTGCTGAACATGAGGCATCTCCCCGGACAAGGTCTATATACTCCCATTTCCTGCCTGTTAATGTGCTGGTCTAAGTGTCTCTTAAATATTGCTATCGTATCTGCTTTCACCACTTCCCTGGTGGTGTGTTCCAGGCATCTATCATACTTTCTGCAACGAAAATTGCCTCATAAATCTCCTTTGAACTTCCCTCCTCTCACCTGAAAGCTATACTCTCCAGTATTTGACATTTCCACCCTGGAAAAAAAGACTGTCTAACTGATCTACTTCTCTCATAATTTTATAAACTTCCATCAGGTCACCCCTCATATGGACATCAGTGATAAATATTACTTATATGCCAACCTTTTCCAGGGTACAACTTAATTTTAATGTTCTACAAATTGGGAATTGTATAGAATGACTCTCATGTCTGATTGTTTGATCGCGATTCCATATTTTGGGATGTTTGATCGACGTTATCATGTCGCTGCTGTGAAATTTCTGTCAGTGGATCCCAAGTTTGTTCATGCTTTCATTGTAGCTCATACCCTTTAATCCAGGCAATATCCTGGTGAATTGCTTCTGCCCACTCTCCAAAGCCTCCACATCCTTCCTACATTGTGGCAACCGCAGTGGTACACAATGATTCAAATGTGTCCTCACAAACGTTTCATAAAGCTGCAACATGACTCTGACTTGAATACTCACATTCTATTGCACCTAATGCCATTATAAATACATGGATGACCATATATACTGTTAGTTCTAGGTGTTATGTTGCATGAAAATGCAAATTCCTTTTGAGGTGCACAATTCCTTTGTGGTTTCTTTAAAAACATATAAAGCTTCGATGTTTCACTTTTTAGGCCAACAAAGTGTTCTCACTTATTTATCACTGTTTAAATTTTCTGTGCTATAGCCAATTAAAATATCAGGAAGAGAAAACAGATAAGGAGTGGCACAACGTAGCAGTTATCACAATACTATTACAGCACCAGCATCCCAGATTCGAATCCAGCGCAGTCTGTAAGGAGTTCGTACACTCTCCTCAAGGGTTTCCTCTTGGTGTTCCATTTTCTCCCACTATCTAAAAATGTAGAAGGTTTATAGGTCAATTTGTATATTTGGGCGACACAGTTTGAGGGCTGGAAGAGCCTGTTAGAGTGCTGTAACTCCAAAATTAAAAGAAAATAAAATGTGCACTGTGTAAATATATGGCATACATTTTATGCCATTAATGATGACAGATTTTAAAAGGTTTCCTTCTGGTAGTTTTAAGCATGATTGTGCTACATTCTGCTCAATGCTGAAAAGCATGAATCCATAGTGATGTCTACTCATGTTGAAAGACCAGGACCTTTGGCTCTGAAGTCTCATTCCCACCATGCAGTTTGAGATACGGGCAGATGCGCTTTCCCCTCAGGAATGCACAAACACGGCTCCAAGCAATGCATGATTGCACATTCCTTTCTGCTGTTGTCATTCTGGCTCCTCTCCTTATGGTGTAATGTTAGGTCCCAGTCATTTCTGACAGGAAACACTGGTCTGTAACCAATAAAAGTAAGTTGTTCCTGCCCTCTCTCATCACACCTTTCACAGTCATTAATCATCTCAGGTTTTTTTTTTAAAAAGGGTTCATTCTGTAGTTTTTCCTGAAGTACCAAGTACTGTACCATTTCTCTCTTTTTTAGTACTGAGAAGTTTGAGACATTGTGGCAGAAGAAAAGTAGTGGGACAAATTTTGTTGATAAAATGATGGTGCTCTCAAATTTATAAATTATTCAACATCTTCAGGTGAGGAGGGGATGCACTATTAAATATTCTAAGTGATGCAGTTTGAAATAAGTTGTGCTGTTCACTGGTAAATGTAGATAAATACTGTCTTTATTTTGAAAAAGCCAAGTTTCTCTTTAATTGCTTCTGAAGTTGCAATTAAACTTGCAGTGAAGTCTTGACATTGCAACTGTCCATACAAGTTACAGAACTTGTTCCTTGTTAGCGTTGTTTTAACAGTCTGCCAAATATCTTCCCTGGATAATGCAATTTATACATTTCAGTCCTGCAGGTTTTGAAACTTACATTAATTTTGAAAATAGCAAATATTAAAATTTGCACTTTCTTATTATTTTTGTTGCTCTGATGAAATATTGAGTCTATTTCTCTCACCACAGAAGCTGTTTGATCTATCAAATATCTCCAAGCTTTCCTGTGTAACAAGCACAGATGCAATTCTCACTAATAGCCGGTAATTTGGATGTTCTCTTTGCAGCAGTACACCCTTTTGAAGGGGCAATGTCTTCACCAAGCAGAGGAATTTAGATATTCATACCAGCGCAGAATTGAAATGCAAGCTGTGAGGGATAGGAAAGTAGCATAATCAGAAAGAAATTCAGAGCTGAGAAAACTGTCAGCAAAAGCGAAACCAGCATTGTGCCAGCCAAAATCACGTAAATGTGGCTTTAACCAATTCTGCCATATTTCTGAGGCATTTGTTATCTTGAATGGAGTTATTGACGCGGGGCTTTGCCACACCTGGCACTGATTTACTGGTGTCCAGTTTGCTTATATGACATCAACAGAAGGGCAACACCAAAAATATATCTCCAGAGAGGGCTTCAGCCACAATTTTCTCAACAATGGCAATCTCTTTGCGACAGATAAAGCAGCTTATAATTTTGTGAAGGCTCAAATTCAGTGTTGTTTAAAGCATCAGATACATCTATTTTTAAATTTTATTTACAACACAGTAGAAACTGATTCTGGCCATTTAAACCCATATCATTCAATTACACCCAAATTAATCTACATTTTCCATATGTTTCAGAAGGTGGGAGGAAACTGGAGCACCTGGAGGAAACCCATGCAGATATGGGGAGAACATAAAAACTCCTTACAGACAGTGGCGGATTCAAACCTGGGTCGCTGGTGCTGTAGTAACATTGCATTAACCAAGCCACCCACCCTTTGATCGCAGCAGAGAGCTGCCCAACTGTCTGCAAGTCAAACCTCAAGTGGACTGAACCAAAGTGGGACTTCCCAAGTTCCCCAAATACTAGAAGTAGCCCCTCCCTGAAAAAAAATGGGCCTCAGGTTCTTCATATGTGAAATAAGTTTAAAAATAGGAGAAAAGCAGGTGGATCCAAAAGCCATCTCCATCTTTTCTCATGGCTCTAGCTTCAAAAGGGGCACCCACAGTACAACCAGCACTCTTCCAGCTCCTGGGGAGTGCTGTTAGGGAATGAAGGCACATTACAGTGATAGGAGGGGAGGGGATGGACAGCACCTTTCTCAGCCTGCCAAGGGACAGGGTGTCCAGGAGGTAGCATCACTGTGCAAAGGAAATTTGAGAGAGGTTTGCCAGGGAGGTATCTGTAGGGCTGTGTGTGCCCTGTGTTAATGCCGATACTTTGGGAGCCCCGTACTGCGGACAAATGCCCCTTCATATATAAATGGCATTTACAGATAATTATATGTTTCTCCCTTTTGTTGATTTCTGCAGAAAAGTATCCTGTGTAGGCCACAGGGGTCCTGAGGTAAGGTTTTGATAGTGGGAATTGGCAGGTGGTATTGACTGGTTTTGAGGGAAGTGCCAAGCCCAATGTTTGGTTGCCTGTTTTTCTCAGGTAAACATAAAGATAAGCTCACATAAACACGTTGCTCTTAAATTCAAAGTCAAGATCACTTTGAACTCCTTTGGATAATAGTTGGAACTCTCAAGTAACTTGTATCTGGTAAATTTATGGCAGAGAAATTCTGAATGGCTCTTACTCCTGTTTATTGCAAATCCTCAGTAATTGACAGGATAAGTTATCTGAACTCTGGGCAGGTGAATGGGCAGACCAAAGGTTAACAACTGCAATGGAATAACCAGAAGATACACTTGATTATCAGGAAGCACTCAAAAAATTGTTTTGGACTCATTTGGCAAAGCAATACCTAATGTCACCATTAGGGCTTAGGACCAGTTTCCTGGTCTGCCATTGGCCATTGCAGGTATACAAGTTAAATAATGTTGCTGTTACTTTGTTTTAAAAGCTCTCTCTGTAACTTTGCACCCTGGACAGTGTTTCTACTGCTGTTTTAGGAAAGGGTTGACTCGCTAGACTGAACTTCTTCACTATGCCTTGAATAAACCTAAACTCGAGAGAGCACTGAATTGGAGCTTGAGGAGCATGATGTCCCACTGGATGCCTTTGGGAAGAGGGTGAGGAAAAGCCCTGTCCTGTCGCTGCCAATTGATTCATGGACCTAATTTTGGAATAAATTTAGTGAGCCAGTCAAGCATTCTGATGCAGCTCAGTACCAGAGTAGAGGTGGGGTAGCAATGTTAGCATGTGCATTATTTATAGCACGTCCATTCCAGATCTGACCAGTTACAAAGTGTTTTCAGTTCAGGATGTGTCATGAACTTCCAAGCATTAGTGAGAAAAATACGTGTGGTAAACCACTGTAATGTATAATTATCTGGTCAAGCAAGCCTATTGGCCATTTATACCCGTGGCCCCTCACCTCAGGCTCCTGTGTAAAGATGGCTGTTCCACAGCCCCTTGCAACTCAGTGCAGGACAACCGAAAGGTAAGGATATGCTATGTTCTCAAGTGAATTAAAGCCTATTGGTTTCTCCACAATAGTCTCCTGAGTGATTGATGGTGCATCAATACGTTTTCAGTTTATAAGTGAAAGCAATTTTAAAATATTTTTTCAGGTGTGGTGTGGTTCTTGGATATTAGAGTAATCTGTCAAGCCATGAGAAGAAGTGGGTAATTCTAACTTTGTGGTATGACTTCCCACATTTGTCAGGGGTAGTGTTGGAAGCAGATGAGGTAGTATAAAATAAATGGGCAGTGCTGCCATGATGGTGAGTGAGGAGCAGAGACACAGTGCTCATCTGCAGGGTTCTACTATCCGTCCTAATCCTGACAGTTCTGTACAGGCCTGGTGGGGAGCCGACAAGGCTTTTCTTTTAAATCCTGCAACCATGGGCTCTGTGCCCAAGATGGCAGCAACTATTCTGGATAACATACCATGAGGGGTAGCAGACCTCTGGGGGAGCAGCAGACTGGCACTGGACATCAGAAATGGGGAGAAGCAGAGGAGATGACTTGACAGGGAAGATAACTGTGGCAATGGACCAGTGAGGGGCTCAATGTCAGACAAACATTGAAGTATATCATGTATATTAATTACATTTTTAATGGATGATTACGTGACAATAAAAGGAACCTTGAAAGTTTAAGAGGCCTCTAGATAGACCCATGAATGGATGGATGTGAATCATATGCAAGTAGCAGAATTTTAGTTTAATTTGAGCATCATGTTCAGGGCAGATATCATGGAGCAAAAGGCCTGCTCCTGTGTTGTACTGTTCTATGTTGTTCCCCAACACCCCTTTTTGATTCTCTGTTGCCATCTGGAAGAGTGTGACTTCCAATAAATGTGGATGTTTTCTATGAACCGATGCTGACGCCTTGAATGTGCAAATCACAACCCTTCGGCCATGACATCATACAGGATTTCGACCCAATATTGATAAAGCAATTTAAGTATTTTTTTAAGACCAGACAGTGTGGGATTTAGAAGGGAACACATTAATGGAATGGTTTATATGAAGACCTCACTCCTGTTTAACTCTTATTTCCCAGTTTTCAACATACTAGCTGTGGAAAGATGAGAAACAAACTGAAATTGTCTACAATTGGCACAGTGAACTCCAACGATACTGATGGTGATACTGATGGTGCTGGTAAAATTGATCTTCACCTACAGAGCTTCACATTCTCTTAGTGACTTCCCGATTTTAAGGATCCATCTCAAGCTGATTAAAATCCTGTCTGATCTTGGGCATTATCTTCCTGCCTTGTGCACAGCATTTTTTTTTCATTCAATTGTGTACATTTGCCTAGAAATTGGATTGCAGTACATTGGTCTTTATGTCACAAGGTGTTGAAAAATCAATTGTTTTTGAGAGCAGAACACAATAACACCATTGTGCAGTCTGAGTGGTGGAACTCCATGCGCCTTTCCCTTCACAATTCCAGGATGTGCAGATCATCCATTTTCTCTGTTGGATGCTCATGTAATGATGTAAGTCCTTCTGCAACACTCACTTGGAGCTTTGCCAGGAGAATTAAATCATGTTGATCCAAATCAGGCCAGCCGTTTGGTCAGATCCAGCAGAACCATGTTCTCATGACACATTTTGCTCCTTAGCTGTGCAATTTAAAGGGCCCCTCACACATTTGGCTCACACATCACATGACACACTTGTTCTTGGACAATCCACCTTTCCTGTTAGGCATCATGGTCAGAACTGAATATTGATCTTGAGCAATAGAGGTGTCCTCTCCTGTCTCAGTTCCAACCACTTCAGCAGGGTGTGGCTGCATAGAGAACTAAAAACTCATCAGGACCTGTGGAGGATTCCACTGCCTGTAATGCACATTGCAATCCAATCAACTCAGCCCTCGAGGTGACAAAGGAGGAGCACGAGGAGAAAGGGGATGATGAGATGGAGGAAGAGACGAGGATCAATATTAGGCACAGAGAATGCAAGGCCAGGAGGAATTGGTGAAAGGTTCTCCTGAACACCCACTCTATTTGTGTGTCTCAGTCAGGGTGGGATTTCAAGGCCCGTGCAAGAACATTTATTTTGTTTGACTATCATAGTAACTTTATCTCTTTTCCTTTTAACTCAGAAGGATTTCACATGGAGAGAAGATTCTTTTTTTGTCCTCAGAATGTTTCAAGTTAAAAGCATGAAAGGGTAAACGTGAGGTGAATGGATATGACAAGTCCAAAAACCAGATGCAGAGAGAATCCACAGTAAATGGTGGGTGTGGATCGTTCTTAACCTTCATTGCTTCAAGGATCAGCACAGTCATTAAACACAAGGTCACCTCAGCATTCACCCATCACACCTGTGGTTCCTGGCATCCCTCAGCAAGAACAGGAGCAAACTCCCATGACATTCTGCTGACTCCATTAAAGATCCTTCCAGATTCAGTTCCATGAACCCATTAGAGATACTGGAAGTAGCTGCCTCAGAGGAACATAAAAACATTAGAAGCAGGAGCAGGAGTAGGCCATCCGTCCCGTCGAGCCTGCTCTGCCATTCAGTGAGATCATGATGCTCTGATGGTAGGCTTATCTCCACCTATCTCCCTTTTGCCCATATCCCTTAATTCACTACTAAGTAAAAATCTATCCAACCTTGTTTTATATATTTATTTACTGAGCTTCAATGGGCAGCGAATTCCACAGATTCACCACCCTCTTGGAAAAGCAGTTCCTCCTCATTTCCACCCTGAATCTTGAGGCTATGACTCCAAGTTCTAATCTCCCTCCTCAATGGAAACAACTTACCTACCTCTATCTTATCTATGCCTTTCATAATTTTATGCATTTCTATAAGATCCCATCTCATTCTTCTAAATTTCAGCAAGTATAGTCCCTGATGACTAAATCTCTCCTCATCTCTGGAATCAACTTGGTGAACCTTCTCTGCACCACCTCCAAGGCCAGTACATCCTTCCTCAAGTAAGGAGACCAGAACTGTACCCAGTTCTCCAGATGCAGCCTCACCAGTACCTTGTACAGTTGCAGCAATACCTCCCTGCTCCTAAAGTCAATCCCTCTTGCAATGAAGGCCAACGTTCCATTTTCCTTCTTGATAGCCTGATGCACCTCCAAACCAACCTTTTGCAATTTGTGAACAAGCCCTTCCAAGTCTCTCTGAATGGCAGCATGCTACAATCACTTTCCATTTAAATTATATTCTGATCTTCCATTTTTCCTTTCAAAGTGAATAACCTCACACTTACCAACATTATACTCCATCTGTCAGGCTCTTGTCCACACTTAGTCTCTCAGCAGACTCTCTGTATCCTCTGCACAATTTGTTTTTACACCTAATTTAGTGTCATCGGCACACTTAGATACACTGCACTCTATCCCCTCTTCCAGATCATGAATGTACATCATGAACTGTTGTGGGGCCAGCACTGACCCTGTGGCACCCCACTCACTGCTGATTGCCAACTAGAAAAACACTCCTGTATCATAATAAATGTCTAAGATCCAAGTTACCCTGTTATAGAATTGCCAGTAAAAATTTAAATTTAATTTAGAGATACAGCATGATGATATGCCCTTCCAGCCCATGAGCCCGTGCCACACAAATGCACCAATGTGAGACCAATTAACCTGCTAACTCCTTATGTCTTTGTTGAACTAATACCAGTTCTAACCATATTAGGCAATTGGTCAAGAATTTATTGGCCAATATTTGCATGGAGTTGCACACATTGGATGCAACACTAAGCTGTTAAACTTATGATGCAGTAAAATGCAAATGGAAACAAGCCAGGAATACTCAGTGAACCAGGGCAGCACCTCTGCAGTGCTTTAATACAAATAATGCAGTTTTGAGCTTCTAAATCCCAGGGAATAACATTGATGTGAGTGGAATGTAGGCATTGATACCACAGGATGTAAACTTCATTTACTTATCTCATTTATATCTGGAAGAAAATGGTGCAATTAAATAGTCAACTGATAACAGGCAATTGAAACCAGGAACACTTGACTGTGTTACTGAAATCAAACTGGCAGAAGGAATGAATTCTGAAGAACTGCTTGCCTTGGACACTAATAAATGTAAGCATCTGAACATGTATTACAAGCTAGGAGCATATGTCATAAACCGCTCCTCATTTCCCATGCTCCCTGTAGGCTCACCAGGGGCTTGCTTTCCTGCCTTCCCTGAAACTCACTCATGCTCCTTTTCTTGCCTTCCCAGTAAACTCAACTTGCTGAGGCCCCATTTCCCATAATCCCTGTAAACTTAAAATCCCCACGGCTCCATTTTCCATGATCTCCGTAAACTCACCAGGCCCCATTTCCCATAATTCCCATAAACTCACCAGGACCCCGTTTTCCATGATTCCTGTAAACCCACCAGGGCCCCATTTCCTGCACTCCCTGTAAACATCCCAGGTTAATTGGAAAAGTAATTATATTTCCGTGGATCATCTAAAAAGGTGTGATTTAAAACCTGTTGGGATATTATTAGGAATTACTTCCAATGGTTTGGAAAATTAGCCAGTCAATGCTGCCAAAGTCCGGAATGTGTGGAATTATTGGAGCTTAATGGTACTCTGATATTAATGAAAGATCAATGAATTCGAGATGACACATCCATAGCTAATGATATAAAATCAGATAATATATATATATAAGCAGTCATTTAAAAAAATACATGGGATCAAAGGACTATGCTGGATTAGGTTTAAGTTTGATTAACAGGGAAAAACAGAGAGTAGATGATTTTTGAGTTGGGAGGTTGTGAGTGCTGGTACCCAAGCAGTTCATAATCTATAGGGGATTGAGTATAATATACCCAAGGTTTTCATGATACAAAGCTGATGGCAGAGTGAAATATAGAGGATGCAGAGCGACTTCAGGTGGATATACACACCCCCAAGTGAATAGGCTATGAAATATAGTGTGACAAAATATGAAATCATCCATATAAAAACTGAAAAAGCAGTGTATTTTTTTAAAGATTGTGATGTGTTCATGTTGAGAGGATCCTGGGTTTCATTGTATATAAATTTCTACATAATAAAGAAACAATTGGGAAACTGAAATGTGTTAGGCTTTGTTGCTAGAGGGCCCGAGTATAGTAGTGAAGACATCATAACTGCAATTATATCGGGTTTTTGTTAAGATTACATCTGGAATTAATTTAATTTTGAGATACAGCTTGGTAACAGGGCCTTCAGGCCCACCAGCCCTTGCTGTTTAAGCCTACAAACCATCATACAATATTTGGAGGGTGAGAGGAAACCCACGCAGATACAGGGAGAACATATAAACTCCTTACGGAGAACACAGAATTTGATCATGGGTCATTGGTGCTGTATCAAGAGGGAGGATATGATACATAAGGTTTCATTTTATGTGGATAATTTATTAGTTTATATTTATATTTCTGATCCTAAGAAAGCTATTCCTTTTATGCTGTCCCTTCTTTCTGAATTCAGTAGTTTTTCGGGATATTTTAGTAGGCCGAATGGTGCAGCATAGATCAACTGGCTCGTGGAGGTCTGAGCCGGCAGCAACAGGAAGCCTAGTAGCGTCGAGCTTGCTGTCAATCATCCCAGAGGATATCACTTCCGGGCTAAGTGCCACAAAGGCCGTTGGGAATGAGGGTGCTTTAAAAGCACACACCAGAGTCATGTAAGAGAGTTGATCCTACTCAACTCTGGTAACCGGTTGGCATTTAGTTAATCTCTAAATGACTATAGTATAAATTAAATCTTTATAAGAGTGAACTTTTTCCTATTAATAATCAAGACTATTTATATGATCAAATACCATTTAAATTTTTCAGAAACCAATTTACTTATTTGGGTATTAAAATTACGAGAAATTTTCAGGATCTGTATAAATATAATGGTCTCCCCTTGACAAGTGCTTTCCAGATGGTCTCTGATGACACTATCATTAGTTTGTCGTATTAATGCAATTAAAATGATAATTTTACCAAAGTTTTTATATACTTTTCAACCAGTGCCTTCCTTCATCCTCAAAATATTTTTTGACAAGGTAGACTCTAAGATATCTTCTTACATTTAGAATAATGAAAATCCTAGATTGAGCAACTTTTGAAACAAGAAAGATGGAGGAATGTGCCCAATGTACCACCTTGCTCTCCCTAATTTAAGATTTTATTATTGGGCTATTAATATCATATATTAACTTTTGGATTTATTATTTGGACATACATGAATGTACTTTATGGGTAGATTTAGAGAAGAATTCAGTTTGGGGATACTTGTTGGCCTCATTGGTGAGAACCTCTCTACCAGTATTAATTAGTAGACAAGATCTTAACTCAGTTCTTAAGCATACAATAAGTATTTGGTTCCAGTTTGTTAAATTGTTTGAGTTTAATAATTTTGTTTTATCTAGTAAAATGCATCTTAATTTCTTTTTTAAAGCATCAAAGGAGTAATAATCTTTTAAAACCTATTTGCAGGAAACTCCTTAATGTCTTTCAATCAATCAGCAGACTAATATGATTTGAGCAAAGCACCATTTTTTAGGTATTTGCCAATTAAGGACTTTCTGCGAACTTTACTTCCAAATTATCCTTCTACTTACCCATCTAATATGTTAGATGCCCTTTTTCAGGTGCATCCACTTCAAAAAGGATTAATAGCTACAATATAGAATCGGTTCCTTAACTTGCAGCTGATATCCAATGATAAAATTAAAGGTCCTTAGGAATTGGAATTCCAAGAATTGCTTCTGGACGATCAATGAGATCATATTTTTTGATTAGTAAATACTTTATCCATTTGTGCTCATCATTCCTTGGATTCAGTTCAAGGTGGTACATTGGGCACATATGTCTAAAGATAAGTTGGCCTTTTATTTTCCCCATGTAAACCCTACTTGTTATAGGTGCAAAGTTGAGATAGCCACTTTAACTCATATGTTCTGGTCATGTTCAAAGCTAGATTATTTCTGGAAAGGTGTCTTTGAAACTCTAAAAAAACCTCTAGGATTAGAATTACAACCAAATCTATTAACAGCTATTTTTGGAACGATGCCAGCGGAGACTGGCCATGTGCCTGTTTCCACATAGCGAATAATTGCCTTTTCAACATTATTGGCTAGAAAAGCCATATTACTTAAATAGAAGAATCCAAACCCACCTACTCTACTTCAATGGCTCTCTGCCGTCAGATCATGTGTAAGTTTGGAGAAAATTAGGAGTCGGACATTTGATACATCTTTTAAATTTGAAGAAGTTTGGCGACCATTTATTCAATATTTCCATATAGTTTAAGAATCATAATTTTATACTGGATTCTCTCCTAGTTTCTTCTGGTAAATTTTGTTTTAACCAGGAAACCCTTGGTTTTCCCACTTGACTCCAGAATGAACTGCCCAGTCCCTCTTTTTTTTAGATTAGTTAGAGGGGATTTAGCAATAATTTTTTTTAAAAATTTTCTCTTTTTTCTTTCAATTTTACAAGAGGAGAAGAAATTTATGGTTAATATATATTTGTTAAATACTAATATGTTCTTATTCTTACACACTTGTAAATCGCGAATGTATTGTAACCCTCCTCTTGTGTATATTTCGATATAACTCTATAAACAGATTGGAAAAGGAGACTGCTGGAGGAACTCAGCTAGTCTCACAGCATCCTTAGGAGATTAAAAAAACATTAAATGGCCCTACCTCATAATGCTTTATTTTTATTTCATCCGTGTGTCTGTCTAAGAATCTCCTAAATGCCCCTATTGTTCCAACCTCCACCACCATCCCTGGCACTGCACTCCAGGCACCCATTACTCTCTGAGTAAAAAATGTACCCGGATGTCTCTCTTAATCTTTCCTCCCTTCTCTTTGTACCTATGTCCTCTGGTGTTTGCTACTGGTGCCCTGGGAAAAAGGTGCTGGCTGTTCTCCTTATCTATGACTCTAATAACCTTGTTATCCTTTCATCCTTCTTTGTTCCAAAGAGAAGAGTTCCAGCTCTGCTAACCTTGCCCCATAAGACATATTTTCCAATCCAGACAACATCCTGATAAATCTCCTCTTCACCCTCTCCATAGCTTCCACATCCTTCCTGTAATGAGACAACCAGAACTGAACTCAATATTCAAAGTGTGGTCTCACCAGAGATTTATAGAACTGCAACATTCCTCCACGACTCCCAAACACAATCCCCCATTAATGAAGCCCAGCATACCAGAGGCGTTCTTAGCTATTCTATCAACCTATGTGGCAACCTTGGGAGATCTATGAATTTGGACCTCAATGTCCTCTGCTCTTCTACACTGTTATGTATCCTACTATTAAGCATGTTCTTTGCCTTCAAGTTTGACCCTCCAAAATGCATCATCTCACATTTATCTGGATTGAACTCCATCTGCCACTTTTCCGCCCAGCTCCACATCCCATTTACATCCTGTTATAACCTACAACCTTCAACACTATCCACAACACCTCCAACCTCCAATCATCCACAAACATCCTTCTAATTCTTCATCCATAATAATAATTCTTCAATAACAATAATAATAATTTTACTTTAAAATTAATTAGTTGAATGCTTTGAGACATGAGGAGATTATGATGAGGTGTGATATAAAGGAAGCTTTTACCTTTATGTTACTCATACTGGAGTAATAAAACTTAATTTGATTACATCCAACAGGAAATCCCATACATTATATATGAACATGTTGTGATTTGACAAATATAACTCAATGCTCTGTGATCCAACAAATTGTTACATTTTAGCAGTCATTAAAATATCTAGATCTCAAGAGACCATATTGCCAGAGTACGAGGTTCAGTTTGAAAAGTGAAAACTTAATACAATCCAAATTTGATTGTGTTTTTATAAAAAATGCATTATCCTGTTCTGGCCATGTGTTACAGAGCCAAACATTACATCAGGTTGTGTGTGTACAAAGGTACTTAAAAATTCCCATTTGATCATTGGACATTTCTGTCTGCTGCTGCTTTGATTAAAAAGGTCTGAAGGATGTGTGGAGAATAAGCTGTTGAATAGTATGTCAAGAAGGAAGGTCACAAAGTGGTGAACAAAAAGGAACCAATAGTCCTACTAAAGCACCAGAAAAATAGATATTCAGAAAATACTTTTCTTTACTGAGAACAGAAAGACCATACATCATTTGGTTGTGTTTTTTTTAAACTTATATTTGTATTCTTGGATGTGAACACCGTGACCATTTATTATTCATCCCTACTCACCCGAAGAAACAGCTGGAAACACTCAAAACAATTTTAGATGATGGAAATCTGAAATAAAAACTGAAAATGCTGGGATTATTCAGAAGGTCAAGCAGCATCTGATTGTTTCTTCACTGACGCTGCCTGATTTGCCGAATGTTTCCAGCTTCCTCTTTTCTTATTCTCAAGCTGCTGTTGTCCACGCAGGGATTGTAGTCCTGGAGCGCTGGTTCATTTTGACCCGCTGGTAGTAAAGAGATGGCACTGCGTCTCGGGAAGTGGGGGGGGTCTTATTTATCAGAAACTTTGAGATAGTGGTATCACATTCATCCACTGCCCTTGTCCTTTCACGTGATGGAAGTCACATGTTTGTGAAAAGTTGTCAAAGAATAGGTAAGAGAAGGCCATGTGTGAGTATGCAATTTGTAGAATATGTGTTAAATGCATATATAATTACATTTCTGCAAAGTGAGTATTATTAACATAAGAGAGCATGTTTTAAGTTCCTTGGGCAATAATATACTGAAGATATCTTTACCAATTCCTAATTTGAGATATACTCGGTATTGATATTGCTATTTCCAGCCTGTTGCACACACTGCTATAAATGACAGGGACTGATCTTACGCACACTAATTTGTATGCCTCCTCTGCACACTGCTGGAGGAATCACCCTGCTTTTATCAGATAAAGTTACCAATCTTGTAATTATTTCATGTTCCTCCACACTTTAGCTGAACTTGATTTTCTCAGTGAATCAACTTAATTTGATGTAACAAAAGTTTGAGGAGAACCTAGTGGTGTCAGAGAAGACACATTTATCCAACTTTCCCCCCAGAGGCCACAGCTCTAATCCAGGCAGCATACTGATAAATCTCATCTCTGTACCCTTTCAAAAGTCTCCACATCCTGAAATGGGGTGACCAAAACTGCAGACAGCACTCCCGAGTGAGACACTCATTAATTTCAATGGGGTTTACAGGGGAAAATATTTCAAAAATAATTAAAGCAAAAACTAAGAGATCTAGTATTTTTTTCAAATTAGAGTAATTTTTAAATAATTTATTTTGATTTTGAATTAAGTGCCAATGAAATTTTTAAAAATGTAGAGGTTTTGCAGCTAGCAAAGTCTCTCCTCAAGTTCTGCCAGCTGTGCAAGTCTGCATCTGACCAATGAGTCAGGCCATTCGCATCTAGCCCAGGAAAATCTGGGTCCACTAAATTCTATCCTAACATCTTCTAAAAGTGATAAATGTAAAACTGAAGATGGTTCATTGAATCATATGTTTTGGTCACGTCCTTCTCTTCTTAATCATTGGGAAGGCATATTTCGTTCACTATCTTTTGTTCTTAATATTAATTTGGCACCATCTTCTTGTATTGCCTTGTTTGGAATATGTGGGCCGAATGATCTGATATTGAATTCTTCATAATCCTATGGAGTAGCTTTTGCTTCCCTGATTGCCAGAAAGGCCATACTAATGAAATGGACAGATGGTGTCCCTCCCACTCACATTAAATGGTCGCCTGATAGGATGGCTTGTTTTTCTTTAGAAAAAAATTAAATGTTCCACTACTGTAATGAATGTAAATTTTATTTCTTAATGGGATTCTTTTCTTAATTATTTCCCAAATTTGTAAGCTTAACTAATTTTTGATTCTTGACCTTGTTGTTTTTTTTTCATTATCAGATAGTAGTCTATGTATTTTGCCACAGCCTCTGTAGGTAGGGGGTCGAATTTGTAGAATAGCTAGGTTATTTTCTTTTCTTTTTGCATGTATTCTTTTTGATAAATGTAATGTACATTTTGTCATTATTGATATTATTATCATATAAATGTGATTATTGTTCTATTCATGTTTATTTACCTAAGCAACATTCATATTATGAAAAATGAAAATCTGGGTACCACACATAATCTCTTTGGCATTGGACTTGCATGATAGCTTTCCTTGGAAAGTTCACAAAGGTTGGGAGGTAAATTATTACATTTGTTCCTGTTGCTTTCAGGAAAAATGATTTTGGGCAGCAGCCCTTGTCTGCTGCAGTCCAACCCAATGAGTTAAACCGATTGAGAGATTTCAGTGGAACAAGTTGGCAGTTCTGTCGCAACAGTTCCAACAGCTTGCATTTATGTACCACCTGACCTTAGCAAACATTTCAAGGAACATGATCAAACAAGCTCTGACAGCAAGGCACATGAGGGGATATTGGGGCAATGAAAGAGATGGGTTCTAAATAGTGTAATCAAAGAGGTGAGGAAGGGAAAGGGTAAAGAAGGGGATTCCATGACATTGATATGAGATTTTATCATAAACTGGTTGTGCTGTGAAATAATAAACACCAGTTTAGAATGTAAAATACTTAATCTGTAAAATCAAAATACATTTTATGCAGCCACACCAGAGGCTTAGGGGGTAAGGTGAGTAATAGGGAGTTTCTAATGTCACTGGTCCTGGGGGTTGGTGTAGCAGTTAAGCATAACACTATTTCAGTGGCAGGTTCGAATATGCCACTGTCTGTAAGCATTTTGTACGCTTTCCCGGAACCTCTGTCATTTTCCTCTGGGTGTGTCTGTTTCCTCCCAAACACACTCTGCCCTGCTTCATATTGTGCAGATACATCCTGCATCATGCTCTCAGTAGTGATGTTTCTCATACGCCAAGGAGTTAAGGACATCGGGCAACATTTTGCAAAGTAAAGCTGGCAGTTATTTACAGAAATGCCATAGTTTTCACGAGCATTGACACTGTTTGGGATTTGTGTTCTTGGCACATGTGGACTCACTGACTGTTCTTTATCAGTTCTCAGCTAAGGCATCACCCACAGAACCCCCAACAGGCTAGGCCAGGCCCAGGGACACAATCTCCAATTATTTGAGAGGAGGGGAACAGTTGCCAGGAACCCAAGCAGCTTATTAGATTTGTTTCTTTGTAATTAATTAAGCTTTGCTCAATGTCACTGTTCAAGAATTATGACAGCTTTGCCAGCATCTAAGAGCCCACTCAAATCTCAACATGGATTTTAGCTGTTCTGTAGGCAGGGCTTGTTTTGGATCTCCCTTACTTGATGGGATTTGCCAATCCACCTCCACCCAGGTATTTGCATACCAAATTCCACATGTACCTCCTTGGCAGCCCCTTTTGGTCTAGGACACTTGCTCCTACACCAGTTCTGAAATGGATAACCAGGCCAATGTTGGGTCCTGCAAACTCTGCCACAGTCAGGACAGTGAGTGGGTGACTTGTGAGGTAGTTCTCTCTTTCTGCCTTTTGTCACAGGGCTTCTGTGTCCTGCTCATCCATTATACTATCCCAAATACATCTCCATTTTGAGTAGTAATGGGCCAGAGATCCTGGGATTCAGTGGGAAACTGCACTCTGGAGCAGATCCTGGAACCCTTTCAACTGCCTGCTTGGTAATCACTTCCCATGACAGAACTGGGAATGGAGTGTGTGACTCTGGAGTCAGACATGCAAAGAAGAAGGACTGTCCCACAAGGTCAATTGAGCTAAATTAAGATGTGGAAATTGGCACTTACACACATATATTCACTTCCATTTACACACCCAGATATACATGCACCTACACAACCACTTAAAAACACTTTCATGCATACTTCTTCCCAACCAACACAGTAATTTACACATGCACCTTCTCCTTTGGCTTGGCTTCGCGGACGAAGATTTATGCAGGGGTAAATGTCCACGTCAGCTGCAGGCTCGTTTGTGGCTGACAAGTCCGATGCGGGACAGGCAGACACAGTTGCAGCGGTTGCAGGGGAAAATTTGTTGGTTGGGGTTGGGTGTTGGGTTTTTCCTCCTTTGTCTTTTGTCAGTGAGGTGGGCTCTGCGGTCTTCTTCAAAGGGGGTTGCTGCCCGCCGAACTGTGAGGCGCCAAGATGCACGGTTTGAGGCGATATTAGCCCACTGGCGGTGGTCAATGTGGCAGGCACCAAGAGATTTCTTTAGGCAGTCCTTGTACCTCTTCTTTGGTGCACCTCTGACACGATGGCCAGTGGAGAGCTCGCCATATAACACGAACTTGGGAAGGCGATGGTCCTCCATTCTGGAGACGTGACCTACCCAGCACAGTTGGGTCTTCAACAGCGTGGATTCGATGCACCTACACATGCAATTACATGCCATGTATGCAGCCACTTGTTCACATCCACTGCCACACGTGCCTACACGTTCTTGCACACAGACCACCCGCACATGTACATGTGTACTAGCATACCACCACACTTGCTTATGCACCCAATCACATGCCTTACACATCTACATTTATTACAACCACGAACTCGTGCACTTGCACATACACACACATGCATGAATATGCACGCACTTGGTAAGAGCAAGCATCTTTAGGATGTTGACACAGAGAACATGCTGATTCAGAAGCATACCCTGAGGCTGAGTAGTGCAGGAGATTCTGGGCCATTGTCTCCACCAGATAAATGAGACCCAGGTCCAATGATGTAACCAAATGGTCATAACAACATTGGAGGCTTAGTGCTGGTGAGATATTCTGAAAGCAAGAACATTGGGAGCAGATCTATCATCAATAGTGTTATGAACTAACAATTTTGTTAGTGATTAAAGACACTTCATTAGCATTAGCAAAGGAACAACAATGGGAAAACTTCACCAGGTTATGGTAAATTCAAAATAACGGTTTTTATTAAACCAATAATAACATGACATTTCTTATTTATCTCTAACTTAAACCCCATTATGTACAAATGTAAATATGTGTGTATGTGTGTGTTTGTTAAATTCCCAAACTCTGAAAAGTCCATTTTCAAACTTCAGCATTATTTTAGTCTTGCCTGAACGTCTTAACTTTTCAGTTCAGAAATAATTATGAAGCGCTTTTAAGCATCACATCTTCAGGCTTATTTAACTTACCATTGTTTTGATGATTTGTCTTACAGAGAGATTTTCTTCACATGAGTATTTTCTTCTCTTGAATGAAGACTTTGAAATCTGTGTTCCAAATGATGAAACTGCTCTCTTTATCTTAAAGAGACAGTCAGAAGTGGGCTTACTTATTTCAAAGCCACTTATTCTGTCTTCCCCTTTTTCAGGAGTAACATAGGCAGCTTTTTCCCCCTCTGCAGGAAATATTGCTATTTTCAATCCTGTCTGAACAGGACGGCGAGTTCCCTTAAAAACTGACCTCTGTCTCTCATTTTGTTAATATATTTCTTGTAAATCTATCATGTCACATGATAAATGACATCATTTCTGTCTTTGAAGTTCATCATGTCTCTTGACATTTATTTGCTTAAAGCATCTCTGTCCACTTACTTACAGAATCAAATTAGCTTTGTTTGATGTTTCTTTCCTGTTTCCAGGCTGTCTGGAATTTACCAACAAAATGGTGTATTGTATACTCAAGTAAACAATCCATTGTTCCACTTATCTCAAGAACCATCAAAAAAAAACTTTCATCTCTTCTCCTTGCAATGTAACACCAGACTCTTCAGCTTTTAAACTGGCTTTTGTAGTCAATGGTATTAAAAATGCAAATACATTTGTTGATGCTGAAGCCAGCTACCAGCTGCAAAGAACCATGTGTGTCTGTAGAATATAAATGAGCCCCGTCCACCCAAAACTAACTTTTACCAAGATATATACACATATATGAAATATAGGTTTAACAATAACCTAAATATTAATATTAACACAGATCCATTACACTAGTCAGACCAGACCACTGGCGACCATCTTCCAAACTACTTCACAAGACGATGCAAGTCACAAACAGTGCTGACATGGACCGATGATTTCTGTTCCTTCATTGTTGGGCCCAACTCCAGAACCTCCAGACAACAGTGCAGGAGGACATTCACTCCCACAACTACATTGATCGAAGATAAAGTTCGCGTATACATCTCGAGGCAACTAAGAGAGTGTAATGTGATTTTAACAAAAAAAACCAGTTGTGTTTGTGAGATCAAGGAAAAGTTGCTACACCATTCAGTGATACCTTCTCCTTTCCAGATGAAACAAGCCAACTACTGTGACTCAGCAACATTCTGAATTTATCTCAGATCTGCTTCATCCCTGCCTCTTGGAGCACTCAAGGACAAAATTACAATGATGAGCACAATGTATGCCAGGAGGACAACTATTTCACAAATTAATCAGATCAAATGCATACCTGGAAGAAGTCTTCAGAAAATGTAATTAGACTGAAAGAATGTTTCAGCCTTTTCTTCCCCCACTGAGTAAAGATCAGACAAAACAAGGACCCAGCTACACTCTGACAGGATCTAGGTATTGGAATGCACTAAAATAATCTTTTCATTCCTGACTTTGGATAAGATACAGCCTGGAATGAAGGTTTGTTGTCTCCTCTTTTGTACTGCAAGAGTTTAATGATTGAATCATCTCAAACTTTTGTGCAATTTCAGAACAGAAATCCTTCCAGATTAAATTTTTTAATTAAATATATTTACAACACGGTAGAAGCTGGTTCCAACCATTGAAACCCATGCCATCCAAATATACCCAATTAGCCCACCAACCCTGTACACTTTGGAGGATGGGAGGAAACTGGAGCACCCAGAGGAAACCCATGCAGGTCACTGGGAGAACGAGCAAACTCCTTACAGGCAGAGGGGGATTCAAACCCGGGTTGCTGGCCCTGAATTAGCGTTGTGCTAATTACCACAGTAACTGTGCACCCTGATATTTAGTCTGACATTTATTCCAGAAGACTGGTGTGGGAAATTGCCCCTGAAAATGGCTCTGTTCTATTTGTGGAAGGTTGCAAAGTCTGTACAGAAGGAGGCCTAGAAGTTCAATCATTTCATAGTCACAGTCTCCAGAGAACCCTTACACATGTTTCCACAATAGCTTTATGGACAGGCATTCTGAGTAAATGGTCTTTTGGTTCTAAAGAGATCACGTTTTCTAAGATTCTTTCAGTGTCAGTCAGTACTTATTAACCTGGTTCATTACTTATTAATTTGGAATTAAAATTGCAGCTTGGCCTTCAAATCACCATGATTGTAAACTGTGTCTTATTGTCCAAAACTGAAGCACAGCTGCATGACAATGCTATGTAACTATGTTCAAAGGTAAAGATTTGACTTGGCACAGAAGGGCTGTAAAACATCAGAGACTTAAAGGAAATTCCATTATGTCACTCTCTCTGCACCAGGAAGCATTATGTAATATTATAGCCATTGTACCTTGGACAACAGCCTGGATTATGATTAATTGGAAGGTGTATTTCATTAAAGTTAATGCAAATCAAGTGATGAAGAGAATACTAAATATTTTCATAGAGTCACAGTGATGTTAACAAAGAAACAGGCCCTTCAGCCCATCAAGTACATCCTGACCTATCAATCCCATCTGCAACTGGGATTGTAGCCTCCTATGCCTTGCCTACTGTCTAAATACCTCTTAAACATAATGATTGTACCTGATTCCACTAAATCCCCTGGCAGCAAATTCCAGAAATCAAACACTCTCTATGTAAAATTCTTATCTCTCAGATCCCATTAAAATGTATTCCTCTCACCTGAAGCCCATATTCTTGTTTTTGATACTACTACCATGGACTAAAGATTCTGACTACCTACTCCCTCTATGCCACTCATGATCTTCCATCAGGTGAATTTCCAGCCTCCTCTTCTCCAGGGAAAACAAGCCCAGCTCTTATAATCTATCCCCATGACTTAAGTACTCCAATCCAGGCAACTGCCTTTACACTCTCTCCAAAACAATCACATCATTCCTACAGTGTGATGATGAGAACTGCATATAGTACATCATGAGTAGCCTAATTAATGTTTCAAAAAGTTGCAATGTAATATCTCAGCTCTTATTTTCTGTGTACCAAGCTATGAAGACAATCTACGCCATATGCCTTCTTCAGCACCTTAATGACCTGTGTGCCACTTTCAGGGAACTATAGACTTGGACAGTCTTCTGTTCATCAACATTGTTTAGCACCCTATCATTTTTAGTATATGCTCTACCTCAAAATACATCACCTCTTTTCTGTGAACTAGGTTGAGGTTTCTCTAGGTCAGGAATTACATTATATTTGGTTAAAATTTCTATTTTTCAGACCTTACCTGATCACCACATTGCTTTGG
Organism: Narcine bancroftii; assembly: GCF_036971445.1. Classification (NCBI taxonomy): domain Eukaryota; kingdom Metazoa; phylum Chordata; class Chondrichthyes; order Torpediniformes; family Narcinidae; genus Narcine; species Narcine bancroftii. The sequence continues at coordinate 97,407,205 of NC_091472.1, forward strand.
CAGCTTATTGGCTGCTTCACAACTCCAGAGACCTAGGTTTAACTTTGAGCTCTGGTGCTGTCTGTGCAGAGTTTTTATGCTCACTTTACGGCCTTGTGAGTTTTCCCCAGATGTTCAGGTTTCCACCCACATCCCAAACATGCACTGGTTAAGTGGGCACTGTAGGCTACCTCCAGTATTGATTAAAGACAAGAAGAATCAAAGGGCAGTTGATGGGCATGTGAGAGAAAAAAATTGAGGGAAATAAGATGCAGGGAATAAAGAGTGGGAAGGACTAATAGGATTTTTTCCCCTGGAACCCAGTACGGACCTCATGGGCCCAATTGGCTTCCCTCTGTATCAATATAAGGCCTATTTGCAGGTTGTACGGATAGTTAAGTATGTAGATGATATGAAGATTGGTGGTGTTGTGGACAGTGAAGAAGGTTATCAAAGCTTGCAGTGGAATATAGGATAGTTAGAAGAATGGGCTGAAAGATGGCAGATGGAGTTTAATGCTGATAAATGTGAGGTGCTACATTTTGGTAGGATTAATCAGTAAAGGTCATACATGATAAACCAGTGGTTCTCAACCTTTCTCTTTCCACTTACCTACCACTTTAAGTATTCCCTATGCCATCGGTGCTCTGTGGTGTGTGGGTGGAAAGAAAAAGTTTGAAAACCACTGTTTTAATCGAACCTAATTGACTTGTTATGTGCACAGTTTCATAACTCCAAAGGAAATGGGCCAATAACAATTTTTCTCAAGCAAAATATTTGGGTCTAGAGCAGTGATTCTCTTCCCACTCACATACCACTTTAAGCAATCCCTTACTAATCACAGAGCACCGATGGCATAGGGATTACTTAAAGTGGTATGTGGGTGGAAAGATAAAGGTTAAGAACCACTGCGTTAAATGGTAGACAATTAAGGTGTGCAGTAGAACAAAGGGATTTGGGAATTCTGGTACATAATTCCCTGAAAGTTGAGTATTTGGTATGTTGGCCTTCATAAATCAGAGTATTGAATACAAGAGCTGGGATGTCATGTTGAAGTTGTATAAGACATTGGAATACTGTGTGCAATTTTGGACACGGAATTATAGGAAGGATATAAACAGAATAGAGAGACTGCAAAGGAGATTTAGACAAATGTTGCCTGGGTTTGAGTTACAGGGAAAAGTTAAGCAGGCTGGGACTTTATTCCCTTGAACATAGAAGATTGAGGGGTGATTTGATAGAGGTTTTTAAAATTATGAGGGGGACAGATAGAGTCAATGTGGACAGGCTTTTTCCATTGAGAGTAGGGGAGATTTAAACAAGAGGACATAGTTGAGATTGAAGGGGGAAAATTGAAGGGGAAAAATTTTAGGGGAAACATGAGGGGGAAGGTGTTTTACATGGACTAGAAGGGCCAAATTGGCCTGTTTCTGTGCTGTAATTGTTATATGGATGGATAATCACTTCTTCATCTTCTTGTTTGGAGCAAGGTTGAGTGATGTGGTTTGAACAGGATACAATAATCATTAGTAATCCTTCCTGTTTGTAAAATTTTGTTTCCATACTCAAAGACATTGTTGACTTCCTCAGACCACTCAACTTCAGGGCTTTAAAATCGCCAGATATAGGGATCTATTTTTGATTCATATTGGAGGTCATCCATTTCTTCATTGCACCAGCAAAATAGGACCAGAGCATTCCAAGACTGAAGCTGAAGAGCGCTGAACAAGTGGAAATCTGCAGAGGTGTTTTATGCACAGCAGTAGTTAAAGTGAAAATAGTTTCTATGGATTATTTATCCAACAAAGTTGTTTCTCTATGGTCTTCTGCTAATGTTGTTATGGATTAAAGGGCCTCTTGTATATGTTGTTTTATCCCTGTTAAAACATTATAAGACATGTCTTGGTTTGGTTAGATGGTGAGAATTGATCTACTTGTCATATCATCGTAGTCTTATGTGGTCCTGGAAGATCGAGGATGACACTCCATTTCTGGGGTATCTGATGAGGCTAATGTGGGAACTGCAGACTTTTCTGTAGGTAGGGCAGGAGGCAGCTGAAGGGATGTGAGGGTGAGTAGTTTGGGAGGTCACCCATTCCTCCTACAGTTGGTCATTGCTCCCTGTGGTCCTGTCATCCGGACTTGGGGTGGTCATAAGCTGCATTCTGTGCAGCAGGGGCCCAGGGTTTCCCACAAGTTGGTCAGGATGGTTCATTTATTTTTTTGGCCTTGAGAAAATTCAAGAGGCTTTTCCTTGGACTGCCAAGAATTTTGGAACGTAGGACGGAATGCCTGTGCTGGGTGCCTGGTGGCTGGATGAGTGTGGTTAGATCTTCGATGCTGAGGGAGGATGTTAACAAGGGTTTGCTTATCTTCCCAATGGATTTGGTAGATATTACAGAGGCAGTGTACACTTTGGAGTGCTTATTTCAAATAATTAAGCCTCTGAGCCATACAGGAGGTGGAGTGACTGCTCAGCTTGGTCTTGTACTTTGAACACTCTTTTGCACAGTTCATGGATAACTACGTAGGGCACAGAAGGCAATGGTAAACATTAAAATAATATTGCCCTTACTCTATTCATACTGATCTTTTGTTGTAACTCCACTCTCTGTGCTGTGTTTTATTCTGCTGTGCTACGTATTGATCGACTTACTGGGTTGCACGCAAAACAATCCTTTTCACTGAACCTCGGTACAAGCAGTAATAAACATAAACTAAACTTCCAACATCAGACTGCTTTCCCTGCGAGGTGGCTCTCGAAATGCAAAAAAAGGTCCACATTTTTAGGAACTTATTAAGGGTCAAGAGATGATGTGGGTAGTGATTGAAAAGTAGAGGTCCTGTCTCCAAGACATTTAAGGTAAGGCCCTTCCTCTCAGAAATTTCAGTGAGCATTATATGGGAAAATCAGGGTCACACACTTTGATTGGACATCATAGCCAAAGAACTGACTCAGGGACAATGGGGAGAGTGTCCACCCTGTGACGATTGAGTGGTCTTTCTGCACAGCGAAGTTGCAGGTTATGTGTCCTTGCTCAGGGATTATAGGAAATGGTCAACCTTGTCCTCACATGCATTTCCAGCGAGGATTATCAGATAGGGAGAGGGCCAAGAACCGTGTTGGTTTCCACCTCCATAAGCTGCCGGCACTCAAACTAAATGTAGCAGCCTCAACAACAGAACAGCATGGTAAAGTGGAGCATTGAACCTTACACTGTAGCCTTAATCGTTTTACCTGAGGATCAGAGCTCCTTGTTCTGTTAACAAGGCAGAATCAGACCAAATGTCACAATCCTGATCTCTGACAATAATTGCATCAGTAATAATTGATCATTAAAGCTGCTGGCAAAAGTTACCTTTTCATAAATTTTCCCTGCATTTTTTTCCTTATCATTGTGATAGACTGGGGAGAGAAAACTTTTGGATTCTGTAACAATCACGGAGGGATAGTTGGCAGACCTGTCAGATCAAGTGTACCTTTGTGAAGATATGACACTGACTCTGGCAATCATTACCTCATTTCTCAGGTGTTTAAAAACAAAATGATTCTCTCTTCTCCTGAGCCAGCATTTGATTTATTGGTGTATGAGGTAATGGTCTGTAAATACATAGCATTGATGTCAGTTTGTTCATTGCCTTGATTCTATCGCCCTTTTTACACAGAGATCCCACAATACTGCTGTAAAGAAGACCTGTCATTAAGCAAGCATTGCTTTTTCACACGAAACCAAAAAATGCCAGCATAATGTGATTCAACGTTGTGACGATCTCCAGCTTAAAGGCGAGACTACAATGACCCCACCCCCCCCCACCCCATTCCGCGTTCATACTTTTTCCACAGAAAGGCACAATATTACTGCCTTGAAGAGGCTGTGTAAAAGGGGCTTAAGTTTAAGCAGCGCCTTTCCAGCTGAACCTACCTCATAAAAATCCAAAGTTCATAAATCTCACTATTTGTTTTTGAAACACAGTGTCCTCGGAAAATAATTACCAATTTGCTACCAGACTAAATTCTGTAAACATAATACAACTCTTAGGTGGATTTGTGAACCATTCCAAAACTTTTTTCACCACCAGAATTTGAACTGGAATTAATTTACTGGGTGTCACTGTTGATTTTGACAGAGGATTAACTCCTGGTCTCCTGCTGAATGGTGGGAATGAGGTGAACAAACGTAACTTTTCCCTCATAGTGAAATCAAGTAATATAAGTTTCTTTTACTAAGCATTGATGTCAGAGATTACAGAGTTCTTCCAAACTCAGCCAGTTAAGGGGAAATCTAAAATTCCTACCACGGTGCATTCAGGTTGGAACATTCTGCTTCCATGTTCAGCTGGAAGGAGCAAAGTTTCAAGCAATGGATTCTGTGGCATGGCAGCTGAAGTCACAGTCCTTTCAGAGAAAGGCCTAGAGTGAGTAGCTCAAGGAGAACTACAGTCACCAATTCCAGCAGGAGGACTTGCCCTCACCATTCCAGTAACATTTGGTGAGGAACGACAGGTCTGGTTGTGCTTGAAGCTTTCATACTGGCTTGACGTTGTGCCCTCTGACTGTTTGAACTCATGCCACAGATGATGTCTGGAGAGTCAAAGACTGAGAGGAGAATAATAGAAGTTTATAAAATTATGAGAGGTATTGATAGGATGGACAGACAGAATCTTCCCCCCACCCCACCTTTGTTAAAAATGTAAAGACTAGAGGACATGCATTTAAGGTGAGAGGGAGAGGGCAAAGTTTAAAGGAGATGTGCAGGCAAGATCTTTGCACAGAGTGTAGTGGGTGCCTGAAACAGGCTGCCAGAGGTAATGGAGGAAGCAGACCCAGTGGTAATCCTTCTGGATACACAAAAATGCAGGGAATGGAGTGGTATATATAAATTGTGTGCTAACAGCAGAATTTAATGTTATATCGTGTTCGGTGCAGGCATAGTAAGCTGAAGGGCCTATTCCTGTGCTGTACTACATGTTCCAGTTACCTGGGCCTTAACACAAGGCAAAGAAGTCCCAGTGGATCCTGTTCCAGGAGCAAGAGCAGACTTTTTATTCCTTCCATCCATCCTCATCATTCACAACGATTCTGGTTGCTCTTCCATCTCAACAACTTCCTGCATTACTCCCATGTCCTTTGAATCTTTTAACATCGAGTGAAGAGATCAGATATGGCAGAACCAATGGGGATGTGGGCTGGGAAGTTCCACAGTGGGGAATAACCCTTTTTTTCAATAACCTGGTGGCAGCGAAATACAACTTTGATTCTAGTCTCCTTTTGCTACACCAGATGGCCGTCATGGACCAGAAAATCTCTAAAATACTGTGATGTTTTCCTTGAAGGAAGGTTGAGGGACTTCACCTTCACTTGTAAGGGCCACATGACAGACTCTTCCTTTCAGATTAGCCTTTTCTATCAATCAGCTTCACGCCTCTACTCTTCCCCTGACCCTTCCCCATCCCACACCTTCTGTCTGCCTAATTTTTGGCACGCCTGAAGAAAGGCTCAGGCCCGAAATGCCAAGTACCTATTGCTTTCTATGGTTGCTACATGACCTGCTGAGCACCTCTGGTAGTTTTGTGTTCTGCACTAGACATCAGCATCTTGTTTACATCCTCCAGGAGTGCTCAGGGTACCCCCATGCTGATGTGAGTGGAGTTAAAGAAGCTGAAAAGGTCCTGGCTCTGCTGTGGAAACATCAGCAAGATATAGTCAGTGATGCTCTGCTGTTCCCATGGATGGGAAAGGCCTGAGAAATGTGGAAGTTCTGCCATGCTATCAGCTAAAGTTCCTGGTCGTGCAAAACTATTTTCAACCAATGAGAAAACAAATACCACGGAAATAACTAGCAGTTAAAAGGCATTATTTTGCCAATCTCAAACAAGGAAGTGATGGGACCATATTTAATGCTCTAGATTCTGCTGCTCTGGAAAATTAAGAAAACATAATGAAAAGCTGATGACTTGGGTATCTCCACAGGTGACAGGTTAACAGATTTAATTATGAAATGGGCTGTTAAATTCAGAACCAAATAGATACCAGTGTTTTCCAAGCTTCACAGGACACTAGATAGATGCACTGTTTGAACAAGTAATGACGTTCTGTGGAAGGAGTTTAGTGTAGGATAGGGTAGAATGTTCCCATCCTTCCCCAGGCAAAAGAGGTCACATATTGGTGGTCTATGATACCCTTGTAGAAGTCAATTGTCACTGGTGTATAATTTTATCTTTGACTCTTTGGCTTGAACAGGCAATGTAACAGTTGCTGTGTGTTGTACTCCCTTTTGAAATTCAGTTCCACTGAGGTCGACAGAATTCCCTTCCTCAATGGGGATCCAAGCAAACAAGGACTAATGTGGGGCAGTTCCAGGGCAGTGACTCAAACATTTATGTGGTGACCTTGGCATGGCATGGTTGATAGCGTTCTCATTTCAGAGTCCAATGTTAGAGATTTCAATCACACTCCAGCACTTGAATACCAGAATTCAATGTTTGAAACTTCTGTTAAAGTACAGTACAGTAGTAGCCAAGGTTTTCTATCAGTTCCGGCTTCAACAGAACCACATTTCAGAGGGGAGTCCAAGGCACAGTTCCCATCGTGATGTGCATTCAGCAATTGCAACGAAGCCTTACTTTTGGCTGACGCAGAATAGCAAGATGGTGAGTTGAAGGTTGAGGTTGAGGTTCCATCTAGTTTTATATTGCGGTAGAGGTCCAAGGTTGCATGGTTTTGTTGTATGGAGATGTTCTCTGATTAGCTGACTCAAGTTGCTACTGTGGGATCTCTTTGTGTAGATATTTGCCTACAAAATGTTGGCAGCTTAAAAGCAATCAGTAGACTTACTGAAGATGTAAGGGCTGGAGGCCTGAAATAGAATGCTGCAAACACTCATCAGGACAGGCAGCATCTGAGGGGGGAGAAACAGAGTAAACCCCATTCAAGTTTGTGGGCTCTTCTTCTGTTTGCATTATTCATTCATGGGATCTAAGTGATTCTAGCAAGGTTCATGCTGATCCCTGTTTGCCATGGAGTGATCTGCCAGATCATGTCAAGAGTTATGTTGGCTATGCTCAGCAAAAGTGGCATATTTCTATCCCAAAATAGTGTGTGATTGGTTTGGGTCTTCCAGCAGTCCATTAGTTTCTTCATCACCATTAGTGATTTTTGCACTCCAGGTTTACAGGCTTCCTAATTTCTCATCTCGCAAGAATTAAGCACCACTCCACCATACCTATGATGCTCTTAAAAGGCCTTTATTATGCTATTATTCTCAAAGATTGCAAATAATTTCCAGGTTTGCACTGGTGCAGATTCCACAATTTTGCTTTGGAATTTGAATGAAGCTGAAATGACATCAGCTGTCCTTCAAAAGACATAATAGTGAGGTAGAGCAAGGATTGAGATGAAAGCAGCCTGACTGCCAAAGATTGCATAACAGGTTCAAACAAGAGAGAATTGGTACTTGTTAACAATAATTGAATGACACCAAGCAACTAAAACAGCTCCACTTGTGTGTTTGGCGTTGTCTGCACTAAAGCTTTGTTTTAAACACACATACAACTGCAGAGGAATGTGGTTATAGACTGAAGGATTACTTCGACTCATCCCCACCCCACCCTCCCTTGAAAAAACCCTGTCCACTACCACAAGCCTAGCCTAGCCTGGGATTTAAACTCAGTTCCAGCTGGATTCCTCTGTTAATTCTAGCTGCTGGTTCTCAGAGTTGAAACTCCGCCTTCTCACTGACCAAAGTTAATCTGCACAATGCTGCCCCATATAAGGAAGGGATGACATCATTAGTTCTTGGTTCAGGACTTCTACTTACTGTATATTTCACCTTTCATTGTCTAATGACATGGCAGGAATGTTATGGTTGATTCCCAGTGGGGTAGGAACCATTGCCTGCTTGTTCTCCAAACACAGTTTAACGCTGCAAAAGTCTCTGACATGGAATTAACTGTGTCCTACCTCTAAGGTAAGAAAGGAGTTTCTCTTTCTCTCTCTTTCTTTCTCTCCCTCATGTTTGCAGTTTAAGCTTCTATGCATAGAGTATTGCTTTTCTCTCAGCTGAGAGATGAATTAACCTGAACACTCAAACAAGTAATAGAATTGTGTAGATGGAGCCTGTTGTTTGAGCAGAACGTGCATCTGCTGTGTTTACATGTCCTCAGCTGGCTTGCGGGCTTGTTTCTTTCTGTGTAGGATTCCTGGATGTTCCCTTCCTTTTCTGCAGTTCTGTGCTCTGAGTGACTTCACCCTGAGAATCATGAGAAGGCACTTGTCTAAGTCTTTGTTCTCTTGTTTTCTTTCTCACCATTTATACTGTTATCTCACATTTACTTTCTCTTCTGTTTGTTGCTTGGTTCGAAATGCCATCCACATCCCCAACTGTTCAAAGTTTCTTTTTGGGGTGGGGCGTCAGGGGAATAGAGGTGGTGGTAGGTTGTACATTGTAGAAATAGTGCTTCAAGGCTGGGACACTGTAAGTTAAGATTTCAGGTTATTGGAATGTGTATTGCTTGAGTAATTATCTTGCACAATTGTTCTCTTGCTTGTAGTTACGTGCTAATGTTTGATTGTGCGCAGTAACTTTCCTGGAGTGTCTGTGTGATGTAGTCATATTAGTATGAAGTATTAACATATGGATTTGCCTGACCCAGATACTTTGAAGTGTGATATCCACTGAGATGAAATCAACCAGTCTTGGCTGTAACGGAGACACAAGAGAAACAGTCTTGGCTGTTCTTTTCCTCCTTCATTAGTTTAGGCTATTTCAAACTAAGCAACTGTTAGGGAATGTATGTCCAATAAAATATTTCAAATCTGTTGGTGCTTTGAATGGGATTGACCTGAGTATGTAAGGACAAACCCCGATACAAAGTTCCTTCCACCAAAGGAGCACCGTCAACACCAGACTCTCTCTGCCAAACCTCCAGAAGCTGGCATCTGCAAGGGTCTGAGCAACTGCTATCAGCCAGTACTCTGCCCTGGATTCAGATTTTAAACCTGAATACATCCTGCCTCCAGGTCTTTGGCAAAGGAAGAACCATCACGCGTGGATGCAGTTCTCACTGATGTTTGTGCACAGTGTGTACAACTTCTGTTTAATATATCCAGAGGGATGTTCAGGGAGGACTTTGTTTTAATCTGTGAACTAAACAACCCCAATTGCAGTTATCATCATCTGAATTGCTGTCCGAGGCGCTGAATCGAAGCCTGTGCAGGTGTGAGGAACCACTCTCAGCTGTCGGTAAATATATTTTGAAAGGCTGTCTGGTGAGGGCAGATGATCCACTGGTGTTGGCCATCTTGGAATACGCTCCTTCACAAATAGTTTGGACAGCCTTAACCCTAGAGGCTGGTGCTTTGTTTCTGACGCAATGTAACATTGGAGAGAACCAGGATGGTGCCAAGTTTATTTCAGCACCAGATGTTTGAAAATCTATCTCGTACACTATGAACTGTGGAAAGATATTGACGAGGCATACGCTGATAGAATGGAGTCTGTATGCCTGATGCATGTCCAAAGTGAAGCTGCTACTCTTGTCCTTCCTGTACAGAAGCAGAATTGTGAGCTAAGGCTCATGTGGGCCTGTGAGTGATTATCAAAGCACAGTGCTGGGCTGGGTCCCACTGAGAGAGGTCCCAATATTACTTCTATTTCTTTTGAAACTTTGATTAAACCACACCCCCACCACCCCAACTACAAGATCATAAGATGTATGAAATTAGGCCATTCAGCCCATCAAGTCTGCTCTACCATTTAATTCATGGCTGATGTATTTTTCTTCTTGACCATTTTCCTGCCTTTTCCCTATAACTTTTGATGCCTATCAACCTCTGCTTTAAATTTACCCAAAGACTTGGCCCTGATGAAGACATTAATTTTCTTCAACCAACCAGCCTATGCCCTTCCTCGTAACCCCCAACTCACCCTCTACATTCTTGGCTGGCATGTCTTCATCCTCCATGCACAGTCTATTTGGTAGCAAGGCTTCTGGTGCCTCTCCTTGAGGAGGTGTGGCTGGTCTGAGATCCAGGCACTCGTGCACCAGATGTTCTCGGCACCCAACTGGCACTCTGAGGCTGTAGCACCTCAAGGTGTACTTGCCTCAGTTGTCCTTTTGTTTTTAACTTGTCAATCATTCTTGCACCAGATACGTGGTCAGAAATGAGCTTTCACTCTTGGAGAAAGGAACTTCACTTGTATATCACCTGTTACAATGAGTGGCAATGTTAACTTGAGGAACAACACTTTGTCTTCTATCTAGACACATTGCAGCCTTCTGGACTCAATATTGAATTCTCCAATGTTGGGTAACTTGCTCTTTCCTTCTGCTGTCCTCTTTTTTCCTTAATTTCTATAGTATGTCCTGCACAAAATTAGCAATGCATTGCACAAACCAAGGAGCTTGACTGCCAGATTTGGCCTCCAATCTCCATTGTTTCCTCTGCTTTTTTTTCTCTTCTACTCTCCCAACAATATTCACCTATATCTTCTCACCTTCTGGCCTGTTCTCCTCATCTTTCCCCTTCCTTTCTCTTCAACCTCCATTTTTTTTATTCCGGTACCTGTTGTTTTTTTTTGCACCTTCTGTGACAAAACGCTGGTCACTCTTTTCCTGTTGATGGTGCGTGACTGGCTGAGTTTCTCCAGCACGTTTGTGTATTGCACTACAATCATAACATCTGCAGACTTTTCTGTTTAACTATGTTCTCTAGTTCCACCCCTTCTCCTCTCCCCTCTCCCATCTCCTGCTATCTAAACAGACTTTTTCCCCCATTGCTGACGCTGGGTTCCAAATCTGAAATGAAACTATTGTTGTCTTTACACCTGACATCTGAGCTCTTGAGTGTTTCAAGCACTTTGTTTCACTTTTGGTCACATTTTAAACAAGAAAACATAAGCTGTCTTTCTGAAGTGTCAGCACATAGGTTTAAAGTTATTGCTTCTTGGCCTTTTGGCTAAGATCTCGTGCAGTACTTTAGGTTTAAAGTTCTTTCTGACTGAAAAATATTTGACTTCTGGTTGGCTGCAGCATGGTGTAACAGCAGTAGTCAGTAGCTCCTTCCTACTTTTACCTTTTCCACCTATTTGGTTCTTTATTTTACAACCAAAGTGTTTCATATTTGACGCCTTTCCTCTCCTTTATTCACATTTACTTTAAAATGACCACAAGAAGTGGAAAATCTGGAAAGAAAGAAGTGCCAGCTAATCGCACTCTGGAAGCTATTTCTGATTGACTGGAACAGCGCAAACAGTCGTTATCCGATGAGGTTAAAGCTATTTTAAATCAGTTTGGTGCTAAAAGAAGTTTGATGTTTAAACAAGGAACACAGTGAATGTTTATCATCTTTTGAGCTTATTCTGAGCAATTTGATGGATTAGAAGAAACGTGCTCCAAACTAAGCAACAGCAATTTGAAGCTAACAGTGAAAGTCGTTAACCTAGAAGGCAGGAGCAGACAACAGAAACTATGTATTCTGGGCTTGGCTGAAGCTACTGAAAGTGGGCAACTTGCAAAATTCTTTTTGGAGTTTCTCTGTGCAGTTTTTGGAAAGGAGTTTCTCCCATCTCTGCCAGAGATTGATAGAGCACATTGATCACTAACGCCCAAGCCAACTCAGGTCATTATATGGCTGCATCAATATCAAACTAAGGATCTTTTGATTTGTGAAGCTCATCGCAGAGGGAAACTTGAATATCATGGTCAACAGATCAGGATTGTAGAAGTTTACTGTCCCCAAATTTTAAAGGAGCGTGCTCAATATAGATTGATGTACCATCAATAATCACAAATGGCTGATATTGTGAAACTATCAGGCTTTTATTAATTAAAGACAGGAACTACCAAGAACCTCTTCGACAGATCAAAGCAAAGAGAAGGGGGAACATGCAAGGGGCTATGGGTAGGACCAGTCTCTGGAGGCGCGTCCAGCCGACATAACATTGGTTTACCACAGGTGTAATATCAGAGTTGTATAAGCGTGGATCCACGCCCTCCCTGTTTATCCCACGTGCCTCTGAAGAAGTGGCTGCCTTTGGTTGAAGAGGCTTGGAATTACATAGATTGTCTCACCATGACATTGCGCCCTGTCTGAATCTCTACTCACTGACTGTAACTGATTAACTATTATTGCTTTTAAAGTGTCTAACACTTGTTATCTAACATTTGTTGGGAAAAGTACTTTGCTTTGGCAACATTTTGTGGGATAAAAAAATTCACTTTGGTTGTAGTTATGTAAGTTTTTTGTATTAAAGCATTGAGCTATTACATTTCTCAGTGAAGAATGTTGAGAATTATACATTTTCTCTCAGTTACTTTATATTTATTAGAACTGTATGAGACATTCTAAAGAATTATTTTTCATAATATGGCTAAAGTTTTAGCAAATTATGTAGTGTCTAGAAGTGTTGACTATATTTGAAAGACCAAATCAGGCCAAGATGCAATCAGTCAGTATACTTTGCAGAGAGCATTTGATGACATGCCAAATGCCATATATGGACACCCAGGAACTTGAAGATACAAACCCTCTCTACCATCATCCTCAGCCTCCCCTTCCTAAAGTCTCATAATAAGCTCCTTGGTCTTACTGATGTTGAGAGCAAGACTTGTTGTAGCTCCACACAAACTGATTCTTGATCTCCATCTTGTGTTCTGACTGATAATTTCCCATATTTTGACCAACAACTGTGATGCTGTCAGTGAATTTATAGTTATTTATTATCAATGCATGCCATTAAGGAGGATGCTTAATGTATCTCTGCGGGGCATCACCACCTGGTTTCAGATACACAAGACTAACTGACCTCCTCAACTAGGACACTGCCACAGTGGAGACCCAATGCTTCCTCTTCCCCAGCAGAAATCCACCAGCATCTTCTGGATCCTGGCATCAAGAGCAGGGAGGCTGAACCAAAATGACTGGCCTATCCCTCGGCAGGAAGGTTATCATTGGTTTATGACCAGCGTCTGATCCTTGGAAAGGTTCCATTGCTGGTGGCTTTCAGTTGATTTCTATGGTGCTCATTTAACTATTTCCTTTTAAACAATGTCTGTTTTGTGGAGGATGCTCTAAATTTAAGTTTGAAAGCCTCCTGTCCCTTCTTCCCCCAAGTGTTAAAATCAGCACCAGAATCTTTACCATCTCCTGTGACACCAAGTTCACACAGGTTAATCTTTCCTTTTCCTGATGCGTGTACCTATGATCTCTGAATATGGATAGAGACACTTCCATTTTAATCCTCCTTCCATTGGCACTCAAGATGTGCTTGGATTTTGTACTTTGTTTCTGTAAAAACAAAAGAAAAACCTTCATATAGCATAGAACATTACAGGAACATTGCAGAATAGGTCTTTCAATCTGCGATATTGTGCCAACCTATGCAAACCAATTCCATAACAATCTAATGCTTCCCTACCTCACACCCATAACCCTCCATTTTTCTGTCACGTCTTTGAATGTCCCTATTGTATCAGCCTCCACCGCCATCCCTAGCAATGCATTTCAGGCACCCACCATTCTTTGAGTAAAAAAAAAACTTACATCTGACCTCTCCCTTAAGCTTTCCTCTTTTTGCCTTCAACAGATACCTGCTGATATTTCCTACTGTCATCCTAGGGGAAAAAAGTGTTGACTATTCACCCTATCTGCCTCTGATGAACTTGTACATCTCTATTAAGTTGCCTCTCATCCTCTATAGCTCCAAAGGGAAAAGCCCTTGCTCTGCCATCTTTGCTTCATATGACATGATCTCCAATCCAGGAAATATCCTGGTAAATCTCCTCAATATCCTCTCCAAAGCATCTGCATCGTTTCCATAATGAAGCTATCAGAACTGAACTTAATACTTCAAGTATAGTCTGAACAGAGTTATAGAGCTGCAGCATTACTTCACAGTTCAATCCCATGACTAATAAAGACCAACACACCATATACCTTCTTAACCATCCCATTAACTAGTGTGATAACCTTGTAATTTTTTTTCTAAAGCCTGTTTGTATTCTCTTCACCTGAGAGTGAAGATGAGTGGGGCTGATCTCCAGGTCACATGGAGTTTCGTGTACAAATTCCCAGGTTGGCAGTGTTGTGCCAGTGTGCGGTGGCTCTTCATCATTGAAAAATAAAGATGCTAAAACCTTTTTTTTTTTAAGTGTATTAAGAATAAAAAAGACACAAGAGTAGATATAGGACTGATAGAAAATGATACTGGAGAAATTGTAATGGGAGGCAAGAAGATGACAGGAACTGTGAGTATTTTTCATTGGTCTTCACTGTGGAAGACATTAACGGTGTACCAGACTTTCAAGGATGTAGGGAAGAGAGGGGGGGTGGGGGTGCAGTCATGATCACCAGAGATAAAGAGAGTAGGAATCAAAAGGTCTAAGTCTCCTGGACCAGGTGGAATGCACCTTCGGATTCTGAAAGGAGTAGCTATAGAGACTGTGGAAGTATTACTGAAGATCTTCCAAAAAACAATAGATTCTGGCAGGGTTCTAGAGGAATGGAAATTGCAAAGGGCATTCCACTATTGACAAAGGAAGGGAGGTAGCAGAAAGGAAATGATAGGCCTGTTAGCCTAACATTGGTGGTTGGGAAATTGTTGGAGTTGATTGTCAAGGATGAGATTACTATGCACCTGGAGTTGCTTGACAAGATATACCAAAGTCAGCATGGATTCCTGAAGGGGAAAATCTTGCCTGACAAATCTACTACAATATTTTAAGGAACCCATCAGCAGACTAAACAAAAGACATGGAGTGTATGTAGTATATTTGGACGTTCAAAAGGTCTATGACAAGGTGCTGCGCATGAGGCTTCTGCTTAAAATGAGAGCCCATGGAATTGCAGAAAGTTACTAGTATGGGTAGAGCAATGGGTAATCGGTAGAAAACAGGGTAGGAATAAAGGGATCCTTTACGAGTTGGCTACCTGTAGGGATTGATGTTTGGGCCACTTCTTTTCATGTTTTATATAAATGATTTTGATTATGGAGTAGATAGCATTGTGGCTAAATTTGTAGATGATGCTAAAATTGGTGGTAGAGCAGGTCATGCTGAGAATATGGAAAGGCTGCAGAGAGACTTGGATAGATCAGGAGAATAGTAAACAAAGTGGCAGATGAAATACAATGTGGGGAAAGTGTATGGTCATGCACTTTGATAGAAGGAATAAAAGGAATGTGGAGAAAATTGAAAATTCAGAGATGCGAAGGGACTTGGGAGTCCTCGTACAGGATACCATAAAGGTTGACCTCCAGGTTGAGTTGGTGGTGAAGAAGGCAAATGGAATGTTGGCATTCATATTGAGAGGAATAAAATATAAAGCCTCAACATCACATCCCTGCTCTAATAAGGCATTGGTGAGGCCTCATGTGAAGTACAGGAGATAATTTTTGCCTCCTTATTTAAGGAAGGATGTGCTGGCATTGGAGAGGGTTCAGAGAAGATTCACAAGAATCTTTCTTGGAATGAAAGGATTAGCATATGAGGAACATTTGATGGTTCTTGGACTGAACTGCTGCAAGTTCAGAGGAATCGGGGGGGGGGGGGGCCTCATAGAAGGATTTTGAATGTTGAAAGGCCTGGACAGAGTAGATGTGGCAAAGTTGTTTCCTATGGTAGGGAAATCGAGGACAAGACGACACAACTTCAAGATTGAAGGGAACCCATTTAAAACAGATGAGACAGAATTTCTTTAGCCAGAGAGTGGTGAACCTCTGGAATTTGCTACCATGGGTGACTGTGGAGGCCAGGTTGTTGGATGTATTTAAGGCAGAAATTGATGGCTATCTGATTGGTCAAGAGACTTCTCAGTAAGTTACAGGAAAGTGGAGTCCGGGGAAGTCTATTGGCCTGGATTGAAAATTGGTTGTCTGTCAGGAGGCAGAGAGTCGGGATAAATGGGAGTTTTTCAGGTTGGCAGAGAGTGGTAAGTGGGGTGCCGCACGGGTCAGTGTTAGGCCCATAACTGTTCATCATTTACATTGATGACTTGGAGGAGGGAACAAAATGTGGTGTAGCCAAGTTTGCGGATGACACCAAATTGAGTGGAAGAGCAAATTGTAATGAGGATGTGGAGAGTCTGCAGAGAGATATAGTTAAGCTGGATGAGTGGGCAAAGGTCTGGCAGATGGAGTACAATGTTAGTAAGTGTGAGGTTATCCTCTTTGGCAAGAAATATAAAAGAGCTGAATATTATTTAAAGGGTGAAAAACTACAACATGCTGTTGTGCAGAGGGACTTGGGAGTGCAAGAATCGCAAAAAGTTAGGTTGCAGGTGCAGCAGGTTATTAAGAAGGCAAATGGAATGTTGGCCTTCATCGCTAGAGGAATTGAATTCAGGAGTAGGAAGGTAATGTTGCAACTGTATAAGGTACTGGTGAGACCGCACCTGGAGTACTGTGTCCAGTTCTGGTCTCCATATTTGAGGAAGGATATACTGGCTTTGGAGATGGTCCAGAGGAGGTTTACTAGGTTGATCCCTGGGATGAAGGGGTTGACTTATGATGAAAGATTAAATCGTATAGGATTGTATTCGCTCGAGTTCAGAAGAATGAGAGGAGATCTTATAGGAACATATAGGATTATGAAGGGTATGGATAGGATAGATGTAGGAAGGTTTTTTGAGCTGGCCGGGGAAACTAAAACGAGAGGACACAGTCTCAAGATTCGGGGGAGTAGATTTAGGACAGAGATGAGGAAAAATAGTTTTTCCCAGAGAGTAGTGAATGTTTGGAATTCTCTAACCAGGGAAGTGGTTGAGGCTGCCTCATTAAACATATTTAAAATTCGGTTAGATAAATTTTTACATGATAGAGGAATTAGGGGACATGGGGAGAAGCCAGGTAGGTGGAGTTAGGTCATAAATTAGATCAGTCATGATCGTATTGAATGGCGGAGCAGGCTCAATGGGGCATTTTCGGCATACTCCTGTTCCTACTTCCTATGTTCCTATGGTCAGGGTATTAATGGTTATGGAGAAAAGGCAGGGGAGTGGGGCTGAGTGGGAAAATGGATTAGCTGAAGAAGGAATGGCAGAGCAGGCTTGATAGGCTGAATGGCCTACTTCTGCACCTATGTATCCTATGGTGACCCACTAAAATAAAAGAATTGGCTGCCCAGAGGGTGAGAATAATGTATTGGTCAATTGAGTTAATCTTCAATAATTTTGAAACCCGTTTGTGGATGTGAAAGGCTTTCTGGAATTCTAGTTGGCTACTTAAAACAAGAGGCTCAACAAGATGGGTACTTCACTGTGGAAAATTGTGCTTGAGGTTAGCCAGAGGAGATGATTTGGCCCAGACCATTAGTGTCAATAAAAATCTGTACTTGTACTTATTTGTCAATCTTTAATCATAAAGCAAATAATATAATACTGGGTAGCGAATAAAACAATAACCAGGTGTGCGCATGGCCATGCATTATGCCAGAGAGGCAGATAGCTTCATTGTTTCCATGGCAACACTTGGGTAAAGATTTTATTGACCCAGCAGAGTGGTACTACTGACAAACAAGCTCATGTCAGAATCAGAATTTGTTGTCATGAACAAGTCATTAAATTTGGTGTTTTGCAGAAGCGTCAAAGTGCAAACTTTCATATAAACCACTTTTACAACAATAATTTTTTTAAAATAGTGCCTGAAAAGTAAGGAAGTGTCTTTGATTATTCAGGAATCTGATGACAGTGGGGAAGAAGCAGTCCTTGTGCCATTGAGTGGTCATCTTTAGGCTCCTGTACCTTCCCAATGGCTGGGTGGTAGGGGTCTTTGAGGATAGAAGCTGCTTTTTTAAGACACTGCCTCATGTAGATATCCTTGATGGAGTGAAGTCTGGTGCCTGTGATGTTGCAGGCCAAGATAACAACCCTCAAGGTTTTTTTTGTCCTGAGAATTGGCATCTCCAAACCAGACATTGCTGCAACTATCCAGAATGCTCTCCATGGTACACCTACAGAAGTTCATGAGAGTTTTGGTGCCAAACTGAATCTCCTCAAGTACCACCTTCATGATTGCTTCAATGTGGAGGCTCCAGGACAGATCTTTGGAGATATTGACACCCAAGAATTTGAAGTTCTTGACCCTCTCCATTATTAAGCCCTCGTTGAGGACTGGGTTGTGTTCCCCTGACTTCCTCGTGAAGTCCACAATCATCTCCTTGGTTTTGCTAACGTTGAGTGCAACGTTGCTGTCGTTAAACCATTCAGCGAGCTGATCTATCTCCCTCCTGTACACTTCCTCATTGCCATTTGTAATTCTGCCGACAACTGTGGTGCTATCAGCAAATTTGTAGATAGCATTGGAATTGTACCTGGACACAGTTATACTTGTATAATGAGTAGACCAGTGAGCTAAGCACATATCCTTGGGGTGCACCTGCATAGATAATCGGTGGGGAGGAGATGTTGGAAGACCACAGTCAGTATGGATTGGAAACAATGAGGAAGTAAAGGATCCAGTTGCAGAGCGTGGGGAAAAGGCCCAGAGTTTATAGCTTCTTGACCAGCACTGAGGAAATAATGGCGTTGAAAGCTGAAGAGCAGCCATATGAAAGAGTTGCTGTTTTCAAGGTGATCCAGAGGCTCGTACATAAGTTATATATTACACCACAAAAGCTTAATAGATTGAAGACCGATATTTTGGATGTGTTTTCGATGTAAATAGGATATAGGCACTTTTTTACATTCTATGTGGGCATGCCCAAAATTGAACTCCTTTTGGACTAATTTAATAGATTTTCTTCAGCAGGTGTTAAGCTTCCGGCATGGGGAAATATGAAGTTGTAACCTTTCAGAAAAGATTACATATCATTCAAAGAACAAGTATGACAATTTTTTGGAAAAAATTGTTTCCATATATGCAAAAAAAAAATGGTATAACATTAAGTATCTTAATTGGTAGAATTTGGTAAGAACTTTGTCACGCCTCAGCCTCACCTCAATTTACTTAATTTTATTTTACTTTATTCAGTGTTATTTGTGTATTCTTTTACTACGCAGTGGTGTCTTACTATATATTTTATATTTTAAAAATACAACTAAGTACTAGAATAATTAGGTCACAATTTATAAATTAGGAAATATCATTAAACAGTGTTGTTTTTAAAAAAAAATTAGTCTTTTTTTAGCTTTTTTTTTAATTTATTTTTGTTTCTTTAGGAATTTTCTGCATGGGAGGAGAAAATTATTTTAAAAAGGTGTTGATTTTGATATAAAATTCTCTAGTTTTGTATGAAATTTGTTTGTAATTTTGTTACATGTGCTAATAAAATTTGGAGAAAAAAGTGATCAGAGGTGATGGATCAGGTCGCCACTTTACCAATAAAGTATGTGCTTTGAGAGGCTGGTTATGGCTCACATCAACTCCAGCCTGCCAGCTGCCCCTGAACTACTTCAGTTTGCCTGCAGCCAAATGGATCCATGAGAAATGCCATACCCCTACCTCTCCACTTGATTCCAGGACACCCATGTTGGGTGACTGTTCATAGACTACAGCTCTGCTTCAATACCATTGTCCCCAGGAAATGTGTCCCAAAATGATGAGGTTTCAACACTCACCTCTGCAAATGGACCCTTGACTTCCTGTCAAACAGACTTCAGTCAGTGAAGACTGATAACAACATCTCCATGGTCACATTCAACACTGATGCTCCTCAAGGATGTGTATTCAGTCTCCTATCATACTCCCTCTGCACTCACACCAATACAGCCAAATACCATTCCAACTCCATCTTCAAATTTGCTGACGACACCACTTTTTATCAAAGTCGACATATGGAAAAGTGATTGAAAGTCTGGTTGCAAGGTGCCAAGATTTAAAAAAAAAACCCTCTTTCAATGTCGATTAGATGAAGGAGATGATCATTGACTTCACCAAAAGGGGCAGAGTCCACATGGCATTGACATTAATGGTGCCAAAGTCAGAAGAGTGGACAGCTTCATGTTTTTAGGAATAAATATCTTCAACGGCTTGACCTGGGACAAGAGGAGATTAAGGAGGTTCAGCATGTCATGCCATTCCCCAACAGCGACTGCAGGTGCAACATCAAAAGCATCCTTACAGGATACATCACAGAGTGGTATGGGAGCTGCTCAAGATCAGAAGGCGCAACCGAAGTTGGTGAATGTAGCTCACAACAACTCAATTTCTCTCTCCATGGATTCCCATCAATATCTCCTGCAGCCACTACCCTGAAAGACCCACCAAACCCTGGACATACTCTTGTTTCCCTCCTTCCACACACCAACAGACTTAAATAAACAGTTTCTTCCTTGCAGCTATCAGGCTCCTGAATGAACACAATTAGTCATCTCAATTGATCACTCTTTACAGCACCAGTGACCTGCGTTTAAATTGATGCTGTTTGTAAGGAGAATGTATATTCTCCTTGTGACCTGTGTGGGTTTCCTTCCACCTTTCAAAATATACAAGTGTTGTAGGCTAAGTGTGATATTTGGTGGCATGGGCCTGTGGGCTGAAAGGGCCTATTACCATGCTGCATGTCTAAATTAAAAAATTCATTGTAATCCAATACTTTTTGCACACCTTCAATGGTGGAGATATCTGTTAATCTCTTTAAAGAAGAATCTTCTCACTGTAGTTAGCATTTTGTGACAAATGCATTTTAAACTTAAAAGTCAAAAATTTAGTCCGGTGCCACTCCAAGTGAATGTGTGAATATTTTGTATAATGAACAAGACCTTGAAAGTGTACTGTCAAATGTCAATGTACAAATATTTATCAGACTTTAACCCACTCTTAAACGTGTATAGTCTGCATTACACTTTTATTTGCAATGATCTTGTACCCCGATATTTCTCCATGTTCCTTCAATTTCTTATGTAATTCTTTGACTGGTACCTCTGGTTCTGTTAGGAATACTATGATGTCATTTGCAAATAAGCTGATTTTATTCTCCTCAATTTTTATCCCTTTTTTATTTTCCATTCTTATCAGTTCTGCCAAAGGTTCTATTGCTAAGGCGAACAATGAGGGGGATAGTGGACATCCCTGTCTAGTTGACCTACTTAATTTAAAGTGACTTGATACATATCCATTTACTGTTACCTTCACCAATGGTCCATTAATGCTTTAATCCAATTTATATATTTGTCTGGAGATTGAACTTCTGTAATACTTTAAATAAGTAATTTCACTCTACTCTGTCAAAGGCTTTTTCTGCATCTAGAGCAACAGCCATTGTTGGTTTCTTATTTCCTTGATCTGCATGGATTAGATTAATAAGTTTGCAGAGATTGTCCGCTGTTCGTCTTTTCTTAATAAATCCAATTTGGTCTTGTTTTACTATTTTAGGTACACAATCGGCCAATCTGTTTGCTAATAATTTTGTTATTATCTTATAGTCTGAGTTAAGTAGAGATATTGGTCTATATGAGGCTGGTGTTAATGGATCCTTCCCCGTCTTTGGTATTACTGTAATTATTGCTGTTTTACATGAAACTGGGAGTTTTGTGTTTCTTCTATCTGGTTCATTACTTCCAGGAGAGGAGGAATTAATAACTCTTTAAATGTTTTATAGAATTCTATTGGAAATCCATCCTCTCCTGGTGTTTTATTGTTTGGCAGCTTTTTGAATATATCCTGTATTTCCTCTATTTTAAATGGTTTTATTAGTTTGTTTTGTTCCTCTTTTTGCAATTTCAGCAATTCAATTTTAGCTAAAAATTCCTCTATTTTATCATCTTTCCCCTCATTCTCAGTTGGATACAATTGTTCATAAAATTCCTTAAAATTTTCATTAATCTCTGTTGAATTATATGTAATTTGTTTGTCCTTTTTCCTTGATGCCAGTATCATTCTTTTAGTTTGTTCTAAGTTGCCAGGCTAATATTTTGTGGGATTTTTCTTTTCTCTCAGTTCATAATACTTTTGTTTTCATTGTGTTCTTCTCCACCTTGTACATTTGTAATGTTCCATATTTAATTTTTTTTGTCCGCCAATTCTCTCCTTTTCGTTATATCATCCCTTTTTACTAATTCCTTTTCTGTACTTACTATCTCCCTTTCCAACTGCTCTATTTCCCAGTTGTAATCCTTTTTCATCTTAGTCACATAACTTAATATCTGACCTCTAATGAAGGCTTTCATTGCGTCCCAATTTGTCTTTCACTGATCCTGTGTTTATTTCAAAATGTGTTTTAATTTGGCATTCAATGAACTCCCTAAGTTCCTGTCTTTTAAGTAGCATGGAGTTTAACCTCCATCCATATGTTCTTGGTGGGATGACCTCCAGTTCTATTGCTAATAATAGGGGTGAATGATCTGATAGTAGTTTAGCTTTATACTCAGTTTTCCTGACTCTCCCTTGAATATGGGCTGACAACAAAAACAGATCAATCCTAACAACAAACATATCAAAGTTTTGTGCCTACTCGAATAATATGAAAATTCCTTTTCTCTTGTGTGTTGCTTCCTCCATATATCCATAAGTTTCATTTCCTGCACTGATTTAACCATAAATTAGGCTACTTTATTCTTTTTACTTGTCTTTTTTGTCCAGTTTTATCCAACATTGGGTTCAAATTAAGATTAAAATTCCCTCCAATATATTTCCTTGTGTGTCTGCAATCTTCAAAAAAATATCCTGCATAAACCTTTGATCCTCCTCATTAGGCACATATATATTGAGCAAATTCCAAAATTCTGAGTATATCTGACACTTTATGCATACCTCCCTGCCAGATCTATTATTTCCTCTTCTATTTTGATTGGTACATTTTTGTGGCTACACCTCTATCTTTTGAATTATAGGATACTGCCGTTATGTGTCCTACCCAGTCTCTCTTTAAATTTGTTATGTTCTGCTTCAGTTAGATACGTTTCCTGCACAAATGCTATAATCTATATTTTCCTTCAATAAATTTAGTAGCCTCTTCCTTTTAATTTGTTTATGTATTCCATTAATGTTTATCGTCATATAGTTCAATGTGGCCATCTTATATCTTGCTTACACCTCTTTTCCACTTCTTCGCCACCTCCATCCCCCTTTTTTCCATTTTCATCTCTTAGTTTTCCCTTATTACACTTAATGTACGATAACACATTTAAAACATAAAGTATCCCTGCAGTTCCCACATCCACTAATACCTTGACCCCAAAAGTTTCCCCCCTTCTTTGAGTTGCTTCATATCTCTTGCCAGGCAACCACAACTCCCCTTTTCATTTGGATTGCGATCTTGTTTGCATCGTCAACTGAGTTTGCAGCGAAGGTTATTCCCCCTCTACCCAGCCCTCTCCAGAAAATACTTTTTAAAACATATATAACAAAGCTCTTTTTTCCCCCTTACTCCCATCTTTCCCTTCTCTTTTCCCTCTTTAGTTCTTTACATATACATTGTTTTTACATCTTTATATATACTTTATTGCCATTCTTCATTCTTGTAACATCTCTTCTCCTGTCCTGCAAACTTTCTGCGAATTCTTGTGCTTTCTCTGGATCTGAGAACAGTCTGGTTTGCTCCGCAGGTATAAATATTTTGAGCATGGCTGGATGTTTTAATATGAATTTGTAACCTTTTTTCCATATAATCGATTTTTCTGTATTAAACTCCTTCCTCTTCTTTAAGAGTTCAAAACTTGTGTCTGGGTAAAAAAATATTTTTTGACCCTTGTATTCTAATGGTATATTATCTTCTAACTTTATTCCTTGCCTGTTCCAATATATTTTCTATTGTCGTATATCTCAAAAATTTTACTAAGATGGATCTTGGTTTTTGATGTGTCTGTGGTTTCGGAGCTAGTGCTCTGTATGCCCTTTCTATTTCCATTTCTTCCTGCATTTCTGTCGTTCCCAGGACGTTCGGGATCCATTCTTTTATAAATTCCTTCATGTCTGTGCCTTCTTCACCCTCCTTCAGGCCCACTATTTTTATGTTGTTTCACCTACTATAATTTTCCAACATATCAATTTTCTGAGATAACAACTCTTGTGTCTCTTTAATTTTTTTTGTCAATTACTTCCAATTTTCTCTTAAGTCATTCACTTCCATTTCTACAGCTGTTTCCCGCTCTTCTACATTCTCTACTCTTTTCCCTATTTCTGTCATGACCAGTTCTAACCTTTGCATTTTATCTTCTGTTCTTTTCATTTTCCTTTTAATTGCGTTAAACCATTGCGATAACCATTCTTTTAATGATCTCATTTGTTCTTCAAAAAAGACTTTATCTATATTCTGTCCATCAGTTTTACCTTCTATTTCTCTGTGAAGATCTTGGTCGTCTTCTTCCTCTTCTTCTCTGTCTGTATCTGTGTTTGTCTTCTTCTTTGTGTCTGTGTCTCTTCTGTTTTTCCTGATGAGCTGCTTGTATCTCTTTGCTGGGCCTCTTGTTGCTGATCCTCCTTTCCTGAGCTGCTCATCTGTTGTGCTTCCTGACGTTGATCTTCTTGTCGGTCATCCTTCCGTCTGTCTCCCTCGTCTGTTTCATCGTTTCCTCATCCTCCAGCTGAGTGCCCTGGTGTTGGGCATCCCTCAGCTGTTTGCTCTGTGACAGCCCGCTCCTCTGCTGAGCCCGCCTCCCGCCGGTGTCCTCTTTCTCCTTTGATTGCGCACTGCGCACTTTTGTTTGGCTCCGAGAGCCATTTTGTAGTGCATCAGCTTGTGGGTCGCAACTCCACAGGGCAGGTACTGACCTCAAGGGTCAGGCACTCCTCGCCACCACAACATCCTGTTCCTTCATGCAAGTAAGGCCTTCTATCATCTTCGGCAACTTTTCTACTTTTTTTCCAGTTGCTTTTACTTTCTCCTTCTTGGGAGCCATCTTCTTTCTCTTCTCTGTATCTTTATCTTCTATTTCTTATATTTTATTTTTGTTGTGCTTTGTTTTTCCTAACTTTTTTTCCCTACTTTCCTGGAGAGGGCTGGTTTTCCTGACCAGCCACTACTCCATCACCTGACTCCTCCGGCTATCACACAAAACTTGACACCAAGCCTGATGAGGAGATCCAGGAGAAATTGTAACTAATGCAGATGTGGAAAAGAATAGCAAAGAAAGCAAGCAATGTGTAAAAAGAATTCCAGCACTTTGGAAAACCTAGCACATCTTCTAATTTGGAGTGATGGAAATTGTGGATGTAGAAGAATTATTGCAATAGCAATCTACAAGGGAATATCAAGCAATTGACTGAAATCCTCTGCTCCTTTCTTGGTTTCAAGTCTTTGCTTTTGGAATGAAAGTAATTGTATAACAATTGTGTACTAACATACTATCAAGGATATTGTCCTACAATGCACAAAAATGCTGGTGAAACTCAGCAGGTCACACAACGTTTATAGGAAGCGAAGAGTAATCAATGTTTTGGGCTGAGCCCTCTATCAAGCCATACCTTGTTGAAGAACCTAGGCCCAAAACATTGGTTATAACCCTTGCCTCCTGTAGACCTACTGAATTTCTCCAGCAATTTTGTGTATTACACTATAATCAGGATCTGCATACATTCCTAAGGACATTGTCCTACTGTGTTCTATACTGCTTCATTTAGTCTAAGTTTGTCTGCATTTTAACTTTTTTAAGTTGGTCCTGATTATGGCTGATCCATTTTACATGGGATTAGATTAAAGGCATGATACGGTTTCACTTTGGTCTGAGCACCTTTTTAAAAATTTTTCTTTCCTATCCATGTGTTGATTCAAACTGAACAGATTCCAGGTCATGAAACCCAGCTGAGGTTGGCTCCAAAGCCTTGCTCAACATGTAAGGCTCTCAACCAGTATGGTTAAACCTATTCTAGTTTGTAGAAAACACATGGCAGGAGCATTCTACATCTTGATGGGCTCCATTCTTGGGTATATTTTGAATAAATCTGAACCATCAATGACGCTGATAGACTGTTTGCAATACAGCTGTCATGGCATAGTTCAATCCTGTTCCTTTTCTGGAATTATACAGGGGCTGTCTGGAATGGGACCTAGAAATGTTCTTGCTTCCTTTCTTCACAGTTACTAAGTTCTGCTCTCAACTCCTCATTTGAAATTGGCCACCTTGCCATCGAGCAGAGATTTGAACTTCCTCCTTCATGGACTCTGTACTGTACTGTATTAATCATTGTTTACGCCAACTGAGGAAATTGTTCCGTTTGCTGCTCCCTTTCAAATAAGCTTGATTGCTTTTCCAGTTAATACACAACTCATTCCTGACAATTGACTAGTATTTGATCTGCAGATTAGGTTCAGTGTTTCACATTATCTATTAATCCCGAGTTTCTGAAGCGGGAAAGGCAGATAGTTGAGGAACTAAAGAGCATAGGTTTTAGGTGAGGGGCAAGAGATTTAAGAAGGGCATGAGGAGCAAATTGTTCACTCAGTGGGTGGTCCATATCTGAAAGGGGCTGCCAGAGGAAGCTGTTGAAGTGGGCACACTTCTGACTTTCCAAAGCTATTTAGACATCTATATGGATAGACAGGATGTGGGGGAAAATTGCAGACAAAGGAGACTAGCTCAGAATGACAACTTCGTATTAGCAAGTCAGGCCAAAGGGCCTGTTCTGTGCATTATAGCTCTGCCTTTTGAACAGTGGTACAACAAGCTCAAGTGTTGAACATTAAATAATTCCTGCTGCTGCCTACCAGCTGTGGTGATCTGCTGACACTTAATGGGCATGCTGGCTTCCTTCGATCATGAGCTGCACTGTCCATGTCCACAACATGCCTGTGTACTCTGTTGCCTTTGTTCAGTGATTGCACTCTTCCTGAGGCAGATCAAGCTTCTCAAATGGAATTTAAATGTGAGCACTAGGCTGGCAGGGTTTCTGAGGGAGTGCAATAAATGGCCCCCTTGAACTTCCAGTTGCATCTCCTTCCCATTCCCACACCGACCTGTCTGTCCTCTGCCATCTCCACTGCCATGCTGAGTCTGAATGAAAACTGGAAGAACAACATCACCCATTGATGTGTATTGTACTGACCTTACAGGGGTGCATAAAATCATGAGGGGCAAGGATAAGGTGAATGATCAGTTTTTTTTCCCCTCAGAGTTAGGGAGTCTACAAATAGAGGGTACAGGTTTATGGTGTAAGCTGAAGGATTTAAAAGGGACTTGAGGGACAACATTTTCACTGAGAAGGTGATGAATATATGGAACAAGCTGCTAGAGAAGTGGTAGAGGTGCTGGATAGACAGGCACATGGATAAGAAAGGTCAAGAGGGATGTGAGGAAAATGTACACAAATGGGACTAGCTTTAGTTGGCACTTTGGTCAGTATAGATGAATTGGGCTAAAGGGCCTCATTCAGTGTTGTCTAGTTCTGACTATCTATCTATTCCCCTTGAGTAGCTAACATCTAGCTACTCCTATCAGTAGTTTATGTTCACGCTCTTCATGAAACTGCTCAATGAAAATAGCTGGCAAAGTTCTTCACTGCAATGCCATCACAGTTAAAGCAGTAATACATGGGCTGTTAGGTGAAGGACGCGGAGAGTTCCAGGTTGATCAGGTGGCTGACAGCTGCCTCGCAGTCAGGCTGGGAGTTCTGTCATACCTGGGAGCTCATTTCAATTGGCAGTAAGGTTTCTGTAATGATGGATTCCACACAAGTGCATTATTCAATTCCTCACTTTGGGGAAGCCGCAATGCTTGGCTTGTAGAACCTTCCTATTCTGTGAGCAAATAAAAACTGACCTGTGAGGATGAAAGATTCCCAGCAAATTAATTTTCTGTTTATATATTTTTTTTTTACCAGAAAGTTTTACAGAGAAAACAGAAATTGCCACTGTCCTACTCTGAGTTAAACCATTTGCATTGTCAATTGCACATCATCTTTGGAATTGTCAAAGAATTCATAAGGCAATTCCTATTGCAGACCTTCTAAACCAGTTTTGGTATTGCCCTCTTTCAGCTAGGACAGCCTTGCTTTTGTCTTCTAGTTTCTGTTGGTGCGAATCTTTCCGCCAAACTTCCCTTCTTTCACCCTTCCTTCTACCATCCCCTACAACTGAAAGCAACTCTTTCCCCCAAAATTTACTAGTTCCGATGAAAGAACAGAAAATTGAATCATTAATTCTGTTTCACACTCCAAAGATACTACCTAACCTGCCGAATATACCCAGCATATTTTGTGGTTATTTCAGATTTAAAGCATTCTCGGTGTTGCGTGAATGAATGTTTTCTCCTTCAATCTCCTCTTTAAGCAGGTAGAAAGACAAGAACACGATGCTTCCCCACATGAGGCTTCTGTTGTGCAAACATTGACCTTTTATAAGCTATGTGCCACACTAATGTTGTTTGCATCTTAGTACTTCATTCCTCTTGTCAGAAAATCATTGCCTGACATGATGGATATCTAAGTATCACCTTTGCTGATGGAGATCCTGGATCTGCAATTTATCAGGCCATGCCAGAATGTAGACTGCCTTGCTGCATACAGGCAGGGGCTGAGTCAATTGCTTGCCATATCTTTTGTGTGTGGATCGTAAAAATATATACCCAGGCATTTCACATTTAAAACAGTACGAGAAAGATTTAAAAAGGATCCTGAGGGGGGTGGGTATATGGAATGAGCAGCCAGAGGAAGTGGTAGAGTTAGATACAAAAGCAATGTTGGGGGAAAAAAACCAGGGTCATGATAAAGAGGTTTCAGAGGGATTCAAGCTAAATTCAGGCAGATGGGCTCAGGGAGACAGCTTTGTTGGCAAGGGCAAGTTGGGACAAAGGGCTTGTTTCTGTATAGTTTTATGACTCTTGTCCAAATCTCCCGGTGCTGCAGTCATGATCTAACTTGCAGGCATGTCCTTCTCTATTCAATTGTTTTGTGATGTTCATTATTTTTTTTGGGGGGGGGGGAATGAGATTGCTAGCAAGTCTTGCATTTCCCATCTCTTAATGCTGCATAGAAGCAGTCCTTCTAGTGAAGGCACTCCCACAGTGTGATTGGGAGGGAGATTTCAATCTATTTACCCTGAAGACTTGGTAACATGTTTGCAAATCATAATAGTATGTCTTCTTTGGCTTGGCTTCGCGGACGAAGATTTATGGAGGGGGTAAAAAGTCCACGTCAGCTGCAGGCTCGTTGGTGGCTGACAAGTCCGATGCGGGACAGGCAGACACGGTTGCAGCGGCTGCAGGGGAAAATTGGTGGGTTGGGGTTGGGTGTTGGGTTTTTCCTCCTTTGCCTTTTGTCAGTGAGGTGGGCTCTGCGGTCTTCTTCAAAGGAGGTTGCTGCCCGCCGAACTGTGAGGCGCCAAGATGCACGGTTTGAGGCGATATCAGCCCACTGGCGGGGGTCAATGTGGCAGGCACCAAGAGATTTCTTTAGGCAGTCCTTGTACCTTTTCTTTGGTGCACCTCTGTCACGGTGGCCAGTGGAGAACTCGCCATAGAACACGATCTTGGGAAGGCGATGGTCCTCCATTCTGGAGACGTGACCCACCCAGCGCAGCTGGATCTTGAGCAGCGTGGACTCGATGCTGTCGACCTCTGCCATCTCGAGTACTTCGACGTTAGGGATGAAAGCGCTCCAATGGATGTTGAGGATGGAGCGGAGACAACGCTGGTGGAAGCGTTCTAGGAGCCATAGGTGATGCCGGTAGAGGACCCATGATTCGGAGCCGAACAGGAGTGTGGGTATGACAACGACTCTGTATACGCTTATCTTTGTGAGGTTTTTGTGATTTGAAGGGAAACCTGGGACTGGTGGAGTTCCCTTGTACCTGCTCCCTTTTCCTTTCTTGGTGGTGGAGTTTATAGTATTTCAACCTGTTATTTATCTAGCCTGGGAAAATTACTGCAATGCATTTTCCTGAAGGTGCATACAACAGTCACTGTGCACTGGTGGTGAAGGGGATGAATGCTTAGGAGAGTTGATGAGGCCTCAGTTAAGTGAGTGTCATTATCCTGGATAGTGGTGAGTTGCCTGAGAATTATCGGATTTGTATTTGTCTGGGCAAGTGAAGAAAAGACTGCACCATATTCCCGATGTGTTCCTTGTCGATGGTGAAAAAGCCCTGGGATGTCTTGAGACTGCTGTTGTGGCCACAGTATTGTGTCTGGTCCAGTTGAGATTCTGGCCCCAGGATATCGATGGTAGGAGACTCAGCAATGGTAAGGTCTCGGGTTGGAAGTGAGTACTTCTTCCTCTCATAAATGGCATTTTAAACCTATTCAGGTCTTTGAAACCACTTCTAGGACTTATACAAGATTTGAAAACACTTTGGTGAATGAACTTCTTGAGCAGTTCCTCAGGGTCAAAGCTGACTAACTATATAGACGGCATAACAGAGCCAAAGAGTCTGTTCCTGTGTTGTAACACTCCATGGGAGAGTGAGGGCTTAGTCCAATTAAGTGGTCGAGGGAGTGAGGGCCCTAAGGGCAAGGGACAAGCTCTGCTACATGGATTTGCCACATCATATGACCAAACATGGGTCTACATAGCCACATAATCTGGGTACCACCCTTTTCCCACTGCAGCCCCCTTCCTCACCTTGGGTTAACCTTATCTCTTCCCCACTTCAGTCCAACTCTCTTCTCCTTCCAAGAGGAATTTTGAACCATCTCCTGTAGCTAGAGAAGAGGGCCAGTGGATGCTATGCTTCTGGGATTTTTAGAAGGCTATGTCCCATATTACAGAGCAAATTTGAAGTACATGGTATGTGGTGTAATACATTGGCATGGATTGATAAAATGGCACAGAGAAAATTGAATAAATGGATCTAATGGTGGCAGGTTCGGGGTGGGGAGGAAATAAGTGATGATGAGTGGAGCAGCCCTGGATTTGGTGCTTGGAAATTCAATACATTGAGAAATATTTTATTTGATATCTCCCCCAACACTCCTGCTCTCCCACTCTCTTCCTCCCCACCATTTCTTTCAGGGCCACTTCCTGATGACTGTTCTCCACCCCTTCCTCCACCTCACTGTTCTAGGAATTGCTCCTCAGAGCCAGCCCTAAACTTTCAGACATCCCTCAGAAACCAAGGAAGGTTCTTCAGCTGGAGTAAGTCTGGAGTCCAAACACCTGGCAGGACACCAGATTTCAGATTTATTTGTCAGAGTATGTACATAGCATCACATACAACCCTGAGATTCCTTTTTCTATCAAATCTCCTCTCAGTCTTCTAAGCTCCAGGAAAGAAAGTCCTATCCTGTTTAACCTTTCCCTGTAACTCAGTTCCTGAAGTCTGGGCAACATCCTAGTAAATCTTCTCTGCACTCTCTCTATCTTATTGATATCTTTCCTGTAGTTAGGTGGCCAAAACTGCACATAATACTCCAAATCTGGCCTCACCAATGTCTTGTACAACTTTACCATAATCATCCCAACTCCTGTATTCAATACTTTGATTTATGAAGACCAATATGCCAAAAGCTCACTTTACAACCCTATCCACCTATCATGCCATTTTCAGGGAATTATGTATCTGTATTCCCAGATCCCACTGTTCTACCGCACTCCTCAATGCCTACCATTTACCGTGTGTGTCCTTTCTTGGTTTGTCTTTCCAAAATACAACACCTCATACTTGTCTGCATTAATTTCCATCTGCCATTTTTACCAGCTGGTCCAGATCCCTCTACATGCTTTGAAAACCTTCACTGTTCAACATGCCTCTAATCTTGGTGTCATCTGCAAACTTGCTGATCCATTTTACCACATTATCAACCAGATCATTGATATAGATGCCAAACCACAATGGTTCTCTCACTGCAATCTGCGATCCCTGCTGCTCTCAAGTTCTATGGGGGGGGGGGAGGTGGGTGGAATAAAATTCCCAGTGGCCAACATGTAAACTCCACACCCCATTCTCATATCAATACGTCCGTCTATGACTTCATACACTGCCAAACCGAGGCTACCCTCCAGAGGAATAGCACTTAAAACCTCATTAGAACGTGGTAGTTGAGGTCTAAGATTTCATACTGCGATACAGCTGAGTCACGGAACAGATGCATATATGTGGCTGGAGACCCACCAAAATGGTTACCATCTTTACTGCCTCCTCAGTTCAGGAACATTTCATACCCAGTCTAGCCTCCCATGTAGTAAAACTGCAGATATCATTATTGAAGCAAAAACACAAAGCTAGTGAAAATCAGGTCAAGCATTTTCGTTTATAAAGTTTGAGGTCCACAGACACCTGTGGTATAAGCGATTCTGCGCATTAACGAATTGCGTTCTAATGAGGTTTCACTGTATTCCAAATGGGCACTCTCCAACCAGATGACGTTAACATCTCCAGTTTCCATAAAGTCCCTTCCCTGTCTCTCTCTCTGTGTCCTGTCCTTCTGCTTCCCATTCCCCTCTCCATTAAAAGAGCTAACCCCTCCCCCATTATTTCTCAGTTGTTCTTTCTTCTGCCTTCTCACTCACATCCACCTGTTGGCCTGGGCACTTCACCCCCTGCACCTTCTTCCCTCCTGTCCTCTTTCTCCCCCCACGCATCCTTTTATTCAGCAGCATTGATGCCTCCTGTCTTGGTGGGGCATCTTCTACACACAGTTTAATGAGGAAAATGTGATACCAAAAAAAAAAGTCTCATCTCCCCTGAAGAACTAGTACCCTGCATATCCACAGCTGCAGTGAGGAGGATCCTATCCAGGAAGAACCCATGAAAAGCAGCAGGACCAGACAATGAACTCAGTCGGGTGGTTAAAGACTATGCAGCCTAACTCAGAGGTCCTAATGGATATCTTCAATATCTCAGTGCAGCAGCCAACTGTCCCCTCGGGATTCAAGGCAGCCACCACAATCCTAATGCTAAATGACTACTGACCAGTGGCACTAATCTTAACCATCATAAGAGCTTTGAACGACTGGTAATGGAACTCATCAAATCACAACTTCCAGTGACATTAGACAAGTTCATTTTGCCCACCATCTAATCTGGTCCACAGATAATTCTAAAGCCTTGACCCTCCACTCAACTCTCATTCAATGTGATCATGCATCAGAGACTGGTAAATAAATTGTGATTGCTGAGTTACAACACCCCTCTCTGCAAATAGATCATAGACTTCTTGACTGAAACACCTCAGCCAGTCTGGGTCGACAGCAAAATCTTAAATCCCATCATGCTGGGCTGTGTGCTCACCCCATTACTGGTCACAATGCTGACTCATGACAACCCTGCCAGATTTAGCTCAAACAGAATCCAGTTTGCGGATGATACAATAGTAGTTGGCCTCATTGGCAACAATGATGAGGAAGTTGGGAGGCTAGTGAAATGGTACAAATAACAATCTGAGTCTTAAGGAGGACAAGACAAAGGAGATGATTGTGAACTAAGGTTGGCCATTCTCTACTATAGATCAACGGTTCTATCGTGGAGAGCGTAAAGTTCCTTGCTGTGCTTATAAAGGACGACCCATCCTGGACCATCCAGTTCCTCTTCTACAACATTTCCACGAGCAGAATTGAGTGTCTTGTCTGGCTGCTTTGTTGTGTGATATAGTAGCTGCAAACCTTCAGACTGGAAGTCAATACAGGGGATCATCAAAACAGCCAAGATAATCATTGGTGTCTCTTTTTCCTCTATTGACAGCATTCACCAGAAGGGTTTCTTAAATAGGGCTCAAAGAATTATTGAGTATCCTTTCCATTGAGCACACAGAATCTTTGACCCATTACACCAGCAGCAAAGAGATACAAGTCTTCCAGGCTGGGAAATGGCTTCTTCCCGCAGGCTGTGGGATTGATGAACAGTATCCGATGACCAAGTAAATAATTTCAAAAGTTATATACTTTTTAAAATTCTAACTTTATGGACATGTTTATTATGTGCTGTGCATGTGTGTGAACCGTGGTCTAGAGAAACACTGTTTTGGCTTGAGCCAAATAATAATAAAGTTGAAATGGGTCTATTGTATTCCCCCTTAATAAATCTTTTTCTGATTTGTAGCATTGATGTGTTGGCAAGAGTATAGTGCCACCATTGCTCCATTAGATTATTAATTAACCAGCTTCTTTTTAAGAGTCCGAGAATGGGACTTTAACCTGTCCTTGCAAAGACGGTGCATGACGAGGAGTGCTAACAAGGTGTGAGAGTGGGGTGGGGAAAGGATGTAGCCATCGTCTAAGTTCAGCATTTGATGGATGTCCTTCATCTTTAATATTGTAGTGGGGTTTGCTTCTGGATGGGTGATGCATTTGGCAAGGAACAACAAGGCCTAATCAACACATTTGTGAAAACAGTGTCACTGAATGGTGCAGGCACAAATAAAACTATTGTGAAATTTGTGCATGCATGAGGAGACTCAATAAAAGTCTGTCCCACTGATTAATATTGTGTACAAACAAATGAAAAGCCCAAGCAATGATTCCTGGCGCTATGCTGGCTCAACCACGGAAGTGGGCTCATGGCCATTCATGCTGGCATATTCATTTCTGCAATGCTTTTGTTCTTATTGAAATAAATTTGCATTTCCCATGTCCTTATCTCAAAATCTACTAAAGATTGTGGCTGCTTTCCCACATCAACTCATATATTCTATTTTTGATTATTGGTTTTAACAGTAGAAAATGAAATCAGAAATGCTGGAAAATCTCAGAAGGTTGAACAGCGTCTGTGGAAAAAGGAATTCTTAATCTTTCTGGTTCATCAGAACTTAGATGGAAAACAAATTCGTCTAGGTATTCGACACAGTGGTGGAGGGAATGGGTGGAACAAGAAACAGCATCCATGGGGAGAAGTGGTCCGTGAATGTTTTGGGTAAGGACCTTTTTTTGAGATTAGGTTCCAACTTGAAACTTTGACCATTTCTCTTGGTGGATGCGGCCTGACCCATTGAGTCCTTCCAGCTTCTCATTGTTTGCCTGTCAAATTCAGTGTTGGCTATTGCCACATTATGACCAGAGTTACTGTTCCTTGAGCTTGCATTGGGCCTCAGTGTAACAATATGGAAGGCCACAGACAGGCAGAGTGGGAATCAGATAGTGAATTAAAATGACTGGTAACTGAAGTTCAGGGTCACCCCTAAAGACTGATGTGATATTGCCCAAGAATGTCTATCACAATATTGGTACACACTCTAATGGATCTAAGCATCTTTCTACAGATTTGGTTCCATTTAAGATTGATCAGAATGTAGCAAAGGTCTATTCCATAGGTTGTGGAAGCAGTCTTGAGCTTTTTCTTTTGGCTATGCTAATATCCAATCACTCAGTTTAAAATTTAAAGCTTGTTTGGTGGTTTTCCATTCCTGATGTTTTGGGAGCTGCAAATTTTCACAAGTTTTTATTGATCAGATGATGATTCAAATTGAAAATTGATTAAATATCCCAGTCCTGCCACTATGAGATTTCCGGATTGAAATGTCCTCTCTAACTGGCACCAGAAATGTTTACAATGCAATTGATTTGATTGTCATCTATGAGAGATGAAGAGGAATGCAGTGTCTCTGTAGCCTGCCTTTAAGCACCTTTCACAACTTGGTGACAACTTGGTGCTTTGCAGTCAACAAAGTACCACTGAAGAATGGCCCTTGTGCCTCCTTCAATTTAATACATTATTTGCAATCATGGCCAGGTATCTTGCTTTAAGGGCAAATGATGGCCAGAACACAGGGGTAAACCTTCCTAGTTGTAGACCGGATCTTATGGTATTCTGAAATGATCTTTTACATGTGCCAGTGAGACCAGGTGTGGGCTTGGGCTAATATCTCAAGTAGAGAAAAATCACCTTCCACCTCTTCAACCCTCCTGCATACTGCTCCCAAATGCCATTGTGGATTCTGCCTTCATCTGCCATTTCTAGAATGTTGCCATTATTGTCTCAGCTAACCTTTTTTTAAAATAAAAACTATTTCAGGAAAGGTGGCCACTCTTCATTCTGGCTGTAGGATCTATGATGTTCTGCATACCATCATTCAAAGCAGTATTTCCTTGGGTAAATATGAAAATTGGAAAATAAAGATGTTGTTTGAAAGCGGTTTCATTGTAAAATATTACCAGCTTCAGAAATGTAATTGACTCAAAAAGGAAATATTTTATTTTGTAATTTTTAAACCACAACACTAAATACATTTAATTCAATAAAGAACTTTCAAAAATTATACATTATACAAAATTCCCCCCCCCCCATCCCACACAAAAGAGAAAAAGAAAGTAAGAGAAAAGAGCTGGACAATGTCAAGGGGGAAAAAACTATATCATATTTTTTGATACTGGAAGTTACCAAGAAATGAGGTAATCAGAGTCTGTTAAACATTCATACCCACATTTTGCAAATATGGCTCCATATTTTCCAAAATACCTGATATTTATCTTGTAGACTTGTAAATAATCTTAAGTGGAATGCAACTACGAAGTATGGCATGCCATCTCTCGATCTCCAAGTCTGTATCTGATTTCCAAGTAATAGCAATACACTTCATAGAAACTGCTAAAGCATTTTGTACAAATTCAATTTTATATATATATATAGTTAATTTCAATTCAAGCCTTGAGTCCTAATATTACCCAATAAAAATGGCGTCAAATCCTATGGGAACTTAACCCCCATTATTCATTCCAAAACATTTCTAACTTCCAACCAAAAATGTTTAACTTTAGAACACTTCAAGTAGAATGCAGAAATGATTCAATCTCTTGATAACATCTAAGACAAAATCTGACAATATAGGGTTCAATTTTTAATTTTTGAGGATTCAAATATAACTGATACAAAAATTGTATTGAACCAATCTATATCTAACATTAATAACTTTTATCATATTATCTCTACATAATTGCATCCAATCTTTCTCATCTGTTTGTCTTTAAATCCACTTCCCATTTTAATCTCAATTTATGCACCCCTATTTTGGGGGCTTTTGAAGTAAATTATACATTAGAGATAAACTTATTTACATGTATGAATTCACTCTGACTAAGTTATCAGTCAAAAAATCTTTAACTTGATAAGAGCAAAAAAAAAGTATTATTTGGCACATTAAATTTATTTGTTCAAATGTGATAAATCTTTAGCTTCAAAACAATCCTCTATCCTCTCAATACCCATCTGCATCCAAGTCCTCAAAAGATGATTATCCATAGAAAATTGAATGTCTATTTTTACATGAAGGCATTTACATGAAATTAAACCTTTCACACCTATTTCATAATCAATTTTATTCCATAATTCAATTAGATGTTTCAAAACTGGTGTACCTCTACTTCCCACCAACAATTTTGAATTCCACTTATAAATAAAACCTGGAAATTAATTTTTCCTATTTCATTAGGTTCTATATTAACTCAAGTGGGAATTTTATTTACACCAAACAATACATTAATAAATCTCAATTGAGCTGCCTTATAATAGTTCTTAAGGTGAGGAAGTTGTAAACCTCCCAATTCAAATTTCCAGTCAATTTTTCCAAAGAATCCTTTGCTATTTTCCCTTTCTAAGTCCTTGAAAAGTTTTTGAGGAATTGAGATGGGGATCACTGAAAAAGATATTGAACTAAGGGAAAATATTTATTTTAATACAATTTACTCTACTTACTAAAGTTATAGGTAAGTTATTCCACTTATTCCTCTATAATTTTATTAAATTATGGTAAAAGTTCAGTTTATATAAATTATTTAAACCATCATTGATCCTAATACCTAAATACTTAATTCCAGCATCTGGCCACCTAAATTGAGTGGCCTTTCTATCTTGATTATAGTCACCTTAACTAAGCACAAAATTTCACTTTGTCCCAATTAATCTTATACCCAGATATTTCACCACATTCTTTCAATTTTAATTGTAGTTGACACAAAGAATTCATAGGGTGTGTCAAGTAAACCAAAATGTCATGAGCAAACATTTATTTTATATTCTTCTTGATTGACCTTTATACCCTTAATCTTAGAATTTCATCTTATTAACTCTGCTAAAGGATCTATTGCCAAAATAAACAATGCTGGTGATGAAGGACAACCCTATCTACTTGATCT
Organism: Narcine bancroftii; assembly: GCF_036971445.1. NCBI lineage: Eukaryota > Metazoa > Chordata > Chondrichthyes > Torpediniformes > Narcinidae > Narcine > Narcine bancroftii. Next base: position 97,445,049 of record NC_091472.1, read on the forward strand.
AATTAACTGGAAAGCAGTAGAAATTTGTCCATTCGTCACCACTTTTGTAGATGGATTTTTATATAAAGTTTTAACTCCATTCATAAATGTCGGTCCAAAGCCAAACTTTTCGAATAGCTCAAACAAAAAATCCAATTCTAGCCTTTCAAAAGCCTTCTCTGCATCTAAAGCCACTGCCACACTTAGGTCACCCCTTTTCTGAGCTAAATGTATTAAGCTAATCAATCTAGCAACATAGATTGTTGGTTTTTATACAAGCCCTATTTGATCCATATGAATTAAATTTGGTAAATGTTTAGCTAATCTGCATTCAATAATAATCTTGATCTATAAAATGCTGGCTTTAATGGATCTCTATCTTTGGTATAACTAATAATTGCAATTGAAAAAGATTCTGATAGAGAATGAGATTTTGCTGGTTAATTTAATACCTCCATAAAAGGGGGGTATTAAAAGGTCCTTACATTTCTTTAAAAATTAATGCAGAAAACCTTCATCCCCCAGTGACTTACCACTTTGCAATGAACTCAATACCTCACTAACTTTTGCTGTAACGGGAACACCTAAATCTTGTTGATCCAGATCATTCAAACTAGGTAAACTTATTTGAGATTTTTAAAAATCTTAATTTTAGTCTCATAATAACTAGACTAATTTAATTTATAAATTAAAATAAAAATCTTTAAATAAATCATTAATTTATTGAGGTTTATAAGTAATCTTCTTGGAATTATTTTTAATAGCATTAATTTTTCTAGAAGTTTGTTCCATTTTCAACTGCCAAGCCCTTTCATCTAATTCATAATACCTTTGCTCGATTCTCTCAATTAATATTTCCATTCTACAAGTCTGAATCGTGTTGCAATGAAGTTTTTTGGTTATTAATTTTTTCCTTTTCTCATCAGAAGATTTTCTTTGTAAATCCTTCTCCAAATCTTCTATTTCCTTTTACAATTGATCAACCTCTTTCATATAATCTCTTAATTTTCACTGTGCAACTTGTTTTCTAACCTCATCAATATGCCTTCAAAGCATCCCAAAGAATAAACATTATCCACTGAATTAGAATTTATTTCTGAAAGATCTTGAATTTGTTTCCTTATAAGGACACAAAAATGCATCATCTTCAACAATGTAGAATTACATCTCCACCTATAAACTGTTTCTTCTTTCTCAGGAACCAAATATGTCATCAGAAGTGGTGAATGATCAGATAAAATTCTAGCCTTATACTCTACTTGCATAATTCTTCCTTGCAGTTGTGCTGATATTAAAAATAAATCTGTTCTCAAATAAGAATCATGCCTCTATGAATAAAAATATTTCTGATTTAACCTTTGCCAAATATCTATCAAATTCAATCTCTCATCAAACTCAAAATCATCGTTGGTGCTTTTGCTCTTGTAACTGAGCTTGTCGACTTACCCAACAAGACAGCAATTAAAATCTCCTCCTATCAAAGCTTTCTCATAAGCTTCAACTACAAACATAAAAATATCCTGAATAAATCCTTCATCTATATTTGGTGCATAGATACTCATAAGAGTCCACATTTTAGAATAAATTTGACAATGTATCAAAACAAATCTCCCACAGGATCTGTAACCACTTTTTGAATTTTGACAGGTAAAGTCTTCTTAATCAATATTGCAACTCCTCTTGCTTTAGGGTTAAACATTGAAGCTACCACTTAACCTACCCAATCTCTTTTTAATTTCTGATGTTCCTTCTCTGTTAAATGAGCCTCTTGCAAAAAAGCAATATCATATTTCATTTTCTTCATATAGCTCACACCCTTTTTCTCTTAATCTGATTATTAAGACCATTTATTATTAAAACTTACAAAATTTAATACCCTACTAATGAAAAATTCAAAACTCCCTTTGCCTCTCCTCTTGGATCTCCAGCATCTTAAGACTATTAATCACACTTGACATCTCCATCCAAATGAAAAAATTAGAGAAAAAGAAATGAGAGAAAAAAAACTAGAACCCCCCCAAAAGAAAAGGCTAATATTACCTCCCCTCCCCCACCCCATTGTATGGGAAGTAGTCCTCGCCACAAGGAGGCACATAATGGTTGCAGAAGGAGAAGGAAAACATCTACTCCTCCCCATGAGAAGAATCACTATATAAATTTCAATAACAAATCAATTCATTTGTAGGTGTAGCCAGTCGCTTCAAGATCCCTTTTCACTTGTTCATTCTCAACTTCTTGTTGCGTCAATAATTTTTATGCAGCTTGTATCACCTTAGATTGGTCTGATTGAATACCCAAGTTTTTTTCCATCAATTTGTTGATCTTGTTTAATACTTAAAAGAAAATTTGCAAACACCAAGGCTTCTATCTCATTTGCAAAGAATCACACTTGACTTTCCCCCAGCAACACCTTAAGTGTAGCTGGATGAAGAAAGAGAACTTGCGTCCTTTTTTCCACAAAACTAATTTAGCAGGATTAAACTCTTCTTCTTTTCACAACTGCTGTACTTAAATCTGCATAGAAAAGTACTTTCCTCTGAGCCGCTATTAATGGGTCCTGATATTTTTTTTGGGCATTCTGGACAGCCACTTGCAATATTGCCTCTTCATTCTGAAAATGTAAACATTTAATCAAAACAGAGCATAATGGCTTCCCAGTAATGGTTTCTTTCTATTAGCCCTGTGTGCTCTATCCAATTCAGTTCCATTCAGAAAATTATCAGAAACCAAAACTTTTGGAATCCATTTTTTGAAAAAATTGTACAGGATTAGAGTCTTCAAATCTTCAGCCAACCCAACAATCTTCACGTTGTTTCTTCGGTTATGAATTTCCAGTATATCCATTTTTTTGAAGGAGTTCTTCCCCTTTTATTAACTGCGTCTTTATATGTTCCACTTAATCACAATACTCCTTCAATTTTCTGAACTTGAGTTTTAATTTTGTCATCAACTTTTGGATATCTTTTCATTTCCTCCTTAATATTTTTCATCTCTCTCTTGACATACTCATTGTGTATTGACATCATGTCTTACAGATACAAATTGCATTTCAATCTTCTGACTCATTTTCTGCAATTGATTCATTAATATAGAAATTTGTTCTTGTCTGCCCATACCTTGACTTCTAACCTCAGGGAATATTTACCTGCATGGTTTCTGTACCTTGTTCTATTTGGGCTTGTTCATCTCCATGTTCTGCTTCTTCCTTTTCCTCCTCCTTTCTACATTGGCCTTTTTTTTCTTGTCTTTCCAAATGGCTGGAAACCTGAGCTTCAGATTCTGCTTCCGACTACACAGAAGGCAAAGCCTGCAGGACAACGCTACTGATGGCAGCTTCAGTTGTTCCCAATAGGGAAACAGCTTGTTCCATTCTACGTGTGTGCAAACTCTCGCCCGTACACACTTGTTCTGAAGTAATTGTAAGTCGATGGTTCGCCTCTGGACTACAGTGTCATCTCCAGCTCCCCGGAGGGATGGCGCTGGCAGCTTTAGTCGAATGTGGAGGAGGAGACCGAGGCTCCAGCGTCAAGGTAGGCCCAACTTGCTCCGATCTTCTTTTCCAACTTTCTTTCTTGTCTGTGTTTTCCCCTTTGAAACCATAATGAAAACTTTGCAGTTAAGTTCCGAAAGCTTTGCTGATCTTAAAATTTAAAAAGTCAGTTATTAATTAGTTCTCCTGGGAGAGGCGCATCTTCATGTCTCCCACTTACGGCGTCACGCCACATCTCCCTTGAAATACAAGGATGACTGTTAAAATAAGGTGGTTCTTCCTTCAGCATGAAGTTCACAGTGTTATCCTAAAATGAAGTTATAACCTGCTGTATATCCTGTTCTCTGTTTACCCCTATTGGTAGAAGTCTGATCTTCTCTCCTTATCCTTTGGATGCTCCTTGCCCACTACTTCAACAGGGGTAGAATCAAATAAGTAAATTACATTGCATCTGGGTGTAATGATGCATAGACCACTCTTGATGTGCAATACACGATTTTGACCTCTGCATGGTAGAGGCTGCCTTCTTGGATGTATTTAAGACACAGATTTTTTGAAGAACATGGGAATTAAGGGTTATGGGGAAGAGGTGGGTAAGTGGAGCTGAGTCTATGGCCAGATCAGCGACCTTATTGAATGATAGAGTAGGCTTGACTGGCCAGATGGCTGACTCCTTCTGCTATGTGTGATTGCTTTGTATGTCTGCTTTGATCCATGCAGAGAAGGACATTGGGTGCTAGGATTTCTGAGATTTTGTCTAGTGTAGCTGAAACTAATTAGTGATTGAATCTAGTTTTTGCTTTATTTGAACCATCAATGGATTTTAACTCAAGCTAAATCCTAAGGTTGAAGCACCACCTGTTGCGATCACCAGACCCACTTTGAGCTCATAGCCCGCACAAGCAAAGAAAAGATGGGGGAAAGCAATGGGAAGTAGGTCATGCAGCATCCAGGGAGAGAAGTGGACAATCAATGTTTTGTGTTGGGATAAAGGATCACAGACCATTTCTTTCTGCGGATGCTGGGTGACCCAGCCTCTCGATGTTTGATCAAATCTCCAGCATCTGCAGTGCTTTCATGTATAGAGAAGAGGTGCTGTGTGTTCCACATTAGTCCATGACAATGTCCCTCCTAGCTTGTATGACCATACATTGCCAGGGTTGTAGAAGGACTGATGGGAGATGACAGAGCTATCAGTCATTAACTGGCTAGTTTTGGGTTCTCCCTTCATGAGGTTTTGTGGAGCCATGCCGACTGTCAGGAGTTCACTTCATGGTTGCTCATTTGCAATGCATCACAAATAAATATTGGGTCAAAACAGATCCTGCAGCTGTTGGGAAAGATCTGTGCAAAATTGAGCATTTCAGCATGTTTGTCCCCATCCTCCGCGACTGGTTGGTGACATTGATTTTATTGCTCTTTGCGCTGTCAACCATTGAAATATTTGGTGGAAAATTCAAACATACATTTGGGTCTTCTAGAAGTAGTTGTGTTTCTCCATCTAGTTTTGAAGTAATTTTCTCTGGTTACTGCAGCTAGATGTGCAAATTGTGGAGGCAGTTTGGTAATCTGTGGTCAAGTTGCATTTACGGTAGTTTGCTGAAGAGTTTTGTTTCAAATTTCCTCTTAACCCCCCCCTACACTCACAATTTTGTGAAATCTATCTGGTTGATGCAATTGAGCAGTCTAATAGCATGCATTGCCTTGATTTTCCTCACAATTGTTCATTCAAATCACAACCTTGTGCAATTTTACTTGTATTTGAATATAGGTTTATCCCCAAGAACATTTATTTTCAATTTGCCCACTGCATCAACCTATGAATAAGGCAATTTAAGCCAGCTATTGCTCACTCCTGAATTACTATAGGATATTGGCAATTGATGAGAATGTACTAGTACAGAATGATGCTGTACAGGAGCACAGAGACTTCCATTAGGCGGTGGGTGGGATCAGAAATGGACAGATCATGGGAAGATCTTTAAATATTACGAACATGGTGTCAAGCTCAAAAGAAGCAAATTTGCATTAAAATTTGCAAGAATGGAAAAATGGCCTAAAAAGGAAGGCAATTATCAAAGTGAAAGTGAACTCGAGGAAAACTGAAAACATTCAAAATTGGAGAGCCAAACCGGTGAAGAACACCATCTGAAGGGTTCACGTTGATCAATGTGCAGAAGTGATAAACTATTTTGTAAACCCTGAATCAAATTAAAATATCATTATTTCACCGTACCATGCATCTTAAAATGACGTGGTGGGATGAGCATTGTTAAAGAACCATTGAAGGAACAAGTAGTTCAAGGATGTTCAATAATGAAAAATCAATTACACACTTGGAAAAACTCCAAAAATGATTGTATTCAGATGGTTATTTCTCCTGCTGAGTTGCTTTTTTTTCATGATTAGAATATGACTGAGCTTTATTTTCTCAAATCTTGAGGGGAGATTGGAAAAGAAGCTATTAACACAAATGATCTTGAGTTGTGGAAAGACTCCAAAAATAAAGGGTTTGTGTGTTAACACCACTTGACAAATCTGACAATCTGAAACGTATCATTCTGAAATTGGCTGCTCATCATACAAAGATGCCTTGGGAATGTTCAGAGAGTTAGAAATGTATGACATGAATAATAAAAATTTGAGTAGATCAGAGGCTTGTTAAAGGTATGGTTGAGTTAAATTATGTGACTCACTCCTCAAAAAAAGTGAAAAGCGGTGTGCATTATGTCGGTGATGACACATGCACATCGTAGTCAGAGGTGGAATAAACAAGCTGCTGCCGATTTAATATTCCTGGCACCACATGCAGTTAGAATAGTGTCATTTGAAAATTTTGAAAGTGTGCTGGAAGCTATCCAAACCATGTATAAATTACAAAATTTGAAGAATACAAGTATACATGACATTAGGTCTGGAAAATAACTTCATTTTTTTCTCTTCATAAACCAATTTTGTCGGTTTCCACTGCATCCTTTACTCCATTACATCAAAATAATATTTGTATGACAATGAACTCTCGTACTCAAATGGTTACAATATAGATGCACCAAAGTTCTTTCCTACTGTCTACTCAAATTTAGTAGATATCTTTTTGGAATTCCTCATACACAATCCTTATCTAACGTGTAACCTTCTCCACCATCCCTATCCCTCAGTGAAACTCAAATGCCCACACTGCATGATTTTGGTTTTGTATCAATTCACTCATCTATGCAGCTGTTAATTTTGTTCATGTTATTGGCTCTAGCAGCCCCATTTAATAGGTTAACTGACCTGTAGATGTTTGCCTTTTTCTTGCACCCTTTACTGGTCTATCTATGCATATGAACTGAATTTGTTTGCTACTTGGTTGATCGATCCAGATTTTGTGAGCAAATTGTGCCAGTTACAACTTATTTAATGTTTATAAGATAAACATGTTTATAGGATAACAAATCAAAGATAAAATGAATTATTCCATTTATTTCTTTCTCTATCAAATAACTTCAACGTTCATACAATTCATGGTGACTAAAGGTCAAAACAGAATTTTGCAAATATCTAATGTTGTTGAATGTGTGCTAGAAAGTCTCACAGAAAATAGATTAATGTATCCAACATGTTCTAATATCTCCAATACTTGGCAAATTTCCCCCTTTTATCTAGTACATTAATTTGTGATCTTCAAGATATAAGACAGAGCATTGAATTCTGGCCAGAGAGATGGGATGACGATTTTGCTGATTAAAAATTCTTGCACTGCCATTCTGATTGGTCAAACATGAACTGCATACACATCATGGTGTCTTGAAAACTTTATGAAGAATTAAAGAGCTAAATATTTGAGTAATTCTTGTATTGACCATTTTTCACCTTTGATCTTTCAAATGTACTCTCTCTATACATAATATAAAGGAGATCTTTGGGCTGTAAACTTATTGAAATGGAAATCTGTATAGTTAAAAGAAAATTTAGTTTTGACAGATTACACATTTTAATGTTTTTACTCAAATCTATATTAATCAAATCCTACCTGTGTTCAGTGTGATTAGGACATCAAAGTTTGCTGGATAGAAGTTGGTTAGATGTAAATATTCTCCTTTGAGTTAGTAAAGCCCTCTTCTTGGCCACGGTACTTTGTAGAAACAATTATTTGAGACCAGATCCAGTTCTTCCTGTCCAATTTCCCCTTGCAACTTCATAGTTGCATAAAGTGTTTGAGGGTGCGCACCAATATATAACGTGGCTCAAAAAGTGGAAGGGTAGGGACAAAGGAATTAAACATAGTGGATAGAGTGGAACAGGTGGATGTTTTACACTTGAATTTCTAGAAGGAATTCATTAAGGTGTAGCATCAATAATATAAGGATTCATGAAATTGGGTTAAAGTATTGTTATGAACAGATCGGTTTATCAATAGATGACAGAGGGTTGAATTTAATGGGCCTTTCTCTGGTTGGCAGAGTGCACAAGGATCGGTGCTAGACCCAGAATTGTTCACTATACATATTAACGATTTGGAATAGGGGACAGAGTGTAGCATATCTAACTTTGCCTATGATGCTAAATTGAGTATAAAAGCAAATTGCGCTAAAGTTGCAAAGCCTGCAGAGATGTAGATAGGCTAAGTGAGTGCACAAGTATCTGGCAGATGGAGTACAATGTTGATAAATGCAAGAGCATTAACTTTAGAAGGAAAAAATAACATAGAACTGTCCAGCCCAATAAAGGCCCTTTGGCTCAAAATATTGTGCTAACCTATATATACTTACCAAAATTAAAATAACCCCCCCACCTCATAACATTTTATCATCAATGTGCCTGTCTCAGATTCTCTTAAATGTCCCTATTGTTCCAGACTCCACCACCACCTCTGGCATTTCACTCCGGCCACCCACTACTCTTTGTGCCTTTTTTTTTAAAAAAAAGCTTTCCCCTGAATCTCCCCTAATGCTCCTCCCTTCACTTTACATAGACACTCTATGCAAAGTGAAGGAATTTTTTGCATGTAAAAGGAATTAAGGGATATGGGGAAAAGACAGGTAGGTGGAGTTGAGTCCATGATCAGATCAGCCATGATCTTACTGAATGGCAGAGAGGGCTTGGCGGGCCAGATGGCCGACTCCGGCTCCTGTTTCTTATGTTCTCTCATATGTTTTCAACTCTGTCCATGCCTCTCAGAATCTTGTAGACCTCGAAGTTACCTCTCATCCTTCTTCGCTCTAAAGAGAAAAGCCCCAGCTCTGCTAACCTTGCCTCATAAAATGTGTTTTACAATCCAGGCAACATCCTGGTAGATCTCCTCTGCACCTTTCCATAGCTTCCACATCCTTCCTGTAATGATGTGACCAGTATTGGACACAATATTCCAAGTGTGGTCTCACCAGAGATTTATAGAGCTAGAACATTACCCTGTGAGTCCCAAACTCAATTCCCCAATTAATGAATGAATGAAGTCCAGCAGACCATAGGCATTCTTAACTATCCTATCAACCTGTGTGGCAACCTTGAGAGATCTATGGATTTGGACCCCATGGTCCCTCTGTTCTTCTACACTGTTAAGTATCCAACCATTAACAATGTATTCTGCCTTCAAATTTGACCTTCCAAAATACATTACCTCCCACTAAGTGGGATTGAACTTCTTTTACTGCCCAACTCTGCATCCGGACTCTAACCTGTGACAATCTTCAACACTATCCACAACATCTCCAACTGTTGTATCATCCTGCAAACCTACTGACCCATCCCCGATCAGGTTTTATTGAAATGGTGAAACATTGCAGCATGCTCGTGTGCAGAGGGACTTGGAAGTGCTTGTGCCTGAATCGCTAAAGTTTGGTTTGCAGGTCCAACAGATACTCGAGAAGGTAAATGGATTGAATTTAAGAGCAGGGAGATGTTGCTGCATTTGTGCAGGGTACAGGTGAGGTTGCATCTGGAGTATTTTGTGCACTTCTAGTCTCTTTAAGAAATGGTGTGCGGACGTTGGGGGTGGTGCAGAGAAAATTGAAGAGATCAGCCTTTCTTCAAAGTTTGTTTAAAATTCCATTTCCTTTAGATCCAAAAACTTTTATGTTGGGTTATTTTACTCCATTAGTGGACTTGGGGTTGGATAAGTTTCAGACAGCGTTTATTCGTCTAACATTGATGGTTGCTCATATATGTTTTGCTATGACCTGGAAAGATGAAGCGGAGTTGAATGTAGTTCGATGGCATCATGAGTGGAAGTCGTGTATCTATATGGAGAAAATCACATATAATTTACATAATAATTATGACTTTTTGTTAAGATGTGGACACCATATATGAAGAATATGAATTTAGTAATATTGTAAATTACTGAATGTTTTTGTTTATTTTAATGCTTCCCTTTAGGGATCTGTTGTGGGAGGGGGTGGGTTTGTTTTACTGTTTTATTATTAGACTACTTATTCTGTAAAAGTCTGTTTATTCTTATTGAAAAAATACTAAATAAAGTTTATATAAAAAAAAAAGAGATTAGCCTATGGGGAGAGTTTGAGTTGCCCGGGACTGTACTCGTTGAAATTCAGAGGAATGAGAGGGAATTTTCTATAAATATAGGGAACATACCATCAACATTTGGGGAAATAGATTTAGGGGATAGCTGAGGAGGAACTTATTTTCTCATAGTGTGGAAATTCTCTGCCAAGGAATCACCAGACCCACTTTGAGCTCATAGCCCGCACTAGCAAAGAAAAGATGGGGGCAAGCAATGGGAAGTAGGTCATGCAGCATCCAGGGAGAGAAGTGGACAATCAATGTTTTGTGTTGGGATAAAGGATCAGAGCCCAAATTGTTGAAGAGAGTTAGAGAGATTTTTCCATAACAAGGGGAAAAGTCAGGTAGGTGGAGCTGAGTCCATGGTCAGAGCAGATTCGACAGGCCAGTTGCCCATTTCTGATGCAAGAAAATCAATTCTTCAACTTGACTGCCTGGCTAGACAATGTATTTGGAATTGCTGCAAGTGTTGGGATGATCATTTCTATCAGAGATTGAAAGGATGTACCCCTTGTTTTTTTTATATATACAAAAGATAAAACATGAAAACAAACAGAAAAACCCTCCAAAATACGAAGGCTAATGTGAACATTTTGATTTTTTTTCCTCCACTTATTGTTCCTCAAACATTGTCTTGTCATGTGACACAACCAAATGAGTAAGATGTTAGTGTCCCCCAGCAGCTTAAGTACTTGGCAACCACAACAGGAATGGAGTTTTGAATTATGTTATTTGAAGAGGGTGAAAGGATGAAGCAAAATAGGCTTTGATCTCTAGAATTTCTTTGCAGTCTGTTATGACACTGTGACATCCATTGGTTGACCAGTTTTGTAAAACTTTGTATCTAACTTTTGTGTGACTTATTGAATTACTGAAGAGTATTTCATCCCAACACAAGTTTTAATAAATTCTGGAGAAAGCAATGTTGTGACATGACTAAAGTTCTTTTGCAGTGTAGGGAATCAATATAGATTCTGCAATGAAGTTACTAGGCAAATATATTTATTGATATTTTATGGACTGCAATTTTCTTCCTCTTTCCAGTAATCACTGTATAAAGAAATGAGGGAAATTATTTTACTAATCACAGTTAAAGAGATTCAATTAATGGGTTGGAGCAAGATGCATACTTTCAGTTGCATCAGGCAGAAAGACTGCATTAGAGGTTTATTACTGTTAAAGACCTCCTCTAATAAAGGCTACAATCATTTTAGAAATATGCCATTTATCCCTTTTTAAAAAGTGTTTTTGATTTTCAGTAAATTAACAAATCATCCTAGGATTTCCATTGATCCATTTATTTCCTTGTCCTTGTCAAGTTTTTTGTCATCTGACTGTACATTATAAATATGCAACCAGATGAAATAGCCTGGACCATAGTACAGACACATAGTATGCCCTACAAACATGCGACATCTGTGCATACCAAAATAAACATATAAAAATTATTTACAAATTTCTTGTTTTCAAAAATCCTTTGCAGTTAATTCCCAACACAGAAGCCTAGTTTTAGTTTGCAGATGGCATATATTCCTGAGTTCCAGTCTCCACTTGGTGGCATGGGGGTGGGGGAGAGCATCTTCTGACGAGGGAATTTGGAGAAAGACCACAAAGCTGGAGTTGGACCTGACAGCAAAAGGAACATTGTGCCAACTGACCAATTTGATTTGGAATCAGGCCATAAATTCTGTAAGACACAGCGCCACATAGAGCGATAGTTTGGATTAATGATTTGTGCTCCATGAAATCCTTGATTGTGTGGGCAGTCACTGCTGGAAGGCAGTAGGACATTTGGCCATCTTGAGCCTGCGCTACTGTTCAGTATGAATGTGGCTGATCCATCCTCTCCCTTACCACACACCTGCGCTCTCCACATGCCCCTGATTGCCTTAGTCTAGTTGTCTTCAAATATAATCTGAGACTTGGTCTTGACAGAACTCTGATAGAGAATTTTCCATGTTCACCAACCACTGGGTGGAAGAATTTCTCCTCCCCTCAGACCTAAATGTCTTGCTTTGTATCCTGCGGCTGTTTATAAATGTGTAAATTCAACATGGAAATTCTAGATTGTGACTCGGGGGAAAAAAAAAACATTGCAAGCTTCAATGATAGCCTTAGCTATAGCAAAAAAATGTATTGTGTCAACCTGGAAATCAAAAGATAGCCTGAGAATACAGCAATGGTACATAGAAATGAATAAATGTATTCCATTGGAAAAAATAACATATAATTTAAGAAATAACATCACAGTATTCGAACAAATTTGGGAACCGTACATGGAACACAACAGAGAAGTCCTACCGCGGACCTTCACCACCTAAAATTACAGAATGAGAAGAAGACGAAATGAACTGACCCAGTGTGTAAAAGTAGATGACACAATTTTCTTGTTTATTTTAATTGTGTGATGACATTGTTTAATGGGTTTATTGTATTGTATATGTTGAACGTTTAGTGGGTGGGGAGGGGGGTGGGAAGGGAGGGGGGGGAAAGGGGAGAAAATGACACTGTATGTTCAAGAGGGAAATGTTTGTGTGTATTTTGGTTAATATGGTTCATAGTGTGAAAAATTAAAAATTAAAAAAAAGAATCCCTAAAAGGTGTATTTAACTTGCTTTCTCACACCATCTTTTATTTTGCCCTTAGGCTGAAGAAATTGCTTGAACAAGAAAAGTGCTACCAAGCTCACAAGGAGAAGGAGAACAACAAACGACTGGGTCGGGTGCGAGAGGAGCTGGTGAAGCTGAAGTCATTTGCACTAATGCTGGTGGATGAGCGACAGATTCATATTGAGCAACTCAGCCAACAAACTCACAAGGTGCAGGAGCTCGCACACAAACTCCAGGAGGAGGAAGAGAAAGCCCGAAATAGTGACGAAAAGGCTAGGGAGGAGGCACAGAAGGTATTACGTCTGGAGGAAGAACTTGAACACAAAACTTTAAAGTCTCTGCAGGACCTTGATGAGATGACCGCTAAGCTGGCCAACCAAGAGTCCCACAACCACCAGTTACGGCAGAAGCTGTCAGCTCTTGCCCACCGGTTCGAGGAGCTGGAGGAAGCCAACAAGAGTCTTCAAAAAGCGGAGGAAGAGTTACAGGAGCTGCGAGATAAAATCAGGCAGGGGGAGTGTGGCAACTCCAGCCTCATGACCGAGGTAGAGAGCCTGCGCAAGCGGCTTCTGGAGATGGAGGGCAAAGACGAGGAGATCACCAAGGCGGAAAATCAGGGCAGGGAGCTGAAGAAGAAACTGCAGCAGGAGGAGCTCCACAGCAGCAGCCTGAAGCTGGAGGTGGAGAAACTGCAGAAGAGGATGGTGGAGCTGGAAAAACTGGAAGGTGCTTTCAACAAGAGTAGATGTGAATGCTCCCAACTGCATGTCAGCCTGGATAAAGAAAAGGCTCTAAGTAAAGATCTGATCAATGAATTGGAAGTGGTGAAAGCTCGCATGAAAGAACTGGAATCCTCCGAGGCCAGGCTGGGAAAGAGCGAATTCAGCTTGAAAGACGATCTAACAAAGCTGAAGTCCTTCACTGTGATGCTGGTGGACCAGAGGAGGGGGGTGGCCCAGAAGCTGAATCAGGAAGAACAAAAAGTTAATGATCTCAATGACAAGCTTAAGGAGGAGCAGAGCAAAACCACACAGGTCACTGAGAAGCTGATAGAAGAGAGCAAGAAGCTTCTCAAACTGAAGTCTGAGATGGAGGAGAAGGTTTCCACTCTGATGAGTGAGAGGGATGAACTGGCAATGAAGCTAAAGAACGAGGAGCAAAGGTCCTGTGAGCTGAGCATCCGCAACGGCCTGCTGAAGAAGCGGCTTGAACGAGTGGAGGAAGTGGAGTTCGATGCCCTGCGAAGTCGAGCCACTCCGGAGGCTGACTGGCCTGCTGAGGAAGTACAGGTGGACAGTGCCAAAATGAAGGAGCTAACACTGGAAGTAGAACGTCTGAGGTCCCGGCTGCAGCAGCTGGAGGTGGTGGAGGGAGACCTGATGAAGACTGAAGACGAGTACGACCAGCTGGAACAGAAGTTCCGAACGGAACAGGACAAGGCGAACCTGCTGAGTCAACAGCTGGAGGAGATCCGGGACCAGATCAGTAGGAGCAGGACAGCCGAGCCTGGAGATGGCATGAGCCGAGAGTCCGAGGCCCGCACCCGGCTGAGGTTGGAAGAGGGCCGAAGCCAGGAGCTGGTGGCCGAGGTGCGGGCGCTGAAGGAGAAGATCCATGAGCTGATGCAGAAGGAGGACCAGTTGTCCCAGCTGCAGGCTGACTACTCCCAGCTGCGGAAGAGGCTCCAGCAGGAGGAAGACCACAACAAGGATATGGATCTGGAGGTGATCAGCTTGACCCGCGAGCTGGAACTCTCCAAGCGTTGCAGCCGGGCCCTCAGGCCTAGCATGGACGGCAGGAGGATGGTGGAGGTGCCACTGGCATCGACGGGTGTGCAGACGGATGGGGCAATGGGGGACCAGGCCAATGCTGCCGTCTTCATTCGCCAATCTGTGCAGGAGGAGAACCACCTGATGAGCCATCTGCGCCAGGGAGGCCTAAAGAGGCCGACCGTGCTAGAGCGCTACCCGCCAGCAGCCGTGGAGCAGGGCCTGCGGCGTTCCTGGATCCCTTGGGCCAAGCGGAGGGAGAGCGGCCAGGCCAGTGGGTCTGATAAGCCGCTCATTGTGTCGGGGAAGCAAGGACAGCCGTTGCACATCCGAGTGACCCCCGACCACGGAAGCAGCACGGCCACCCTGGAGATCACCAGCCCAGCAGCTGACGACTTCTTCTCCAGCAGCACTGTTATCCCAACTCTCGGGCCGCACAAGCCCCGCATAACCATCATCCCCACCCCCAAGGGCACAGAGAGCAGTTTCTCACCTGAGCGCCCAGCTTCGCCTGTCACCATCGCCACCTTCTCGACGCCCGCTATGCCCCCGGGACGCACTGCACACGTCGCCTCACCCGTCACGTGCTCATCACCCATCCAGATCATGACAGTGAGCACATCGCCTGGCTGCGAGCCCGCACTCAGCTTCGAGGAGCAGACACAGCCATCAGGCCGGGCTATCTTCAGGGTAAGCCCGGACAAGCAGCAGACACCACCGGCTCCGAGTGGCCGGAGGTACAGCCCCAACGCCAACATCATCACCACTGAGGACAACAAGATCCACATCCACCTAGGCACTCAGTACAAGCGTCCGGCCAGTGGTGAGCCCACCACCTCCCTGATAACGGTACGGCCTTTGTCCGAGAACAAGGAAGGGACACGCACCGTCCTCCGCTCTCCTCGCAACCACCCCCCACCCAAGAGCTCGCCCAGCAAAATGACCAGCAGAATCGTCATTACTCCGGCCAGCACATCACCCACCAGGATGGCACCGGCATTGGTGAGTCCCTAGCCTTCCAAACTGCTGGCTGTTACACTGGCCAGGGCTCCATTTCCCTGCTATTCACCCTCAATAACTTCACCTTTGACTCTTCCTACTTTCTCCAAATCAAAGGGGTATCCTTGAGTATTCTCAAGGGTCACAGCTATGCCTGCCTTTTTGTTGACCATGTGGAACATGCCATATTGCAAACCGACACAGACAAAGCTCCCCAAATCTTTACTACTTTGACAACTGGATTGGTGCTAGTTCCTGCACTCACGATAAACTCGTCAACTTTATCATCTTTGCCACCAATGTCCACCTGCCATCAAATTCACATGGTCCATCTCTGGTACATCTCTCATTTCCTGATCACTCTGTCTCCATCTCAAGAGAGAGACCATCTACTGACATCTTTTATAAAACCGCTTTCACATTTACCTAGACTACACCTCTTCCCATCTGTGTCTTCTGTCAGGATTCTATTCCTTTCTCTTGGTTCTGCCAACTCTGGTACATCTGCTCCCACGAGGTCTCCATTCTAGGACATCCGAGATGTCTTCCTTCTCCTTCAGTAAATGTTGTCTTCCCCCTCAACTACCATCAATCCAGCCCTCCCCTCCATTTCCTGCATATCTACCCTCAGCCCATACCCCCGACAAAATAAGACAGGGCCTTATTGTCCTCGCCTAATATCCAGCAAATTATCAGCATAATTTTTGTCATCTAAAATAGGATCACAGCACAAGACATTTTTCTCTCCCCTCCTCACTTATCATAGGGATCACTCTCTCCATGACTTCCTGTCCACTCTTCCCTTCTTACTAATTGCCCTCTTGGCACTTATGTGTGTGACTGAAAATAAAATGCTGCACATGCACCCACACTTCATCTATCACCAGTGTTCAAGGCCCCAAACAGTGAAGAAACCCTTCACCTGAGAATCTGTAGGAGTGATTTAGTGTATCTGGTGCTCCCACTACAACCTCCTCTACATCAGGAAGACATGGACACAGATGGTTTCCTTGAGCACCTTCAGTCTGTCTGCTGAAACATCCAGGATCTTCCACTGGTGAGCCACTTCAATTCCACCAATCTGCATCTGGTGAAGTGTAGCCTCACTTGAAAGGACTGTTTGGGGCCTTGAATGGTGGTGATGGAAGAAGCATGCAAGTGCAGCACTTGGTGCGTCATAGGGTTAAGTGCTAGGAGGGCAATTTGTGGGAAGGGATGAATGGACAAGGGAGTCATGGAGGGAGTGATCCCTACAGCAAATCAAGAGAATAGGGGAGGGGTGTGATCGGGGGTGGGGTGGTGGGGGAAGACAGAATGAGGCCAGATAAATGGGTGAGGGCTGCTTGAATGACAGTGGAGGGAAAGTCATGTTTACTGAGAGGAGGAGGCCATGGAAGATGTCCTGAAATAAAAAGGCTCATCATGGCAGATGTAGAAACTGTGTGAAATAGTCAAGTCTGAACAGAGCTTTTATTCCTTTTAATTGCTATCTCTCTTACCTTATTCATTTTATGAATAATTTCAAATGATCTTCATTAACCCCAGTAATAATTATTGCTGTGGAGATGAAGAACTGGTTTTGTCTACTCCTTAAAGGCTTTCATTTTAATCGTTGTTGATCCATTAGTTCTTCAGGATAAATAGATGAGCATTGTGTTCCATGCTATGTCATTTTATTTAATTGTTTAAAAGGAATGTTGGAAGGAAGTCATGCAATAATGTAAATGTTTCAATTGCTTGGGAAATGAACCAGAGTGTATACCAAGATAAAATGTGTCCATTTTTAAAATAGATTCCTATAAATAGACTTTTTTATGTACACCGAAAGCAAAGTAGTTTATTTGAAGCACCAGGTCATCTGGCCCCTGGCCTGATGTTCTATGGAGGTTCCTTGACTATGTCCTTCTTACTGGCCAGCTTATTGTTGAGAGATGAGCTGGAGGTTGGGTGCTGATGTATCAACCTCTCTCTTCTGTCACGTGGAGCTCATTCAGCCCATTAAGCCTGTGCCAGCTCTCAAAGTAATCCCATTCCACTGCTTATTTCCTTGTAATTATTCCTTTCCTGTTGAGCCCACTGGGTGAGTCAGATCCTCTCCATTTATGGCCTCTTGCTTAAAGCTGGAGCTGGCCGATGCTTAAAAATTACAGCCTCGTTTCACCAACACTGAATGTGGTTTATTCAGTCTTCAAATTAAAAAAAATGTACACATCTAGGATTTAAGGAATTCCCTGAAAACCATAGAACACTACAGCACAGAAAACAGGCTATTCAGACTTTCTAGTCTGTGCCAAAACATTATTCCTCTAGTCTCGCTGACCTGCACCCAGTCCATAACTCTCCAGACCTCTCCCATCCATGTATCTATGCAATTAATTCTTAAACCTTAAGAGTGAGCCAACATTTACCACATCAGATGGCAGCAAGCACATTCCACACTTCCACCACTCTGAGTGAAGAAGTTCCCCCTAAACCTTTACTTTTCACCCATGTCCTTTTGTATTTATCTCTCCTAATCTAAGTGGAAAGAGTAAACCTCTATCAAATATCACCTCATTCTTCTACACTCTAAGGGATAAAGTCACAACCTATTTAATCTTACCCTGTAACTCAACTCCTGAAAAAACAGAACTCCGTTATTTTTTCTCATGATCATATTTGAACTAGACTTAACACCTGGAATGGGTGAGTTGTCTTTTGGGCAGTTGTTGGACTGGCAGGGGTTTCATCTGCCAAAGTTTAAAAGAGAAAGGGGATTTTCCCCTTAACCTGTGCAAGATTTTCAGGGGACTTGACTGGGTGGATATGGAGAGGATGTTTGTCCTTGTTGTAAGAGTAGAGGTGATGTGCCATTCTTTTTTCTCTTGGCTGGTTGTGAGTTTTTGGAACTCCCTTCCTCAAAGGGTGATGGGAGAAGTTAAATATGCTTAAATTGGTTCTTTTGAGCAAGGGAATGAATGGTTACCGCAGGGTCAGGCAAGCTTTGGAGTTGAGGTTCTGATCAGATCTTATTAAATGTAAAAGCAGACTCGTGAGGATTTTGTCCCTCTAATTCATATGATCAGTTGTCCATAACTTCACATTTCTCCTTTAATTAGAGACATTTTCAAAACATTTCAAGGGGTATTAACAGCAGGGAGCTAACTGGTCAATAGTCAAAAGGACATTCTGGACATGAGGCTTTAGGATCTGGCGTCTGGAGCCCCAGTCACTGCTCTGCATCCTCTTAATTCCAGGATCGATTGTGGTCTGCTTATGGTCATTTGCCAAGTACTAGGCAAAGGGATAATCCTCTGGTCCCTTGTTGACTAATTGACAGTAAGTAATTGTTTGCAATATGAGATTTGAATCATGTTGTAATATTATACATTTACATGTTTTGAGCAGCAAATGGAGGTTGATGGAATCTTGATGAAGGCCTCAGGTCCAAAGCGTTGGTTACCTTTGACTACCTTTGGATGCTGTGTGACCTGCTGAGTTTCTCCAGTGCTTTTGCATATTCCAGAAGCTGATGCTATCCCAGTTACTTAAACAGTTGAACTTTAAAGCTTTTGTGACCCAAATTAAACTTTGAAAATCATCTTACCCTATCTAAAGTCATGAAAGTTCACTGAATCTCACAGAATGCATTTGAGAAATATATTAATGTTGCTTTAGCCTCTCTATGCATAGATTGTATATGGCCTGCTGAATTCCCACAGCAATTCTTTCTATTGTTCAAGATTGCATGATCTGCTGTCTTTGTTTCGGTGCAGACTGTAGTGTCACAGGGCAGTACTGGAGAAGACCTTGGTTTTGCTGAAGAGTGTAAGACCCTTTGAAACTATTTGCCCTTTTGATTAACCTATTATCATCCATATCATTTACTAGGGTATATAAAGAACCAGCAGTGAAATCCTATGTTTTGCATTCAGTTCGGCTGCTGGCAGGAAATGAAAGAATTAAATGTGTAGCAACCAAGAGTTTGTATAAGTGCTACACAGGGAAAGATCAATCAAATATTTATTCATCAAGTTTATTCATAGGGATTCTTTCCAACATACAATGTCTGTAGAGCAATGTTTCCTATAAATAGCAAACTTCTGGCAATGCTTTCCTGACTGGCTTTGAATAGCCACCCCAAGCCCCACCTGCAAGAAAATGTATCCCTTGCGGATCTATTTCCATCTTGACTGGATTTCTAAGGCATACACTGCTTTGTCACCTTGTTAAAGTGTCCTGGATCATAAAATGCTGGAAGTAAATCACTGCCATCTTTAAATATCCCAATGACATCAATGAATCTCCATGTACTCAGAGCTTTATTGAACAACAATTTACAGGCAAAACTTTACTGCTTTAAAAGAGCACCTACTTCCAATAGCCCAATGATTTATCTTCCAGATTTTAATAAATCATCAGCCATAGTGGTGAGAATTTTGCTTTTACCCAGAAATTATTAAAGCAAAGGGACAGAATGGTTTTGTGCTGAGAGAGAAAACCAGAATGGATTTACTTGTTGGTTTAAAAACAAAGTACCATTGGATGTTTGTGATGTTCAGCCAGGTTGTCTATGTGCATGTTCAGGGGCTTTCAAGTTGGCCAATACTTCAGGGCAGAGCTTACAGTTCAGAGAGGAAAAATCTTCCTATTGCCTTTCATGTGGATAACACCATTTAGGGAAACAGCACCATGGTTCTAGATGCCCGTTTTCAGAAAGAGAAGCAAAATCTGAAATCTTGCCTCATTTTTACAGTCGGAGAGGATCTGGTCCAGAAACGGGGCCCTTCAGCCCACCTAGTTCACACTAGTCATTGACCCATTTACACTAATTCTGCATTAACATAATTGTTCTTTATTTTCCTTGCATGACACAGTTAGCATAGTGGTTAGTACAACTCTATTACAGCGCCAGTGACCTTGTCCCCATAACATGCTTGGGTTTTTTTCTGGTTCTTCCCATCCTCCAAAATGTACGGGGTGTAATTGAGCAGTATGGGTTTCGTGGCCCAGAATTAACCATATAACTATTTATGGAGCGGAAACAGGCCATGTCGGCCTTTCGAGTCCACACCGGTTCACTCGAATGACTCCTCAAGCTCAAACCTCCCGCTCTCCACCAATAACCCTCCAACCCCCTCACTTCCATGTACACATACAACCTTCTCTTAAATGATAGAAGGGAACCTGCCGCAACTCATTCAGAAGATCATTCCATTCTGCCACCACTTAACAAGCAATAAATGCACAAAATAGCTGGAGAAAGATATATGACCAACATTTTGGGCTTGAGCCTTTCATTAAGATGTTAATTTTTTTTAAAATCCTCATTAACTCTCCACAGATTCTAGTGCTCACCTGCCTTCTGGGATCAATTTAGAGTGGCCAATTAACCTACCAACCAACATGTCTTTGGCATGCATGAGGAAAACCAGGTAGTGACAGGAAGGTCATGCAGATCCCTCCTAGAAGGCACCTGAGGCCAGGACTGAACCTGGGTCTCTTGTGCTGTGAGATAGCAGCTGTTCTAACTGCCCACACAAACTATGGAGTTGCCACTGGGGGATTTGGTCCTACATGACCCCAGCTACTGATCAGCTTTATATTAACTGATGCACAATGCTTTCTTTTGGGTTTCAGAGCTGCATTCCTTGAGTATGTTTTAAACTTGTATCTCATTCCTATAAGCAATCCTGAAAAAAATTGGTTTGTAATTGCTAAGTAGAACGTTATTTAAATCTATGAGAGCTAATTACAGTTTTGCCTTGTAAAAGAATTAATGCTGACAATATATTTTCCTTCATTTCCCATCTAGGCTGCACAGGAGGGGTCAGCACCTCGGCCTGCACCTACCCGCATCCCCATGTCAAAAGGTATGAAAGCAGGAAAGCCAGTAGTGCCAGCCATGGGAGCAGGAGGTGTGGCAAAGTATGAATGCCGTGCTGAAAGCCAGTCAATGAAAATTGAACTGAAGAAATCTCCAGTCAGCAGTTCTGCCCCTCAGGCTGGGGGGAAGGGCTGAGCATGGTGGCCTCGGGGGTAGGTGGAGGTGTTACTGGAGATCACCCCTTCTTGGTCGACTTGCCCTCTCCCATACTAACTCATCGATCTGCTCCTGGTTTGTCTGATAACGTGCTAACATTTTGTTTCATGGTCATTAAAACTACAATTACTTTAACACTGTCATTGTGCTGTCCCAAAGGAGAAAGTTGTGCTTGTAATAATGAAGGCAAATTCCCAATTCAATCATGATCACTGCTCTTTCTGCAGGACCTTGCATGTAAAAGTTTGCTTAGATCCTGCAATCTCAAATGTTCAGAGGGATTCCAAGGTATTTAAAACATTAATGCTCTGTTCAAAGTTATTTTGGTTCTTCATACTCTCTTCCACTTGGAGTGATGGGAAAATTTGTTGATCAACAGGAATCATAGAACCTTGTTCTATGACCATTGTGTCTAAGTGGGTCACTGTGGTAGTTAGAGCATGTTGTGTTTCTTTTTCTGTGTTATGTATAGTTAATAGCAAGGCTGTGGGACATGCCCTGCAGGTCAGACTATAATAATGGAGAACAAATAACTTGGAATGGGTGGTAAATGTGGTCCTGCCTGAGTCTGAGCAGTAAAAGACAGGCTCTGGGTACTTGCTGTAATCTAAATTCCCACCTGAAGTGAAATATTTAGTGATCTCGGTTGCACTCAACAGTTAAGTATGGAGTAATGTAAAGTGGAAGAGATTTCAACAAAATGTTACTTTTATAAAGTGAATTGTGTTTCTCCACATGCAAAATTGGATTTTTCATAAAATGTTTTCAGTATTGTAGCTCTGAAAGAAAGGCTGTGGATGTTATCTACATGGACTTGAGTAAGGTCTTTGTCAAGGTCCCACATGGGAGATTAGTCAGGAAGATTCAGATGCTCTGTATTCATGGTGAAGTAGTGAACTGGATTTGACAATAACTGGACGGGAAAAGCGAGAAAGTAGTGGTGGATGATTACTTCTCAGACTGGAGGCCTGTGACTAGTGGTGCGCTTCAGGGATCAGTGCTGGGACCATTTTTGTTTGTTATCTACCTGTATATCAATGATCTGGTTGATAATATGGTAAATTGGATCAGCAAGTTTTCAGATGACACTAAGATTGGAGATGTATCAATGAAGCCTCAAAAATTTTACATTTATCACATAATGGATCAATATCAGTATTGAAGTGAGATAACTTTTGAAATATGTACTCTTTGTGTAACCTTAAATTGCAACAAACAATGTCGTGCACAAAATGAAGATTCATTTATCAAATTTAGAACAATGTCCCAGGCTTCATCTGGAAGTGACACATCCAAATTATGCTCCAATCACTCTCAACTAGAGAAACTGTTCTCAAATCTATCAAATTACTATAAATAATTGATATTGAACCTCTAAGAGAAAATTGAAGTCAAAAAGTAAATCCAAAATGTTTGTTTCAGAAATCTGTGGAGAATCAGAGAGCTTGGACTGAGCAAAATGTCTGACTTGTAGAAATCTGGAAAAAATGACTATTGAGTAATTTAAATTTTGCCATCAATTGTTCAAAAGAGGCAAAATTATTTTGAATAAAATTACCTTTAAAATTATTAATCCCTAGTCTACATCAGTCACTGAAATCTGCATCTGATAAATAAGGATTTTTTAAAAAAAAAAGATGATTAGTTATAATAGGACTGGCTAGAGAAAATCTTCCAAAAATTTTTCTAAATTGTGCCCAAATTCTCAACCTGTCTCATTATTGGATTATTTGTTAAATTTAGAAAAAGTAAAAGGTAAGAAAGACCCTAGGACTGCCAACATTGATGTTTTTATTTCAGAAAAATTCAGTTCCATTTCCACCCAAGAAAGGTGGTTAACTAATTTATCAAATTTTAATTAAAAATGCAAATTACATATATTGACCGTCCAATAGTAAAATCTGAAATTTGGAAGTGACAAACCTCTGCTTACTTTTTGTTTTTTGAAGATGTGCTTTATTTAAACGAAGTTGTTTTCCTTGCCATATATGAGGAAAAAATGAGTCCAGTGAGTCAAAAAAAGATTTGGAGATAAAAATTGGAAAAGATGTAACAAATTCAGTAATATATTCATTCTAATCTAATTGATACATCCTATTATAGTAACAGACAAGAGTGACCATTCCAATAATAGAACTGTAGTCTGATTAAATGTTGCAAAAAAAATTTCCTTCAATAAATTCTTATAACTCTTAGTGATTGTAAACTGATCATTCTCTAACTTAAAAGGGATAGAATATCTTCAAGATGACCCCTTTAGGGGTAATAATTCAGTCTTATGGAGATTTATTTTATAACCTGAGAACTGGCCCATATGAGCAAATAGAGTAAACATGTTTCGTATAGAAACCTCTAGGTTTGAAAAGAAAATCAAAAATCACCTGCATATAAAGAGACTCTATGTTCAACACCATTCTTAATTAACCCTGAAAAATCTCCACATTCCTGTAAAGCTAATATCAAATCATAAAGCAACTAGATTAAAGGGCAATCTTGCTGACTTTCCCATAGGAGCCTAAAAAATCTTTACTATTGTGAATTTGTACAAATTGTGGCCATGGGACATAAATATAGTAATTTAACCTATTTAATAAAATCTGGGCCAAAATTAAACTTTTCAAAAATAACAAAAAGATAGTCCCATGCCACCCAATCAAAAGCCTGCACAGTGTCTAATGAAAGAGCACATTGAAGACCTGAAGTTGAGGATAAATATAAAATGTTCAATAATTGGTGTACATTGTAATAAGAAGTACAATTTTAATAAAACCTGTTTGATCCGGATCAATATTTAATGGTAAAATATTCTCCAATCTATGGGCCAAATTTTTAGATGATATTAAGGAATGAAATAGGTCTGTACGAAGCACATTTGACTGGATCTCTTTTTTTCCCCCAAAGTAAGAGATATACAAGCCTCATTAAAAGATAATGGGAGCTTTCCATCTTTAAAAGATGCATCAACACTGAACTGAAGTGAGGTACAAGCCATTTGCTGAAAGATTTATAAAATTCAATTGGAGATTTACCCGATTGGAAGATATTTCCTCCTGAGAATTAGGAGCCCCAGACATGTATGACTATTCTGAAACAACGATGGCAAATTAAGGCACTCCAAGAAGTCAGACATTAAAGTATAGTCTTTATTAAATTCAGAGGTGTGAAGTTTGGAGTAAAATTCTCTGAATGTATTAGTTATTTTCAAAAATAATCAGCAAGGGTCCTTACCATCTCCAATTTGAATCTTGTTTTTAGCAGACAAGCTCTGTAATTGTCTGGCTAGCAACTTGTGTGATTTCTCTCCCCCCCCCCCCCCACCCCCCCCATGAATGTAAAAGTAACTCTTACTCGTCAGCAATTGCTGTTCAATGGGATAAGGTAGAAAGAAGGTGGAATTATTTTTTAGTTCCACTCTCCTTTTATATCTTGATCAATTTGTTTAATCTGATTAATTAATTCCACCCTTTCCCTGTTGGTGGTCTTCTTAATATTAGCTGTATAAGATTCAAATGAGATTTAATTGTGTCCCAAATGATCAAGTTAGATTTTGTTGGTGAGGAGTTAGTATCAAGAAAAATTATATTTGCCGCTCCATAAAATGTTATGTCTGCATAAAAGTGGTGTTAAATCTCCGTTGCCTTTTTGTGACAGGAATATCAAAAAAAAAATCCGGGTCAAGTCGACCGGGAATGATCAGATTCCTTGGTATTCACATGACTTGGTCAAAGAAATCAGTTGGTTCTCAATTAAAAAATAATCAATTCCAGAATAAGAATGATGCACACTTGGGGGAGAAAAAGCATATTCTCTTGTTAGGATTTTAAAAACGTCATGCATCTGAAACACCAAGATTTGATTTTTAAAAAAAGAGTGAATTATAGCTGCAGATTTTGAAAGAACACTGGTCTAGAAGAAGAAAGATCTAAAATAGTATTTAATGAAGAATTAAAGTAACAGGTCCCCCCTCCCCCACACACAAAATCAATGAGTACTGAATTAGGTAAGGCTGAAAAAAATTTCAAAAAATGCTGGTTCATCAATATTCGGGACATAAACATTTGCTAATATGACAATTTTATTATATAATTTACCTGTAAAAGGACCTGGTTTGTCTTGTACTATTATGAAGTACAAATGAAATGTTTTGATTGATTAGTATAGAAACTTCTCTAATTTTAGCATCAGAAGAAGAATGTGAAGAAGAATTGTCCCTTCCACCTAAACATTGACCTATCCTTGTTAGAGTTCCAAACATGAATTTCTTGGGAAAAGACAATATCCACCTTTAAATGTCTGATATGTGCCATTACCCTATGGGATTTAATTGTCCCATTCATGCCTTTAACATGCCATGAAATAATATTAATAGAAAAAATAATTGGGATAATTAATTAATATTAATTTTTGGTGAGTGGATGCTCCAGCCACACTTGTCTCCATCCCAAAAACCGTGACCTTCGATCCATGTTGAAATATAAAATAAACAAAACATAAGATACAAGTAGCCTTGAAAATCCTAAGTAAGCCCAAATAACACCTCCTCCCCCCCCCCCCCCCCCACCTTCCCTCTTCTGAAGGTCACCAACCGAAGTTATGATTCACTCAAAGAAAACTATTTTAACCCAAAATGCTTCTGCTGTTAATCTTACTGGTCCTTGTATTTAAAACCTATTATTTATAATTTTCCACATCAGGGTAACTTCTTTTGAAAATTAATCAAAAAGATAAATAAAACCCAATCAAAATACAAGCAAGCCTTCTTGTGCGTATGCGTATACAATCATTTCTAATGACAACACTAACTTTTAATGTTTTTAACAAATTCTCCATTGTTTTAGTTTAATTCCTGAAAAAGAAATTAATAATGCAAATAAATCTTTGTGCAGATTGGCAAAGCCCCATTGATATTTTGTACACAAGTAACACATGATGGATAAATGACTACTTGTCCATCCCTTTTCTTCAATGACTCACTTTTTATTTTACATGATGGCCTGTTTTGTTTTTGCATGTGTAATGTAAGCGAGTACCAGCACTAATTCAGCAAAATGGTTCTATCTCATAAACCTTGAATGGACTTGCTGCCCAACAGTTGTGGTAAGTGACGATCCATCAGCCCACCATTGAAGCTATTCCAATGTCTATTAGAGCTCTGTAAGTAGTTTTAACTCTAATTAATTGGGTTGTGCGCAGAGCAGGTCCATTCTATGTAGTTGTTACCCTCTGCCACAGTATAGACTGAATGCTGCCTTAAATTGTCTCTGACCCAATTTCCATCTGAAATCTATCTTTTTAAAATAGGTTTGAAAAGATCTATCACACAGGCTTTTTATAAAAACACTTTCAATTCTTTTTATGTCAGTCAACAAATGTGAACTAGTATTTAATGGATTCCATATAAATATCAGAACTTGTAAGTTCCCACATTGATCCATGAAACATCATTCTTACTGCTCAATAGTGCGAAGATGCTCTGAGTTATAGTTTTAAACAGCTCAACTGGAAATGCCTTTTACTGAAAAATATGAAAAGACTTTGTCAATTTGTTTCCTCTCAGTCTTTCATTGCCACTGAGCACCATTGTGTGTCCCTCCCCATGGTGATCCCGAAACCAGTGCTTGGTGTGGACAGGAAGTGGGCCCGGGCCTTTAGCTCCTATTGCATATTGTGATTGAGAATTTACTGTGTGAGGGAGTCCAGGCATGTCTTTCACCAACTTGGGTAGAGAATATGGGACAGCATGTGGTGAGGGAAAATGCTACTTCTGTTGTGTTTGTGGTAAAGAACGCCCTGTTGGGAATTGGCATTTCCTGTTTTGAGTGAATGATGGCCAGTGAGAATAAGAGATCCAGTGGAGTTGCTTTTTAAGTGAATGACTGAATAATTTGAAGTCATGTCTTATAAAGACAGTGCTGAATCTGAGCTGCAGATAATGTCAGTGTGCTTACATTCACTTAATTATTCCAGTTGTGATTTGTGTTGTAGTTTAGCAGCCTATCAGTTTCAAAACTGCAGTGAGCCATATTGACTGATCTAGTCTCTGAGCACAGCTTAATCTCAGCCTACCCAATCCAGCAAAGCTATTAACATTACAGAAATCCTGATGCATTTGTTTTTTTTCCATTTGAAGGGCTTCAACATCTGCCTTTTCATCTTCCCCGATGCTTGATAATGCCATGGATGATCTATGAGAAACTTGTGGTTCTAAATTTATATCTAAGTGTCTGCTGTATAAAGTGACTTAAATGATTTTCAAGGCAATGTCATGCTAACTTATAGATGCCTGGAAGATAAGTTTGCCTTGAGCTCATCTGGAAATTCGATTGCAATGTACTTTTCTTTTTCAAAACAATGTCATTAAAAATTGATTTCTGATCATGAAAGATGTGCATGCAATCACCTTCACAACCTTAACATGATTTCCAAGTCAAGGTGATACAGGATGATGGTCCCCCTGCATCAATCCTTTTGAAGCATTGTGTGGACATTTGGGTCACATTGTCATAGGGGACCACCTGGCCGGGGCACTGCCAAGAAAGAATGGTCCTAATTTAACAGCACCACCCAAACTGCAGGTAGATAAAGTACTTGGCTAATTCCTTATGGCCCTCTACCACCTCTTGCACTGACCTTTGGCCTGTATCCGCACAAATGCTAAATTCCAAGCCTTATTTCCTCCATTGCAGTAACTGTTTAGACCAGCGGAATTTGCAGGCTGTTTTGTTTGTATTTGTGGACCAATTCATGGAGACATTAAAGAAGAAGAACAAAGTATAATCTTCTAGTGCATTCTAGTGCACAAAAAAAACTTGTGCCGTTATAAACCATGAAATCTAAAACGGGTCCCTTCTGAACAAATGTTGGCAGGTCTAGCCAATTAAAACTGTCCATACAGAGATGCTTTGATAACATTGTCATTTGAATTTGGTGAACAAATGTCAGCTCTATGATCTTCCCTCTATTTTTGGATTGATCTGGAGGTGAATGGTATTTGAAAATCTCCGCTCTATCCAGACAACCCTTTGTGTGCTACTTCCATTGCTGCAACTTTCACTTCAATGAAAGAAACATATCCTATGTTTTGATTAACATTCATCCCCAATTTATTTTATTGGTATGGGCTTGTGTCACCTATCTCCAAGTCTTCTTTGGAAATAAAACTCCCTTGATCTTGTGCATATTTTCATAGTCACCTTCCCTGTGTACCTTCCAAAATTGAAAGCCTTGAGATATCTTGCATGTTTCCTCACATGGATTTCTAATGATAGAGGTCATATTTCTAGTACAACACTTCTTCAGTCTGTTGCATTTGATTGATAAGGGCTGAGCACGATACTCACTGCCTGCAGGAAGAAGCTATTACCTACCCTGGTGGTTCTGGCTCTGATACTTGCATATCTCTTTCCTAACAGGAATAGTTTAAAGAATCTGTGTGTGGAGTGGAAAGGGTCCTCAATGATTTTGCATGCCCTCTTCAATGATCCTGGTAGATCATGACATGGGGGGGAGGGGAGTCTCCTGTGATCTTCTCAGCCAATCTATGGCCTCCGATCCAATTCACTACAGTAACCGTACTACACTGTGACGCAGCTGGCCAGGATGCTCTCAAGAGAGCTCCTACAGAAGATTGACATGATGGTGACTGGTAGCCTTGCCCACTTCAGTCTTCTCATGAAGTGCAGTCGCTGTTGCACCTTCTTGACAAGTGAGGAGATGTGTGTCCACAATAGGTCACCAAGGAACTTGGTGCTCTGTACTCTCTTCACTACCATGTCCACTCCCCATTCTTTCCGGGTCCGCACAAGTGGCACAATGCCTCGCAAGCTTCCAAGGTCAGATGGCTATTCCTGCTACTGAAGTCTGACAACCCAAGCTGGAGAGGCATGGGATGGTTTGTTACAATACTAGCTCTGAGTGTATGCAGAATATCTGCATCTAAATAAATATCTGTGGAAGTTAAGGATGCCAGTGTATAATCAATGTTTCATGAATGAATTACAGTAAAAACCTAACTGAATAGAAAATAATAAATCAAAGGACTTGTAAGCTGTTCCCTATTCTGTGAAGAGAGTTTGGCCATGGTTTCCAGACAATGAAATTTCTGTGCTATTGAGGTTTTTTTTAATGAAAGGCCAAAAACAAAGGTAGATGGAGATACGGTGGACTTGATTTCTCTTCAGAGATTATTCCTGTTGAACGAGGAGAACTTCATAGTTTATGCATTTTTACTTTATCAGCTCTCCACTTTTTGTTGCTTTGCATGGAGAGTGTCCTATTGTTCTGTTGAAACCTTTCAAATACATTGAGAATTAAAGAACCAAACTGTGGCTGACTCTTGACTGCTTTAGTACAAGCCAAGTAACCAAGTCGTTTGTTAATTTCCATCATGGGTCCCAGCTGGAATTTCTATGAGATCATCAGTTGTGTATTTCTGGTCCAGATGGCAGCACTTACACCAACGTTTATAGAGGAAGTGCTGAATTTCAGGAGTTGCTTGGTTTCTCTTTCTTTTAGTCTGTCCACATTTTTAGTAGGATGGGATGTATTATTGTTCTGAGTAAATAAACATTGGACGTTAGAACTTTCTCAATGCCTGGTACCTGCTCAGAGTTTAATACTTCAAATTTGAAAAGACATGTGCAGGGATGGGACACTGAGTTCAATCTGGGTTCAATTAGAGTTGGAGTGGTTACATCCTGGAGAAGTAATGGCATCGCAGAGAACTGTCAACTTGGGCATTTGGTGAATGGCTGTGGGGAGGTGTGTTTATCAGTTCCCCTATTGCTGCTCATTCACTGAGGGCAAAGTTAACCTGGTTAGGGAAATTGGTGAGAAGCAAGTGGATTGTTAGAAGTGCATACATCCAAGCAAATGGAAAGTATTCTATCATATTGGACTTTTGAAACAAGTATAGAGCCAGGGAAATGAGGAGGTTGACCATAACTCCTGGTGATGATCCAGCTTTGAGCTGAGGTACAGAGCTTGATGCAATATTTCCCCTTCCCATCCTTGTCTTGGAAGAGGGTTCTGATATGAAATGTTGAGTATCTGTTCTTCATGCATGCTACTTGACCTGCTGAATCCTTCTGGCTTTCAGTTGTATGCTAAATTAAAGTTCGATGTTGCTTGCTGACCCAAGAATGTTAGGCCCAGGTTAAGTTTAATCATCTTCATTCAGGATCAAAGGAAATTATGAAAGGTGAAGAGAGTAAAGTAGATTTCTGTTGAACTAAAGAGGAAAACAAAATGTGAGAAATCTTTTGTTTACATATGCAGCTTGTTACTATTCTAAATAGAATTTGTATCTTAAGATTCTTAGAAAATTTTCTACTATTTAGAAAATAGTAATATTGCAGATTTGATTTTTTTTAAACCACATTAGCTCTTTCGATAATTAATTGGTGCAAGATATTGAGTAAAGGTGATAATTTCCCCATTGCCCTTACTCTGGGAGCGAGAGGAAAAGTCAAGATTCTAGATGAATTAAATCATCTGTCTTTCAGATCCATTTTTTTCTTTCTTTACTTCCATTATTTTCTTCCTCTTTGTGTTATCAAATTATATTTGTAATTTTAATCCCATCTTCTATACATCTCAGTGCTTCACTCCCTCAAACCTAAATTAAATTCTGTTCTGTGGAAGGTCACCAGTCTGAAAGGCTGACATGATTTCTCTCTCTCTCTCTCTCTCTCTCTCTCTTCATGTGGTCTGACTGATAATTTCCAACATTTTCAGTGTTCATTTTGCATTTCAACCATCTTTGCCAGACATAGTTTTTCCTTTACAACTCAATTGGACCTTGGCTTTTATCAGTTGATGTAACAAATGTACCATCTAGTGGAATCTGAAAGCAAAGCAGTTTCAGCAGCAGGAAGATTTGGGCAATCAGACATCTTGAGGTGATTTCAGGAATTCAAATTTGCTTGCTCTAGAGGAGTGGTTCTGAACCTTTCTCTTTCCACTCACATACCACCTTGAGTAATCCCTTACTAACCACAGAGTGCCTACAGTGTAGCAAGAAAATAATGTCAAGAAATGAATGAAACTCTGAGCAGGTACCTTGACATCTGTAATTGGAATAGTTGTATTTGGTGCTTTACTGAGTGAAATCAGAAATAGCAAAGAGATGGGAAGAAATTATTTCACTCAGTATTTTTGGAATTGGATGTGCACTTGTCAAGTACGTTAGAAGCAGATACTATGGTAAGTATAGAAAGTGTGTGTGTGTGTGTGTGTGTGTAAGACACTATTTGGATAACTGCCACAGGTACAAAAGCCTCTGTGCTCCAAGATTTCCTGATTTTTAAATTAAAATAAAACTACTTTTAAAAAAAGTATACTATTGCATTGTTGCACTTTATTTAAGAGAAGTTTGTTATTTTGTTCCTTGAGGTTTGCATATCCAAATATAAATAATTCATGCTGAATCTGAATCTTTGAGCCCTCTGTTGTCAAAATTGATTCTTGGATGTGTTACCTTTTCGAAATGGTCATTCTTCATTGTTGAACCGAGATCAGACTGGAACGGCATTATAGCTGAATCTATAGCTGTTTTTAATCAATCAATATCTTTGGTTTACTTTTAAACCAATATCTAGGAATACCAATAGAGAATGAAAATCCTAACTAATTTCCTATTGCAAAAACAATTGTGACATCTGAGACTTTTTTGATCTTCAACATGAGAAGCCAATAATTATTGCTAATATACATTGGCAAGTTCATTTCTCCATTAATTTGAAAATAATATTTATTCTAACAGCTGTTTCCAGTTATATGATCAAGGATAGAGCAGTTTCACCATTCATAGAGACTTTAGCTAGATTAAAATGTAACTCTTTAACCATAATTTACCGTATAATTTTGGTAAAAGTCTTATCAATTTCAGAATTTAAATTGACAATTAACTTAGCATCATTTGTTTTCACAAGAGAGTTCTAAATCTCTACTATCTTCACTGTACAGAATTGTTTCCAACTTTTACAGATTAAAATAATTCTGAACTATTCTGAAGTCCACTTGAAACGTGTTCCAAATTTTCAGTGATTTTAGGTATGACTTTTTAAAATGTCAGTTAATTTATCAGTGTGTGGAAATGATAGGTTAATATTTTGATCTGACTATTGTTTTCAGGTTGAGTAAATTCTGTTTCTGCTTCAGAGGCTGAGGGTTTGCTGTGTGCATTTTAAATTTCCTTTATTAATCTTTACATGTAATAGATCAGTGTTCTACAAAATGGGGGTACTGCATTTTTACAAAGTTGCTACTGTTCTGTATATTCACACTTATCCCTCTGTCTTTTTGCAGAGAGCATAATCATTCATCAGGTACGGATAACCCCAGCATGATGGCCCTCCGGCTGGTGGAACCCTTCTGTTGCTGCCTGTTACTTTATTGCACGGCGTTACTGCTTGCTGAATGAAATACTGCCCCAGGCTGCAGCTTCCAAGGATCCAACTCTAGTTTTGTATGCTACTGATCACATGGGGAGACACTGTAATCATAATCTGTATATTTTTTGAAAAAATATATTTTAGTTGATTTTTAAATAAATAATCCATTATTGCTCCCATGGGAGTCAAGAGAGCAATTGAGGCACTGCACCAGGATATAGCTTAAAGTATTCCACCAAAGGAGTGAAGTTGAAAGGAACACGCATGCACACGATGCCATCGTTTGAAATCACAAGAGTTCATGTTTTCCTTTTACTGTGACAGGTTAATATCACTTTTCAACATTACATATAGGAATTAATGGAAGATCTGTCAATCTGACCCATCCTAAGTCAGCCAGCTATGTAATTTTTCCCAATAAATCAATCTTTGTTTCTCAGGGCATCTTTTGCCAGTTGGAATGAATAATTTTGGTTCTGTCATGGCACTGGAGCACCTTTTATTTACAAAAAAAGTTTCCACCTACCCTGTACATTCTGAAAAATTCTTCTCAATTTTAAATATGACAATCTATTGATTTTCAGGAATTATTTCTTGTGTTTGAAGTACATTTCATAGATGCAGTGAAGGTTCTGGACCTGGAAGAGTAGTCAGATTGACTAACACTGCTGCTTGGTTTACTACTTGTAAAGTTATACTGTAAAATAATCTACAGGTGTCTGATTTTTAGATTTTGCTCCATAATAGTCAAAACATGGCCTTTCATGTCCAAGCCATAGTTGTGCCTAATCCTGAGGGATGGCTTTTAAATATTATCACCCTTTAACTGTGGTTTTAAAAATCTGCAGCTGACTGCAAGTGCAATTCCACATTTTAAACAATTAAAGCCTGTATATTTAATTAAGCACTTTAGTCTTTCTTTTGATTGTAGTTGGTGTTTGAAAATAGTTTGGTCTGAGCAAAAGTAGAATAAATGGGTTTTGATATTTTCTTGCGCTCGCTCTCTCTTTCCTGCCTTTACTGCAGGCCTTGTTATGGAAATATAATAGGTCTAACTCTTTTTAAGATTTCTGTTTGGGAGTTGAACGGGTAGAAAGATATTTCAGGAAACGTTTGGTTGGGATGTACAATCCATATTTTATATCATGCTGCTATAGTTCATTAAAATTAGTTTTCCATTTTATTGGCCAGGGCCTTAAACAATATTGGTCTCTGCCTTTGTCAGGTGGGCTGCTATTTTTGAAGAATAATGGTCTTCTCTCATGCTCCCCATGAGTGACATCAAAACACAGGAGACTGCAGATGCTGGAATCTGAAGCATATTGCCTTACTGCACCCACCATTGATTTACAAAGGTTCAACAAAAAATACAAAATGTCCGAAATATTTTAACAATGAGACACCGGTACAGATGCAATTATGATCATTTTTAGGGCTTTAAATGACCTGCAGAACCCTCAAGCAGTGTGTATGGGATGTTACTGAGAACTGTATGATTGGAATGTTTTCTCTGAACAGGGATTTAGAAAGCTTCTGCAAAAGCAAATTTGTGGGGAAACGCACAGAGTATTGGAGGAATTCAGTGGGCAATTCATGGACAGCATCCTTGGAAAGCAATAGCCAGTTGACGTTTCAGGCCAAAATCTCTTCATCAGGAATAGCAAGAACCAGGCGGGTGTCTGAATAAAAGGGCGGGGGAGGAGGAATATAGACTAGCAGGTGGCAGGGGGAAGAAAAGAGCTTAGAAGTGATGGTCAAGATTAAAGGGCTGTGAAAGATGCACTCTGTTTGGGTGGGAACTGGCGGCTGGAGAAAAGAAATTGAAGGTGAGAGGAAGGTAGGGAGAGGGAAAGAGGAGGAGGAATGGGGCCAGAGATGAGGGAAAGTGTGTGGGGGGGGGGTGGTGTGATGAGGATGAGGTTACTGAAATTGAAGATTGATGTTGATGACTTCTGGTTGGAGATTGCCAAGACAGAATACAAGGTGATGTTGTTCCAATTTATGTGTGTCGTCAACCTGGCAGTACATGAGGCCATGGACAGACATGTCAGTGTGGCAATAGTGTGTGGAATTGGTGGCCACTGGGAGGTTCTTGCTGTAGCAGTGTACAGAGCAGAGGTGCTCAATGAAGCAGTTACCCCCAGTCTGTGACCAGCTTCGGCACCTGCAGACATGTTTAAATATGTGGGGAGTTGCTTCAAGTTTTGATGGATATATTTCTATTAGCCTCCTACTTTCATCATACTAATGGTAAAGCGAGTGGTTGATCCTTTCACAAAGGGATGACCCCCCCCCCCCAAAAAGCTTAAAATGTCGGCAACACCATTGTCACAGTTAGACAAGATTTTTAAGTATTTTATTTTAACTGTTTTGCTTTCATTTAGTGGAATTGTGTTTTAACCTGATGTTTTGGAACTCCTTACTTGATTTAGTAATCCCCTCTGCAGTGGAGTTGAATGAGAAAATCTGCAGATGCTGGGGTCAAGTATAAAACACAAAAGTGCTGGAGAAACTCAGCAGATCACACAGCATCCATAGAAAGTCAAGGGTAACCAATGTTTCAAGATTGGACCCTTCACCAGGACATTTGTGCTTTGCAGCTCTGCCAAGGAATAAACTCTGCAATATAACCCTTCACCAGGACATTTGTGCTTTGCAGCTCTGCCAAGGAATAAACTCTGCAATATAACTGATACTTTCAAGCACAATCACATCTTGTGACCAGTATCAAGCAGCTAGTGACACCCATTCCTATTTCACCAATTTCAAAGTCCCTTTTGGCAGTTGAGTGAAATACTGTTATTTTCCTGTGCGACTTTCCCCATTTACCCCAAACAATAATAATTGAAAGTAAAATAGCAAAAATAAGTAAAACCAATCTGGAGGGAGAAAGAAATTGGAAAAAGGGTGACAAACTGAAGTAGATATTTTTAAAGCAGCACCTGGGTAGTATCTGGATCTCTGCTTTAGTGATTGATGGATTTTGATGTAAGAGATGTGAAATCAGATGATTACATCCAAACTACCTGATCAAGCCTTGAACATGTTGGCAGGGTATTTGCAGATGTAGGCAACCCATCTGTGTCCATTTTATCAGTTCATCTCAGGAACTAATGTGGAATCCATGATTCATCTCACATTGAGAAGTGCAAGGTATTGCACTTTCATAGGTTAAACAAGGGCAGAACTTAGACAGTGAATGATAGAGTGAATTATAGGTATGTTGTAGAAGAAAGACTTGAGAGTACAAGTGCATAATTCCATGAAAGTGGCGACACATGCTGGCAGGGAAGAAAAGGTTTCTGGCACACTTTCCTTCTTGGTCAAGACATTGATTACTCGAGCAGGGACATCATGTTAAACTTCACAAAATGTGGGTGAGACCAAACTTGCAGTATTGTGCACAGTTTGGGTCCTACAGCCATAGGAAAGATACCACTGAGCTGGAAAATGTGCAGAATGGATTTGTGATAATATGGGCGGAACTATTAGGTTGAATTAGGAGAAAGTAGATAGGCTGGGACTTTTCTTTCTGCAGTTAAGGAGACTAGATAAATGAGCTAGATAAGGTAAATAGTCATAGGATTTCTCCAGGATAGGGGAATCTAAAATTAGAAGTCATAAATTTAGTGTGAGAGGGGAAAGATTTAAAAGGAACCCTCTTTACAGTGGATATGTGAAACAGGCTGCCAGAGGAAGTGGTAGAAGCAGATACAATTGTAACGTTCAAAAGACATTTAGACAGGTACATAGATAAGAAAGTTTTAGAGGGACATGGGCTGAACACAGGCAAATGGGGCCAACTTTGTCAGCATGGACAAGCTGAGCTAAAAGTTCTGATTCCATGTTGAAGAACTGATTTTATTTACTTGTGCATGGTGGGGTGGTGGGGGGGGGGGGGGGTGGGGGGGAAGGAAACAAGTGCTTAAATTCTTTTTAAGCCAATTACCATTTGCTTTGTTTGTTATAGTGTCAATTATTTAACAAAACAAGAGTTTTAAAAAATAATAAAATGTGTCCTGTGCATCTGGTGTCATGACTGACCTTTGCTTTTCCAATAATTTGGTGAACAGTTGAGGCCCATCATACAGGAAACCACCAAGGTTCATGCATGTCGAAGAAAGATCGAAAGCAAGTGACTGCCTTAGTGGGGATAGTGAAAGGTGATGCAAGCAGGGAAATAGTTTTAACTCTGGAAAGACAAAAACAGAAAAATGTACTGTTTTTACCATATTCACACCAGGTGCTGTAGGTTTCAGAGAGGGGTGCAGAATGAAGTGGCGATTCGCTGCCTTACCTTAGTCAAAAGTTAAAGCAGTTCATATATGTTGCATTCTAAATGTAGTACTACATGACAATAATGGAACCTTTACCTTCACAATGATCACTGGCAAGAGAGTGAATCTAGAGGCTCATGAGTTAGGGATTTGATTGTGGGTAATACATTAGAAGTAATTTCTGTTATAGGTGGGAGTGTTCAGTTGTCTCAAAAAAATATTCAGCACTAGAATGTCATCCACCCTTAGTGAAAGTTTTAGTTCTGGTGTATTTAGGATTATGGGAGTAGCCAGGAGCTGCTTTTGTCAAGCAATAATGGTTTACTGAAATCATTATTTTTAGGACAAGAAATAAACCATTTGGATTTGGTTCTCTAAAACCTTTGCACAGTGTATTAAGCATAGTTCAATCTAAACCTGACTAGTGTCCCATAGGAGGAAGCTTGTGCAGAAGAAAAGGTTTCCCATAGGCACAACCAAGAGGCAAATAATACCTTTATCTAAAACAGTTGAAAGACGTCTCCAAAACATCTTTTGGTTTTGGCAAGAATCTATAGATTTTTGTGTCTTAAATTAGTTCTTTATCCAGATTTCCTTCAGACCCAGTGCTGGTAAAAATGAGTTTAGCATAAATAAATAAATTGATGGCTGGCACAAGGACTTGTTTCTGTGCTAGGGAATTGATCAGGAAATACTGCTTCTTTTTCATTCAAGGATGTGGGTGGCAGAAATATATAATCTTTGTATGTGGGAAATGATGATGTGACCATGATTTTGTCCAAGTGCTCATTACCACTCCCAAGAAGCTAATGATAGTAGGTTTTACAAATTGATTATAGTCCTTTCTTGATAGAGGTCAAGTAAATAGTGTTTGGGGGGGGGGGGGGAAACTCAGTGAACTTTAAGTGTGTTTGAAGCTCTGGAGCTCTGCCAAGGACAGCATGAGAGAAGTCAAGTCAGACAAAACCAAGGCTGATACAAGATGTACAAATTGACAATCAAAGGCTGGGAAATGGGACAGCCTGAATAGCATGTTTTTTGGCTGGCATGTATTTAATGGGATGGCATGGATACGTGGGCTGAATGGTTGCTTTCTCTGCCATAATTTCTATACAGCTTATTTGGCTTGAATTCTTCACAAAACCTAAAAATGTGCTGATTGGATTTCATTAAAGTACATTTTATCAGAATTTACTGACAGGGCTCATTTTGTTTAGGGCCACTTCCAATAATTTTAATGAATTTATTCAGAAACCTTTAAGTTTGAAGTGGCAATATGTGACCAAGATAAGAATTATTGGCCTAGCAACATTGCCGAAGGATTTAAAAAAAATTATTGAATAACTACTTAAGCCCTATTATTTTACATTGTCATTGTTGATCAAGGCTTTTTCCTCCAAAATTGTTTTATTTCCACCTTGTGTTGCTATAGTCAACAAATAACTTTGAAATGTTGTAAAATCTAG
The DNA here is from genome assembly GCF_036971445.1 of Narcine bancroftii. Classification (NCBI taxonomy): domain Eukaryota; kingdom Metazoa; phylum Chordata; class Chondrichthyes; order Torpediniformes; family Narcinidae; genus Narcine; species Narcine bancroftii. Next base: position 97,483,557 of record NC_091472.1, read on the forward strand.
TGAATAAATAATTTCCATTTGCTCTCCCACAAGGCTTTTGGGCCTTCAATTTTCAGAGAATTTGTTTTGAATTTGTAATGTATTTAGCTTTACTCCTATAACTTTTACATCATCCTTTCCAGTAAAATTTTTAAAACATAAACAAAAATACAAATATCATCTAATAGGTTTTTTTTTAACAAAAATAGATGTCTTTGTTGGCATCAGTGTAGAAGTTCCACTCCCCCATCCCCAAACACTGTTCATTTAGCCTTTCTGAAAGTTCACTAAAAGTAGACTTCTACACTGGATTTTACAGAACTTAATTTCTGATGAGAAAAGTAAAGAAATATTTTGTATGTATTTGGAGAACCCATGAAGGGAATGGTTGATGTAAACTTTGTACTGATGTGTATAAATATTTTCTTATGTATTTACCATATTGAATAAAATATTTCATTTGAATTCAAAATATTCTATGTAATTTTATTAAAGTCATTTGATGGGTTATCTACTTGTAAACTAATTGCATTCAAAAATATCCCTGTACTTTGTAATATGTTTTGCATATGTGTTCAAGAACCAAAACCTACATCAAGGATTAATTGAGACCTCAAAAGCAAACTATCCTTGTAAATACAGGTTTTGAAATTACTTTAGGTCAAAATGTTTCTTTCGGTGCACAGTCATTGAGAAAGATATTGAGTGATGTGGAGCAAGACTCTTTCACTGCAGTAGTTGTCAATCACAGGGAACAATCTATAGACTATGACATTGGGGAAAGGATAGATGCAGAATTCTCCCACTTAAATGTATCTTTTAAAAAAAAAATCTTTATTCTGCTGAATCATAGAGGATATTTTCTCATAGCCAGCAGCATTAGCTACATGGTGTAAGACCAGGTATTGTGTAGGAAACCTGCCAGTAAAGCTCCTGCGAATTGGATTTAAAAATCACTTTGCTGGTCTCTGGTGTTTTAAGGTGCCTATTACAATTTGTCTGCATCTCTGGCATACATACAGGAGGCTTAATGCCAGTTTTTTAGTCTTGGTCAATGAACTTCATTTTTTTTCCTTAAGCCTATATGATTGCATTGGAGGCAGGAGTGAATTTCATGTATGCCCTTGCAAGGGAGTAGCAAGCTATAGGAAGTAGTGGACATTTTACAGGATCCTAGATCCAGATTGTTGGGACACATCAGCAAAGGGTGTAACTCTGAGTAAGCTTCATTTGCAGAGATCTAAAAGGAATGGAGGCTTGGCATTGCCGAATTTTAGATACTATAACTGGGCATTCAATTTAAGTTTTATGTTGTTTTGGATTCAATATTTTAATAGATTGGACTGTCCAGTTTGGGTCTCTTTGGAATTGAGGTTCGCTGAGAAGTTTTCTGTTTTATCCTTTTTCTTTACCTAAATTTAACAGAATGATATACAGCCCTGTAGTAAAACATTCCTTGTGTGTCTAGTTTCAATTCAGGAAATTTTTTGATTTAAAAGGTTTTTCCTCATCAAATTTTATATCATCTGATTATGTATTTCCTCCTTCTTTATGATTTGATGTTTGTCAATTGGTATGATAATGGATTTCAGTGTTTTCAAGACTTGTCTGTTGACAGTTGTCTCCTGTCTTTTGAACAGTTATCAGTGGTTTAATTTTCCAAATTCACATTTGTTTTAGATACATGCAGATCCAAAATGTTTTACAGATTCAATTACCAAATTTTCCTATAGCTTGTGAATCTAACATGCTGGATGTAATTTTCAAATTACAGCCTTCCCAGAAGGTTTTATATACAGTATCTTTCAAAATCACATCAGGTTTTCCTTGATCAGATTAAAAGAGCATGGGAACATAATCTACAGTTTTCTATCTCAGGCAAAAATTCAAATTTGATTTTAAATTACTTAACAATTCTTCACTATGTGCTCAACATTTTCTTATTCATTTCAAGGTTGTACATCAGACTTGCATGTCGAAAGACAATTTATCCCATATATTTCCTGATCTAAATCCCCAATGTGATGGATGTAACGACAGGGAAGCAACCTTGATACACATGTTCTGGTCTTGTCAAGTTCTTGAACCTTATTGGAGGGAGATTTTTCATGTTTTGACAATAGTATTACATGTTACACTTGAACCTAATCCTTTAACGGCTTTGTTTGGAGTGTTAGATAATATTAACGTGCTATTTTCTTCATCTGATCGTCAAGTCATACTATTTACAACTCTTTATAGCACGAAGAGTGATCCTACTTAGATGGAAAGATCCTATTCCACCCACAAGTACTCAGTGGCCATGTCATGTCTTGCCTCAATTTAGAAAATATCAGGTATGCTAACACTAATTTTCATAAAATTTGGAGTCCTTTTATGGTCTATTTTTATGCTCATTAAATTGGTTTGTTTTGATCATTGAATGTATTTATTTACATACATGATTTTTCCTTCAGTTAGTAATGTTTTATAGATTCAGAAGAACTGTACTACCTTTAATTTTATGTCAAAACATCCCAGGTTTTTTTTCAGTAGGGGGTTAGAGTTCTTTCTTTTTTTTTCTTTTTTCTCATAGTGACAACATAGTTATGGGGGGGATGGGATATATTGCTATTGTTTATTTTTGGAAATGTACTTGTATTCTTCATATTTAGTAACCTTGTGTTCTCCATCCAATGTGTGCTTGGTATATAAAACTCAGTAAAAAGATTGAAAGATCTTTTTAATATAAAATACAGCCTCTCCTATGCAAAAATGAAAAACTGTGGCAGTACGCCATTAGGCAGGCGAACCAGCCCTGTTTGTCATGCACGCAACGGGGCAGCTGGCCAAAATGGCGCCATCGGGCGTTTCCTCCCGACCTCAGCACTGGGCTCAGAAGCCCGTGCTTGGCGACCCACGTGATGCCCCAGTGACGTCATGGCCCCCCCAGCACGGTTCTCAGCCAGGTCCAGGCTGGGAGTATAAGACTAGCCAGGCAGCCTGCAATAAATCAGCTTTTGCTCAATGAACTCAACTCGTCTGGTTGTGCGATCCTTCAGTTAGCAGTGTAGCTGCCGCTACAATTGGTGAACCCAACAGGTTCAAACGTCTTTGAACCTGACATAAATGACCCTTCAATCAACGCTACAGCCATCAAGCTCCTGACTTCTGGGTTCAGGAGCCGGAGACCTGGTTCAGCCACGCAGAGGCTCAGTTTCACCTCCGCCAGATTTCATCTGATTCGACCAAGTTTTACCATATTGTCGCCGCCCTGGACCAGGCCACCTCGTTCAGCACCTACCCGCGGAAGATAAGTACAGGACCATCAAGCGGGTGCGCACTGGCTCCCTTGGCCTCTCCAGGCGCCAGCGTGCCGCTCAGATGCTGTGTCTCGATGCCTTGGGGGACAGAACTCCATTCGAGTTGATGGACGAGATGCTCACGCTCATGGGCTATCACATCAACTGCCCACTCTTCAAGCGCATCTTCCTCGACCATCTGCCTGAAGACACCCGGCTGTTACTGTCCCAGGAGAGCTTCGTCGACCCTAGGAAGGTCACTCAAAAGGCTCAGGAGCTAAAGCTCGAACGATCCCCGGAGGGCTCAGCAGTCCAGCAGGTTATGAGTCACAGGCATGACCACGCCAAGCCTTCCTCTAGTGCTGCGGTGGAACACCCGGCCCCTGCAGGGGCCTCAAAGAGCATAGCCAGAAGCAAGCCATCCACTTCAGGCCTCTGCTTTTTCCATCAGTGCTGGGGAGCCAAGGCTCAGAAGTGACGTCAGCCCTGCTCATTCCAGGGAAACAACCAGGCTGGCCGCTGTTAATGGCTGCGGCGGCTAAGCAAGAACACAGCCTTCTCTACCTGCGGGATTCAGTCAGCGGCCGACGCTTCCTCGTCGACACCGGGGCCCAGATCAGCGTCATCCCGGCCACAGCCATTGAGTCCTGGAACCGGCCTCACCCCTCCATGTAGCCAATTCGATGGAGATCCGAACGTATGGAGACAAGACCGTCCACTTCCAGATCAGCCAGCAGAAGTTCTTGTGGAGGTTCACCATTTCGTTCCTCCCAACCGCCATCCGGTGTGTCGACTTCCTCCTCGTCCATGGACGACATTCGATGTAGGCGACTGATGGATGCTCGTATCTTCCAATCTATTCGCCTCAATGCCTCCTGCACAGAGCAGCCGCAGATGGCCATGGTCAGCACGCCCAAGGATGAGTTTCAGCATATTCTGGAAGAGTACCCATCCCTCCTCAAGCTGCAGTTCTCCGCCGCCTCACCACACCATGGAGTGTTTCATTACATCCCCACCCAAGGCCCGCCGGTTCTTGCCAAGGCATGCCAGCTCCTGCCAGATAAGCTCCAGATAGCAAAGAAAGAGTTCTCGCATCTCCAGGAGCTGGGAATCATTCGACGCGCCGACAGTCCTTGGGCCTCACCACTGCAGCTGGTCCCGAAAGCCTCTGGTGGTTGGCACCCCTGCGGAGATTTCGACGGCTTAACGATGCGACAGTACCTGACTGTTACCTGATCCCTCACATCCAGGACTTTACGGCCAACCTGCAAGGCATGAGGGTATTCTCCAACGTCGACCTGGTGCGCGGGTATCACCAAATCCTGGTGCACCCCGAGGACATACCCAAAACGGCCATCATCATCCTCTTCGGCTTGTTTGAGATCCTACGCATGCTGTTCGGGCTCAAGAATGCCACCCAGACCTTCCAGCGCCTTATGGACACAGTGGGCAGGGATTTGAATTTCGTATTCATTTACCTGGACAACATCCTTGTCGTCAGCAGAGACCGGGCACAACACAAGTCTCTTCTGCGCACCCTCTTCTCCTGACTGGCCAACTTTGGCCTAATGATCAATCCGGCCAAATGCCAGTTCGGGAAAGAGTCCATGCAGTTCCTGGGCCATACCATCAGGCCGAAGGAGCTACACCTACCGCTATGAAGGTCGCTGCAGTCAGGGAGTTCCCACCCCTGGACAACCTCAAAGGGCTATAGGAGTTCGCAGGTATGGTCAATTTCTATAACTGCTTCATTCCAGACGCTGCGTGCATCATGCAGTCACTCTTCGCCCTCATTGCGACCTAAGACAAGACACTCGCCTGGACTCCAGAAGCCAGCAAGGCATTCGAAGCCATGAAAGATGCCCTCGCAAAGGCTTCCCTGCTTGTCCACCCACGCACCAACCTGCATATGGAGCTCTCCATCGATGCCTCTGTCACGGCCGTCGGCGCCATACTGGAGCAGCAGGTGAACGGACAGTGGAAACCACTGGCGTTCTTCAGCCGGCTTCTTTGGCCGCCAGAGCGCAAGTATAGAGCTTTTGATCGTGAGTTGCTGGGCATGTACCTGGTGGTGCGTCATTTCTGCTATTTCTTGGAGGGGAGGCCTTTCACCATTTTTACCGACCACAAACTCCTCACTCGCTATGGCAAGAGATCCCTGGTCGGCCCGCCAACAGCGTCACCTCTCCTTCATGTTGGAGTTCACCACTGACATTCAGCACAAGGCGTGGAAAGACAACATGGTCGCCCACGCACTCTCACGACCGGCCATTTGCGCACTGACACCCGGCCTCAACTTCGAACAGCTCGCCCAGGACCAGAAGTCCGACGAGGAGACGCAGGCCTTCAGGACTGCCATCATGGCCCTGCGGTTCCAGGACCTCCCGACTCCTCAGAGTGAGGCCACCACCCTGTGCGATGTCTCCATGGGCACCCCGCGACCAGTGGTTCCCCAGCAGTGTCGCAGGCATGTCTTCCACCATATCCATGACCTTTCCCACCCTTCCATCAGGTCCATGGTCCATATGGTGGCAGAACGTTTCGTCTGGCACGGGCTTCGGAAGTAGATTGCGGACTGGGTCAGAACCTGCACCCATTGCCTGCTTTCCAAGGTAAACAGGCACACCAGAGCACCCGTACAAGATTTCAAACACGTCCGGGAACAGTTCAGCCACATACATGTGGACATCGTCAGACTCTTACCCGTTTCCCGAGGTAACCGTTACCTTTTCACAGTGGTAGACCATACCACTTGTTGGCCCGAGGTGATCTCGATGCCAGATGCCTCCATGGACTCCTGCTCCTGAGCGCTTTTGAACGGTTGGGTTGCCCGGTTCGGCATCCCGAACCACCTCACCAGTGATCGGGGCGCCCAGTTCATCTCTGAACTCTGGGGACAGCTCACCAACAGGCTGGGGATCGAGCTACATCACACCACGGCCTATCACCCACAGGCCAATGGGCTAGTTGAGCGATTGCACCAACACCTGAAGTTGGCACTTATGGCCCGCCTCACCGGCCCCGACTGGGTGGACGAGCTGCCTTGGGTGCTCCTGGGCTTCCGATTGACACCCAAAGAAAACCTACAGGTGTCATCAGCTGAGCTGGTCTATGGTGCACCGTTAACTCTACCCGGTGAGTTCATCAATGCACCTCACAACCCCCAGCAGTCACCGCACAGACTACTTCCCCGCCTCCAGGCCCAGTTGGACTCCTTCACACCCCCACCGCCGCCCAGACACGGCACACGGGCCTCAAGTCCTCAGCAAGCTGTACTCCGCAGAGTACGTTTTTATCAGGCGGGGCCTTGTAATGGAAGATTCTAACCTGTTTTTTTAATTTGCAGCTCTTGGTTTTGCAAGGCTGAGAACCTGTTTTTTTTAAATTTGCAGCTCTGGGTTTTACAAGGGTGAGAACCTGCTGGTGTTTTAGAATCAGCAGACATAAGCTAAATTCCACCGAGGGGTAGAGATGCTGTTATCTGAAGAAAGGACATCTGTGTACCAAGAACATTTAATCTTCCTGGTTGTTTTGGTCACAGACTGTCAGAGGCCTAGCCTTGATGCAAAATAAACCATTGTATTCAAAGTGATAAGCTGAAAATTATGTTACTAGTTAGAAACCTAGTATGCTAGCTTGCTTGCTTATCTTTCTTGCTGTGCTGGGAATAGGTGCTTGGGTAAGCAGTTTTTGGGTAATATAAGTCATGGTCCCGCTGCTGAAGTTAGAGAGAGACTCTCCGAGAGTTGGCAACATCTCTCAGCAAGAAGAAGAACTTCAAGAGTCCAGCCAACGTCCCGGTCAGGGGAGGTGGAGAAACTGCCACCGGCGCCCTGACAACCTACTGCAAGTGTGCAGTCGTTGCCTCGCTTCGGCAGTTGGGACCAGTCCAAGCGTTGATAAGTATAGTTGGGAAGGGCTTGCATATTGTAGTGTGAAATCAGCTTTTGAATTAGTAATAAACATTTGTATAAACTGAACTGCTCTCGGTGTGTGTGTCTATTTTCTTTCGGTAGCTCAAACACTGTGACCAATCTAAAACGAACAAAGTGAGAGGTACAAGTTTACCCAAGACAATTGGTGCTGCGAGCAGGGTTGGTCTCAAGATGTTTCGCCGAAAGAAAGAGGTGAGCCCTGAGCAGTTCTTGATTCCTGGATGGACTTCCAAAGACGATGGGTTTGGCATGTTGGCCAATACCCTGTCTTTGTTGGGACCACCCATTAGTTGGGATGAGAAGTTAGATTCATCAAGTGCACCTCTGGGAGAGCGGGTTGCCACTCTCCTTCGAGAAAGAAAATTTCCTGATAAAAAGGGGACACTGATGGATGGTTTTTGGTTGCTGGCCACAGCCTTACGCCACTCCGTTCAGCGTGAAGCAGAATCAGTTCAAAGAGAAGTCGAATCTCAGCGCAAGAGAAAGCAATTAGAGGAGGAGCTAGAAGCCATGCAACAACGCTGCTCCATGATGAACGAGATTGTTCGCACCAGTAGGACAGAGCCAAAGAATTGGAAGGTAAAATCCACTCACGTACAGCCCAGGTTACATCAGACAAGCAGGATGAAAAGAGAGGGGCTGCTGCTAATAACGGACCGACAAGAAAGGACCTTTTTCTGACCTTGTTAAAGTTAGGCGTACCTAAAAGTGATATTGATGGGAAACCTACTGCGGTCCTTTATGCCCTTTATAAGAGAAAAGCAGGGGAACATCATCCCCAGCTGTTGAGTCCTCCTGGCCCAACTGTGCCTTCTGCTCCCACTGAGTCAGCATCTCTTGCTCCAGTTACCCGTGATGAGATACAACAATTGGTTAAAAAGGCTCTTATGGATAATAGTGGCATGTGGGCCTGGAAGCCCCCGAACCCTACTAAAGCATGAAGGTGTGGGCAGGGCTCCCGTGTCTACTCCATTGAGATACGGCAGATACACGGGGACCCATGGCCCTACATACCGTTAACAATCCATTGGAGTGGGGGTAATGACTGCCAATATTTGGCCTTGGTCGATACCAGTGCGGAGCACTTGGTGATTCCGGGTAACCCCGACCTCTGGACTGGACCGACCTTTCGAATAGAGGGGTTGGAAGGAGCGGTCACCCTGGCAAAGGAAATAAAAGTCCGTGCCACGGTGGGTGATAGCCCTTCCCCTATCTGGTTACATGCCCTGGTGGCTGCTACTGACGAGTGTATCCTGGGTATTAATATGTTGGCTGGTACGGCCCTTAATACTAGCCAAGGGGGATTTGCATTTGGAATTCGAACTATTACAAAAAAACTAGTAGTGGGTCAGGCTAAGTGGGATCCTGTGATGGTGCCACCCCCCATGAAACCAGTGTGCATTCCACAATATCGCCTGCCTGGAGGGCAAGAAGAGATTAGTGCCACCATCGATGCTTTGCAAGAAGAAGGGGTAGTGAGGCCCGCAACGTCGCCCTTTAATAGCCCTGTTTGGCCGGTCCAGAAGCCGGATGGCTCCTGGAGAATGACAGTTGATTATCGTTTTTTGAACAAACATGCCCCACCACTTGCTTTGGCAGTTCCAGACATTGTTACCCTTATTGAAAACATTGCTATTGGGAACTCAGGAACATGGTATGCCGCCATTAATCTTGTTAACGCCTTCTTCAGTATTCTTATAGCTGAGGACTCACAGGATCAGTTCGCCTTTACCTGGAAGGGGCACCAATATACCTTCACCCGCCTCCCTCAGGGTTACGTACACTCTCCCACTATTTGCCACAGCCTAATTACCCGTGATTTGGAGACAGTGCCAATATCGCCTTCCCTCTCAATTCACCATTATATTGATGATGTGATGATCCAAGGGGCCACAGAAGAGATGGTACAGAAAAGTTTGGAGAGTGTCCAAGATACTCTGATGCAAAGAGGGTGGGCCATTAACCCCGCCAAGGTACAGGGCCCATCCCAGACGGTTATTTTCCTTGGAATTCAGTGGCATGCTGGAGAACAGGTGGTTCCCGATAAAGTTCGCAATAAAATTGCAGACTTGGCCACTCCTACTAACAAAAAAGAGACCCAGCGTTTCCTGGGGTTGATGGGATACTGGCGACGCCATATTCCACACTCGGCATTGCTTTTACGTCCTCTGTATAAGGTTACCCGAAAGAAAAGAGACTTTGTATGGGGTAACGATCAGGAAAGGGCGTTCCAGTCCACCAAGCAGGCTATTCTTCAGGCCCTGCCCATTGCTCCCCGCATCCCAGATACCCCCTACGAACTACAGGTCTCCGTTATTGACGATGTGGCCTCCTGGAGCCTCTGGCAGAAACAAGAGGGTCGCCGAGTCCTGCTGGGATTCTGGTCACGTACCATGCCCGAGGCTGCCACTCGTTATTCTGCTTTTGAACAACAGTTACTGGGCCCTGCTGGAGACTGAAAGAATGACAGGCGATGCAGATGTTCAATTGCGACCTGCACTTCCAATAATGAATTGAATCCTGGCTAATGATGCTAATCTAAAGATCGGGCGGGCTCAGCAGTCTTCTATTGTTAAATGGAAGTGGTATATTCAGAGTCGTGTGACCAGAGGGCCTGAAGGGGTGGGCCGCATACACGAACAGGTGGCTGATCTTCCGTCTCGTCATGAGGACATTGAACCCGCCTTGCCCCCTCCCCTACCCCCTTCACCAGTTCAGTGGGGTAAACCATATGATTCGCTTACTCCAGCAGAACAAGAGGATGCCTGGTTTACTGATGGTAGCAGCCGGTGGGTGCAAGGAAAGCAAAAGTGGAAGGCAGTGGCTTACCATCCCAAGTCAGGAACTCACTTATCAGAGGAGGGGGATGGTGGCTCCAGTCAGTATGCTGAGTTGAAGGCAGTCACTTTACCACTAGATCCCCATGATCACTCACTTCGCCTGTTCACTGATTCCTGGGCTGTGGCTAATGGACTTGTGGTATGGATGCCTGGTTGGCAAAGGAATGACTGGATGATACATGACCGCCCAGTATGGGGCAAAGAGTTGTGGCAGCTGTTGTGGGATGCTTCCCACCACCGTGAGATAACTGTGTATCACATTGATGCCCATATCAATGTGGCGACTAACATGGCACAACATAATGCAGTAGCAGATCAGCTTGCCACTATCAGCTGCGCTGATACTGTCCCCCTGGTTCAATGGGCACATGAACAGAGTGGTCATTTGGGGGAGAAGGGATCAGCTATGTGGGCCCGAACACATGCTTTACCCATCCATCAGGATGATGTCCGCATGGTCGTGCGTACATGCCCAGAATGTCAGCTTGTAAAGTCCCGTACCGTTCCTCCTGGTTCGCATGGCCGAATAAAATGGGGTGCTCGCCCAGCTGCGGTTTGGCAAATAGATTACATAGACCGCCTGCCAGACTGTATGGGTAAACGTTACGTCCTAGTAATGGTTGACACCTTTTCGGGCTTGGTTTTTGCTTTTCTCACCAAGACGGCTGACCAAGCTAGCACTATCCAAGGACTAAATCATTTAATTTCTCGATATGATGTTCCAGAGGAGATTCAGTCTGATAATGGCTCGCACTTCTCCGGGAAGACAATCTGTGATTGGGCAAATGACAATGGTATCTCATGGGTTCACCATATTCCTTATTACCCACAGGCTCCTGGGTTAGTTGAACGAATGAACGGCTTACTGAAGGAACAAATTTGTTTGTTAACACCACTGGGGACCCTGAAGGGGTGGTGCCATGTGCTGCAGCAAACAGTCGACAATTTGAATCATCGCCCTTTAAAAGGAGGTACACCTTTCCACCGACTTCTTCACGCTTCTGAATTACAGCCTATTCCAGAGGAAAAACAGTCATTGCCCCCCATTCCCGAGCCAGAGAATGCCGGACAAAAGGTATGGGTGGCACCACCAGGTAGTGGCCCTCCTGTAAAAGGAGAAATAGTGACACCTGCCCAGGGTAACACTCGATGGGTAGCTATTGAGGGACAGGATGATTTAGTCTGTTTAAACACTGAACGCTTACGGTATCGTGAGTGACATGTGTCAGGCTTCTTTGTTCCAGGTTCTCCGTTTTACGCTCCTGGTGATCTGGCTTAACAGCTGCTTTGGTACCAGCAATTGGATTTGTAATGACGAGGACATTCCGAGGGAGTTGCTCGTGGGAGACACGATCCGATGCTAAGGAAGTCCTCGGTCACCCGCCTCGTGCAGCTTATATAGATATATTATTGCCAATGTCGGTTCTCATATTCTATTTGTAGATGGACCAACTGAAGGGGTCACCCCCTACTTCTGTGATGGTCTTTTTTGTACTCGCTTTGTATCTTGTAATAACTCTGCTCCACCTGTTGCTAAGTGGCGAAAGGATTCCAGTTCTGGGAAGGATTAGTGGCCTGCCTCACCATCAAACATTCCTTCAGATTTGTCCGACAATTCCTTTCTCCATGTTTCCTATGCATATGCTCACTGATTAAATGTTTCTGATTGTTGGGTTTGTCCCATGGGCCCTTTGCATACTGGTACAGGCATTCCCATGATCCCCATTCCTTTCACCCGAAAGGAAGTTGCTGCCTGGAATTATTTTGACCCCTCCAAAGGCAGAGTTTATATTGATATTGATAAGCCTGTGCCTGAGGAGGCTCATTTCTTTAATCTAAGCGATATTTTGGGTATTTTCCGAGGATGGCACATTTCTGCCTCCCATTATAATATCACACCCCCCTATTTTATTGTTTCCCAATATGTGAAGGGCTCTGTCTGTTTTTGTATGTTCCCTGCCAGACCTGCTGATACACTGGGATTCAGTGATTGTCTGACATATTCCTTTTTTATTTCCAAGCCCCCTGTGAACGGGACTTATTGGGTTTGTGGGTCTCGCGCCTATGCCTGGCTGCCCCTTACCTGGGGTGGTTGCTGCTATTTAGCATATGCCATCCCCTACCTACACCATATTTCCCGTTTACAGGATCATCCCTCGCTTATGCATAGGTCCCCTGTCCTTCGGCATAGACTTCACCTTTCAGGTGCCGAGATTTTCCTTGGCGCCTTGATGCCAGGTTATGGCGATATTCGCATTTCCCTAGAGGTTCACAAGTTATATGATCTGATGAGCTCTATTGCCAATGAGACATCCTTTGTCCTTTTGTCTATCCATCAGGGCCTTCGTGACCTTAATCATGAACTCTCTGTCGTTAGGACAGTGGCTTTACAGAATCGTATGGCCTTAGATTTTCTGTTGGCAAAACAGGGTGGCACGTGTGGAATTGTCAGTTCTGAATGTTGCTCGTATGTTCCTGATGTATTCACTAATGTTTCTGTTATTATTCAGCATGTTTCGAATTCTGTTCGTGAGCTCCAGCGTCTGGGTACTGTGACCCACAAGGATAGTTTGAGCCTTGGTTGGAATCCTTTTTCATGGTTAGCTGGTACTTTTGGGGGGTTGGGCCACACTATTCTCCGTCGGTTGCTCGCATTATTGCTTGTTTTTGTGATTATTGTAGTTTTAATTTCTCTTTTACGCTCTTTTTGTACTCTTATGCTTGTCAAGTCTCGTGTCTGACAGCCTGTGACCAAGGGGTGGAATGTAATGGAAGATTCTAACCTGTTTTTTTTTAATTTGCAGCTCTTGGTTTTGCAAGGCTGAGAACCTGTTTTTTTTAATTTGCAGCTCTGGGTTTTGCAAGGCTGATAACCTGCTTGTGTTTTAGAATCAGCAGACATAAGCTAAATTCCACCGATGGGCCAGAGATGCAGTTATCTGAAGAAAGGACATCTGTGTACCAAGAACATTTAATCTTCCTGATTGTTTTGGTCACAGACTGTCAGAGGCCTAGCCTTGATGCAAAATAAACCATTGTATTCAAAGTGATAAGCTGAAAATTATGTTACTAGTTAGAAACCTAGTATGCTAGCTTATCTTTCTTGCTGTGCTGGGAATAGGTGCTTAGGTAAGCAGTTTTTGGGTAATATAAGTCATGGTCCCGCTGCTGAAGTTAGAGAGAGACTCTCCGAGAGGTGGCAACATCTCTCAGCAAGAAGAAGAACTTCTAGAGTCCAGCCAACGTCCCGGTCAGGGGAGGTGGAGAAGCTGCTACCGGCACCCTGACAACCTACTACAAGTGTGCGGTCGTTGCCTCGCTTCGGCAGTTGGGACCAGTCCAAGCGTTGATAAGTATAGTTGGGAAGGGCTTGCATATTGTAGTGTGAAATCAGCTTTTGAATTAGTAATAAACATTTGATTAAACTGATCTGCTCTCGATGTGTGTGTCTATTTTCTTTCGGTAGCTCAAACACTGTGACCAACCTAAAACGAACAAAGTGAGAGGTACAAGTTTACCCAAGACAGGCCCATCCACAGAACCTCTACAAAGACCATACGAAGGGCCATACAAAGTCATCCAGCATTCAGGATCCACTTTCACACTGGACATCGGGGGTAAGAGGGAACTGTTTACACCAGCCCACCGAGCCAGTAGCTGTGGCCCAACCCAAGAAGTGAGGCTACCCAGCAAAAAAGGACATTGGCGTCAGTTCGGGGGGGGGGGGGGGCCCGCTGTGTAGCAATACGCCATTAGGCAGGCGAACTGGCCCTGCTTGTCACGCATGTGGTGGGGAAGCCAGCCAAAATGGCGCCGTCAGGGGTTTCCTCCCGACCTCAGCATCGGGAACAGAAGCCCACGCTTGGTGACCCACGTGACGTCCCGGTGACGTCTGTGCCACCCCCCCCCCCCCCCCCCCCCAGTGCGGTTCTCAGCCAGGTCTGGGCTGGGAGTATAAGACCAGCCAGGCAGCCTGCAATAAATCAGTTTTGCTCACTGAACTCAACCCATCTGGTTGTGCGTCCCTCTGTTAGCAGTGTAACCACTGCTACAAAACAATGGTTTAGGCCACAACTTCTACTTCGGAGAAGGGAAAAAAAATACACAACTGCTGTTGAGATCTTTGTTCTTGAAATGGGGTAATGGAGATTGTACAGTTTCCTGTTGATTCTAGAGAGTGATCACTCCTCCAGGGACCTTGGTGAAGGTGAAGTACAGCATGAGTGGAGATGATTGAAAAGAGAGTTGGGCAATGGCCCAGTCTTGCTTAACCCCAGTTACTCTTGAATTGGCTTTGTGTGCATTTTCCACTGGCATTGCTGCTATGTTATTGAACAAAGGAATGAATCAATCAATGAAGTATGGAAGCAATTCTTTTCATAGGATAACTCACAGTGGCACGCTTTTACACTTGTGATGACAAACACAATTCATCTGCAGTCTGTTCTGGAGTCAAGACGAGATGTTGGTTGTTGGATTCACCTACTTGTCAACCCTTTTGGAGCCAAACTTGTATCAAGAACTTTCAAATTTGTCAAAACTGCTTCTAATCTCTCAAAGTCAAAATTTGGTTGTTACTCAAAACAAATTTTGGTTTTGATTTGAAGTTAGATATTTATCAGAAAAAGTTTTTAAGTGTAGCAACAGCAAAGAAAGGTATAGCTATAATGTGGAAATTAGACAATAATGTGGGGTTGAATAAATGGCAAACGGAACTATTAAATTGTATACCATTAGAGAAAATAACGTATAATTTATGGAATTAACCAGAAAAATTTGATAAGATTTGGAACCTTATATGGATTTTATTGCTATGACTTCATCTACAGCAGTTATACAGCATGGAAACTGGTCCTTTTTGGCGCCACTTACCCATGCTGACATAAATGTCCCATTCACACTAGTCCTACCTGCCTGTGTTTGACCCATACCCCTCTATGCCCTTCATATCCATGTATCTGTCCAATTTTTTTTGTGTTAAACATTGCAATAGTATCTGCCTCAATCACCTCCTCTGGCAGCCCATTCCTTACAACAACCACTGTGCTCTTATTTTTTTTTTAAAGTTGCCCCATAGGTTCCTGTTAAACCTCTTTTTCCCCCCCCCCTCACCTTAAACCTATGTCCTCTGGTTACTGATTTCCCCCCCCTCCACCGCTACTCTGGGCAAAAGTGGTTTGTTTATTCCTTCTGCGACTGCATGGATTGTCTGTCCTC
This sequence comes from Narcine bancroftii, assembly GCF_036971445.1. Classification (NCBI taxonomy): domain Eukaryota; kingdom Metazoa; phylum Chordata; class Chondrichthyes; order Torpediniformes; family Narcinidae; genus Narcine; species Narcine bancroftii. The sequence goes on from NC_091472.1 coordinate 97,498,809, forward strand.
CCTCCCTCCCAGCTGCTCCATTTCTGTCCCACATGCCACTGCATTTATGTGTGATTGGCTACTATAAATTGTATCTAATATAAGTCGCAGAAGCTAATAAATTACAGGAAAATAAGTGGGAGAATGGGATTGATTGTGGATGAATGGGCTGAATGGTCTCCTGTGTGAATAATGAGCATAAGCAGCAGAAATGGGTCTAGGCAATTCAAGCCCTCATGCCTCTTCCAGAAATAGACAACATCATGTCTTGTCTTTACCATCAGCCTCACTTGCCTGCACTAATTACATATCTCTATCTAAAAATCAAATGATCTGTCTCTTTAATTCTGAGAATGTTACCCACCCCCCCTCCACCCACCCCCACCTAGGTCTAGCTAGGAGAAATACCACTCTGCATCTGCCCAATGTAGGTCCAGTACTAATTTTGTATATTTAAAAAAAATTCCTTATCAGTTCTATGAAATGACAATGCTTTAAAAATGTGGTGCTAAATGGAGAAACGAACAAATTCCATCCTGCACAACATGTTTAAGGTTAAAATAAATATGGACACAAGGAAGAATGAGCTGAGGGCTTTGCCAATCCAATTTTATAATGGAGCTGAAAACAAAGGAAACATAAGGTAGAGGAGACCCTAAGTGAATACTTTGCTTCAGCGTTCAGTAGAGAGAGGGACCTTGGTGAATGTCAGGTCAATGTAGAACAGAATGTAGTACTAGAGCATGTTGTGGTTAAGAGGGTGGAGGTACTAGATCTTCTTAAAAATATTTAGATAAGTCCATGGGACCGAACGGAATATGCCTCAGAAAACAAGGAAAGGGCTTTCTGGAGCATTGGTGATGATCTTTGTGTGTTTCCTGGTCTCAGGAGAGGTATCAGTGGATTGGAGAATTGCCAAAGGTAATCCCCTTATTTGAGAAAGGTAAAAGGTAATATTCCTGGGAATAGTACATCAGGGAGTCAGTGGTGGGCAAACTATTGGAGGGGATTCTTAGAGACAGAATTTATGAACATTTAGAGAAATATAGTCTTTTCAGGGATAGTCAGCGTGGCTGTGTGAGAGGCAGGTTATGCTCACAAGCCAAAATGAATTTTTCAAGTAGGTGACAAAGGAAATTAGTGAAGGTAAGGCAGTGGATATGGTGTATAAGGATTTTAGTAAGCTGTTTGACAAGGTTCCCTAGGTAGGCTCGTTCAGAAAATCATGAGGCATGGGATCCAAGAAACCTTGGCTGCCTGGATTCAAAATTGTCTTGGCTGCAGAAAGCAGAGTGGTGTTTGGTGGGGTGTATTCAGCTTGGAGATCAGTGACTAGTAGAGTTCTACAGGGATCTGTTCTGGGACCCCTGCTCTTTGTGATCTTTATAAATGACTGATGAAGTAGTGGAGGGGTGGGTCAGTAAGTTTGCAGATGATACAAAATTACATCAGGATATAGACAGAATCCAGGATTCAATTTGGGTAAGTATGAGGAAGGTCAAACTTGAAGGTGGAGTGCATGGCAAATGGCAGGATTTTTAACAGAGTGGAGTAAAGGAGAGATCTTGGAGTCCAGGTCCATAAATCCCTCAAGGTTGCCGTGCAAGTTGATAGGGTACTAAAGAAGGTGAATAGTGCGTTGGCCTTCATTAGTCAGGAAATTGAGTTCGAGAGCCATGAGCTAATGTTGCAGCTCTATAAACTCTGTTTAGACCACACTTGGAGTATTGCATTCAGTTCTGGCTGTCTCATTACAGAAAATATGGAGATGTTTTGAAGATGGTGCAGAGGAGATGTATGTGGATTATGCCTGGATTGGAGAACATGTCTTATGAAGCAAGGTTGATAGAGCTAGGGCATTTCTCTCTGGACTGAAGGACAAGTAGTGAATTAAATAGAGGTATACAAGATTATGAAGGGGTTAGATGGGCTGAACAGTCTGCATCTTTTTCCTGGGCTGACAATAACAAATACCAGAGGACATCTGTTTAAGGTGAACAGAGAAAAGTTAAGGGGAGGTGTCAGGGGTAGATGTTTTACAGAGAGAGTAGTAGTGAATGCCTGGGATGCATTGCTGGAGGTGATGTTGAAGGCTGGTATAATAGGGACATTTAATAAAAACTCTTAGATAGGTACATAGATGTAATAAAAATAGAGGGTAATGGGTGTTAGGTTGGGAAAATTAGATTTACATGGTGGGCTATAAAACTGGATTACCTGTGGCTATATCTGAACCAGAGGGAAATAAAGGAAGCTGCTCTCTAGTAGTTACAGAAATGCATCTTCAGGACTCCCCTCTGGATTTGACCATCCAGCTAGAAGGCTTTATCTCTTTTGAGCAGAAAGGAATGCTGCTCTGGTTAAAACCAAACATGTATGATCCACTGATCAATCAGAGGTGGAGAGGGTTCCTAGGTGTAACTATTTTGGAGGGCCTTTTCTGGAAGAAAGCATGTCGGCACCTTTACTTTCTCAGAAGTTTGCAGATATTTGGTATGACATTGGAAACCTTGGCAAACTTCTACAGATGTATGGTGGAAAGTGCTGACTGCCTGCATCACAGCCTGGCACCAATACTGCTGAGTGGAAACCCCTGCAAAAGGTAATGGACACAGCCCAGGAGATCATGGACAAAATATTATATAAATTATATATTATATAAAAAAATTATGTAAAAAAAATATTAAAAATGTATATGCAATGCAGCTATCAGTGAGCAGCAGGAATCAGACTCAACATTATTTGACCCAACATTACTTTGCACATTATTTATTACTGAATATTTATATTTTTCTCACTTGCACAGTCAGTTTGCATACATTTCTATCTTGGTTTACATTTCTCTTTTGTACATGCAACTTTTCTTGAGTAGTTTTTTTGCACTCCCAGGCCATGAGGCAGCCCTTTCCACTGCACATCTGTAGAAGTTTGCCAAAGTTTTGATGTCATACCAAACCTCTGTAACTCCTGAGGAAGTAAAGGCACTGATGTACTTTCTTCATGATGTGACTAGTGTGTTGGGTCCAGGAAAGGTCCTCCAAGATTGTGGATTCTCTATGCGTACTCATACCAACAGCTGTGTGACACTGGCAACACAAGCGGAATGTGGCAAAGTATTTAAACCATGCCTGACTATAAGTCAATCTTATGAGTCAGCACAAATGTTGCCTCCTTTCCTGACAGGTCGAATAATTTCTACACATGGTTTAATGAGAAAAACAATGTCACACCAAAGGAAGCCCCATCTCTTCCTGAAGAACAGGCATGTTGCATAACCACAGCCAAGGTGAGGAGGATCCTATTAGGGTGAACCCACATAAAACAGCAGGACCTGATAGTAAACCTGGTCAGGGGCTGAAGGACTGTGCAACACAGCTGAGAGAGTCCTTGATGGACATATGTGACATCTCACTGCAGCAGTTCCCACCAGATTCAAAGCAGCCACCAACATCCCAGTACCCAAGAGAGCAACAATAACTGAATGAAATGTCTACCACCCAGTGGCTCTGACCTCTATCATCATGAAGTGCTTTGAGCTACCAGTATTGGAACACATGAAATCACTCCTTCCAGCAAGATTGGACCCATTCCAATGAACCTGTCCAACTGATACACAGATAGATGCTTTTGCCTCCACTCCATCCTGACCCCCTCGAAAATGATGCCTCATCCACCAGGTGGTTGTTTATTAAATTCAGCTCGATATTCATCACTATGGTACCTCAGAAGATCGAGGATAAATGGTCTTCGCTGGGACTCAACCCTCCTCTCTGTAACTGGATTCTGGACTTCTTGATTGAAAGATCACAGTCAGTCTGGGTTTGTAGCAAAATCTCAAGTCCCATCATGCTGCTCACTGGTGCACATCAGGGTTGGGGGCCTTGCCCCCTCCAGTTCACACTGCTGACTCGTGACTGCACTGCCAGATTGAGTTCAAAATAGAATTGGATGATACCACACATTGTCCCATCAATTGGAGTTTGCCACTTGTAGAACAGTTTTTCCAGAAAAACACCCTTGAACGCAAGTCCATCAGGCAACAGTCAGCATATAATGTCCTGCAGACAATGGATACTATAGGATGGTTCCCTGAGCAGACTGTGCAGGCATTGCCTCCTCACCAGTGCTCACGAACAAGCACCGTGTCTTGGCCTGGCTGGGGGTGAGAGGAGCCCTCCCAATGAGATTCTTCCTGTACAACAGAAATGCACGCTGTGAAAAAAATAATTTTTACGAATATGCCTAACAATGGGTTAATGGATCAGGTAAGGATTCAGTAACTGCTTGTGCAAATGTGGGAATGTCATTGCCTTCTTAACATCGATGCCATAGTGAGATAACTAAGCTCACAAGTATGTCAATAAACCTTGGATTCAAGATGCTCTTTCCCAAAATACTTGTAAACAAAATGCAGATGTGTGAAGCTTGTAAGGGTCTCGTGCTGATCCGTGTATGATGAACACTCTGATGCTTTGAGGATGTGGGGCTCAGTGTAGAGAACGAGTCACTGAACTCTTTCTTGAATCCCCTCACTCCCGCTAGCATTACAAAGGGTTAATAAACTTGTACGTTTACTTTATTCTGCTGTGTTTTCTGCGTTTGGAGTGCTGAGGAGACAGTCATTCACCTCTTTACAGAATCATAAAGAGGGCATGGAGAAGGATTCAAGGGTCCTTGTCATGGCTCATTCCCAGCAGCAGAGTGACAGAAAGCTCTGATGGACAGACTGTGTCTGGGAACACACCCAGAGACAGACATCCAGACATCAAGGGTGTTTTTCTGGAAAAACTGTTCTACAAGTGGCAAACTCCAATTGATGGGACAATGTGTGGTATCATCCAATTCTATTTTGAACTCAATCTGACAGTGCAGTCACGAGTCAGCAGTGTGAACTGGAGGGGGCAAGGCCCCCAACCCTGATGTGCACCAGTGAGCAGCATGATGGGACTTGAGATTTTGCTACAAACCCAGACTGACTGTGATCTTTCAATCAAGAAGTCCAGAATCCAGTTACAGAGAGGAAGGTTGAAAGAAGCCATTGGGACTGCCCAAAACGTGCTGACCTTTCAGCACCTGAAGATGTCGGTGTGGGAGTGGGGCCGACTGGCACATCCCATGCTTCAGGAGTCCGTGTTGCGGGAAGCACTGAGGCTTGGCGCAGCCATCATGAGGGGAAGGAGCACCGGGGCGAGCCCTGCCTCCAGCAGGGAACCCCTCAAACGACAGAAGGGGAAGTAACGGCAAGGAGGTGGTGGAAATGGTGTAGTTAGAATATGGAACCACGTACCGTGACCGAATCTCTTTGGAGGCGAGACGAATAAACGGTTTCCTTTCGTGAATAATTCATTGTGAATCAAGCTTACTTTTGGAAAAATTCAGCAGCCAACTGGGTCGTTGTGCACGCCGTGACGTCAGTCAGTGACGCCACCGCGTCCCCGTGCGTGGGTTTGGGGTTGTCCCGTTTCCTGCGGGTGCCTGTTCGTTGCAGTCAGGCAGGTGCCGAAATGGCGACCAGTTATTCCACTAAAGACGAGGACGTGCACCAGCACAAGAGCCGGAAACCGGATAACACGGCGTTCAAGCAGCAGCGCTTACCGGCCTGGCAGCCCATCCTGACGGCCGGGACCGTGCTGCCTGCCTTCTTCATCATCGGGCTGGTCTTCATCCCCATTGGCATTGGGCTCTTCGTCACCTCCAACAACATCAAGGAGCTCGAGGTGAGGCCGCGGCGGGGCTTGCGGCCGTCCTTGCGCCGGCAAGTGGGGCCTGTGTTCCGAACCGGAAGCCAAGGGCGGACCGCGAGGTCTGGGTCAGAAGCCTTGGATCCCGGCGCCGGGGCCCTGCACCGTGAACCAAGACTTGTGGCTGGAAGGGGGGAGTTTTGGTTAGCTGCGCTCTTCGATTATTGATCCCCCCGCCCCCCTTTAAGGCCTTTTCGTTTCTTGTGCGGAACTTGCGTGGAATTGATTCTGGAAATGTTGGAAGAGCTGCCCGTGGTCCAACCTGCCGCTCCAGCTTTCGGAGCGGGGACCCCGATGGGAGATGGGGGTGACGTTTCCCTGCCTTCGGATGTATTCATTTAAAAGGCGGAACTGTCATCTTGGCGTCCTGATAACCTGACGAAGCAATAAAATAGCTTGGCATAATTGAAACGTGTGCTATAATTTAGATGGGGAGTAATTTGAATCTATCCCGAATTGGGTCTTGTTTATGAAGCATTTAGCCTCAATATTATGCACTAGATTTTGAGGATTAGTTTTAGCCTACATTAGGAAAATGGTAATTGGTAAGTCGATCACTTCGGAAAATGTTCCCTTATTTGTGGAAGTATTAGCTTTCCATCCTGCCTCAGAAACCGGCATCAGAAAAGTTCACTCAGTCTGATTTGCAGTATGATCTACTTGATAAATAGCAGAATTCTGGTGAAACTTACAAAAAGTAAAGTGATGCTTGTGGCATTATTGATCTCTGCTGTACCCCTAAAAATTAGGGCTATAAAGGGTATAGCTTTTTTTAGGATCATAAATAGGCAAAAACAATCCCACCACTGGCAAATTCCAATAAATAATTTGCCTTTTTGCCCTGTAAATTTCTGACCAGAGTGCAATATGGTGCAAGATAAAGGGAATGAAAAATGCCGTCATTGATTTCTGTAAACGTGTAAATGCAGAAAACACAGCAGAATAAAGTAAACGTACATGCTTGTAGTCTGCTGTTTGAATTAAAAAATGTAATGTAAACTACATGAAAATAGCTTGTGATGAGAATGTGGAGGAGAGCTATTTAGACTGGTTGGGTTAAGAGTCATTTACTTAGCTCCATCATGAGTTGTAATACAAGGGTATAAAGAGATTATTGTTGGTCAGAATACATAAAGTTTCAGCTTAAATATTTGACTTTTTTGCCCTCTCACCTTTTCTTCTCATCCCATCTTCCATTTTGGAATATATACATTTAAATACTTTGGTTGCACATCTTGAAAGGGCACCTTCAAATAATTGTGTACAATGCCAACACTGTTTTATTTGATATTTTTGTAATTATGTGCTCCTTATTTTGTTACTCTTCATATTTTCAAATGTATGATAGGGTGCCTTGCTAAAATTTCTCATTATTTTATTCAGATGACAATATATGGCTCAGTTTTGGTATAAGAATCAGAATTTATTGTTCAAGTTTATTTTATCATACAACTGGATAAAATGACATTCTTCAGTACATGGTGTAGAAAACTTGCAAATGTGTGTGTGTATATATATATATATATATATGTGTGTATCACATATTTGCAAATAATGTATATGCAGTACATGTATATAAATAAATAGATTTTGTTAATTAATAGTAGTTTCTGAGAGGGATTATATGAGCAGTTCATCAATCGTTCAGCAGTCTCACTGCCCATGGGAAGAAGCTGTTTCTCAGCCTGCTGGTTCTGGCTCTGATACTTCTGTATCTCTTTTCCAATGGGAGTAGCTGGAAGATACTATTTGTGGGGTGGTAGGGGTCCTTAATGATTTTGTGAGCCCTCTTCAGACATTGATCCTGGTAGATCACATTGATTGGGGGGGGGGGGGAGAGGGGAGACCTCAGTGATCCTCTCTGTCATTCTTAGGGTCCTGTGGATTGACCTCTGATCCAATGTTCTGCAACAACCATACCACACTGTGATGGAGCCGGCCAAGACACTCTTGATCGAGCTCCTTAGAAAGTCGATAGGATGGTGGTCAGTACCCTTGCCCTCCTCAGTCTTCTCAGGAAGTGCAGTCATAAACATGTCACAAAATTCATTGTTTTGCAGCAGTATTATAGTGCAAATTTTGCTATAAATGACATTAAAAAATTTTTTAGTGCAAAATGAGAAAAAATGGAGTCATTGTCTTCAGAAATTTAAGGGGAGAAACTGTCCTTGTGCTGCTGGGTGTTTGTTTTCAGGCTCATGTACCTCCTTGATGGTAGCAAGGTGAAGAAGCCATGGGTTTGCTGGTGAGGGTCCTTGAAGATAGAGGCTGCTTTCTTAAGACACTACACAGCACTTTTTGGCCTGAATATGCCTGAGATTGTCTCTTCTCAGAAGCTAAGCAGGCTCAGGACTGGTCAGTACTTGGAGGGGAGACCACCTAGGAACACAAGGTGCTATAGGTTTCTGTGAGGGGCGCTGGACAAAATGGTGACTCTTGATCTGACTTGCGGTAGACAAAAATTAAAGAATTCATGTATGTTACATTCTAAATGTAGTATTACATGAAAATAATGGAACCTTTACCTATTGTAGATATCCTCGATGGACTGATGCCATTAATGGCACTGGTCGAGTTTGCCACTCTGTAGTTTTTTCCTGTCCTGTGCATTGGCACCTCCATACCAGACAATGATGCAACAGTCAGAATGCTCTTCACCTTTAGAAATTTGCAAGATTCTTTGGTGACATACCAAATCTTCTCAAACTCTTCACAAAGTATAGTCGTGATTCGACATGGAGGCCCCAGGAGAAATCTTCAAGTTCAAGTTTATTATCACCTGATTTAACAAGTACAACTCGAAACAGTGTTCTCCGGTCCTTGGTACAAAACAAACAGTCACATAACCAGACATAACACACATACAGACAAACAATACATACATAGGACAAATACACACATAAAATAAAGCCTTGGATAGTTAGTGTATGCAATTCCTTTGGTCAGTCAGCAGTCTACTGCCCCCGGGAAGAAGTGAATCTCTTTCCTGATGGGAGTCTTTGAAAGATGCTGTGTGTGAGGTGGAAGAGGTCTTCATTGATTTTGCGTGGCCTCTTCAGACAACCATCCAGGTAAATCACATCGATGGGGGGGTAGGGAGACCTCAATGATCCTCTCTACCCCTCTTATGGTCCTATGGATTGAACTCTGATTCAATCTTTGACAACATCCATACCAGATGCAGCCAGCCTAGTCTTTCTCAGTAGAGCTCCTGTAGAAAGTTGACATGATAGTGACCAGTAGCCTTGCCCCTTTCAGTCTTCTCAGGAAGTGCAGTCGCTTTTGCACCTTCCTCACAAGTGAGGAGATGTTGAGTGTCCATGACTGGTCACTTTTTAAGTGGACTCCAAGGAACTTGGTGGTCTCCACAACTGAGTTATTGATGTGCTGTGGACGGTGGTCATTCTGGACCTCCTGAAGACTACGATCATCTCCTTCGTCTTGACCACATTGAGACTCGGATTATTATTCTTGTACCATATCTCTAGATTTTCCAACTCTTCTCTGTTGGAGTTGGATCTGGTTATGCAGTCGTGGGTCATTTGCATGAACAGGAGCAGGCTGAGCACACAGCCCTGAGGTGATGCAGTGCTCAGCATGCCAATGCTTGATGTTCCACTGCTGATCCAGACAGACTGTTGTGTTTTCATTAGTAAGTCCAGATTCCAGTTACAGAGAGGGTTATTCAGTCCCAGCGAGGACAGCTTTTCCACCAACCTCTGGAGAATGATGGTATTAAATGCCGAGCTGAAGTTGATGAACAGCAGCCTGGTGTATGAGGCACCGTTCTCCAGATGAGTCGGGATGGAGTGGAGGAACAAGGCTGTAGCATCATCAGTGGAATGATTTATTCTGTAGATGATTTGAAATGGGTCCAGTGTCTCTGGGAGGAGTGCTTTGATGCTTCCCATCACCAGACGCACGAAGCTCTTCATAATGGTGGAGGTCAGTGGATGGTGCCGTAGTCAATGAGCCCTATTACTAATGCCTTCCTTGGTAACAGGATAATGATGGTTGTCTTGAAACCTGCCAGGGACACCCAAGAATTTGAAGTTTTTAACTCTTTCCATTGCTGACTCCTTGATGAGGACAGGTTTGACTTTTCCCCCACTTGAGTCCACAATCACTTCCTTAGTTTTGCTAACTTTGAGTGCAAGGTTATTGTTGACACCACTCCACTACTTGATTTCTCACTCCCATACACTTCATTGCTGCTGTCTGTGATTCTGTTGGCAACCATGGTATCATCAACAAATTTTAAATGACATTTGAATCATGCGCAGGCAAACAATGATGGTGTTGATTGTCAATGAGGAGGAGACATTGTTTCTGATTCATACTGACTGGTCTTCTGATGAGGAAGTCAAAGATCCAGTTGCAGAGGGAAGTGTAGAGGCCGTATGATGGCATTGAATGCTGAGCTGTAGTTGATACGAAGTAGCCTGCTGTACATGTTGCAATATCTATAAGGGGTAGGCAACCAACAGCCTGCCCTGACCAAATTTATCCAGCCCACAACCCAATGTGTTCGCCCAATCAGCCTCAGCTGCTCTAATGTACACCATTTGCCGCACTAAACTGTCAGCCATTGCCATCATTGGCCCTGGGGTCTGTGCATATGGATTAAACATCCCACAGCAAAGGAAATACTTTGTGGCTACATAAATTCCACCTGTTCCTTCGGGGTCATGAATTGGGCAGCTAAATGCGGAATGTTCACTGAAGTCTCTCCATGTCGTTATATCCAGGAATTGATCATCAACCACATCACTTTCTGCCCCTGGAAAAATAACTCACCCTGGTGCTCTTGGGAACATGTTTTGCCCTCAAGATGGGCCTGAAATGAGCTGTGGATCAGTGGCCAGTTGTCCTGCTCTTGGTCCCAGGCCACTCATCCAACAGTGTATGTGGAGCTGGGTGACCCTTGGGATGAATCTTTCAGAGCAACCCAAAACCCCTCTCCCCTGAGCTGCCCCCTCTTCCCACGACCCTGAGGCGCTCAAAAAGGAGCAAAGCTTCATGTGTGGGATGCTGCAAGCAAAGTTAATTTTGCACTAAGCAAATTCCATTAACGCGGAAATAGGATTTACCTCACATACTCGATCAAAACACACCCGAGAGTGCAGAGAAATTAAATAAAAATGAGAGATCTGGATCCAAGGCAGAAGTTGAGAGGAACACACAATCGCCTCCTCTGCTGACAAAAATTCAAGATGCTGTATTGACAAATTTATTTATGTCTGTAGTTTTGTAACTAAAATAATTGCTACTGATAATTTTTAAAACTCTTGAACTATTTGAAGAATTATTTAAAAGCAACCAAGTTTAAATGACAGTTTTTTTTTTGTTGCATTTCCAAATTTGAAGATGCCTTCCCTGACTTGAAATTCATCATCGTAGTTTTATGGAAGGAATTCGGTTGATCTTGTTGCTTGAACTTTTTCTGTGGATTGTTGATAAATTATCGTCAGTTCGTACATTGTACATTCTGTACTTCAAGCAGAGGCAATCAAAAACTTCAGTTTCATGTTGTCTGCCTTTCAGTATTTATTTCATTTATGGTAGCATTAGTGTGGCCCTCTGTTCAACCACTGATGCACCATTCGGCCCACGCATGGTAAAAGGTTGCCCATCCCTGGTCTAGGTCATCCAGGGTTGAGTGAAGAGCCAGTCAGATTGCATCTGCTGTGGAGTGGATGTGGCTGTAGACGAATTGCAGTAGGCCCAGGTCTTTACTTGGTTACAAGTTAATTCTGGCCATGGCCACCTTTCAAAGCATTTTATCACAGCAGATGTGTGTGCTAGAGGATGATAGTCTTTGAGACAGCTGACTGCTCTTCTTTGGCTCTAGTGTAATTGATGTCCTATTGAAGCAGGTGGGAACCTCCATCTGCAGCAATGACAGACTGAAAATTCTGAATATTCAGAAATATAGGTGGAAAGATTTTGATTACACTAAACAAAAGAAAAAAGTTTAAGAGTTCCTTTCCATACCACAGAAGATTTTTGCTGATGGGTCAGACAAACATTGTTAGACAGTAGAAGAAATCCTTCCACACATTGGTAAATTTATCAATATGCTAAAAAGACTGTAGAAATTCTAGGGATGGTTATTTTCACAATACTAAATGTCAATTCAGAATGTTTTTTTTTTAAAAAGCACCACACCATTAATGCCCACATTTTAGTTATTACATAATTCAAGTGTGTCCAGAGCCAGAAAACTGCTAACACTACATGACAGATATTACAAAACTATCTGAACTTGCTATTAAAAATAGAGGAATTGTATTCTATTTTGGAGATCCAAGATATTTGTAAACCTTGGTGGGTTTTTTTTTAAAAAATGTGTTTAGGTGATTTTCAAAGCACTGAATCCATGTGCTTTATAACTGGTTGCATTAACAATAGCTATTGATGCTGCACTTACTGCAGACAACATTTCTGCCTGGTGTCCTTTATTGAGATTCAACCTGAAACATCCACTGACCATTGAATGCAGTCTGACACACCGACTTCCTCCAGCAGCTCATCGTTTGCTAAGGAAAATGCAAAATTTGCATGCAGACCATCTTGTATGAAAAAGAAAGCATTAAAAAAAGTCAAATTTTCTTTTGGATCGTTAATGGCTGCTGATATGGTGTATGTAAAGGAATCATGGATTCCCAAGCTTTTTGTAACCTCTCAATTTCAGTCATTATCAAGGCCTTTATTGACTATAACAATTGGCTTGGCACACATGTTGGAAATGAAGTGCATTTGGATGATGAAGTACAATTGTTGATGCCAGAGAAGCAGATGGATTACCTGGTGTGCTGAGGCTAATTAATGGCTGCCTGTGTAATTACTAACACAGGGATTAAATCCAGCACCTTGCTGATGTAGCTGTTGTTAATGCAATTTTAATACCTGTTTCCTGGGAAATCTAATAATTAAGATTTGTCGTGCTGGGAAATTTTGCCCACCTTTTAAGATGTTAAATTTGAGGATTACATCAGACTAAAGTTTACTTGTGTAATTAAACCAATAATATACAATGCCATGAACTGAAAACAATAACTGTGAACATATAAGAGGGCAGCCAGCTTTTGTGGAGGGGAAAAAAAACAGCTCAAATTTCAGGTTAAAAATTCTTTATCAGAGAACTTTCAACCTGAAACATTATCCCTCTTTCCACAGATGCTCCCAGACCTGATGAGTGCTTACTGCATTATCTGTTTTGTTTCAGATTTCAGGCACCTGCTGCTTTTCATAACACTATACAGGTATACTCTACAAATATACAGGTACTCGCTTTACGCAAATTTGCTTTTACGAAGAAACCTGTGTTCACTATCCGAAAGAAATTTGAATGGGTTTTCACTTTTACAAAATTAGCCTTCAGTGGGTCTTTGCTTTACGCCGTTTTGGCTTATGAAACGTTTCATAGGAACGCTTTACTTTCGTAAAGTGGGGTATACCTGTAATTGTGATCATTGTGCTGTATGTTGTAATTGAAGTTCTGGTAATATGTTTAAGCTTTAAAATGTGAATGCTGTTATGCCATTGTTTAAAATTTTGCCCATAATGATGTACTAAACAGAATAACAATGATGGATATTCACCACGTTAACAAAATCAAGCCTCATGTGTCTTTCATAGTGAATCATTTGCTTTTCAGGTCAGTTTTGAAGACTTGGTTCTGGGAGGATTTTACATACTTTGGTACTATCCCTAATCTGTAAATAATGTTGGCCCTTCCTTACATTAACAAGCTTTCTTTAAATGTCACCAGATTGATTACACTGGCACTGAGCAAGATTCTCCTTGTCATAAGTGTGCTATGAACAGTACATGGAACAGTACATGTGAATGTGTAGTCCCCTTCCAGTTGGAGCAACCATATGAGGTATGAATTTTTAATTAAACCTCAATACTCATTTTTTAATCATGGCTTGCATAGCTAGAGTTCATTGCCTTCTATAATTACCTTGTGGTGAGACATGTTGTAGACGTGATGTTCTCACAAAGGTTGGAACAAGGGGGGGGAAACTTATAATGTTGTTTGTTGTGCCATACTATTCACCTCATGAGGTCATTAATTTACATGTGCCACTAACTGTTGCCATGAAGATAGCAGCAGGCCTAATGTTGAAGGAACTTTATCTTGGACATACATGTTGTTTTCAGACCAACTTCTCAATTTCTACTGGAGTATTGGATGTCAGATCATCCTTCGAACAATCATTGCAAAAACTCCTTTCTTATTTACATTACAGTATCAGAGTCTATGCTGGTCTCTGCAGACAGCCCCATTCTCCCTTTTCTGTAGCTCTGCAGCCTATTGTTTTGCATATGCATCAAATCCTTTATTTTCCACCTGACTACAAAAGGAGTATTGGACAGTAGATAGTTAATCTACCAGAATTGTCTTTTGGATAGGGAGAGGAAACCAGAGGATCCAGGAGAATTTTTTTTTACAGTCACAGGGAGAACAAGCAAACTCCATACAGCCAAGGTCAGGATCAAAACCAGGACCCCAGGTCTGTGAGGCAGCATTTCGAACTGCTGTCCTGCCAGAGTACCATTCGAAGTAGCCTGTCAGTTTCTTTTGCGAGTGGCTTATTTGTAAAGAATGCACTTAAGAGACTATCCACCTCAGTTCAAGCCTCCATCTCTGTTGAACTGTACACCTTGCAAGTAATTGTCTTCTTTACTGTAGAAGAATCCATTTTTAAAGTTAACAATACCATTTAGATAGTAAATTGAGCCTTTCTTTCCTTATGCATTTGAGATACCAATGAAGGCTGATTTGGAATAATTGGAAGGCAACTTTGGGCATACCTCCCTAAAGCAGCATGAATTGTGCATCAAGCTAAGCGAGACACATATAATTTATTTTGCATTAAAGCTATAGGATGTAAGAAGACAAAAGTTAAATGGGAAACACTGATTAGAGGTCACTAGCTAAATGCATTTCAAATTAAACCAAACATTAAGAGAATGAAGCATTAAAATACACCTGATTGGCTCCCCTGCTGAGGAGGGGACCATGAGAGGAAAGAAAGTGTGTTTGTGGAAGATGGGTAAACTCTGGTTACTTCAGTGTAATAGTTCAGAGTATCCAAGCCCTTTTGTTGGGTTTTGAAATCATTTTGGCACAGAAAATAAAATAAGATGGAATATTTTGGGCCTGATACTGAGATTGTGTATACACAGTTATACTTGAATTTACTTCCTTCACGTTTAAGGGAATGGCAACTTTAGAGATGATAATTATTGGATGTGAATCTAATATCCAAGATCTGGTGAAGGAATATGTTAGCACTATTGCAATGTAATATTGCCTACCATATATGCTGTCATAGAGGATGACCCAAAACTTTAAAATTTCACCATAAAATTGGGTCATCCTATCGGACCTATATGCTATGTATAAATCATACCCTGATAGCAAAGTCTCAACACCACTACCATGTTCCCTCTCTGACACAATCTCCCGCATGTCCCGTTAGTTTTTTGCAAAGTCTCAGCGCTCTTCCCCAGGTCCCATTCGCTTGGTCCGTCGGTTCTGGATAGGCCTGTTACAGGAGCTGACAGTAGCTTATTTTAAAATATCAAAATAAAAGGTAACCTTTAAATGATTTCTTATTAAAATATTGTAATTTGCTTCTGACAGCATCCACTGATCAGCAGTTAGTGCCAGATTTGGTGGGTTCGTCTTAACAAAGGGTATTTCTCAAAACCAATATTTTGGGTGGAAATTCCAGGGTTGACCTATACAATGACACATGATATTTTATTATTAGACAGCCAGAAGATGACATGAATGAAATGTCTCTGCAACTGCTGCATTTAACATGAGAGATTGAGGGTCCATTTCAGACTGACATATTGAGAATTTTTTTTAGAGCAGTAAGTTTCTCTATCAGACCGATTATTTTCTTTGAGAAAAATAAATGTTTCTTGGAGTAAAAGCCAACTGGGTGATTATTTTAGGCTCACTATTGTACTGTGACATCTTCAAACTTGTCTTTTGCTACATGTAACTGATTAGTTAAAATATAGTTGAAACCTGTTAATCCTTTCATGATAAGTTTTAGCAGTCATTTTACATAATACCTAATTAAAATGGATTGTATTTTCCTAAATGGTGAGTTATATTAGAAAGTTTACTTGCAATCTTTGATAAATAATTTGTTTCCTTTTTAATAATAAAGTGAAGCAATTTTCATTCCTTTATTTTGCAGGGAAATGTTTTCATGTATTATGGATTATCAAATTTTTACCAGAACCACAGACGATACGTCAAATCAAGAGATGACAGTCAGCTTAATGGAGATAAAAGCTCCTTAACTGTAAGCAAAGTTGAATTTACTTTGGATGATACTATTACAGAGGTGTATATTTAATTCACAAACAAAATTACTAAAAGACAAGTAATTCTGTAAGCTCACAGGATAAAATGAAATGAAACCATTAATGCGATATTGTTTTGTTTTAATCTTTGCCATAATAGTATTATTTTAACCATTATTTTTGTTAGACACATAGTGTATAAATACATTTATAGTTAATATTCTTTGGCTTGGCTTCGCGGACGAAGATTAATGGAGGGGTAATGTCCACGTCAGCTGCAGGCTCGTTTGTGGCTGACAAGTCCGATGCGGGACAGGCAGACATGGTTGCAGCGGTTGCAAGGGAAAATTGGTTGGTTGGGGTTGGGTGTTGGGTTTTTCCTCCTTTGTCTTTTGTCAGTGAGGTGGGCTCTGCGGTCTTCTTCAAAGGAGGTTGCTGCCCACCGAACTGTGAGGCGCCAAGATGCACAGTTTGAGGCGATATCAGCCCACTGGCGGTGGTCAATGTGGCAGGCACCAAGAGATTTCTTTAGGCAGTCCTTGTACCTTTTCTTTGGTGCACCTCTGTCTCGGTGGCCAGTGGAGAGCTCGCCATATAACACGATCTTGGGAAGGCGATGGTCCTCCATTCTGGAGACATGACCTCCCCAGCACAGTTGGATTTTCAGCAGCGTGGATACGATGCTGTCGCCCTCTGCCATCTCGAGTACTTCGATGTTGATGATGAGTAAAACACTTAACAATCCCACACTGACATTTTGACCATATTCATAGTTCATGTTATTTTATGAAATCGATTGAAAATGTATTGTAATGAAGTGTAATTTGTAGCCAGTGATCAGTGACCATTACTACAGTGTCACAATTAATCCAATTTTAGTTTGTCACTTAATCACTTTTGCCCTAATGACTCTTTAACAATAAGGGGTCACTCCTCTAAGACTAAGGTGAGAAGCAATTTTTTGGAATGTTTGGCCTGCATTGGGGCCAACAAATGCTCATCCCACTGCTAAATGGCTTTCCAGCATTCCTTCCACTCCTCCTTGCTGAGGTAAAGAAACCTCAAACAATTCGTTTTTGAAATAATTTATCTTGTCCCTCAGAAGCTATGGGAAAGCCCACAGTCAAGGCTTTTTCTTTTTTTAAAAAAATGTTTTTATTAATTTGGTAGAAATTTTACATGTATATACTGTTTAGCTATTAATTATATAGCTTTCATAGCAATACAGAATTAGTCATTTACAATTTATACATTGTCTTGTATAATTCTTGAAAAAAGTGAAAAGTCTTTGAGAATCTCACCTCATATTCTAATATTGAGATATACATTGTGATTATCTAAATAGACCAATCTCTTCTAATTGTAGAAAACAAAAAGAACACAAAAAGAAGAAAAAAATATTAACCCATACTAATCTAACCTCTTCCACTAAACACTGTCACTAGCAAATAAATTGTAAAGAATTGAGTATCAGCTCTCAGACAACAGATAGATAACCCTCAGACCACCCTGCCTAAGTAATCAAATTATAATAATACTCCATGAAGGGCCCCATACCTTGTCAAATTCAAACGATCTCTGTAATATTATAATTTTCTCCAAACTCTAGCAAGATTCTACCAAAGTGTTATAAATGTTCTCTTTCATTGCCAGTTTTAGTCTTGATCTGTACATGATGTACAAGTCCTCTTTTGTCCTAAATGATTTCAACAACCTTCCCCATCAACCAGGAATTTCAAGATGCTGAATTGTCCATGATGATCATGACATCCCCGGGCGTGAAATTGCGCCTCATCTTAGTCCATTTCTGCTGCTCCTTCAACAGGGGAAGATATTCTTTCACCCATCTTTTCCAGAACAAATCCATTATAAATTGCATTTGCTTTCACCTGTGGCGAGCATACATGTCTTCCTTCTGAAACTGCCCCGATGGCATCGAAGGCTTTGTCTTAAGCAAAAGGTGCTTCAGGGTAAGTGCCTCAAGGTCATTTGGATCTGTAGAAGCATTAGTGATTGGACGAATTTTGAGGATAGTTTCAACTTCACATAAAACAGTGCGAAGATCTTCCTCTTCGAGACTTTGCACCTTTAGGGTGGAATTAAGAACCTTTTGTACTGATCTAATCTTTCCCATACATCTCCATGGTGTGAGCCAACATGGCGGTGGAATATCCAATTGATTCCTATTATGGATTTGAACCTGATTTGAGCTTTTGATTGTTTCTCTTAACTCGTGCTGCTGAGCTCTCACAAAATTAGTGCCATTGTCAGATCATAGTTCCTTCACTTGACCACGCCTGGCTTTAAAACGTCAAAGGGCATTGATGAAAGACAGTGCAGAGCACCCCTGTGGCCATTCCCCTCAACAACAAGTATACTGTTTTGGATACTGTTGGGGGGACAATCTATCAGGGACGTCGAGGTGGTCACATCTCTGTCACAGAGGCTGGCCCCTCGATTCAAAAGGGAAGGGGGAGAAGTGGAGAACTATGTTAATTGGGGACACATTGGTTATGAGAGTAGATAGGTTTGGTGAACGTGATCAAGGCTCCCAGATGGTATGTCGCCTCCTAGCTGCCAGAGTCAGGGATGTCTCTGATCAAGTTGCACCATTCTGGAGGGGGAGGGTGAACAGCCAGATGTCATGGTCCAAGTAGGGACCAATGACATAGATGGGAGTAGAGATGAGGTCTGGAAGAGGGAATATAGAGTCGGGAAAGAAGTTAAAAAGCAGGACCTCAAGGTCCTGGATCTCAGGATTGCTGCCTGTGCCACACACCAGAGAGGGTAGGAACAGGAAGTTGTGGCAGATGAATGTGTGGCTGAAGATTTGTTGCAGGGGTTCAGGGAAAGCATCACTGTGTCGCATATTGCAAGTGGGGAGAAACATCGGAACTCAAAAGTTCACAAAAATCACAACTTTTGTCCTTGTCAACTCTATGCTTCTTCATGTAAATGTATTCAAACTGGCAGGAAATAATCTCTATGGATAGAACATAAGACAGGAGGAGAAATAGGCTATTCAGCCCATCAATTCTGGCCTTCCATTTAATCATGAGCTGATTCATTTTCCCACTCAGTTCCACTGCCCGGCCTTTTCACCATAACCTTTGATGCCCAGGCTAATCAAAAACCTATCAATCTCTGCCTTAAATATATGCAAATGCATGGCCTCCACAATGGTCTGTGGCAACAAATTCCACAGATTTACCACAGTGTGGCTGAAGAAGTTACTCCAGATCTCTGCTCTAAGCGGATACCCTTCAATCTTGAAGTTGTGCCCTCTTTTCCTCGACTCTCCCACTGTGGGAAAACAACCTTTCTCCATCTACTCTGTCAATGCCTCTCAACATTCAAAATGTTTCAATGAGATCTCCCTCTCATTCTCTAAAATTGCAATGAATACAAGCCACGCACACCTCATATGATAACCCTTTCATTCCCGGAATCATCACTGTGAACCTCCTCTGAACCCTCTCCAACGTCTTTAATGAGAAGCCAAATTGCTCACCATTCTCCATACTGTTATCTATTTGGAACTTTTCATGTGAATTTATGAATTAGGAGCAGGTGTAGAGCATTTAGTCCATAGAGCTTGCTCCACCTATTAAGATCTTCATAACTCTTCATCCTTGTCTATCCCTATTAAGCATTCAAATAATGATTTATCATATATTCACCTAATGCTTCCACCCACTCTCTGAAGAAAAGTTTGAAAATCTCGTGTCCCTTTGGAACAATATTCATTTCATCAGTCTTAAATAGCAACCATTTGGTTTTAAACATTAATCCCGAGTTCTTGATTAATCGGAGGAAACATTCTCTTCATATCCACCTTGTCCTGACCCCTCAGGAACTTAAATCAAGCCCCCTCTTCTCAACTCCTATAAATATGTTTAGCTTGTATGACCTTAAGGAAAAAACAACCTGCCAAGTTGTATGGTGAACTTTTCTGAACTGTTTCCAACTCGTTAACATCCTCCTTTTAATAAGGAAAGCAAGACTATGCAGTCCTCTAGATGTGATCTTTCTAATGTCTTTTATAATGGAAACATCTCTGTTTCATTTATCACCAGGAATAAACAATATCATTTCTGCTACCTTTCCTAATTAGATGCTATACCTATATTTTAGACGTAAATTAAATACAAATGTCCCTGCAACTGAGAACTCTAAGATTTCCGGTCAAAATTGATTTCACATTTTCCCAAAGTTTAGCATGCCTGCCAGATCTTTGCCTAGTTATTCCATCCCATGATGAACTCCATGCTCTCAGATTGTCCCTTGTCCATGATTTTGCAATCAGCAGAAAAATTATGGTGCTTTGGTAATGCTAAAGTTGCGTGCAGAGACCTGGTGATCTGTGATATGCATTGTAAGTAACCTGCAGTTTTTTTTTTGTTGCTGCTATTGCAAATTACAATAAATATTTGCATCAGATCTCTTTTTGTCATTTTTTTTTCATGTTATACCCTAACAGATTTACTTTCCATTCCTGAATTTTCTCACCTTTCTCAGTTGTTTTTATGTATCATGTTCTGTTTTAATCTTCCAGTTTTGTTTACATTGTGCATCATTATTAAGGGCTTATTTTAAAACTGGTTCCTTGTACTCTTCTTTCTTGATTAATTTACCATGATGTTGGCTTTTTTTGTAAAGTTACCTGCCTTCCTTGCCTCATTCCCCTTATTATCTCTCTTCCTTCCCACAACTCAACACTAACCACCCATCATGTCTATTAATTTCCTCTGATTTCAGCTTTAGTAAAAATGTTAGCAACTTTCATAAAATTCAAATGCAATAGCATTACTCTTTGTTAAAGATGAAAAAGAAATTTAATTCTGGCATATCAATTAATTAATTAAGTCGTGCTGAAATCTAAAGTCCTGAATATTTAAGTTACATTTTCCCCTCGCTACAGGAACCCAGTAAGGAATGTGAACCATACCGCACAGCCGATGGATTACCAATTGCTCCCTGTGGCGCTATTGCAAACAGTCTTTTTAATGGTATGTAAAATCAGAATACAATTAAAAGGAAGCTCTGTAGATTTTATCTAGTATGGTTAGTATTAAAGGAACTTGTAAATGTGCTTCATTTCAGCATTTATTTCTGCTTGCATTGTAAAGTATAATGGTCTGTTTAGCCTGACTCTGGAAATGAGCCAGTTCCTGGAATAATAGTGAATGCTGTAGTGCAAGTGGCTTCAATTGTGGGGATTTCAAGTGCATCCAAGAAAGTTTTCTCAAACAATGTATAGCGGTCCCTACTAGAGAGGGGGCCACACTGGATCTCCTATTAGGAAATGAGGCAGGAAAAGTTACATAAATGTCAGTGGAGGAGCACTTTGGAACCAGTGACCATAATTCTATTCAATTTAAAAAGTCATGAAAATGGATAGGAATGGTCATCAAATTAAAGTCCTAAATTTGAGGAAGGCTAATGTTAACGGCTTTAGATGTGGACTCTCAAAAGTTGGTTGCGAGAATTATTTTGCAGGTAAAGGGACATCTGTCAAGCGGGGAGCTTTTGAATGAGATGATGCAATATGATGCCACATATGATAGATACCATGTCATATCTGAAACACATTTGGAGTGCAGTTTGAGTGACCCAACTACAGGAAGGATGTCATTAAGTTGGAAAGGATGCAGAAAAGATTCAAGGATATTACTGGGGCTGGAGGGTATGATTTATGAATGGCCTGGATACTTTTTTTTCTGGAGCAAGGAGTGAGGGTGACCTTGGAGGTTCATAAAATCATAGAACATTATAGGCCCTTCAGCCCTCGATGTGTGCCAACCCATATATTCCTAGAAAAAAAGTACTAAACCCTCATTACCCCATAACCCTCTACTTTTCTTTCATCCGTGTGTCTGTCTAAGAGTCTCTTAAATGCCCCCAATGTTTCAGCCTCCGCCACCATCCCCGGCAAGACATTCCAGGCACCCACAATTCTTTTTTTTTTAAAATATACCCCTGATATCTACCATAAACTTCCCTCCCTTACCTTTGTACATCCTGCCCTGGGAAACAGGTGCTCTCATAATCTTGTAGACCTCTATCAAGTCTCCTCTCATCCTTCTACACTCCCAATCCAGGCAACATCCTGGTAAATCTCCTCTGTACCCTCTTCATAGCTTCCATATCCTTCCTATAATAAGGTGACCAGAACTGAACACAATGCTCTGTGTGATCTCATTAGAGATCTCATCAGAGATTTGTAGAGCTGCAACATGACCTCTCTACTCCTGAATTCAATCCCACTATTAATGAATCCCAGCATCCCATGCTTTTTATACCAAAGATAAAGATACATAACTATCCTATCAACCTGTGCAGCGACCTTGAGGGATGTATGGATTTGAACCCCAAGGCCCCTCTGTTCATCCACACTCTTAAGTAACCAATCATTAACCCCGCACTCAGCCTTTTGGTTTGTCCTTCCAAAATGCATCATCTCACACTTATCATGAGGGCATAGATGATCATAGTTTTTTTCCCCCAGGGAAGGAAAGTCTAAAACTAGGGAGCAGAGATTCAACATGAGAAAGATTTAAAGGGGACCTTAGGGACTCCTTTGTCATTCAAAGGGTGGTGGATATGAGGAATGAAGTACCAGAAGTAGCAGAGGTAGATACATGAATCGGAAAGGTTTAGAGGAATGTGGGCCGATTGTTAACAAATGAGCTATGCTTAGATAGGCAACTGGGTTATCATGGAATTAAGAAAAAACACAATGCTGAAGAAACTCCACAGGTCAAAGAGCATGCTTTTTATAGCAAAGATAAAGATACATAACCAATATTTTGGGCTTGTATCCTTTATGGTTTGAAATATCACCTGCTTCATGTTGTAAACTTTACAATTAATTCTACCTCTGCATTTTGAATCAGGAATATATATTTAACAGAGATCTTCTCCCCTCCAATTCATTTATTTATCTCTCATTCTTATCCATTTAGTTGTGTTATCTATGTTTTATTTTCAATCTTTGATTTTAGATTAGTCTAATTATAACAATAATTATTACTCAGCTAGGGTACTTTTTTTTTTGGAAGAATAAATGAACAGTGCCCTATTTTAATTCTTGTGTTATGTTTTGACATGGACTATGTCTCAGAAACTTGTTTTTTTTTAAAGATGAAATTGAGAAGTGAACACCTTGACTAGCCTTTACTGTTATTCTAGGAGTTGACTTTTCTACAAGTTGGCAAAATTAATCTGAATCTTCCTTTGTTTTATAGTCCAGTATGTATTAATATTTACCCATTGAAAGATGTACGAGATCATTTATTGGGGTGGGGAAGAGATCTGGTGTACACAGGAAATAAGGGTTAACTGGAAAGAAGTCATTAAGGAGATATTGCAACATGAAATTGTGTAAAACATTTTTGCAGTGGAATGCCATGCCTGAGTGTTGGAATAGAATCTTGAATAGATTGTAGAAGTAGCAGAATAGATGCCCTGTGGAGGAAGCTGAATTAGAACTGGAACACTTGTGCACAGCAAGCCTGGAAGGCTTTTAAAAAAATTTTTAAAAAATCAGAATACCTGAAATCAGTTTGCGAGAGAGAACTCAGTTAGGCTGAGTGAACAAAAAAAAACCAGATGGTGGAACCTTGTAGATAGGGTAGCATCCATGGAGGGAAATGGACAGTTAATACTAATGTCAATTTTCTCGATGGAGGGGAGAGTTTTGCCTGTGATGTCTTGTTGTGTCCACTACCATATGCAGGGCTCATTGGTATCAGTATACCCTACCAGGCCAACATGCAGTCGGTCAGCACACTTTCCACGACATATCTGTGGAAGTTTGCCAAGGTTTCCGATGTCATACTGAACCTCCACAAACTCCTGAGAAAGAAAAGACGTTGATGTGCTTTCTTCATGATGACATTAGTGTGTTGGGTCCAGAAAAGGTTCTCCGAGAGGGTTATCCCAGGAATTTAAATTTGCTCACGTTACTCCCAGGAATTTAAATTTGCTCACTCTCCTACCTCTGATCTCCCAATCATGGATCATGCACATCTGGTTTTCCCTTCGAAAAGTCCTTAATCAGCTCGTTGATTTTGGTGACTTTGAGTGAGAGGTTGTTTTTAGTACACCATTCTATGCTGACTGATCACCCCCTTTTATATAGCCCACTACCGTGGTGTCATCAGCAAACTGGTATATGGTGTTTGAGTCAAACATTCACAAGTATAGAGTGAGAAGAGCACAGGGCTAAGTATACATCCCTGTGGTGCTCTAATTCTAATGGAGATTATGGAGGAGATATTCTTGCCAAGCCACACTGATTGAGGTCTGGAGGTGAGGAAATTCAGTGGGATATTGAGTCCCAGGTCTTGGCGTTTGCTGATCAGTTTTGTGGGGATGATGGTGTTGAATGCTGATGGGAATCCTGATTTCTACATCTTTGCTGTCCAGGTGTTCTAATGCTTGGTGAGATGGCACCTGCTGTAGATCTGTTGCTGCATGGGCAAATTTGAATGGATCCATGTTACCACTCAGACTGGAGCTGAAGTTCTTCAACACCAGCTTCTCAAAAGGCTTTGTCATTGTGGATGTGAGTGCTGCTGGTTGGTGGTCATTTAGGCAGGTTATCTCACACTTCTTGCACACTAATACGATTGAGGCCTGTTTGAAACAGGGGGGTACCATGCCCTGTCTGAGTGTGATGTTGAAAATGGCGATGAAAGCATTGGTGAGTTGGTCAGCATAGGTTTTCAGTACTTGGCTGGGTACTCCATCTGAACGGGTGCTTTCCTTGGATTAGCTTTCCTGAAGGCAACCTGTATATCATCTCCAGATACTGACGTGGAGGATCATCAGGGGATGTGGAGGTGCACAGTAGTTCTTTGTTCTGGTGGTCAAATCAGACATAGAAGGCATTGAGCTCATCTGGAATTGAGGCTTTAGTGTTTCCTATTGGATCAGATTTGGTTTTGTAGCAGGTTATATCATTTTGGCTCTGCTACAGCTGTCTGATATCCTTTGTTGTTCCCATCTGCATCTGGAATCTCTACTTCGCCAGGGAGGTGGCTTTTCTTGGGTCATTCCTGCTCTTTGTGCAGTGTTCTGCTCCTCTGTACTTAAATGCCTGTGACGTGGCTCTCAGCCTGATCGAATTTCATTGTTCATCGTGGGCTTCTGGTTGGGGAAATTACTGAATAATTTGGTGGGGATACACATCCACAGCTTTTTTGATGAAGTTTGTAATGTCTCTGGTGAAATCATTCAGTTCCTCAGCTGAGTTTTTAAACATTGCCCAGTCCACTGACTCCAGCCAGTCATGTAGCCATGACTACCTTCTGGCTGTCCTGATCTCTGATGCTTCTCTTTTTAGCTCTTTCTGTATCCATTTCCCTCCATGATTGATGCCTGTTCCTCCAGCATTTTGCTTTTTCTTATGCTCCATATTCTGCATCTTGTCTCTCGTGCTTTCAGATGGAGTGAATACCTGCAGATTGTAGGAAATAATTCACTGGGTAACTATCATGGGAGTTACCTTATGATGTGGTGCACATAGACCATTACTGACATCTGATTAGTTGGAATCGCACGTGCATTACAATTTTCCAAGCTAAACATACTTGAACAAAAAATAGTTAATGTTGAAATGTTTAAACAGGAGCATCACAACAAGCCTAATCTTTATACAAATCCAATTGACTAACCTCCAGGGAGAATTACTTGCAAATACCCCCGATCTTTTGATGATCTATTCTTAATGCCTGGGGTTAAATTGTAATGTTCCCAGCAGTTTCCAGTGGCAGAATTTACTCTGAATGATCCTTTTAGAAGATGCATTGTCTCATGAGATTAATGATACTGAATGGTACATTTTTAAGTAAATCCATAAGCCAGATATTTACTTTTGGTCGCCCCTCTAGATTGTGTACTCCCCAGATTTAACTGGATGCTAAAGTTTAATAATTTTTTTCTAATACTCGGACACTAAATAGCAGTGTTGATAATCTTGTGTGAATTTTTGGAATATAATTTTCAGATCTTTGATTTTTTTACTGTTAGATACCTTGAAGTTGTACCACGTTGTCAATGGCACCGAAACAGAGATTCCTTTGATCAAGAAAGGCATTGCATGGTGGACAGATAAGAATGTCAAGTTCAGGAATCCAGCTGGGGATTTCAATTTATCTTACACCTTTAAAGGTTCCAAATAAAAACTATACTTGTGTTATTATATAGTTATTTACATATTTTATACTTTTAATGAAATATACAGCTTTTTCAATTTATTGAACATTTGATATTACTGCTTAGTATAAATTTTATTTGCAGTTCTACGTATGAGATATCTAGCTAGACTTGCATGTGATAATAAATGTGTGTTAAAATGATATTTGCTATCTTAGGCTAATCAGTATTTTCCTGGGAAACTTGAAAATGCTTCCATCATATTGAACTTAATTATTACGTGAAATAAAACAACATTGTTATTCTGGATTTGCAGGTACTACAAAACCTGTGAATTGGCCTAAACCAGTGTATGAACTGGATCCTGAGGAAAAAGACAACAATGGATTCATTAATGAAGATTTCATAGTGTGGATGCGTACGGCAGCTTTGCCCACTTTCCGCAAGCTGTACAGGCTTATTGAGAAAAAGGATTCTTTTTCGCCTACACTGCGACATGGAAATTATACTCTGCACGTCACCTACAGTATCCTTCATCCTGTGCATTAACCGAAGCTTTTATATTTAATTTTTATTTTCCCTTTATTGCCCTTAGTCGTATCATATTTAACAAACATTTATGTAAGATATTTGCCAAAAACATTGTTTTTGCTGCCCTTTGCTATCTTTCCTTTTACTTTTTATTGCATCATATTGATTTAATGGTTTCTTTAAAAAAAGGAACAGGAAAGCTGTACCAAAGGTTATCAGTGCCCAACAATGAAAAGTGCAATTGGACTGAGATCAAATTTGAGTCTGGTGCTTTGGCCTAACAATGGTAAATCTATGGTGAATTGCATTAGTTATATCCACTGAGGTTAATGGTGAATAAGACTTAATTTTGAGGACAATTCTACCTCATTAAAACTGTGCAGAACTCATTTAAAATCAACCACACTGTCTGCTTTTTATTCCAAAAATAATGTTAGTACCATATGTTAAGAATCAATTTTTCTCCTCTTCCCAGAGCTTTGAGTCAAAGATGTTCTCAAAATAATACCACTCTCTTTGGTATAATTATAGATGTAGTTTGAAATCCTTTGGGAAAATTAATAAAGCAGTTATATTTGAAATATTTTGTGTTGACCAGTTAATTAAACAACTCAAGTTCAGTCAATCTTTTGGGAGTCTGCGACAAAGAAATGGAGAAACCTTTTGAAAACTGCATCTCCATTTGATTCTTGCTGACTTGTGAAAGATATTCTGTGAACGAGCCCATGCATCCTGAAAATTAGTTTGTTAATGCATAGAAATGCAGAATCAGGTGCACTGCCTGTGTTAGATTACAATTTTGAGAGAATTGTAAATATATACAAACACAGATCATAATATATAAATATTGAAATTATACCCTGAGAATAAACACTGAAAAGATTATTATAAGTATACAGAGGACAGATAACCTGCTGTAATTTAGAAATACATGCTGTTCAGCCCAACTTGTCCATGCTGATCAAGCAGCCTACATAGATACAGCACAGCACAGGCCCTTCATGTTGAGCCTAACCATATATTCCTTTTTTAAAAGGTGTACTAAACCCTCCCTACCTCATAACCCTCTATTTTCCTTCCATTCATGTGCCTGTCTGATAGTCTCTTAAATGCCCCTAATGTTTCAGCTTTCACCATCTTCCCCAGCAAGGCATTTCAGGCACCCACAACTCTTGTGAAGGGGAAAAAAAAACTTATCCTGATGTCTCCCCTAAACTTGCCTCCCTTTACTTTGCTATTCCTGCCCTTGGAAAAAGGTGTTGGCTGTTCACCCTATCTATTCCTCTCATAATCTTGTTGACCTCTAAGTCTCATCCTTCTTCACAACAAAAAGAGAAAAGTCCTAGCTCTGCCAACCTTGCCTCAAAAGACTTGTTTTCCAATCCAGGCAACATACTCGTAAATCTCAGCACCCTCTTCATAGCTTCCACATCTGTCCTATAATGAGATGACCAGAACTGAAAACAATACTCTTAAGTGTGGTCTCACCAGAGATTTGTAGAGTTGCAACATGACCTCTTGACTCTTGAACTCAATCCCCCCCTTGACTCTTAACTCAATCCCCCCCTTGACTCTTAACTCAATCCCCCCCTTGACTCTTAACTCAATCCCCCCCTTGACTCTTAACTCAATCCCCCCCTTGACTCTTAACTCAATCCCCCCCTTGACTCTTAACTCAATCCCCCCCTTGACTCTTAACTCAATCCCCCCCTTGACTCTTAACTCAATCCCCCCCTTGACTCTTAACTCAATCCCCCCCTTGACTCTTAACTCAATCCCCCCCTTGACTCTTAACTCAATCCCCCCCTTGGCTCTTAACTCAATCCCCCCCCTTGGCTCTTAACTCAATCCCCCCCTTGGCTCTTAACTCAATCCCCCCCTTGGCTCTTAACTCAATCCCCCCCTTGGCTCTTAACTCAATCCCCCCCCTTGGCTCTTAACTCAATCCCCCCCTTGGCTCTTAACTCAATCCCCCCCTTGGCTCTTAACTCAATCCCCCCCCTTGGCTCTTAACTCAATCCCCCCCTTGGCTCTTAACTCAATCCCCCCCTTGGCTCTTAACTCAATCCCCCCCTTGGCTCTTAACTCAATCCCCCCCCTTGGCTCTTAACTCAATCCCCCCCTTGGCTCTTAACTCAATCCCCCCCTTGGCTCTTAACTCAATCCCCCCCTTGGCTCTTAACTCAATCCCCCCCTTGGCTCTTAACTCAATCCCCCCCTTGGCTCTTAACTCAATCCCCCCCTTGGCTCTTAACTCAATCCCCCCCTTGGCTCTTAACTCAATCCCCCCCTTGGCTCTTAACTCAATCCCCCCCTTGGCTCTTAACTCAATCCCCCCCTTGGCTCTTAACTCAATCCCCCCCTTGGCTCTTAACTCAATCCCCCCCTTGGCTCTTAACTCAATCCCCCCCTTGGCGCTTAACTCAATCCCCCCCTTGGCTCTTAACTCAATCCCCCCCTTTGGCTCTTAACTCAATCCCCCCCTTGGCTCTTAACTCAATCCCCCCCCTTGGCTCTTAACTCAATCCCCCCCTTGGCTCTTAACTCAATCCCCCCCTTGGCTCTTAACTCAATCCCCCCCTTGGCTCTTAACTCAATCCCCCCCTTGGCTCTTAACTCAATCCCCCCCTTGGCTCTTAACTCAATCCCCCCCTTGGCTCTTAACTCAATCCCCCCCTTGGCTCTTAACTCAATCCCCCCCTTGGCTCTTAATTCAATCCCCCCCTTGGCTCTTAACTCAATCCCCCCCTTGGCTCTTAACTCAATCCCCCCCTTGGCTCTTAACTCAATCCCCCCCTTGGCTCTTAACTCAATCCCCCCCTTGGCTCTTAACTCAATCCCCCCCTTGGCTCTTAACTCAATCCCCCCCTTGGCTCTTAACTCAATCCCCCCCTTGGCTCTTAACTCAATCCCCCCCTTGGCTCTTAACTCAATCCCCCCCCTTGGCTCTTAACTCAATCCCCCCCTTGGCTCTTAATCCCCCCCTTGGCTCTTAACTCAATCCCCCCCTTGGCTCTTAACTCAATCCCCCCCTTGGCTCTTAACTCAATCCCCCCCTTGGCTCTTAACTCAAGCCCCCCCTTGGCTCTTAACTCAAGCCCCCCCTTGGCTCTTAACTCAAGCCCCCCCGGCTCTTAACTCAAGCCCCCCCCTTTGGCTCTTAACTCAAGCCCCCCCTTGGCTCTTAACTCAAGCCCCCCCTTGGCTCTTAACTCAAGCCCCCCCTTGGCTCCTAACTCAAGCCCCCCCTTGGCTCTTAACTCAAGCCCCCCCTTGGCTCTTAACTCAAGCCCCCCCTTGGCTCTTAACTCAAGCCCCCCCTTGGCTCTTAACTCAAGCTCCCCCTTGGCTCTTAACTCAAGCCCCCCCTTGGCTCTTAACTCAAGCCCCCCCTTGGCTCTTAACTCAAGCCCCCCCTTGGCTCTTAACTCAAGCCCCCCCTTGGCTCTTAACTCAAGCCCCCCCCCTTGGCTCTTAACTCAAGCCCCCCCCCTTGGCTCTTAACTCAAGCCCCCCCCCTTGGCTCTTAACTCAAGCCCCCCCCTTGGCTCTTAACTCAATTCCCCCCCCCTCTTGACAAAGCCCAACATTCCATAGGCCTTCTTAATTATCCCATCTACTTGTACAGTGACCTTGAGAGATGTATGCATTTGAACCCCAAGGCCCCTCTGTTCATCTACACTAACCCTGTACTCTGCCTTCTAATTTGTCCTTCTAAAATGCATCACCACACACTTATCCGGATTGAACTCTACCTGCCACTTTTCCGCCCAACTCTGTATCCTGTCTATCCCCTTTCGTCACCTTCAATAACCTTCAGCATCATCCACAACTCCTCCAACCTTTGTATCATCCACAAACTTACTGACTCATCCTTTTGCCTCTTCATTTATGTCATTTATAAAAATTACGAAGAGCAGGGGTCCCAGAACAGATCCTTACTGAACTCCACTCGTCACTGACCTTCAGGCAGAATA
The DNA here is from genome assembly GCF_036971445.1 of Narcine bancroftii. Classification (NCBI taxonomy): domain Eukaryota; kingdom Metazoa; phylum Chordata; class Chondrichthyes; order Torpediniformes; family Narcinidae; genus Narcine; species Narcine bancroftii. Next base: position 97,529,536 of record NC_091472.1, read on the forward strand.
CTTTCCCTCCATTACTCCTCTCTGCTTTCTAATTGCAAGCCAATATTTTATCCATGCAGTCATGGATCCCATGACTTTCTGAACATCTCTATCATGGGGGACTTTTAATTTACCTTACTAAAATCCATGTAGACCACATGTACCACCCTACCCTCATCAATTTCTTCTGTTATCTCCTCAAAAAAAACTCAGGCTCATGAGGCATGACATTCCCTTCATGAAGCCATGCTGACTATCCTTGAGTAGACTGTACTTCCCCAAATGCTCAATAATCCTATCTTTAAGAATCACCTCTATTAGTTTGCACACCACTGACGCAAGACTCACTGGTCTATAATTGCCAGAATTCTCCCTATTACCTTTTTTTTTAAGCAAGGAGATTACATTTTCTATTCTCCAATCCTCCGGCATCTCCTCTGTAGCCAAAAAAGACTCAAAGATCATAGCCACTGCCCCAGCTATCTCTTCTCTCACGTTTCACAGCAATTTGGGGTATATTACACCTGGCTCCAAGAACTTATCAATTTTAAAAAGATCCAACATTTCCTCTACTTTAATCTTCACATTGTCCACCACACAGACCTGTTTTATTCCGACCTCACTCTGATCAAGGTATTTTCTCTTGTGAATAGTGAATCAAAATATTCATTTAGGACCTACCCAACCTCTTCCTCCAGGCACATATTGCCCTCTTTATTGCCCTACCTTCATTCTCATTCTGTTCTTCATGTACCCATAGAATGTCTTGGGGTTCTCCTTAATTCTACATGCCAAGGCCATCTCATGCCCCCTTTGAATTCCTCTAAGTCCTTTCTTAAGCTCTTCCTTGGCTACCATATACTTCTCATGATCCCTTCCTGCTTCCTATATCTAATGTATGCTTCCTTCTTCCTTGTGACTAGTTAGCTGCCTCATCTTTTTCATCAACCACATTTCCATTTTCCTGTCATTTTTTCTCTGTCCCAGCACAAGTGGTCCCAAAACTTCCTCCACATTAGTTCCGTCCTTTCACCCTTGAACATCTGTTTCCAATTTACTCTCACTAGTTCCTGCCTCATCCCTTCCCCAATTTCCCATTTTGTCCACTTTTATCCTTATCCCTAGCTATGCTAAAGCCTCACTAAAATGCTTCCCCACTGAGAGGTCAGCCACCTGACCAAGTTCATTACCCAGAATCCGATTCAGTATGGCCTCTCTTCTCCGAGGACAATATGCTTGTCCACATACTGTATCAGGAATCCTTCTTGAACACACCTGACAAATTTAGCCTCATCTATCCCTCTTGCTGTCAGGAAATATCAGTCAATATTAGGGAAGTTGAAATCTCCCATAACAACAACCCTGTATTTCCTGCATCATTCCAAAATCTTCCTGCTTACCTGCTCCTTGGTGTCCCGAGTGCTATTTGGGGACCTGTAAACTACTCCTGGAACAGTGATAGCTCCCTTCCTATTTCTGATTTCCACCCACACTTTCTCAGTGGACACTCCCTCTTCAGTGTCCTACCTTTCTATAGCCGTGATACCAGTATTGCTACTCCCCTCATTCCCCCCATCCTATTCTTTTTTTAAAACACCTAAGCCCCCAAAACTGCATCAGCAAATCCTGCCCTTCCTTCAACCAAGTCTCTGTAATGGCCACAATGTCATAGATCCATGTAATGATCCATGCTCTAAGTTCATCTCCTTATATTCCTAATAATCTTAGTGTTGATTCCCGAGCACCAAGTAACCATATATTCTCCCTCAGCACTTCCGCAGCCACACAGAGTCCAGTCCAAACCATTGGCAACCTGTGCTCCAGATCCAAATCTCCAACAGTCAGGAGCCCTTCAGCGACCTCACATCGTAGTTCCACTATTGGCACCCCTCCAGCCAGTTCAGCCAGTCTCCAGCAGTCCGCAGCCTGGTGCAAGTCTCCCGACGGCAGTCTCTAGCAGCCCTCTGCTTCTGCGGTTTCCTTGAATAGCCAGCAGCCCGCCGCATGCACTGGTCCCTCAGCAGCAGAGCCCCCTCACTGGTCTGCTGCTGTGGTCACCATCCCCACGGATCATCTCCTCCGCTTCTCCCTCTCAGACGATGTGTGATCTTCCTGTTCCCCTGGTGCCCTGCTCCAGTCTTCTGCTTCCCTGGAGTCTGCAGCCCTTCGTGGCTGCCGCCGATTAATAGGTGGCGCCATCTTGGGCGCAGACCCAAGATCGTGGGATTCTACTAAAACATCCTTCGGCTCCTTTAATAGGCTGTTCAAAGCCCATACGGAGCCGACAGCAGTTGACTGGGCAGCTGGACTCCGCGGGAATGCTACATCTCTACTCCCCATGGGTCCGCACCAGCAGCAGTGCTGCCGCTACAATGGCTTCAGCAGTGCATCATCCTCTAAAATAGACACATTTACAATGCTGTAACAGACTACATTTATGCTTCATCCCGTCTGTCCTTCTTCATTTGACCTTGTGCCCTATTCTCTGCACTTACATTCTGGTTTCCTCCCTCCCAAAAACTCTCCCCTCAACTCTATCAAGCCTGCACGCCAGGATGTTGGTCACTTTCCAGTTCAGGTGCAGCATGTCCTTTTTTTTTAAACAGGTCAGTCCTTCCCCAGAAGAGATCCCAATGATCCAGATAAATGAATCCCTGTTCCCTGCACCAACTCTTGAGCCACACATTCATCTGCCACAACTTACTATTCCTAACCTCTCTGGCATGAGGCACAGGCAGCAATCCTGAGATTACCACCCTTGAGGTCCTGCTTTTTAACTTATTTCCTAACTCCCTATATTCCCTCTTCAGGACCTCATTCCCCACTCCTACCTATGTCATTGGTCCCCACATAGACCACGACATCTGCCTGCTTGCCCTTCCCTTCCAGAATGCTGTGAACTCTATCAGAAACATCCTTGACCCTGCCACCTGGGAGGCAACATATCATCCAGGAGCCTCTATCTCGTTCACAGTACCTCATGCCTATTTGCCTAACCAACAAATTCCCCAATCACATAAGAACATATGAAATAGGAGCAGGAATAGGCCATCCGGCCCATCGAGCCTGCTCCGCCATTCAATAAGATCATGGCTGATCTCCTCCCCTCCTTAGCCAAGGGGCTAGTCTCTGTGACAGAGACATGACCACTATATCTTGTCAATGCCAGATTGTTTACCCCCACCCCCAAACAGTATCCAAAACAGTATACTTATTGTTGAGGGGTGCTCTCCACTGTCTGCCAATTCTCCTTCCTTCTCCTAACAGTCACCCAGCTACACTTCTCCTGACTTTTGAAGTGACTGTCTTCCTGAAGTTCCTATCACTGCTTCTGAATCCTGAATGATCTAGAGTGCATCAAGCTGCAGTTCCCTAACTCAGTCTCCAAAGAGCTGCAGCTGGATGCACCTCTTGCAGGTGTCGTCATCAGGGACAAATGTGCTGTCCCAGATTTTGTAAATGCTGCATTCGGAGTATTCCACTGCCTTAGCTGCTGTCTCCATTAACTACTTTGTTTAATTGCCAAGTTCTTACCTGGCCTTACATTACTGGAAACAAGCTTGTCCTCAGTCTCTGGTTGCGGAAGCCTTGCGAGCCAAAGCCTCAGAGTCCCACTCCTACCCCGAGCCACTCACACTGAAAATTCTACACTGGCTGCTCTGCTTGAGCTTCCCTTTTTATTTGGCACTGTCCCTTATATGTATTACTCACTCCCACTAATCACTGTTCTTTTTAACCCTTAACTTGGCCTCCACTTCCTTTTTACTCTTAGCAAAAGCTGGTTCCCGACACTCACCACTTTCCTGATTCCCTCACTCCTCCTCTTACAGTGACCATCCTGAAATTACAATGACCCAAGTCCTTGCTCTGCTCCCTTTTTAAATACACTTAACAAAAAAGCAGGTTCTCGGCAGTCACTGCTCTCCTGAGTCCCTCGCTTCTCTTTCATCGACAGTCCCAAAATTATAAAGACTCAGCTATCTACAATTTTCCTACCCATATTATTAAACACACTTCTATCGTTTTCTCTGGCATCTCATTCCACTGTCTAGCCACCATACTCTGGAAAAAGTTGTCCCTCATATTCCTTTTTAAATCTTAACTCCACCTCCACCTTAAACCTCTGCTCTCTTGTCTTAAAGTTCAAGAGGTCATGTTGCAACTCTACACATTCTTCAGGATAGAATCTCCCATCCTGGGGAAAAAGACTCACCATTCACCTTATCTAAGCCCTCATGATTTTATTTACCTCCAAGGTCCCTGATTAACCTCCCTTCCAGGAGGAAAATATAATCCCAGCCTTATCACTCAAGCCCTGCAGTCCTGGTAACATCCTCATGAATATTTTCTGTGCCCATAACAGATTACAAAGCTCGGCGACCAGAACACAGAATAATGCAAGTACTGTCTCACCAACGATGTACATAGTTGTGGCCCCAACTCTTATGAAGACCTGCATGCTAAATGCCTTCACCACCCTGTGTACCTGTGTAGCAACTTTCAAGGAATTATGTATAAGAACCCCAAGATCTCTCTGTTCTATAACACTACAAGACCCTACCATCTGTTGTGTTTGTCTTGCCCCATTTTAACTTACCAATATGTAACATCTCACACTTAATCTGAGTTAAATTCTATTACCAGATGCAATTAGAATATAACAATAATGAAATGATCTTTATTAAAAAAAGAATTATATGAAAGTTCGTACTGCCTCCTTGTGCGGTCTCTGTGGAGACAACGTATGTGTTATGATAGCTGACCTTTTTGTAATGCTGAGGTGTTTTGTCCATGCTTCTCTTAAAAATCTACCAGTGTTCAGTTTTGTTGACACTGAGCTAGGATAGGATCAACTTCTGATTTGATTGCAAATTCAAATAGCAGAAGGCCAGAACACCATGCTGCATCTATATAGCACAGAGATGAGAGTACATTGTAGAAAGCTGAATAGTTGCTTATGTATTATCAGTATATAAATTTTGTGGTACAAAATAATATAAAGCAAAGATTTGGATTTTTTTTTTGTTTTTGTCAGAAATATTCAGTATGCAAAAAATAATTTCAATATAATTGTTTAAAATGGCAACTTTATGAATACATAAGTGAATAATTCATGTTCATGAAGTGAAAATGTAAAGTATTCCTATACCACATTCAGATTATCCAGTCAATAGCTTTCATGGTCGGAAAAGAATGATCTTGAGCACCATTTCTTGGATGGGAGGAAAGAATCCATTCCTGGGGATTGCCTACATCACTGTTGGATCCATCTGCTTCTTTCTGGGAGTCGTACTACTGATCATCCACCACAAATATGGAAACCGCAACACCACCACTGAGATAGCTAATTAGTGGCTTTTGCAACAGAGTGATTGCATGTGCAGCAATTGAAAGTTTTTAAAGTATGATGAAGCCTTGGAAAACTCAGCAGGCGTTTTGAATTTCATGTTCAGTGCATTGTCAGTATCTGGCCTCTTCCCAAATGTGCTCAGAATCTTTTGATTTTTAAGTGGAACCTTCTGGTGCTGATTTGCTTCATCACTTTTCATACAACTTAAGCTAATAACCGTAACTTAATTTCTGTGTATATGGATGTTAATATTTTTGAAAGTTTAATTTACTTTTAATGTTTTTGAAGACAGGTAAAATTAAGTGCATTCTTAATTTTACTTGCCAACCAGAAATTAATAATGAAAATACTGTGGATGGTTAGCCAAGGGAATGTACAGATCATTGTGCATCTGAAGATTACTTTTCACTTCCTGGTGCCTCCTCACTCTACAGCATTAATGAACTCTGACCAATCTGTTCATGCTTACAGTAGGTAGAAAAGTCAGTGGTCAAATTCATAACTAATTACCAATGTGTCTTATGAGGAAATGTTCTTATGAAATTTTGCTGCAGTTATTTTGCTTTCAGTTCATATCCATTATACTTGCATTGCATTCAACAATAAGCAATGGAAAATTGAAGTTTAAGAGGTATCATACAGGATGGATTTCATCTTTAAAAATGTTACAGAATGAGATTGGTACACGATGAAGCAGATTCAACCGATTGATTTTCAGGAGAGAGGAAAACATCCTGCTGAAGGGGAAGTAATAGTTTCTAGGACTAAAGCATTTCCTTACCATTTTAATTTTCAGTCTGTTACCACAATACTATTAGAGAGTAATTATCTCATTTTAGTGACCATAATTGTCAAGTATTGGCGAATGAATATAAACAAATTAGGTAGCTTCTGTTTTTCCAGTTGAATTGCTCTATTTTTAGTAAGTTAATCAAATTTCTAATTCCTCAATTTTTTTGTTGGCAATGTTAAATGTGTAAGTGAAGGTGGTGGAATAAATAAGAGGTATATAAGAGCACGCATGCCACACCACAGGATAAATCAGCCAAGCATAACTGATTTAGAGTAATGTCCTTGCTGCTGTTAAAAATTGCATGTGTAATAAGAATGTAATTAAAGATTATTTATCACACTTCTGAAAATGGCTGCATCTTGTTTTTAAATATTGATGCAGGAATCTCTTTTAATTTAAATTTTAAATTTAAATGTTTTTAAATTTAGCCATGAGCCCGTGCTGGCCAATTACACCCAATTGACCTACAATGTTTTGAACAGTGGGAGGAAACTGGAGCCCCTGGGAAAAACCCATGCAGACATGGGGAGAACGTACAAAATCCTTGCAGACAGCGCGTGATTCGAATCCCAGTCCTGATCGCTAGTGCTGTTACAGCGTTGTACTAAATGCTACGCCAACCATAATGCCCCTGTTGATTAAGGACTTTTCAAACTCCGTTTTAAAGGCATGGCTGTTATGCTTGTTTAAAAAAAAATCTTGACCTTATTCCATATGCTTGGTCTCTGTGGGAAATAATTACTATTCTTTGTGTTTAGGAATTTGATTGAATCTTAATTTCAGTAGGAAAGAGTGACCAAATTAGCTTTCATTGTCCTATGCTCATTTTGAAATTAATCAGTTTGGTGTATGCCCACAGCATGTGTAATTACCATTATTGAGTTAAAAACTTATTAAAGGTATTTCATGATCTTGTCACAGGGTTGTAGCACAGCATCTATACCTCAATAATTACAATGATCTTCATTGAATTTTTGAACAAACAGTGTAGTAATAGCAGTGAAAGGACATTCTATTGTGCTTTGAAGTACAATTCCCATTCTAGTTTTGACAAAGGGACTTAGACCAGAAACACTAAACTTTAATTATTTTTCCATAGATGCTGTTGATCTGCAGTGTTTTTGGGTTCCAGCATTTCTGATTTTCCACTCCTGTTGAAGGTTAATTTTAAAATAAGCTGCTAGAAAAGGTAGTAGAGACAGGTACAATTATAGCATTTAAAGGACATTTGGTCTAATTCATATACAGAAATGTTTTAGAGGGATATGGCCAAATGCAGGCAAATGGGACTAGTTCACAATGACACCTTGGACAAGTTGGGCTGAAAGGCCTGTTTCCATTGCTATAAAACTGAATAAATTTAGATGATCTGTAGAGACTAGTGCCAAACTCGATTCCCAATTCAAATGTTAATTCAGCCAGATAAATTCTACATTATGAATTTGCCTTGGTATACTTTACTTGAAGGGGAAAGCTTTGGAATGTTTCATACCTAATTGATTTTGTATCCATTTTTAAGAATTTAATGGCCACGTCATAATTCCAAGTATTGATTCAGGCTCTGTACATGACTTACTCGTAATATTCCTTGTATTAAAATAAAGTCTACAACCTCATGTCCCTCCTTTCAGACTTGTTTGCCATAACATTGGATATCCTCTCAATTGCTCCACTTGCTGCCCTATTTCTATCTAGAATCTACAAATTAAGTTAGTTATCAATTTATATTTGAACTGTGAGTCAGATGAAATCTCTTGAATATTATAGCGATAATTAAAGCAGCTTTCAATCACACTCAGCTGCACTTCTCTCTTTTCTCGACACATCAATACATGTAAATTCCTAAAAATGGATACAAATTCAATTAGGTATGAAACATTCCAAAGCTTTCCCCTTCAAGAAAAGTATACCAAGGCAAATTCAGGGACAGGAATGGGAACTCAAAGTTCCAGGGTTTAGATGGGATAAAGAGAGGTAAAAGGTGGAGGAGTTGTAAAACTAATATGCACAACCTCCCTTGAGATGATGAAATGGGGGTTCATCCACTAAGGCAGCATGGGTAGAGATCAAAAATAAGGTTCAATTACTTGAAGGTATAATACAGGCCTCCCAAGAGATAATGGAGCAGATATGCAGACAGATTATGAAAAGATGTAAAAGCCACAGGGTTGTAGTGGGAGACCAACTTCCCCAATATTGACTGGGACTTTCTTGGTGTCAGAGGCTTAGATGGAGCAGAATTTAAGAATGTCCAGGAGGGTTTCTTGGACCAGGATGTAGATAGTTCAAGGGACCATGTGAGATCTTGTACTGAGAAATTAACCTGGCCAGGTGGTTGGAGTTTCAGTGAAAGAGCATTTTGGGAATGGTGATCACAATTCCTTAAATTTCAAGATCATGAATGAGTAAACCTGACCTTGTAGGTCTGAAGGGTAGCCATTATTTGTTCAGGAAGGAAAATCCAGGAAAGTATAGGAGGGTACTAAATTGGAGGAGGGCAAATTATGACATGATCAGCTGTGACTAGGTGTTGATTTGGAACAGCTGCTATTGGGCAAGTTTACAACTGACATGCGGGAATTGTTTAATTACCACATGTTGAAAGTAGGACCTAGATAGCAAGGTAAGAGAACCTTCAATGAATTTAGTCAAAAAAATTAAAAAGGGGTAAAACATGAAATGTGCAGACACTATGATGGAGAAAGTAGATCAGACAGTATTCTTTATATTAGCAAAGATAAAGATACATAACCAACATTCCGCACCTAAGCCCTTCAAAGTATGAGCAAAATGTAGGCAGGCGTCTGAATAAAGTGATGGGTAGCAAGTTAAAATCCGATATTCTTGAAGGAATACAAGGATCACAGGAAGGAATTCAAGCAAAGAAGGTCATAGGGACCATGAATTGTCCTTGGTGATCAGGATTAGAGAAACACAAAGTATTTAATACTTGCATTAAAAAACAGGGTGACAAGGAAAAGGGCAGAACCACTTCAGAACAAAGGAGAAAGGTTCTGCTTGGAGAAGAAGTGGGTGAGGTACTAAATGAATACTTTGTGTTATTTACCATGAAGAAGAACATGGAGGAGCACAGTATTAGGGTATTTTGAGATCAAGAAAGAGATGGTCTTTTGAAAAGCATTAAAGTGGATAAGTCCCTTGAGCCTGATAGGCTGAGGGGCAAGTGAAAAGATTGTTGTGGACTTAAAGATCTTTGTAGCTTTAATTGCAACAGGTCAGGTTCTAAAGGTCTGAAGGGTAGCCATTATTTTGTTCAGGAAGGAAAATCCAGGAAAGTATAGGCCAATGAGCTTCACATCAGTCGTGGGGAAATGTGTGGACATGATATTTAATGATCGGATTTATGCATATTTATAAAGGAATAGATTAGTGGCAGTCAGCATAGCTTTGTGCAGGTCAGGTCATGTCTTACAAAATTGATTTGAGTTTTTTAATGAGGTGGTTGATATGTGTATAAGGCAGTGGATCTTGTGTACATAGACTTTAGTAAGACATTTGAATTCTCATGGTAGGCTGATCCAGAAGGTACAGATGAATGGGTTCCACAGTAAATTGTTAGTTTGGATTCACAATTGGCTGGCCCATGGAAGACAAGTTATTAGTGGAAATGTTATTCTGAGTGGAGACCCAATGGTGTTTCACAGGGATTAGTATTGGGATCTCTTTTATGATGAACCTAAATGACTTGGAAGGAAATATAGGTAGGTGGTTTAGTAAGTTTGTGGTTAACACTAAGATTGATGCAACTATGGACAGTGAAAAGGGCTATCAAAGAATACAAGTTCAGATGTAGATGTGGGCTGAAAGTATGCAATGACAATGTATTTTTGCACCAAAATTGATTCTTGCTGCAGCTGAACAAGTTCATTTTAAAATATAACTACAAAAGATAAATAATTTTCACAGTAACCACAGTGCAAGAAAAAAAGTGTTGCAATAATGCTTTTGTGGTCTCTGATTAGTGTAACAAGGGAAGGTTCAAGAGATTGGAAAGAAACTGTTCTTGAACTTAGAGGGGGCGGTCTTCAGGCTTTTGCACCTTTTACCCAAAGATGGCAATGAGAAGAGGTTGTGACCAGGGGTCCTTCTTGAGGCAGTGCCTCAAAGATGTCAGGTTAGAGCTTGTGAATTATCTATTTTTGCTTCTTTCTATGTTCCTGGGCACTCGACTGTATATGCTTGTGTAATTGCCAAATTTTTTTGACCGCAGATCCTCACCCTGGCCACCCGCCCTCTTGAGCTCCCGACGCCTTGACCACCCATTACAGCCCAAATGGTCACAAAGGAAACCAGAAAAGAGGCAACATTAAGCAAGATCTATACTTCACCCTTCATGGGTGGCCCAAATCTGAAGTCATTCCAGATCTAAAACCTTACCACACATGCTGCCATGAACTATCAGTCGAAGAAGGATGTTTACTATGCAGTATCTGTACAATTATTCAAGCCAAATGGCAAACTACCATGTAAACAGTGCTACAACGCAACCATCGAATGGTACGAATGAAGGCACTAGTCCGGATGCATGTCTGGTGGCCCTCCAGAGATGGAGACATTGAAACAACAGTAAGAGAATGCAAAGAATGCCAGTCAATGCAGCCAAAAATGCCACAAGCCAAAGCTAACCCATGGAAATGGCCATCCAAACCCTGGCAATGGATTCATGGGTGAGACTTTCCTAACAGCTGTGGACATACACTCCAAATGGCCAGTAGTTTCACAGCTGAAAAATACGAAAACTGATCCCACGATTGACTGTCTAAGAGCTATCTTTGCTATTTTCAGATTGGCTCATGAATTAGTAAGGGACATTGGGCCTCAATTTACATCAGAACATTTTTAAAACTTTATGCGCAACAATATCAGACGTATTTTGTATGCACCCTATCACCCATTACTAATGGGGAGACAGAACATTTTGTACAAACATTCAAAAAAGCAATGAAAACCATGAAATTTCTAAATTCCTCCTAGACACACAAAATCAGATTTCGTATTGGGATACAGAAACCCACTGCGTTCTGCCACAAAACACACCCCAGCAGAACAAATGGGAACAACAGTAGGGGAGATGATTGAAGATCCTGTGGTTTAAACGTAGGTGAAAAGACAGATGGAACTTGGTGGGGGAGGGGAAATAAATTAGGTAGCAGATCACACAAAAAGGAGTTGTGTGAGATGATCCGGTTGGATCAGAGGGAGAGGAAGAGGAACAGAGGGGCTGGGGATTACCAGAAGTTTGAGAATTCAATGTTTATGCTATTGAATTGTAGATTACAGAGGTGGAATACAAGCTACTGTTCCTCTAGTTTGCATTGGCTCTCACTTTGCCAATGGAGGAGGCTGAGGACAAACAGATGTGTGTGGGAATAAGGTGTTAAAATGGCTTTCATTCAGCTCAAGATGGCCACTGTGGACAGAACACTGCTCAATGAAGTGGTCACCTAGTCTATGCTTTGTTTTACTGATGTAAAAACTTAATTGACAGTACAGTTGGAGGTGCATGTGAATCCCTGCCTCTCCTGAAGGGCTGTTTAGGTTCTTTGATGCTGGTGAGGGAGGAGATGTAGGGACAAACGTTGCAACTCTGACAGTTGCAGGGGCAAGTGCCTGGGGATAGGGATGAGTGAACTAGGGAGGCATGGAGAGTGGTTTCCGTGGAAATGGGTGGGGATCATAGGCTGCAGAAATTATGTGCTAGATGCAGTGACTGGAAGGGTGAAACACAAGGAACAAAGGAACTTTACCTCTGTTCTGTCAGGGGCTGGAGCTGGAAATGGAGGACATGCACGTGAGGCTTCCATCAACCACAATATAGGTGATGCATGTTTCCTGAAAAGGGAGGTTATTTTAGATATCCTGGAATGGAAAGTCTCATCTTGAGAATAGAAGAAACAGAGACAGAGAAACTGAGAGAAAGGGTTGGTGTCCTTATCTAGAGAGAGAATGGGTACAGTCAAGGTAGCTGTGAGACAGTGGGTTTGTAGTAAATGTAAGTGGATAATTTGTCTCCTGAGATGGAGACGGAGAGATCCAGAAAAAGGGAGAAAGGTGTTAGTAATGGTCAAAATGTGTTTGAAGGAATGGAGATAGTGGCTGTGTCAGTCGACCAGTTCAGTACACAAAAGTGTTGGAGAAATTCAGCAGCCCACGCAACATCGATTGAAGGTAAAAAGGCAGACTACGTCTTGGACCTGAGCCCTTCTGCCTTTTACTTCCCATGGACACTGCGTGATCGGCTGAGTTCTGCATGGGACCCCAGCATCTGCAGATTTTCCTGTTGACCTCCTGTCAACAGAGCTGGGAATAACAGGAATGTCCGTCACCGAAGCTGTATTCCCGTTACTTTCTGATCCCCTCATGGTCATCCTCGCCAAGATTTCCAACCCATCCGGTGGGAATGGGGGAGGATAGCAGAATTAAACAAACCCGCATTTCAAACATTTTTCCTGTCAGATTGCGGTGAAGTCTGCAAATCCAACTTTGAAACACAAATGCCAGAGAGAGTGGTGGGGGGATACCTCAAGGAGCTGGAGTGAGCCGCCGCGCTCCCTCCTCGGAGACCGACATCGTTACGGCTAATCTTCGATTCGAGTCTTTCCTTTCGTCAAACCAGCTTTAAACTTAACGGCTGAACACCACAAATGTTAAAAGGCGACGGGGGTTCATGATGTGGAATAAAACGTCTTGACTGTCTGGTTCTAATATTAATCAATTTGTTTTCTTTGTCAGGAGAGACGAAAGTGCGACGAAGGACGGAGCGCTAGCAACCGTCTTGTCAAGATGTCGGCGGAGGAGGACACGGAGTTGCGGGATTTACTGGTACAAACCCTGGAAAGTAGTGGCGTCCTAAACAAGATCAAGGTCAGTCCAGGGCCAACTGTAGCGCTTCTTCTGATGGCCGTGGCCCACTGCTTTGCCGGCCTGGGCAGTTTGAAGCAGTCCAAGTGTCGGCGAAGTTTGTGGTCGCAGGGTATTGGGGCTGATGGTGAATCCCACTGAAGGACAGGCGAGGCGGTGTGGAATTAAAGGAAGGTGGAGGGATCGAGAGGGTTGGGAAGGAAGAGCGAGAGGAAAGCGAATGCTGGAGTGAGGTTTGGGGAGGGCTGGGGGAAGATGTTTTTCGTGAAGAAAATGGGTGGTCAAAGTGGGATGAAAGCGGTGTCTTTGGAAGGATAGTTGAGTCGGAATAGGGTAAAAGGATTGAAGGGGATGGAACAGGGGGTGGATAACGAACGGAGTAGAGGGGTGAAATGGGAGTGCAGGGGCTGAGCGTTGAGGAGAAAGTGGCTGAAAGACGAGCGTATGGGGGAAGCTAGTAAAGGGGGAGTGAATTGAGATTAACGAGAGGACACTCGGTAAAGACCAAAGAGGTGTGTGTGTTTGGGGCAGTGGAGAAGTTGGGGGAATGAGATGAGCATTGGCAGAAGGAGAAATTGTTTATGTGCTATTGGAAATAAAGAAAAATGGTAAAGGTTCCATTATTGTCACGTAATGCTACATTTAGAATGTAACGTACATGGAATTCTTTAACTTTTGTCTACCGTAAGGCAGAGAATCGCCACTGTGCCCAGAGCCCCTCCACAGAAACGTTCAGCACCTGGTGTAGACATCTAGGCAGTCTCTCCTCCAAGTACTGTGCCTGCTTAACTTCCGAGATCAGCCATTCCCAAGTGTATTCAGCTATTAGGTGATATTATAAATGCTGCAAATACAAAACATAAACAAAATTGTCAACATTAACCTCCAATAAGCTATGTCATCGAGAGCAGCTTCAAGATTTACATGTCAACCAATCAGCACTCTCCTGCAGGCTGTGCCATTTTGCAGCCTTCTCTAGTGTAATCAAACTGATCTGCTGAGAAGGTCAAATATTTGCAAAAATGCTCTTGCTGTAATATAGTTTTTGATTGTTTTGTTCCCAGTTAAGTGAACAAACCGTGAGGCAGGATTTGCTGTTTCAAAAAGACATTTCATTAATTATTCAGAGTTGTTCACGATTGCCCAATAAGCATGTTTGTTTTGTTGCCATTTGAAAATGGGTGCTATGGTTACAGTTTTACATTCTGCACTTCCTGTATTATGCTATGGATTTTGGCCTCAATCTGCCAGTGTAAATCATTGCAGGGAATTTATTGCTTCTCAGCTATATAAACCTATTTGAATATTGTATGAATAGTGGCAAAAAAAATCATTGTTTCGCTACAACTTCTTATAGTAAAGTGAGTTAAGAAGCTAGGCAGCATTAAAAAAAAGTTTTTCATGTTGTGAGGCAAGCATTATTATGTCTTATGTAACCATTACCTGTTAATCTTCTATTCCAGATCAAATGCTTTAGTTTTAGAGTCCTCCAATAACTTGAGCTTTAATATTTCATAAAGTGCACTTTTAATCTTTATGAAATGACATGAAAAGGACGGAGTGTCTGGGTAGCCTATTTTTGAACCAAACCTGTGTATATCTGACTGTTTGCAGTTTCAGTATTCCTATTGGTTATATTCAACTGAGTTGTGCTTATCTTGCTTTTAGAAGCGTTAATTTGTACTAGTAATGATGGAAGGAACACTAGCTTCAGATATTTGAGGGAAAAAAATCTGAATCATTTTAACTGGAATGCTGTTCAAGCTTCTGAGCAAATTAACCCATTTACTGATAATGATGGGAGCTGTAATACAAGCTTATACCGATGAGCATTTTGATGCTGGAATGTTTCAGCTCCTTTTATGTCCAAGGGAAACACACTTGAAGGTGGTTTCACCATTAGTTGTTAGATATGGTTACATCACACAAAGTCTTGCTGTTATCTGTCAAAACTGCTCACCCTAGCCTGCAGAGAACATTTCTCTACTCCAGGTAGTTTTATATTCTTTAGTTAGCCCCCACTCTTGCATCCAGTAATGAATATCAGTAAGCACAGGGCCATCCAATCTGCTGGTACAACCACTTTCTGTACTTTCCCAACCTAATTTCTAATGCTTCAGCCTCACTCTCCAGAATCCAAAACTCGCACCTTTCTTTAGTTTCCAATTTTCACCCAGGTTTTATTTTTAATATTCACTTCAGAGATCCAAGTATCTCTGACAAGTCCATCATTTATTGTTCATGAGAAGGTGATGGTAATATGCTGCCTTGAACTATTGCAGTCATTCTGCTGAAGATACTCCCTCACTCAGTGATATAAGGAATGGAGTTCCAGGATTAGACTCAGCGATGATAGAAAAATGTCTTAAAAGGGAACTTTCTGGAGTTGGGGATTTCTTGGCATCTATTGTGCTTGTGCTTATTCTCGTCCTTGTTCTTGGGGGTTTGAGAGGTGCTGTTGGAGTTGTTATGAGCCCAAAGGACCCCAAAACCCAGCAGCAATAGATATTCACCATGACAAATGGTTACTTAAACAAGAGTTGTTTTTAATTATCTTTAAACATGAAAACAGAATCAAACTTTAACTTATCTCTATTAACTAACCTTAACCCCCCTCTAATTCTAAGCACACTTGTATGTAATGTGTGTGTAAATTTAAGAAAAGTTCTTTGGTTCACAGTTGAATCTCACTTCTCATTATTCCAAGTTTAACATGTATAAAGTTCACCAGGCTTTAGTGCTCAAAAGGTAAATGTTTACCACAGGAAGATCTTTGGAGATTTGCAGAGAGAGATTTGTTGTTCCAAGATTTCCACAACTGAGGTTACCAGCATTAGTCACCTCAATGTCTTGCTGATGAAACTTTCCCCACCAGGGTTCTCCAGATGATAACATCTTTCTTTCAGGCTATTACAGAGTTCCTTTCTGTTCCCCTTATTCCAAGAGAAACATCAGATAGATAGCACTTCCGCCGCTCTGGAACTTTCTGTTTCAATTCCAACAAACTTACTGCTTGCTTCAGCTATGACTGTTCAGTCTCTATCTCTCTTTATCTCCTCTTCCAACTGTTAGAAAGGCCACGTGACTCTCTCACTTGCAACCCCCCCCCCCCCACCTTCTCCAGCAAACAATAGGAGTTAGTCTTTTGCTCCCACCTGTTGTCTTAGGTAAACAAACTTCTCAGGAGTGCCCTTGCTGTGCACTTTGCAGAAAGGTCAGAAGCCTTGTAAAAATGTTCAACACAGAAGACCTGTCTCCAGTCGATTAATTTGATGACATCATTTCACTTAGCAGCTACTTGTGAAATGTGCATAGCATTCTCCATAGTTTTTGTAATGTTACTGAATATGAATTCTTCAGTATTTCAAATAAGATCTTTTTTTAAATGTGTGTATGTATGTAACCTACTCTAATTTTACCAAATTATCTTCCAAATATTCCATTACAGAGTAGCTTGGCCAAGTGTCTGATGCAGTTTGCAGATAGTAGCCACTGTTCAAGGAGGGAATGAATGTTTAGGGTAATTGGTGGGATGCTGATCAAGTGGATCGGTTGTCTTTGATAGTCTTGAGATTCTTGAGTATGTATACTCATTCAGCTCACTTTGTGTTTGAGACACCCACCCTGTTCTCTCCCATCTAAATTTCCTTTAATGAAAATATAGCCTTTTTTGACCATGAAAAGTATTGTCTATCACCAACTATTTTTTCTTCAAAGTCTTTGAACATGATGTGGCCTCCCAAACATGTGTCTAGATTTATTAGAATTCTCTTTTCACTTCCAAGTACCAGACTACTAAATTCTTTCATAACATATTGTGTGATTGTCCATTTAGACCTTCTGAATCCTGTACCATCATTTGGCTGGATCCAATTTGATCTATTCACTCAAAACCAGAGAATGCCCAATAATTGATTCTCATTATATGCTTGTGGCAGCCCACAACCACGGCGATTGGGCCGGCACAAAGCGTGGTAAAAAACAGCAGCATAACTCACTAATGCGACCCCCGGCATAGCGAACTGGTGCGGTTGGAAGCTGGGGCAGCACAAGACCAGCAGCCCTAAAATGGCTTCTGCTCAATAGGAGAGGGAACAGAAGAGTGTAACCAGGGTGGGATGGGAAATTTCATGTTCTTTTAAACTGCTTTGCTTTCTCAAGGTAGCGGGTTTGCATTATGGCTTGAGCTGCACTCATAACAATAGTTTCTTGCAGTCTCAGGAAGAATAGTTCCCATACCAAGCTCTGTTGCATCCGGACTGAATACTTTCTGTGGTGTTAAGAGTTATTGGAGAGATGATAAATTTCTATAGTCTTCTAAGGAAGTAGAGAAGTTCGTGTGTCATCATGATTGAACCAGGACAGATTGTTAGTGATATTTACTCCTAAAAAAATGAAGGCAAACAGAATCAGGAGTAGGCTATTCAAAATTTCCTCCCAAAGCTTCTTTCCTTTTACTTTGCTCCTTAAAATTCATCTCTTTGACAAAGTCTTTGGTCATCTATTCACATATCTCACAGAGATGTTCAGTGTCTTTTTATACCGTGTTAATGTGAAACTCCTTTGGAAACTTTTTGCTCTATTTTATGAGCTGCTTTTGTTTTCTTTTTTAAACTTTATTTATTTGTTCAAAAAACAAATAGTACATGACATATACAACAATTAACCCTAAACATATAGAGAAAAAAAAGAAAAGACTCCCCCCTTCAGCCAACTCTCCTAAAGGAGAGCCATAAAGAAATATTTAAAAAATTAAACGTACATATTAAGATCTAATCAGTTTAAATTGAAATGTAAATATTCTGAATATAACAACCACATTAATAAAAAACTATAATTATCACGTGAAACATACGTAATTTTTTCCAATATTAAACAATATTTCATCTCATTATGCCATCTATTAATATCAATCATATTTGTATCTTTCCACGTACTAGCAATACATTTTTTCGCTACAGATAAAGCTAAATATATAAAAGCAAGTTGAAACTTATCTAATCCCAAACCTTTCAAAGGTTGCAAACTACCCAATAAAAATACTGTCGGATCTAAAAGTATTTTAATCTTATACAGATATTCAAAAAACAATTGAATTTTTTTCCAAAAATATTTTATATGTATGCATGACCAAACAGCATGAAAAAAAGTTCCAATAGCATTACCACATCTAAAACACAAATTTGATTCATGAAAACCATACTTTTTAAATTTTTCAGGTGTTAAGTACAATTGATGTAAAAAATTATAGTTAATCATTGCATAACGTGCATTTATCAATCAAGTTACACTATCATAACAAATAGCTAACCGATCACCCTCGGAAAAAATAAAACCAGTATCCACTTCACATTTACTTTTAGAACTATCCCAACCCTTTTTATCCATACCATCCTGTAATATTTGATACATAGATGAAATATAACCCTTCTCTGGTACCTTCATAAGAAAAATCTCAAATTTAGTCATTTCAGGTAAAATCATATCTCTACCAAACGTACATTTTACCAAAGATCGAATTTGGTAATAGAGAAACAAAGAGTTCTTATCAATACCAAAACTGTCCCTCATCTGATTAAAAGATAAAAATTTACCCTCTTTAAAACAATGTCCCAAATTTTTCACACCTTTAAATCTCCAATGCAATAAACTTTGATTATGTATTGAAAAAGAAATGTTGATTATTATATAACAGAGTCAAAGCCGATAATTCACCCCGAGAGCCTATCATTTTATTTTTCTTAATCCATAGCTTCATTAAATGTTTTAGTATAGCCACATTATATTGCTGTAACAAATTTATATTCCATCTAAACAAAAAATGATGTATTTCAAATTCAGAAATATTTGCCATCTCAATTTTGGCCCAACTAGGAGGCTGTTCCAAATCCATCAATGAACTAATAAATTTAAGTTGGGCTGCTTCATAATAATTTTGAAAATGTGGTAAACGTAATCCCCCTAACTCATATTTCCTGCATTTGGGGGATAAATATTAAGTAAAGTCCAAAATTCACTAAAAATCTTACAATTCAATTTAAGAATACATCCTGCCTTTTCCTCCATTGATTGTAATTCAAAAGATAAATATTTATGTATCAAAATTGCTACGCCTTTAGCCCTAGAATTAAATGAAGAAGAATATACATGCCCAACCCAGTCCCTCTTTAATTTCATACTTTCCTTCAGATTCAAATGTGTTTCTTGTAAAAAAGCAACATCAATTTTCATTTTTTTAATATACACCAAGACTCGCTTACGCTTGATCGGACTGTTTAAACCTCAAACATTAAAAGTAGCAAACCTCAACTTTGACATATCTACTATTATTACTAAATACCAATAATATCTTTATATGAAAACTCAAATCAACGTATATAGGCTCTCCAGTAGGAGAAAAAAATCACAAATTAAAAGCTAACTAAATTGAAAATAAAAAAAATAATTAAAAAATTCCCCCCCCCCCCAAAAAAAAACTACCAAAAGAAAAACTACCTAAACAAAAATAGGGTGTGGGTCACCCACCAGTGGCTGATGACTAGTAAAGAACTTAGAGCAAATCTCTCTCTCCCCAGCCAAACAATTAATAACATCAAAATATCATAATAACAAAAAATGTAAAATAAGAATAAGAAAATTCTTCTGTTCATCCAAGAGACTCCAATCTTGGAGATTGGAGATAAATGTGAGGTTATCCACTTTGGTAATACAAACCGGAGGGCAGATTACTATTTGAATGGCAATAGATTAAGAGATGGGAAGTGCAGAGAGACCTAGGGGTACTTGTACATCAGTCTCTGAAGGCGAGCATGCAGGTACAGCAGGCGGTTAAAAAGGCAAATGGCATGTTGGCCTTCATATCAAGAGGGTTTGAGTATAGGAACAAGGATACCTTACTGCAGCTGTACAGGGCCTTGGTGAGACCACACCTGGAGTATTGTGTGCAGTTTTGGTCACCTTATCTAAGGAAGGATGTTCTTGCAATGGAGGGAGTGCAGAGGCGATTCACCAGGCTGATACCTGGAATGGCAGGAATGACTTATGAGGAAAGATTGCGCAAATTGGGATTGTACTCCCTGGAGTTTAGAAGATTGAGAGGGGATCTCATAGAGACATATAAAATTCTGGCAGGACTGGACAGAATGGATGCAGATGGGATGTTTCCAATGATGGGAAAATCCAGAACCCGGGGCCATAGTTTGAGGATAATAGGCAAACCATTTAGGACCGAGATGAGGAGGAATTTCTTGACCCAGAGGGTAGTGAATCTGTGGAATTCATTGCCACAGAGGGCAGTAGAGGCAGGTTCAATAAATATATTTAAGAGGGAATTAGATCTATTTCTTCAGTATAAGGGTATTAAAGGTTACGGAGAGAAGGTGGGGACGGGGTACTGAACTTTAAGATCAGCCATGATCTCGTTGAATGGCGGAGCAGGCTCGAAGGGTCGAATGACCTACTCCTGCTCCTATCTTCTATGTTTCTATCCCATTTCAGAAAAAGTTGGACTCTTTCCATTCCCGTTTATCCTATTTCTGCCATTTCTTCCGTTTCCAGAACAAACAGATTTTTTTTTTAGGAGACAGTGGTGGACTACGTCTTCGTCCTCTTATGTCTGTCAATGAATCAGCAAAAATCATTGCTTCATGATCATTCTCAAAAAACCGAAATTGATGGTCTCCATAAAACACCTTCAACACTGCCGGGTAGCGAAAAGTAGACTTATAACCTTTACGCCACAAAGCTTCTTTAACTGGATTAAATCAACAACAACGTTGAATGACCTCTTGACTCAAGTCAGGATAAAAAAAAAACTCTGCTATTCTGAATCAATAACGGAGTTTGTCATTGTCTCGCATTTTGCACTGCTAGTCGAAATATTGCTTCTCTGTCCAGATAATTCAAACATCGAATTATTATCGGTCTCGGTGGTTGACCAGGTAAAGCTGTTCTTCTTAAACCTAATGAGCTCTTTCCAGTACCAAGCCTCCAGAAAAAAATTCTTGCCCTAATACTTGTGGGATCCAGTCTTTAAAAAAACGAAGAGGATCTTGTCCTTCTATACCTTCTGGCAAACCAACGATGGCGTAAGGAACAGACGTGCCTTCCAGTCCTCTCCTGACTCTAACTTATTGTTTTGTCTTTAAGTGCCCGTTAAAACTTTTTTAAAAAGTTTATAAATAGTATGAGGTGTTGAATTAATACCTAATGGTACATTTGTTAAAAAAAAGTAAAAGGAAACATCAACAGATTGTTAAAAAATTATATTTTCTGAAATTATCTGCGCCTGCTTGTTTACAAAAAGCCACGACTCAGCGTGAAATGGATCCAGGAAAAGAAGCGAAGAATTTGGCATTGGAATTCCGCTCTGAATCCGTAAGTCTTTCTGAAGGTCGTTTTCAGCAGCCTTTAGAACAAAGGGCTGGCCGGATGCCAGTATTTCAAACAACGTCTACTGTGAGTGCTGTTACTGAGACTTTGACTGCTGAATTTGCTGGGGCGCCACCAGTTGGAGAGTTAAAGAGTTGTTATTTGACTGCTACACCACCAGTTACAATAGCTCTTCCAGATACTGACGTAACGAAGCTTTTAAAGGAGGTTTGGATCATCAGCCTCCTGATACTTCTGGGGGGGTCTGTGGCAGGGGCTCTTACACGGAGTCAAACTGCAAGAAAAGCTACTAAATTAAAAGAAGGGAAAGAAGGTCCTCTGATTCCACAAGAACAGCAGGATCCCACCATGTCTGGATCTACTGATGTTGATATACTTTTCAAGAGTCTTGAACATAAGATATTTTCTTCAATTATGCATTTAGGTGATTCTATGAATAATCTTACTTCTAAGATTAATGCATTGGTGGATGTCAATACTCAACAGATGGCTGATTATGGAGCTTTTAAAGTCAAAACTATTGAAAGACTTGAGATGTGTGATCAAGGATTATCTGATGTACAAGATCAACTTCAACACTTTTTCTGTGTTAGAAACCACTTGCTGTTTACAGTCCAAAAAAGCAGACTGAAATTTTTTAAATTCTTCATAAGATGCATCCACAAGTGCTTTAACTGTATTCATTTCTGAACTTATCATTTGAACCATCTCATTCATTAAAGGCATTTAACTGCATTTAATTGATTACATTGTAACTCAGAAAAGCTTAGCCCTGCTTTCTCTGACGTAGTGGCAGAACCAGGTAACTGCAGCTCCTGCTGCAACTCAACAAAAGGCATTTTAAAAGTTTTACTGCGGGTCTGGACTCCCAGCGACGGCACCCCGACTTTCTCAGGGGGTCGCCGCTGTTCTCTCCCCGCAGCTCATTTTTTCGCAAAATCACGGAGGAAATCAATATCTTTAGGTTGAAATGCTTCCTTTCTTTTCCAATCTTTTTATTATTATTATAATTTATAAACACATACAGTTCAAAGAGATATGAAAAATACATAGTAAATAACGAATTAATACAGAGATATTAAACAATAATATTGCAGAATAAAAATATATCATAACAAAATTTTTTAGATCAGTTTAGAGTATGAACTATCTCTAAAAAAAATGATATAATTAATAAAAATATATAAAAAAAGAGAGAAAAAAAAACCCCAAAAAGGAAGAAAAAACAAATCTGAATTAAAAACTTTAAAAAAAAAACCTACCAATATAGCTAAACCACGCTGATCACTCCAATCTCATCTAACAGCCCAATTATCATACATAATCATAAAAAGAAAACAGAGCCAGATCAACTCACCACAAATGAAAATATTGAATAAATGGTCGCCAGGTTAACTCAAACTTAGAAGGGGATTCATAGATAGAGTTTCTAATTTTCTCTAAATTTAAGCATAGTATAGTTTGGGTAAACCATTGGAAAACAGTGGGAGGATTAACCTCTTTCCAATTCACTAGTATAGATCTTCTAGCCATTAGTGTAAGAAAAGCAATCATACAATCTGCAGGAAGAGATAAATAAGTCAAATCTATCATAGGTAATCCAAAAATTGCAGTAATGGGATGTGGTTGTAAATCAATATTCAAAACGGTTGATATAATGGAAAAAATTTCCTTCCAATAATTCTGTAAAGAGGGACAGGACCAAAACATATGTGTAAGGGAAGCTATTTCCAATTGACATTTATCACATATAGGATCGATATGAAAATAAAAGCGATGGAGTTTATCTTTAGACATATGAGCTCTATGAACAACTTTAAACTGTATCAGTGAATGTTTTGCACATAAAGAAGAGAAGTTTACGAGTCGCAGAATTTTATTCCAATTTTCATTGGAAATATGAAGGTTGAGTTCTCTTTCCCAATCATTTTTAAACTTTCCAAAAGTCCCAGAATTAATTTTTGTAATTATATTATATAATTTAGATATCACACCTTTTGGAGGGAATTTTGAATATAGTATATCCTCTAAAACAGTCGTAGTCTCCCGATTGGGAAAAGAGGGTAAAGTCGAAACTAAGAAACTCCTAATCTGCAAATATTGAAAGAAATGAGATCTAGGTAAATCATATTTCATGGATAATTGTTCAAATGACATGAAAGAGTTATCCAAGAATAAATCCGAAAAGCATGTTATACCTTTAACTTTCCAGAGTAAATAAGCTTGATCAATTAGAGAGGGATGAAAAAAGAAATTTAGTACAATAGGGGTTTCCAAGATAAAATGACTTAGGCCAAAAAATCTCCGGAATTGAAACCATATACGTAGTGTATGTTTAGCCATTGGATTATCAATTAGTTTATATAGTTTAGTAAGAGTAAAAGGGAGAGCAGCTCCCAAAATAGAACTAATTGAGAAATTTTGTACCAGTTTAATTTCTAAATTTACCCAATGGGGATTTAGAGATAATTCTGAATAATTCAACCAATACCTTAAGTAACTAATATTAATTGCCCAATAATAAATTCTAAAGTTGGGTAATGCCAATCCTCCCTCCAGTTTAGATTTCTGTAAATATTTTTTTCCCAATCTAGGATTCTTGTTTTGCCAGATATATGAAGACAATTTAGAATCGACCTTATCAAAAAAAGATTTAGGAACAAAAATAGGTATAGCTTGGAATATATATAAAAATTTAGGTAAGATCATCATCTTAATAGCATTAATTCGGCCTATCATGGATAGGGATAATGGTGACCAATTGGTAAGTAAACTACCGATCAGGTCCAATAGAGGGAAAAAAATTAGTCCTAAACAATTCTTTATGTTTTTTAGTAATCTTAATCCCTAAATATATAAAATAGTCTCTAGCTATTTTAAAAGGCAAACTAACATAAATAGAAACCCATCCATTAAAAGGGAATAATTCACTTTTATTTAAGTCCAGTTTATATCCCGAAAAATTACTAAATTGGGCTAATAAAGATACAACTGCAGGAATAGAATTTTCAGGATTGGAAATATATAGCAATAAATCATCTGCATATAGTGATACTTTATGAATATCCCTGCAACGAATAATACCAGTAATATTGGGTGCTTCTCTGATAGCAATTGCCAAAGGTTCTAAAGCTAAGTTAAATAATAAAGGGCTAAGGGGGCACCCTTGCCTGGTGCCCCGAAATAATTGAAAATATGGCGATCTTTGGGTATTAGTAAAAACCGAGGCAACTGGGGAATTATAAAGAAGTTTAATCCAAGATATAAATATTGGACTAAAATTAAATTTTTCAAGAACTGTAAATAAATAAGGCCATTCTACTCTATCGAAGGCCTTCTCAGCATCTAATGAAATAACACATTCTGAGGACTTATGTGAAGGGGTGTAAATAATATTCATCAATCTTCTAATATTAAAGGAGGAATAATGATTTTTAATGAATCCAGTCTGATCTTCAGAGATAATATATGGTAATATCTTCTCTATCCTTGTCGCTAGAATTTTAGAGAAGATCTTAGAATCAACATTCAACAAAGAAATTGGTCTATAAGAAGAACATTCGGTTGGGTCTTTATATTTTTTCAAGATTAGAGAAATCGTAGCTCTGTAAAATGATTGTGGTAGTTTACCCAATGTGATATATTCAACAAACATCTTAATAAGCCAGGGAGAGAGAGTAGAAGAAAAAGCTTTATAAAATTCCACAGAATATCCATCGGGACCTGGTGCTTTCCCCGAGTTCAGTGAGGAAATAGTATTATTGATCTCAGAATCTGTAATGGGTTTACTTAATTCTAAGTTATCTTGAGGTAATACTTTTGGGAGTTTCAAATGTTCTAAAAAATTAAACATATTACTAAGGTCTTGAGGGGATTCTGAACTATATAAGGATGTATAAAAATTTTGGAAAGATTGATTTATCTCTTCCTTGTTAACAGTCAGTTCTCCATTCTGTTTGCGAATCTCCACAATTTGGCGTCTAACTGAAATATTCTTCAGTTGATTAGCCAACAGTTTACCCGATTTCTCACTATGCTCATAAAAATCAGATTTAGATCTAATTAACTGGTTTTCAATCGAAGATGTAAGTAACAAATTATATTCCATCTGCAGTTCAATTCTTTGTTTGTAAAGTTCTTCAGTAGGATCAGTCACATATTTCTTGTCAATGTCTTTAATCTTCTCAACCAATAGATGAATCTTGTTTTTGATGCATTTCTTCAAAGCTACTGAGTAAGAAATAATTTGACCACGAATTAATTTGACCACGAATATAAGCCTTGAATGTATCCCACAATATTCCATAAGAAATTTCCATAGTGTAATTTGTTGAAAAAAAAGTTAATTTGTTCTTTCATAAATTTAACAAAGTCTAAATCTTGCAATAATGTAACATCAAAACGCCAGTGCTTAATAGTAGAAACAGAGTCTTTGAATTTAAGAGAGAGTTGTAATGGAGAGTGATCCGAAATGGCTATAATGTCATACTTACAAGCAGTAAATAAAACGTGAATCAATAAAAAAGTGATCAATTCTCGAGTATGAGTATGAGAAAAAAAGGAAAACTCTTTATCTGTCAGGTGAAGAAATCTCCAAATATCAACAGCTCCGGAGTTATTAAGGAAAGAGTTAATATATGTAGCCGATTTATTCGGTAGGAACTGTGAAGGTTTCGACCTATCTAGCAGGGGATTCAGTTAAAATCCCCACCCATTATTAAATGATATTCATTTAGATTGGGTAAAATAGTAAACAAAGATCTAAAAAACTCAGGGTGATCTACATTCGGGGCATAAACGTTAACCATGACAACCTTAATATTGAATAATAACCCAGTAACCAATAAAAATCTGCCGTTAGGGTCTACAGTGATGTTATGTTGAACAAATGTAATAGAGGGATCAATAAAAATAGATACACCTCGAGTCTTAGAGCATGAGTTGGCATGAAATTGTGGGCCTTTCCAAGATTTAAAAAAACGCAGATTATCCTCCTTCCTCACATGAGTCTCCTGTAAAAAAATAATCTGTGCTTTCAGTCTCTGGAATACTTTAAAGACCTTCCTCCTTTTAAACAGGTGGTTTAAACCATTAGCATTCCAAGAGACAAAATTAATGTTTTGATCCATTACTTAGGTCAACCCTCCAGTATATAAAGGGTTAACCAAAGCAGGGACCCATGCGCCCAGAAGAAGAATTAAGATATAAGGAAGGACCGGAAATGACGACGTGTCAGCCATATCTGTAGTTCTAAAAAAAAATCAAGAAAAAATGAAAGAAAATGAAACATAAAAACCCCTGAAAGAAAAACAAAACCCACCCCCCACCCACAAAGCCCCCCATCTGACCAGAGAGCGATCAGAGAAAAAAGAAGAAATAACACTAAACCTACCCCCATGTCTTCAGACGGCAGCTCCTAATATTAAGGTAAGATCCACCACCTAAACTTATAAGAAGGATAATGTTGAAATGCTTCCTGATGCATTTCAAACAATGGAGTCATCTTCCTGCGTGCTCCCTCCGTTAAAATCGAAAGGCTTCCAGAATCGGGATCTACTTCCTGGGAACACGCACCTTCCTCCAGAGAACGGGTAATTCCAGCGCCATCCTTCACTTGGTGAGCAGTAGACATTTTTTTTTTTGGCTCCCACAGGGAGTCTTTGTGGTTTAGACACTGAAGAAATTAAACCTGAAGCTGTAACAAGTCGTTTAGGCCCCAAATCTTCAACACTTCGAAAATGTAACTTCTTCTGCACTTGAGGTTTAATCTTTTTACCATTAATAGCCATAATAGTTCCTCAATACTTTAAGCTAAAATTTAAAAAGTTTAAACTTGAAAACAAAGAGTTAAAAAACGGGTACTTAAAAATCTGGCCAGGGAGGTCAAGATTACACGTCTAGACTCTACGCCATCTTGCCACACCCCCTTCAGAGCTGCTTTTGTTTTCATGCACAACTACTTTTTTAAAGTGTTGCCATCAGGAAAGATCATCAGTATAGGTGCCACAAGACTTGCACCGCCAGATTCAGGAACAGCTGCTGCCCCTCCACCATCAGACTCCTCAATAACAAACTCCATCAGAGACTCATTTAAGAACTCTTGTGCACTTTTTTGCTTTTCTTTATTGCAGTCAGTTTATTTACATTTGTTATCTTTTTTCAGTTATTTTATTTTTTTACATATTTACGCTGTGTACAGTTTATTTTTTGCACTACCAATTAGTGGTAATTCTACCACACCCACAGAAAAAATGAATCTGAGAGTTGTATGTGATGTACTCTGACAATAAAAATCTGAAATCTAATACTTACAAATTGCATTTATATTAAAAAAAGTAATTCCTAACAAAATACACGATTTTGAGGCAGTGGTAAAAGTCAGAGTTTTCTGCTAATTATGTCTCTGTGGGGGTAAATTATTGGAATTTACTGGTGGTTGATTGTCTTTCGCTTTTTCCACACCATCAGCAACAAGTCTCTGATTAATGTCAGATAACATAACTTGAGCATTTACACACAATATTTTCTTTATTTTATTGGATAGATTTAACATATGTCAAACAGTTGCTTTTTTATAGTTGTAGCCTCTTTATTTTGACCATAAAAATGCTATCAGGTGGTGTTGTTTTTCTCAATTTCATAAAATGTAGAAAGTCAACACAGCACAGCTGAATTATATCAAATGGAGTATTTTCTATTTCAGGCTGAATTACGAGCTGCTGTATTCCTAGCACTTGAAGAACAGGATAGAATTGAAGTAAGTAAGTCTATTTTAACTCCTTACTGTGTTTACTGGTTATATTTACATTTAATGTGAGCCTACAAATACCGGCATCACCTACGGCTCCTAGAACGCTTCCACCAGCGTTGTCTCCGCTCCATCCTCAACATTCATTGGAGCGCCTTCATCCCTAACGTCGAAGTACTCGAGATGGCAGAGGCCGACAGCATCGAGTCCACGCTGCTGAAGATCCAGCTGTGCTGGGTGGGTCACGTCTCCAGAATGGAGGACCATCGCCTTCCCAAGATCGTGTTATATGGCGAGCTCTCCACTGGCCACCGTGACAGAGGTGCACCAAAGAAGAGGTACAAGGACTGCCTAAAGAAATCTCTTGGTGCCTGCCACATTGACCACCGCCAGTGGGCTGATATCGCCTCAAACCGTGCATCTTGGCGCCTCACAGTTCGGCGGGCAGCAACCTCCTTTGAAGAAGACCGCAGAGCCCACCTCACTGACAAAAGACAAAGGAGGAAAAACCCAACACCCAACCCCAACCAACCAATTTTCCCCTGCAACCGCTGCAACCGTGTCTGCCTGTCCCGCATTGGACTTGTCAGCCACAAAAGAGCCTGCAGCTGACGTGGACATTTACCCCCTCCATAAATCTTCGTCCGCGAAGCCAAGCCAAAGAGACAAATGAGTCATTTGGGTCAACAGATGCATGCTAATGTTTATTTTATTCATCCCTTCCCACATCAATTCCTGTACTTGGCAGAATACACAAAATGAGCTGCTGGTGATCAAAACTTGATCAAACATTTTTTAAAGAGTTTTAAAGGTGAAAATAAAAGTGAAGAAGCTCTTGGAGGGAATTCTGCAGCTTAGCACCTTGTTTAGTGAAGCCATGGTTACCACTTGTAAAGCAATTCACTTTGGGAATAATGACAAAGGAAGTACTGGAAGAACAAAAATAATAAGAAAGCAGTAGGAAGAGATGATTTGCAATATACAAATGTGCTGCATCTAAAGGAAAGCAAAGGATAACTAGTTTCGGGTCTGAGCCCTTTGTCAAAATAATAATTTGACATTTTGAGCGTGCTCTATAACTCATCAAAATCGTAGCTGATGTGGAAGCTATGGAGAGGGTGCAGAGGAGATTTACCAGGATGTTGCCTGGATTGGGAAACAAACCTTATGAGGAAAGGTTAGCAGAGCTGGGACTTTACTCTTTGGAGCGTAGAAGGATGAGAGGAGACTTGATAGAGGTCTACAAGATTATGAGAGGAATAGATAGGGTGGAGAGCCAGCACCTGTTTCCTGCGGCAGGATCAGCAAACACCAGAGGACATGCATACAAAGTTAAGGGAGGGATGTTTAGGGGTGACATCAGGGGGAAGTTATTTTTACACAGAGTTGTGGGTGCCTGGAATGCCTTGCTGGGGATGGTGGTGGGGGCATTTAAGAGGCTCTTAGACAGACACATGGATGAAAGAAAAATAGAGGGTTATGGAGTAGGGAGGGTTTAGTACTTTTTTAAGGAATCTATGGGTCGGCACAACATTGAGGGCCAAAGGGCCTGTATTGTGCTGTATTGTTCTATGTTCTACCTCAGCACCATTTTCCAACACTTTCCTCATTTCTCTTCATACCTTGTATCTAGAGATCTATTGATCTTACTCTTAAATCAACTCGAGGACTGAGGCTCCTCCTGTCTCTTGGACAGAGAATGCCAAAAATTCATCTCTTGTGTTAAGAAATTATTGAATTGTCATGAATTATTGGTGATGAATGTGAATTTGTCCACAGATTTGGTCTTTCCTGTGTGGAAATAACTTTTTTATATCTACACTAAAAAAAAATCCCTTCATAAGTCTCAACACCTCTTTCAACCATCTCTTTTCTACATAGTGAATATGGGGACTAATCACAAGAAAAGCTCAACTGTAACTGGAATTACTCCGTGGCATTAGTTCCTGTGCTGTTCTTGATGCATTGACAATTGTATCCACATAAAGAGCAGCATATTTTATGATGAAGGATGAGAGTGTATGCTTTCAGAAACAACAGCATCCTATAGCAGCTCAGCAAACTATCCATTTGATCTGCTTTGCTGGTGGTGGAAGGCAGTTGTGCATTTTTAAATTTGTAAGAGGGTGATGTAAATGCAGCATGTATTCAATGTTATAGATCTGAAAGTAATAGGTGTAGCCTAATGTAATCCTCCCACCAAGTCAAAAGATTAGCCAATTTCAATGATAAATTATAAATACTTTAATTTCACCATCAAATTTCCATGGAATTATCTGCACTTCTTTACATTATCTTATATAAATAAAACTTGATGAATGTATACTTGCCCTTTTAACATCTCTACCACATACATCTGCAGCTTTAGGTGACTCAGCTATTGGACAGTTTTGCATAGTTTTAAGCATAGAAATTGGAACATTGCAACACAGCACAGACCTTTAGTGCACAATGTTGTGCTGACTTGTGTAAAACTACACCACAACAATCTAAGCCTTCCCATCCCACCCTCACACCCATAAAGCACTATTTTTCTTGCATCCATATATCTATTAAAGTCTTAAATTGCTCCAACCTCCACCACCACCCCAGGAATGCAATCTTTATATTAAAAAAACACATCTGACATCTCCCCTTAAAATTTCCTCCACTCACCTCAAACAGATGTCCTCTGGTTTTGCTAAAATCATCTCAGAAAAAAGGCTCTGACTGTCCACCTAAGTCCTCATAATCTTATATATTTCCATTAAGACATTTACAGAGAGAAAAAGCCCTTGCTCTGTCAACCTTGCTTCATATGACCTGTTATCAAATCCAGGCAACATCTTGATAACTCTCTGCACCCTCTCCAAAGCATCCACATTCTTCTTGTAATGAGGCAACCAGAATTGAATGCAATACTCCAAATGTGGTCTAACCAGAGTTTTATAGAGCTACAACATTACCTTTCAGCTCTTGAATTCAATCCCCAGACTAATGAAGACCAACACATCATATGTCTTTGCAACTACCTTATCAACTTGCATGGCAAACTTGAGGGATCTCCAGACCTGGATTTCTCTGTTCCTCCAAATTGTTAAGAATCCTGCCATTAACCATGTACTCTGCCTTAAAGTTTGACCTCTCAAAATGCATCACTTCATACTTATCTGGATTGAACTCTGTCTGCAACTCCTCTACCCTACTTTGGGTCCTGTCTAAATCCTGTTGTAGCCTATGACAACTTTCTACACTATCCACAACACTTCCAACCCTTGTTCTTTTTCTTTGGCTTGGCTTCGCGGACGAAGATTTATGGAGGGGGTAAAAAGTCCACGTCAGCTGCAGGCTCGTTTGTGGCTGACAAGTCCGATGCGGGACAGGCAGACACGATTGCAGCGGTTGCAACCCTTGTATCATCTACAAAACTTACTTACCCACCCATCTATTTCTTCATCAAGTCATTTATAAAAATTAAAAAGAGCATTGGTCCCAGCCCAGAACAGATCCGGAATGCTACTAGTCACCGACCTCCAGGCAGAATACTTTCGATTTACTACTACCCTCTGCTTTCTGCAGACAAGTCGATTCTGAATTCAAGCAGCCAAGGTTCCTAGGGTCCCATACTTCATGACTTTCTGAATGACCCTACCAGGGGAACCTTGTCAAACATCTTACTAAAATCCATTTACACCACATCCACTGCCACACTTGCTTCAATTTCATTTTTCACCTTCCTAAAAAATTTGAATAGGGCTTGTGAGGCACAACCAATCTCTCACATAGCCATGCTGACTGTTCCTGAGAAAATTATCCTTCTCTAAATGCTCATAAATCTCACCCCTAAGAATCTTCTCGAATAGTTTACCCACTTCTGACATAAGACTCAATATTCTTCAATTACCCAGGAATATCCTTCTTACCTTTCTTAAAGAAGGTGACTACCTTTGGCATTCTCCAATCCTCTGGTACCCCTCCTGTGGCCAGGGAGGACATAAATATCACTGCCAACACTCCAGCAATCTGTTCCCTTTCTAGTAATAATATGGGGTATATCCTATCTATCTGAATATTTTTGAGAAGATCCAGCACCTCCTCCTCCTTAACCTTGACATGTTCCAGCACGTATGGCTATTCTACATAGACCGATGTCCCTCTTCCTAGTGAACATTGAAACAAACATGGGAATAAAATTTGTGAAATAAATATTTACTTGACGAGAGAACTTGTAAAGGAAACATAAACCCAAATTAATGGAAATAAACTTAAGAATGGAAAGGTTAAAAATATAAATCCGGCAAAAAAAAAATCAGGAGGGTGTAATGAGTTATAAACTAGAATGCTAACAACCAATTTTAATTTATTTTGCAGAACAAAACACCGTTGGTTAATGAGAGCTTGAAAAGGTTTTTGAACACGGAGGATGGTAAGTGTTGCTTTTATTATGTTCCAATGAAAATAAAGAAAACTAATGAAGAAACTACTTAAAACAAACCAGTAAAATTAATGTTGAATTTGAAATTTGACCTTCCTTCACAGGGCGCTTGGTGGCGGGTCTTGTTGCGGAATTTCTCCAGTTTTTTAACCTTGATTTTACTTTGGCAGTATTCCAACCAGAAATGAACACTGTAAGTTAATTTCAGCATATTTCTTCTCTTTGGCTTTTCAATAACCCTTTATAAATATCTAATTGGTATGTAAATATATTAGTATTTAGGAAAATCAAGCATTGTCATACATTTCATACTTTGATATTCCCTTACAACATTGGGAGTCTAAACCAGTCCTCGAAGGCAATCTGATTAATCACTTTCTCTCACTTATTTCCCCTGTATCCTAAATTCTCACACATA
The DNA here is from genome assembly GCF_036971445.1 of Narcine bancroftii. Taxonomy (NCBI): domain Eukaryota; kingdom Metazoa; phylum Chordata; class Chondrichthyes; order Torpediniformes; family Narcinidae; genus Narcine; species Narcine bancroftii. The sequence continues at coordinate 97,562,511 of NC_091472.1, forward strand.
CCTGCAAACTTGTCTTTGATCTTATCACCCAACTATGCAAAGTTTGATTAACAGTGGCCAATTAACCTACCAGCATGTCTTTGTTATGTGAGTACAAGAAGAACATGTAGACTCCTCATAGGCCAGGAGTGCTGAAGCTGCAAGGCAGCAGCACTTCCTCACAGCAAAAAACAAGAGGCTGCTGATGCTGGGATATGAGGCAAAAAAAAGCTACTGAAGGAACTCAGCAGGTCGAACAGCATGAGTGGGGGAAAATGGAAATTGTTGAAGTTTCAGGATCCATTTCTCCCTATATCAACGCCTCTATTTCCTCAGGAGTTTGCAGAGGTTTTGTACGACATCAGAAACCCTAGAAAATTTCTACAGGTGTGTGGTGGAAAGTGTTCTGACCAGCTGCATCATGGTCTGGTATGGGGACCCAATACCCCAGAGTGTGAAGTCCTGCAAAAGGTAGTGGATCCAGTCCAGGACATCACAGGCAAAAACATCCCCACCATCAAGAACATCTATGGGGAGAGCAGCAGCAATCATCAAGGATCCACACCACCCAGCACATGCTCTGTTCTCATTGCTACCATCAGGAATGAGGCATAAGTGCTACAAGACTCACACCACTAGGTTCAGGAACAGCTGCTACCCCTCCACCATCAGACTCCTCAACAACAAACTCAGTCAGGGACTAATTTAAGAACTCTTACTTTTGCAATTTATTTGTTTGTTTTTTTTTCCTTTCTGTATTGCAGTCAATTGTTTACATTTCTTTATTTGATTATATGTGTACATTATGTAGTTTTTTTGGCACTACCTGTAAATGCAAGAAAAAATAATTTTTTATTTGTTGTGTGTGATGTCATGTATATATGTACTCCGATAATAAATCTGAAATCTACTGATGCTGCCCAAGCCACTGTGTTCCTCTAGCACTTTTTTTAAACCACCCAGCACCCTGCCTCAGTTCCTTTATCATTTATATTTCCTTGATGGCTTTATTATCTGGAAGTGTCACTGTCATTAGTGCTTTACCATCTAATGACCGTGGTTCTCTTTCAGACTCATTCCTTTTTGTTAATATGCTTTACCCCTCTGACCTATGATAGCTACTCTTCTCCATATTAATTTAATAATTATGGTTTTTAATTTTTTTGTGTCTATTGTCTCACCCTTTTGTTGCAATCACTACCTCTGTGTTCTCCATCCCTCCATCCTTTTTCCTCTTCCAACACGTTTTGCACGCTCTTTACCCTGCTTCTCTTCTCACTGCTCCCTTCAGACAGAAGGTATGAAGCCTGAAATTGAGCACCTCTAGGTCCAAGAACAGTTTCTTTCTAACAAATTTAAGGAATATGAATCTCCCATATCACCCAAACGTAAACTGTGAATATTCATTTTATATTTTATTTTTTCATCCTTTTTATATTTATTGCCTTTTTGTTTCTTTTTGGTGTGCTAATGTGCTTTACATAGCTTTGAAGCTGCAGTAAATAGGACTTTCATTTCATCTATGTACTTCTGTATTTGACAATAAACTCATTCGTTCATATAAGGTTCCATTTCTTCTCTCTTTAAAACCTCTTGAGCACAATTGTTTTGATCACCTTAACATCTCTGCCTTTCATCTGGCATCAATCTCTCAGTGCCAATTCTGAATCATTTCAATATATATATATGTGAAAGGTGCCTTATAAGTGTCATGGTGTGATCTGTTTATGTTCAAGCATAGCGTTCGTTTGTCCAATTAAAGCAATATAAAAATATCAACAAGAAAATATGAAAGGCCACAAGTGAAAGGAAACTAGCTCTGGGTGTCAACTTCGAGTGTTAGTTTATTATTAAACATGAGTTGATGTCCTCTTTGATTTTCCATAACCACAAGTTGGCATGATAAGCTCCATTACACAATATGTTTGCTGTACAACAGAGATATGATGCTTTTATTAAGTAGAAGAAACAAGAATATATAGCTAGAGAATTTTATAATAGAACTTTCACATTGGCAACCTTTTTGAGGTCATTTAAAATAAATAACTTCACATTTTCAATATTTACTTTGGTTTGTATGTAGTTCACTGGGCTTGATGGAAGAGATAATTTGGCAAGGGAGCTTGGAATCCATGAAGGAGATGGCTTGAAGGGAGCACCTATATTATTGGAGGTGATGCGAAGAAATCGACAAAAGGAAAAAGATCATAGTCTTTCTGAAGTATGTTACATGAAGTTTTTTTTAAGATGTTCTGTTATTCGTGCTGCATTTCAAAATGTTGCATTGTTTGTATACTGTATAGTTATTATTTGTTTATAAATCCATGATGATTTGAATTTGTAGACATTTCATCTTGCATAGCTTAATGAGAGATTATAAATGCTTCATCACTCATTTTGGGATACAGATTTGTGGGTATTTTCATTAGTTTGAAAACTAAGTGTTACTTTTGTTATTTGAAATATATTAAAATTAATACTTGGGTTGCTCAGAATCCATCTGAAGAATTAATTGCTGAATTGAGAAAGGAATCACTCATGTTAATTTGTTTAGAATTGGTTAGTGAGTTCAGAATTCTTTGTTTTGAATGCTATCCCATGGCCTTTGTTACAAATGCACTTGTGTGTTTTAAATGATGACATTAAGTGTATTTGTGAGTTTTTTTTGAGAGATTTTAATACGATTTTTCTTTTGTTCTCACTTATACACAATGCACCAGTGAGAACATATGTCATTAGGAAGTCATCGTATTTGAGAAGAGCTACCGTGATTCTAATTGTGTGTCTGTGCCAAACGCGAAGCTCAATTTAAACTACAATTCTGCTGAATATCCCCTAGTCACTGCATTTTAACATGTTCATCTAAAAGCCTCTACTATTGTACTCTTAAATGCTATTATTGTATCTGCTTCCACCACAACTCTTGACAGCCTGTTCCAGGCACCTACCACCCTCTGTTTAAGAAAAAACTTGCTCTGCACAACCCCTTTAAATTTTCACCCCCCTCACCTTAAATGCATGTCCTCTGATACATGACATTTTTACCCTGGGCAAAAGATTCTGATTGTCTAGCTTATCAATACCTCCTAATTTTATGAACTTCTATCAGGTCATCCCATGGCTTCCAATGCTCGAGAGAAATCAATCCAAGTTTCGCTAACTTCTCTTTTTACCTCCTGCTCTCTCATCCAAGCAACATCCAAGTAAGTGGCTTCTGTACCCTTTGCAAAGTCTCCACATTCTTCCTGTAATGAGGTGACCAGAATATATAGCTGCACCATGACTTCCTTTATTTTCATTCACTAACCCTGGCCAATGAAGACAAGCATACCATATGCCATTTTTACCACCCTATCTACTTGCATAGCCATTTTCAATTATCCATGGACCTGAACCCCCAGATTCCTCTGCACATCATTGCTTTTTAGAGTTCTGCCATTAATTGTATACATTCTTCTTGTATTTGACTTCTGAACGTACAACACCTCACACTTGACCAGATTAAACTCTATCTGCTATTTTTCTGCCCATAAATGTAACTGATCTAGATCCTGTTGTATTCTTTGATAGCCCTCTACGCAGTCCACAACTCCACCAATCTTAGTGTCATCTACAAACTTAGTAATATACCCACTATCACAAATTAAGAAAAGTCCCAACATTGATCCCTGTGGAACACAGGTCTCTTCCAGAATCACACCCATTTATCACTATCCTATGGGCTAGTCAATTCTGATTCAAAAATATCAATTCACCATGGATCCCATCCATCTATACCCACTGGATCAGCCTACCATGAGGGACCTTATCAAATTTGAGGGAAAAAACAGATACACTATAATACATTGCATAAATATTTGTGTACCTTCAATATATAAGAGTCAAAATTAGTTTCTGTCAAAATACATGTACATTTAGCAAAGTAGTTAGCACAATACCATTGCAGTACCAGTGACCCAGGTTTGAATCTGGCACTGCCTGTACGTTCTCTCTTAGACAGCGTGGGTTTCCTTCAGGGTCTCCAGTTCCCTCACACATCCCAAAGATGTACTGGGTTGGTAGATTGATTGGTCACATGGATTTATTTGGGTGAGATAGGCTCATGGGCCAGAAGGGCCTGTTACCATGTTGTATCTCTAAATTAAAATTAAACATTGAGCATTTGGAGAAGGTAGTATGAGTGTTGTGAAAGCAATATAATTAACATTTTGCCTTGTCAGATTGTGTCTCCTCAAGTTCAAATTTATTGTCACATGTACCAAGATGCAAGAGAAAGTTTGCTTGCAGGCAAACTTTATCTCGTTCATGGTACAATAAATTAGACACTATATAAAATGCAGTGAAAGAGAGAGATGTGTTGTTACGGAGCAAAGTCAACATAATTTTACTATTTTGGGGTTCATTCAAGCAACTGGTAGCAGTAGGAAATAAACTGTCCTTGAATCTAGTAGTACGTGATTTCATACTTGTGATTCTTCTTTCTGATCAGATGGGGGTGAAAAGAGTGTGGCTGGGATGGATGAATCTTTTAATACGTTGGCTGTGGGAGTTAATAAAGGAGTCGATTGAGGGGAGGGGTAATGTGTGATGGCATGAGTCATGTTAACTGCAGTTTTTGCAGTCTTGGGCAAAGCATTTCCTGGAGCTTGCAGTGGTGCACCCTGATAGGATGCTTTCAATGTATCCTCCCTGAAAATTACACATCACGTTGAGTTACTCAATAGCAAGCAGGATAACGTGTTGTTTTAGGTATCCACTGGTCCAGTCAAATTATTTTGTAAATAAAATGCAATTGAAATATGAAAATCAATTGTTTAACCAATAGGAAGTGTAGAAAACAGAAACCTGGATGCTTTTTGTGGTCAGTAAATTTGACATTAATCTACACACACTTATATATATAGGTATGTATGTATAAAACACTATAATAATTTGCTCTTGTTATATAGGTATGTATGTATGTATAAAACACTATAATAATTTGCTCTTGTTGCAGGGAGACCAAGTCACTTGTATTCCAAAGGTATACTCATTTTTAATAATTTGGTAATGGCATTAATGTTTGCTGCAACTTACTAATTTCTATCGCAATCTAGTCTGCCTTCTACATTCTTCATAATGGTGTTATGTAACAGATAGTATTTCAACAAATGAAATGGCATGGTGATTTATTCTGTCCCTTTCTGAATTTCTGAAGTCTATCACTTTATTCTTCCTACCAAAGTGCATGACCATACACTTCCTTACACTAAGTTCGATCTGCCATTTCTTTGTCTATTCTCACAATCTGTTCAGGTTCTTCTGCAGACCCTCTGATTCCTCAACTCTACCTAGCCCTCTACTTATTTTTGTATGAATAAAGGTATAAAATGGCAGTAATATGGAGAATAGGCAAGAGTTAGCAATCTACTAGATTGTTCTTCAAGAAACTGAATGAAAATTCAGTGGACAGAATGTACTTCACGTCAACAGATCTCAAAGTGTGTTACTTAATTATCTTAATTATTGAGAAAAGTATATTGTATAACTTGAAGGTAGTAATATACAGTAAAAGAATAAAGATTGGAGTTTACACGTCCAACCATTTCCATTTTATGAATTTATGCTTTGTATTGTGACAGAGTATGCTTTTGGGAGATAAATTGGGGAAGGGTATTGTTAGTGTAAGTCACATACAAACACTTTAAAACAGATCTTATTTAAAATACTGGAGCTCTGCTAATGTCGGCGCCTCAGAGCCTTTGCAAAAACTTTGGAGAGTGCCCAGGAGACTTCACTAATGGAGTGTTGTTTACAAAAAGGCAAAAGATGAAAGAGCTTGTCAGAGCCACATATTGTCTGGAAGGGAATTTGCTATTCAAAGAGAGAGTTAAACAGGCTTTCTCTGAAAGAGAGAGAGACACACACACACACAGACACACACACACACAGATCACTTCTACAGTGTTACAGTCAGCAACAGAGGCTGGAGCTGGAACAGGACAAGTTGAAAAGCTTGTGGAAAACCCCATTTGGAAGATGGGTTGTGAGTGCTTAGTTCAGCCTGGTCAAAGCCCTTATGGTTCAGGCAAGAGAAGAGGACAGACTGTCTAATGTTTCACTTGGAATAAGAGAAACAAAAAAGCACTCTGTGGTGACCTGAAAGAAAGAGGTTATCATCTGGAGGATCCTGAGGGGGGGCAAGTTTCGTCAGCAAGACACTGAATGGGCTGATGGAAGTAAATCAGTTCTGGCTGTCCTGGGACAACAAATCTCTCTCTGAAAACCGACAAGAACCTTCCTGAGTGGTAACCATTTACCTTTCAAGCACCAAAGCCTGGTGAACTTTATAAATGTTAAATTCAGTGCACAGTATAAGTATTGCCTGCAATCAGTGAATTTGGAGGAATGAGAAGTGAGATTGGATTGTGAATCAAAGAATTTTTCTGAACTTACACACACACATTATATATACATGCACTTATAATGAGAAGGTTAGTTAAGTCAATAGTGATAAGTTAAAGTGTGATTCTGTTTCCATGTTTAAAGATAATTAAAAACAACTTTTGTTTAAGTAACCATTTGTCTGTCTATTGCTGCTGGGTTTTGGGGTCCTCTGGGCTCGTAACATTTTCATATTGCACCTCTTTTCAGGTTCAATCTAAATATATTTTTCAGGAATTATCAACAAAGCACATTGCAGAAGCCAAGAAAAAGTTTGAATTTTATGATAAAGTAAGTTTAAACTCTTCATCAATAGATCTGCAAATATTAATCTGCGCTAAAATCAGTGTAAAATTCATTATAATCTGTTTTCAGCTGTGTGACCTAAACTAAAGTTGTAGGCCCCTGAAGTGATTTATTTTTAAAAGATTAGGGAAGTGGCTTTGGGAAGAGTGGATAATGAAATCGCAACTTTTTACCCTTGCGTTTTTGAGAATCTAATTTTAAAGAATGGATAATCAAGCACCATCAAACTGTGGTGTTTTTTGAAGTGAAAATCAAAAATATAAATAAACAATGTTGGAAATAATCAACAGTTCAGGCTGCATCTCTTGGAAGAGAAGCAGAGTTAATGTTTCAGGCTGAAGATACTTCATTGTAACTGAGAGTGAGTGAATAGCAGCCTGTGAGGATGCTGAGAGGGTGGTGAAAGTCTCTGACAGGTAATGTGGATAATTTGTGAGTAATTACTCAATGAGTGAATGGGAGTAGCTAGAAGTGAAAAAAATAGTAAAAAGAATGCAGGAATTGCAAAATGTAGAGCACAAAGACATGTCCAGCAGGTCAGACTAAGCATGTGCTCCATTCTGAGAGGGGAACAGAAAAGATAGATGACTGATCCAGAGAAATATTGTAGAATTCAATATTGAGTCCAGACAGAAGATGAGGTACTGCCTCCCAAGCTCCATTAGGGCCTCGTAGCTGTACAGGAGAAGACAGGTCAAAAAATCTGAGTGAAAGTGGGACGGAAACTTTTCTTTAAATCTTTTGGTTCCTATCATAGCACTCTTTTTGAAGTATTATGGAATATGTTTGCTTTCTTAAAAATATATAAATGGAAGTTATTGCTATCGTTGCTACACTGCAGTGACACAATTATGGAATCCTCTTCTTTTGATATCACATTGATTTTTATGGTTTTTGAAAGGCATGTGAAAATCTTATGTTCAAATATTTTGTTGTAACATGTAAACAATTGTGACCCCTTTTTCTTTGGGGCCCAAAGGCTTTGTTCTCAAAGCAGGGATTATAAAATTAAGAGATAAATTCTCAAAATAATATCTAGAGCAGTGAAGCTCTGTCAGGTGAAGGAGGATATCCATGTTGAACAACTGCTTTCTCCCCACTATGGCATTAAATTGTTTCTTAAATTAATTTTTCCAACTTAATCACACAGCAGATTTGTGAAGGGCATTCTGTACCTTCAGTGATGGTGGTGATGATGGGACCACAGTGAGCCCCAAGAAATGGCAGAGAATTTCAGGATTTTTGTCCCATAGCAGCCAGACATGTGATTGCATCAGGAGAATTCTCAAAAGTTCTTCAATTTAGCAATAACTGAAGGTGAAATTTCATGTGACTTGGTGTTTTTTAAAATATTTTATTTTAGTTTTCACAGACTTAAAAATCCAATAAACAAAGCTGTTCATATACAAATGCATACTCAAAGTCTGTATATGTCCCAGCCCCCACCCACCACAGCGAATACATTCCAAAAACTTATCTTGATCCTACTCATCATGGGGCACACGAAAAAAAAATAACAATGGCAACACCATTCAAATAAAACACTAAAAAAAAAAGAAAGAAACTCGAAAGAAAAAGAAAACTAAGGACCTGAAAAGAAAAGGCAAGGTGCATCATCCGCATCAAGTTATATTTCCATAATCACACCTCTGGCCGTACTGGGATAATTTAACCTCATCCCTATTTAAAAGGGGTGATCAATCTACCTGAGTACCAATGTATTGCAAGTAAGTTTGCCATAGTCTTCCGAATGTGTCATGTTTCCTCCGTAGGTTATATGTGATTTTATCCAGGGGAATGCAACTCTGCATTTCCACATTGCATCGTGTGGTATTTACCTGGGATTCAGACTTCCATGAAACCACTATACATTTCTTGGCTACCTCCAAAGTGGCCTTCACAAACAAAATTTGGAATTTAGTCAATCTCAATCTAAAATGCACTTCTCCAGTATCCCCCAAGAGGAACAGCTCCGGGTCCTGTGGAAAATCCACTCTTGTAATTTTTTTTAGAATATCCCCTAGGTCTTCCCAAAAAGGTCTCACCTTTGACCACAGCCAATAGAGTGGACAAAAGTTCCCAACTCCATACCACATCTAAAACACATTTCTGAAATCTCAGACTTTGATCTGTGTAGTTTCTGAGGTGTAGGTACAACTGGTGCAGCAAGTTATACTGCACCATCCTATATCTGGCATTGACAATCCCCTACACACTGTCCAGACTCAGGTCCTGCACCATTCTTCATTAATTGTTGTACCCAAGCCCGACTCCCATCTCTCCTTCGACCTTTGTAGGCCCGGTTGCAGACCCTCACTTTGGAATATGTAATACATCTTAGAAATAAACTTACACACATTCCCCTTTTGAACTAGAATCTCCATGTCACTACATTCAGGCAGGGTCATTGCTGGTCTTAATTTTTCCCTCAAGAAAGATCTTATTTGCAGATAGCAGAAGAATGTTCTGTTGGACAAATTATACTTGTTTCTCAATTGTTCAAATGACATAAGATGCCCCCTTCATAACAATCCTCAATACACCTGATCCCCCTCTAGCACCAGGTGTCCAGGATCTTATTACCCAGGGTCAAAGGTATTAAATTATTCGGAGTCAGGGGTATTTTGGGGGACATCCCCATTTTCCATCCAATGCCTTGTTTTATCCTTTTCCACGTCTGAAGTACATGTTTTAGGATGGGGGTTATCTGTTTTCTTTAAGAGTAGTTTTACATTCCATTTATAAATAAGTTCTTTGGCTATCTCTTCACCTAACGAATGCAGCCCAATCTGTGTCCTCCTGTGGCCCCCTCTCCCTCAAATAGCGAGGCGATAAATCTCACTTGGGATGTCCAATAATACTTTTTGAAGTCAGATAATTTGAACCCCCCAATTTATAATCCCATGTTAACTCTTCCATGGAGATTCTAGCCACTTTCCCATTCCACAGAAACTTCCTGACACATTTGTTAAGCACTCTTAAAAAAAAAACTCGCGAGCCAATGCAATGAGTAACAACTGAAAAAGGTATTGAAGCCTTGGCATCACCTTCATTTTGACACAGTTGACTCTGCCCATCAATGTAATGGGCAGAGTCCTCCATCTGACCAGATCTTCCTCAACTCTCCAGATCAAAGGGATATAATTAAGCTTATACAAATTACATAGGTTCTTATCTACTTTGACCCCCAAGTACTTTATGCCTTCCCTCGGCCACTCAAACTCACTGATACTGATCATAATCCCCATTTGTCAGAGACATAACCTTGCTCTTATCCAAATTTACTCTGTAACCCTAATGCTTCCCATAATCCTTCAGTCTGGTCCTCAACCTGGGCAATGGTCCTCAACCTGGGCAATGGTCCTCAACCTGGGCAATGACCCTCTGGGATTTGTCAAATGTACTAACACATCATCAGCAAAAAGGCTGATTTTGTGTTCTACCTGGCCCACCTTGTGTCAGGATCCCGCTGAATGGCCTCCGCTAGCAGCTCCATAGCTAGTATGAATAGTGCCAGGGACAAAGGACAACCCTGTCTACTTGACCTGTTCAGGGAAAATACCCGTTTGTAATAATTTTGGCTCGAGGTAAAGAGCCTTAACCCAATTGATAAATGTCTGTCCCAGTCTGAATTTCTTTAGCACCTCAAACAGAAAATTCTACTCCAGTCTGTCGAAGGTCTTCTCTACATCCAAAGCTATAACTACTGGATCCATTGATTTTTTTTTTGTTAAACTTTGTGGGGCTTGAAGGTGAAGTCATTGTTAGTTTTTAATTTTGTAATTATAGTAATGATTCCTACTGTAGTTGATATCATGACTTGGTTCCAGTACCCTAATGTGATATTCGTTTCATGTTTTTTGAATAGCATTTTTGAATATTAGTTAGCAATTGTTCAGTTTTAATAATGGAAGGTAAAGAAACACCACAGTGCTTCTGGTGCCTCTGTTAGCCTGCGAGGGTGTGGCTGTTTACCGCTTATTCAGGTTTTGGGTTGCTGCTCTATCTGGGAATGCATCAGCTGATTCATGGCGAATTTGTTCTCTCTTTTAGTGCGCCAGAGAATGTCTGCCTTTGCTGTGACTTTAAGAAGGTTGCTGAAATCTGCATCCGCTAGCAGCAGCTGGATCTCATCGGGCATCTGTTCTAAGAATGCCTGCTCAAACATGAGGCAGGGCTTGTGGCCCTCTGCCAGCGTGAGCATTTTGTCCATAGGGCGGATGGTGTTCTGTCCCCAAGGCCATACAAGTGCATAAGCCTGTCTGCTCTCTGGCGTCTAGAGAGCCCATAGGTGCTGATGAGGAGCGCCTTCAAAGCAGAATATTTACCTTCCTCCGGTGGGTTCTGTATGAGGTCGTCAACCCTGGCTGCGGTTTCTTGGTCCAGGGAGCTGACGACATAGTAGTACTTGGTGGAGTCTGAGGTAACCTCCTTTATCTGGAACTGTGCTTCTGCCTGTCCAAACCAAGTGCATGGGCAAAGTGTCCAGAAAGTGGAGAATTTGAGGGCAACTGCACTGATTGCTGCAGCGTCCATAATGTTGAGTGCAGAGGCATCTGGACCTGTCGGGGTCACCAATGTTGCGGCAGCTAAATGGAGTCAAAAGAATGAGACCATTTCTCAGTGGGCTTATCTGCACTCCAGTTGTTTATTGAAACTTCCCACGCTGTGCCTTATAAGACTACGGTTAAGTCTCACCCTTGCGCCAGAAACCATGTCACAATGTTGCCCTGCATGCCTGTGGACTCGACCCGAATGTCGGAAGAACTATCTCAGGAGTGCCATCTTGACCCTGGCTGCTCCACTGCCGTGACCGTAACATGCGAAGGCAGTTTGCCTGCTGTGAGAGATGTGCACCGCCACCATGTGACCTTTTTCCTTTAAGGCCAAAACTTTTAAGTTATTTTGTGCTCAAGGCAGAAATTTTAAATTAGGAAATCACTTCTTAAATTGCTGACCCTTTGTGTGAGTAAAAACTGTCATGTACTAAAACAAGTCAACAGCCGGAGGAATTCAGTGGGTCAGGCAGCATCCATGGAGGGAAATGGACATATCAGGTTGAAACTGCTTCAAGACTGTCTACTTCCCTCCTTCGATTCTGCCAAAGATCTGACCTACTGAGTTCCTCCTATAGTTTACTTTAAGATGGAAGCATGGCTGCAGCCACTGAAATGGCAGTGAGCCAGTGACCAGGAGAGTGGAATCCTACCACCAGTCTGGCCCACTCATACAGGTTTAAACTGCCTGCAGCGTACCAGAACAGAGAACGCCCTCCACCCACCCTGCTGAAAAGTAGAAGCTTGGGAAAGGATCCTACAGACTAGAGAACCATAGCAATGGAAAAGCATGAACCTCAGCAGCTGAAGGACTCACACCAGGCTGCTGGAAATTGGCTGTTGAGAACCAGGTAGCAGGACCAGGATTAGTGAAAGTGCCGATGGTGAGTAGGGCTACAGTAGGGCCTTAGGCATTGACAGTTTCCTAATTGCTTTGAGGGTTCAGAACGAGGAATCAAGAAGGGTGACTTGGATGCAGAGAATCCAGGTTCATTGCTGAAACAGACAGGAGGCTTGTCATGATCGCGTACTTGCCTTTGTCAGGAGGAGAGCGAGAGTGTCAAGATCACCCGTGTGGCACTGAGCCAATGAGAAGGTCAGAGAAATTTAGCTGGGTGGCGTTTGGGAAGTTGAAGAATTAAATGTTGTGGCTAGTGAAAAATAAAAAGAAAGATACGACTGACTGTATTCTCTATTTGTTTGTAAGCTGTGACAAATCAGTGCCATTACCAGATATAAGGCTATGGATTTGACTGGAGCATAGAAAATGGCACCATTGGAGGAGATGGTGGGATCCTTCAGTTTCTATTGAGTTTACAAATTGGATTGTAGCATGAATTTAACCTGCCAATTTGGTAGACTATCTACCCGCAGAGAGGCTATTTGGTGGGTAGAATTTAAAAAAAAAACTGCATGGGTTGGCAAACCTCCTTGGAATCGCTGCTGCTGCTGCTCAGTTTGTAATCGATAGATGACTCCCGGAGTGGAAGAAGATGTCAGTGCGTGTGTGCATCATCGGTGACACGTTGGCGGGAGGTTTGAGTATGGAGAGTGAGCAGCTCAGGTTAGATCACGACGATAATCAGTTTGTGTCCATAAAGTGAATGTAGATCAGTTTTAGAGACTTCTGGTGGGGATATTGGTGACTTCTGGCAGGTGGATGACGCGTCACGCACCCACCTTACCAAAGGGGCAGGATCGCCCTTAAATTGGCCATTCGCCATTCGACATGCTCATTTGGAGCCCGGTGTGTAAGGGACTGCAGGGGCCTGCTACATGGGTAGGAAACACTGGCCCTGAGCAGCCCTAGTTTGTAAATCCTTAGGGAACTCTTTTATTTCTCTTTCTTGTCTTGAATGTGGTGCTGTTCAGTCTTTGTGTTTTTACAGAGCAAACTAAGGAAAACAAATTTTGTAAATTTTATTTACATGACAATAAAGAAACTTTGAACTTTGATTTGCTCTAATTCCAGCATCTGCAATCTCTTGTGTCTCTACGTTCTAAATTTATATTTTTAATAGTTTAAATCTGCATGCCCTTGCAAGGTTTTAATTTTCACTATCCACTTTTTATCAATTTCCTTTCATTTTTATGTCAACCCTGCAGTCCCTCCCCTCTTGTCACTTAATCTTGTGATTTGAATTTCTTCCATTCCCGATGACTAGAGCTAGACAATGTCATTTGATCTTAACAGTCTGAATTATTTCTCTGATTGATCTTTTGACCAATGCAGGTTATTTAACATAGCATCAGTTTTTTAAAACTTTGATTATTACCATACATGTCTGCTTATAAAACTAATTTTATTAGCAGATATAAATTGTTTTAAAATTTTCTTAGCTTTTAAGAATGCAAGTCTCATGTAGTAAAATATGTTCTGGTATTTTTATTTAATTAGCAGTGGATTGTTAGCCACTGTAAGAAATCAGAATCTGTTCAGATATTACTGGATAACTTTAGAGATTTTATATTGGTATTAGCGATTTTAGTGCAGTACAGGGAAATAAATTTTTGAAATGTATTCCATTTATATAATATGCCCTTTTCTGATTTAGCAGCAATGTTTTTTTAGGACAAGAATGGTGAAATAAGTAAAGAAGAATTGAGAGAACTATTCCTGGATCTCTTCCCACATTTTCACAAGTAAGTGAGCATTAGCTACCAAAAACAGAGTATACTTCAAATTACTTTGCTGGAAACCTTTTCTAACTATTACAAATTGTTTCACTGATAGGAATATGCTGGACAGTTATGTAAATGATGAATTTAGAACAGTGGATAAAGATTTTAGTAATGGTAAGTGTGTTTTGCAGAAAAGAATTTTGAAGATACAGAACCCATTGAAATGCTTTATGTCTTTTCATCTGAGGGTTAACAATTGATTTTAATTATTCTTGCTTATTTCTTTTAATTCTAATAAAAATGTTAATAAAAATCCAATACTGTAAAGGAATAAATCATCAAATTTTAGCAAAATAGAAGCTTACCATGGTAGTTGTCATCTAAAAATGTAATTGTGTTTATTATCATGTGAAATAGTAGCAGAGATAACCCACATGATCCTTGAGGTTTGTTAAGCATACAGCAAGATCACAGCTCAAAATGTTTTACAGTTAGCATAGCAGTTAGTGCCACATTATTACAGCTCCAGCAACCCAGGTTTGAATCTGCCACTATCTGTAAGGAGTTTTACATTCTCCCTGTGAGCACATGGGTTTCCTCCAGGTGCTCTGGTTTTCTCCCATGTTCCAAAGACGTACGGCTTTAGTAGGTTATTTGGCCACATGGGTGTATTTGGGCAGTAAGAGCTTTTAGGCCAGAAGGTATGTAACTGAGATGAATCTCTAAATTACAAAAAAAAATTACTTTCTTCTCGTGATTTTTAAAAAATCTGTTTATGGGATATGGGCTTTGCAGGCTGAGCCAGCATTTCACTGCACATCACTAATTGTCTTTGAGAAGGTGTTGGTAACTTTGAGGTGTGAGTGCTGGATGGGTCACGTCTCCAGAATGGAGGACCATCGCCTTCCCAAGATCGTATTATATGGCGAGCTCTCCACTGGCCACCGTGACAGAGGTGCACCAAAGAAAAGGTACAAGGACTGCCTAAAGAAATCTCTTGGTGCCTGCCACATTGACCACCGCCAGTGGGCTGATAACGCCTCAAACCGTGCATCTTGGCGCCTCACAGTTTGGCGGGCAGCAACCTCCTTTGAAGAAGACCGCAGAGCCCACCTCACTGACAAAAGGCAAAGGAGGAAAAACCCAACACCCAACCCCAACCAACCAATTTTCCCTTGCAACCGCTGCAATCGTGTCTGCCTGTCCCGCATCGGACTTGTCAGCCACAAACTAGCCTGCAGCTGACGTGGACTTTTTACCCCCTCCATAAATCTTCGTCCGCGAAGCCAAGCCAAAGAAGAAAGAAGATACCCTCTAAGCCTTTAGGGAGGGAGTTCCAGGATTTTAACTAAGTGATGATAAAGGAATGGCAATTATATTTACAAACCAAGTTACTGTGTTGGAAGGTAACTTCCAAGTACTAAAACTTCGTGTTTTTGGTGCCATTGAAGGTTTTCGGTTTGGAAGATTCTGTCTGAAGGAATCTTTGTGAATCCTGTAAATGGTACAAATGGTAAATGCTGCCACTGTGCAATGAAGGAGGAGCGAGTGAATTGTTGTGAATGAGATGCCTATCAAGCGGGCTGCGCTGTGTTGAGCTTCTTGAGTGGCAATGATTTCTCCTGTATTAGAGAATCTACCAATCTTAATCTGAATATTCTTGTCAAGAGAACATCTGTAGCCTACATGGGCTCAATGGTTCAAATTGTGGAAAACATTTCTTTTGAATCTAATACCTATTGGCTGACCCTGCGGAGGCTGAATTGGATAGTGCTGGAAAGTAAGAACTTGTCTGAATTATCATCATCCATTTGACCAGGTCTGGAAGCACTCAGGAATCATGGCATTAATCTCATTAACATTATTTCAATGGTCATCCATCAACTACTAGGCTGCTCGATGCCTTGGCAATTGTCTATGAGACTGAATTTCATCAGGCAGTAAGCACCAGTTGAAACGAACTTGCCATCTCTGAAGCTATGTTGTTATTTGTTAAAGGTGTGATGCTTTGAGGTTACAAGTATCGGAATCCATTTCACTGCATTTGGCTATAAGACATGGCAAATCATTGAAAGTACGGACATCTGATTTTTCAGTAAGGGTCTGGAGCACTTCGAAAGAATGTGGAAGAAGGAAGATGTTCTCATCCTCTGGGGGGAAGTGGGAGGGGAGCTGAATGGAATGGGGATGGGCCAGAGTAAGTAGCAAATGAGGTGAGTGCAGGGAGTCAAGACAAACAATGTTTAATAATCTCATAAAGCAGACAAACTTAGAGAAAAAAAAATCTCATGCCCCACCAACTGAACCACTAGCCTCACAAACTGAACTGTGCACTGAACCCTCAATATTTGCCTGTCCATAATCTCTATCAAACATGACTCCACCCAACACTCTCACATTCTTCAACACCTTATAACCCTAAACTTACCACTACTTCAGCCTCACAGATAGTGAGATGCTTGATGTATTAGCAGTCTGAAAACCTGTGCGAATGTCAGAGAGCATGAGGGGTTTGCAGGGGAGGGTGTCAGTTCCAATCTTGGTCAAAGAGTTGGGAGCTCAGTTTTACCAGCATAGAAATTATCATCAGCTCTGTTTCAGAATCAGAATTTATTGTCATGAACAAGTCATGAAATTTGGTATTTTGTAGCAGCGTCATAGTGCAAACATACATATTATAACCATCTTAAACATTACTATAAATTAAAAAAAAAATATTAGTGCTTGAAAAGTAAGGCAATGTCTTTGGTTCATTGATTATTCAGAAATCTGATGGCAGCAGGAAAGAACATGTCCTTGTGCCGTTGGGGGCTTGTCTTTAGGCTCCTGTACCTTTTTCCCAATGGTAGCAGAGTGAAGAGGACATGGCTGGGTGGTGGGGGTCTTTGAGATTAGAGGCTTCTTTTTCAAGACACCACCTCATGTAGAGATGTCCTTGATGGAGTGAAGTCTTGTGCCTGTGATGTCACAGGCTAAGTTAACAACCCTCTGGAGTTTATTCTTGTCTTAGAGTTGATGCCTCCATGCCAGGCAGTGATGCAACCAGCCAGCATGCTCTCTGCAGTACACCTATAGAAGTTTTTGGTGACATACCGAATCTCCTCAGACACCTCACAAAGTAAAGCTGCTGGCGAGCCTTCTTTGTGACTGTATCAACATTGAGGCCCCAGGACAGATCCTCGGTGATGATGACATCCAGGAATTTGAAGTTCTTAACCCTCTCCACTACTGAGTCCTCAGATGATGACTGGGTCATGTTCCCCAGACTTCCTCCTGAAGTCCATAATCATCTCGTTGGTTTTTCTGAGGTTGAGCATAAGATTGTTGTTGTTACACCATTCAACGAGCTGATCTATCTCTATCCTATACGGTTCCTCATTGCTGTTTTTGATTCTGTCGACTGAGGTTTCATCAGAAAACTTTTAGATAGCATTGGAACTATACCTGGCCACCCAGTAATGGTGTATAATGAGTCGAGCAGCAGGCTAAGCACGCATCCTTGGGGTGCACTTGTGTTGATGATCAGTGTGGAGGGGACATTGTTTCCAATTCATACTGATTGAGGTCTTCCAAAGAGAAAGTAAAAATTTCCAGATGCTGAGTTCCAATACATATAGTTCCAAGCAGCATTCAAAAAGCACATTGGTGATGAGGGTGTAATTGATAAATGTTTGCACCATCTAAGGATAAAAGACTCCTAAACTCTTGCTTGAATGAACTGATGATTGTAGCCATGCTGGAGCAGTGAAACTCTTGTTAGTCATTTATTGTACAATATGCAACCAATTGTAAGATGCTAGTGGTTTCAGTATTTTTCATTGTAGAAAGGCAGTCATAAAAACACCAATCAACATGAGTTGTCCTTGGCAAGGGAATTCTGCCCCTGGTTTGTCTGAATACTACCTTGGAGGACTATTCTCAAGTATTGTGACCGAGTCATGGAAAGTGTCCCATCAGAACCCGTTAGGAATACAATCACATGCTGAAAGCCCTTCTTTCCTCCTCCTCTGAGCTGGCTGCCTTACTCTCTTTATACTTTTAATCTCCTCAAAATCCTACTGGCCTGTTCACGTACACCAATATCTCCACATTTGACTGTAACTGGCCAAGTCTGTCATGTTTTGGAAACTCCAACAAATGAAAAAAAAAGGCTCAATTTTACTGCAGAGAGGAAAAAAATAATTCAATATGAATTTACAAGTAACTGGATAAAAGCAAGATAATTGGGAAATAAAAGATTGAAGAATAAAGTGATTATCTTGGTATTACGATTTGTTGTCTGATCATTTGTACAATATTAAATTAGCCGGCAGCTAATCACCTTATTAAAAATTCATTTTGTTTATTTTGATAGAGCCTCAAAGTAACTGTTCATTTTCTTCTTTGTTTAATTAGCAATTGATTATGATGAATTTCTGGGAATGTATAAAAGGTTATTCATCCAATGCAGAAGTGTGGTAAGTAAATATTTGTTATTAAAAATAATAGCAATTCATTTTTAAAATGATTTCACTCCACTCTTGTCTTTAGCATGTTTTGACTGAGAAAAGCAATCAGCCATTATTCTTTAGATCAGGGGTTCCCAATCTTTTTGTTCCTTTGTACCCCTTGGGCATTTTTATAGGTTCCCGTGTACCCCTAAAAATTAAGGATTAAAAAAAACACGACATTGTGCAATCTGACTGCAGATTACAATACCATGTATTATACAGTAGTGGTTATTCTCTCAGACCCAATGTACCCCCTGAAAAGTGCAAATGTACCACTGGGGGTACATGTATCCCAGGTTGGGAACCCCTGCTTTAGATCATGTAGCTCCACACGTTTGTCATTGGCAACAAGATAATTTCCAAAGCGTTTCAGCTTGAGGATAAAAGTTATATTTATTTTTTTATATTCCAGAATTCTGTGCCAGATAAATATTTTACAATGCTCCATAATTCTGCCCTAATGATGAATGGTTCTTTATCTGGAGTGAGAGAAGTTTGCATGCTTACAGTTTCTAGTGTATAACATCTTGACAATAAAGATTAGGAATGGTTGTTAACAAAAATTCAAATGTTTCCATTGAGGTGTAGTTATAAAAATGAGTTTATTGTCATACAAATAGTTCAGTAAAACCCTTAGAATCTGGAATTCAGGCAACAGGCAGCCTCAAGCAACTGGCAAAAAAAAAATCAAGAAAATAAATGGAGAGGTAGATAAGAATAAAATAATAGGTAAAAAATTTGTAAAAGTAAATGTTCTTTGTAGTAACACATAAACCTTTGGTGAAGATGGGAGCAAATATTCAACCAGTGGAGTGCCTTGGTCTTGCTATGCTTGGAGCACCTGTTTGAATAAAGTTGTGTGAAACAGCAATGGCATCGCCAGCATGAGGAGCTGCTTGATGCTGCTCGCTGTTGGGGTGACTCTCTTAAAGTGTCTCCTTATCCCTGCTTAGTAAGAGTCACCCGATCAGAGGCTTTATCAATAAACTTGGGGGAATGGGGGTGTTAATTATCTATAATATTATTGTTCGTCCATGGAGGGGGAGGAACCTGCAGATACAGTGATGGTTGAATGCTTTCAAAGAATGTGACTGAAAATAAAGTAAAATGCTTTAAGGTTTATATATTCATCAAGTAAAATTTGTTCAGTTTAAGTATAGTATTTTTGTCTTTTAAACTTTATTCTTAATGCAGGTGAATTAGTTAGGCATTGTAAGAGAAAGTCTCAAGCAACCAAAAAATATACTTATCCGGCATCTACCAATCCTCACAGGTGCTGGATACTAGGGGTCTTACTGTATAATGTACATATGCACCAAAATTCTTGCTGCAGTTATATAAAGAAGGTTAATTTTCTACGCCAGAAATAAATGTAAATAAGGTATTGCTTATTTCTTCCAAAGGCAGTTTACAAAGAACCATCACTGTATCAGTTGTATACTGTATATTCTCGTGTAATTGTCAATCTCATGTAAAAGTTGATCACACCTACTTTGGCCCTAAAATCACATATTTTCCATATATTGCATGTAAAAGTCGACCCCCCCCCCCCACCCCACTATTTTTGGCCCCGACTGCCCGCCAATCCGAGCTCCCAATGCCCCAACTTCCCGTCCACTGGCGCTCCTAATGTCCCAACCATGAACCCTTGCCTCGGTCGCCCACCAATCCGAGCTCCCAACACTCCGACTGCGGATCCATTCCCCAGCCGCCCAGCCATCTGAGCTCCCAACAACCCGATCGTGAACTCTAGCCTTGGCCACCTTCCCATCTGAATTCCCAACACCCTGACTACCCACTGAAGCTCCCGACTCCCCAACCACAAACCCTCACCTCAGCTACCAACCATCCAAGCTCCTGGTGCCCTGGCCACAGACTTACCATCCAGTCCCAGCCATCCGAGCTTCTGATGCCTTGGACAACACAGGTTCTTACTGCGATTAAAAGTAGTATCTGTGTAAAAGTTGACCCCTGAAATTTAACCCAAAAAGTTGGTCCCCAAACTTGACTATTACATGAGTATATATGGTATCTCATAGCTAGCAATAAACTTAGCAGCTCAGATCATCTG
This sequence comes from Narcine bancroftii, assembly GCF_036971445.1. Taxonomy (NCBI): domain Eukaryota; kingdom Metazoa; phylum Chordata; class Chondrichthyes; order Torpediniformes; family Narcinidae; genus Narcine; species Narcine bancroftii. Next base: position 97,582,958 of record NC_091472.1, read on the forward strand.
TCTGTTAACAAACTTCTGTTTGACTGTGACAGTATCCCATATTGAGTCCATGCTACAGTCATAAATGATATCTACTCTAATGAAGTGCTTTGAGAGGTTGGTTATAGGCAGATTAACTCTTATCTCAGAAAGGACCTGGTCCCACTTCAATTTATCTACCATCACAGTGGATCAACTGCAGATTCCATCTTCCTAGACCAAAGGATCACCTTTGTCAGGCTGTGGTTCAAGACTGCAGCTCAGTGATCAACACCACCACACCAGTAAAACGTGACCAAGTTAAAGTACCTGGGGCTCTGTTCATCCCTCTGCAAATGGATCCTTGACTTGCTCATCAGCAGTCCCCAATCAGTGGAAATTGGTTCCTCCATACTGACCATCAACAAGGCTGCATGCTTAGTCCTCTACTCTCCTCCCTGTGCAGTCTTGACTACATGGCTATGTTTGGCTCCAATGCAGTCCACAAATTCGTTTGCCAAATGATGAAAATAATGCATCAGAATACAGAATGAAGACCAAGAGGCTAATTCTTGATTTTAGGAAGGAGCGGCCAAGAGACCACACACCTTGATTGGTAGGAGATAGAGAGTATTATAACCTTCAAGTTCCTGGGAGTCCATATTTCAGAAGAGCCTGAAGCCAGCATGTTGAGGCAACTGAAGAAGGCACACCAATACTTTTACTTCCTAAGGGATCTGAAGAGAATCGGTATGTCATCTTATACTCTATCAAACTTCTTCAGGTGCACTGTACAAAGTATACTGACTGGTTGCATCACAGCCTGGTTTGGGAATGTGAATGGCCAAGAATGCAGAAAGCTCTAGAAGGGAGCAAACACAGGCAGATTCATAAGTTACATCATTGCCTCAAGAAGGCAGCCAACATCATAAAGCCTTCATCACCCTGAGCACAACCTCTTCTTTTACTTGGGCAGAAGGTACAGAAGCCTGAAAACCAGCACCTCAAGAATAGTTTATTTCCAACAATTTTCAGACTCTTCAGATCCCTCCCTCTACCTGTTTTACACTAATTATGGACTGGTATGACAGCACAAAAGGACTGTCTGCATTATTGCATGTCACTTTTTTCACTAGTATTATTCTGAATATATGTTTTCCATCTATGTTACGTATTTATTATTTTAATATAATTAGTTTACTGCTATTGTTTTTTTTACCTGTTTGGCTGCAGCAAGTAAATTTTGCTGCAGATGTACATTGTACAATATGTATGACAATAAAATCATTATGAAATGTAATAACTTTCTATATTAGTTAATTTCTCCTATTATTTTCCCTTTTGTTATATCAGTAGTGGTCTTAAATTTTCTAATTTTACTGACCCACTGATTAGAGGAAATATTTTCCTTCTCAAAAGATCCTTCAAAGTTTCTAATTAAGATTTGTTCATGAGTTGATTTCATAACTTTACACTTTGAAGGAGAAGCAAACTTTAAAGTATATATTTAAAGTATTTTTTTTTTCTGGTAAAACATTGTGTGAAGCAGAGTTGTAAGAATCTAGCTTTGATATCCTAACTTGTACATCCTTGCTCTTTTCACCATAGAGTCATTATTTAACCATTGTGATATTTCAGTGTCTCTCTTTAATGCCAATTCATATTTTAACTTTTGGCTTTGTGCAATGCTGCCAATATCCAGAAAAGAGAATGGTTTATTATTCATCTATTAAGTCCAACAATTTTTTGATCTTTTCTGGATATTAGAGACATATCAGCATTCTAGAGGTTAATATTATAATATGAATTACATTTTTCAGCTCTGATCCTGGAATACTATGTAGAGGTTTGGTCTCCTTATCCAATCATTAATGTGTTTGTAATAGGGAGCATGCAATGGAGATTCACGAGACTGATTCTAGGGACAGCAAGTTTACCACAACAGCAAGAAGAATGGGACAGCATTCTCTAGATTTTAGATGAAAGAACAGTAACAAAAGTTTGAACATCTTATTGTCAAATTCTTTAAAAGCTTGAGAATACAGCTTTTCATTATGCCATTAACTCACTACAAGAAGTCATTATGCTTTTGCTGGTTTACAACCCTATTGGAGCTCTGTCATGAGAGGAGGTAATCTGGTGGACAGAGAAAAAGATTCAAAGATGTACTTAAAGCTTTCTTGAAGTGCAAAAAGCCCACTAACTTCTGGGACTCTGGCCTGTGACTGCTCAAAGTGGAAGAAGAGGATAGGGATGGTATTGGGAACATGCTTCAGGATCATACATTAGGTTTCAAGATGTGGAGTCAGGAGCACGTCAATGCAGGCCTTATCAACCACTACCTGGCCCTTCTGTAGAAGACTCTGTTTCCCACATTGGCCTCATTAGCCATCTCAGAACCAGCAGAACAGGAGTGGAAGGAGTTCATCCTCCATCCTGTCGGAATTACAAGAAGAAATTACAATAAGCAAAAGGTTGTCTTGTTCTCTCTTGTGTTTTGTTGTAGTGGCAACATTTTAAGATTAAGATTCAATTTATTGTCATGTAATAAAAAGAGTAATATCACGTAAAGTTGCTTTTGTCTGCTGAATGGCAGACAGATTCACCATTGGTAGAAATTGCCTGAAGCGCCTCTTAAGCCTCTTTCAGGTGGCCAGAATACCCGACTGTAAAGCCATCTATTCTACCTCAGTGCAGCTGTCGGGTGGCCACCTGAAAGTGGAGAACCCGGCCCTGAGGAGCACTTACCTAACCCTCCTCGGGCAGGTATATTCTCCAGCTTGGAGCGCCCCTCGTTGCACCTCAACACAGCATCGTGAATGCAGCACAAGACACAATCCTTTTAAGATATTTAATAAAACATTTAATATCCTATTAAATATTATTTCTTTCACCATCAGGTAGGTAACAATTTAACAACAACGCCTTAAGCTTACTTAGTGACTTTAACGTCGCAAAGTGTTTATTTAGTTTTTTTAAAAAACTACTTTGGGGCATTAGATTACATAACCAAAAGCACTGTAAAAAATAGTACATTGCTTCCAAAACTCAGAACCTTGACAGCTGAAGGCAGGGCTGCCAAAGTTGGCACAATTAAATGCTGACATAAATAAGAGGACAAAATTAAAGGTCTGAAGATATCTCAAAAGAGATATAGGGCTTGGAGAGGGGAAGGGAACACAGTAGTGACTACGGCCAAAGTCCACAGGAGCTGCGTTTGCTTGGGTGTGGCTCTCCTTCAGCCGGCACGTTCAGGTGACAGAAAGGTGTCTTCTCCGCGGCCACATGAACGTCCCAGCTGCACTTCCTCCAGCCGCGTCTTCCGGCGCATTATCTACGTCCGAGCACCTGAAAGCGGCTTTAGAGTCAGAGAAAGAGAAGCAAAAGAGAGTCCGCCCTGCCCTGCCCTCCCCCCGCGGAGTCACCAAGTGTCTGTTGATTCACCTTCAGTGCTCCCGCAGCTACACAAAGTTCAGTCCATGCTATTGGCAACCCAAGCTCCAGGTTCGAACTTCCAATACCATTAGGAGCCCTCTGCGCTCTATCGCATCCCGGTTCCAGTGCGGTATCACTTCAGCCATTTTTGAGCCAGTCTCCAGCAGTCTACAGCCTGGTGCGAATTCATTGACTGCAGTATCCAGCAGCCCATAGCCTCTGTGAGTTCTTTGCTTCGTGTTACCAGCAGCCCTCCCTGCCTGTGTGGGTCCCTTCAGCCGCAGAACCCCTCACTGGCCCGCTGTAGTGGTCACCGTCCTGTGGATCGTCTCCTCTACTTATCCTTCTCAGATGGCGGGGGTGGGGGGGGGGGGGGGGCATGTGGTGCCTTGGGCCAATCCTCCACTTCCCTGGAGTCTGCAACCCTCATGTCTGCTGCTGATCATAGGTGCCCCCATCTTGGGTCCAGACCCTGCGGTCACAGGATTTTAAATAAAACTACCATCAGCTCCTTTTAATGGGCCTTTCAAAGTCTGTACTGAGCTGACGGCAGTCAAACTGGCCGGTTGGACCCCACGGGAGTGCTGTGTCTCCACTCCCTGCTCTCTGTGGGTCTACACCAGCGGTAACGTGCCATTATAGCAGCTCCAGCAGCACCACCTTTTTTTTTTAGAAAGTTCTCCCAAGATTCTGATGAAAACAAAAAGTGAATATATTGTGCAATTGGGCAGGGTATTGTTTCAATTTTACAAAGGTGCTTTATTTTTAAAAATTAAACTGCAACTTATATTGTCTGTTTGTTTGATAGGTCACTCAAGGTATTTCTGATACGGTGCAATCTCCACGCAAAATTCCAGAAGGGAGACAAAGTACCCTAAATATAGGCAGCAAGGTAAGGAACTGGAGATTGCTGTGTCTATTTCTTTGTTGTGGGAAATCATTAAATTCATAGTTTCTGTTAGCAACTATCATGTGTAAAATAGTTTAATGGGAACTAGTTGCAGTAGTTGTATCTGCACATTGCTGTACTTCTTTTGCTTGAATAGAATATGTATGGCATAATGTCTTTAAATTACGTTTAAACTTTGTGATCTGACTACTCCCATGGTCCAGCATGTTTTAAATCTGTAGCACGCATCTGTACTAATTAACTTATTCTGACTAAGATCTGTACCAATCTGTAGCTAGTTGACCTATAAGTGCAGCTTTTGTTGTCTCAACCAACAGTATTTCAAACTGAGTGAAACTTTGGATAGTGGAAAGTTCTCAGAACCTTTGTGTAACCCAGAGGTGTCTGATAGAACAGTGTTAACAGTCCTCTGCACAGAGAAAGATTGATGGCCATTTTCTGTGATTTGGCACCACTTAGATCCAAAGGGTGGGGGATTTTGTGAATTGGGGTTTAAAATGGGAATATTAAATGGTTTGGCTTCTGATGAAACTCTCGAGCAGTGGTTCTCAACGTTTTTCTTTCCACTCACATACCACTTCAGGTATTCACTATGCCATAAATGCTCTATGAATAGTGAGGGATTGCTTAAAGTGGTATGTATGTGGGTGGAAAGAAAAAGTTTGAAAACTTTTAATCATTCCTAATTGTCTTGTTATGAGTATGATTTCATAACTTCAAAGGAAATGGGCCAATGACAATTTTTCTCAAGCAACATATTTCACTAACAATTGAGTCTAGAGCAGTGATTCTCAACCTTCCCTTCCCATTCACATACTACCTTAAGCAATCCCTTACTAATTACAGAGCACCGATGGCATAGGGATTGCTTAAGGTGGTGAGTGAGTGGAAAGAAAAAGGTTGAAAACCACTGCTCTAGAGTGCAACTGACTCCATGGAATTAAGTTAATTGATTCAGAGTTCAGAATTGCAGGGTTTAAACTGGAAGAATTAAATTTTTAATTATTAATTGTTATTTTTCTCTCATTTATTTCCTTCAAATTATTTGGATTGTTTCTTTCACTATCTCAATAAAATGATTGAATTGTCAAGAAGACTGCAGATTTTTTTTGATATTTGAAACCAAAAAAGTAATTCACAGATTTGAGTTCTTCAATAATGAAACATCAGCAATAAAATGGGAGGAAATTTCAAGGTTTGGAAGCTGAATTAACAAATTATTTTAATTGATTTTTGAATTGAAGATGCAATTGTATAAATGATTAAACAGCACAGCCCAGTTAGAATTCAAAACTGGTTAACTTCTTAAGCTCATTGTTCATTAATATACTTTTAAACAGCTGCTGTAACAATATAACAAGATTTACCGCATCTTACATGCCACTTGCTTGCTTTAAAACCTTGCTATTTGTTTTAGTGATTTAATGTTGCAAAATCTTCAAGCTGGCTTTCTTACTGATATGCACCTGACTGAAACACTTCTCTCAAATCTGTTGCATTCAAGCTACATAAAGCTTATCTCCGGACAGAAAGGCTTTCGACAAACCCCTTCATTCTCTTTATAACTTGCTTTCTCAGTACTTTCCACTGGGTGGTGGTAGTTTCTTCTGCAAGTCTTCTGTACCGAGCTGTATCAAACATGAGGCATGATATACATCTTATGATCCATCCTGCTGGCTGACCTGAAAAGGAGAGCCATTTTGTTATTAGAGTTGTAGTCCATTATTTTTAATATTCCAGCTCAACAACCAAAATCAGTTCACCAGTTAGTGTTAAACTTCCAAATGGAAGACAATTTAGTACTCTTCATCCCCAACCTGACTGACCTTTGCATTTTCCTTCCAGAACTATATTATCAGTCTTCATGTTGTCAAGCCTCAGAATACAAAAATTATCCCCAGGAGTGTTTATGTATTATGGAGTGATAAATGAAGTTTATTGCCATATACTTAAGCACAATGTGCAGATTGCTGCAGCTTCCCTGGTACATAAAACACAATAACAACTGTTTAAATATAATTAATGCACAAGAAGAAAGAAAAGATGATAAATATTCACAATCTGCTATGTATTTGGTGATTTTGGATTAATATTAAGGGTTGGGGAGTATAGGGAGGTTCAGGAGCCCAATAACAAATGCACATAAAAAAGTGGTGTAGCTTGTGGCTTTGATTACATCTAATTATTGCTGCATCACATTTTATTTTTGTTTTGATTGATTATCTGATAGCAGCTAGACCACTGTATATTCTCACAACTGGCATTTCAGATATATATGGGGAAATGCAAGGCTTCTTGCCATGCTTGGGTCAGGCATGAAGAATATCTAGTTTTCTAAGGTTTTCATGAGCTATAAGTGTCTGTTGAATTTTGCTGACAGGATTAAATTTCACAAACAGAAGATTTGGTATGGTCGAATGTACCAAGATGTAGTGATAAAGTTTGTTGTCTGCAAAAGTTATAGTTGTACGATTTTTAAAAATCTATTAATTTAACATTGGATATTTTAAATTCATATTTATTGTCAAGTATCGAAAATGCAATGAGAGAGGTTGTCTTGCAGACCAGTGGACATCTTTCTATAGTACAAGTAAGAAATAATACAAAAGACCATTACACATAGGAGCAGAAAGACTATTTAGCTCATCGAATTTGCTCTGCCATTTTTAATCATGAGCTGATCCATTTTCCCACTCAGCCCTATTAATCAGCCTTCTCCCCGTAACTTTTGATGTCCTGGCTAATCAAGAAACTCTCAATCTCTGCCTTGAATAGACCCAATGACTTGGCCTCCACAACCATCCTCTGGCTAAAGAAAGCATCTCTGTTCTAAGTGGACACCTTCAATCCTGAAGTTGTGCCCTCTTGTCCTAGACTCTCCCACCATTGGAACTAACCTTTCTTCATCTACTCTGACCATGCCCTTCAACATTCAAAATGTTTAAGTGAGATCCCCTTCATCCTCCTAAATTCCAAAGATTACAGGCCAAGAGCTGACAAATGCTTCTCATATGATAATCCCATTTATTCCCTGAATTATCCTTGTGAACCTCCTCTGAACCCTCTCCAACGTCTGCACATTCTTTCTTAAATAAGGATCTCAAAACTGCTCACAATTCTCAAAGTGTGGTCTCACTAGTCCCAAACATTTCAGCAAGTTTTTAACATTGATCTTAAATGTAACAGTACGGAAAAGTTAAATACTCTTTTGTGACCAAGGCTCAGTGTTAACAACAGGTTGATGTCAGGAAGAAAGGTGTTGCAAGAATAAATCATTGCAATTAAGTAAAGGAATATGTTATTCCTTTCCCATATGTGTCAAGCAAGCTTGGTTGAATTGAATTGTTTATTGTCAAATATAACCCCAAAGACACAGTGGAAAAACTGCTTTGTGTGCTGTTCAGGCAAGTCAACCCATACTGAAGCACTGCAGGTAATCTTACAGAGAGAAAAATGTTCAATAAAAAGTGTGCAAATCATTATCATTTTAGCATTGCTATTTCTACTGGAGAAAGAAAAATTGAACATTTGCAGATCTCGCTGGCCCTCCCCTCTGTGTTAGATCACCAGGAACACGGGAACACCTACATCAGGCTACAGCTCAATGTTCAATACATACAAGCAAAAGATGATCAAACTAAAGAACCTGGGAATATGTCCGTCCTTTTACAACTGGATCCTCGACTTTCTCATTGGTAGATCCCAGTTAGTGCAAATTGCAATGTCGCCTTCTCCATGCTAACTTTCAGCACAGGGGCATCCCAAGGCTATGTGCTTTGTCTCCTGCTCTATTCTTAACATCATCAAGACCAAGAACCTTGTATTTGATTTCAGGATGAGGGACCACACACCTGCCCACATTGATGAGTAGGAGATGGAGAAGATTAGAACCTTCAATTTTGAAGACACACCAATACAATACCTCTACTTTCTAAGGAGTGTGAAGAGATTCAGTACATCATCAAATACTCCCAAACTTCTATAGGTACACTATGGTAAGTATATCGACTGGTTGTATCATCACCTGATTTGGTCATTCGACTGCCCAGGAATACAGAAGGCTCCAGTGGATAACAAATATAGCCAGGTTCATCACAAGCTTCAACATCCCATCAATTGAAGACTTAGATGTGAGAACCCTCATCACTCTGGTCACAACCTCTTCTCACTGCTACCTTTGGGCTGAAGCCTGAAGAACAGTATCTCTAGGTTCAAGATCAGTTTATTTTCCAACATCAGTCTCTTGAACCTACCCTTGTTGCAGGGCATCAGTAATAGGGAGAACACCCCCTTTTGAGAAGAGGAGGAAACGACCCCAAAAACGGTGATCATGGTGGCGGACCAGCGAGGGACTCTGTGGCTAAAGAACACACACAGGTGGTACGCTGCTGGCGACTTAAAGCCAAAGGACTCACATCAGGCACTGGAGAGTGGCTCAGGGGGATCAGGTATCAGAACTGGAATTCAACAGGGTGCTAAGGGACAAGAAAGGCTTACAAAGGGCACTGAAGGCTTTCTCATCTTGTTGGAGGTTTGGATCTGGGCTCAGGTTGCCAATTGTTTGACTTGAGGCTGCAGGAGCACTGGAGGCAAATCCACTCAGTGAATCTGAGGGGACTATCTTTTACTTCTCTTTCTCTAAGCTCTTTCAGTTGGCCAAAATACTCCGATGTAAAGCTGCATATCCTACCTGTATGCAGCTGTCTGGGTACCCACCTGAAAGAGCGGGACATCCCTCAGAGGCGCACTCAGCAACCCTCCTCCGGGAGTGATTATCTCCGGATTGGCGAAGTCCCCCGTCACACCTGAATGCAGCTGCCTAAAAGTAGCTGCTAAGGGGTGGGTTGATGACAATCAGGCGACAACCCCCCCTCCCCACGCCTGACAGCCCCCCTCCCCTGCCCCGACATCCCGCGCTGGCTGCCCCTGACCCAATGTCGCCTGCTGACGAGCCGGAGTGCGCTTCGAGGCACCTCTAGTGCAGCTGTCCTTTTCAGGTGGACAGCGCAGCGTTTTCAGGGTTGCCACCTGAATGATGATTCCACAGCTCTGAATCCACTTCTGCAGGCGCATTCTTGGCAAAGAATGCACCTGAAAGTGGCTTCTGACTAAGAGGCATCCTTACATGCAAATGATGAATCTTTGTCTGCCAAATGGCAGACTAAAGGCATTTACATGACAATAAATAAAATTAAGGATCTGAGTTGTATGAATGTTAGAGATAAACTGTTAATCTGGTCACAGAAGAATCTTTCTTACTCTACTCAATATTTTGTGACAAGTAAACTTAAAACTGAAATAAAAATTAAACTGCATTTGGGATTGACCACTGTTTTCAGGAAGGGAGAGCCATAAGGAGAGACCCTATAGAAGGTGAATACTGCAGATGAGAATAATAATCATTGGAAATTTCAATACAGAAGACTGAACTTCATCTTGAGGTCAAATATTTGGTCAGGATTAGGAACTATTTGGTGTGGTTTAACCTACGTTCGGTTATGTCACAAGTTTCAAGTATTCTGGTTCAGGATGACTGTTTTGGCAGAAAAGGATGGAGTCAATGGTGAGGAACCAGAGATTCATCAATGTGTCCACATTTAGAGATTCTTTTCATTGACTTTCCAAATTTATCTTCTTGCATTCCTGAGAAGGACGAAGAGGTTAGTTTTACATTCTATTTTGCCTTCCTTTTCTGCACTTTAGAAACTGAATATATCCACCAATGTGGACACATTTTAAACTGAAAATGCTCTTAATATTTTAGTAAGTGTTCTTACCCCCATGATATTTTCATTTGTATTCTATTTTAATACATATTAATTCCTGAATCATCTCAGATCTGGTAAAATAATGTAGCTAAATATGGATTCTGAGAATCAGAAACCCACAGGTTCTGGGAATCTAAAATAAAAACCAAATAAGCTAAAAATATTTTGCAGTGCAGGCAGCATCTCTGGAAAAGTAAATTAATGATTTATAGAGTTTGTCACTTTGCAATCAATTCTGCATGGCATTTAAAGTATAAATACTAGATTCACAATTCAAACCCTCATTTAAATGCTCTCTCTTGCCTGGTGGTATTAATTCAAGTAACTTCCATGTGAATCCACTTAATAGAAAGAAATATCAATGAGGTGCAAATAAAATGCCAAAGACTTCAACTTTCCACTGATTACTTAAAGTTACTGGTTCCGTGCGAGATGTAGTATGAGTTATATGATTTTTTTTTATGTTCATGTTCAGATACCTAGATACAAAGGAACTGGTAAAGTTAAAGAGAACGGGGAGAAAGCTGGTGAGAAGGTAACTGCATGATGCCACAAATTGGTGATGGTGCAAGCATTGCCCTTAACACAGACCCGGCACATTGATTCCCAAAGGATATTGCAAAGTCTAAAATTTACACAGCTCTGCAGGCTTTTGGCTAAGGATTTTGGAAATCCCAAAAATTCCGTCGTGATAGGCACATCTTAGAAGTGAAGAGTTTTCCTGTCTGTAGTTTATTTGTGCTATACATTATTTTAATATTTAGTTATTGCACCATCATTGATTTGTGAAAATATTAATCACTTGCTTTTTCTGTAGTAACACTTTATTTTAAATTTAGACACAGTAACAGACCCTTTGGCCCATGAGCCCTTGCTGCTCAAATACCCTAATTAACCCACAACCCCTGAATATTTTGAAGGATAGGAGGAAACTGGAACATGCAGAGAAAATCCACACAGACAGGGAGAACATATGGATAGCACTGGATTTTAACCTGGGTCACTCAGCATTGTGCTAACTGCTACGCTAGCCATGCCTTTATAATGCCTTAAAAATGACACTGTCCTTTAAATTCCTCACAAAATTTAGCATTTTTCTAGTTATATATTTGGTTTGTGGGTGAGTTACTGAGTTACTTTCACCTGTTATGTTTAACTTCTGTGCCATTTTAATATTGTGTGCTATATCTGTGCCAATGGTTAATGCATACTGTAAATAAATGGCAAACTATTGATGATTATGCCTAGTTTAACATTGCTTCTTCCCCTCTAATTTTGTAGATATTTTGTCTGCCTTGGCATTTCTAATATTTAATCATGTTAAGAAAATTATAAATGTAATGGTGCTTCTTGACTGACAAGGAGGTCAGTTGATGTAAATGTTCCTGACAAATGCAATTGCACATTAGATTGAAGGAGCTAGAAGTATTGCTTTAGTTATGTAGAGTAGAAAGCTAAATGATGAAAGTAAGATGCTTAATGTGCTATTGTACTCCTTTCTCACTTAGGTAGATCTTTATGTTGAGGCAATGCAGCCACAAGCTGCTTTCAGCCATAATAATTAAGAGTTGATCTTTATTTTTAACTCACAATTGCTCTAAAATTTGTAATTGGTGATTTCAAGGAAAATTGACCATTTAGATCAGTGGTTTTCAAACTTTTTCTTTCCACCAACATTCCACTTTAAGTAATCCCTATGCCGTAAGTGCTCTGCAATTAGTAAGGGATTACTTAGGGTGAATGTGAGTGGAAATAAAAAGTTTGAAAACCACTGTTTTAATCGTACTTAATTGACTCATTATGTTCACGGTTTCATAACGCCAAAGGAAATGGGCCAATGACAATTTTTCTCAAGCAAAACATTTCAGTAACAATTGGGTCAATAGCAATGGTTCTCAACCTTTTATCTCACTCACATACCACCTGAAGCAATCCCTTACTAACCAGAGAGCACCGATGGTATAGGGAATACTTAAGGTGGTATCTGAGTGGAAATAAAAAGTTTGAAAACCACTGATTTAGATGGTTATAATCCTATTAATTTGTGGATTATTTTAATTCAGTCTTGTTCATTGTTCAATCCTTCAAAATTCAATCCATAAAGCCTTAAGATCAGTAGGTTGTATAAAAATATATTCATGTATTTACTGTAATTCTTTCTGTACATGTATATATTAATGCTAGAGCAAAGTTAAAATGGATAAAGCTCTCTTCTTTCTGGATCTAACGGTATCCGAAGAAATGCTTTTTTGTCCAGTTGTACAGTTAAATGATCATATACTCAAACTATTTATAGCAATAATCTAATATTTAGATTGTTTATACTTTTCAATTTATCTATTAAAGCATTTTCTCATTATTTCACATTGATTAATTTCATCTGTTCATGGCAATATTTTAAAAATAATGTTCAATTTGATTTGATCAATGTTTAGTTAGTTTTAAAAATATAACTCTTGTATTTGCATTTCCAAAGGTTGTTGACACCAATCTTGGAGATACCAGTGTAGCCATGGGTGACATTAAAGCCATAGCTAATCAGTCTTCAGGTGTACCAAAACAAGATTTGTTGTCTAACATGTCTACCAGCCTCCCGGAGAAAGATGAGAAGATATATTTTGGTGAAGATGATGATTCATTCTTTGATGACCCATTGCCTGAACAAATGAAAACCTATGGATGGTAAGGGAAGAAATATGTATATTAAGTATGACAAAATGTAATTTAGTTAGTGTAATCAAAATGTCCCCTGACACTGTGGAAAATCATCAGACAAAGTCTGTCAGTAACCCATGTAAAGAACTAATAGGATTGGTGTCCAAAATAGATGGGTTAAAGGGGATGATTTTGAGGAGCTTATTAAAGGAGGGGTAATAACAGACAGAGATGTTAGGAAGAGAATTCTAAAACTTTGGATGTGGGCATCTGATACACACCATCAAAAGATGTGAGATGTGGTGTAGGTGATAATGATGATGTATAGGCCAGAACCAGAGTGCAGAGAAGTACAAGATGTACTGAATAGTGGGTATGGCTAAAGAAGAATGTAAAGAGGAAAGACCATGGAAAGCTTTGACTGCAAAATTTCTCATTTTTAATCTGAGGCATTATCAGGTCACAAGAAAGTGTAAATCTGTGAGTATTAGGGGTGATGGCTCAATGGAACTGGTTGTGTGTCAATAATCTCAGGAATGGGTTGTAACATAATTGGGTGATGACATTTCTGACCTTGGTATTACTAATTTGGTAAGAGAAAAGAAACAAAATATCATCATAAAACTTTTGTTTTGAATCAGAATTTATTGTCATGAACAAGTCATGAAATTTGGTGTTTTGCAGCCATGTCATAGTGCAAACATCCATATTATAACCATCTTACGGTATCTATGGTTAATTGATCATTCAGGAATCTGATGGCAGCGGAAAGAAGCTGTCCTTGTGCTGTTGAGTGCTCATCTTTAGGCTCCTGTACCTTTTTCCCCAATGGTAGCAGAGTGAAGAGGGCATGGCCTGGGTGGTGGGGGTCTTTGAAGATAGAGGCTGCTTTATTAAGATACCATCTCATGTAGATGTCCTCGATGGAGTGAAGTCTGGTGCCTGTGATATTGCAGGCCGAGTTAACAACCCTCTGGAGTTTATTCTTGTCCTGAAAGTTGGTGCCTCCGTACCAGGCAGTGATGCAACCAGCCACAATGCTTTCTTCAGTACAGCTGTAGAAGTTTACGAGTCCCCTTGGTGACAGAACAAATCTCCTCAGACACCTTTTGCACTGTTTTGCTGTTGTATTCATCAAACTTCATTTGAACAGGTTTGCAGCATAGTTACAAGAAATTAGCTTGTGTGAAGTCTCCAGAGTTTTGCCCCTTGAATACATTTAATATTACAACTCAAATTCTCTGCTTGGTTAATACAGAAACAAATGGGACATGGTGCCCTGAAACATCAACTTAGTCTTACTTTCTTCACCAATGTTGCATATCTTTTTAATTTTTTCGGGAGTCCATCAGCCTTTAATTAGATCGCCCAAGTTCTCAAAAGGATTAATGAAATAACTCATCCTGTTCCTCTCACATGGTGAATATTGCAAATGCATCAGTGTTCCCTCCTTATATTCACAGATCACAAGAAAAAGGAACAGAAGCAGGCCATTTGGTCCATTGAGTCTGGTTCGTAAAACCTCCCTGAGTTAAATTGTTCTCGCATCTAGTTCCAAGTTCTGGCCTTGTCCCCATATCCCATGATACCCTGTCTAATTAGATACCTATCAATTTCCCCTTTAAATTCCCCCAATGATCCTGCGTCCACAGCTGTCTGTGGCAATGAATTCTACAAATCCACTACACCCTCTGGCTAAAAAAATTTCTCCTTATCTCTCTTGTAAATTGGTATTTTTTTTTAATTCTAAGACTGTGCTCTCTTGTCCTGGAATCACCCAGCAGGGGAAACATTTTATTTATATCCACTCTGTCCAATCCATTCATTATTCAAAATGTTTCTACGAGATCCCCTCTCATTCTTCTATATTCTAATTAATAGAGTCCAAGAGCTGTTAAGCATTCCTCATTTGTTAGCCTTCTCATTCCTGGAATCATTCCGGTAAACCTGGTATTCTTTAGACATTGTTGGAACCAGCAAATGTTACCCACTATATCTGCCTTGTCCTACAATCTGAAGTTGTGGGCCACAGGGAGCATGAATTTTTCCTTTAGGCCTGATGAGTTAACACCAGAAGTTTATATTTATAGCTGCTATCCCCAGTCAGACAATTATATAGCCCTGCAGCTCAACCCTTCTATGCCAATGAAGGTACCCTCATGTTTCATTTGCCTGCAATTGGGCCAAATTCTTATATACATTTCCAATGCATGAACTTGACCAAGTGTCTTTAAATATTGCAGCTGCGTCGGTCTCTGAAACTTCCTCTTGCAGCTTGTTCCATATGCCGCCACACTATGTGTGGTTAAAAACAACACTCAGTTTCTCTTTAAATCTTTCCTCCCTCACCTGGAACCTATAGTTTTAGATTTCCCTAACCATAACCTCATTATGCCTATCGTGGTTTTATAAGGTTGCCCCCTCATCCTCCTTTACTCGAGTCCCAGCCTATCAAGTCTTTCCATTTATCTGCAACCCACCAATCCTTAAAACATTCTTGTGAGTATTTTCTGCATCCTCTGGAGAGAATTGTAAACAATATTCTTGGTCTCACCAACATCCCTGTTCAGCAGCAACATAATGTCCCTTTAGTGGGAAAAATTATTCTAAGAAATTAGCAATAATCACCAGAGATTTTTTGCAGTTAGATGTAGCAATTGACTTCTTTATCACTACCATTTGATCTGAGAGATAGAAGTGGCTTTGGGTTGCATTCTTCAGATAGCAAAAACCACAGCAGCGAGAAAGCATAAGTACCACTTGATTCACATTTGTACAGTAATTTACAAAGTGATGATGGTAAAGAATGAAGTGGAAAGGAATTTCAAAAGAGACAAAATATCTTTTGACTATTTGCTGAAAATTAGGTCAAGCAACTCAAAATAAAAAGGGTGATATTTGAACTCTAAAATCGCTCTTAAAGTGCACATTGGTTTTCAATACTTTTAGGAATTGAAAAAGATTTATTAAACTAAATTGGTAAACTGCAGATACCTCAGGGTACCAATGGACTTATACATGTACAGGTCAAGGAAGACTCATTTAGTGAAAAAATAAGTTGATAACTATTAACTTTTCAGTTTGGTTTAAATAATTTTGTTGAAACTTCTAAGAATTCCCTGATCTTATTACCCCCAAATGATTAATTTTGGGAGTGTTTTGCCTCGATATATCATTTACTAGTTTTCATTATTTTCTGTACTTCCCCTCTTTTGTAAGCAGCACATCTGCTGAAAAACTGTGATACTGATGAGGATCCAGAAAACGTACAGAAATACACATTTGGAAAAAGATGGCACATTTAGCGTAGCAGTTAGCGCAATGCTGTTACAGCTCCTGTGACTGGGATTTCAATTCCGTGCTGTCTGTGCAAGTTTGTAATTTCTTGCTGTGTCTGCGTGGGTTTCCTCCAGGTGCTCTGGTTTCCTCCCACCGTTCAAAAATGAACTGAGAGTTTAGGTCAGTTGGGTATCTCTGAGCGGCAGAGGCTCATGGGCTGAAAGGGCCTGTTACCATGTTGTATGTCTTTAAAAACAAAAAGTGGGGGGAAAAGTTTGAGACTGCTGAGATAATTCAGTGATTTGATGTTAGAGATAATTTCTAACACAAGAAATTATTCTGATGGCTCTAAAAGCTTGTAAATAAAACTTGAAAATTTTTACTTTTAAATGTCAATAACAAAAGTTATTGAAGTGACGCGGTTAGTTAGCATTTAACATTACATTATTATAGCACTGCCTACCCAGATACAAATCCACCACTCACTGTAAGGAGTTTGTACATTCTCCCCGTGATCATATGGATTTACTATGTGCTTCGGTTTCCTCTCAAAGGCATAGTCTTTTTTACTATCAATTTCTTGTAAAATACAATACAAATCAGATATATATCCTTTTTTTTTGGTATTGAAAGTACATATTCTTCAAAACTAGATTCAGGTAATAAAATCATATGTCGACCACATAACTGTTTTACAAAAGATCTTAATTGATAATATACAAATATAGAATTTCCACTAATACCATATTTCCTTTGTAATTCGTCAAAGGAACCCTCAGAAAAATAATCAGATAAATTTTTTTATTCCCTTCTTTTCCCATTGTTTCAAAGTGGCATTGGAGACCGTAAAAGGAATAAGTTGATTATTATATAATGGCAATCTTCCAGAATATATATTTTTAAGTCCCAATTTTTTAAGTTTACTTGTCCATAAATGCTTCAATATTGGCACATCGTAAGTTCGTAGTAAATTTTTATTCCATCGAAACAAAAACTCATGAGGAAATTTTTCTAAAAAATAACCGCCATTTCTATCTTTACCCAACTAGGTGGGTCGTCCATATTCATTAATGCACTAAGAAATTTAAATTGAGCTGCTTCGTAATAATACTGAAAATTCGGTAATCTTAAACCTCCAAATTGAAAATCCCACATCAATTTTCTCTCACAAAGGCATAGGTTAATTAGTCACAGGGGTCGCATAGATTTGTGGGCCTGAAGGCCTGTTACTGTGAGTTAACTTTAAATTAAATTAAAAAGTATTAAGTAGAATCAAACATAATATATTTTGGTAATTTCATGCTTTAAATCAAATGACGATGGAAGAACTGCCGTTATGTATCAAAGTACTTGGAGCTCTATTACTGGGGGGGAAATTGCTTGCTTTTCAGCAAAAATCTGTTTTGTAACCTAAATATCTTTACACCTTTACTGTAACTTGTTTTGCTTGTTGAGTACAAAAATTATTGGCCACTATAATGTATCAATTTATTCTGATACTGAGCGAAAATACAAGCATAATCTGAAATTATTTTTGCATGTAAAAAAGTTCCATGTTTCTTTATTGTCTATTCTTTCATAATGGATGTTAAATTTAAGAGGAATCAAGTACAGAACGTATTTTATTTACTGCAGTGGAGAATGTTGAGATGGTTTGTGACTTGCAGGCAGTTATAATCAAATGTATTTGCTGCCCCAAAACACAAAATGTAGGAGGAACTCTGAGCAAGTCACCATCCATGGAAGGGAATATATAGTCATTGTTTTAGGCTAAAATGCTCATCAGGAAAAGGTAGAAATGAGGAGATACTCAAATACAAGGGTTAGGGAGAAGAACAGGTTGGCAAGTGATAGGTATATACAGGTTAGAGGGGGAAGAAATTGGGGACAAAAAGAAACTAGGAGGAAGTGGCAGAGGAAGATTCACTCTGATTAGGAGGAAGAGGGTGGAGAACTAGAGAAAGGAAGGTATGGGGGATAGAAAGAGAGGACGAGGGAGGGGAAAGAAAAGGATAGGAGGAGGGGGTATAGGGCCATAGAGATGAGAAAGCTAGTGGTGTGGGGTGGGGGTGGTTGGTTCAGAAAACAAAGGGGAAGGGGGTTGCTGGAAATTGGAAAAGTCCATGTTGATGCTTCCTGGTTGGAGACTATTGAGACAATACGAGACATTGTGCCTCCAATTTGCAGGTGGTCCCTACTTGGCAGTACTTGTCCATGGTCAGATGTGTCAGTGTGCAACTGGGAAGAGGAATTGAAGTGGCTGGTCACTGGGAGATCCAGGATCTTGTGGCAGATAGAATGAAGGTGCTCAATGAAATGATTCCCCCAGTCTCCCTGATGTAGGGGAGGCTGCACTGGGAGCATGAGATACAGTAAATGACCCCTACAAATTCACAAGTGAAGAGTGCCTCACTTAGAAAGACTGTTGATGTCCCTGTGGCCAACCACTTCAATTCCATGCCCCATTGCAAGACTGATGTGTCTGCTTGTGGCCTCGTACTGCCGGGTTGTGATTACTTGCAAATTCAAGGAACAATATTCTGCCTTGGCAGTCTCCGACCAGTCAGCATCAATATCGACCTTCAATTTCCATTGAACTCCTCCCCTGTTCTTTCATTATCCTTCATCCCTTTCTCCAGTTCCACAACCTCATCTTCCTTCTCCTATCAGAGAGCCATCTTTTTCAGCCTTCTGCCCCCTCCCCATCATCTCAGCTCCTTTCTCTTCTTCACCCTCCCACCTGTATCCACCTACCAGCTGCTAGCTGGTGCCCCTCCTCTTGCTCTTCCCCCTCTGCTACCTCCCTCCCACCTTCATATTCAGGCATCTACCTTATTTTTGGCACTCCTGAAGAAAGCCTCAGGCCCAAAACATTGACTGGCTTTTGCTTTCCATGGATGCTGCTTGATCTGCTGAGTTTCTTTAACACTTTTGTATAGTGCACTCGGCCGCAGCACCTGCAGGCTTCTTTATCTCTGTCAACAAATTATGCTCTTACAGTCTTTTAGTTTAAGTATCATTGTTTCAGGTAATGGCATTGATCATTCAATTTACTAGATTTAAATTTATCAGCCACTTTAGAGAACTTTGAGCTTTTGCCTCTGAATCGTTCATCCAGGCCTTTTAATTGCTGATCCAGTGAATTAAGTATTTCTGCCAGCTATTCATTTGGAACTATATTGAATCAGATTTCATTTTGATTGAGCCACTATCTTAGATAATGATCCAAACAAGCTACCTATTTTATTTTAAAGATTAGTGTTGAACTTTATTAAGAAATGAACCCATTTAAAATTCTGCATTTCTCATATAATTCTCAAGGCCTGAGTTTCCCCAACACCAATGTCTGAAAAAGTTTTTTTCCCCCATGTATAGGCAGACTGATTTAAAAAGTAAACCTGTGGGTAGCCTTGCATCCCTTTCAGATGCTCCTCCTCTGACAGCAAACTTGGGGACACTGACAGGAGCACCTACATTAAAAGAAGCTGATTTAAAAGGTAAGTTTTAAAAAAATCTTTTACCATCCCTAGCTAAATCATTTTAAGCATTTAGGTTTGCTGTGTTGAGAAAGGTGAACAATTTTTGGGTTAATTTACATCACATCTTATTATGATTCCTTTTATTTATTCCATCAGTCTACAAAATATTTATATCCGGGTTCTGGAGGTGAAATGGAGTATCTCTCTTTACAAATATTTAAAAAGATTGTTCTTTAAAATTGCTACCTCAGTGTTAAAATTTCACTTTTTCCTTCAAACAGTGGGAATAAGTCAGCTAAAAGGGCAGGTTGGTGGAAGTAGTGCCATGGATGAAGTCCTGAAGCTTGTTATATTTGCCTTCTGTCAGGTTAATGAGCTGTTTTTAGTTAAGCATTTAAAAATGCTTTTATTGACTGTTGTGTTTTTATATGGAATTCTTACTCATTTGTTAGTCAGCAATGTACCCAATTTGCCATCATTCATCTGGAATCACTGGGACCTTTTTATTAATTCATTACTGCAATTTTAAAATTTGAGTTTTTTTTTGTCTTTCCTTCTTATTTTATTTGCCAAATTTCTTCAAGTTTATTATTATCTAATTGTACATGAACAATCAGACAAAACAATGTTTCTCCAGCCCACAGTGCACACACATACATGTACAGCACAAAGTAATCACATATATATATGAAAATATAATATCAAATAAATATTTTGGAATAATTTACTGGTTTCATTTAGAAGACTCAAAGTTGCAGGACACAAAGATAGAATTCATCAATCTCACAGTCTGTAGGAAGAAACGATTTCCCAGCCTGGCAATCCTGATTTTCATGTTCCTGGACCTCCTTTCTGATGGTTGTTGGACAAAGATCCTGTGTGAGAGATGGTGGGGAATCCTCCACCACCACCATCTCTCCTTTGAGCCCTATTTAAGCAATGCTCCTGGTGAATGTCATCAATAGAGGAAGGAGAGACCCCAGTAATCTTCTCAGATGTTTTGACGATCCACCCTATTGACTTCCGGTCCAGTGCTTTGCGGCTGCCATACCACAAAATAATGCAGCCAGAGAGGAGACTCTCAATTGTGCTCCTGTAAAATATTGTCAATCGGGGTCCAGTTGCCCTGTCCTCCATAGGAGGTGGAGGCGTTGTGGGTCCAGGATAGGTTGTCCATTATGTTGCACACTGAAAAACTTTGTGATCTTCACTCCTTGATGTAGCCAATTGATACGTAGTGGAGAATGGTTAACCTTCATCTTCCTGATGTCCACAATCATTCTCCTTTGTCTTGTCCATGTTGTCCATGTTAAGACCTGGTTTTATTCCTGCACAATTTGATGAACCTCCCAATCTTTTCTTTTGCTATCTTCCCTGTTATACCCCTGAGTTTTCTTAATTCTTGCATAGATTCATAGTTAAATCCTCATCATTTGGCATTTAATCAACTAGAAACTCAAATAACTTACAAAAAAAATTAAAGTTTTATATAAAAATTTAAAATTGTAAAAGTAAATGTACTCCGAAGCAAAGCACAACCCCTTGGCAGCAAATATGCAGCCAGCAGAGCACCCTGATCATGCCCCATCCGCAGTTGAATAAAGTTACAATAAAGTTGTGTTTGAATGAAATGGCAGCATCCAGGATGAAGAGCTAGCCAATACCACTTGCTGCTGGGTTGAATTCCCCAGAGTTCCCCTATTCCTGCCTTTATTAGCATTAAGTAAATTAGTAAAGCTTTATTGTAAATTTGGGGGAGAGAGGTTAATTATGACGAGGCCACAGTTCGTGCAACACTTACAGCGCCCATGACTGGGATTTCTTTTTGAATATTTAGAATCAACACATATATAACAAAAAAATCATGTATCACATTATTATAAAACTTGATTAAATACATGTTATATAGGGGGAAAATAACTAAACCCACCCACCCAACCCCTACTAAAAAAAATAAATTACTAAAATATTAATAAATATAATTATATATTAAATTGGATTGCCTCAGAAAACATTCAAAGATCCCAAAAACATTTCACAAAAAAAAACCTATTTATTTCTAAGGGAAAGCTTTGCCGATCCAGAAGATTCAAAAGAATTATTTATAATTTCTAAACCAATGTTCAATCTGTTAAAAATGCAGATATCTGCTTCTCAAATTATATGTAATTTTTTTCTAATGGAATACAACTTTGAATATCTGTTTGCCAGCTTCTTAATGTTAATGAAGCATCTGATTTCCAAGTAACAATATATTTTCTTGATATCACCAAAGCTAATTTTACAAATTTCAATTGAAAATCTGATAAATGTAGTTTAGGAGTTATACTTTCAAAATTACCCATCAAAAATAACTGAGTTCAACAGCAAAACAATACCTGTAATCTGTTGTCAAAACTTACTAATAGAAATCCAAAAAGGTTTAACCTTTGAACAAGACCCTGTAGAGTGAATAAATGTTCCACTATCTTCACTACATCTAAAACATTGATCCGATGTACTCAGTTTCCATCTATTCAATTTTTGAGGCGTAATATGTACTGATGTACAAAATTATAATGAAGTAATCTATACCTTGCATTAATTGTATTAAACATAATCTCTTTACATAAATTTTTCCAAATTTGTTAATTTATTGATATTTATAACTTGTCCCCATCTTTCTCTTGGCTTAATTAAACCTAATTTAGGTGCTTTTTCTTGAATCATATATGTTATTGAAATAAACTTTTTAACCATTCCATCAGCAATCAAATGTTCTAAATCTGTAGGATCTTTTAATACCATATCTGGTCCTAATTTCTCTCTTAAATAGGATCTTAATTGAAAATAACAAAAAAGTGTATTACATGGAATATCATACTTAATTTTTAACTGATCAAATGATACCAATTTACCATTTTCACAACAACCCCCTATTTTAGAAATTTCTTTAGTATAACAAATATTTTAAAAAGTATTATCTTTTGAAAAAATTAAAGGGGGATTAATTAATGGTTTTTTTAATGATAAGACCTCCATCATTTTCTAACATTATTCCAAATAGTTACCAAATGTTTCAATAATAGAGCATCTCTATCAATAACCATTAACCCTGGTTCCCATTTATAAATAAATTCCTCAGGTATACTTTTTCTGATCTTATTTAACTCAATCTCTATCCATGATGGTTTAATATTCCCAAATAAAGAAACAAGAAACCTAATTGTGCTGCTCGATAATAAAATTAGATAGTTGTAGTCCACCTAATTCATATTTCGATATTCTTGCCATCTTGCCTTGCCAAAGAAAATTCCTAACTTGTTCATTTGAATCCTGAAAATTTTTTTGGGGTACAGAGATTGGTAAAGTTTGAAATAAATACTGAATTCTTGGAAAAATATTCATTTTGATACAATTAACCCTTCCAATTAAAATTATAGGTAAATTTGGCCATTTTTTATATCTTCATTTATTTTTTTAAATAATGGAGTGTTGCGGTGCACATCCTCATGGCAAACCGGCCCCGCTTGTATCGTCACATGCCAGGGCAGCCATGGGGAAATGGTGTCATCAGAGTTTTCTCTCTGACTCCAGCACACACCCTGGGCAGCGATTATAACGTCACAATGCACCAGACTGAGTTAATGCTGCCCTTAAAGGGGCACGCTGAATTTGAATAAAAACAGTCATTAACAACCCTCAATGTGGTGATTGTGTTTCTTCCACTACTCACACCGCCACAGGAGTATAATTTAATTTATATAAATTTTTCAAATTATTATTTATACATATTCCTAAATATTTAATCCCAGTATCAGTCCACTTAAATTGAATGTCTTTTTGACATTGTGAATAATCACCCTGAACTAATTCATTACCTCACTTTTATCCCAGTTGATTTTATAACCTGAAACTCTTCCATAATCTATCAATTGTTCAGAGAGTCTAGGTAATGATAATTGCGGTTGAGTTAAATATACCAACACATCATCTGTAAATAAATTAATCCTATGCTCGGTTTGATTAACCATAAACCTTTCAATTGTTGGTCCATACAAATCATTTGCCAAAGCAAACAAAACTGGAGATAAAGGACATCCCTGCCTACTTGATCTAGTCAAATTAAATGATTGTGATATCTGTCCATTAGTTATTACTTTATCTTAAGGGTTTTTATAAAGAGCAGTAATCCAATTCACAGAATTAAATCCTAAACCAAATTTACCTAAAACCTTAAATTAAAAATCCCATTCTCATCTAGCTAGCTTTTTCTGCGTCCAATGCAACCACAACACTTAAATCTTTCTTCTTTTGTGCTGAATGAATTTATACTTAATAACCTTACTATATTTTCAGAAGTTTGTCTATTTTTAACAAAACCAGTTTGATCTATATTTATTAATTCATAAAGAAATGCATTTATTCTATTGGCTAATACCTTTGCCACAATTTTATAATCTACATTTAACAACGAAAAAGGTCTATTTTATTCTTGCTTTACAATCATTATTCAAAACTGTTGATTGATTTTGAGCCAAATGCAAAAAGAAATCAATTGTAGAGTATGTATCAAATCTATTAGAATAAAAAGAATAATCTCTAGGATGTTTCCTTCTCCATATATCGATTAAATTTAAATCCTTCATTAAATATAACATAGCTTTAGCTGCCTTAGATGTAACTATCCAAACAAAAATTAAAATCACCTACTAAAATATTTTCATAAACATCTTCCAGATTTAAAAAGGTATCTTGTAAAAATTTTTCATCATCTAAATTTGGTGCATATATATTTAATAAAGTTCATTCCTCTGAAAATATTTGACATTTCTATCTGCAGGATCCATAGTCACACTCTGAACTTTAATAAGTAAATTAAAAAATTAAAATTAAAAAAACGCTACTCCTCTCGCTTTAAAATTGAATGAAGTATAAACTACTTGATCTACTCAATCACTTTACAATTTTAGGTGTTCTTTTTCGGTTAGATGAATCTCTTGTAGAAAAGCAATATCTACTCCCAATTTCTTAATACAAGACAGAATTTTCTTTCCTTTTATTTTCCTGTTAATCCCATTAATATTAAAACTCAATCTTAATTGCTCTATTCATTTTCCCTATTCTTAAAATCCCTTTTCATCACTCCCATCCTGGAAGAATTTCCACGAAATAATTTGGTCCTGAGCGTCATCATCTGCCATCCAACAACATTAAAATAGTTCAGATTAAATACATGTTTGATTATTAAAGAAAAAATGGATAAAAAGGAAAAGAAAAACAAGTTTCTCCCCAACATGTGCAGGAAGAACCAGCACTGCTACTTCCCTCCATTTTACGGGTCTTGACCAAGCCACAAACACACATGTAACTGCCAGAAATCAACTTACCATAAATATTAGTGTATAATGCGACCCTCCTCCCCATTTGAGGGGAAAAAGGGGAAAGATTTTTACCCCCGTGTATAATACAATCCCCCTCCCCTCACCTACCCGCATCACGCTGCCATCTCTCACGACCCCCCCCATCCACCTAAGTCGCGCTGCCAACTACCCCTCGGCTGCCCGAGACACGCTGCCAACTATCACTCACCTGCCCACCGCTCTCCCGCCCGAGTCGCACTGTGAGTTGCAGAAATTTTTACTTTCATGTATAATGCAACACCCCCCCCTTTATTTTTGAGGGGAAAGAGGGGGAAATTTTTTTTTGCATTATACTCGAATATTTATGGTAACACATACTTGACCCCCACACGGGAAAAAAAACCCTTGGTTTAACCAAGGGTTAATTCCATCTAATATAAAAATTCTCTGTCCATCAGATAAAAGAAAGGGAGTAACCCCACCCCCGTGTTTAAATTTATTGTGACAAATCAGTGCCTTCTGAAACTTGAACTTTAGACAAACTGACCATATTCTTCAGCTTGAACAAAATTTGTAAAAATATTCTGTTCTGGTACAAAAGTTTTCAAAGTAGCAGGATAATCTTTATCATACAAAACTGGGTTAAATTCTCTTCTTTTTAATAAAGTTTGGCTCAAATCTGGATAAAAGAAAATCTTATCCCCTTCATAATTCAAAGGTCCATATTCCTTAGCCCTCCTCATCGCCAAACCTTGAAGCTTCTCTCTATTCGCATAGTTCTGAACTCTAACTAGTATAGATCACGGTCCCTGGCTCAGACTTGGCTTTGGTCTTAAAGTTCTGTGGGCTCTTTCAATTAAAGTCTGGTCTTCAAAATGTTCCTCTCCAAATATCTTCAGTATCCATTCTTGAAAAAAAAACGAATCACATCTTCTCCTTCTTTACCTTCGGGTAATCCCATTATTTTAACATTATTTCTTCTGCTATAATTTTCCAGAATATCAACTTCCTCCAACAGTTTTTTATTCATTGAGATCAAACTAGTTGCCATATCTTCTGACATATTAGATCTCTCTTCAATAGACTACACTTCCTCTTGAACACCTTGAACCTTATTTTCCAACTTATTCACTCTTTGTGAATCATTATTCATCATCTTTAATGAATTATCCACTTTTACTGTTAAATCTGTTTTAATTTATTCAGTTCTTCAGACAATTTAAAATTATTTTCCAAAAACAAATTAATTTTTATTTGAAGTTCATCTATTTTTGATTCAATCATTTATTTCCTTCTTAAAAGTCATTTTTTTGCCTCTAGTCTGCTCCTCTTCTGAGCACGACGTTTTTCTTCACTTTGATATTCTTCTGAAGTCTCTTCCACTGGAGTTGTATCCCCGTCATGTTTAGATGTTGAAACGCTGGACTGCTCCTTTAAGATACCTTGAGTTTTTTTTTCAACCTACTACACTGCGCATGCGCATTACAGTTTTAGTTTTTCCTCCGGCGCCATCTTTACAAGTTCACCTGAAAAAGGCTCCGGAGGTAGGTCCCTCTCCCAGGTCCTCACTGGTGGATCCAGAAAGTACCTCAGTGGCCTGCTTCATTGCTAATTTCCATCAGATAAAAGAAAAAAAAAAATCCCAGTTTCTTTTTTCTTCTTTTCAGACTTTTTAGTAGGAGTCAATTTAGGCAGTATTTCCTTCTTAGGTGACATCCTCAATATTTAGTTAGATGTTTTATATTAACATTAAAATAATTTAAAAACTTTTCTAAGTACTTTTTTTTTAAAAAAACTAATCCCACAGGAGTTGTAAAGTTGAGTGTCGTTCCTCGCGGCATCACATGATGTCCCCAGTGACTGGGATTTGAATTTAAATTTTTTAAGTTAAGAGGAATTACTTAATTAAAGTTAACTTTACATAATTAAAGACTACCACATTGATCTTATTTTTTTTTTATAAAACAAATTACATTTTGCAGTCTTTAGTCTTTTTAACATTGTATTCTTAATGCAGATGTACAAGTTAGGCATTTAAGAGCAAGTCTCAGGCAACGAGCAAATTTGCATGTCTGGCATCTGCAATTCCTGTAGGTCCCAGATAATGCAGATTTTAGTGTACATACTCTTCACCCCAACCTGTCCATGTTGAACAAAATGCCTCTCTGAGCTAGTTTTATTCACCTGTGTTTGACTACATATCCCTCTAAACCTTTCTTATCCAGATGCCTTTGTAAACATTGTAATTCTATCTGCCTCTACCATTTACTCTGGTGGCTCATTCCATATAATTACCAGCCTCTGTGTGGGTAAAAAACCTGTTCCTCGATCCCTTTAAACTTTTTTTTTTAAATATTGTATTTACAAATTTTAAACCACAATAATGTATACATTCAATGCAAAAGTTATTTCAAAAAAGTTATACATAAGGTATATAAACTCCCCGCTCCACCTCCCCTCCCTCCAAAGCACCCAAAAATAAAGAAAAAGAAAATAGAGAAAGGACCAGAAAATGCCAAAGGAAGAGGATTTATATCATAAAAGTTACCAAGAAGTGAGGTCTTCAGAGAGTCTTTTTTCTTTGGCTTGGCTTCGCAGACGAAGATTTATGGAGGGGGTAAAAGTCCACGTCAGCTGCAGGCTCGTTTGTGGCTGACAAGTCCGATGCGGGACAGGCAGACACGGTTGCAGCGGCTGCAGGGGAAAATTGGTTGGTTGGGGTTGGGTGTTGGGTTTTTCCTCCTTTGCCTTTTGTCAGTGAGGTGGGCTCTGCGGTCTTCTTCAAAGGAGGTTGCTGCCCGCCAAACTGTGAGGCGCCAAGATGCACGGTTTGAGGCGATATCAGCCCACTGGCAGTGGTCAATGTGGCAGGCACCAAGAGATTTCTTTAGGCAGTCCTTGTACCTTTTCTTTGGTGCACCTCTGTCACGGTGGCCAGTGGAGAGCTCGCCATATAACACAATCTTGGGAAGGCGATGGTCCTCCATTCTGGAGACGTGACCCATCCAGCGCAGCTGGATCTTCAGCAGCGTGGACTCGATGCTGTCGACCTCTGCCATCTCGAGTACTTCGACGTTAGGGATGAAAGCGCTCCAATGGATGTTGAGGATGGAGCGGAGACAACGCTGGTGGAAGCGTTCTAGGAGCCGTAGGTGATGCCGGTAGAGGACCCATGATTCGGAGCCGAACAGGAGTGTGGGTATGACAACGGCTCTGTATACGCTTATCTTTGTGAGGTTTTTCAGTTGGTTGTTTTTCCAGACTCTTTTGTGTAGTCTTCCAAAGGCGCTATTTGCCTTGGCGAGTCTGTTGTCTATCTCGTTGTCGATCCTTGCATCTGATGAAGAAATGGTGCAGCCGAGATAGGTAAACTGGTTGACCGTTTTGAGTTTTGTGTGCCCGATGGAGATGTGGGGGGGCTGGTAGTCATGGTGGGGAGCTGGCTGATGGAGGACCTCAGTTTTCTTCAGGCTGACTTCCAGGCCAAACATTTTGGCAGTTTCCGCAAAGCAGGACGTCAAGCGCTGAAGAGCTGGCTCTGAATGGGCAACTAAAGCGGCATTGTCTGCAAAGAGTAGTTCACGGACAAGTTTCTCTTGTGTCTTGGTGTGAGCTTGCAGGCGCCTCAGATTGAAGAGACTGTCATCCGTGCGGTACCGGATGTAAACAGCGTCTTCATTGTTGGGGTCTTTCATGGCTTGGTTCAGCATCATGCTGAAGAAGATTGAAAAGAGGGTTGGTGCGAGAACACAGCCTTGCTTCACGCCATTGTTAATGGAGAAGGGTTCAGAGAGCTCATTGCTGTATCTGACCCGACCTTGTTGGTTTTCGTGCAGTTGGATAATCATGTTGAGGAACTTTGGGGGACATCCGATGCGCTCTAGTATTTGCCAAAGCCCTTTCCTGCTCACGGTGTCGAAGGCTTTGGTGAGGTCAACAAAGGTGATGTAGAGTCCTTTGTTTTGTTCTCTGCACTTTTCTTGGAGCTGTCTGAGGGCAAAGACCATGTCAGTAGTTCCTCTGTTTGCGCGAAAGCTGCACTGTGATTCTGGGAGAATATTCTCGGTGACACTAGGTATTATTCTATTTAGTAGAATCCTAGCGAAGATTTTGCCTGCAATGGAGAGCAACGTGATTCCCCTGTAGTTTGAGCAGTCTGATTTCTCGCCTTTGTTTTTGTACAGGGTGATGATGGTGGCATCACGAAGATCCTGAGGCAGTTTTCCTTGGTCCCAACAAAGCTTGAAAAACTCATGCAGTTTGGCATGCAGAGTTTTGCCGCCAGCCTTCCAGACCTCTGGGGGGATTCCATCCATACCTGCTGCTTTGCCACTTTTCAGTTGTAAATAATCTTTGTTATACACAGCTACGAAATTCTGCATGCCATCTTTCCATGCCTAAATGACTTCCATAATATTGCTATACATTTCCTAGAAACTGCTAAAGCAATTTAAACAAATTCAGTTTGATACATAGCTGATTTTAATGCAAGTCTTAGAATCTTAATATTAGTCAATAAAAATAACATTGGATCCTGTGGGAACTTAAACCTCCCCCCCCCCCCACCCCCAATAATTTCTTGCCTCACCTCAAACCTATATTCCCTAATTTTAGATTCTTCTACTTTGGGAAAAAGTCTGGGGTCATCTACTGTCACTATTGTCCCTCATAAACGTCTATAAGATCACCACACAGCCTACTTCACTCCAGGGAAAACAGTCGCATCCTATCTGTCCTTATAATTCAAGCTCTCCAGTCCAGACAACATCCTGTGAATCTTTTGTATCCTCTCCATCTTAATCATATATTTCTTCATCTGGTGTGGTGACCAGAACATCTCACACTATTCTAAGTGCCTTCTTATCAGTGTCTCATACAGCTGTAATGTATAACATGAAAGCTAACTCTTACATTCGGTGCTTTGATGGGCTATGGCAAGTCTGCCAATGTTGTCACTTTCAGGAGATTATAGAATTGTACCCCAAGAACTAACTACTTAACAATACTCCCCAGGTCCCAGCCATTCATTTTGTATGCACTGGCCTTGTTCAACTTCCTAGAATGCATCACCTTACACTTGAATGAATTCCCTGGTTTACTTTCAGAGTTGACCTAGATCCTGCATAATAGACCATCTTTTTAGTGTCAACTATATCACCAAATTAGGCATCACTTGCATACTTGTTAATCATGCCAAACATGTTCTCTTCTTAATCATTCAGAAGCCTAATAACCTGAATACACTTGAGATTGTCTGATCTCGGAAGCCAAGTAGTCTCAGGGCTGGTCAGTTCTTGGAGGGGAGACTGCATAGGAACACCAGGTGCTGTAGGTTTCTGAGAGGGGCGCTGAACAAAGTGGCGTCTCTCTGACTGCCTTTCGGTTGACAAAAGTTAAAAGAATTTTATGTATGTTACATTCAAAATATAGTATTACATGACAATAATAGAACTTTTATAATGTTCGGGACAAAGACACTTTTTTCCTTTATTTGCCGCTGTGCTCCACAGATTTAAATTTGTAGTCAAACAATTCATGTGTAATTAAAGTGCACATTCCAGATTTTATTCAAGGTTATTGGTGTATATTTTGGTTTGACCATGTAGAAATTACAGCACTTTTTATACATAGCTCCCTCATTTTAGGGCATCATAATATTTGGCTCTTTGGCTTCACAAGTGTTTTGAGTACTCAGGTATGTTGAATTGCTTCATTGGTGCAGGTATGAGGGAGCTAGGCTTGCTTCTAAGCTTTAGATCATCTTTCAAGTCTGTAGTTGCCATTTTTCAACACGAGAACTGGAGTGTGCCAGTAAAGTCAAAGAAGTAATTATAAGGCTGAAAAACAAGAATAAAGCAGTAAGAGACATTGACCCAACGTTAAGATTACCAAATTCAAGAGTTTGGAATATCATTAAGAAGAAAGAGTGCACTGGTGAGCTCAGTAATCACATAGAGACTGGTATTCCAAGGAAAACCTCCACTGCTAATGTCAGAAAAATTCTCATCATAATGAAGAAAAATCCCCAGATGTATGTCCGACAGATCAGAAACACTCTTCATGAGGCAGGTATGGACATGTCAATGACTACTGTCTGCAGGACACTTCATGAACAGAGGCTACACTGCAAGATGCAAACCGTGGGAAAGGTGATATGCTTTGGATCTTGGGCACTTCTTTTGCACCACCACACTTTGCTCTTACCATCACTTGGATACAGGTTAATCTTGGTCTCATCGGTCCACAAGACTTTTTACTAGAATTCTGCAGGCTCTTTGAAAAACTTCTTGACAAACTGTAATGTGGCCATCCTCTCTGCAGCTAACTAGTGGTTTGCATCTTGCAGTGTAGCCTCTGTATTTCTTTTTCTTGAAGTGTTCTGCTGACAGTAGTCATTAAGACATCCACGCCTGCCTCGTGAAGAGTATTTCTGATCTGTCAGTCATGCATCTGGGGATTTTTCTTCATTATGATAAAATTCTTCTCTCATCAGCAGTGGAGATCTTCCTTTTTAAAAACATACAAACTTTATTTAAAACTATAGCAACATTACAAGGCACAAAACACAGAGCTACCACTAAAAACTACCCTTAACATGTGGCAAAAAAAACATGAGAAGCAGTAATCACTACCGCTTCTCACTACACAGTATTTCGCATCAATTAAACCACAATTTTCATCATCAACCACACACGTGATCCCCTGGGAGTGCAACAGTTCCTGAAACTGCCACAGTCCCCTTGGATACCGCATGTACCCACTCCAACACCACACAGGCCTATGCGCAACCCCAAAAGAGAGTATGGAGGTCTTCCTTGGAAGACCAGTCCTTTTGCAATTACTGAGCTCAGCTTTCTTCTTAAATGATGTTCCAAACAGTTGATTTTGGTCATCCTAAGGTTTGGGCAATATCTCTTTCTGTTTTATTCTTGTTTTTCAGCCTCATAATGGCTTCTTTGTCTTTATTAGCGCAACTACAGAATTGAAAAATTATCAAAAGCTTAGAAGCAAGCCTAGCTTTCTTGTATCTGCACCAATGAAGCAATTCAACATACCTGTACAAGAGTATTGACAAATACCTTTGTATCGAACTGTCCCAAACAGTATGGTGCTCTGAAATGAGGAGACTATGTATTAAAAAAGTATCTTAATTCTACATGGTCAAACAAAAAGGAATACAAATGACCCTGAATAAAATCTGGTATGTGCACTTTAATCAGATGCGAATTGTTTGATAACAAATTTAAAACTGTGGAGCACAGGAGCAAACAAAGGAAAAAAGTGTCTGCCTCCAAAACATAATGCAAGACACCGTACATGATGAATAATAAAGGGCCTAGCACTGATGGTGCGGCACTCCATTGGTTACAGGTCTCCTATTCCATAAACCAATCCTCCACAATACATAATTTTTTTAAAGCAGTTTCTAACATACATTCTTATTTCTGGTCTCTTTGAAACAGGTGACGAGGAAGAAGATTATGATGATGATTTTATAAGGTAAAGGAACTTTGATTATGGAAACATAATTAAAATTTATTTTGATTTTTCAGATGATGAATAAATAGCTTGTCAGTACCAACAGCTTAATTTTTTCAGTTGTTGTGAAAGTTCACACTGTGATTGCTTAGTGCTATGAAGTTTTTATATTAGATTTAAAGTGTAGAGTTCCCTAATGATCCTGTATTAATAAAAAGTATAATAATTCAGAGACCCAGTATGTGATTTGGAAATCTGTTGTAATGATGAGTAAAAAAATTGTTTCAAATGTAAAGTCAAATTATGGAAAAAAACTTTTTTTATTTGAATTTAATTTGCAAGAACTTAATTTATTTATCCTCAAAGGTGATGTTTAGCTGCTGTGTTGAAGTGACACAGTCCTGTGGGTAATTTCCAGAATTAAGTCCCATTGATAATGAACGATTGCTGATGTATTTTTAGGTCAGGATATTATGTGGTTTGTAGCAGAGCCTACAAGTGGTCATGTTCCCATATGCCTTTGACCTTCTTTGGAGCAGAGGTTTGGGAGATGCTATCAGAGTTGCCCAGGCAAATATCTGCAATGCAATTTGTCTGTATGGACCATTAATCTGGCAAATGCTTTGACCGGGATGATGTTGAAACTTGAATGTTGTGGAACTGCATTCATCCAGTAACATGGCAAGTGTTCCATCTTGCTCCTGACTTGTGCCTTGTAGGCAATGGAAAAGGCTTTGGAATGCCATGTAATGAATCATTCACCTTAGAGTGCCCTACCTCTGACTTGCTCTTGGAAATAGGATATTTATATAGCAAATCTATATAATTTTTTTTCTGGTCAACAGTGGTTGTCAGGATATTGATGATGGAGATTCAATGATGTGATCAAACAGTGGTGTTTGTTAGAAAAGGCTAAACTTGACCAGTGAAGACCAGCGAGGAAGAGACATATTAGCCCTTTTTTTAAAAAAAACTGTTTTACAGTTATTGAGCAAAACAAACCCCTAAGTATTGATCAATCAAGTTTATATGCATAAAGTGCTGTAGGTACTTTTTAAATTGGAGAGCTTTAAATGGTGTCTGGTATTTGGAAGACATTCCATAGTTGGAAACCAGGGTTAACTGCAGGACAATGAGATTTCAATATTCACGTTTCTGCTTACTTAACACTCATGGTGAAATAAAGAGAAATGATGGAAATGCTCAACAGTTCAGGCAGCACCAATGGACAACCAAAGAGTTACATTTCAAATTGAAGACTTTTCAACAAACCCTTTGTTTTAAGTTGGAATTGGGAAAAGTTAAGTTCCAGAGTCAGCTCATGGAGGAGAAGAGAACAAGAAGGAATGTCAGTGAAGGAATAGAGATGTGGAGAGAAATAGTGTGATGCACTAGGATGGTGAAGGTGGTTCCTTTAACAGGAGGTGGTGAAGTGACTTGGTGCTTGTCGTGAGTGAGAAGAGGTAGGTCTCAAAAGGCAAGGAGCCTGAACGCAGTTTTTTTTGTAGTGAAGGATTTTATTTACAGAAGGCAAGTGTGGGAAAATGGCAACAGATGCATAACACCACCCCCCCCCCACCCCCACCCACACACACGTTTACAGCAGCTGTGAGAAAGAAATAGCAAGCAATTAATAGTGAACGTGAGGAAAATAGTGTGGGAAGTAAATACACACATACAATTGAAATGATACATACAATGATCAAAGGGGGAAAAATAATCACTAGGATATCCCACCGCCCTTTGACTCAGTGTAGGCTTGGCTCTGCTGCAAGGGACACTAATTAAACACTTCCAACCCTTTTAACAGTGCACATCTTACCAACAGTTTCTCCAGCACCTTTCCACATTTCTAGGCCTGGAATGAAACAGGGTGGTCCCAAGCTGCCAAAGCAAGAGAACAAACAGCACATGCCACCTTTATAGTGCTGGAGGGACAAGCCCACATAATTTCCAGAGGACAATGACTCAGTGCCAGGAGGGTTAATCCAGTTACAACAGCCAATGGCCCAAGGCCAAGTACAGGTAGGCTGGAGAGTGGAGATAATTCACATGGAGCCAATAGCAAGGCGTGGACTAATGGGTGGGGCAGAACCAAACCTTGATTTGCAGCTGGTGTGTCATCCAACTAGGTAGGGGGCAGTGCTGTCACACACAGCCACAATACAGTGAATTTTTCTTGCAGTTGGGATTGAGGGGACCCTTATTTTGACAGTTGAAGTCCGTGTGCCTTTCAGCACTGAAAGGGGGCTTGGTCCTGTATTCCTTCTGGGCAGGCAAAAAAGGTGGTTTTAAAGTCCAAACCATTTGGATCTGCTTTGGTACCTCATTGTGTCAATCACAAGAAACAGTCATAGCAACATGCCTTTAACAGATCCTTGACCCAAATATAATATCACTTCTTTCAATGTGGGTACTTTTGCATTCTCCCTTGGACAGATACACCAAATGCTTGGTGTGAGTTGATATTGCAATTCTACGTTCAACATAGAATTAACTTTCTCAAAAATAATCTGATAAAACAAATTACCTGCTCTTTGCAGAAGGTTCTGGATCTTCATTGAAATGAGAACCAGTGGGTCCTATTTAAAGGGTGGGCATCTTGTCCTGCCAGTAACTACCCATGTAATAAAGTTGAAATAAAACAGGAAATGAGGTAACCAGACAGAATTTTTGCAAAGAGAAAGAGTTAATGTTTCAGATCAAATACCCTTTGTCAGATCTAGGAAGGAAATAAAACAGGTTAGCATTGGGCTGAAGAGAAGGTGAGGAAGGGATGAATAGGGCAAAGCCAATATTTTGATAAGGCAAGAGGTAAGCAGTAAAGAAAGCCATTAGATCAGTAGCAGCTAGGAAGAAACATATTAGCCCTTTTTCCAAAAAAAAAGTGGGGCAAGAATTATTAGAGAGAGAAAACATAGGCAAAGGCAATATAAGAATTGCAAAATGAAGGTTGAGGGACTGTCAAGCTCAGGCTGTGGCTCATGGAGAGAAAAACCA
The DNA here is from genome assembly GCF_036971445.1 of Narcine bancroftii. Lineage (NCBI taxonomy): Eukaryota > Metazoa > Chordata > Chondrichthyes > Torpediniformes > Narcinidae > Narcine > Narcine bancroftii. The sequence goes on from NC_091472.1 coordinate 97,618,263, forward strand.
AGTCAATGTAACAGGCTCAGTCTGATACAGGGAAAAATAAGTTACCTGAAGTAATGGCATTCATTAGAGATTCCAGGAGGCTGAATACGACCACACAAGAGATGAGGTGCTGCTCTCAAACTTATTCTTTATAACAGCACAGAAGGCTATAGACCGATTTCAATAATTAAAATGCCAGGCAACAAGCAGCCCATAGACTTCCTGTGGACTGAATGCATGTGCTCCACAAAGCCAGAGTAAGTGGTAGAGGCAGGCTCCTGGATAGGAAAGGTTCTGCAGTATATGGGTCAATTTGATCAGTGCGTTTTCCTATGTTCTAAATCTATGTTCTCTGGAGCTTGTTAGTAATTTGATTTTTCTTTCCATGGATTCCCTCAGATTTCCAGCATCTGCAGCAATTTTTGTAGTTCATTAACAAAAAGCAAATCTGTAGTTCATTAACAAAAAGCAAATCCACTTGACAGTGTAAAAATGGCTGCAGCTAACCTGTTTTTTTCCCCCCCCATTATTTGCTCGAGCTTTAGGTGATTATTGTTGCGTATAAAGGTCTGTGGTGTCTGTAAAATGTAAATATGCTCTGTCTATCCAAAACTAACTTTAGTAAAAAAATAAATATAACTGAAGATTAATATTGACTCCAATCCATTACAGTATGATGGTTTAAAAAAAAAAATAGGGTCTCATTTTGAAGATGCAAGTGGCTTATAAAAATTGTTATCAAACTTACCTTGGGTCTTTTGGAACAAATGTACAGAAAGAGAGACAGAGGTCAGAGGTTAAAGTGAAGGTTGCATGCTGCACATATTATGAACTAATTGAGTTCACTAATAGTGCTGAAGATCCAGCTGCGCTGGGTGGGTCACGTCTCCAGAATGGAGGACCATCGCCTTCCCAAGATTGTGTTATATGGCGAGCTCTCCACTGGCCACCGTGACAGAGGTGCACCAAAGAAAAGGTACAAGGACTGCCTAAAGAAATCTCTTGGTGCCTGCCACATTGACCACCGCCAGTGGGCTGATATCGCCTCAAACCGTGCATCTTGGCGCCTCACAGTTTGGCGGGCAGCAACCTCCTTTGAAGAAGACCGCAGAGCCCACCTCACTGACAAAAGGCAAAGGAGGAAAAACCCAACACCCAACCCCAACCAACCAATTTTCCCCTGCAGCCGCTGCAACCGTGTCTGCCTGTCCCGCATCGGACTTGTCAGCCACAAACGAGCCTGCAGCTGACGTGGACTTTTACCCCCTCCATAAATCTTCGTCCGCGAAGCCAAGCCAAAGAAAGTTGTTCTGACTGATCCTGAAGGAAAGGGATATGAGATTCTCTTGCTGCTGTTCTTTGGACTTTTGTCATACTCACAAGTTTATAAAAAGGACAAAAGGCATGCTTGAGGGCAGCACAGTGATCATCGCACTATTAGTGAACTCAATTAGTTCATAATATGTGCAGCATGCAACCTTCACTTTAACCTCTGACCTCTGACTCTCTTTCTGTACATTTGTTCCAAAAGACCCAAGGTAAGTTTGATAACAATTTTTATAAGCCACTTGCATCTTCAAAATGAGACCCTATTTTTTTTTTAAACCATCATACTGTAATGGATTGGAGTCAATATTAATCTTCAGTTATATTTATTTTTATACTAAAGTTAGTTTTGGGTAGACAGAGCATATTTACATTTTACAGACACCACAGACCTTTATACACTCAGAGAGAGAGAAAGGAAAGCCATTTGCGAAGACAAAAAGTCTGTTAATGTATTGTGCTACAGGAAGTCTGTTTGCTTAAAAAAGCTACTAATTCAGAAGTGCAAACAGTCATAAGTCTTATGACTGTTCTCCATTGAGAACTCAAAACAACATCTATTGGAGAAGCTGCGGGCTGGTTGGCAGACAACCTGGAGTCTGATCCACTTAAACTTCTTGAAGAGATGCTTTTAGTATATAGGTGCAAAATAAGGCCATCTGCCATGATTCATGGTTTTGGAGAAATGAAACAGAACAAAAATGATGTCACATGGCATGTGATGAGTGTTTTCAGAGAAACATATCACTGGAACGAGAAGCATTTTTAGGGCAGAAGATACCTAGCCATCCTGTAGGTAACACAGGTTTCAAAGGGCTTGACCATCCTGCAAGAAAGACAGGATTGAAATGCAGTAACAAAAGGCTCATGTTCTCCTTATGAAAAGGAGGAACATTGGAAAAGTAGTTTTGAAGAATTTAGCCACTTCACTGTCTCTTTGGAAAAAGAGGTCAGATTCTACTGGGTCCATTTTTGTATGGCCACTTGTCTGGGTTTGTGAAATCCTCATGGAAGAAAATAGCCACTTCTCTGTCTCTTGGAAAAGACAGACTTATAATGTGGAACACAGATTCTAAAATCTCCATGCAAGAGAGAAAATTGTTCAAATGAAGAAACATTGCCCTGAAAACAACTCTGCAAAAGAAATTTGAGAGTTTTAAAGAGGTCTGATGACTCAAAATACTTCATTATTGCTTTTGAGCAACAATTTAAAGAAATCTCATGCCTCACACTTACTCCATAATCACTTTTGAACAGCAATAAAGACTGAGTTTCAACACAAAAGGTTTCTGAGACTGAACTTTAAAATCATCTCTTCAGAATCAAGCTTAAACTATAATGGTTTGGGTACATACACAAAATTTAGAATTAAGTAATAAGTGTTTGGTTATTAAAAATTAAAAATAAAATTATTGTTTTGAAAATAGCATTGTCTGGGGTATATTCCCATTGCTGCTGATCTAGTTCATAACAATACTCATATCCTGAGTAATTTATGGCATGATTAAAAAGTGCCAAATCTCTGCAAATACCCCACAAAGGGCCCCAACCCAAAGCTCTAGCAGCTCATAGGTTGCTATACAAATACTTGTCTTGTTTGATTTCCTTTCTTAGTATTTGTGTGAAGGAATACTTGCAAGAATGAAAAGGAGTATGAACAATATTGCCGTTTCCAGCACATTGGTTGCAAGTGTAGATGGTGTTCAGCAAAGTGAGGATATGATGGCTTGAATTGTGGTTGTTGCATTGCATCGCTACTGTGAATACATATTATTCTGAATTTTGTCATGTAGAGATTACTGAACAGACAGAGGAAAAAATTCAAGGATGTGTTTAAAATATTCTCAATAAAGGTCAACATTCCCACTGACTACTGATAATTTCTAGCCCATTACCGCTTAAAGTGAAGTGCATGGAATCTTGAAGGCCTGCATTGAGAATGGGGGGGGGGGGGGGAAGCTGTTTGAAAGTAGTAGACAGGCCTTACCATCTGCACCATTGAAGAGACTGCAGTTCACGTATTGGCCTCATTTTTCCAAAACTAATTTAATTCCTTGCCAAAATGGTTGAACTTAACACAAGTCCAACAGCATATAGAAAAGTTCCAATACATAAATCACATCTAAAACATAAATCTGAATCACTAAACCCATATTTTTTTCAAATTTCTCCAGATGTAATTGATGTAAAAAATTATAATTAACCATTCCATATCTTACATTTGTCAATTTGATTAAATTGTCCTGACACATCATCTTCAGGAAAAATAAACACTAAATCACTCTCCCATTTAAGTTTAGATTTTTCCCAGTCCGGTTTATCCATATTATCTTGGAACAAATTATATATAACCGAAATATAACCCTTCTTTGGTGCAAAGGAAATTAAAGACTCAAATCTCGACAAAGTGGGTAAATTCATCTCTCTACCATAATTAGCTCTAAGTTGGTAATACACAAACAAAGAATTTACAGATATATCAAATCTTTCTCTCAATTAAAATAAAGAAATTGTCCCTCTTCAAAACAATCCTATATTGTCTTTATACCTTTAAAATCCCAACTCTTTAAATAATTATTAAAGATTGAAAAAGGAATAAACTGATTATTATACAATGGAGTTAAAATTGATAATTTATCTTTTGATCCCAAAACCCTATTTTTTAAAAAAAAATCCAGATCTTTAACAAATGTTTCAATATCGGCATATTATATTCCTGTAACAAATTTAAATTCCAACGAAATATAAATTCATTTACCTTAACCTCAGAAATACACGCCATTTCCACCTTAGCCCAGCTAGAAGGATAATTTAAATCCATCAACCTGCTAATAAACTTCAACTGGGCCGCTTCATAATAATTTTGAAAATGTGGTAACTGAAGTCCACCCGACACACATTTCCATGTAAGTTTATACAATGCCACTTGAGCTAATTTACCTTTACATAAAAACTTCTGCACTGCCTTATTTAAATCCTGAAAAAAACCTTTTGAATGTAAACAAGGAATTGACTGAAATAAATATTGAATTTGAGGAAAGATATTCATTTTAATACAATTGACCCTTCCAATCAAAGTTAATGGAAGATCTTTCCACTTAATCAAATCTGCTTTAATCCATTTTAATATAGGCACGTAATTTAACTGATATAATGACTGATAATGAATGTCTACAAACACACCTAAATATTTAATTTTATTTGTCTACTTTAATTTTGTAATAATTTTAAATTCTGAATAATCTCCAATCCCAACTGGTAAAATTTTATTTTTATCCTAATTAACTTTATATCCTGACAATTCTCCAAATTTTGACACTCTTATAACTGCTTCAACGACCATTCCGGTTCCGTCAAATATATAAATACATCAGGTTACACACTTACTGTTACATGCTTATACGTGACACAGACTGAAGAACCTCATCTATGACAAGACCAGACTGCTTCCTAGTTATTCATATTTTATTGAGGGATATTTGATGGCAAGAAAATTATGATGTTATGGAATAATTTTGGGTTCACTTGCCATTACTTTTGATTATGCTTTTCCAAATAATAACATGCATAGAATTTTGACTCCCTTGTCTATTCTGTTCTTTTAAAAATTAAGACAAGCATTGTTTTAAGGCCGGTTTTCTTTATTCACAAGTTCTACTTGATGTATGTTTGCCATGCTGTCATGTGTTGAAGTATACCTACCCTGACACTGTCTGCAAAGTCAAAGTCTGATGAATGCCAAGATGAGCAGTTTCTATTTTGCTCCCCTGCTTACTTCTAAACAAAAATTTGGTAAAAAAGAGCAGCTAAAATAAAATTGTTAGATTTAGTGAATTTGATGATGATTTCTTTTTGCTTCACAATTTTATGTGCTGATCTCTCAGTGAAGAAAAATTCAAACTAGGTTGGTGGTGGCCCATTTATTATGCACCAAATTCTTATCAGCAGGTAAAATATTATTGGTCTTATGGTATCACATTTTGTAAAATTTGAACTGTGTCATAAATACAAATGTCTTTGTTTCAGTGGCAGTCAACGTTCAGATAAAACCAAGAGTGAAGTGAGCATCGGTGAGGAGATTGAAGAAGATATTTCTTTCGAGGGAGAAGATTTTTGTACCAGTGATAAGGTTTGTACATATCTGGAATTTTAATAAACCCATGAAACTATTCTATTAAAAAATAGAAACATTCTATTTGACATTCAGCATGTCAAGCAGCATGTGAGAAAAGAGAAACAGAATTCTCATTTTTGTTTAAGGGCCTGTGAACTGAATTTTGAAATAATACACAAAAGTCCATATATGGAAAGCAATAGTTGATGTTTCAGATCTGGGCCCTCCATCAAGAATAATAAAGATCAGGCAAACACCCACACAAGGAAATCATTAACTTTAACTGCTTTGCTGCTAACTTCCACCCTGCCCTAATATTCATGGACCATTTCTGGTGACTCTCTCTCCCCCTTCTCGCTCTACCTCCATTTCAGGAGACAAATTCTCTACAGATGTCTTTTATAAACCCACCAACTCCCGCAGATATCTTGACTAAATTTCTTCTCACCCATTCTCCTATAAGGATGCTTTTACTTTCAGTTATGCCACATCCACTCCCAGGAGAGGACTTTTCATTCAGGATATCCAAGATGTTCTCCTTCTTTCCCTCTCCTGCCATCAATTCATCCCTCACCCACATCTCCTCCATTTCCCGCACACCTGCCCTGGTCACATCCACCCAGATGTTACAAGGGCAGAGATTTCCTCATTCACACATACCATGCATCAGCCTCTGTATCCAATATATTCTCTACAATTTCCACCACCAAACAAAACTCCCCTTCCCGCTTTCTATGGGCATTACTCCCTCCACAACTCAACGTCCTCTTATCCCTTCCCACCCTTGGTACCTACTCCCATGACTTGACTTACACCCCCTCCTTCACCACTATTCAGGGTCCAAAACAGATCTTCCAAGTGAAGGAAGGCTTCACCTATGAATCTGTCTGGCATCTGCAGACTCTTGGTTTACCTCTGAACTTTGAAAACTATTTCTCTTTCCATAGATAGGGTTTGATCTGTTGTGTGTTTCAGTTATTTTAGTTTCATATTTTCAGCAAAATCTAACTCATTTTTTTGGATGATTTTCAGCTTCTGCAGTTTTTTTTTAAATGTTCACAGCTTCATCTGGATGGATTATTTGGTTCATTAGATGGTGCAAGTGAAAGGATGGATGTGGCATTTGCTACATAGTAAAATGTCTTGAGAAAGAGAGCAGTTAGTGAACATAAAAGGGTGAAACAAAGAGTATTGGTGAAGGGGAGGTGAAGGTGATGTTGTGGAATCTTGTTGATAGTAGTGGAATTTGGGAAAAATGATTTGTTGAATGTGGAAACTGGTGGGGTCAAAACTGAGGAGCATAATCCTGTTCTGTGTAGGATAGGGGATGAGATGAAAGGTGCAGGAAGTCAATCAGATGCAGTCAGTGGTTCTGTCACTTCGACATTTATATTTTCAATTTTGTAACTTGCTTCTTGTTTACTTTATTGCAGCTTGACGACTTCACACAAGACCACACCATATCACACAACAGTGATGTGGCAGATTATCTGGAGGAGGTGCCGTAGTGGTATTGTCATGTTCTTGATTGTACATTTTGCTGTTTTTGATGGTTTAAAGGATGATGGAATCAACTTTTCAGACTCATTTGATGAATGTTGTGTTAAACTAAACCACATTGTTCAGTAGAAAATGGTTTTTCCATTTAGAATGAACAAGTTTGATAAGAAATTGTAACAGTTAAAAACTGTGATTAAAAATTTTAATGCAAATTTACATTTTCAAATCATTGTATTGTATAAAGTTATCAATCTCTACAACACATTTTGGAACTGGTTAAGAATTTTCAGATATATTTATTCTTTGTCATTTGTATTAAAACTATCACTTTTATCAGCAAGTCTGTAAATTTCAGAAGGTGAAACACAAGCTAACAGCATCCTAAAGAACAGGAAATGCCTGAGGTGAGAGCTTTACCAAACAATTTGTGGTTCACTTCTCCACTGTGAAATATCTTCAAGGGGTGCCTACCCTGAAAAAGATAATTCTGTGAGAGTCTCTCTAACTGCTCTCAAGCTCTACGACCACGTAATCACCCAGACTCGCTTCCACAGCTGGGTGTCCTTCCTGGCCACTCCCCTTCGCTGCCATCTTGTGAAATGAGCTTATACTATTTCCCCAGGCAGACACTTACTACTCATTATATTAAAAAAATCTTGCATCAGATCGTTAAAATCTCACCTTAAGCCTATGTTCTCAAGTATTCGCACAATAACAGAGCTTGCCCATACCACCCAAATATACCCATGTGACCAATTAACCTCATCTCATAAGTCTTTAGAATAAGGGAGTAAAATTTACTGACAGTGGTGGATTTGAACCCAGGTGGCTGGCACGGTAATGGCATTCTAACTGCTACCCTAACTGTGCTGCTATAGATTTGCATTCAAGATCCCTTTGCACATCAGTGCTTCTAAGGGTCTTGCTATTTACAATATACTTTGCTCTTGCATTTGACTCCCTAAATTTACTGACTCACACCTGTTAGATTAAACTCCATCTGTTATTTCTCTGCCCAAATTTCCAATTGGTTGATATCCTACTGTACCCTATCATCCATTCCACTATTTTTTATGTCATCTGTAAACATGCTTGTCAGCCCTTCTTCATTTATGTACATTACAAAGGTCCCAGATTGAACCTTGCAGAACACCATGGGTCAGACCTCCAGTGAGAATAAACCTCCTACACGGTTGGCATAATGGTTAGCGCAATGCTGATATAGCGCCAGCAATCAGGACTTGTGTTCGAATCCTGTGCTGTCTGTAAGGAGTTTGTATGTTCTCTCCCTGTTTGTGTGGATTTTCCTTGGGGGGGTTCCTGTGCTCTATGTCTAAATGTAAATTTTAAAATTGACATCACTACATTCTGTCTATTATGGCCAAGCCCATTTTAAATCCAACCTACCAAGTCAGTGTGGATCTTCTGAATCAACTCATCATAAGGGAGCTTGTAAATTGCTTTACTAAAATCCATGTAGACAACATACACTGCCCAAGCCTCAACCAGCTTCTTTACCCCCTCAAAAAAGGTTTGTGAGACATAACCACTCCTGCAAAAAAACCATATTGACTATTCTGAATAATTACAGTTAGCGTAGTGGTTAGTGCAACGTTATTACAGTGCCTGTGACCTGGATTCAAATTCAGTGCTGTCTATAAGGAGTTTGTATATTCTCCCATATCTGCGTGGGATTCCCATCCCTCCCCAGCCCCCTCCCTGACTCTGATTTCCTCCTGTCTTTCAATGACGTAAGAGATTGGTAGGTTATTTGAGTGGTCCAGGCTTGTGGGCTAGAAAGCCCTGTTAATATGCTCTATTTCTAAATTTTAAAAGGTCCAAGCTTTACCAAATGAGAATAAATATTGTCCTTAAAAATTTTCAAAATATTTTCTCTTCCATTGATGTAAGATTCGCTAAGCTAGAATTTACTGGATTATCCTGATTGCCCCTCTTGGGGATGTATCCATTTTAATATTCTTCACAAAACCCAATCCCACAACATTCTTAATATCAACGTGCCTTAAAATATCAACATACTCTTTCCTGATCTCACTAACTAGTCCAAATGAATTTTTTGAGGAGGTAACAAAATAAATTGATAAGGACAGGGTGGTAGATGTGGTCTACGTGGATTTTAGCAAAGAATTTGACAAGGTTCCCCATGAGAAACTCATCCAAAAGGTCATGAGGCACAGGATCAGTGGAAAATTGGCTGTATGGATAAAAATAAAATTGGCTTTTGGAAGAAAGCAGAGAGTAGTAGTGGAAGGAAAGTATTCTGCCTGGAGGTCAGTGACTCGTGGAGTGCTGCAGATATCTGTTCTGGGACCCCTCTCTTTGTGATTTTCATAAATGACCTGGATGAAGAGGCAGATGACATGAAGGTTGGAGGAGTAGTTGATGGAGAATAAGGTTATTGAAGGTGACAAGAAGATATGGACAGGATGCAGAGTTGGGCAGAAAAGTGGTAGATGGATTTCAATTTGGATAAGTGTGAGGTGATGCATTTTGGAAGGACAAATCAGAAGTCTGAGTACAGGGTTAATGGTGAATTATTCAAAAGTGTGGAGAGTAGAGGGACCTTGGGGTGCAAATCCATACATCCCTCAAGGTCACTGCACAAGTTGATAGGATAGTTAAGAGGGCCTATGGGATGCTGGGCTTCATTAATAGGGGGACTGAATTCAGGAGTAGAGAGGTCATGTTGCAACTCTACGAATCTGGTAAGACAGCACAGAGTATTGTATTCAGTTCTGGTCATCTCATTATAGAAAAGATGTGGAAGCTATGGAGAGGATGCAGAGAAGATTTACCAGGATGTTGCCTGGATTGGGAAAGAAGTTTTATGAGGCAAGGTTAGCAGAGCTTGGACTTTTTACTTTGGAGTGAAGAAGGATGAAAGGAGACTTAATAAAGGTTTACAAAATTATGAGAGGCATAGGTGGGGTGGACAGTCAGCACCTGTTTCCCAGGGCAGGATCAGCAAACACCTGTACACATATATACAAAGTGAAGGGAGGGAAGTTCAGGAGAGATATCAGGGGTAAATTTATTTTTTTTAAAGTTGTAGGTGCCTGGAATGTCTTGCTGGGGATGGTGGTGGAAGCTGAAACATTGGGAGCATTTAAGAGACTCTTAGACATATGGATGAAAGAAAATTAGAGGGGTTTGGGGGGGTTAGTTTTTTTTTAAGGGATATATGGATCAGCACAAAATTGAGGGCCAAAGGGCCTGTACTGTATGTAGTGTGCTATGTTCTAAGTAACTTCCACATTCTTGTTAATGAATATCACTGCATAGTACACATAATACGGTATTAAAGGACTGATAAATTTCATCATCGTTATACAACACACATTGTTTAGGAGAGGGAGAAGGATATGGAGCCTGAAAGATCAGCTCTGCCATTCAATAATTTCTTGAAAGATATTGAAAGTTGAACTCTGTGTTTCCACCTATTCCTAGTTATCAAGAATCTACCTTTGCATAAAAAATTCAAAGACTATGGAACTTTTAAACTCGTATTGAAATCAAAGTTTCCTAATCCTTAAAAAAAAGTTGGATGTCCTATTACAATAGACAAAACATCTCCACATCCACCCCATAAAGAACCTTAACCTCCATAGCTAAATAAATTCCTTCCGTTTTAAATGGGCGCTCTTCAATCCTGAAGATGTGCTTTCTTGTCTTCAACTCCCCTACTATGGGAAACAACTTTACCACATCTACTCAGGGAGCCGCGCTGCCCTGAGGTGGAGATGTTGATGGCGGCACTGATGAAACAGTTAAAGCTATTAAATGATAGGATCTAGGGCTAAGAAGGGTTGGTCTCATAAGAAAGGCAAGGGAAGGGGATGGGGAGATAGAGGAAAGAAGTAGTTTTCTGTCCACTAAACAGCAAGAATCTTTCAGAGACCAACCACTTTAATTCTAAACCACAGCAGTGGTTTTATTTGAAATCTCATGACTGCAGGTCTGCACCCAAGATGCAGGACTGAGGGAGCTGCTGTAGCAGCAGTGCTGCCGCTGGTGCTGACCCCTGAGGTGGAGATGTTAATGGAGGCGCTGACAGAGCCGCTGTAGCGCTGCTGCTGCTGTGGACCCGCAGGGAGCAGAGATGCAGCCCTCCAAAAGGGTCCAGCCACTCAGTTAACTACTGTCAGTGCCACACGGGTTTTGAATGGCCCATGGAGGGAGCCAACTGGTTTTATTTGAAATCCCATAGATGAGCACCTATTAATCGGCAGCACCCACAAGGGTCTGCAGGCTCCGGGGAAGTGGAGGACTGAAGCAGGGCACCAGAAGACAGGAAGATCACGCACTGAGAGGGAGAAGCAGAGGAGATGACCCGTGGGAACAGCGACCACAGTGGCAAACCAGTGAGGGGGCTCTGCGGTCTGAGGGACCAGTGCATGTGGTGGGCTGCTGGTGATTCAAGGAGAGGAACCCACAGAAGCTGTTGGGTGCTGGAGACTGCTGTCGGGAGATTCATGCCAGGCTGCAGACTGCTGGAGACTGGCTCAAGGGGTGCCAGGTATCAGAACCAGGATGCGAGGAGGTATCGAGGGCACTGAAGGGTTCCTGACTGTGTCGGAAGTTTAGATCTGGAGCTCGGTTTGTTAATGATTGGACAGGACTCTGTGTGGCTGCAAGAGTACTGGGGACAAATCTATGGACACTCGGTGACTCAGTTGGGGGGGCGGTGGGGGGGGGGAACACTCTCTTTTGCTTCTTTCTTTGACTGTAAGAGGTTCTTAGGCAATTCCTGCCAGTGGCAAATCTGCCTGCCTTCCATCAGGCAAAAAGGAATTTCATGTAATATCATACTGTTTTATTACTATGACAATAAATTGAATTTCTAATTTGTCCAGGCCTTTCAATATTCAAAATGCTTCTATGAGGCTCTCCCTTATTCTTCTGAACTCTAAGCAGTACAGTCCAAGAACCATTAAATATTCTTCATATGCTAATCCCTTCATTCTAGGAATCATTCTTGTAAATTTTCTGAACCCTTTCTAATGCCAGTACATATTTTCATGAATAAGGAGCCAAAAACTGTACCCCATATTCCAAATTAGCTTCACCTCTGCCTTATAAAGCCTGAGGGCACATCCTATTCTGCTTGATATGAATGTCAACATTGCATTTGCCTTCTTTCCAACCTACTCAGCCTGGAGGTTAATTTTCTTTAACTTAGACATACAGCACAATAACAGGCCATTTTGGCCCATGTGTCCATGCCACCCAATTTACACCCAATTAGCCTACGCCCTCAGTAAGTTTCAAACAGTAGGAGGAAACCAGGGCCCCCAGAGAAAACCCACACAGACACAGGGAGAATGTACAAACTCCTTACAAATGTCATGGGATTCAAACCCAAATCCCAATTGCTCGCGTTGCACCAACTGCTACACAGTTACCTTTCAAGAACTCCCAAGACTCTTTGCACCTCTGAATTTTGAATTTTCTCCCCATCCAAATAATAGTCTGCCCTTTTATTCCTTCTACCAAACTGCATGGGTATACACTTTCTCACATTGCATTTCATTTGCAACTACTTTGCCCATTCTCCTAATCTAGCCAAGTCTCTCTGAAGCCTCTGTTTCCTCTTCACTGCCTGCCCCATCTTTGTATCATCTGCAAACTTACCCATTTACTCCACAATCCAAATCATTGACATACAACTTTAAAAGAAGTGGCCCCAACACAGACCCTTGCAATGCACTGGTAACTGGTAGCCAGTCAGAATAGGATCCCTTTATTCCCACTCTGTTTCCTGCTGATCAGCCAATGCTCTACCCATGCCAGTATCTTCCCTGTAATTCCATGGGCTCTCATTTTGAGAAGCAGCTTTATGTGCAGCACCTTGTCAAAGATCTTTTGAAAATCCAAATACACAACATCCTCTCCGTGTTCTACATCCATCCTGCTTTGTGATTTTCAGAAATTTACATTAGGTTTGTCAGGCAAGATTTTCCCTTCAGGAAACAATGCTAACATTGGCTTATCTTGTCAGGCACCTCCAGGTACATCATAACCTCCTCGACAATCAACTCTAACAACTTCCCAACCACCGATGTTAAGCTAAAAGGTCTATAATTTCCATTCTGCTGCCTCCATCCTTTTTTAAATAGTGGAGTGACCTTTTCAATCTTCCATTCCTCCAAATCCCTTGTCGCTTGGAAGATCATTAGTAATGCCTCCACAATCTCTCTAGCTACTTTCAGTATCTGAGGGTGTATTCCATCTGGAGACTTATCTACCCACAGACCTTTCACCTTCCCAAGCACCTTCTATCCAGTGTCTGTGACTACATTCACCTCTCTTTCCTGACACCATTGAAAGTCTGGTATGCTACTAATGTCTTCCTCAGTGAAGACTGATGAAAAATACTCATTCAGTTCCTCTGCCATCTCCTTGTCTCTCAATTTCTCCAGCATCATTTTCTATCAGTCCTATATCTACTTTCACCTTTTATTCTTAAGACACTTAAAAAAGCGTTTAATATCCGTTTTGATTTTATTTGCTAGCCTCCTTTCAAAATTCATTTTTCCCTTCCTAATAACCTTATTTGCCTCTTGTATGCTTTTTAGAAGCTTCCCAGTCCTTTATCTTCCCACTAATTTTTGCTTCCTTATACGAGATGTGGAGCTCAATCTCGAAACACAGGCCCCTGTGGAATTAGTGAATACCTCATAATACTTCTGCTTATTCTAATACAGAACCAGCATTTACCACTTCCACCTGTTCATCTCTCAACATTGGAAGCTTTGGATGAGACCAATGAAGATTCCTGCCTCAAGTTAAAAATACCATTAATTTTGCTTGTTTGATTAAAAGGATGGCAGCAGTATGGATATTCAGAATATTCTATTCAGAGTTTACAAGCGCTATCAAACTGAAAATTAAATAGACAGAGGACAGAAATAGATTTCAAAAGAAGTGTGACTGACCCACTTTTTTTTATTACTACAGAGGAAGAGATCATTGGGTCCATGCAGGCACCTTCCAGAGCAGTGGCATCATTCCTATACCCTCTTAATTTCCTGCAGAAATAAACTCTATTCTCTCTTTTGATTCTTCTGCAGTTTTCTGACATGAAGGGTTAATTTACAGTAACCAGTCAGCCTACCAATGCATCTTTGGAATGAAGGAAGGATCCAGAGCACCTGGAGGAAACCCATTCAATCATGGAGAAAATATGCAAAATTCAGAAAGCACCAGATGTCAGGCTCTAACCATGGCACTGCCATCCTGTCCAATCCACTCCTTCCTTTCTGCCAAACCCTACGTTCCCTTGTGTGGTGTCATATATCAGCAAACCCAGATCTTTCCAACTTACTCATTGATAGTGTTGAACAGCTACTTCCACAGATAAATAGGCAATGATTAGGTGTTGGGTGGATGTGGGAGATTAATATTTGGCCCATAAATTTCCACCATCAGACATAGACACGATGAACATACCCAAATGCAAAGAGACTTGTGCAGGATAGACTGAAGGTGAACTTTCATGTTGAGATGGTGGGGAAGAAGGCAAATGCAATACTGGCATTCATTTCAAAAGGAATAGAAGTGCCACGACTTTGAAACCTCACCTGGAGTAATGCAAGCAGTTTTGGGCTCCTCATTTAGGAAAGGCTGTGCTGACATTGGAGACAAAGGAGGTTCATAAGAATGATTCCAGGAATGAAAGGGTTACATGAGCAGGGCCAGCATTACCATTAGTCAGCAGGCCAAGAGTGCAGACCTCAGAGGGGTGCAGTCAGGGTGTCCAGATGTCTAGTTTTAGGCTGGAAAGTCCGGCTTTTGACCCCCCCAGCACCTCCCCAGTCTCTGCTCTCTTCCACCCCTCCTCCTCCCCAGTCTCTGCTCTCTTCCCCCCCTCTGCCTCCCCAGTCTCTGCTCTCTTCCACCCCCCAGTCTCTGCTCTCTTCCCCACCTCCACCTCCCCAGTCTCTGCTCTCTTCCCCCTCCACCTCCCCAGTCTCTTCTCTCTTCCCCCCCTCCACCTCCCCAGTCTCTGCTCTCTTCCCCCCCCCCACCTCCCTAGTCTCTGCTCTCTTCACCCCTCCACCTCCCCAGTCTCTGCTCTCTTCCCCCCTCTACCTCCCCAGTCTCTGCTCTCTTCCCCCCTCCACCTCCCCAGTCTCTGCTCTCTTCCCCCCCCCCCACTCCACCTCCCCAGTCTCTGCTCTCTTCCCCCCCTCTACCTCCCCAGTCTCTGCTCTCTTCCCCCCCTCCACCTCCCCAGTCTCTGCTCTCTTCCCCCCCCCCCACTCCACCTCCCCAGTCTCTGCTTTCTTTCTCCCCCCACCCCTCCACCTCTCCCCAATCTCCACTTTTCCCTTTTCGGTCCCCGCTGCCCCATTTCCACCATCCCTTCACTCCCTTCCCCACATCCTCATTTGCTGTTCTTTCCTTCAGCATTCTCTGGCACTTCCTTGTGCAAATGCAGAAGGTAAAGGTTCCATTATTGTCACATAATACTACATTTAGAAAGTAACATACAAAAAGTCAGCACTTTGTCCTGTGCCCCTCACAGAAATGATGCCCCAACGAGGAAAAGGGACAATGTCCATCCTCTAAACTCTTCCTTTTCCAGCCAGCAGGGATCCCAACAGACCTTCCAAGTAACAATTCACAAGCATTGCTTACAATCTGGTGCATAGTATTCACAATTCAATCTCAACCACATCAAAGAAACTAAATTCAGTTTGGCGATTAGTCTGCAGTGTCTGTTTCATCAGTTTTCGTGTGTGACTGACCTATTTTTCAACTTAATGACATCCTTTCAAAAGTTGCACAATAAGACCTCCTGACAGTTCCCAGCAATTTTCTATTTTATTATCTAATGAAACACTTCAGTAAATGGAACACTGCTTTGAGCAGCTACCTGTGATCATATTTAAAGAAGTTTCATTCCCTCGATTATCATTACCATGTTAAATTTAAAATCAGCTGACTGGATGGAAAGTCTGATAACTAAAGAGAGACGTTTGCTTCACTAGGGATACAGGGAACTGCAGATGTTAGATCTGTAGCAAAAGAACTGAGCAGCATGAACGGGAGTTAAGGTATTGTCAACATTCCAGATCAGAACCCTTGTCCAGGACTGAGGAGAGAGGTGGGGAATGCAGAACCCTGAGTAATGAACAAAATGCAGGGGATGGCTCTATTCACCACAGTAGAGGGGAACCTGCACTCCCTGAAAAAGAACATATTGGATGTCCTGGAATGCAAGGACTTGAGCAGATCTGGTGGAGGCAGAAAATTGAGAGAAAGCTATGTCATCCTTTCAGGATATCATTTGAGAGGAGGCGTAGTCTAGGTCATTGTGAGAGTTGTTTGGCTTGAAGTGAGAGAAAAAAAATCTAGTCTTGATGAAGTCTGAAATGTTGACAATTCTTTTTCTCCCACTGATGCTGCTCAATCCATTGAGTTGCTCCAGAAGATTGTTTTTGCTGGCTGCATAAATCTGCCTCTCTTCCTGTGGATCACCCCATCCAGTGCTTCCATTAGGTAATCTCTCAAGCTCTCCAGAAATACTGCCAGCTGATCGCCGACAAACTGATCTCACTGATTTTTTCCATTTGCTGATCTTTAGAAAATGCTCATTTCCAACTTGATTCATATTAACTCCAAAATCTGCACAAATAAGAGCAGGACACACAATAATCCAGGCCACAGGCTAAAGATGTTCATGGGGAAAACACAGACACAATTGACAAGCATGAAGCAGGATTTTAAGTGAGTTTGGTGACATTCTGCCATACTGCATGTTGCTGTAATGTTTGGTGAACCAGCTTCCACTCACAAAAAAAAACAAATAAACTTTGTAACAGAAAAAGGAAATTCTCACTTCTGCTTCCTCTTCCTGGTTGAAATTGCCTGAAGCACATCTAAGCTCTTTGCTGTTCTCCTATATATCCACATCTCACTGCTCCAAAATGTGGGGTTCTTAACATACTGATAAAAGAAATCTGATTAATTCTGTAAATATCTTCTACGTTCTCCTTCTGCTCATTTATACTGCCCATTCCAAACATAAATTGGTCCCCTGTCATTATTTAAACACTGACTTAGACTATATTCTGTATTACTGCTACTGTCAAGGGCTTACACACAACCCAGGCCATTGCTTTTAAACAACAAAATCTGTAGCTGCTGGGTCAAGTGCAATAAACAAAAGCGCTGGAAAAACTCAGCAGGTCAAGAGAGAGAGAGAGCAAGAACATGTGAAGCCATGGACATTCGCTGACTCTGGGGGAGACTCTTTTGCTTTTCTTTCTCTGGCTGTAAGGTGTGCTGGGAAATTTCTGCTGATAGCAAATCTTTGTCTCCCAGTAGACTAAAGGAAATTTTGTTTTATTACATGACAATAAAATAATCATGAATCTTGAATAAGTCAATAACCAATGGTATTTTTAAGTCATTATTAACAGAAGTGCAGAAAAGAATCAATTTTACTGTACAGTGATTTGTTTGGAAGGGTTGTACTTGTACTTGAAGTAAAAACACAAAGCTGGAGAAACTCAGCAGGTCAGACAGTGTCTCTTATGTAGCAAAGCTCAAGATACAGAACCAGTGTTTTGGAAATGGTAGGCCACTGGAAGATCCCTGTCATTGATGAGAACAGAGTAAAGATGCTCAGTGAAGTGATTTCCCAATCTGTGTCTAGACTCTCTGATGTATAGAAGGCCACAAAGGGAGCACCAAATGCAGTAAGTCACTCCCAAGGGTACACGTGAAGTGTTGCTTCACTTGAAAGGCCTATTTGGGGCCCTGGACTGTGGTGAGGGAGGTGTTGGCACAAGTTGCATCTCCTGCGACCATGGGGAAGGTGGGGTGGGGGGGAATTGATGTGGAGGGATGAGTGGACAAGGGAGTTGGTGGTCCCTACGGAAGGTGGAGAGAGAAAGATGTGTCTGGTAGTGGGATCATGTTGTAGATGCCGGAAATTTCAGATAATGTAATGTGTTGGATGCAGAGGCTGCTGGGGTGATAGGCAAGGACAAGGGGAATCCTATGTTTGCTTGGGGACAGAGGGGGCCAAGGCATATGAGCAAGAAATGGAGGAGATGCGTGAGATCTGAGTTGATGGTGGTGGAGGGGATGCCACATTTGTGTAAGAAGACGAACATTTCTGAATTGGTTGCTGGGTTTAATTGTCTGTAATTTTACCAGCAGTGAATCACTGAATCAGAGAAGTGGGTTTTTTCTTGAGAGAAAAAAAACACTTCCCTGATTCAGTGCAGCTGAGGTACATAATTTGAAGAGGAATTGGATCATTGTTACTACTGGTATTTGACATGAATCTTGTATCTTTTGGACTCTCTCATTCTCTGTGCCAGAACTCTGTTTCATGGAGACTCCAAGCAATGCAGATGGTAGAATCTGGAGAAAAATAGAAACTACTGATGAACTTGGCGGGTTAAGCAGCATCAATGGGGTGGGAGGGTGTCGTCTACTTTCTAAATAGCCAATGGATTCTGAAATCAGCAGTGCAGAGGGATTTGGGAGTCCTCGTGAAAGATTCTCTCAAGGGTAACTTGCAGGTAGAGTCATTGGTAAGGAAGACAAATGCAATGCTCACATTCATTTTGAGAGGGATAGAATATAAAAGCAGAGGAGTAATGTTGAGGCTTTATAAGACATTGGTCAGACCCCATTTGGGGAATTGTGAGCAGTTTTGGGTTCGTTATCAAGAAAGGATGTGCTGGCATAAGAGAAGGCCCAGAGGAGATTCACAAGAATGATCACTGGAATGAAAGGGTTATCGTATGAGCAGTGTTTGGATCTGGAACTGTACTCATTGGAGTTTAGAAGCATAAGGAGAGATATTATTGAAACCTATTGAATACTGAATAGCCTGGATAGAGTGGACATGGAAAGGTTGTTTCTATGGTGGGGGAGTGTAGGCCTCAGAATACCAAAATGTTCCTTTAGCACAAAGATGAGAAGGAAATCCTTGACCCAGAGGATGGTGAATCAGTGGAATTTGTTGCTGCAGACAGCTGTGGAGGCCAAGTGATTGGGTATATTTAAGATGGAGGGTAATCAAGTTCAAATCAAGTTTAGCTTATTGTCATCTGAAAGTACAAGTACAACCCAACAAAGCAGTATTCTCCAGGCTTCGGTGCAACACACAACCAGACATGCAGAGAAATAATGCAAATGCAGGACAAATATAGATATAAAAATAAATAAATAAGTCTTGGATATTTAGTGTGAGAAGTTCCTTTGGTCATTCAGCATTTTCACTGCCCACGGGAAGAAACTGTTCCTCAGCCTGGTGGTGTTGGCTCTGATACTCCTGTATCTCTTCCCTGATGGGAGCAGCTGAAAGACGCTATGGGCAGGGTGGAAGGGGTCCTGAATGATTTTGTGTTCCCTCTTCAGACAACAAACCTGGTAAATCACATCTATCGGGGGGGGGGGAGGGGGGAATGGAGGCTCCAGTGATCCTCTCTGCCACTTTTATGGACTTCTGATCTATTTCTCTGCAGCAACC
This sequence comes from Narcine bancroftii, assembly GCF_036971445.1. Lineage (NCBI taxonomy): Eukaryota > Metazoa > Chordata > Chondrichthyes > Torpediniformes > Narcinidae > Narcine > Narcine bancroftii. Next base: position 97,637,699 of record NC_091472.1, read on the forward strand.
GTACCACACTATGATGCAGCCTGCCAGGATACTCTCAATAGACCCCCTATAGAAGGTTAACATAATGGTGGCCGGTAGCCTTGCCAACTTCAGTCTTCTCAGGAAGTGCAGTCACTGTTGCACCTTCCTGACAGCTGAGGAGATGTTGAGTGTCACTAGTTGCATGAACTGCAAGGAATGAAGATGCTACAGAATTGTTGTAGTGGAGGGTGGTCATTCCTGGTCCTCCTGAAATCTGTGATTATCTCCTTCGTCTTGTCCACATTGAGATTCAGGTTGTTACTCTCACGCCATTTCACAAGATTTTCCACCTCTTCATTGTTGCTGATGAGACAAACTACTGTTGTGTCATCTGCAAACGATGACACTGTTGGGGCTGGATCTGATGATGCAGTCATAGGTCAGTAGCATGACCAGGGCCAGGCTGAGGACACAGCCCTGAGGTGAGCTAGTGCTCAGCATAACAGAGCTCGATAGTCTGCTATTGACCTGTTAGCAAGTCCAGGATCCAGTTACAGTGTTGAGTCCCAGCAAGGACAGCTTTTCCACCAGTCTCTGGGGAATGATCATATTAAACGTCAAGCTGAAGTCATTGAATAGCAGCCTGGCATATGAGGCGTCGATCTCCAGGTAGGCCAGAACAGAATGAAATGGATCCAGTGTCTCTGGGAGGTGTGGTTTGATGCATTCCATCACCAGATGCTCGAAGCATTTCATAATGGTGGAGGTCAGTGCCACAGGGTGGTAGATATTGAGGCCAGTTATTGTCACCCGCTTAAATACCAGGATGATGGTGGCTGTCTTGAATCCTGTGGAATCGATGAACTGCTGCTGTGAGGTGTTGACGATGTCTGTGAATACCTCCATAAATTGTTCTGTGCAGTCCTTCAGTACTTGACCAGGTATGTTGTCTGGTCCTACTGCCTTGCGTGGGTTCACCTTGGATAGGGTTCTCCTCACCTTGGCTGTCATTATGCAGGGGACCTGTTCAACAGGGTGACCCAGAGCTTTCTTTGGCATTATCCTGTACTTCTCATCAATTTGCAAGGTTGACTTGTGATCTGTAATAGTCATTTTTTTGTAATTTTTTGTTTTTTGCACCGTGAACCATATCAATAACAATATATACAAGTGTTGATAATTAAGATATACCCAGTGACATTTCCTTTTCTTTTTCCCCCTTCCTCACCCCATAACAAAATAAGAATCAAAAACAAAATCAAATAATAAAAGCGCACAAAAAAAAGAAAAGAAAAAAAATCTTGTGTCATCCATATTTCCAAATTTAAGTCTTATCGGATCTGTAATGGTGTTGATCCCTTGCCACATGTGCTTCATGTCACCAATGTCGCACAGCTGTCTGTGGATCCTCAGAGCATACCCCTGCTTTGCCTTCTGGATTACACAGGAGAGTTTAGCCCTGGCTGATCTTAGTGCCATCCTATACCCTTGCCTGATGGCAGCATCACAAGCTCTGAGAAGGGCCTTCTGCATTCAACTATTGCTTCTGGTTAGCCCTGGTTGTGAAGCATTTGATCTCTGTGACATCCTCAATAAATAGATTCTTTATCGGGAAGGGAATAAAGGGACACATGGAGAAGGCAGGAGAATGGGGCTGAAAAGGATAGTAAATCAGTCATGATGGAATGATGGGACAGACTTGATGGGATGAATGCCCTAATTCCATTCCCTATGACTTATAGGTGGGTGGTGAAACAAACATTTCATGTGGAGAGCTATTGTAAGGAGGAGAGGGTGAGAGGGGTGAAGGATTGAGAAGGGTGTGGAGTGGAGTTTGGAGACAGAGCTGGATGATTCTGAGGTACCAGAATTGGAGTGAGAGAGAAGAGAAAAAAATCACTGCCACTGACAGGGTGAGGTGCAATACAAACCAGAGGTAGTCCACAACCCAATGGTACAAACTTCCTAGGCTCCCCTATATCTTGTTCTTCCAATCCAAACCCCCAGTCCTCTTTCCCCTTTTTATCCTCTTTCCTACAACATCCCCCTCCAGCCCCACCATTTTCATCCTTGTTCCATTCACCACTATCCACACTTGCACCTATCAGATCCCTTCAGCCTTCTGCTCCAATCTGACTTACCCCTTCCCTGATGGTGGTGTATTTATTTATCTGTCCTTATTTATCAGATCCTAGCACCTGTTGCTTTTGAAATTGTCAACCAGTGGTCTCCACCTTCACCCCTCTCTGGCTCATCTTGCTCCATTTGCTCCTTTTCTCTTTCCTTTCTTGCTCTCTGGAACTTCTGTCTACCAGCTCCATCCCAACACCTTCCTCATCTGTCCATCATCCTTCAGCCCTCCCTGGTTCACTCATCCCCTAGTGATCTGTCTCACCCCTCCCACCTTCTCCGTCTCATACTGGATGTCTCCACAATCAACCTTGAAGGGTTTTGACCAAAAACATCAACAATACCCCACTCCCTAGGCGCTGCTCAACCTGCTGAGTTCATCCAGCAGATTTTTCTTCCTCCAAATTCCAGCATCTGCAGTCTCTTGCATCTGTTAGACCATTAATCCTAATACAGAAATGTTGACATTTATTGTGAATGGTAACAATATCATGACACATGGAAAATAATGATAGAAATGAGTCATGTTTACATGGATTTATGACAAATTGAAGTTCTTTGAGGCTGTATGAAATGGAATAGATTCAAGAATCATTGGTTAAACTTTCCAATGCCTGGCATCAAGCTGAAGCATCTGTTCCTCTCTTATTTCACTTGCAAATGCATTGGGCCCCTGTCTCACCCCTCCCACCACTTCCTCCTTGGCAACTTCCCTATTTCACATTCAATCTTGATGAAGGGTTTTGATCTGAAAAGTGAGCAATTCCTTCTCTCCCCACAGATGCTGCTTGACCTGCCGAGTTCCACCAGCAGATTTTTGTTGTTGTTGCTGTGTTTTATAGAACTGCTTCTCAAAAATGCAGCTTGACAAAAGTATTTGGTAATCTGACTTAATAAAACATCTGGGGAACACACGCAAACATCTCTGATAATGATCAATTAGCCTGAGCTGATGAACTGATTGTGATTTGTTCCTTATGAATGAGGATTTCAATGCTTCTCACCAGTCCATGCATCTCATTGATTTGGTATCACAAGCGAGTTCCTCATTTTGTATCAAAAATTAAAGGAAATAATAGATTAGGCACTAACTGCATGTCTAAGAATGGTCATAGGTTTTCTTTGAATTTTTTTTTAATACAGTCCATAATTTATTATAGACAGGCTTACACCATTACTTCATCATTCATACACAAGGGAAATATTCATAGGGGTCCTACGTTAGGAATTCACTTCATTTATGTTGATGAATAACTTGGACTCCAGTGACTATCATTTAAAAATTTGCACGTCTCAAATTTTTTAAAGGTAGTTAACCGTGAGGAGAATGTTAGAATTGGGGAAGCTGAAACTGTGGAGAAAAGTCGATGAAGAGCTCTCACCAGAACTGGGGGAAAAGGAGAAAAGAATTGAATTCAAGAAAGGATGGGGGAGGGGTAGATTGGACAAGGAAATACCTCTGAGATGAGGATTACCAATGAAGTAAGTGGCAAATGTTTTCATAAACCTTCATTACATTCGAGCTCTGGAAGCTGACGAAAAAAATTAGAGGGAAACCCATGTGCTATTGTGTGACAAGATGATGGATGGCAGGAGGTAAAAAGGTCACTGCCAACTAATTTTTTATTTCAGCTGCAAAGTTTTTGAGTGAGGCTCTGTATTTGAACCTGCTCTGCTAATCCTGTTTATCCAGGACCACAGACACAAAGTTATTGAGCAGGTTTGTGATTCAATTAAACAGCCATGTAATTTTTTTTAAAATTATGCAAGCACTCATCATATTGCAGAAAAAGAAACCGTCTATGTTTTAGGTCCAGGATCCTTTGTCAAAACTTCCATATACATCTGGTGACTATGTGCTATGACCTCTTCAATTAACCTCTGTAAAAATAGTCTGGGTGGATCCATATGTAAAAGGTGCATCATTGGGTGTTGGGATGTGGCTGTTCCAGTTCAATGCAAGACACGTATTCAAATTCCATGACACAGTCATCAAAGGAGTTGAAGAGATTGCAGCTGCTGTAGCCTGGAGAGAAAAAAAACAGATGCTAGAGGAACTCTTCAGGTTGGTCGGTCGGCCCACCTGTCTCTTCATACAACCTGAGTGAGAAAATAAGTTGCTCACTAAAAGGCCATACATGGGAGCAGAATTTGGCCATTCAGCTCAGTGAGTCTGCTCCACTATTCAAATTATGGCCGATGTACATTTTCTCCAAATCCCATTCTCCTGCCTTCTCAAAACTTTGGACTTTGACAAATCAAGAACCTATCGACTTCTTAAAATGACCCAATTACTTGACTTCCACCACCATCTATGGAGCAATGAATTCCAGATTCACCACCTTCTGGCTGAAGAAATTACTCCTTATTTTCTTAAGAGTCGCCTTTTTATTCTGAACCTCCGTCCTCTGGTCCTGGGGTCTCCCACTACTGGAAACATCTTCTCCATGTCCACTCAATATTCAGTATGTTTCAATGAAATTTCCCCCCCCCCCCCCCCCACCATCCTTCCAAACTCCAGCAAGTGTAGACCCAGAGCCATTGAACGCTCCTCATACATTAACTCTCTCATTCCCAAGATCTTTCTTGGAAATCTCCTCTGGTCCCTCTCCATTTCTAGCGTATCCTTCCTTAAATATGAGGCCCAAAACTGCTCACAGTACTCCAAATCTGGTCTGACCAGTGCTATTCAAAGCCTCAGCATTAAATCATTGTTTTTATATTCTTGTCCTCTTGAAATAATTGCTAACTGTGCATTTCTCTTCCTAACTTGATTTAGTCTGCAAGTTAACCTTTAGGAAATCCTGATCTGGGATTCCCAAGTCCCTTTGGACTTCCATTTTCTGAATTATCTCCCAATTTAGAAAGTTGTCTATGCTTTTATTCTTTCTAACAAAGTGCATGATGACATTTCCCTACGCTATATTCCATCTGCCTCTTTGCCCATTCACTAATCCTGTCCAAGTCCCTCTGCAGATTCGCTAATTCCTCAGCTCTACCTTTCACCTATCTTCGTATCATCCACAAACTTGGCCACAAAATCATCAATTGCATCCAAATTATTTACATACAATGTGAAGAGCAGTAGACCCAACATCAACCCTTGTGGAACACCGCTAGTCACCGACAGCCAGCCAGAAAAGACCCACTTTACTCCCACTCTTTGCCTTCTACCAGTCAGCCAATCCCTATCCATGCCAGTACCCTTCCCACAATACCACAGGATCCTCTTTTGTTTTGCAGCCTTATGTGCAGCATATTGTTAAAGGCCTTCTGAAAATCCAAGTAAACAATATCCACTGACTCTCCTTTATCTGTCCTGTTAATTACTTCCTCAAAACCCTCCAACAGATATGTCAGGCAAGATCTCCTCTGGTGGAAGCCATGTTGACTTTGGTCAGTTTACTTTATGCTTTCAAGTACATTGAAACCTCATTCATAATAATGGGCTCTGGCATCTTGCCTCCCATTGAAGTTAATCTGACCAGATTATAATTTACTGCTTTTTCTCTCTCTCCCTTCATAGAGAGTGGAGTGATATTTGCAATTTTATAGTCCTCTGGAACCATTCCCAACTCTAGTGATTCTTGAAAGATCACTATTCATGGCTCTACAGTCTCTTCAGCTCCCTCTTTCTGAGGTATCTCACCCATGCGTCCCATCCAGTTCTTGTCCTTCATTCAGCAGCACCCAAAAAGATTTGGTCATTTTTGCATTACTTTTCCTTTTTTCCCCTTAAACTTTGACCACTGACCTGACACCATTCCAATGACACAACAATAACTTGGTTTTCTGTGAGGCACTTTGTGACATCCTGAAGTAGTGGTTAGGTGCTGCAGAAATGCACCTTTTTGAATTGGGGATAAGGTGAGTTTCAGGCTTGATAACAGTTGAATTTATTCTGTGCAGCACCACTCAGTGTGTTCGTGGGAGTTGAGGAGGACCGGTTGGAATGGCAGCTTAATTGTCTGAGCATCCATTAGACAGACCTAATAATCTGAAGCTAACCTGGGAGCATCATTAAACCATCAAAAGAGAATAAAAGCTAACCGACATATGGCATACTTGCTGAGATTATGCCTTCCTTGCACCAATGCACATAATCTCATTTGTCAAATTAATCATTGATACTTTCCAGATCTGTACATTCTCAAGATTTATCCAAGATTAGTGGCATTAATGGTGCAACAGAGTTATGGCTTCACTTGCTATTTTGCTCTCAAAATTCGATCCCATTGTTGTCACTATATACGGTGTTTGTATTTGAGACAAAGAATAAACTTCTAGCTGTTTGTTTTTTTTTGGTGAGGACAAGTCAAAGTTTTTATTCATTTACAGATTGTGTTTTGTACAATCTGTAATTAGGAAGTGACACTAATTTTCCACACTCTGTGATGTCATACTGTTGCTGTTTCAATGCTTAATAATGGTGAAGACTGTGGTTATCATGGCAAAATGTTCCACACAGGTATTTTTGTGAAAAACCTACTTAAAAATGTACTATCGATTTTCAGTCATTGGTCATTATCTGAGTAAGACAAATGACTGGTATGTTACAGCTTGTGTGAATTTGAACACAGATCATGCACAACTCTGACTGTTGAAAATCTGGACAGAAAGTCCAGCTACAGTGGATATTTCTGCTTTCTGAGTGGATATGAGTGTAACTCAAAGACTCTATGAATTAAATGTGGTGTGACAGAGTGGTGATTCAGTATAAATGAGTTACCTTGTTGTTTCTTAGTAACGAGATGATTTCATGTCTCTTTGGAAGTCCTCAGTTTTGAAGGAGTTGATCAGAATGGATCACAAAGGTCCACCAGAAACTGGGACTGTGGGCACTGCGTTCCTCGTGATAATGGTAAGAACCTTGTGCAAGGTGCTCTCGGTACTGTTGTGCATGGTGCAGGTGTGGCCCATCCCTTGCACCTCCGCTGTGGTAGTTTTCAGATTCATTTGGGGGCCCAAAATAGATAGGGTACAAAGGAGCGCCATTTATAAGTCGTCAGACAATGGGGGCAAGGGTGTACCCAACCTGGCCCTCATCGTATGTGGTTGCATAAAGTTGTGAGTGGAACCAAAATACAAGGGCACCAAGTGCCAATATATACTGAGATTCTACCTGTCCCCGTTGTTGTGAAGGATAGGCCTGGCCCCATTGTTGTGCAATGTCCCAGTTAGCTGGACTTCGCCACATCACCTGACCTTCATGGAAAAGTTTTTTCAGGACAACATCTTCGACCATTAGGCAGTGGTCAGCACAGAACGTCCTGTGGAAACTGAGAGAGGAGGACTTGATGGATCCAGTGGGATGGTTCCCTGAGCAGACCATCTAGGTCATCTGGCAGAATGTCTCATCGCCATGGCTAACAAACCAGCACCAGGATTTGGCCTGGCTGGTGGTGAGAGGAGTCTAACCAGTGAGATTTTTCTTGTACAACCAGAACATCACCCTCTACGCACATTGTCCTTGAGATGGAGTAGAGTTTGTTGAATGTAGATTCGCAAAGAGTGCGTGGAGAGGGATGCAGAGGGCTTTGTCACGGTTCATCCCCAGTGGCAGCGTGACAGAGGACTCTCTGATCTACTGACCGTTCTCAGGGACACACTCTGAGTCAGACATCCAGAACTGCCGGAAGACCATCAACTCAGTGAAGGATGCTCTTTGGTCTGTCCGAAACCTGTTCTATCAGCACACAGATGTCGGTTTGGGAATGCTGCCAACTGGTGCATTCCAGGCTGCAGGGGTACGTGCTGAGGGACACGCTGAGGCTTGGTGTGGGCACTGTGGGGAAGGAGCACAGTTTAGAGTCCTCCCATTACCAGGCACTGAGGGGCTGAGATTGAGGGAAGTAACGACAAGGTGTATAGTGATGGTGACGGAGTATTAAGTTGAGAATGTGAAATGTACATTGATGATTGACAGGATGTAAAAAGTTTTGTAGTTTTTTTTCCTGTATTGTAAATGATTTACCAGATATGATTGAAACTATGAACGTAAAAGTCTTGAACAGTTTTTTTTTTTCCTGTATTGCATAATTCATTGCGAATAAAGTATATTTTTGGAGAAAAATGTCCTCGGTTGTAATAATAATTAATAAATATTAAGGTTCCTTATAATCAACTAGTAAGTCACTCATACACCCAGTCAAAGTCAGAATGGCTTGTTCTGCTGCAGGCAAGAAGTTTTCTCAGCCTAAAGTTGCTCCACCTGAAATTGGTTTCTGCTTCCTCTTGCCTTGTGATTTCCTAAATCTTTTTTTAAAATTTGTGTTTATCCACTTGCCTTTTAGAAGGTGCTGTTGATTTCCCCCAACATTTCTAGAACTGTCTGTGAGACCCAGTGTTCATGTTACTATATTTTCTCCAACCTTTAAGATCACTTCAGAGCAACCAACCACAAGTAACTTTGCACTGGCCATGGACAACATAATCTTTGCATTCATTTGGTACACCATCATTTTAGCCCAACTTTGAAAGACTTTGTTCAGCATTCAGTGAAATGTGTGTACTTATCACCCATACTTCAACCTCTGGTCTCAGATCATTAAATCCTGCATTTCCAAGATCAAGATCACAAAAGCAGTCAAGACAAACGGTATATCTCTCACAATAGATCATACTGTAATTTTGGGCACATATCTTGGCCAGTACATTTAATGGACACATGCAAATTTCTGGTGTAGGTTGGCTTTTGTGAATCTTAAGTTCCATTTGTTGTTTTGTAGAATTAAATGAACAGAATGTCAGCTTTTGCAAGAGCTAAGGACAAGTTACATCAGACAAATGTAGGTCATTTTGCTGATTTCATCAGAGTTGGCCACTTCAGCTCTGCATTGGAGAGTAAGGTTTCAGTAAATATTACAGTCAACCCCAAATATAGTGTGAATATCTTTATAAGATAATGTTTCATCTTGAGCACAGTGGCATGAGTCATGAATATACTTTTTCAGGTAATTGTTTATCATTGGCAAAGTGCAATAAGACCATTTCAAATCCACTCCCTTCTTTTTACAATCATTTTTATGTTGTGGTTTATAAACACCATTGCAGGCCTTCTCTATGCAGCAATTTCATCTGCATTTAGTTGTGATCTAGTTTAGTTAACCTATAAATTGGAGGGTAAGCTCATTCAAAGTAAATAGGTGAAATGTCTTTTCACACATATAAGAAATTAATTTCTCGAAAGTGAGTCCACATAATTGCTTAAAATTCAGATAAATAATTGTAAGTGAAGAAAGAAAGGGGGGAGGCAGGGGAATTGGGACTGAAGATACTGGTATCAAAAGAATATAGAAAGTTTGCTCACCAAAATGCTAGACTTTTTTTAAATGTCACTTGACTTTGTTAAAAACAAAACATTTTAATTATGTGGATGATGAGAAGCAGTAAGTGAGGACAAATAAGAGGAAGATTGTGAAAGGATGTCTGGGGAACTGATGGGATTTAGGAGAAAAATTGATAAACTTAACTGAATTCTGAAACTTGATTAGTTTAGAAAATTCAAATAAAGAATGTTATTTTTACTGGAATTGAAACAAAACATGAACTAAAGCAAATATCTTTTGTGATAGCCAATCCTAACTGTTAATTTAAGAAATCTAAAATGAATCTCTTGTCAATCAACTCACTGGGTTGAGCCCCCAATGAGATAGCAACTTGAATTTGTAAGTCTATGAAGACAGAATAGCTGGGGTTCATCACAAAATGAGCTACTCTAGATCAACTTCTATGAAAAACAGTTCTCCCCCTCTCTTTGACTCTTCCTCTTTACCTGGCTCTCCAACCTTCTGCTCGCATCTCTGCTTCTTTCCCCCTTTATTTCTTGATAAAAGGTCAAGATCCAAAATGTTGACTGACTATTTTTGGGATGGATGCTGAGTTCTTCCAGCAATTATTTGTCTGCTCACGATTCCATCACTTGCAGCTCTTGAGTTTCTCTTTCACATTCTAAAATGTATCCTTATAGAAATAACTCGAATCAATTGTATTTGCAGAGGTGAATGGATTCATTTTTATTCCTGTTTTCTTGTACAAACTTACACTGTTATGTATGCTAGCAGGGCCAGATGTAAATGTGGTAAATAAATGCATAAATATTGTGTGGTAACACCCTTTCTTCCTCCAGTGATATACTTTCTGGTTCTAACTCCCATTCCCACACCCTCATATCTAAAAGTCACAATTTTAAATGTCACCCAGTTTAGTTCTCAGTGGAGCTGGTTCATGAATATGACATTTCTCTCTACAGAATGTCTTGAAATGCTACTCCATCAGGACATCACAAAGCCTGCAATTACACTTAAAACCAATTTAAATTTTAATTGCCTTCACCCATGCTATTAATATTAATTGAAATGTTTTTGATATAAAGTTTAAAAATAGATTATTCTCTGTATTTAAGATTCAGTCATAATTTAATTTTTTTTCTTGCAATTAACATTGATTCATATAGTAAGATATGGAATTTAATTCACTATAGAGGCAATTTACCTCAGTTCATGAATTGTTTCATTGCACTTAAACTTTCATAGATAATTAGAATTTTTCATTTGCCTTTGTTATATCCAAGATTATTTTAACATATCTGGTCACTCAGCCATAATCAGTGGAGACCATTTTGTCTGATCTCTGTAATGATAGAGTGCTAGTGATCCTCATGACCACTAGAGGGAGTTGGTGACTAGTTTGTGGCAGCTTTGGTTGGATTCATGATGGATGCTGCTACATGGTCTTGAGCCTTAAGTATAGTTGTTTTGGAAGAACCCAAGTTCCTTTATTACAATAAAAGAACACAATATGGTTCCAGGAGTGGAAGAAATGCCAGAAGTGTTCAGAGTGTATATCAGTCATTATCAGCAGAGATATGGAGATTGTTAAGACTCCTGATGGTAGAAATTGGGCTGGAAATGTTGACCACAAATGGAAGTTGTTCAAACAAAGATTTATGCTGTACCTGCAAGCCACTGGACATTATAGCAGACTTGATGCATGGATGATTGCAGTGCTACCTACTGGGGACTGCTATGGGCTGCTGGAGATTAGCTCATAGGTACCAGGTTTCAGAGCCAGGATTCAAGAGAGTGCTGAGAACAATAAGGGCTCCTGAAAAGTCTTGGGCTCTGAAGGCTTCCTGATTGTGTCGGAAATTTGGATCTGGAGCTTGGTTTACCAATAGATTGAAAGCAGTCTTTGTGGCTGCACGAGTGCTGAAGTTGAATCCACAGACATAAAATTACTCTGAAGGGTCTCTCTATTGTTTCTCTTTCTATCATTTTAAGGGCTGCTGGGCCACACTAAATGGTAGGTAGAAGGCAATTTCATGTAATGTGCTGTACTATTACAAGGAATTTTGAATCTTGAATGTGTCTACAAGTAAAGGAAGAGAGTTCCATCCTTAATGTTTTGTAATTTTATCCAAAATGGCTAATATATCATGGGTACATAATGGAAATGTGGGTCCATTAGCCTGAAGAGAAAGGAAGATTAATGTTTAAGATGGGATCTTTGTACTTGTACAAATCAGATTTACTTTGTAAATATATTGTTTAATCACCAGGGAAGCTGGAATTTATGAAATGTTTATGTCAAATTATATACCTAATTCAGGCATATATGACAATATTCTTTGTATACTGACTCAATAGCCTATCCTTCCACAGCATCCTCCATTTCTACAGGTGTGATACTATCCCTGATTAGAAATGTTACTTCCCCCTTTTTTTTAACCCTCCATCCTATCCTTTTTACAACTTCTAAATCTCACTATCTGTATCAGCCAATCTGTCCTTAAATCAGCCATCTCTGTAATAGCCACAAATTCATAATTTTATGTACTGATCCATGCTCTTAGTTATCTCCCTTATTCCTTATACTTGCATCAAAATAAATACATTTCAAATCCTCCAATTGATTATATTTATCCTCTCTTCATTCCCTGTCCTTCCTCAAAAACTCACGACACATTACATCAATCTTTCCACCATCTGCTCTATTCTCTGCCTTATTCTGGTTCCCATCCTCCTGCCAGTCTACTTTAAACCCCCCCACCCCCACCCCCGGAGCAGCACTAGTAAACCTTCCCACAAGGATATTTGTCCCCCTCAAGTTCAAATGCAAAGCATCCCACCCCTCCAGGTCCCATCTTCTCTGGCAGAGAACCCAATGATCAAGAAATCTGAAGCCCTCCCTCCTGCACTAGCCACTCATCAAGCTATTTCTATTGTCATTGGCACGTAGCATGGGTCGCAATCCTGAGATCACAACTCTGAAGGTCCTGTCCTTCAACTTAGCACTTAACTACTTGAACTCTCTTTGAAGAACCTCATCACCCTTCCTATCCACATCATTGGTCCCTGCATAGACCATGACATCTGGCTGCTCAGCCTCCATCTTGAAAATGCTGTAATCCCAATCTGAGATATCTTGCATCCTGGCACCTTGGAGGCAACATCCAATTTTGGATTCTCAATCACTTTCACATAATCTCTTATTTGCTCCTCTAACGAGGGAATCCCTATCATTACAGCATGCCTCTTCTCCTCCCTTCCCATCTTAGCCACGTCCAGACCTTATGCCAGAGACCTAACCACCCTGACATCCCTGGTAGGTCACCCCCCCCCCCCCACACCAGTATCAAAAATGGTATTTGTATTATTCAGAGGAATGGCCACAGGGTACCCTGCACTGACTTCCTGTTCTGTTTCCCTCTCCTGTCACTCAGTACCTTCCTCCTGCCTTCTAGGTGTGAATGCGCTCCTGTAATTCCTGTCTATCACCCCCTCAGTTCCGGAATGATCATCCAACTCCAGTTCCAATTTCCTAAGACAGTCTGTAAGGAGCTCTAGATGGATGCAATTCTCGCAGATGAAGTTGTAAGGGATACTGTTGGCTTCCCTGCCTATCCACATTCTGCCAGAGAAGCATGTTGCTGCCCTGGCTGCCATTAGGATTAGAGAAGCTGAGTTATCATGAGAGACTGAATATTTTGGCCTGTTTTCCTTGGACTGTAGAAAGCTGAGATGAAATCTTTTTAAATTTATAAAACCATGAGTGTCATGGATAAGATGAATAGGGGCCATCTGTTTCCTAGAATCAGAGAATCTACGATGAGAAAGCATAATTATAAGGTGAGGAAGATTGGATTTAGAAGGATATGAGGAGACAGTTCCTCATTCAGAGGGTGGTGGGCATAAAGAATGAGCTGCCAGACAAAGTGGTGGAAGCAGGTACATTAGTTACCTTTAAGAAACACATGGATCATTCCATGGATGGGAGGGGATTGGAGGGGTATGGAACAAAATGTGAGAAAATGGGACTAAAGCAGGAAGGCTCATTGTTTGATGTGGACAAGCTGTGGCCATGGGCCCATTTCTATGCTGTAAGACTCAGACTATCTGCAGACTCGAGTCTCCAAAGCATTGCTCTGTTCTTGTGGCTGAACTTATAATCATCTGCAACCACTTCTCTTTAAATTTCACACACTTCCTCTTGAGCAGAGAAGTTGACAGTGAAACATGCATGTTTTATATTGGGCTCATTTCCTTTTAAGGTATCTTCAATAATCTGAGTTTATTTCTAGTCAAGCTGTTCGTAGATCTGTTGATGAGGTTACTATTGCTCCCTGCACTCACTCTTCTGGAAAAGTTGTCGTTTTTGTCACTTCTCATTGCCTTCTCTTCCATTTGAATTGACACTTCATCAGGCACTCTGAAAAATACCGTTTTGCTCTCTGAGCAATTTCAAGAACCGCAAGCTTCCAAAACTGTTGCCGACCAACTTTCATTCAATCCTAATCCCTTCTCCCTATGCAAGTCAACAATTCTCATCTGTCCTGATGCTGCAGCCTTATCCCCTGGCACTGCCACCTGAGTGAAGCTCGAAGCAATGCTGAGAACTCCTGTCACTTTCATATCATGTTCTAATCCAGAACAAAGAGTTTGTCCTCTTTCCCACCCATCCACCCCACAAAGTTGTGGGCCCTTATCCCTGATTAGAATTTACATTGCACCTGGCCATCTCCTTCCATTGCTTTATATTTTTATTGGGAATTACCAGCACGTCACTGACCCCATCTGAAGTTCTCACTTCATTCATTTGCTGTACTCCACCTCTGCTCAGTTACCTTGGACAGAACACTGACATGGAACCTGATGATAAGATAAACTCTGAGATAGATTAGCAAACAAATTTGACGGAGTGCCACCTCTCTGTCCTAACTTCCATGTGACGACAGCCTGTCACTGCTCTCACCTGCACTGGAGATTTTCACCCATGGCCTCAAACCCCACAGTCACCAATTTTGTTCCACCTTCTTCCAAGGATCCATAAAAAATGGCTCTTGAATTAAACCATTTCTTCAGCTTGTCATTGTCCCCAAGAGCAAAAGATAAACTTTTGCATTAAGACTCTGTATCTGTAGGGTCTTGACCAAAAACATTAAGCAACTTCTCCTCTGACTTACCCTCAAAAGAAGTTGCCCTGAAAATAGGTCAAGGTTGTCTTTGTCATTTTGTGGAATATATGGAACTGTTGTGCAGAGACAAACACCCAAAACTGCTGTAAGATATTCAATTTGGTGAAAGATGCACTTTGGTCTGCCCAAAATATGCTGGTTTTCCACCATACTGAAATGTCAATGGGGAATGCTGCAGACTGGCACATTCCCGGCTGTAGAAGTACTTGCTGAGAGACACACTGAGGCTTGACACAACCAACACAAAGGCTTTGTGGGAAAACACTGCAGTCTAGAGTCTTTCTGTTTCAGCATTGAGGGGCTGAGACCAGAGGGGAACCCCTTCAAACAATGGTGGGGTGGGGGGGGGGGGGGATGACAAGGTGGCACATTGGTGGCAAAGGAGCTAAATAGACAACATAAGTAACAATGTACAGTGATGGAAATGTACGTATAAGACACTAAGGATGCAAAGACATTGTATAGTTTTCTTTTGTACTTAGTTTCATGGTGAATAAAATTTATTTTTGGAAAAATAATCATTTGCTGTTTGTGTCTCTTTCTTCAATGTCAATGTGAGTTTGTTGTCACATACATACAAACAGATGCACCAAATTCCCTGCCCCATGCTGACCGTGGTCTCATGCACTGCCAAACTGAGTTCGCTCACAAATTGGAGAAACACTACTTCATATTCCACCTAGGTACCCTCTAACCAGATAGCAATAGAACAGAACATAAAACACTACAGGACTTTCAGCTCATGATGTCATGACAACCACTTTAAACCTACTCAACAAAGTAAATCTTCCCTACCTCATAACAATAACACTCTATTTTTACTGCATCCATGTACCTGTTTAAGAGCCTTTTAAAATGTCCCAATTGTACCAGCCTCTATCACCATCCCTGGCAATGCATTTGAGGCACCCACTACTCCCTGTGTTTATATATTAAATCTTTCCTTCCTTCACCATGCACAGATGTCCTCTGATGTTTGTTATTGTCGCTGTAGGGAAAGCTGGTGGCTCTCCACCCTAACTATGCATTTCATAATCTTGTAGATCTCTATGAAGTCCCCCTCACCCTTCTTTGCTCCAAAGAGAAAAGTGCTGCCTCATAAGACAGATTCTCCAATCCAGGCAACATCCTGGTAAATCTCCTCTGCACCCTCTCCATTGCCTCCACATCCTTCCTGTAATGAGGTGACCAGAATTGAACATAATGTTGCAAGTGTGGTCTTACCAGAGTTTTATAGAGCTGCAACATTACCTCACAACTTGAATTCAATCCACAAACTAATGAAGGCCAGCATATCATAAGCCTTTTAACTACCCTATCAACCTGTGTGGCAACCTTGAGAGATCTTGGGATTTTGACATCAAGGTCCCTCTGTTCTTCTATACTGTTAAGAATCCTGTCATTAACCTTCCACACTTAAGAATCCTGGTATTAGCAACAACTTCTCTGGTTTCCATTGGCATCCTCCCACCATCTCTTCCTGTGTCTCCTTTCCTAGCTCTGTCTTGCTCTTTTTTCCTATCCTTCTACCTCCTTACCTCCAGCTATGCATTCAGAGCTAGCCCCTCCCCCAAATAATCCTCAACTTTTCTCTCCTGCCCTTCTATCCATGCCACCTATGTCTTCTTGTCTGTTGGCCTATGCTCCACCCCTGCCTTTTCTTCCTACTTTCACTCTGCCCCCTCCCCACATTTCTATTCTGGAACCTGCCTGTTTTTTTGCTCATACCTTGACAAAGGGCTCGGGTCTGAAACATTAGTTATACATTATGGATGACATGAGACCTGCTGAGTTTCTCCAGAACTTTTGTGTATTAACTATAATCACAGCATCTGCAGACTTTCTTGTTTCACAGAAGACCTACATGTGTGTTGCACATGTCACTGAAGGAGGGAAGAATGAGTGGGAACAATTAGAAAGTAAAGGAGATCCTGCGCTTTTTAAATGGAAACCTAGAACACAAATGTAAAGAAGTTGTGTAGTGTCTTTGGCATCAACTGGGGGACTATGTTTGCTGAATCCTGTGTGTGAGAAGTTGCGATGGACTTGCAAATGTGCAGAATAACTCATCTGATGTTGTTCAAGGGTGAAGGGTTGAAGTTCTGGGAGAAACCAGAGAACCAGTGATTATTCTCCTTTGAGCAGGCAAAACTGAAAGATAATTTGTTGGAGCTGATCAATACGGTCTCACAAAATGAAAAAAAGAGAAACTATTTCCTGCAGAAAAGGGTCAAGAAACAGATTCTAGGCGAATGAACCAAGGTGGCTTGGGGAAAACCTATCTGGGTAGTAGGCAGTAAGCAATGGTCCCTCTAATTTTAGTCAGTGTGCGCAAAATATTATGTTGTGCAATTTTTTTCCTGTGACGAAAGTATGTGTGCACTGAATGCTTGTGCAAATGTAAACTTGAAATTATTTCAAGATAATTTTGGCAGGGGGGCGTGGCAAGATGGCGTAAGGAACAGACGTGCCTTCCAGTCCTCTCCTGACTCTAACTTACTGTTTTGTCTTTAAGGGCCCATTAAAACTTTTTTAAAAAGTTTATAAATAGTATGAGGTGTTGAATTAATACCTAATGGTACATTTGTTAAAAAAAAGTAAAAGGAAACATCAACAGATTGTTAAAAAATTATATTTTCCGAAATTATCTGAGCCTGCTTTTTTACAAAAAGCCACGACTCAGCGTGAAATGGATCCAGGAAAAGAAGTGAAGAATTCGGCCTTGGAGCTCCGTTCTGATTCCGTAAGTCTTTCTGAAGGTCGTTTTCAGCTGCCTTTAGAACAAAGGGCTGGCCGGATGCCAGTATTTCAAACAACGTCTACTGAGACTTTGACTGCTGAATTAGCTGGGGCGCCACCAGTTGGAGAGTTAAAGAGTTGTTATTTGACTGCTATACCACCAGTTATAACAGCTCTTCCAGATACTGACGTAACGATGCTTTTAAAGGAGGTTTGGATCAAAGATAACCCTGATCATCAGCTTCCTGATACTTCTGGGGGGTCTGTGAGAGGGGCTCTTACACAGAGTCAAACTGCAAGAAAAGCTACTAAATTAAAAGAAGGGATAGAAGGTCCTCTGATTCCACAAGAACAGCAGGATCCCACCATGTCTGGATTTACTGATGTTGATATACTTTTCAAGTCTTGAACATAAGATATTTTCTTCAATGATGCATTTAGGTGATTCTATGAATAATCTTACTTCTAAGATTAATGCATTGGTGGATGTCAATACTCAACAGATGGCTGATTATGGAGCTTTTAAAGTCGAAATTATTGAAAGACTTGAGATGTGTAATCAAGGATTAACTGATGTACAAGATCAATTGCAAAAAACAATTGAAACGCTACAGATTCAGAATAAAAATTTAGCAAAAAAGTTTGATTATTTGGAGAACCAATCCAGACAGAATAATGTGAAAATTGTCGGCTTGTCAGAAGGCATAGAAGGGCCAGATCCAAGAAAATTTTTCACTGAATGGATTCCACAAGTGTTGGGACAAGATAAGTTTCCTGAAGGTTTAATATTAGAACGGGCTCATAGAGCTTTGAGAAGGAGACTTTTTCAGGACAGAATCCAAGACCTGTTCTGGTTCGCTGTTTAAATTACTGTGATAGAGAGACTATTTTACGTATGGCTATTAGAAATGCACAGCAAAACAGATCTCCTTTGATGGTTCAGAGTAATCGTGTTTTCTTCTATCCAGATTTGAATCAGGAAATTATGTTTCAACGACGTGAATTTAATTCTGTGAAAGAATTATTGTGGAAAAAAGGATATAAGGCAACAATTAGATACCCTGAGGTACTGAAGATTTTTCAGGATGGATATCAACCAAAGTTCTTTGATAATCCTAAAGAAGCTATGGATTTTGCTCAGTCTTTACCAATTACGCAATTCCAGGAACGACATAGTCCTCCACGGTCTCCAAAGAGGGCAGACCTGCAAGAAGGGAATTTGATTTCTGGAAGAAATGGAAGAAACGGTGGTCGCAATGGCAAAGTTGATTAAAAAAAATTAAAAACTTTTTTTTTTAATTATTTTTGTTGAGAAGATTTTAAATAGTGATGGGAGTTGGGAGAGGGAACTGGGTGGGCACCAATTTCCAGAAGTCAGCTGCGTGTGAGTTATCTCACACCCAATATTTTGGGGGAGTTACCGCATTAGGCGGTTTAAACAGGAGGAGGTAATTGTGACCTCTGACCTGTTTTTTTTTTTCTTTTTAATTTTTGGGTTAGGGAGTGAAGCTTTTTTTAAAATCTTTTTTAAATAATTAAATTTTTTTTTATATATAACTTTTTTTATTTTTTTTTAGTTTTTGGTTGGAATTTCAAAGGGGAATTAAGGGTTTTTTTCTTTTTCTTTTTTTGGGGGTTTCTTTTTTCTTTTTTTCTCTCTTTTTCCTTTTTTTGTTTGTTTCTTGTGTTTTATTGAGTAATTTTTGGGTTAAGAAGTGAAGGTTTTTTTAAATTTTTTTTTAAATAAATAATTTTTTTTAACTCTTTTTGTTTTCTGATTGTAATTGAGAGGGAATTAGGAGGTTTTTTTTCTCCTTTTTTTCTCTTTTTGGGGGGGTTTATTCTCTTTTTTCTTTCTTTTTTAAGAGGATGATGTCACAGAAGATAATAAGTCAAAAATTGAGGATGTTGAATTAGATGAAGAGGAAGATGAGGGGAAAGGTGATAAGAAGAAAGGGAAGAAAATTAAGTACAAATACATTGAGGGAGAAGAGTTTAATAAAATTAAGTTAATTTCGATAGAGAATTTTGAAGATGTTATAAATGAAGAATATGGAGAATTTTATAAGAGTTTGAACTTTTTCTTTTTTTTTCTTTATATAAGGGGAGGGGAAGGGAATAAAAAGTTTATCTGATTGTTTTTCTAAGGGATGTTTTTGTTCTCTCGATGAATTATAAAGGAAACTTGGTATTAATGGAAATTCTGTATGTATTATTAATTATGATTTTTTGTATAACAGATATGTGGTTGATATATGATCTTAATATTTGAACTTAGTTTTAAAGTGGATTTCATTTGTTAAATACATGTATTATGTTTGATTTAAATATATGTTTAAGGGTATTATTTTAGTATTGATATTTTTTTTGTTGTTAGTAATTTTTTTTGTTGTTAAGTTTTATCCTTTTTTTGTAAGTGGGGGTTTTTTCTATTTTATTTACAACATTGTTAATTAATTCTTCACTCTTTATTTTGGGGGGAAGGTTGGACTAATTTTAAATTAGATGATTAATGTTGTGTTATAATTATTGGGGGGGGGTTAATTTGTGTAGTTTAATGATGTAGTATTCTAATTTTTATTATCTTATTTTTTATTATTTCTTTAAATGTAATTTTTATTTTATTCATGTCATAAAATTTTAAATAAAGTTTAAAAAAAAGATAATTTTGGCATAGCCTATCTCTCATGGCTAATAAAACTGTATTGGCATGTTTTAATATAATACAATTATGATTGCATTCTATGAAATAATGTATTTAGTTAAGATTAGATTTTATACTTGGAATTACTTTGTTCAGTCTGTTGTTCCTTTTGTGCACACATTAATTTTCATTGTGTGCTGATTGCAAAGCGTTTGTGTGTGTGTGTGTGTGTGTGTGTGTGTGTGTGTGTGTGTGTGTGTGTGTGTGTGTGTGTGTGTGTGTGTGTGTGTGTGTGTGTGCGTGTATACACGCGCACAACTTAGAGGGAACAGTGGCAGTAAGGATATCGAATTTACTACCCAGAAGGAAGCCAAAAGCAGGTTCAATTATTCCTCTCGAAGGAGGATCAGTGTTTAAGGCTTATGTTATTTTTTTTAATCTTGAATTTTATGTGATATTTTAGAGAGTTACTGTGGGGGTTTAGAACAGGGAAAGACACAGATAACAACATTCTGAAGACAGCTTGTTTGTCCTTTAAAGCCAATAAACAACTAGTTTATTGTTCAATTGAAATACTGAAACAATGGAATGTTTGCTAAGGAAGACCGCCTGTTCAAACAAAAGCCCATTTCGTTGTTGACTCATGCTTTTGGGAAATTTAAACTAGAAAAAGCAGGATTTGATCAAAGTAAGTCCTGTGATTAAGGCACTTCAGAAAACAGCATTTTAGTTCATCTTAAAATCATCTGGAGAGACAGAATTAAAGTGACTTCGAAGAAAGATGGTCACTTTAACTGTTTCTCTTTGTCAGGAGAGAGCAGTGATGATGTGGCCATTATAATGGTCACTTTTGACTGACCCATATCTGGGTAAGAAAGCAAGATCATGCTTGCATTTGGATCATGATCATTTTAATGGTCATTTTGTTTAACCCTTGCCTGGTTTCATGGAAGCATTGCATCATAAAGTTACAAGTTCTGTAATCTCTACACAAGAAAGGGGGGAATTGTGATAAATCATTCAAATGAAGAAACACTTCTATGAAAACAACTCGACAGAATTTGTAAGTTTTGAGAAGTCTGATGAATTTGTGTCCCTCCTACTACATAATTACTTCTGAACATTAGTTTAAAGATTCTGAGTTCTGAGAATGAACTTTGAATATGACATTTCAGGGGGAGTCACGTGATGGAGTAGTGGCCAGACGGTGAACTCCAGCCCTCTCCAGAAAAGTCGGAAAAAACAAAGGAAAACACAAAGGCACAAAAATAAAAATTAAAGAAAAGTGAGTATAAAGGTGGAAAGAAGATAGCGACGAAAAAAGAAAAATCGAAATCAACGGTAAGAAGAGAAGAAGAGAAGACAACAGAAGAAGGAGAAGGCCTTACCTGTTCGAAGAGGCCCGCGGTGGAGAGAGAAACCCGCTCCCTCAGGTCGATAGAAAGTGGACTACAAAAATGGCTCGCTGAGCCGAGTAAAAGTGCGCAACCGCGCATGCGCGACTCCTCGCGTCTGCGCGATGTGCATGCAAAGAAACACACCGATGGGAGGGGTGACCAGCTGGGGAGTCGATCTCCACAGCCGGCAATGACAGCTGCAGAACACCTGCAGCAAGAGGAGAACATAGAAGACAACAAAAACAAGAAAGAAGAGAAGAAAAGGGCAACAAAGAAACAACAGATGGCCAACCCAGAGGAAGAAGAAGAGGAAGAGGAAGAGTACAGTGAAATAGAAGAAGAAGGGAAAGGCAAGATAAAGGATATACTTTCTCTTATTAAAGAATACATGGAGTCATTTAAAGAATGGCAAGTGCAAGAATTTAATGATTTAAGAAGAAGAATAAACAATACAGAAGAGAAAATGAATAAAATAGATATGACCTTAACAGAAATGGGAAAGAGAATGGACAAGATGGAAGAGCAGGAAGCAGCAGTAGAAATGGAGGTAGAGGACTTAAAAATGAAATTAGAGGAATCTAATAAAAAAGTTATAGAGACACAAGAACTGTTAGCTCAGAAAATAGATATAATGGAAAATTATAACAGAAGAAATAACATAAAGATAGTGGGCCTTAAGGAAGATGAAGAAGGCAAGAATATGAGAGAGTTTATAAAAGATTGGATCCCCAGGATCCTAGGATGTCCAGAACTACAGCAAGAAATGGAAATAGAAAGGGCACATAGAGCAGTGGCCTTTAAACCACAACCACAACAAAAGCCAAGATCTATTTTAGTAAAATTCCTAAGATATACTACAAGAGAAAAGGTACTGGAGAAGACAATGGAAAAAGTAAAAAATCTTCATTTATCCAGATATAAGTTTTGAACTCCTGAAGAAGAGAAAGGAGTTCAATACAGCAAAGGCGATTTTATGGAAGAAAGGGTATAAATTTATACTAAAGCATCCAGCGGTATTGAAAATATTTATTCCAGGACAACAAAACAGACTATTCTCGGATCCAGAGGAAGCAGGAAAAATTGCAGAACAATTACAAAATAGACTGAGGGATGAAGACGTGTAACGAGAGTACAAAAGACTGCGAACTAAAAAGACACATAAGTTTTGAACTCCTGAAGAAGAGAAAGGAGTTCAATACATCGAAAACGATCTTATGGAAAAAAAACTATTCTCGGATCCAGAGGAAGCAAGGAAATTTGCAGAACAACTACAAAACAACCAGAGAGATGAAGATATGTAATAAGAGTAAAAATTACCACGATTTATATGTATGTGGGTAAAGAGGTATATGTGTGTATATGTATAATGTGCATACATGAATGTATCCGTATTTAGAGGAAAATATAGATAGTATAGACAAGAATTAATAAGGGAAGTAAATGGAATAGAGGGAATAAGGAGGGAACTAAAAGAGTGACCTTTGTTACATATGAAAAGTGAAATCTTTTCTGGGGGGGCTGGGTGGGGAGGAGTTGCGGTCACTGCAAAATCAACTGACGCTTGCAAGTGAATTCGCAAATCCAAATGGAGAGGGGAGATGTGGTTGTCCGACAAGGGATAAAGGACAACTCAGGAGGGGAAGGGGAGATTGGGGCTAAAGAAGTTTTAAATAGGAGAATAAGGAAAATGTTTGATGTTTTAGGAATGTTGTCTTATAAAGGGTTCAAAACAAGAAAACAGAAATGGATAAGAAGGAAAGGTAATGATGGAGAAACGGAAAGGGAAGATAAACAAAGTATAAAATGGCTACATTGAACTATATGACTTTAAATATTAATGGAATACATAACCAAATTAAAAGGAAGAAACTGCTAAATTTACTGAAAAAAGAAAAAATTGATATAGCATTTGTGCAAGAAACACATTTAACTGAATTGGAGCACAAGAAATTAAAGAGAGATTGGGTAGGACACGTAACAGCAGCATCGTATAATTCAAAAGCAAGAGGAGTAGCTATATTAATTAGTAAAAATGTGCCATTTAAAATAGAAGAGGAAATAATAGATCCAGCAGGGAGATATGTAATGATAAAATGTCAGATATATTTGGAGTTTTGGAATCTACTCAATGTATATTCACCTAACGAAGAAGATCAAAAGTTTATGCAAGATATCTTTTTGAAAGTAGCAGATACGCAAGGGAACATATTAATAGGAGGGGATTTCAACCTGAATTTGGATTCAAATATGGACAAAACTGGGAAAAAAATTAACAGAAAGAACAAAGTAACCAAATTTATAATTAAATCGATGGAAGAAATGCAACTTTTGGATATATGGAGGAAACAACACCCAAAGGAAAAGGAATATTCATATTACTCGGGTAGACATAAAACATACTCAAGAATAGACCTATTTTTGTTATCAGCTCGTATGCAAGATAGAGTAAGAAAAACAGAATATAAAGCTAGAATACTATTGGACCATTCACCCTTAATATTGACAGTAAAGTTAGAGGACATCCCTCCAAGAATGTATAGATGGAGATTAAACCCCATGTTACTTAAAAGGCAGGATTTTAGAGAATTTATTGAAAAACAAATTAAAATGTATTTTGAAATAAATACGGAGTCAGTGGAAGATAAGTTTCTACTATGGGATGCAATGAAAGCATTCATTACAGGGCAAATAATAAGTTATGTAACCAAGATGAAGAAGGACTATAATCAGGAAACAGAGCAGTTGGAAAGGGAAATGGTAAATATATAAAAAGAATTAGCAATGAAGGAAGATACAACTAA
The DNA here is from genome assembly GCF_036971445.1 of Narcine bancroftii. NCBI lineage: Eukaryota > Metazoa > Chordata > Chondrichthyes > Torpediniformes > Narcinidae > Narcine > Narcine bancroftii. The sequence continues at coordinate 97,661,846 of NC_091472.1, forward strand.
AAGAAGAGAATTGGCGGATAAAAAAATAAAATATGAAACACTACAAACATATAAGGTGGAGAAGAATATAATGAAGACAAAACAGAAATATTATGAACTAGGTGAAAAAACACACAAAATCCTAGCATGGCAGCTTAAGACAGAACAAGCTAAGAAAATGGTATTGGCATCAAGGAAAAAAGACAAACAAATTACATATAATCCAAAAGAAATTAAGGAAAACTTTAGAGAATTCTAAGAAAAATTATACCGAACTGAAAACGAAGGGAAGGAAGGGAAAATAGATGAATTTCTGACTAAAATTGAACTACCAAAACTACAAATAGAGGAACAAAATAAATTAACAGAGCCATTTGGAATAGTAGAAATACAAGAGATAATAAAAAAATTACCAAATAATAAGACACCAGGAGAGGATGGATTCCCAATAGAATTCTACAAAACATTTAAAGACTTATTAATTCCGCCCCTCCTGGAAGTAATCAACCAGATTGATAAAACACAAAGCTTACCAGATTCATGTAAAACAGCAATAATTACAGTAATACTAAAGCAAGGGAAAGATCCACTCACACCAGCGTCATATAGACCAATATCTTTACTTAACACAGATTATAAGATAATAGCTAAACTACTAGCAAACAGATTAGCAGAGTATGTACCGAAAATGGTAAATTTAGACCAAACTGGATTTATCAAAAAAAGACGCACAACAGACAATATTTGTAAATTTATTAATTTAATTCATGCAGCAGAAGGGAATAAAGCACCTACAGTAGCAGTTGCTTTAGACGCAGAGAAGGCCTTTGACAGAGTAGAATGGAATTATTTGTTCAAAGTATTGCAAAAATTCAGTTTACCGGAGAAGTATATTAATTGGATTAAAGCATTATATAAGGGACCGTTAGCGAAAGTGACAGTAAATGGACATGTATCAAAGCAATTTAACTTAAGCAGGTCAACACGGCAGGGATGCCCACTATCACCTTTATTGTTTGCGTTAGCTATAGAACCACTTGCAGAATTGATAAGAACAGAAAATAATATAAAAGGAATAAAAATAAAAGACAAGGAATATAAAATCAGTTTATTTGCGGATAACGTTATAGTGTACTTAACAGAACCAGAACTATCAATAAAAGAATTATATAAGAAATTGAAGGAATATGGAGAAGTGTCGGGTTACAAGATAAACGTAAATAAAAGTGAAGCAATGCCTATGAATAATGCGGATTTCTCAAAATTTAAGAAGGAATCACCATTTAGATGGCAAATGCAAGCAATAGGATACCTAGGTGTACAAATAAACAAAAATCTCGGCCAACTATATAAACTCAATTATTATCCACTAATGAAAAAATTACAGGACGATTTAGAGCATTGGAAAGATTTACCACTAACACTAATAGGAAGGATAAACTGTATTAAAATGAACATTTTTCCAAGGATATTATACTTATTTCAGGCATTGCCAATACAACTGACAGAGAAATTCTTCAAGGAGTTAAAGAAAATAATAAGGAAATTTTTATGGAGAGGGGGGAAACCGAGGATAGCACTAGATAAATTAACAGAATGGTATAAACAAGGAGGCTTACAACTGCCAAACTTTAAAAATTATTATAGAGCCGCACAATTAAGATACCTATCAGATTCTTATCAAACAAGGGAAAAGCCAGATTGGACGAGATTAGAATTAGATAAAATAGGGGAAAAGATACCTGAACACATAAATGGGATGAAAAATTGGTACAACATAGAAGTTCTCCAGTATTACATCATCTCCTCAATATTTGGAAGAAGATTCATGTAGAAAGAAATAAAACAAATTATCAATTACCAAAACTAATATTGACGCAAAACAAGTTACTCCCTTTTACAATAGATAACCTTTCCTTTAGAGAATGGGAAAAAAAAGGGATTAAAAGAATAGAAAATTGTTTTTCAGGAAATAGATTCTTATCCTTTGAACAAATGAAAGATAAGTACAATATAACTCAAGATACAGCGCTGGCATATTACCAATTGAGATCCTACTTGAAGGATAAATTAGGAAGCAGTTTGAGTCTGCCAGAGGGAAGTAACCTTGAATATGTGATTACAGATACAATGATAATCAAAAGATTTATAACAAATATGTATATTAAACTGCAAGAAAAGGAGAATGAGGAAACAAATGGTAAAACTAAACAAAAATGGGAACAAGATTTAAATATAAAGATAAAAAAGGAAACATGGGAGAAGTTATGCTCCGGAACGATGAGAAATACAATAAATACGAGTTTACGTATGATACAATATAACTGGATACACAGGCTATACATTACACCTCAAAAGTTAAATAAATGGGACCCAACAGTATCTGATAGATGTTTTCGATTTAAAAAAGAAATGGGAACAACAATTCATGCAATCTGGACATGTGAGAAAGTAGAAAAATTTTGGAAAGATCTAAATCAGATATTAAATAAAATAACAGAAAACAATATACCAAAGAATCCAGAGATCTTCCTCCTAAGTAACATAAAAAACAAAGAATTTGGAATTGATTTGGAGGATGCACAAAAAAGATTTGTTAAGATAGCTCTAGCCGTAGCAAAAAAATGTATTATGTCAACCTGGTATTTGGAAGATAATTTGAAAATACAACAATGGTATATAGAAATGAATAAATGTATTCCATTAGAAAAAATAATATATAGTTTAAGAAATAATATTGAAATATTCGAACAAATATGGGAGCCTTACATTAAATACAATAGCGAAAACCTACCAGGGACAATCATTACCTAAGTTAACGGAAGGAAAAGGAAATGAAAAGAATGGACTCAGTAGAATTTCTGGTATATTTTTATTGAATGACAACATTGTCTGACTGGTTTAATGTATCCTAGATTTTATACCTTAAATGGACGGGAGGGGGGAGGTAGGGAGGGTGGGATGGGAGGAGGGAGGGGGGGGGTAGAAAATGGCACTGTATATGTGTGAAAAGGAAAAAGTGTGTACCATGGTTAATGTGATTTATGGTGTGAAAAATAAAAAATTTAAAAAAAAAGAATATCACATTTCACAATTGTGCCTAAGCACAATTGGTTTGGGTGATCCACATACACATACATTGGCACATAGTTGGGGTTAAGTTTAGAATTAAGTAGGATATTATTCATTGTTATTAATAACAATTATTGTTTTAAGATACCATTGTCGGTGAATTTCTATTGCAGCTGGTCTATGAAGTAAAAAACTGGGGCCTGGTCTGGGATATAATTAAAATTGGAGCTTATTGATTAATTGATTTTTGATTTATTTGGTTAAATTCCTTTTTGAACCCCAATTAAAAAGGCTTGTGTGTGTGTGGAAAAACAGTAGCAATGGATATTGAGGAGTTTTTGGCATTGCAACCTCTGCAGATTTGCAGAAGGTGAAAAGGAGTGGGTCAGTGACTATCACCCAAAAGTTGGAACTTGCGGGGGTAAAGCAGTCAATGAAAATGACAGAGATTCAGAGAAGTGTAGCTGAACACTATAAAAGAAGGGAAGTTTGGAGATGAAGTGTTAAAACAATATTCTGAAAGTAAATCTCATGAGCAACAGTTGGAACAGTTTGAGCTAGAAAAACCTAAATTTGAGCTTGAGAGACAACAAAAGAAGCTTGAACTACGTAAACTGGAGAGAGGGTTAGAAAAAAGTAGATTTGAGGCGAATTAAGCAGAGAATCAAAGGGAAGAAGGAGAACAACAAAGGGAGGAAATAGAAAGGCAAAGGCAGTTTGAGAGAGAACAAAGAAAGTTTGAGAGAGAACAAAAACAGCTTGAGCTAGAGTTAGAAAAATGTAGAGCTGAAGAAGCAGGAAAACAAAGGGATTTTGAAAGAAAGAAGAGATAGTCTGTGATAGTGTACAACAGCATTCAGGTTGTAATGACTTGCCAAAGGATTTGTAATTATCTCAAAAAAGAGTTTATGAAGAGACAGAACAGAGATCCTGATCTTACTGAAGTGAGATACAAGGCTCTTTCTGCTTGTGAAATTAAGAAAGTGCCAGTTGGATATTATTTCAAGGAAGATGTGTTGATGAGGAATTGGAGATCACCTGATTTCCCTGCCAGTCAAGAATTAGCTGTTGTAGTTCCTAAAGCCTATTGGGATGAAATTTTAACCTTGACACATAGCACACCCTTGGGTGGTGACCTTGGTGTAAGGAAAACTATATAAGGTTATGAAACAAATCTATTGGCCTAGTTTAAGAAAAGATACTATGACCTTTTGCCAGACCTATCAGATTTGTCAGGTTGCAGGTAAACCCAATCACTGTCCCTCACTGGCTCCTTTAAACCCCATTCCTGCTTTTAGAGAGCCCTTTTCTAAAGTCATTCAGGATTGTGTTGGCCCATTGCCCAAGGCAAAAACTGGGAATCAGTATTTGTTAACTGATATGTGTATAGCCTCCAGGTTTCCAGAAGTAATACCACTTAAAAATATTAAAGCTAAGTCTGTGTCAAGTGCTCTTGTGAAATTTTTCACTTTAGTTAGTTTTCCTAAAGTGATACATTCAGACCAGGGAAGTAATTTTATGTTGGGACCGTTTCAGCAGATAGTTTATAATTTTAGGGCTAAACAAATCACGTCATCAGCATATCATCTAGAATTTCAAGGGAGATTCCATTTGACCCTAAAAACCATGATGAGGACCTATTATTTTGAGAATGAGAGGGACTGGGATGAGGGTGTCCACTTGCTTTTGTTTGCAGCAAGGGAGTCGGTACAAGATTCATTAGGTTTTAGTCCTTTTGAGTTGGTATTTGGACATCAAGTTAGAGGACCTTTAATGTTGTTGAAGGAACATTAGTTTGTAAGGATGTGCACTGTTATTCTGTTTTTTATTTTCTTTTGTAACTAGTATGTGTTTGTTGATTTATTGTTTTGGGGTGGGAGGGGGTGAAGGGAGGGAAAAAGACATTATAATGTACTCTATTAAAGGAGATGAATGTTCTCTGTTGTCTGAAATGCATGAGTCTATAAAATCAAAAATAAAATATTCCAAAAAAAGGTGAATTTTTCCATGCTACAGTTACATATCTTGGTTATATTGTTGGCCAAGGAAAATTGTTCAGACTATTTCCGAGTTTCCCATTCCAACAGGTAAGAAAGCTATTAGGAGAATTTTGGGAATTGTTGGTATATTATAGAAAGTTCTAGGGTTTTTTTTTTATTGCTGATAGCGCCCTTCTGAAGAAGGGTGAAAAATTTATTTGGACTACCATTTGTCAGGAAGTATTTGTTAAACCAAAACCCATTTTATGTCACAACCTGGAGTGGGTTACTCAATCCCACAAAGGAGGTCGAAGAGATGCCTCTCTTGAGCTGCTTCCTTTAAAAATAAATGGCTCCCATCCACTCCTGTGTATTCAGTCTTAATCAGTTGGCCACATGGACTCTGCACCTGGGTTTTAGAGACTCTGCTTTGCTTCTCTTCAAATGTATCCATTTTCAGAAGGTGATGCCTTCAGCCTGCCAGCTCAGTTTCACAGACACTTCAAATCCTGCTGGCAGGTTGTTAAATCTGTTTCTTAAAGGGACAGTCCCACAATAAAATTAACTGAAAAATGGGGAGGACGTCATACCTTCCAGCATCAAAAAAAATTGAGCTGTAAGAGCAAAATTTTAACTGCAAACCACTATGTTTGAAATAATGCATTGCAATGACATAATAGAGGCAAATATATATATATATATATATATATATATATTTGTGTGTAATATATATATTTCACTAAAACTGTGAACTTAACCTCTTGATAGGCAATCAACAAATTTTTTTTACAGAACTCTCTGTACCACCAAACCATCTCCCCCCACCCCCCAAATAAAACTCCCAATGGTTTTCTACCCATGGGAATGGGTAGAATTGGCTGAACTAGAAAGGTGCCAACTTGTTTTGACCAACTACATAACTGAGGTAAGTCACAGTAGCATGACCAAGTTCATTCTTTGCCAAATTAACAGTAAGGTTGGCCTTTGAAAGTTTGTCAAATAATTTCATTTTGGCCAATTCACAGATTTCCTACAAATGATCTTTAAATTTTGAGGCATAATCTAACAATTTCAAATGGACATTCTTATTCCAGTCCTTCTCATGCTTCACATAATAGGTCGAATGGAACCTCTCCAAGACCCCTTGAGACTCTGGGGGATATTCAAGTGATGAGTTCTGGTTAGCTCCCACTCCACAGGCTAACTGCTGAAACAATCCTGACAGGGAATCACTCCCTTGATGGGATTAAATCTCCTTAGGCAAAGCACACAAAGTGGGCAGCTTTCCAAGAGCTATAGACACAAACTTAACTTTAATATCTCCAAGTGTCACTTCCTTAATTTCTCCTCAGAGAGAGAGACTCCTCTCTCACCTCATCAAAATCAGGATCTCTCTTTTGGCCCACCATAAACTATTTTCTGGACAACAGTGAGTCCTTACTCTCGAGTTTGTTAACAGAACTATGGCACAAACCATCTATATAGGCTGGACATGTCTTGATTTGCTCAATAACTGTTTGGACTGTCACTTGTGGTGATACTTCCTCCAATGAAACCAACCCTCTGATACAAAAGACTCATACTCCTTAATATTGGTAACTGGTCTGGAACTCTCTTGGTTTCCAGGTTTATCAACTTTTTGAATATAGGTAACTGGCGCTGCCTCCTTTTCTCTCTTGCTCCTTAACACTGGACAATTCACTGTCACATGACCAAGCTTACTACAATGGTAGCATAGGGAACCCAAAGATTTTTCCTTTTCCCACTTTCTTTCATTTCCCCCCCCCCCACCCCCCCACCAGCACTAATTCCTGATATGCTTTCTAACTTGCGTAGACATTCCTTGGCACAAATACAACCCTCTGGAAGGCTCCTCTTGGCGCAAGGTTAACCCTGTGGGTTAAAGCATTCTTATCCGCTATTCCATCAGATTCTTGCCAAGTTTTCATTTCTTCCTCTCTCTGTTTTTTCCTCTCAGCTTTCTCCCTTCTAAATATTTCTAATCCTAGCTCAAACTGCTTTTGCACTCTCTCTCTCTCTCTCTCTCTCTCTCTCTCTCTCTCTCTCTCTCTCTCTCTCTCTCTCTCCTTTCTGCAACTGCTAATCAAGGCTCTTCTAATTCTAGCTCAGCCTGTTTTTGTTCTCACTCTCTCCTCTCTACAACTGCTAAATGAGATTTTCTAATTCTAGCTGCCTTTGTCTTTTGGCATCTTCAAACTGCTTTTGTTTTTTGGTTTCCTCAGCCTCTAAGCTCCTTTGCTCTTTTGCATTTCTAAGTTTTGCTGCCTCAACCTCCAATCTTTTTTACTAATTCTAGGTTGGCCTGCTTTTGTTCTTTTTCAAACTCTAACTTTTTCCAACTCTAATTGCATTTGTTCTTTCTCTCCATACTTTGTTTTCATTACACAATAGTCACCTATAATTCCTCAAATCACTGCCTTGTTGATTGTTTCACCATCGCTAGTTCCAACTTTTGTGTGATTGTCAACAACTCACTATTTCTCACCCCCTGCAAATCTGCAACGGGGTGTTCCCAGAAACTTTTCAATGTCCATTGCTGCTATTGTTCCACACACAAGCCTTTAATTTGGCTTTAAAAAATTCAAATCAATCAAATTAAAAATTAATCAATCATTCAGCTCCCAATTTGGTGTGATCCCAGATGACAATCCCCCAGTCCACTGGTGCCTCATTTCTGTGAGGGGCACTGGACAACGTGGCGACTTTCTGTTTTTTTTAATGGTAGACAAAGTTAAGAATTTCATGTATGTTACATTCTAAATTACAATAATGGAACCTTTACCTTTACCCAATTTTGTCATACACATGATGGCAGTGATAAAGATTAGCCTAGATGGTGTTATATTTAAAATGTTATTTTAAATTATTAATTAATAATTATATAAGACCTACTCTAATTTAACTAATTTATCTCAACTTAACTAAATTTATATACAATTATCTAACTTCAACTTTTAACCATGCGCGAATATATTGGTGTGTGTGTGTGGAATATCCCAAGCCACTATAGCTCAAGACTCAATTCAGGGAAAGCAGTTGCAAGTTCAAAGCTTTAGGCTTTATATGGTTGAGTCCTGCAGGACTTAAATGTCTGAGGTGCACACGCCTTTGGAGTTAAGAACAGGAAAGGAAATTATTAGCTAAATGGTATCTGTTTAGGAAAAGGGGAAATCCAGCGAGACATGGGTGTCGCTGTGCATCAGTCATTGAAAGTGGGCATGCAGATACGACAGGCAGCGAGGAAGGCGAATGGTATGTTGGCATTCATAGCAAGAGGATTCAAGTACAGGAGTAGGGAGGTCCTACAGCAGCTGTACAGGACCTTGGTGAGACCACACTTGGAATATTGTGTTCAGTTTTGGTCTCCTAATCTGAAGAAGGACATCCTTGCCATGGAAGGGGTGCAGAGAAGGTTCACTAGATTAATAACAGAAATGAAGAAAGGTTGGATCAATTAGGCTTGTATTCGCTGGAATTTAGAAGATTGAGGGGGATCTTATGGAAACATATAAAATTCTTAAAGGATTAAACAGACTAGATGCAGGAAGGTTATTTCTGATGCTGGGAAAAATCAGAACAAGGGGGTCACAGTTTAAGGATAAGGGGTATGTTTTTTAGGTCTGAGTATGGTGCACTGTTAGCCAGAATCAGACACACACAAAGATAAAGACTGTACAACAGGCTTTAATTCACAAAGACTTCCACAGAGCCAGGCTGGCCGTGGCTGCAGCAACTCTGAGTGAGGCCTAAGGAGGCCGGCGCAGGCTTATATCCCGGAGGGTGATTCACACCCGACCGGGTGGGACTTGATCCATTCAGGCCAACTGATTGACAGCCAGCCAGGTGTTGTCCTGTCCCCTTACACTCCTGCAGGTACAGAGGTTGCCCCTGCAGGAGGTTGGTGGTGTTCCACCAGATTCACCCCTTCTTTAAAACTGTCCCGGGGGGACAGTAACAAGGAATCGCACCCACTATGTACATACAATATTTACAGGTTGAGACGATTCAGCAGCCGCCGGGGTATCTGTGACTGTTGTAGGACTGGCTTCTGGTCACTTGTCAGAAGGGAAGTGGGGGGGTTGGTGACAGGGGTGTGTGTGGTGCCGCGCGGAGGGGTGGCCAGGGTCGACGAATGCGGGTCGTATTGGATGGGAGGGGGGGCAGGTTCATCTCCTAAGGCTACAGCGGGCCCCTGGTGGTCATGGAGGCCTTGCATGCCCCATAGCTGCCTGGGGATGGGAATGTATGCCCGAACAACGTTGTCCTGGGTTGGAGGGTGGCGTGGTGTGGTGGGTGCTCCTGCTGGTGCCAGGTCCTTGGTTGAGACCGTGTCCTCCCTGCCACTGCCGAACCTAACGTAAGCATAGTTATGGTTTCCATGATGGAGGAAAACCTGCTCCACCAGGGCTTCGGCCTTGTGTGTCCGTACATGCTTACGCAGAAGCACCGGTCACGTGAGCCATGCTGGGAGTGACATTCCAGTCGCCGACCTCCTGGGGAATGAGAACAGAGATTCGTGAGGGGTCTCGTTGGTAGCTGTGCACAGCAGTGACCAAATGGCATGGAGCACCTCGGGCAGGGCATCCTGCCAGTACTCAACGGCCCACCCTTTTGACCTAAGAGCCAGGAGGACTGCCTTCCAGACCACCCATTCTCGCATTCCTCTTGCCCGTTGCCTCAGGTTATACCTTGTCGTGCAACTGGTCGCGATGCCCTTGCCCCCCACGCAGCTCGTCGCTCATGAAACTAGACCTCCGGTCGCTGTGGATGAAGGCGGGATAGCCAAACATGGTGAAAATCTGCCCCAATCCCCTGATGACGGTGGCTATGGAGGTGTCTGGACAAGGGACAGAGAAAGGGAAGCATATATCGATCGAGCAGCGCTCAAGGGTACCAACAGTCTTCTCCTTGGCAGCGAGGGCGATCGAGCAGGTGGTGGGGTGTACTTTTAACCTTAGGGAGTGGGCCATGCTCGGGTGAATGAAACTCTCAGTGCTGCCACTATCGAATAGGCACTTTGTTACCTGCCCGTTGACTCACACATCCATCATCGAGTGCCAGAGGTCGTGGGGGATGTCCCTGGTCAGCGTGGTGGCGGCCAGGACTATCTCAGAGTCTGAGTCATCGCTATCTGGAGGGATGGGGAGCATCGATAGGGCGGCCTGGTCTTTGCCCGTGTTGACCACTTCGACATCGGTTGTGAGGTGGAGCGTGCGGTAGCCGATGGCCTCCTGAGGCATGGGGAGTGTTCGTAGGGTGGCCTGGTCATCACCCGTGTTGACCAAGATGCCGTCAGTCGCTGGGTGCGGTGTGCAGCAGCTGATAGCACCCGGAGGCATGGGGAGCATCAGTAGAGCGACCTGGTCATCACTCGTGTTGACCACGTCATTCTCAATATCATCGGGGGCTCTCCGTGTCGGGCACTTCCTGGCCCAATTCTAGTTTAAACTCTTCCCAATAGCCTTAGTAAACTTCCCAGCCAGGATATTGGTCCCCCTGGGATTCAAGTGCAACCCTTCCTTTTTGTACAACTCCCTATAATCTTTTTCAGGACCTCTTCCCTTTCCTACCTGTCATTGGTACCAATATGTACCAAGATATCTTGGACGTAATCTGAAACATCCCGGACCCTTGGAGGCAAACCACCTTTCTGCATCCACAGAATCACTTGTCTGACCTCTGAACTATAGAGTCCCCTATCACTACAACCCTCATCTTCCTTTCCCTATCCTCCTGAGCCACAGGTAGGCTTCCCCCAGGTAGATGGCCCCCCAACAGTACTCAAACAGGAGAACTTATTATCAAGGGGCACAGGCACAGGGGTACTCTCGAGTCTATTGGGAAGAGTCTTTTCCCCTTCCACCTTCCACCTTCTGACTATTACGCACTTGTCTGTCTCCCATGGCCCTGGTGTGACCACCTGCCTTTAACTTCTCTCTCCCACCTCCTCACTCTCCCTGACCAGACAAAGGTCATTGAGCTGCAACTCCAGTTCCTTAACACAGTCTTTTAGGAGCTGCAGCTCAACCCACTGAGTGCAGATATGGTCATCAGGGAAGCTGGGAGACTCCAGGACCTCTCACATCTGACACCCAGCACAGAATACCAGCTTCATATTCATACTTCCAGTCCCCAAATTAATACCTGTAAACCTACTCTCCTCATACTGCCTAAGCACGTTGATCCCTAACACTATTCTACCCTCTCACTCTGCTGTCTGCTCTGTACACATCACCAATCTGGGATAGGCTGCAGGGTAGCCGCACCACTGTTAAATTAACTAACAATTGTCACAGTGGCTTTGAGTACATTCCCAAATTATTTACTGAAAAGTCTCTGATCCACATGTCCATTTTCTGCACTTCCAATTCCATGAATCAGTTTGGAGAAGACTATCTCTCCCACCAGTATTTTAAATAGGTTCTTCTTTCCCCTTGACTGACCTTTATGGTGAATGGGCACCTGTTGTGTTTATCCCTATCCAAATCTTTCCTATGCCCTCCTAGACAGCATCTCATGTCCTTGCACTCAATCCCTCCAGCCTCCATTCTCAATCCCTCCTGTCTCCATTCTCAATCTCTCCAACCTCCACTCTCAACTTGAACCTGAACTTGAAACTGAGACACATCATGTCTTCTCAACTGTTCCCTTTCTATCAGTTCAGGCCCCTAGTACTTCACACAGATGGATCTCCAATGTACTTGTTATTTCAGTTTTTTATTCTGTATTTGCTACCAATCAAGTAGTCACCATGACAAGGTGAAAGTCCAATGCAGATGGGTTACCTTGACGACTTTGGTTTGTATCCTATGATAGACATTCGCTCTGAGCTCTGCATCTTGTCCCCTCTCTATTTATTAAACATTTTTTTTTAATTATGCATATTTCTTGATTTTCTTTTGACATAATTGTCCTAGACTGTGGAAAAAGTCAGCCTTTGAAATCTACAAGTATCAATGAGACTGTTGAAAATTCTTCTGAAAATGTTACAAAAAATTTTGACAAAACCTTTGAGAAACCACCTCACCATCTTGTCTAGACATTGACGTTAATGCAGCACCATGACCATTACAATAATTATGTGGGATTTTAACATGAAAGTAGATTAGGAAAGTCCAGTCAATATGGAATCTCAGGAGAGAGGGTTTGTGGAATGCCTATGGGATGGCTTTTTGGAGAAGCTTGGTGATAAACCCATCAGAGAATCGGCTGTTTTGGATTGATGTGTAATGAACCAGAGATGAGTAGAGAGCTGAAGGTAAAGGAACAGGAAGCAGTGATCACAATATGATTAAGTTCACTTTGAAATTCGAAAAGATGAGACTTGAGTTCGATGTGTCGGTATTTCAGTGGAGTAAAGAAAAGTACAGTTGCATGTGAAAGAGGAACTGGCCAAAGTCAATTGCAAAAACACATGAATGGGGAAGACAGCAGATCAGCAATGGCTGGAGTTTCTGTGAGAAATGAGGAAAGGGCAGGACAGGCACACACCAAAAAGAAAGAAAAATGTGAATGGAAAAATGAGACAAAAGAGAGGGCATACAAGGGAGCAAAAATAAATGGGAAAATGGAGAACTGGAAAACTTGTGAAAATTCAGAGAAGAAAACTAAGAAGGTGATTAGGAAGGAAATGATGAATTATGAAAGGAGGTTAGCAAGTAATATCAAAGAGGATACTAAAGCATTTTTAAATATATAGAGAAAAAGAGTGATCAAAGTAGATATAGGACTGATAGAAAATGACACTGGGGAAATTGTAATGGGAGACAAGGCAGAGAAACTGAATGAATAATTTGTATTATGGAATAGATGGCTTTGTGTCAAAATTTGTAGATGAGACCAAAATAGTTGGGAGGGGAGTTGGTGCTAAGGATACCAAAAGGCTGCAGAAAGATGTATAGATTAGGATAATGAACAAAGAGGTGGCAAATGAAATACAATGTTGGAAAGTATGCAGTATGTACTTTGGTAGAAGAAAAAGACAGTCATACTTTTATTTAGATAGGAAGAAAATACAAAATTCCAAGGTTCAAAGGAACTTGGGAGTCTTCATGCAGAATTTTGCATGGGTTTCCTTTGGGCACTCTAGTTTCCTCCTACCCTTCACAAATATAAGGGGAATTATAGATTAATTGGTGTATTTGGGGGGCACAGGCTTGTGGGCCAGAAGGGCCTGTTACTGTGTTGTCTGTCAAGAAGAAATTAAAAATGTATGAAACATGAGGTTGATTGCTTTCATTTTAGGGTTTTCTGCAAACTTGTCAATTCTGCATTTGGCTGCAGAATTTGGGTCAACTACATTAACAGGAATCAACAACTCAGCACTGAATATCATTAAACCTTACTCACCCTATGACCACCTCCACAGCTCTTTCCTTTGACTTAGACAAAATACCATGCTGTTATTTCCAGACCTTTTTAGCCAACTGCCTATCTGACCTATTGGACTGCACTGGATTCCCATGTTTTTTGCACACACAGCTTCATCTCTGAAAATCAAAATCTACAACCAACATATTCATAACATTCGCAAATAAACTAAGGATTAGTGAGATGAAAATCAAGTTAATAATTTCTTATTGGATGACTTATTCTAGTCAATTGACTAGAACTGAATTAAGGGAAAGGTTAAACAGGTTAGGACTTTATTTCCTGGAGCGTAGGAGATTTGATAGAGGTTATATAAAATAATGATGGATATAGATAGAGTAATTGGACATTGAAATGGGCTTTTTATGCTGAGGTTAGGGGAGACCAGAACTCGAGGACATGGGTTAAGGGTATTATAATGGAACTGATTTACCACAGTTTACAAACAAATAAAGAATACACTCAGCACACCATGAAGTCGACTTTCTTTTATTATTCACTAGACACAACATTGCATTCTTCAACTCCCCAAACACTACCCAGCTAAACTCCTCTGTCCTTCTCATTGGTCGACTGCTACATAGATGATCCTGACGTTCTGACTCTTCTCCTCCTGCATCTGAGATTCATCACCCGGATACTGATGCTTAACACACCCGCACATGCGTGCTATTACCCCTGCAATGCGCATCGCATTGCTTATGTTATCAGTGGCAGCCAGCACCACTCCCAATAAAAGAAAGTACATAACCATGTCAGTATACTTGGCACAAATGTAACAGAATATATCGCAGGTGTTGCAACATTGACAAGACATCTTCCCAAATACAACAAATGCTATTGTTAAGTACACTCAATATGCTATTGCCTGAAGAACATGTGCATCAACCTGTGCAGAACATGTGCATCAACCTATATTCAATCTATATCAATGTAATGCACAACAGCTGTATACGTGAGCTGCTTTTAAGCCTGTCTGCATCTATCCTGACGAAGCATGCCTTGGCCTAAGACAATATTTCTATAGTACCTGCATGAGTGTATGCCCAGGCATGCTTGGACTGACCAAAACCGCTTGCTTTGCAGGCAATATACCAGTAGACTTAAAATATGACAGGAAATCGCAAAAGTTGTTTATATCTAAGAAATGGTATGTGATAGGACATTTTTAAACTGATTTTTGTGATTAGCAGTCTAAATTTCATAAAAAGCACCCAGCAGTGTTCAAGAAGCAAAATCTTTGTTGTCCAGAGTTATTATTAAGAACCTTTCAGGTTATGATAGGCACTTAGAACATTGGTTATGTATTCCTTGCATTGCTTATGGATGTAATTAACTTGAGAAGACGTAACATAAGGTTCTCACTTATGAAAATTATACTAAATCTGAGAGGAAACAAAAAGTAATCAGGGATTGAAATTCTGCAAATCTGTAGCCCTAATTGGCAAAGAATTGCTGGAAAGAAGAAAATGATAATTTTTAACAGAGATGCAATTTTATTTTTGTTTTTTGAGTTTTACTGCATTGAACGATACGCTCCTAATTTCTTTGGTGCTTTTATTTATCTGTAAATGATGTGCCCCTCATTAAGCAGATACTTGAGATAGGAATGGTGAATAAAATTCCTGAATGTGAACAGAATAGTTTACATGATAGGGAAAGAAATGGAATTCTGACCCATTAATTACCTCTCTGCAAAGTGTTGAATTTACCTTTAACCCATCAGAGGAAGTTCACTAGAATGAATCCTGGAATGAAAAGGTTATCATATGAGGAGTCTTTGCCGATACTCATTGGGACTTGGGAGAATAATGAGGGATCTCATTGAAACATTTCAAATATTGAAAGGCATGGACAGAGTTGATGTTGTTTTCCATGATGGGAGAGTATAGGACAAGATGGAACAACTTCAGAGTTGAAGAGCATCTGCTTAGAACAGAGATGCGGAAGAATTTCTTTAGCCAGAGGATGGTAAATCTGTGGAATTTGTTGCCACAGTGAATGGTTGAGGCCAAGTCATTAGGTATATTTAAGGCAGAGATTGATAGGTTCTTGATTAGCCAGGGCATCAAAGGTTATGGGGAGACGGTAGGGCAGTGGGCTGAATGGGAACATGGATCAACTCATGATAGAATGGGATGGCAGACTCGATGGGCTGAACAGCCTATTTCTGCTCTTCGTTCTTATGGTCTCTGGTATTACTTCAAATGCGAAAAATGTGCATATGATTGCCTTTCTCAAGTCTCGAGTGGTAAACTTGATAGTAATTGGATGAACACAATAATGATTCCAGGCATCATCAAGATTAAATATTTGATTTGAATGAGCAAATAGGTCATGTTCAATAATTTCAACATTGGTGGATGCAAATGTGTAGGTTTAGAAATAGCAGGGCAGAGATGTTTTTGCAGTACTTTTACTGTATTTTGTAATCAGGCTGTAAGGGGAACTCCCTGTTAATTTCTACTCAGTATGGTTTGAAATGAAGTAAGAATCCATTGCATTCCTTGGTGGATGGTGTATATTCTTTGCAAAGAATTTGATTTATTCAAAATGGAAAAAAAAGACTAAACTGGGACTGTGCGCAGATTTATACAAAGCAATTAAATTTTTAGCTGATTTTATTTTCTTCTTTGGCTTGGCTTCGCGGACGAAGATTTATGGAGGGGGTAAAAAGTCCACGTCAGCTGCAGGCTCGTTTGTGGCTGACAAGTCCGATGCGGGACAGGCAGACACGGTTGCAGCGGCTGCAGGGGAAAATTGGTTGGTTGGGGTTGGGTGTTGGGTTTTTCCTCCTTTGCCTTTTGTCAGTGAGGTGGGCTCTGCGGTCTTCTTCAAAGGAGGTTGCTGCCCGCCAAACTGTGAGGCGCCAAGATGCACGGTTTGAGGCGATATCAGCCCACTGGCGGTGGTCAATGTGGCAGGCACCAAGAGATTTCTTTAGGCAGTCCTTGTACCTCTTCTTTGGTGCACCTCTGTCACGGTGGCCAGTGGAGAGCTCGCCATATAACACGATCTTGGGAAGGCGATGGTCCTCCATTCTGGAGACGTGACCCACCCAGAGCAGCTGAATCTTCAGCAGCGTGGACTCGATGCTGTCGACCTCTGCCATCTCGAGTACTTCGACGTTAGGGATGAAAGCGCTCCAATGGATGTTGAGGATGGAGCGGAGACAACGCTGGTGGAAGCGTTCTAGGAGCCGTAGGTAATGCCAGTAGAGGACCCATGATTCGGAGCCGAACAGGAGTGTGGGTATGACAACGGCTCTGTATACGCTTATCTTTGTGAGGTTTTTCAGTTGGTTGTTTTTCCAGACTCTTTTGTGTAGTCTTCCAAAGGCGCTATCCCCCTATATCCAAAGATTACAAAAATGAATGTCTATGTTTCAAGGCAAATATTTCTCATTCCATTTTCTTTTCTAATTGTGATAATTCAAAACAATTCTGGCAATAGAGATCAGGGTTATTTGTAGTTGAAAAATTCAGGGAGGGGGTGTGAAATTCTGTAAGGTATTCTCATTGAAAGGAAGGAGGTAATAGTTGTTTAATGCTGACTTAAAAAGAGATTTTAAAAATCCCAGAACCTGCTGGGACTTATCTCAGGCTGCTATGTGAGGAAAAGAAGGGGATGGCTGGAGCTCTGACAGGATTTCAAATGGAGTCATGAGATGCAGGAATGCAGAGCGAGAGACAAACTGCTGGAGGAACTCTCACTTCTCCCTAGAGCCTCTCTCACTGCTACCCCTCCATTTTCCCTGCTGCTCTCAAGCTCTATGACCATAAGATCACCAGGTTCATTTCCACAGCCACAAATGTTTCCAAATCAAAATGGTGGATGCTACATGACCTGCTGAGTTTCCCCAGCATGTTTGTGTATTGCACATGATCTCAGGATCTGCAGACTTTCTTGTTTAACTGCTGGAGGAATTCCACGGATCAGGCAGCATCTGTGAAGGGTCGACTTCTCTGAATGAGACCCTGCATCAGGGCTGAAAGTGTAAAGCAGAGATTTTCAAATCTCTGACCGTGGGCTGAGGTCCCAGATGACTAGAAGACAGGAACTGTGATACCTTTATTCAAGAAGGACAGCAGAGGTAAACCAAGTAATTATCTAATTATCGGTTGATTAGTCTAATGCCAGTGGTAGGGAAGATATTGGAAAATATCTTGGAAAGGGTAATCAAAGATAATGGGGGGGGGGGGGTCCTGACCATTTTGATTGAATTTATTGAAGAGTTAACAAAATGTATTTGATAGGGCTGTTTTGTTGATGTGGTTTGCATTGGACATCAGTGAGGATTTTTTAATAAGGTACCATATAGGAGACTGGTCCAAGGATTAGATCCCATAATGGCAAAATAAATTCAAGATCAGCTTGATGAGAGGAAGCAAAGGGTGATGGTGATTGATTTTCCAGATGGGTCGATTGGGTGGTGGGTCGATTTTGTGATTGGATGCCTGTGACCACTGTTATACTACAGGGATCAGTGCTGTAATCCTTATTGTTTACCTTTATATGAACAATTTGGATGTGATTATAGGAAGTATGATTAAGAAGTTATTAGATTGGTAGTGACATTGATCTGTAGGCTACAAGTTGATTATAATCGGTTGGTAAACTGGATAAAGCAATGGCAGATAATATTTAATCCTGGTAGGTGTAGGATTTTCCACTTTGGGAGGACTAACAAGGATAGGATACACAAAATGAATGGTCTAGCCCAAAGGAGCACTGAGAAACTGAAGGACTTGCCAGTTCACCTGTACACATCAAAGGATCCCTGAAGGTAGCAGCACAGAAAGATAAGATGGTAAAGAAAGCACATGGGATACTTGTCTTCATTAGCTGTGGTGTGGAATATAAGTGTAGGGAAGTATTTCTGCAATTTTATAAAATACTAGTTATTCTACAGCTCAACGCATCCATACCAACCAATCTGCCTACCTGAGCTAGTTCCACTTGCCCTCGCTTGCTATGTATCCCTCCAAATCTTATCCATGTCCAAATGTCTTTTTAATGTACATCCCTCCACCACTTCCTGATGCACCTCATCCCATAAGCATAGACACACCCACACCCCCACACCAATCCCCCAGCAGTGGGACTCTGAGACACAGATTCCTCTCTGGTTATAATCTTCAAAAAACACTCTTTACAAGTTGGAGGGTCCTTTGGGTGGGGGGGGGGGGTGGGAGGAGATGGTGTAAGAGCACATCCTTGTGAGCGTGGAAGCTGATTTGGGAAGGTTTCTGTTGTGAGGAAGTAATCTTTCAAACACCATTCAAAAATAGAACCCAACACATCATGTTCCATGTACTCTTAAGTGGCAAGGGCTGGGTGTGTTCTGGACCAAGCCTGTGCTGCTTAGCAGCTGAAGTTCTTTGATATGTGACTGCTGCTGGGAAAGCACCTTGGAAATTTTTCACAATTGGTACAATTGCATCCAGTAATGATGAGGTACATTAGTTTTTCACTGAACAGCGCTGAAGAAAGCAGTGGTCTGTAATCCAGTTGCAGACAATAATGTGAAAATCAAAAAGTCCAGATACTGAAATTCTGAAGCTTTCAGGCCAATAATGTGCTACCTTCCTGCTCCTGAGGTGCAGAGCAAATACAGTATTCTATACATCATTTTTGTCCAAGGGAACAGTAAAGGCTGCCTTATTAAATATATTTGAGGCAGAGAGAGATAGATTTTTGCATCGATGATAAATTAAGAATTATAGGAAAAAGGGAGGGTAACTGGAGCTGAATCCATGGTCAGATCGGCCACTATCTTACTGAAAGGCAGAGCAGGCTTGAGAGGCTAGATGGCTGATTCCTACTCTTATTTCTTCTTGTATTTGCATCATTATACTATGTTAATTTTGGATGGTCCATACCATGGTTCATAAGGCTAGCCTAGCTGGAAGATTCTCCCTAAAAGTATCTAAACATAGACCCTAAATAATTACTACTGTTGGCCTGTGTAGACAAAGGAGGAAAAACCAACACCCAAACCCAACCAACCAATTTTCCCTTGCAACCGCTGCAACCGTGCCTGCCTGTCCCGCATCGGACTTGTCAATCACCAACGACCCTGCAGCAGACGTGGACATACCCCTCCATAAATCTTCGTCCGCGAAGCCAAGCCAAAGCCATAAAAGTTAGGAAGCAGTAAAATGAAGCAGGTGTATCCTGTCCCCATGTTTGACGCTTTGTGTGACTTTCACATCTCTCCCGTCCCTGCTCATTTAATCTTTGATTATATTTCTCAGTTTCAGTCACTTCTTTCCTTATGACTTTTAAAAGCAAGTGTGTCAAGGTTAGGGTTAGCATCATTGCTCTTCAAAATACTTTCCCATTTGGGTTTGTAGGTTATCTTTTACAGAGAGCAGATGGCGAGCAAAGAGACTGATGACAGGTGCAATGTGGGAGCTTGAGATACAAAGTTAAATGGAGGACAATATTGGTTAGAACATCTGATATATTTTGTATTTGCTTGAGCTTTGAGTTGACAGGCCTTGGTGGAGGAGGTGGAGAGGGAGAGAGATGTGGGTTAACTATTAGGGAGCAGGGGACCCTCCAGGCAGACTCTGACAAGATGGTTTGGATGCCCTGGTACTGTCAAGCCCCAGAGACTTGGGAGTGGTTTGAAAGAAGCTCGGTGCCCTCATGTGAAGTGGAGGTTGATAGGTAGACCTTCAAGTGCTGGAGTTCAGCGACCTGGCCAGCCCTTCTTCATCACTACTGGGTGGAACTTGCACTTAATGTTCATTAAACCCACTCTATCCTCTCTCAGTCAACTCTGATACAAAATGTCATACATAGCCCATAGTCTGCTAATCAACCAGAACCTAAATGCATTCGGCATGTCGTAGTCACTGCCGCAGTTTTCCTGTTGCGCAGAACATATGGTACATAACTGGAGTGTGAAAACCAAGATAGAATTGGCTTGTATTTCGTACATGGCTGATCCAAGGGGATATAATGATAGATGACAGCATCTCCTTGGCTGTTCCCCTTAAGCTGAGGAAAGTAGTTTGCCCACAGTGGGGTGAGTGGTCTGTAGGCAGAGTTGAAGGGTGCTGATTTTCACTCCATGGAGGTGGGGAAGGGGATTGGGTGTTACATGGCCACATGCAGGGATCCATTCAGAGGACAGGAGTGAGGATGAAAATGGCACAGAGTGGTGGGCTCCCATAGGAGCTCAGTATACCTTGCACTGCCTTGTAAGGTTACCGTTCAAAAGCAAATACAAGAGGACATCTGTTTGAGGAGAATGGAGGAAAGTTTAAGGGAGGTGTCAGAGATAAGTATTTTTATACAGAGTAGTGGGTACCTGGAATACATTACCAGGGGTGGTAGTGGAGGCTTATTCAATAGGGTAATTTAAAGGACATGGATAGACACATGAATGAAGAAAAATAGAGGGTTACGGGTATGAGGTAGGGAAAAGATTCAATTGTTGAGGAGTAAGTTTCCATTAGTTGGCACATCATCATGTGCTGAAGAGCCTGTAGTGTACTGTAATATTACATATTCTATGTTCTATGGATTGAAATAAAGGGAGAAGTGGACAATGAATAAGGTATGAGGAATCTTTCCTCTGCACCAATTCCAGCTCGATCACTGGTCCCATCACAATGACAGCAAGCCTAGTACTTGTCCATCAGGCTCAGGTCAGAAGGACACACAGGTGTAAGAAATTGAAGCAGAAGGCCATTCAGCCCCTCATGTTAGGGTCAGAGGCAATGGATCTGCATTAATCCCACAATGCAATCTCTTTGTTTGATTTTGTCCTCATGGCCCTCACAAAGTTTCTGTTCAAAAGACAGCACATCCAGCAATAAGTCACACTGCTTGCACATCAAATCCTCATGATGTGACCAACTAAATTCAGATGATTGTAGGCGAGTGGGAAAGCAGCAACTGGGGTGTAAGTTTTGAATTCCGTACAAGTGGAGGATGCAGTACCACAGCTTTTGCTGATGTACTTGATAAAGAGTTGGGGGTGTGGGAGTGAAACAAAGACAAGTGTAGCTTGGCTCCACGACAGCATCTTTCCCCCTTCTGATGAAGGGTCCAAAACAACTGTGTTGTTTCTCTGACTCACCTGACCAGCCAAGTGTGTCTAACATTTTCTGTTTTACTTTATTCCAGATGACCATAGACTGGAATCAAGCATTTTTGCTATACTTAAAAGTTAGTTTTTGGCTAAAAAGGAAAAAAACGGTGCCTTTCATTAATTTACATGGAGCAAGAAATATTCAAATGCGGGCTCAATAATTCAATCTCTGCTGTTTTGAATTTTACTTAGTTCTTACATTTAGCATAAAATGTAGTGTTCTAAGTCAGACAGTAATTTGTGGGTGCACTGCATTTAACTGTTCTCAGCATTTACAGCCCCTGCAGAGCTCATGGGTAGTTTTGTTTTGTTAATTTGCTGCTTTCCTGGGGGAATGAACTCTCTCAAAATAAGTGGATCTATCTGGCACAGCCCAAGGTCTAGACTGAAGTTTTCAGTGGTTACTGCAGATGTTCAACAGAAACAGTCACAGTTTTATCCTCCAAGTATTCTGCCTGGAGGAAAGCCACAAGGATCTGTTCTGGGACCCATGCTCTTTGTGATTTTTATAAATGACCATGATGATGAGGTGGAAGGATAGGTCAATAAGTTTGTGGATGGCATGAAGGTTGGAGGAGTTGTGGATGGAGCTGAAGTTTGTTGAAGGTTACAAGAGAATGTGGACATAGGATGCAGAGATGGGCAGAAAAGTGATAGACAGAGTTCAATCCGGATAAGTGTGTGGTGATGCATTTTAGAAGGACAAATCAGAAGGCTGAGTACAGGGTTAATGGTGTGGATGAACAGAGGGGCCTTGAGGTTCAAATTCATACATCCCTCAAGGCCGCTGCACAGGTTGAGAAGGCCTATCGTTAATAGGGGATTGAGTTCAGGAGTAGAGAGGTCCGGTTGCAACTCTGGTAAGATCACACTAAGAGTATTGTGTTCAGTTCTGGTCACATCATTATAGGAAGGATATGGAGAGGGTGTAGAGGAGATTTATTAGGATGTTTCTTGGATTGGAAAATATGTCTTGTGAGGCAAGGTTAGTAGAGCTCGGACTTTTCTCCTTGGAGCAGAGAAGGATGAGAGATGACTTAATGCAGTTCTACAAGATTATGAGAGGCATAGATAAGATAGACAGTCAGCATCTTTTTTCCCCAGGGTGGGAATAGCAAATACCAGAGGATATCTGGAAAAAGTGAAGGGAGGAAAATTTAGTGTAGAGATCAGGGCTAAGTTTTTTATGCAGAGAGTTTTGGGTGCTTGGAATGCCTTTCCAGGGATGGTGGTGGTGGCTGAAACATTAAGGGCATTTAAAAGACTCTAAGGCAGGCACAAGGATGGAGGAAAAGTAGAGGGTTTAGTGCTTTTTTTTAAGGAATATATGAGTCAACACAACATCGAGCGCTGAAGGGTCTGTACTGTGTTGTAGTGTTCTATATTCATTCCACTGCACTTCCAAATAGTTGGAGCTGGTGTTAAACTCCTTGGCCTGTATGAGTCCAATGTAAGTGGACTCTGCAGTGTGAGTGACCTTCAGTAGGCACTTGAAGATCTGTAATGACTAAGACCACAATCAACAGTTGGGAAGAGGATGTAATTTCAATCTTTCGATTTCTGTGCTATATTCTATGAGTATGGCACCTTTGAGCAATATGTTTTATATTTAAACAAATGTAAACTGCAAAATTGTAGTGGAGTTTACACTGTTTTAACAATTTCTACAAATATACTAAATTTTTTGAACAATTTCCGGTTGGGACTTACTCGGTGTTTTGAGAGGAGATTGAATATGTTCTAGATGTTGCCAATCTACAGTGGATATTCGCGGTCCATCTCTGCACCTGGGATCAACTCCCCACAGTTGGGACCATCACCTGGGGCTGGGACCAGGAACATCTCCCCAAGGGTTGAGTCCATCTCCAGGGGTTGGGACCTTCTAATGGGATTGGGACCATCTCCCCAGGTTGGGGCCATCACCAGAGGCCATTACTGGGAACATTTCCCCAGGGGTTGGGACCATCTCCCAGGGTTGAGACCATTTTCTCAGCTGGGACCATCTTCCTGGAGTTAGAACAATCTTCTCAAGGTTGGAACCATCTCCTCAAGATTGAGACCATCTCCCTGTGCTGAGACCATCTCTCCAGGGTTGGGACTATCCCCCTCATGTCTGGAGC
Organism: Narcine bancroftii; assembly: GCF_036971445.1. Classification (NCBI taxonomy): domain Eukaryota; kingdom Metazoa; phylum Chordata; class Chondrichthyes; order Torpediniformes; family Narcinidae; genus Narcine; species Narcine bancroftii. The sequence continues at coordinate 97,685,494 of NC_091472.1, forward strand.
CATCCCCACACAGTTGATACTATTGCAATGGCTGGGGCTATCTCTCTGGAAGATTGGGATCCTGGAATGGGTCCACTTTCCCCAGCTGGGACAATCTGCCTGGGGCTTGGACCGCCTGTCCAGAGCTGGAATGATTACCACACAGCTGGGACAATCTTACCCAGGGCTGGGACCGTGGGTGCAGGCTGAGACCAATATATCATATTCCCCCTGGGTAGCCTCCAACTCAATGGTATGAAAATTGACTTTTCTAATTTCATGTAATTCTCACTCTGATCAGATCTCACTCTTTCCACCTATACTTTACCTATTCTCATTCTCCCAGCATACTCCAGTACTCAGTTTTCACTCACCACCCTCTAGTGATCTATATCCCCTCTGCTCTTACTATCTCTCTTCTTCGCATCTCCTATCTTCATGGTCCAGTATCCTATTATCTCTTTACCTTTCCCTCCTACTTTTTATGTTTGCTATCTCTCCCAAACTCTCCATCGTCTTGATAAATGGCCCCGATTCAAAACATTGATTTATCTTCATGGAAGCTGCCTGACCCATGAGTCCCTCCAACATCTCTTTGTTTGCTCAGGATTCCAGAATCTGCAGTTTCTTGACTCTCAACATATATTGTTACTGATGACTTCAGTAAAAGATCCCTTATACACACTAATAAGACAGAGAGCAGACCGGCCAGGTTGTGCTAGGAATTCCTACCAGTCATTTAAAGCAATCTGTGCAGAGTGGATCCATCCAATTGTGGATTGCTTTCCCAAATCACATTATGTAAAGCATGTTCCTGCTCTATATATGTGATACTCTTTGGGAATTTAGATAACCTACCCTTAGCCCTTCATTGTCAGGTCAATTCACCAGGAGGACAAATTACCATGTTGTAGAAAAGATGGCAAGCTGGAGAGAGTGCAGAGAAGATTTATAAGGATGTTGCCATTATTACCGAGCCTGAGCTATAGGGAGAGTTTGAACAAGCTAGAGCTTTATTCCTTAGAGCACAGGAGGATGAGGGGTCATCTCATACAGGTGTACAAAATCATGAGAGGAATAGATAAAATGAACACAGAGAGTCATTTGCCCAGAGTAGGGTAGTAAACAGAGGACATATGTAGGTTTAAAGTGAGGGGCAGGGGGAGATATATCAGGACAAGATTTTATACAGAGGGTTGAATGGAACAGTCTGCCAGAGGAGGTGGTCGAGGCAGTATCATTGCGTCATTCAAGTAACACTTGGACAGGTACATGTATAGGTTGGGTTTAGAGGAATATGGGCAAAATGCAGGCAGGTGGGACCTGTATGGGTGAGACAGTTTGGTTGCCATGGACAAGCTGGGCAGTCAGCCTGTCCATATGTTGTACGACTCTGTCATTTTAAGGTGCTTTGAGAAGTAGCAGATGTGGCCAATAAAACTGTTGATCTTTCAATGTCACTTCTGGTGACTCTCTAGATCTATTGTTCCATTTCTCAATAAACTCCACTTGTTAGAACCTCCATAGGTATGCAAAAAGGAAAAGAGCAGCAAAGGTAAATGTGGGGTCAGGGTCAAGTGAGAATGAAGAGTTGAAGGAACCAAGTATTTGATTCAAAGTACTGGAAAGCTGATGAATCATAAAATCCATGTTTTTCAGTCCACAATGTTGAGCCAATCTCTGTAAACCACAGCAATCTAATCGTTTCCTACCTCATGCCCATAACCCACTTTTTTTTACATGCATGTGCCTGTCTAATTGGACAACAGAAACTTCTTGCTCTTAAATTCAATCCTTCCAGCAAAGGAAGATCAACATTCCACTTGCTTTCTTGATTACCTGTTGGACCTGTTAACCAACTGTGGTGCACTGAGGTAGCAGCAAGCAAGCATAAAACTCAGAAGACTGTACAGCAGGCTTTATTCCAGTGAAAGTTTGAACACCAGTCTATGCCTTGGTGGCTAGAGTCATGGGAATTAAATTGTTGTGGGTCAAGGTCATTTTAGGAGATAACTCCATCTTCAATCCAATACATCGATTTATTATTTGCCGCATCTGGAACACGTTTTATTATGGAGTTATCTGTTTTATCGAAACCGATTTGGCATCCTGTTTGGATCACTGGGCTCTCTTCCAGGGAAGGTGGGACCTGTTCCGATGGGACATTTTGCCTCTGAATTGGAGGGGGACTCATACCCTTGTAGGTAGGTTTGTCAGTTCTGCTTCAGGTGTTTTAAATTAGATTTTCAGGGGGATGAGAACCACAGTACCTGAATAGAGAGGGGAGTGGAGGGGGAAAAGATGAAGTAAAGATAACATCAGTAGTCAAAGTGTTGCACATGATGGAAATGTTCTCAGGTGCATCTATTTCAATGCAAAGAGCATTGTCGGAAAGGCAGGCACATTTAGAGCATGGATTGGTGCATGGAATTATGACATTGTGGTCATCAGTGAAACGGTTGCAGGAGGGGCAAGACAGGCAGCTCATTGTTTCAGATGGGATAGAAAAGGGGGAGGAGTGGCATTGCTCATCAGGGAAAATATCACAGTTGTGGTCAGGCAGGACAGACCAAAGTGCTCATCTACTGAGGCTATAAGGGTAGAACCAAGGAATGGGAAAGGTTTAACTACACTCACAGATGATTTTGTGCACCAGGCAAGGCCAACTACTTGCAACCACCCCCCCCCCCCAAATAAAATTGCCATCTTCGATTTTCAAAAACAGATGTTTTGTAGAAAAACATGAAAAGCACAAAATTTGAAACTGCTAAATTTATTTTAAATTGAAAGTATAAGTAATACATCAATCTTTGATTATCTTTCTCAAATACAACCGAAAATATTTTGGCACACAAATCATTTTGAACTAAAGGGGACTCGGTAGAATACATACCTCCACCCAGGACAACACAACATTAAAACTTTTTACTTCACACACCTTTAAGTCTATACACCTTCCAGTGTCCTTTTCTTACACAAGAATCCTGCAGTATGAAAATTTGGCCCTTCAAGTTTGCTCTGATTTCCCGGTAACCATTTTTACAAATCCATGCTATTCCCTTTTTATATTTTCTACCATTTCTATCCTTTCCCCTCAGATTCTACAACTCACTTACACCCTACAGGAATGGACAATAATCTACCTGCTCACATCTTTGAGATTAGAGAGGAAATTGAAGCATCCAGGGAACCTCACATGGTCACAGGGAGAATGTGCAAACTTCACACAGACAGTGCCCGAGTTCAGGGCAGCAGCCAGGACGCTGGAGTTGTGAGGTAGTAGCTCTATTAATTGCACCACTGTGAGACAGAATCAACTCCAGCAATAATAAAGTTCATTGCATGTCTCTTTAAGAACTGCCTGGAAGGACAGTATCTCCATACTACACAACAACAACTGTGAGAACTTGCCATACATTGATAGAGAACCCTGAGCAGAATGTAACTATATAATTTCACCATGGCTTTACCCAAGGAAATTCAAGAATGCTTTTCTGTTAGTCTGCCTTTTGAAGTTCTCATATATTATGAAACTTTGACAACTAGGATAAATACAATTATTGATATAGTGACAAAAATAGCATGGAGTAATTGCTGAGTTGATTTCTTTAAAGAATTTACATATTTTTATTTCTCATCTATGAATATTGAATGATATTCTGCTATTTGAAACCAGAAGGTACCTGTCCTGAGCTCCCGACTCTGAAGGCTGAATCCTCTCCTTGGCAGTCAGCCTACAAATGCACACTGGAGCTCTTGAGGCTGGCTCTGAACGTTCCCCTTGGTCTACTACCGCACATGCACACTGGAGCTACCAACTCCCAACTCCAAACCCTCCCCTCAGCTCTTGGCCTACAGGCACTCACTGGAGCTCCCAACGCTGAACCATCCCTTGGCAGTTAGCCTATAAACGCACAACGGAGCTCCCGCACTGACTCTGAACCTTCCCCTTGGCCTATTACTGCACATGAACTCCGGAGCTCCCAACGCCCGACTCTGAACTCTCCCCTCAGTACTCGGCCTACAGGCGCTCACCGGAACTCCCAACGCTGACTCCAAATCCTCCCCTATTGGGGCTTTGACAAAGATATTTGCATTTTCACTATCAACAGGCAAGATCCCAGAGGACTGAAAAGTAGCCAATGTTGTTGTACTACCAATCAACAACAATCAGACAGAGAATCATGATTAATAGGCCTTAAAGTGTCAACACAACTTGCATGCTGCTGGCCCAGTTTCAAGGCAGGTACTGAGGAAGGGGTTTGGGCGTAATAGGCTTTATGGGGATATCTGGGAGAGAGGAGTCACAGGTTCAGGGGACAGGCCAGCGCATAGTGTACATACATACATATATAGTGGTAGACCACATTCACACCTTTTTTAACAAAGTCTGGCAGGATAGTGTGGTTTAGTGTTTGCTACAGCTTCACGATACTTCAAATTCTCTTACAGATTCAGCCTGCCTGGTGGTTTCATCTGTCACTGCAACCGTCGCAGGGTCTGCTGTGGCACAGCTGTTGGTTCCTAGGCTATGTCTTTTGCAACAGGCAATGACTCCAGTCGCTGACGGAGTTAGGGGGGTGGGTGGCACTGTGGTGCTGTTCAGGTTGGTTGGAATTTGGGGCGCGAATTTGGGCACCAATAGTGGGCTGGTTGGTTGGGGTTACTGGGGGAGAGAATTGGTCGGTAGGCGTCCAGCAGGGTGAAACGGTGGACGCCATGCGTTGTTTCTTTCCATGCGTTGTTTCTTTCCGCTCTTTACTACCACTACTTGGGCTCTCCATGTGCTGGTACTGGGTTCTATGACCCCTTCCACTAGGAGCCATTTGACCTCTGCCGTTCCCAGGCTGTACTGTCTGCTCCTAGTGGCTACCGACTTACAGTCGGGGGTGAGGTTCTTGAACAGGGCCTGTGGTGGGAGAGGCCACAGGTTGTGTTCAGGAGGTTTGCTGGTTGGTGTTGCAAACCTTGAGGGGCAGATGTGGGCCATTGAACTGCATGCGGGTGCTCTGTAGCTGGCACTAGAAGTCCAGTCCCAGTATGACCGGCACACAGAGGTACGGCATGATCAGGGGTTTAAAGTTCCTGTACTCGGTGCCCCATACAGTCAGCACAGTGCAGTAGCCACTGATCTCAGCCAAGTGGGATTGGGAGGCCAAGGAGACTTTATATTGTGTTGGGGTTACCACGAGAGAGTATTGCTATACAGTACCCATAGAAATGAAGCTCTCCCTGCTTCCTGTGTCAAATAAACAGTTCACAGGGTGGCTGTTTACCTCGACACTCATCATGTTAGCTGTCTTGGTCGAGAATGATGGAGGCAAGCATCTAGGCAAGCATCTGGTTGCTGGACGAATCGCTACTGTGTTGGTTCAGGGGTGCTCGCCAAGATGACTGCCCCCATGTTGCATATGAGATGCTTCCCCTTGCCACTGGAAGTGGTGCCACCCAGGCTTGTCATCCCCAAGGCCCCATCGTTTCGTCCCCAACCACCAGAAGTGGCGCCTGAGGTGAAACCAGAAATGGGGTGGTCCAAGATAGCGGCAGCTGTCAGCTGCTTGCGGCACTGCTGGGGGAAGGTTGGGACACACACACACACTTTTGCGTAGTGCCCTTTCTTCCCACAAGTGGAACTCCCAGCTGGGCAACTCTTCCAAGGTTGCTTTCCATGCCTGCGGAAGTAGCACTTCTGGCGTTCGATGGTGGTGCAGTGACGTGGGATCCCGCATCCCAAGATGGTGGCGCTCGCGTCCCCCACGCGGTGGCTGTGTTGCCAGAAGAAAATGCTTCGGTGCTTCATTGCACTGTCTCCAGCAATTTATCCAAGTCCACTACTTTCTGCAGGCTTTAGGAGTCTCTGTCTGATGTAGTCAGTGCTGAACCCAGCCACGCACGTGTCCTGTATTAGGTGGGCAGCTGCAGAGATTTTTCAGCAGTTGCAGGCTTGCCCCAACTGCCACAGTGCCTGCATATACTCATCAATCGACTCACCCAGCGCTTATTTTTGGCTGCCCAGGAAATATTGTGCATATATGATGTTCGTCGGGACTCAGTACTGCTTCTGCAGGAACTCCATTGCTTCAGAGTAAATAGTAAAGTCTCTTATCACTTGGAAAACCCGGTGGCCAACTTGAGTGAAGAGCACTTGCCTCTTATCTTCTTTGCTCTATATATCGTTGCACCTCACGAATGCATAGAGGCATGCACCCACTGGTCAAATTTGGTCAAGGCCTCCAGATCCTTGGGGTTGGTGTCTAATCTATCTGCCTGTATTACCTTGTCCATGGACTAAAATTATGGTGATTAAATTGTACTAGCAATCAACCACAATCAGACAGAGAATCGTGATTAATAGGTTTTAAAGTGTCAGCACAACTTGCATGTTGCTGGCCCAGTTCAAAGGCTGGCACTGAGAGAGGGGTTTGGGGCATAAGAGCCTTTATGGGGATATCTGGGAGGGAGAGGAGTCACAGGTTCAGTGGGGGGGGGGGCAGCCCAAATAGTACATACATATATATATATATATATATATATATATAGTGGAAGCACCACAGTTGTACCTTCATTCAAGAAGGAAAATGGGGATAATTAAGTAATTATAGGCCAATAAATCTCGATTCAGTGGTTTGGAAACTATTGGAGAGGATACTTAGGGTTTTGATTTAAGCATATTCAAAAATTGGGGACAGTCAACATGTCTTTTGTGAGGGGAAAGCCATGTCTTACCAATTTGATTGAGTTTTTTGAGGAAATGACAGAGGTAGTTGATGAGGATAGGGCAGTGGATATTGACTATTAAATTTTTAATTTTTAAAATTTAGACATACAGCACAGTAACAGGCATTTCAGCCCATGAGTCTGTGCTGCCAAATTTACATCCAAATAACCTAGACGTTTCAAATGGTGGGAGGAAACCAGAGCCCCTGGAGTAAACCCACGCAGACATGGGGAGAATGTACAAACTCTTTGCAGACAGCATGGAATTTGAACCCCAATCCTGATTGCTGGCATTGCACTAACTTCCACGCCAACCATGTCACCCGTCTATGTGGATTTTAATAAGGTGTTTGATGGGATCCCTCATGATAGGCTAATTCAGAAGATGCAGATGTATGGGATCCATTGTGGGATAATAATGTGGATACAGAATTAGCAGATTCATAGAAGACAGAGGATGCTATTCTGGCTGGAGGTTCATGGCCGGTGATGTTACCCAGGGATTGGTGCTGAGATCCCTGTGGTTTGTGGTATGAATGATTTGGATGAAAAAATAAGTAGATGGGTTAGTAAGTTTGCACTAATACAAAGATTGGTGGAGTGGTGGGCAGTGTAGAGGGTTATCAAAGAATATAGCAGGATATACCTCAATAACTGATTCTGGACAGGTGTGAGATGTTGTAGTTGGGGAGGTCAAATGTAAGTTGAAAGTATACATTGAGTGGCAGGAGTTCAAAGTATCAATGTGCAGAAGGACCTGGGAGTCCACATCCATAGGTCCATAATAGTGACCACCAAAGGAGATAGGGTGGTAAAGAAGGCATATGTCATGCTTGCCTTCATTGATTTGAGGATTGAGTACAAAAATAAGGAAGTCTTGTTGCAGCTGTATAAAACTTTGGTTCAGTTACACTTGCCTGGTTTAGAGGGTTATGAGTTATGGGGAGAGGTTGAACAAACTTGGGGTGTTGGCTTTGGAGAAAGCTGAGGGGAGACTTGATAGAAGTTCATAAAATCATAAGAGGAGTTAGAATCTTTTTCCCCAAGGTAAAGCTTCACACACAAGACAATGTAGGTTGAGGGGAGAAAAGTTAAAGGAAATCTTCAGGGCAAATATTTTACACAGAGAGTGCTGGGACCCTGAAATGAGCTGCCAGGAGTCATGGTGGAAGCAGTTAGATAATATTAAGAGGCTTCTGGATAGACAGGTTAATATGTTTATTAATTTCACAGACTAGCTCTGTTTCCCTCTACATTATGCTTTGTCCATTTCCAAATATTATATACCTTAGTATTTTTGCAGTTCTACCAAGACCCATGAAGTTCTCAGTTTACATTCCAATCACCATCTCTGCCACAACTGAATCATCTGAACAGAATCCAGAAAATAATCTGTGCTGGTCCATTTGCATCAAACCCATTTACCAGCACTTGGCTGTTGGCTTCTCCTCCAGTGGTTCTCAACCTTTTTCTTTCCACTCACATACCATTTTAAGTATCCCCTATGCCCTCGGTGCTCTGTGATTAGTCAGGGAATGCTTAAAGTGATATGTAGGTGGAAAGAAAAAGGTTGAAAACCACTGTTTTGATCCTACTTAATTGACTCATTATGTGCACAGTTTCATAACTCCAAAGAAAATGGGCCAATGACAATTTTTCTCAAGCAAAATATTTCAGAAACAATTGGGTCCAGATCAGTGATTCTCACTCTTCCCTTCCCATTCACATCTTCTTTTCTCTTTGGCTTGGCTTCGCGGACGAAGATTTATGGAGGGGGTAAAAAGTCCACGTCAGCTGCAGGCTCGTTTGTGGCTGACAAGTCCGATGCGGGACAGGCAGACACGGTTGCAGCGGTTGCAGGGGAAAATTGGTTGGTTGGGGTTGGGAGTTTTTCCTCCTTTGCCTTTTGTCAGTGAGGTGGGCTCTGCGGTCTTCTTCAAAGGAGGTTGCTGCCCACCGAACTGTGAGGCGCCAAGATGCACGGTTTGAGGCGATATCAGCCCACTGGCGGTGGTCAATGTGGCAGGCACCAAGAGATTTCTTTAGGCAGTCCTTGTACCTTTTCTTTGGTGCACCTCTGTCACGGTGGCCAGTGGAGACCTCGCCATATAACATGATCTTGGGAAGGCGATGGTCCTCCATTCTGGAGACGTGACCCACCCAGCACAGCTGGATCTTCAGCAGCGTGGACTCGATGCTGTCGACCTCTGCCATCTCGAGTACTTCGACGTTAGGGATGAAAGCGCTCCAATGAATGTTGAGGATGGAGCGGAGACAACGCTGGTGGAAGCATTCTAGGAGCCGTAGGTGATGCCGGTAGAGGACCCATGATTCGGAGCTGAACAGGAGTGTGGGTATGACAACGGCTCTGTATACGCTTATCTTTGTGAGGTTTTTCAGTTGGTTGTTTTTCCAGACTCTTTTGTGTAGTCTTCCAAAGGCGCTATTTGCCTTGGCGAGTCTGTTGTCTATATTCATTGTCGATCCTTGCATCTGATGAAATGGTGCAGCCGAGATAGGTAAACTGGTTGACCGTTTTGAGTTTTGTGTGCCCGATGGAGATGTGGGGGGGCTGGTAGTCATGGTGGGGAGCTGGCTGATGGAGGACCTCAGTTTTCTTCAGGCTGACTTCCAGGCCAAACATTTTGGCAGTTTCCGCAAAACAGGACGTCAAGCGCTGAAGAGCTGGCTCTGAATGGGCAACTAAAGCGGCATCATCTGCAAAGAGTAGTTCACGGACAAGTTTATCTTGTGTCTTGGTGTCAAGCTCCCATTCACATACCACCTTAAGTAATCCATTACTAATCACAGAGCATTGATAGCATAGAGTGGAAAGAAAAAGGTTAAGAACCACCTTAGTGGTTCAATGTTAAGTGGTATGGATGTTCCTGCCTATAGATATTTTGGCTAGAGCTTGTCCAGGGTGCTGCCACCACCCCTCCCCCCCCCCCATTCCATTTTAAATGCACAATTATAGTCGTACAACACAAAACCAGGTCTTTTGGCCCACTACGTTAACCATAACCATTTTGTACACTCATCCCAGTTGCCCGCATAAGGTCGTATCCTTCCCAAGCAAAACTGAAGGATAAAGAAGATTTAAAAAAAAGGCAACAAGAACCATTTGTTTTAAGATCGACAGGAATTAGACGCAAGACAAAATCACCAGTCTGTTTTTCCCTCAAGGTGCTGCCTGACCACTCTTTTATTTCGACACGTGGAGCGTGTTACCGCAGGTTTCTGAAACTGCGCCGTTATGTTTCCTCCGCTGCAGCATCTGAGCCTGAGATCAGAGCGCAACCAGCCCTCCAAACGGATCTCTCAGCTGAGTGCCACCGAGGCTCGCGGAGGGGTCGTGAGGTGAGTCCAGTTACTCGTCGGGATCGTGAGGTGAGTCCAGTTACTCGTCGTGCGATCGCACACATCTTTCAGGGAAGGTCGAAAACTGAGATTCAAGGACTGGTGACGGGGCCGGGAGATGGGCATGCAGCTGGAGACGGAGAGGGCAACAAAGTCACTTTGAAAATGGTCCATTTTTACTTTATTAGCTGCAAATAAAACAAAATCTTAACCAATTTGTGTCAGGTGACTGATAGGCGGACAGCATTGGAGGATGGGTCAGCGATCATGTACATTCAGTCTCCAGCTGGATGGTGTCTGGAGAATGATCTTCGGCAAACTTGGAACATGCCCTTTCCCCTCTAATAGTCTCCAAGTCACGCCGCTCCCGAGCGCCCGTTCTATTACGGCAGGAATCACAGCACTTTTCTTTCTCTGTCCTTCTTTCTATCTGTTTTGGACATTACTCCCTCGCCAAACTGGTCGGTAGCAAATATTGGTTTTTTAAATGTATTTACACTTCTTAGTTTTTATCTTGAACCCCGTTAAGAAGCGTTCATTTCCCAATTGCCTGGCGGTTTGAATTCCTTGAAACGGGACTAATTTGAAAACGTACGTTCCTTTGAATCGTCAAAACTTCGCTTCAGTTAAACATGAGCAGCCTTAAAGAAAATTAGAGGAGAGGAACGCATTGCGTGGATGAAAGAGTGCTGCTTTGAAGAGAGGCTTGGAGAGATTTAATGAGGGAGGGACTGTGGACCGAGGCAAGTGAGGCGCAGTTCCAACTGGGAAATGGGCAATAGAACAAGAGATCAGAGTTCGGAGATCTCATTGTTGGTGGGAGGAGGGAATGGGTCGCACAGGGAGTTCAACGAACTCATGAGGATGATTGGTGTGGCTTAATATGGAGTTGGGGGTGATGGATAACAGACTTGGTGAAATAAAGATACTTGCAGGGTTGGGTGTGTGCACAGCCCACTGGATGGAAAGAACCGATTGGTTGTTAAGCCATGGTTGAAGTCTTTTGCATCAGATGGGTTAGCAGGAGATTGGAATGGTGACAGAGTTTATAGGTCAATCAGAATGGCAAGGGTTAAAGCAGTCTGGTTCATAAATTGCTGAAAGTTAAGTCTTATGAACGCCAGAGAAAAGCTGTCTTCATTTCAGAATTCCACAAGGATTGAGGTGGAAGGAACTACTGAAAAATATAAAACTTTCTGGTCGGGGTGGGGGGGGGGGGGGTGTGTGGGATGGGGATATCTCTTTTTGTACAGATATGTGAAATATTCAATGCCTGAGGACTGATAAACCTACATTTCTACATCAAAATATAGTTAAAGAATCTGATATGAAATGGAGTACAAAAATAATAAGTGTAAATTTGAGATCATGTGGCATAAAACAAGTAATGTAATATTTGAAAAATATTGTCCAAACAAGGTCATATTGTGGAGACATAACACTGTTTCAGTGCCAGCACCCTGGGTTTGGATCCAGTGTTGTCTGTAAGGATTTGTCTCCCTGTGACTGCCTGAGTTTCCTCCAGGTGTTCCTGTTTCCTCCCACCCTTGCCTCAATTACCTCTTCTGGCAACACCCTTTGTGTAAAGAGTTCATCCCACCCATTAAAATGCACCAGGGAGAGAGTAATTGGGCCTATGGGCTAGAAGAGTCTGTTACGTATTGTATGTTTAAATTTAAATTGGCAAGTCAAGTATATTTTCTAGAAATGGGTTGGCTTCATGGCTATCGTGATTTTTTTCTTTCCTTTTCAATTTTTTATTGGTTTTAAAATGCAAAATATATAGGTACAAATGGTAATAAAAATAATAAAATAAATTAATATTGAGTTACAAGTATCAAATAACAATGAACAAGATGTTATTAAATGAAAAAATGCAAAGGGAAAAAAAATATTCCTAGACTAAGAATCAAACCCCACCCAATGAGAGCTCTTGGCCAAATTGAGGAGTCTACTCCTGATAATAATAACTATGTGGTCATGAAAAAAAAAACCCAAAACAATTGATCTACAAGTTTTGAAAGTAATTGAGAAAAGGACCTCAAAGAGAAAGACAGTTAAGATCCATTACAGTAGTAGAATACCTAATTTTTCCTTGAGAAAGACATCCCATCATGTCCAACAACCATTGAGTATGAGGGAGAGCATCTTTTCATCTCAGCAAAATGGCCCTTTTAGCAATGATGGAAGCAAAAGCCACCACATGGGACTGTAAAACAGTATTAAATCCATTGGCCCATTCACACCAAAAATAGCAATGAAAGGGCTAGGAGTCAAGTTAATATTAAGAACTAACAATAAAGTATGAAATACTCCTTGGCAGAAATTAAAGAGAGATGAACATAGCCAAAACAAATGATAAAAAGTACCTGCCCCAGTTATGCATTTATCTCATTTAGAAGAGATGTTAGTATAAAATTTAGCTAACTGAACTTGGAAAAGGTTTTTGTGGTTTTTAAGTAGTTAAAATGGAGGTGAACCATATTCAGAGTCTGCAACCCAGCTGATGAGGCTGAAGTAAGTGGGATCTGGAACATACATTGGAAAAAATTCAATGGTTTGACCTCTAAAGGGGGAAAAGTTTGTGGAAGTATAATTTCTATGCAGAAATAAATATAGAATAGAATGAAGGAACACAAGGTTCTTGATTATAAGAACTGAGAACCCAGTCCTTTGGAAGCAAATAAACCCATTCTGCAAATGGAAAAGTAGAGGACTCCAAAATGCATGAGTAAAGGTGGCTTCCAACCCACTGTGCACACAAAATGTATAAAAGCTTATGGTTAAACATACTTTATTACCTGAAGATTTTATTCAATAGCAATTGCAATTGCTTTTTGAGAAAACACAAATGTTCTTGAGTGAATGTGCTATATGTCTTCATTAAATATTCCATTCACTGCCCTGGTGAAACTGCTGAGATAATGAATCAATATATTTAGAAGTAGCCATAGAGTCATACAGCAACATGGTTAGCTCAATACGATTAGCGTATCTGTGACATGGAATCAAATCGAGTGTTATCTGTAAGGAGTTTGTATGTCTGAGTGAGTTTCCGCTTTGTTCTCTGGTTTCCTCCCCTGTTCCAAAGACATACATGGCTTGTAAGTTAGTTGGTTGCATGAGGGAAATTGAGCAGCACAGGCTTGTGAGCCAGAAGGGCCTGCTATCATGCTGTATCTCTAAATTAATTGAAAACAGGCCCTTCAGCCCAACTTGCCCATGGTGACCAAAATGTCTCACCCACATTATTCCCACCTGCCCATGTTTGACCCTTAATCCTCTAAACTTATCCTATCCATGTATCTGTCCACATGTTTCTTAAACATTGCAATAGTACCTGCCTCAACTACCTCTTCAAGGCAGCATTATAAGAACTGAGAACCCAGTCCTTTGGAAGCAAATAAACCCATTCTGCAAATGGAAAAGTAGAGGACTCCAAAATGCATGAGTAAAGGTGGCTTCCAATCCATACACCCACCACCCTTTGTGTAATGAGAACCCTTCAGGATCTTATTAAATCTCTCCCTTTTCACCTTAAGCTAGTATCCTCTGGTTACTGACTCTGGGCAAAGGACTCTGTGTATTCACCTCATCTATTCCTCTCATGATTTTGTAGACCTCCATGAGATCAGCCCTCATCTCCTGCACTCCAAGGAATAAAGCCTTAACTTGCTCAACCTCTCCCTATAGCTCAGTTCCCTGAGTCCTGGCAAAATCCTCCTAAATCTTTTTTTGCATTCTTTCCAGCTTGACAACATCTTTCCTGCAGAACAGGAACCAAAACTGAGCACAATACTCCAGTGAGGCCTCACCAGCATCTTATACAACTGCAATATAACCTCCCAACTTTTATACTCAATGCTCTGACTGATAAAGTCCAATCAGCAGGAGCCATTTTGACTGCCCTAATTACTTGTGATGCCACTTTCAAATTTCCTGTACTGTATCCCTCTGCATTAAATTCCATCAGCCATTTATTGACCCAATTTCCCAGCTGGTCCAGATTCCTCTGCAAGCTTTGAAAATCTTCCTCACAGACCACTATGCCTCCTGTCTTTGTGACATCAGCAAACTTGCTGATCCAATTCACCACATTGTTATTTATGTAGTCAGGATAATGTAAACTATTTTGTAACTATGCAAGAATGCACCTTTTTCATTGTAGTAACAGTAATGCACCACTGTGGGGAGTATGTATATGTATACGAGTGCGTGTGAACAGCTTCCTGAGATGGTGGAAGGCATCAGTAAGTAAAGTCTCTTCTGTTATTTTAATCTTGCATCTCTAAGTTATTTAAGAAGCCTCCCAAGTAACTCAGAGACATTACATGGTGGCAGCAGTATAAAAGAACAAGAATAAAGTGATACAATTGTATGTAAGTCACTGAAATACAAAAGGGAAGAAGAGAAAAAACATTACTGAAAAAAAATGGCTGGAGCAACAGTGATGGATTGGGAGGTTGAAAAGACATTGTTGAATTGAAAAAGTTTCAGCAGAAATGCAATTTAGCATTCAAAAGCTAGTTTAAAAATACAACAGCAGAGGAGGAGGTCAGCTATATACTTTTCTGGACAGGGAAGTGAGGCCTTGACTTATTTAACAGCTGGGAGCTTACAGAGGTGGAGAAAAATGATCCAGAGCAGGTATTTGTAAAGTTTGCTTCTCACCTTAAACCCAGGTCTAATCATAGAATTAAATGCTATGAATTTCAAGGCTTAATGCAAGAGATTGATAAAATTGTTGATAACTTTCTCACTAAACTAAAAATTGTTGCTGCAAAATGCAGATTTAAGGATATAGAGGAAAGATTAGTTGATCAACTAATATGGGGGAGAGCCCATCCCGAAGTGCAAAAGTCTCTTTTAGGGAAGGATAGCTTGAAACTGGCTAAAGCTATAGACACAGCCAGAGGCTTCAAAGCCACAACGATGCAAATAAAATCCATATCTATGCAGACCCACCCACAGCAAAGAGAAGGAAGGGTTGATGCTATAAAGAACACAATCAGAAATGTGCAAATCCCCAAGACCTGCAGGAAGTGCGGCAGACAACACCCCTTTGATGACCAAAATAAATGCTCTGCATATGGTTCTGAATGTAGAGTCTGTGGTAAAGCAAACCACTGGGCAATGATGTGCAAGTCTGGTATGAAGAAAACAGTAATACCAGTGAAGAAAAAAGACAAGAAGAAGATCCACCATATAAATAGAAACCACAATAAGGACTCCAGGGATGCTGGACAGAGAATCCATACACCTTCACGAGATCTTGGGTGAGATAAAAGAAGAAAGCAAGTTGCACACAAGGATCCAAATACAGAGGACAATCCAGAACAAGCCTACGACATTTAACATAAAGGTGAAGCTGGATACTGGATCACAAAGTACTCATACTCTACTGCCAGATGCTCCCAGAGAACATAATAAAAGGCTATCCAAAAGACAGTGCATTAGAAACTGCAAAGGTCACATTAACGGCCTATGATGGACCCATGATCAAGCAGCTAGGGAGAGCTAAGATCAATGGCTGCCATAAGGGAAAGAACATCCTCTGTACATTCTTCGTGGAAGATGCAGATGGACCAGCAATTCTAGGTCTAGTTAGCTGTCAGGAGTTTCAATTGATCTCTGTCAATGATGAGATCCAGACGAAGAAGCATCAACAGAAATGCACAACAAAAAGAGGAAATGATTTCCACAGAAGTACCTGCCAGGCCATGGCATACATGGCATACATACTTGTTCAATGAGAATCAAGAGTGGTATTTAATAGTAGCCTGTACCTACTCTTAAGTTTCCATTTGTCAAAAGGGTGAAAGACCTGAGAGTGTCAACTATCATGTCAGAAATGAGAGTGCTCCTTGCTGAACAAGGAATACCTGAGCAAGTAATATGTGACAATGGAACACAGTTCACAACACAAAAATTCAGAAAGCTGCCCGTAGAGTATGAGTTTGTTCTCACTACATCATCCCCATACTACCCCAAAGGTCATCGGTTCATTAAAAGACAAGTGCAAACTATGAAACGCACACTAGTTAAGTGTCATGAAACAGAAGAAGACTCACACTTAGCTCTTCTATCATTACAAGCAACACCTTTAAGGGCTGACATGAAGTCCCCAGCGGAACTTCTAAACAGTAGGAGATATAAAACAATTCTGCCAAGCAAAATAAACCCTCTAGAAGACCAAGAAGAAACAAGAAGAAGACTGGCTGATATACAAGAAGAAGGACACCAGCATTATAACAAATATGCACAAACATTGCCAGAACCCTTCAAAGGGCAGCATGTGCATATTCAAGAGCCAATATTGAAAACATGGACCCCAGCAAAGGTCATCAGAGAAGTTGAGACACCAAGATCATATATTTTTGAGACAGTCTCTGGTAATCAGCTGAGGACAAACAGAATTCACATCCGCTGACATAAGATGTGATGAAGCAGAAAGCTTTAATACCAGCAAAGCCTGCATCACCAACATTGAGAGAGGTATCAAGTGAAGAGACCACAAAACATCAACACAGCAGTTGTCAGGTGAAACACAAGCTACATCACCTTCGCGGGTACCAGCAACAAAGAGCCCAACAGTCACAGCCAAATCCACAAGATGGCCAATGTGATATCGATAAGAACTATTTAAAAAAGTTGTGTAAATAAACTAGTGTACAAGTTCAGTTACTTAAGTTACACTGGAAAGAAAATGATAAAGAACACATTCTTTCTTTTTTATCTTGTGAAGGAGGGATGTTATATAGTCAGGGTAATGTGAACTATGCTGTACCCGTGTAAGAATACATCCTTCTCACTGTAGTAGCAGAAATGCACCACTGTGGCATGTCTGTATATGTGTGAATGTGAACAGCTTCTTGAGATGGTGGAAGGCATAAGTAAGTAAAGTCTCTTCTGTCAGTGAATCTTGCATCTCTAAGTTATTTAAGAAGCCTTCCAAGTAACTCAGAGACATAACATATCATCTAGGTCATTTATATAGATAACAAACAATAATGGTCCTAACAAAGATCCCTGAGGCACACCACTCAGCACAGACCTCCAGTCTGAGAAGCAACCATCCAACCATCACTCTGTTTTCTCCCACACAGCCAATTTCAAATCCAGTTTGCAACCTCAATATGTATGCCTAGTGTCCTAACCTTCTGAACCCACCTCTCATGTGGAACCTTGTCAAAGGCCTTACTAAAGTTTATGTAGACCACATTCACAGCCTTTCCCTCATCAACATTCTTGGTAACTTACTCAAAAAACTCTAAAAGATTTTTTAAACACAACCTACCATGCCTAAATCCATGCTGACTGTCCTTAATCAGCTGATGACGGTCCAAATATCTATATATCCTATCTCTCAGAAATCCTTCAAATAATTTACATACTACTGATGTTAAGCCTATAATTGCCTGGTTTACTTTTGAAGCCCTTCTTCAACATTGGGACAACATGAGCTATTCTCCAATCCCCCGGCACCTCCCCCGTGACTAAGGACATTTTGAACATATCTGCCAGGGGCCCTGCAATTTCATCACTTGTCTTCTTCAAGTTGTGGAGAATATCATATCCGGTCTAGGGTATTTATCTACCTTTAATCATTGCAAGGCAGCAAGCACCTCATTCTTCTTAAACTCCATATGTTCCATGACACTTCTATTTGGTTCCCTTCCATTCTTATTCTCACTATGCCAGTTTCCTGCATAAATACTGATGCAAAAAAAAATGTTTAAGATCTCCCTATTTTGCAAGGCTCCACACATAGTTGGCCACTCTGATTTTCTAGGGGTCCAATTTTGTCCCTTACTATCGTTTTACTTTTAATATACTTGTAGAAACCCTTTGGATTTTCCTTCACATTATCTGCCAAAGCACCTTCATGTCTTCTTTTTACCTTTCTAATTTCCTTCTTAAGCATTCTCTTACATTTTCTATACTCTGAAAGTAGCTCATTTGCTCCTTGTTGCCTATTCCCCATATATAGCCCCTCCATCTATTTTATCTACCACAGGATTCTTCTTTCTACACACGTCTGGATCACAGAGTCAAAATACAATGGAGCTTATAACTTTGAGCCTTATAATTCAGAATACAATCGATCTTAATTGACTTTGGTAATTCAGAATTAGAATTTTGATTCATAATCATAATGGCCATAATACATATTTTAGTAGATTATACTATCCATTATAAAATTAATTGTGTCAAACAATGAATATTATAACCATCACCATCATGAGATGAAAACTATTATCTCTGGTCTGGAATCTGCTTTCTAATAGGTGGTGCAAATTGATTCACTAGTAACCTAAACAACTGGATATATTCTTGATAAGGAGCAACCATCGAGAGTTGTGCACCAATGGGATCTCATGGATTGCCCTTCAGATGGGTGTAAGGAACAAATGGTTGTTACTGAACTTTCTGATTCTCTGACCTGAGGATGTTACTCTGTGACTGTAGAAGCAGGACATGGAAAACCTGCAACCCCTAAAGATGACAGCTCAGATTAGTAGAAGTTTTAAATTGCATTTTCTAAGTGATTAAAACATTCAAACCAGCAGAACTGTTTGGCAAAGCTTCATCTAAAAATGAAAATAAATATTTTTCTTCATTTAATTCTAGAGCTAAAGGTGTAGCAATTTTGATACATAAAAATTTATCTTTTGAATTACAATCAATGGAGGAAAAGGCAGGATGTATTCTTAAATTGAATTGTAAGATTTTTAGTGAATTTTGGACTTTACTTAATATTTATGTTCCAAATGCAGATGATGAAGTATTTATTTCGGATGCATTTTTATGTTTGGGTCAAGCTAATGATAATATTCTAGTTGGTGGTGATTTTAATTGTGTTTTGGTACCTTTATTAGATAAATCTCCGAAGAAAGTTAAAAAATCCAAGATGAAAGATCTCAATTTAGTAGATATTTGGATACGTCTTAATCCTACAGAGAAAGATTTTTCCTTTTATTCATCTAGACATGAATCGTTTTCAAGGATTGACTTCTTTTTAGTATCTGCACATTTACAAGGGAAAATACAACAAGCGGAATATAAAAGTAGGGTGATTTCAGATCATTCTCTGTTATATTTTACAAATGAAACCTGAGAAAATTCAAATAGCTTATCGTTGGAGATTTAATACAATGTTGTTAAAAATATGGACTTTATTGCTTTTTTGAAAAAACAAATTAATTTTTTTGAAAGAAAATTCTAAATCTGTTCAAAGTAAGTTTGTATTATGGGATGCTATGAAAGCCTATTTGAGAGGACAAATAATTAGTTATACTTCTAAAATAAAAAAGAATCGAAAATCAGAGTCTTGAATTAGAGAAACAGATCGATGAGTTAGAAAAGAAATTTCAGAAAGATGCTACAGAAAATCAGAAAATAGAATTATCGAGGCTGAAATTGAAATATAATACCTTCCAATCTTATCAATTTGAATGTGTGATTAATAGGACTAAACAACGGTATTATGAATGGGGAGAGAAAGCACACAAGGTATTGGCGTGGCAATTAAAGAAAGAACAGATATTGAGGACTATTAATGCTGTTAGACAGAATTCTCTTATTACTTATAAACCTCGTGAGATTAATAATGAATTTTATTCATTTTATAAAAAGTTGTATACATCTGAAGGAAAACAGGAAACTGGATCAATTGATTTTTTTTAATCACAGTTGAATTTACCGATATTAGAGGATGGAGATATACAGGAGTTAGAAGAACCATTTACTGATTCAGAAATTAAAATGGCTATGCTAGAAATGCCAAATGGTAAATCGCCTGGTGATGATGGATTTTCGGTTGAATTTTATAAAAATTTTTATGATGATTTTTCTACAGTGTTTGGGGATGTATTATGTCATTGGAGTTTGGTCCTTCTTTTATTGGTTGGATTAGGGCTCTATATAGTAAACCGGTATTGACGAATGGTTTGATTTCAGAATCTTTTAAGTTAACTCGATCAACTCGTCAAGGTTGTCCTTTATCACCAGCTTTGTTTGCGTTAGTGATTGAACCTTTAACACAGTTGATAAGACAAAATACACAGATACAAGGTATGAAAGTTTTAGATGAGGAGTATAAAATTAATTTATTTGCTGATGACATATTGGTGTATTTAACAAATCCAGCTCAGTCACTTTTGCATTTGAAGGAATGTTTAGTACAATATGGATGTCTTTCTGGATATAAAGTTAATTGGGGAAAAAAGTGAAATATTACCGGTAAGTGGAGGAGATTATTCAGTTTATAATATTATTAATTTGAAGTGGACTGATCGAGTTAAATATCTGGGTATAATTTTGAATGTTAATTATCAATCTTTATATAAATTAAATTATGTTCCGTTAATGAAAAAAATTAAAACTGATTTGATTAAATGGAAAGATTTACCTATTAATTTAATGGGAAGGATAAATACAATTAAGATGAATATCTTTCCACATATACAATATTTGTTTCAATCTATTTTGTATTTACTTTATAAAATTTTTTTTCAAGATATAAATAAAATGATTAGGGAGTTTTTATGGAGGGGTAAATTTTCGAGAGTAGCTTTGAATAAATTAACTTGGAAATATGAGTTAGGGGGATTACGTTTACCACATTTTCAAAATTATTATGAGGTAGCCCAACTTAAATTTATTAGTTCATTGATGGATTTGGTACGGCCTCCAAGTTAGGCTAAAATTGAGATGGCAAGTATTTCTGAATTTGAAATACATCAATTTTTGTTTAGGTGGAATATGAATTTGTTACAACAATATAATGTGCCTATACTAAAACATTTAATGAAGTTATGGATAAAGAAAAATAAAATGATAGGTTCTAGGGGTAAATTATTGGCTTTGATTCCGTTGTATAATAATCAACTTATTTCTTTTTCAATACATAATCAAAGTTTATTGCATTGGAGATTTAAAGGTGTGAAAAATTTGGGAGATTGTTTTAAAGAGGGTAAGTTTTTATCTTTTAATCAGATGAGGGAAGATTTTGGTATTGATAAGAATTCTTTATTTCTTTATTATCAAATTTGATCTTTGGTAAAATGTATGTTTGATAGAGATATGATTTTACCTAAAATGACTAAATTTGAGACTCTTATGAAGGTACCAGAGAAGGGTTATATTTCATTTATGTATCAAATATTACAGGATGGTATGGATAAAAAGGGTTGGGATAGATCTAAAATTAAATGGAAAGTGGATATTGGTTTTACTTTTTCTGAAGAGGATTGGTTAGATATCTGTTATGATAGTGTAACTCGATTGATAAATGCACATTATGCAATGATTAATTACAATTTTTTACATCAATTATATTTGACACCTGAAAAATTAAAAATTATGGTTTTAATGAATCAGATTTGTGTTTTAGATGTGGTGATATGGTTGGAACTTTTTTTCATGCTGTTTGGTCATGTATGCAATCTTTTTGGAAGAAAATTCAATCATTTTTAGAATATCTGTATAAGATTAAAATAGTTTTAGATCCAACAGTATTTTTATTGGGTAGTTTGCAACCTCTGAAAGGCTTGGGATTAGATAAGTTTCAGCTTGCTTTTGTATATTTAGCTTAATCCGTAGCGAAAAAGTGTATTGCTAGTACGTGGAAAGATACAAATATGATTGATATTAATAGATGGCATAATGAGATGAAATATTGTTTAATAATGGAAAAAATTACATATGTTTTGTATGATAATTATAATTTTTTTATTAATAAGTGGCTGTTATACTTGGAATATTTACATTTCAATTTATATTGATTAGATTTTAATATGTATATTTAACTTTTTTAAATATTCTTTCTTTTTTCTTTTTTTATGGCTCTCCTTAGGAGAGTTGGCTGAAGGGGGGGGTCTTTTTTTTTTCTTTTCTCTCAAATATATATATATGTATATAAATGTTCATGTTTAATTGCTGTATATGTCATATATTATTTGTTTTTTGAACGAATAAATAAAGTTTAAAAAAAAAATGAAAATAACCAAAATGAGAGATGATGGAAATCTGAAATGTAAACAGAAATGACAGGGAGCATCCGGCTGGTCAGAGAGCATCTGTGGAGAGAGAAGCAGAGTTAATATTTTAAGTCAAAGACTGTTCAATCTGAAACTTTTTTTCACTCTCCATAGATGCTACCTGACCAGTTGAAAGCACCTTCCATTTTCTGTTTTCACCTCATCCAAAGTTCTCGAAGAAGGATTCTTTGTTTTAGTTCTGTCTTGTTGAATTAAAACATATGTTAGCTCTTCTGAAACTCCAAATGCAACCTTTTGGCTCAGTTTACAGTGGTACATTCATAGTGTCATTAGACCCTACAGCATGTAAATAGGCCATTCAGTACAACTCCTCCAAGATGAGCAATAGGCACCCTTTCAAATTAATGCTGTCCCCCACACAAGGGTAAGAATTTTAATAAAGTTAACTGAAATTGCCAAGGATAGATAGGTGGTGCAGGTAAGAGTGGGAGAGAGTTAGGATGGATGAGGATTGCAGGATTAAGGTAGTGATGAAGGTGCATGAGGTTATTGAGATGGAATGTTGTCTTCTTCATGATGGAGTGGAACTCAGCTTGGAGATTTTCTCTTCATGTGGAGAGAGCTGATCTGACCCATAAGTTATGGATTGGCTCAGCTCTATCCATTCCATGCTGGGTTTGTGGTTTAGTACACCTGTGTTGCAGCTTCAGCTGGTTGGTAGCTCCTAGCACGCCCTTTTACATTCTTCATTGAAGCAGAGTTGTCCCCTTAGCTTGCTTATGTTGAGAACCAGGTTATAGATTGCAGTGAAGCACAGTTCTACCAAACCTGATGGTCTGCAGTGCCTCACAGATGCTGACAGGTTTCCAAATCTGTTCTGGATCTACCAAATTTGGCATGATGGGAAAGTGTCAAATGGCAGTGGGTATTCTCAATGTGAAGTCAGCTCTTTGTCTTCTCAAAGTGCACAGATATCAAGGACAAAATCTACAGGTTATAGGAATTGTTTTTCTGTTAAATCCTGATCTGTTTTTATTTGGAAATATTTAAGGTACAACTCCTAAAATTAAATTGTAAATTTATCAATTTAAATTTGCTGCATTAGCATTAGCAGTTGTGAGGAAATGTATTACAATCACTTGGAAATCAGATACAACTTTAACATTGCCAAGGTGACATGCTGAAATTCAAATTTTTTGGAAATTTTTGGAAAAAAATACTTAAAATGTAAGAAATAAATGTTCTATGTTTTTACAAATTTGGCACCCATATAAGGGGATTAAATTTATAGTGATATCCTTTCTACCCCTCTGATCCTGCAGAACCTCCCATATATGCTGTTGTTATAACTGATGAGTTGCACTGCACAACATCTCTCTCTGCTATCCAAGATTATTTGTTATTCTTTTTCTTTTTATATTTTTAACTTTATTTTTTTTAATACTTTTTTCACTTTCTTTTTTGGGGTGAGAGAGAGGGAATTTGGGATGGTTGAAAACCATCATGTATATAATCAATTTATTTATATTTATATATTATAATAATTGTAGTTACTCCATGTATGGAGTATTAAATAAAATATTAAAAAAAGAAAAAAATCAGGTCAATCTCTTCCGCGTGTTAATTCTGCTCAATCCTTGGTGATGCATTTGACGTTTCTCACATAGACAACATTCCTTTTCTTTGCTGCTACTCTCACTTTCAAAG
Source organism: Narcine bancroftii (assembly GCF_036971445.1). Taxonomy (NCBI): domain Eukaryota; kingdom Metazoa; phylum Chordata; class Chondrichthyes; order Torpediniformes; family Narcinidae; genus Narcine; species Narcine bancroftii. The sequence goes on from NC_091472.1 coordinate 97,709,259, forward strand.
TGGTATTTTATGATTCTTACTTAGGGTCGAGGATAGCCTGCTTCCAGTGCATGGTTAGTGTAGCGGTTAATGCAACGCTATTACAGCGCTAGCGATCAGGGCCAGGTTTCGAATCTGGTGGTGACTGCAAGGAGTTTGTATGATCTCCCCATGTCTGCGAGGGATTCCACTGGGTGACAATAGACAAAAGACAATAGGAACTGGAGTAGGCCGTTCGGCCCGTCGAGCCAGCACCGCCATTTTACAGATCATGGCTGATCACTACCATCAGTACCCCTTTCCAGCCTTATCCCCATAACCCTTAACTCCTTAGCCCACTAGAGTCTTATCTAACTCTCTTTTGAACATAATCAGCGAATCTGCCTCTACCACCCTCTGTGGCAGAGCATTCCACAGATTCACACTTCTCTGGGTAAAAAAATGTTTTCTCATCTCCGTCCTAAAGGGCCTACCCTGTATTCTTAAACTATGCCCTCTAGTCCTCGTCTCCCCCATCATTGGGAACAAGTAATCCGACTTCACCCTGTCTATCCCCCTGATAATTTTGTATACCTCAATCATGTCCCCCCTCATCCTTCTAAACTCCATCGGATACAAGTCCAGTTTTTCTAGCCTTTCAGCATATGTCAACCCCGCCATCCCTGGAACTAACCTTGTAAATCTGCGCTGCACACCCTCTATAGCTAGTATGTCCTTCCTCAAAATTGGAGACCAGAATTGGACGCAATACTTCAGGTGGGGTCTCACCAGGGCCCTGTACAACTGCAGAAGGGTGTCTCTGTTCCTATACTCCAATCCCCTCTTTATGAAAGCCAACATGCTATTAGCCTTCTTCACAGCTTTCTGAACCTGCATGCTAGTCTTCAGTGACCGGTGAACAAGTACTCCCAGATCCATTTGCTCCTCCCCACTCCCTAGCTTGTCTCCATTTAAATAATACTCAGCTTTCCTATTATTGCCCCCAAAATGGATAACCTCACATTTGCTTACATTGAACGTCATCTTCCATTCAGCAGCCCACTCCCCCAACCTGTCCAAGTCCCTCTGCATTTTCCTGACATCCTCCTCACACCGCCACCCAGTTTCATGTCATCTGCAAATTTGCTCAAGTTATTAATAATCCCCTCATCCAAATCATTTACATAAATTACAAACAACTGAGGACCCAATACCAATCCCTGCGGCACTCCACTCGTCACATCCTGCCATCCTGAAAAAGACCCACTTACCCCAACCCTTTGTTTCCTATTTCTTAACCAATTTCCTATCCATGTCAGCACCTTACCTCCAATACCATGCTCCCTGATCTTGCCCACTAGTCTCCCATGCGGTACCTTATCAAAGGCTTTCTGGAAGTCCAAATACACCACATCCACAGGCTCTCCCAAGTCCACCCTCTTTGTCACATCCTCGAAAAATTCCAGAAGGTTAGTCAAGCATGACTTACCCTTAAGGAATCCATGCTGACTAGCCCTTATACTATTATTTCTGCCTCAGTGTTCTGCTATTACTCCTTTTATGATAGATTCCAATATCTTCCCCACCACCGACGTCAGGCTGACTGGTCTATAATTTCCCGTTTTCTCCCTCCCTCCCTTCTTAAAAATCGGCACCACATCAGCCACTCTCCAATCCTCAGGGACCTCCCCCGAATCTATGGAACTTTGGAAAATGTTGACCAGTGCTTCCACAATTTCCATAGCAACTTCTTTAAGCACCCTGTGATGCAGCCCATCAGGCCCTGGGGATTTATCAGCCCTCAGTCCCAACAATTTACTCACAACCTCCTGTTTCTGGATCCGGATATCCATTAGATCCCCTACTTCCCCAGGAAAGTTCCCCAAGTCTCTTGATACCGCATGACCATTACCCCCTAACTGACCATAACCTATATCCTCCTTGGTGAAGACAGTTGCAAAGTATTTGTTAAATTCCTCAGCCATCTCCTTGTTTCCGGTAATAATTTCACCCTTTTCCATTCTTAATGGACCAATTTTGGACCGAACCAATTTCTTCTTCTTCACATATTTAAAAAAGCTTTTGCTATCCTCCATTATATTATTTGCTAATTTCCTCTCGTACTTAATTTTCCCCTCTCTTATGACTTTCTTAGTTACCCTCTGATGCTCTTTGAAGGTTTCCCAATCCTCTAACTTCCCACTCCGCTTCGCTATCCTATACTTACTCCCTTTGGATTTGATATTACACTTGATTTCATTAGTTACCCACGGCTGCCATTTGCATCTCCTAGAGCCTTTCCTCCATTTTGGAATAAATTTGTCCTGAAACCTGTGAAAAATGTTCAAAAATACCTGCCATTTTTCCCCAGTTGTCCTCCCAGCTAGTGTATCTTTCCATTTTATTTTGGCTAGGTTAATTGGGTGTAATTGGGCGGCACAAGATTGTGGACCGAAATGATGCTGTAGGTCTAAATTTTTTTTTAAATTAAAAATCAATTCCAATTCAATTCAATGTGGGAACCACAAACTCTCCCACAGATGGGAGATGGCTGAAGGGTTCAGGGGTAGGGTAGGTGGGGGCTACTTTATGAAGTGTGCGGTCCTTCCACTTTTTTTGCTGGACTTTTCAGTGTCACTCCTGAATTCTTCTTCTCCTCCTTGAGTGGGTCAGGGATTTCTAAGTTATTGAGCAAGGCTTTGAGAACACCATTGAATATCTTCCTTTGCCTACCTGGTTATACTTACCTGTGTCTGAGCTTGAAGGAGAACATTTTGGGGCTGCATTCAAGATGGCCCACTCAGCAGAATTGACTGGTTCCCAATCCTGGGATCTTGACTGGAAGAACATTTGGGAAGGAATTCTTAGGGTATCTTTAAAAGCGATTTCAAGATTCTGCTGTAGCTAGTTCAGGTCATTGCTGAGGGAAAGTAGCAGATGTGGTAATCTGAAGATATTTCATCTGTATTTCCTCTGTTTGGAACTTCTTTCTATGTCTGGGTCCATGGTGGTTGATCTAATTTCAGTCCTATCATGTTTTCACAGAGAAGTTTTGTCACAATTTAGTGGCTTAACTTGACCATTTTCAAAGGCATCAAAGGCTTACCATGTGCTTTGATCTTGAGTTATGTGAGGCATAAACCAAACAATGCCAATTCTTCATCTGAGAGCACATTTATGAAGTTAATGGGCATTAATGAAATACAGAAATTTCATGGTCAACATTACTAATGCCACCTTTCCAACATTAGGTGATTTGATTAATTAGATTTAAATTCCTGAGCAGCTCATTCTCCAGTTCATCTGCTTCTCACTTATTAATCCAAGCAGTAAATGCCAGATATCAAAGGGTGACGGGTCCTTGACGCGAAACATTCTCTTTCTAAGATGATGCCTGACCTGCTGATGGTTTCCATCACATTTTTAAAATTTCTGATCTTTATATCTCCTTGTGACTCAGCATCAAAATCTGCTTGTATCCTGAGAATGGCTTTGGTATATTTTAAAGCACCAAAGGTGATACAAAAATGCAATAACGATAACAAGTTTGTTGTCATATATATTGTCCAATGTACAGATGCACCAAAATTCACATGCTGCAGCTAAAGTTAGTTCAGAAAACAAAAGCCTACAAATAGAATACATAAAATGAATTAAAAAGAGATAATAAAACAAAAGATGGGTAGATTTTAAAAAATCAATTATCCCAGTGCAAGAAAAAAAGTGACAGTCTTTGTGGTGTTGGAGCAGTCGATAAATAGTGTCATAAGGGGAGTTGCAATTTGTTGTTATGGATTATAGTGTGGCCACTAGGCAGGCAAATCGGCCCCGCTTGTAATCCATGCAGCGGGGCAGCAGGCCAAAATGGCACCATCGGGGGTTTCCCCTTCTTCTCAGCACCGGGCTCAGAAGCCTGCGCTGGGGAACCACGTGATGCCCAAGTGACGTCGGCGCCCCCCAGGGTGGTTTTCAGACAGGTCCGGTCTGGGAGTACAAGTCCAGCCCGGCAGCCAGCAATAAACCAGTTTTTTGCTCACTGAGCTCAACCCATCTGGTTGTGTGTTCTTTCAGTAGCAATGTAGCTACCGCTACAATTGGTGACCCCGACTGGTTCAAACATCTTTGAACCCAACATGAGCGAACCTGGGATCACTGCTATAGCCGTCAAGCTGCCTGACTTCTGGACCAGGCCACCGTCATACGTGTGCTGCAACTCATTCAGCACCCACCTGCTGAAGACAAATACGGGACCATCAAGCGAGTGCTCACTGAATCCCTCGGACTATCCAGGCGTCAGCATGCTGCTCGAATGCTGCATCTTAATGCCTTGGGGGACAGGTCCCCGGTGGAGCTGATGGACGAGATGCTCATGCTCATGGGTGATCACAACTGCCCACTCTTTGAGTCAATTTTCCTCGACTATCTGCCCAGCTGTTACTGGCCCAAGAGAGCTTTATCGATCCGAGGAAGGTTGCTCAGAAGGCCCAAGTGCTATGGCTCGAGCGATTCCTGGAGGGCTCGCTGGTCCAGCAGGTCACGAGGCATGGGCATGACCACGCTAAGCCTGCCCCTAGCACTGTGGTAGAACACCCTGCCCCTGCAGGGGCCACCAAGAGCCTAACCAGGGGCACGGCATCTGCTCCGAGCCTCTGCTTCTACCACCAGCACTGGGGAGCCAAGGCTCGTAAGTGTCATCAGCCCTGCTCGTTCCAGGGAAATGAGCAGGCCGGCTGCCGTTAATGGCTGCAGTGGCTTGCCTAGGACACAGCCTCCTCTACTTGCTGGACTCAGTCAGCGGCTGGCACTTCCTCGTTGACACTGGGGCCCAGATCAGCGTCATCCCTGCCACAGCCATCGAGTCCAGGAACCGACCTCGAGGATCTCCCCTCTGTGCAGCCAACGCAACAGAGATCCGGACATATGGGAACAAGACTGTCCACTTCCAGATCGGTCGGAAAAAGTTCTCGTGGAGGTTCACCGTCTCGTCCCTGGGTCCCGACTTCCTCCTCACCCATGGCTTCCTGGTGGACATTCGAGGTAGGCGCCTGGTAGATACCCGGACTTTCCAGGCCGTTCACCTCGAAGCTTCCCGCACAGAGCAGCCACAGATGGCCACGATCAGCTTGCCCAGAGACGAATTCCAACAAATCCTGGATGAGTTCCCACCCCCCTCAGGCAACAGTTCTTCGCTGCCTCACTGCGCCATGGGGTGTTCCACCACATCCCCAACCAGGGTCTACTGGTTCACGCCAAGGCATGCCGGCTCCCACCTGACAAGCTCCAGGTGGCGAAGGAAAAGTTTTCGCATCTGCTGGAGCTGCGGATCATTCGGCGCTTCGACAGCCCATGGGCCTCCACCTGGTCCCGAAAGCCTCTGGTGGCTGGCGCCCCTGCGGAAACTATGGACGGCTCAACAAGGTGACAGTTCCTGACTGTTACCCCATTCCTCACATCCAGGACTTTATGGCCAACCTACATGGTGAGAAGGTTTTCTCAAAGGTTGGCCTGGTGCGCGGGTATCACCAAATCCCAGTGCACCCTGAGGATATACCCAAAACAGCCATCATCACCCCCTTCGGCTTGTTCGAATTCTTTTGCATGCCGTTCGGACTAAAGAACACCGCTCAGACCTTCCAGTGCCTCATGGACTCAGTGGGCAGAGACCTGGATTTTGTCTTCCTTTACTTGGACGACATCCTCATTGCCAGCAAGGATCGGGAACAACACAAGGCCCACCTCTGCGCCCTCTTCTCCTGGCTGGCCGACTTCGGCCTTACCATCAACCCACCCAAGTGCCAGTTCGGGAAAAAGTCCATGCATTTCTTGGGCCATACAATCATGGCCGAAGGAGCCACACTTGCCGCTATGAAGGTCACCACTATCAAGGAGTTCCCACACCTGGACAACGTCAAGGGGCTGCAGGAGTTCATGGGTATGGTCAACCTCTATAACTGATTCCTCCCATGAGCCGTGCACATCATGCAGATGCTATTTGCCCTCATCACAGCCGCTATTTGCCCTCATCACAGCCAAGCACAAAACGTTCACCTAGACCCCAGAGACCTGCAGTGCATTCGAGGCCATCAAGAACGTTCTCGCGAAGGCTACCATGCTTGCCCACTCGCACACTGACCTGCATATGGCGCTCTCCATCGATGCCTCACCACAGCCATTGGCGCCGTCCTGGAGCAGCAGGTGAATGGACAATGGAAGCCACTGGCATTCTTCAGCCGACTTTTCCACCCACCAGAGCGCTAGTATAGCGCCTTCGACCATGAGTTACTGGGCATGTACTTGGCGGTGTGGCATTTCCACTATTTCTTGGAGGGGAGGATTTTTACCATCTTCACTGACCATAAACCCCTCACTCAGGCGCTCACGATGGCAAAGGATCCCTGGTCAGCCTTCCAGCAGCGTCACCTCTCCTTTGTGTCGGAGTTTACTACCGACATTTGGCGCAAGGCGGGGAAGGACAATGTGGTCACCGATGCACTCTCACAACTGGCCATCTGCATGCTGACACCCGGCCTTGACTTTGACCAGCTTGCCTGGGACCAGATGTCCGACGAGGAGACGCAAGCCTTCAGGACTGCCATCACGGGCCTGCGGTTCTGAGACCTACCGGCGAAGGCATCGTCATGTGTGATGTCTCCATGGGCACCCTGCAGCCAGTGGTTCCCCAGCAGTGGCGCAGGCAAGTCTTCCATCACATCCATGACCTTTCGCACCTGTCCATCAGGTCCATGGTCCATATGGTGGCAGAGCGGTTCATATTGCATGGGCTGCAGAAGCAGATCGCAGGATGGGCCAGAACAAGCATCCATTGCCAGATGTCCAAGGTGCACAGGAATACCAGGGTGCCCATGCAAGAGTTTGAACACATTCGGGAATGGTTCAGCCACATTCACGTGGACATAGTCAGGCCCTTACCAGTTTCTCGGGGCAACCGTTACCTGTTCACGGTGGTAGGCTGCACCACTCATTGGCCAGAGGCGATCCCGATGCCAGATGGCTCCAAGGACTCCTGCTCCCGAGCACTGTCGCACGGTTGGGTCGCCCGGTTCGACATTTCGAATCACCTCACCAGCGATCGGGTGCCCAGTTCATCTCTGCACTCTGGGCACAGCTAGTCAACAGGTTGGGGATAGAGCTATACTGCCCCACGGCCTATCACCCGCAGGCCAATGGGCTGGTCGGCGTCTGCACCGCCACCTTAAATCAGTACTTATGGTCCAATTCAGCGGTCCCGACTGGGTGGACGAACTGCCTTGGGTGCTCCTGGGCATCCGCTGCATGCCCAAGGAGGATCTGCAGGTGTCATCAGCTGAGCGGGTCTATGGTGCACCGCTGGCACTGCCCGGTGAGTTCATCAACGTGCCTCACACCCCCCAGCGATCGCCGCACAAACTACTTCCCCACCTCTGGGCCCACTTGGACTCCTTAGCACCCCACTGCCACCCAGACATGGCACATGGCCATCTTACATTGCCAGCGAGCTGCACTCTGCAGAGTACGGTTTTATTCGGCGGGGCCCACCCATGGCGCCTCTGCAGAGACCTTACAAGGGGCCATACAGGGTTGTCCAGTGTTCAGGGTCTACGTTCACGCTGGACATCAGCGGCAGGCAGGAGCTGTTTACTGTGGACAGGCTGAAGCCAGCTCACTTCGACCTCACCGAACCAATGATTGTGGCCCAGCCCAAGAATCGAGGCTGCCTAGCTAAAAAGGACATTGGTGCCGGTTCTGGGGGGTGGGGGGGGCGGTGCTGTGTGGCAGCATGCCACTAGGCAGGCAAACCGGCCCCACTTGTAATCCATGTGGCGGGGCAGCTGGCCAAAATGGCGCCGTCGGGGGTTTCCCCTTCTTCTCAGCACCGGGCTCAGAAGCCCACGCTGGAGGACCACGTTACGCCCGAGTGACGTTGGCACCCCCCCCAGCGCAGCTCTCAGCCAGGTCCAGGCTGGGAGTATAAGTCTAGCCCGGCAGCCAACAATAAACCAGTTTTCTGTTCACTGAGCTCAACCCATCTGGTTGTGTGTTCTTTCAGTAGCAGTGTAGCTCCCGCTACAATAGCAGCAAAATCCTATCGACTGGAAAGTTTAATTTAACATACTACTAATCTGGAGTGATAACTTTCAAGACCAAATATTAATTTCCAATATGGTCATCATTTGATTTGTTAGCTCATATCTATTTTCTGGCTACATTCAGCAGAATAAAATGAATGAACATGATTTTGTGCTGTATACAGATTATTTTGCTAATAATAACATGATTATGTACAAACTCTACACATAAAAGTTTGACATCACATGAAAACTGTCTATGGCTGTCAACATTAAGATTCAACAGAGCTGGATTAAAATCTGATGAAATGTCACATTCTTTATTTTGGGCAGATCTTGCCTTTTGTAGCTAAATCAAAGCTTATATTTTTAAATCAGAAAATTAATTAAAACATTTTAAAAATTGTGAATGGTTTACAAACCCTATGAGGTGCAATTTTTAATCCTAATTATTTGTGGGCACATTGCACTCTCAACAGTTTTGCATTTATTTTACATTTTTTTTTAAACTGTATTCAGTTTCAAGTATTACACCATTATTTTGAAAGTGAGATCTCAGGTAAAAAGATCATCAGATTTCAGTTCTTATCATCTCCAATAGGAAGCCTCATTTCTTCTTATCAATTTAATTCTCAAAATAATGGACAAAACATTTATGTATGTATTGTATTTTTTAATTCAATTAAGTTTACAATTATAAATATTTTTACAAATACCCATTTGGCCACAGCCAAGAAGAACTTTAGTGCATTTGTACAAAATACAATGTTTATGACAAAATCCTCAATTATCATTATCAGTAGAGACAAGTGTTGATTTTCATTTAAGCTGGTAGAAATTTTATTTACTGGCAAAAGAATCAAACATTAATACAGTGGTTAATACTTATTTTTGAATATCAGATAAATATGAAAGTAAGCACTGTCTTCAAATTTCTAGTGTAATGAGGTTGTAGATTCCTTCAGAAATTCAAAGTGTATGGTGGGGCCATTGGTAAACCTATATCCATGAAATTTTGTGGCACATAACCTTCCCTTATCCAGGCTCCCCTCATACTGCACTGTGAGTTTATCAAAATTGAATTCTGCCCACAATCAACCAAGACAGAAAGAAGTGTGTGTGGTTTTATATAATCTCTCACAAAGTTAGCACTTCTCAAAGCTTTTTCCCATTCACTAATTAATAGCTGTTATGCAACAACCTCATACATTATGACCAAGGCCAGCTATTCAATTTTTTTACTGTTGTTCAAGGGATATAATATTGAGCAGAAGATTCTTGTTTCTCTTTGAAATAAAACCAAATCCTTTGCATCTATCTTCTGGCACACTGCAGTGAATGAGAGATCTTATTAACCCTGGATCGATAAATGTGGTAAAGTATTGGCCAGTCCTGCATAGAATGATGGAAAGGTTCTTTGTGGAAGAGGATTGTAACTTCCTGGAACTCTTGACTTCAGAGGCCTGTGGATGGTCAGTCATTGAGTATATTTTCAGCTGAAACAAATGGGTTCTGAGAGACAGAGAGCATCAGTGGGTATGTGGATCTGGTGAGAAACTGTTTTTGAGATGGAGGATCAGCTGTAGTGTTATTGAATGTTGGAGTGCACTTGAGCAGAAACTGCCTTTTCCCAGGCTCTAATTTCTATGGTCACCTTGCAAGATATATTTACAATATATGTCAATGATTTAGATGAAAGGATTAAAAGTAAAATTCGCAAATTTGCAGATGACACAAAATTTGGTGTCAGTGTGAAATGTGTGGAGGATATTATAAGAATGCAGGGTGACTTGGACAGATTGGGTGAGTGAGCATTTGCATGGCAGATGCAGTTTAATGTGGATACATGTGAGGTTACCCACTTTGGTGGCAAGAAGAGGAAGGCAGATTACTATCTGAATGGTGTCAAGTTAGCAAAAGGGGAAGTACAACAAGATCTAGGTGTCCTTGTACATCAATCACTGAAAGTAAGCATGCAGGTATAGCAGGCAGTGAAGAAAGCTAATGGCATGTTGGCATTCATAACAAGGGTAGTTGAGTATAGGAGAAAAAAAGGTCCTTAAACATTCCTGGTAAGACCACACCTGGAGTATTGGGTGCAGTTTTGGCCTCCAAGTTTGAGGAAAGAATTCTTGCTATTGAGGGAGTCCAGCGTAGATTCACGAGGTTAATTTCTTGGATGATGTGACTGTCATATGTTGAAAGTTTGGAGCAACTGGGCTTGTACTCACTAGAATTTAGAAGGATGAGAGGGGGTCTGATTGAAACATATAAGATTATTAAGGGAATTGGACACACTAGAGGCAAGAAATGTGTTCCCGATGTTGGGTGAGTCCAGAACCAGAGGCCATAGTTTAAGAATAAGGGGTAGGCCATTTAGAACAGAGTTGATGAAAAACTTTTCACCCAGAAAAGTGTGGAATGCTCTGCCTCAGAAGGCAATGGAGGCCAATTCTCTGGATGCTTTGAAGAAAAGATTGTGGTGATACTTCACTGTACACTATTACTTGGTTACTGGTACTGTATATATGTTTGGTTCATATTTATGGCTGGCCTGCCTTCCTTCGGTGACTCCATCCTCTGGAATCCCCTAATAAAGGCAATTAAGCCAAGTATGAGTCCTGGGATTGGGCCAGAACAGAAGCATGGTCCAAGTCTTATGGTATTAAAAGTTTGTTGTCCTGCAACTCCATTCATTTGTATTATTATTAGTGTATCAAGAGTTAGATAGAGCTCTTAAAGATAGTGGAGTTGAGGGATATGGGAGAAGACAGGAATGGGGTACTGATTGTAGATGTACTCAGAGTGAATGTTGGTGCTGGCTCAAAGAGCTGAATGGCCTATTACTGCATCTATTGTCTATGGTCTATTGCAACGCACCCCCTCCCTTTGTACTGAGTGGGGACTTAAACTCTCAACCTTCCAATTTGTGTGTAAGATTGTCATCAGATTTCTAAACCTATTCAGATTCCAGAATTAGTAGCCTTTGTTTCCACTTTTCACCTTTCACCAGCCGTTTCCACCTTCACCTTCCCCTGGCTCTTCTTGCCCCATTTTTTTCTCTTCTCTCTCCTGCTCACTGTCAGGCTCCTATCAATCACTTCTGCCTCTTGTCTCCCAACCCCAGCCTTCCCCATCTGTCAGTCAGCCTTCAGCCCTCTCTGGTTCTCTAATCCCCTGCTCACCCCTCCCACTCTCTCCTCCTTTAACTGACAATCTCTCTTCTCCACGATCACCCTTGATGAAGTTCAACCCAAAACATTGACAATTCTTTTCCTTCTCCTACTGATGCTGCCCAACCCACAGAGTTCCTTCAGTTTCTCTCTCAAGAGTTCAAGATTTGCAGTCTCTTGTATCTCAGAATCTATTTGTATATTTTACATAATATAACCACTCTTGGCCACAATAACTGTTATTCAGGATGTGCCAGATGTGAATAGACTGGCTGGTTTGACTTTAAGTCAGCACTGATGGGGGAGTCACATGATGGAATAGTGGTCGGTTGGGGAAATCCAGCCCTCTCCAGAAAAATTAAAAAAAGATAGAGAAAAACAAAGGCACAAACATAAAAACCATAACAAAGTGAAAGTAAAAGTGTGGAGAAAATGGAAGCGAAGAAAGAAAAACCAAAAACAACGGGAAGAAAAGAAGAAGGAAGGATGTCGGAGGAGGAAGGTGAAAGCCTTACCGGTACGAGGAGGCCCGCCGTGGAGAGAGAAGCCCGCTCCCTGAGGTCAGTGGAAGCCCCGAACTTGGGACTACAAAAATAGCTCACGGAGCCAAACAAAAGTGATGTGCAAGACAAAAATAACACTGACGGGAGGGGGGACCAGCTGAGGAGTAGATCTCCACAGCTGAAACAGACAACAACAACACAACAGCAAGACTCTCAACAGGAAAACATAGAAAATAATGAGAACAAGAAGGAAGAGAATAAAAATAAGAAATCAAAGAAACAACAGTTGACCAACCCAGAGGAAGAAGACCAACACCAAGACACTTCTAATAAAAATAAGAAGACCAAAAATACCCAACAAAATAAAACAAATAACCCAACAAGAAAACCAAAAGGGACAGAGGTAAAGGACACAGATCCTGGAGTGGACTCAGAAGAAGAGGAGGAAGAACACAGAGAAATGGAAGATTAAGGGAAGGGCAAGTACATGGATATATATATTTTTTAAAATGGAAACAGTAAAAGAATGGCAGTCACAAGAATTCAGTGAAATAAAAAGATGAATAAAAAGTACAGAAGAAAAAGTGAATAGATTAGAGATGATCATGACAGAAATAGGAAAAAGAGTAGACAAGGTGGAAGAACGAGAAACAGCCATAGAAATGGAAGTAGATGACTTAAAAAAGAAATTAGAAGAATCTGATAAAAAAGTTAAAGAAACACAGGAGCTGTTAGCTCAGAAGATAGATATAATGGAAAATTATAATAGAAGAAACAATATAAAGATAGTGGGCCTTAAGGAAGATGAAGAAGGCAAAAATATGAAAGAATTTATAAAAGAACGGATCCCCAGGGTCCTAGGAAGACCAGAATTATAGGAAGAAATGGAAATAGAAAGGGCACACAGAACATTAGCCCCTAAACCACAACCACAACAAAAACCAAGATCCATTCTAGTAAAATTCCTAAGATACACAACAAGAGAAAATATATTGGAGAAGGCAATGAAAAAAATAAGAGAAGACAAAAAACCACTGGAATACAAGGGTCAAAAATTTTTTTTATATCCAGATATAAGTTTTGAACTCCTGAAGAAGAGGAAGGAGTTCAATGCAGCAAAAATGACCCTATGGAAAAAAGGTTATAAATTTATGTTAAAATACCCAGCGGTACTTAAAATAGTTATTCCGAGGCAGCAAAGCAAACTATTCTCGAATCCAGAAGAAGCACGAAAATTTGCAGAACAACTACAAAACAGACAGAGAGATGAAGAGATGTAACAAGAACAAAAATGACAACAAACTATATGTATATGTGTGTATGTAGGTATATATATGTGTATATATAAAAAATAGAGTATAGGTAAGAACTAAGAAGGGAAAGAAAGGGAAGAAAGGAAGTAAGGAGGAAATTAAGAGAGTGACCTTTGTTATATATGAAGATTAAAATCTTTTCTGGGGGGGCTGGGTGGGGAAAAATAACAGTCACTGTGAAATCAGTTGACGCTTGTGAGCAGATTGGCAAATCCAAATGGAGAGGGGAGATGTGGTTGCCCGACAAGGGACAAAGGGCAACTCAGAAAGGGGAGGGACTATTGGGGTTAAAGGAATTTTAGATATGAGAATAGAGGAAATATTTTATGTTTTAGAAATGTTGTCTTATAATGTGTTCAAAAAGAGAAAACAGAAATGGATAAGAAGGGAAGGTGGTGATGAGGATATGGAAAGGAAAGATAAACAAAGTATGAAATGACTATGTTGAACTATATGACTTTAAATATTAATGGAATACATAACCAAATCAAAAGGAAGAAACTGTTAAATTTACTGAAAAAAGAAAAAATTGATATAGCATTCGTACAAGAAACACATCTAACTGAAGTAGAACACAAGAAATTAAAGAGAGATTTGATAGGACATGTAACAGCAGCATCATATAATTCAAAAGCCAGAGGAGTAGCTATATTAATCAATAAAAATGTACCAATCAAAATAGAAGAGGAAATAATAGATGCAGCAGGGAGATATGTAATGATAAAATGTCAGATATATTCAGAATTTTGGAATTTACTCAATGTATATTCACCTAATGAAGAAGATCAAAAATTTATGCAAGATATCTTTTTGAAGATAGCAGATACGCAAGGGAACATACTAATAGGAGGAGATTTTAACCTTAATTTGGACTCAAACATGGATAAAACTGGAAAAAAAACTAACAGAAAGAACAAAGTAACCAAATTTATAATTAAATCAATGCAAGAAATGCAACTTTTGGATATATGGAGGAAACAACACCCAAAGAAAAAGGAATATTCATATTATTCGGGTAGACATAAAACATACTCAAGGATAGACCTATTCCTGTTATCAGCCCACATCCAAGGGAGAGTTAGGAAAATGGAATATAAAGCTAGACTATTATCGGACCACTCACCTCTGTTATTGGCAATAGAGCTAGAGGACATCCCACCAAGAATGTATAGATGGAGATTAAACTCCATGCTACTTCATTCCAAAATTAATTGAACGACAAATTAAAATGTACTTTGAAATAAATACGGAATCAGTGAAAGATAAGTTTATACTATGGAACGCAATGAAAGCGTCCATCAGAGGGCAAATAATAAGTTATGTAACTAAGATGAAGGACTACAATCGGGAAACAGAACAGTTGGAAAGGGAAATAACAAATATAGAAAAAGAATTAGCAATAAAGGAAGATACAACTAAAAGAAGAGAATTGGCAGATAAAAAAATAAAATATGAAACACTACAAACATATAAGGTGGAGAAGAACATAATGAAGACAAAACAGAAATATTATGAGCTAGGAGAAAAAAACGCACAAAATTCTAGCGTCGCAGCTTAAGACAGAACAAACTAAAAGAATGGTATTGGCATTAAGGAAAAAGGACAAACAAATTACATATAATCCAACGGAGATCAATGAAAACTTCAGGGGATTCTATGAGCAACTATATCAAACTGAAAATGAAGGGAAAGAAGACAAAATAGATGAATTTCTAACTAAAATTGAACTACCAAAATTACAAACAGAGGAGCAAAATAAATTAATAAAACCATTTGAAATAGAAGAATTACAGGAGATATTAAAAAAAACTACCGAACAATAAAACACCAGGAGAGGATGGATTCCCAATAGAATTCTATAAAACATATAAAGACTTATTAATTCCTCCCCTCCTGGAAGTAATCAACCAGATTGATAAAACACAAAGCATACCAGATTCATGCAAAACAGCAATAATTACAGTAATACCAAAGACAGGGAAGGATCCACTCGCACCAGCGTCATATAGACCAATATCTCTACTTAACACAGATTATAAGATAATAGCTAAACTATTAGCAAACAGATTGGCCGACTATGTTCCAAAAATAGTAAATCTAGACCAAACTGGATTTATTAAAAAAAGACGAACAACAGACAATATCTGTAAATTTATTAACTTAATTCATGCAGTAGAAGGAAATAAAACTCCAACAGTAGCGGTTGCTTTAGACGCAGAGAAGGCCTTTGACAGAGTAGAATGGAATTATTTATTCAAAGTACTACAAAAATTCAGCCTACCAGAGAAATATATTAATTGGATTAAAGCATTATATAAGGGGCCATTGGCGAAAGTGACAGTAAATGGATATATATCAAAACAATTTAACTTAAGCAGATCAACAAGGCAGGGATGTCCACTATCTCCCTCACTGTTCACGTTAGCTATAGAACCACTAGCAGAACTGATAAGAACAGAAAATAAAATAAGAGGGATAAAAATAAAAGAGAAGGAATATAAAATCAGTCTATTTGCAGATGACGTTATAATATACTTAACAGAACCAGAAATATCAATAAAAAAATTACGTAGGAATATGGAGAAGTATCGGGGTACAAGATCAACGCAAATAAAAGTGAAGCAATGCCAATGAATAATGCGGATTTCACAAAGTTTAAGAAAGAATCGCCATTTAGATGGCAAACACAAGCAATGCGATACCAAGGTATACAACTAAATAAAAACCTCGGCCATCTATATAAACTAAATTACCATCCATTAATGAAAAAATTGCAAGACGACTTAGAGCATTGGAAAGACTTACCACTAACGCTGATAGGAAGGATAAACTGTATTAAAATGAATATTTTCCCAAGGATACAATACCTATTTCAGTCATTACCAATATACCTAACAGAGAAATTCTTCAAGGAGTTAAAGAAAATAATAAGGAAATTCTTATGGAAAGGGGGGAAACCGAGGATAGCACTAGATAAATTAACAGAATGGTACCAACAAGGAGGCTTACAACTACCAAACTTTAAGAATTATTATAGAGCCGCACAATTAAGATACCTATCAGATTTTTATCAAACAAGGGAAAAACCAGATTGGACCAGATTAGAACTAGATAAAATAGGGGAGAAGATAACTGAACATATACTATATAAATAGGATGAAAAATTGGTGCAACGTAGGAATTCACCGGTATTGCATCATCTGCTCAACATTTGGAAGAAGATTCATGTAGAAAGGAATAATACAAATTACCAACTACCAAAACTAATATTGATGCAAAATCAGCTAATCCCTTTCACAATAGATAACCCTTCCTTTAGAGAATGGGAGAGAAAAGGGATCAAAAGAATAGAAAATTGTTTTTCGGGAAATAAATTATTATCCTTTGAACAAATGAAGGATAAATATAATATAACTCATGATACAATGTTTGCATACTACCAACTGAAAACCTACTTTGAAGGACAAATTGGGAAACAGTCTGAGGTTACCAGAAGGAAGAAATTTTGAATATGTGATTATAGACACAATGAAATTTATAACAAACATGTACATCAAACTGCAAGAAAAGGAGAACGAGGAAACAAACAGTAAACCTAAACAAAAATGGGAACAAGATCTAAACATAAAGATAAAGAATGAAACATGGGAGAAGCTATGCTCCAGAACTATGAGAAATACAATAAACACGAGGTTACGCATGATACAATATAACTGGATACACAGGCTATATATCACACCTCAAAAGTTAAATAAATGGGACCCAACAGTATCAGACAGATGTTTTCGCTGTAAAAAGGAAATGGGAACAACAATTCATGCAATTTGGACATGTGAGAAAGTGAAAAAATTTTGGGAAGATCTAAACCAGATATTAAATAAAATCACAAAAAGCAATATACCAAAAAACCCAGAGATCTTCCTCCTAAGTAATATAAGAAACAAAGAATTTGGACTTGATTTGGATGGAGCACAAAAAAGATTTGTTATGATAGCCCTAGCTGTAGCAAAAAAATGTATTATGTCAACCTGGAAATTAGAAGACAACTTGAGAATACAACAATGGTATATAGAAATGAATAAATGTATTCTATTAGAAAAAATAACATATAATTTAAGAAATAACATTACAATATTCAAACAAATATGGGAGCCATACATGAAACACAATAGAGAAATCCTACCGTGGACTTCCACCACCTAAAATGACAGAAGGAGAAGATAACGAAAAGAACTCAGTAAAATGTCTTGTTTATTTTTATTAAGTGACAACATTGTTTAACGGGTTTAATGTATCTTATAGATTGAACTTTAAATAAATGGGGAAGGGGGTGAGGGAGGGAGAGAAGGGAGGGGGAAAAGGGGGAGAAAACGACACTATATATTTAAGAAGAAAAATGTCTGTATGTATCTTGGTCAATATGGTTTATAGTGTGAAAAATAAAAAAATTAATAAAAAGTCAGCACTGATAACTTGTCAATGATCTGAAAATTAAAATGTCACTGAAGCCAGCCTGAATTTTCAAGGTGAGAGGTGGCTTTGCACACTTGATTGGTTAGAAAGTAGGTTAGAGCAGTCAGGACAAGCAAGCAAGGTGAAAATGAAGATTTTAAGTTCTGTGCCAAAAATGTTTGATCTTGAAATTGTTTGACCTTTTGATGAACACATCTAAATCCTCCAGCACAGCTCAGCTTCTGAAACTCCGATGACTAATTAGTGGAAACCTCAATCATATGAGTGCTTGCACATCCTCATGTGCTGCATCTTCTCCATAGGCTACTTCACTATCTATGACTCACAAAGTATAGACAGCAGTATTTTCATTTGGTATGGATACAAAGCCTGCCATCCCCTGTGTTATGTTCACTGTACATTGAGTAGCTGAGCGGATCTCCTTTAATCTGGCAAGGTGTGGATCTTGGCTAATTAAACATGGCTGTGTTGAATAGTGGCTGCCAATATAAAACTTCAGTTTTTCCTGTGTGTTGCCAACTGATTCCACAATGCACACTGATTGACGAATACAGACCATTTTAATCCCAGTAACAGATCAGTTTCACTGAATTGGTAATTATTATGGAAGTTGCCCATCAACTACAATTCTTTTCCAAAACATTTTAATAGCCGATTGGGATCTTCCAGAATCAATTACAACCTTAGAAATTTAAGATCTTTTAAACTCTGGTACAGGAGCATGAGTTTCTAATTGTAGCTAGATTCTTGGCTTTAATATTATTTATCTCATCACCTTGAAAATGCTATTAATGACACCTTTAAAATATACAAAAGGGAAATGAATTTATTTTCCAATTAATGTCTATGTTTTGGATGCCATGTTGCAGTTGTACGACAGATTGATGAGTATTGCATATGGTTCTCGTTACCACACAACAGGAAGTTTGTGGTAGCAATAAAGAGAAGGAAGTAGAGATTCACCAGGATATTGCCTGGAATGGAGTATTGCATATGGTTCTCATTACCACACAACGGGAAGTTTGTGGTAGCAATAGAGAGATGGAAGTAGAAATTCACCAGGATATTGCCTGGAATGGAATATTGCATATGGTTCTCGTTACCACACAACGGGAAGTTTGTGGTAGCAATAGAGAGAAGGAAGTAGAGATTCACCAGGATATTGCCTGGAATGGAGTATTGCATATGGTTCTCATTACCACACAATGGGAAGTTTGTGGTAGCAATAGAGAGATGGAAGTAGAAATTCACCAGGATATTGCCTGGAATGGAATATTGCATATGGTTCTCGTTACCACACAACGGGAAGTTTGTGGTAGCAATAGAGAGAAGGAAGTAGAGATTCACCAGGATATTGCCTCGAATAGAGAGCTATGGTTATAAAGAGAGATTTGATAGGGTGGATTTATTTTTACTGAAACTTTGGAGCCTGAGGAGAGACCTGCAGAAATTTATAAAACTATCAGGGGCATTGATAGGATAGGTAGTCAGAATATTTTTCCAAGGGTACAAGAGTCTAGATCTAATGGGCACTGGTTTAAATTGAGACAGGAGAAATGTAAGGACTTAAGGGGTAAGTTTTACACACAGAGGGTGCTGAATATCAGGATTGAATATCAGAGGAGAAGGTGGAGGCAGATAAAATTATAATGTTTAAAAGACATTTGGAAAGTAAAGAGATAGAGGGATGTGGGCTTAATATAGGCAAACAGGATTAGCATAGTTAGATTTCACAGTTGGTGTAGCTGCGATGGAATGTAAGGGCATGTTATTGTTTTGTACAATTCTATGGTTCAATAATTATCTGTTTACAGACCTACTGAAATCACAGGCAATGACCTTGATGATACTATGTAAAAGAATCATACCATTCATTAAAAACTATCAATCAACACCTCCTTTCCCTTTAAGGTAACATATCTTCCAAGAAGGATCCAGTGGGGTGAAAGCTTAATGGTGCAGCAGCCTTCACTTGAGCCAGTAGTGAAGTCCCTGGTCCACTATTGTTTGCTGTAAGTGGCACAATATTGTCCACTGTCCACTTGCTTGATAGCCTGTGCTCCTCCTCTTGTTTCTTCCTCCCTCCCCTCCACCTCCTCCCTCCCCTCAACATTTTATTCAGGTCTACCTATTTTTTCAGATTCCTGACAATGTACCCATGCATGAAACCCTTTACTTCCTATGGATGTTATATGATCTGCTGAGTTTCTCCAGCATGTTTGTGTATTGCAGAGGCACAAAGACATGTTTCCAAAATCTGCTCCATAATATCTCAAGGTTAATGTGAAGGTGTCTGCACACATATTTAATATATTTTGATACATTATAATTCATGTACTTTCCTTCTGATAGTTTTTCGAGGATGTTACCAGGAAAGTTGATGAAGGAAAGGTTGTGGATATTGTCTACTACGGACTATAGTAAGGTCTTTGAAAGTGGTGTCACAGGTGGATAGGGTTGTAAAGAGAGATTTTGCCACGTTGGCCTTCATAAATCAAAGCATAGGAATTAATTGAGATATTTTGGTAAAGTTTTATAAGACATTAGTGAGGCCAAATTTGTAGTATCATGTGCAGATTTGATCACCTAACTACAGGAAAGATATCAATAAGATAGAAAGAATGCAGAGAAGATTTACTAGCATGTTGCCTGGAATTCAGGAACTGAGTAACAGGGAAATGTTAAACAGGTTAAGACTTTATTCCATGGAGTTTAGAAAAATGAGGGGAGATTTGGTAGAGGTAATTAAAATTATGAGGTGGATAAACAGAGGAAATATAAGTAGACTTTTTCCACTGAGGATAGGTAAGATATAAACCAGGGGGCATGGGTTAAAGGTGAAAGAGGAAAAGCTCAGGGGGAACTTCTTCACACGGAGAATGATGGGAGTGTGGAATGAACTGCGAGCTGAACTGGTGAATGCAGGCTCAATTTTAAGATTCAAGAAGAATCTGGACAGGCATATGGATGGGAGATGTATGGAGAGCTATGGACTGGGTACAGATCAGTGGGACTATGCCAAAAAAATGGTTCAGCACCAACTAGAAGGGCTGAAGAGGCCTACTTTTGTCTGTAATGTTCTATGGTTCTGTTTTCTAGCACCATAGGTGGCCATTTAGCCCATTCAACCAGCCCAGTGAAATCCTATCAATCCCATTTCCCACTTCTTTCCCTAGAGATTATTCTCTCTTCCAGGTCAAGTATTGTTACTTTGGTTGATTATATTTCTGAAGCATTATCTTATACATACCATATTAAATAGCTTTCAAAGTACACTTGTGGCAGATACCATTCTTAAAGTTGACAACATGTTCCTTGTGGAAAGGAGTTGTTGGTGGATGGTTTTCAATGAATTGCATGGTTCTCTCACATCATATCATAGTATGCATCATGGAACAAGGTCCTTTGACCCATTATTGATCCTGAACATCGTGTCCATCTGTACTAATCCCATGTGTACTCAGATGTGCTCAGATTGGAATATTTTCCATGTAACATTGGTGAAAATCAATTATGAACAGCTGTTCAGGGTGACTTCAAAAAGAAAAGTTCAGTAATTGGGGTTTCTTAAAATAAGTGGAGCAGAAAAAAGTTTATTTGAACAATGTGACAGATTATGTTGTGTTTGTATTGTATATAGATATGTGTTAGGGAGATAAATTGGGACAGGCTTTTTAGTGTAGGTCACTTACAAATGCTTTAAAACAGATCTTATTTAAAATACTGGAGCTCTGCTCATGCTAGGCAGGCCAGCGCCAAAAACCTTTGCAAAATCTTTGGAGAGTGCCCAAGTGACTTCACTAATGGATTGTTGTTTACAAAAGGGCAACAGATGAAACAGATCTGCAGTCTGTCTGGAGTGGAACTTGCTATCTAAGAGGGTCAGGTGGTTTTGCAAGCAGAGAGAGTAAAACAGGCTTTGTGTGTGTGTGTGTGTGAGAGAGAGAGAGAATTCAGTTCTGCAGTTTTACAGTCAGCAGCAGCAGCTGGGACTGGAACAGGACAAGCTGGCAAGCTTGTGGAAAATCCCATTTGGAAGATGGGTTGTGAGTGCTTAGTTCAGCTTGGTCAAAGCCCTTGTGGTTCATGCAAGAGGAGGGGGATTGGCTGCCTAATGTTTCACTTGAAATAAAGGAAATAAAAAGGAACTCTGTGGTGACCTGAAAGAAAGAGGTTATCATCTGGAAAACCCTGATGGGACAAATTTCTTCGGCAAGACACTGAAGTGGCTGGTTACAAGGAATCAGTTGTGGGTGTCCAGCGAACAACAAATCTCTCTCTGAAACCAACAAGAACCTTCCTGAGCAGTAACCATTTACCTTTCAAGCTCCAAAGCCTGGTGAACTTCATAAATGTTAAATTTTATGCACAGTATAAGAATTGCCTGCAACCAGTGAACTTGGAGGAATGAGAAGTGAGATTGGACTGTGAATCAAATAACTTTTCTGAACTTACATACACATTTCATACACGTGCGCTTGGAATTAGAAGGGGGTCAAGTTATGTTAGTTAAGTTAATAGTAATAAGTTAAAGTTTGATCCTCTTTTCATGTTTAAAGATAATTAAAAGCAACTTTTGTTTAAATAACCATTTGTTATGGTGAATATCTATTGCTGCTCGGTTTTTGGACCCTCTGGGCATGTAACAACAATATGTAAAATTGTTTTCTGCATGTGGTCATTCTAAATCTCAAGTATTTAAGATTGTGCATTTTATGGTCTGTCGTAATTCTGGTTATTGTGATCTCTGATTTCGACTTAACTGCAGATTCTAGGGCATTATCTATCTGTTACTTGGTCTGGTGCTGTCATCCACCTCGTAGTTAATTAGACAACAACTCATCTACAACAAAACTAAGATCTGGCAGCACGCAGTCAAGGCAATCATCGAGGTACATGAGGGCGATATCCTGGATTCCGATCGGAAGAGGTTGGTCCTATTCCGGTCAAAGCTGGGTCCCCACGCCTTCCAGGTAAACAAAGGCTGCTACACGTACAAGAGCGCAATGGACACTTTCGAGAACTTGTACAAGCCCCCCATGAATGTGGTCTGTGCAAGGTACCTCCTCAACACCCGAGCCCAGCAACCTGGGGAGACGGCTAAGTCTTACCCGGGTCACTTGCGAGAGTTGGCCCGACCATGTCTGGCTGAACCCAGGATAGGTGTAGAGGAGGTCAAGAGGCTGATCCGGGACTCCTTTGTCCGAGGGCTATGCTTGTGGGCCATACAGCAGAAGCTGCTGGAAGACAACATCTATGCCCTAACCAGGACTGTGGAAGTGGTCCAAACCCTGGAAGCAGCAGCCTGGCACGTCGAAGCCTTCGATTCCAGGTTCCCCCAGGTTCCCTCGTGGCCCGCTCACACTGCAGCTGCAGCCCCAGGCTGAGCTGGGGAGGAGAACGTCGCTGCAGCAGGCGCCCGGCGCCTCTGTAAGTACTGTGGGCCCTGGTGTGGGTCAGATTGACTATCGCGCCCAAACTGTCCAGCTAGGAACCAGTATTGTTCTGGATACAGCAAGAAAGGCCACTTTGCAAAAGTGTACCTCTCTAAACCTGCCGGCAGCTCAGCAGCCCTCTATGACCTCCCTACCTCCCCTGCAGACCCCCCCCCCATGTGTGTGTGCTGGGCGGCGCCATTGTCCCGATGATGACTTCCTCCTTCCCCGACTTCGACCGCACAACATCCAGCCCCACCAGCGACCATCACAGCATGTGCCACGAGCATCTGCACCATCCCCGCTCTCGCCAGCGCTGCTCACTGAGAACTACGGTGATGTCACTTCTGGCTCATGGTGTGACGTCATTTCTGGCTGATGTAGTGACGTCACTGCCGCTGGGCATGATGATGTCACTTCTCCCGGTTCAGCGGACATGGCTGAGGAAGGAGGCCAGCCACGCAGCAGCCCCCAATGTGCCGCCACCATCTTGGGCCAGGCAGCGCCCGACACGGAGGGCCCCCGACGAGATTGAGAACAACGTGGTCAACATGGGCGATGACCAGGCCACACTACTGATGCTCCCCATGCCTCTGGAGGCCATCGGCTACAACACGCTGCATCTCACAACCGATGTAGACGTGGTCAACATGAGCGATGACCAGGCTGCCCTATCGACGCTCCCCATCCCTTTGGATAGTGACGACTCTGTCTCTGAGACGTTCCTAGCCGCCACTACGCTAACCAGTGACATTCCCCCATGATCTCGGGCACTCGATGATGGACGTGCAAGTCAACGGGCAGGTAACAAAGTGCCTGTTGGACAGTGGTAGCACCGAGAGCTTCATTTACCTGAGCGTGGCCCACTCCCTAAGGTTAAAGGTCCACCCTACCAACTGCTTGAACGCCCTTGCAAACAAGGATAAGACTGTTGGTACCCTCGGGCACTGCTCAGTCAATATAACGGTGGGAGGGGAGACTGACACAGGATTCAGGCTCCTGGTCATGCCCAAACTCTGCGCACCACTCCTCCTGGGCCTGGATTTGCAGTGCCACCTGCAGAGTGTCACCCTTGCCTTTGGGGGGGGCCCCAACCTCCACTCACATTGCACAGCACGCCAACCTACCAGCCCCGGCCACCCTGCAGCCTCTCCACACTGCGCATCACCCCACCAGCACTTTTTCCACATCTTGCACTAGGCTGCAAGCTGATTCCCGCCAGAAGTAGGCGCTATTGCACTGCACACAGGGACTTCATCAAGGCGGAGGTGCAGCGACTTCTGGCGGAAGGCATTGGAGAGCCCAAGTCCTGGTGGTGAAAAGGGGAAGTAAGCCAAGTATGGCCGTGGATTACAGCCAGAACATTAATCGGTACACCCAGCTAGATGCCTACCCCCTGCCGAGGATCGCCGACATGGTCAATGAGATATCCCGCTACTGGGTTTTCTCCACAATTGACCTGAAGTCAGCATATCACCAAATCCCTATCCACCCGAAGGACAACTCCTACACCGCCTTTGAGGCAGACGGGCGCCTGTACCAGTTTCACTAGGTTCCTTTTGGGATCACAAATGGGGTCTCCGTCTTCCAGCGGGAGATGGATCACATGGTAGACCGGCACAAGCTGAAGGCGACATTCCCATATCTGAATAACGTCACTATCTGCGGCTGTGACCAGCAGGACCATGATGCTAACCTGGAAAAATTCCTCCAGATGGCCGCGGAGCTGAACCTCACTTACAACAAGGAGAAGTGTATGTTCAGCACCACTCACCCCACCATCCTGAGGTACATCGTGGCCCATGGAGTCGTCGGCCCAGATCTGGAAAGGATGTGCCCATTAATTGAGTTACCCTTCCCCCCACACCAAAGGCCCTCTGCAGGTGGCTGGGCCTGTTCTCTTATTACTCACCGTGGGTCCCTCGCTTCTCGGACAAGGTCCACCCACTGGCCCAAGCCACAACTTTTCCCCTCCCACTTGAGGTCCAGGCAGCCTTCACCCGCATCAGGCAAGACATCGCGGACACCACGATGCAGGCTGTGGATGAGGACTCCCCCTTCCAGGTGGAGAGCGATGCCTCCAAGGTGGCCCTCGCTGCTACCCTCAACCAAGGGGGGGGCGCCCCGTTGCCTTCTTCTCCAGGACCCTTCACGGCTCCAAGGTAGGGCACCCCACCATTGAAAAGGAGGCCCAGGTGATTGTGGAAGCGGTCCACCACTGGCGCCACTACCTGTCCGGTAGGATATTCACGCTCCTCATGGACCAGCGGGCCATGGCATTCATGTTTAACACTACCCACAAGAGCAAGATCAAGAACGACAAGATCCTGTGCTGGAGAGTCGAGCTGGCAACCCACAGCTACGACATCCAGTACCGCCCCGGGAAGTTTAACGACTGCCCTGATGCCCTCTCTCGCACCTGCGCGTCTATGCATGATGACAGATTGCAGGCATTGCATGAGTCCCTCTGCCATCCGGGCGTCACACAGTTGTACCATATCGTTAAGTCCCGAAATCTGCCGTGCACCATCAGGGACATCAGGGACATGACCAAGGTCTGTCAGGTCTGTGCGGAGTATAAACCCCGCTTCTTCCACCCCCCACCCCAGGCCCACGTTGTAAAGGCTACTCGGCCTCAGCGTGGACTTTAAATGGCTCCTGCCTTCCACGAACTGAAACGTCTACTTCCTCACGGTAGTGAACGAGTACTCACATTTCCCTTTCGCCATCCCTTGTCCGGACACCTCCATGGCCACTGTCATCAGGGCATTGGGGCAGATTTTCACCATGTTTGGCTACTCCACCTTCATCCACAGCGACCGGGGGTCTAGTTTCATGAGCGATGAGCTGCCCCAGTACCTGACGGCGAGGGGCATCGTGACCAGTCGCACGACAAGCTATAACCCGAGAGGCAACGGGCAAGTGGAATGCTAGAATTGGGTGGTCTGGAAGGCAGTCCTCCTGGCTCTCAGGTCAAAAGGGTGGGCCGTTGAGTACTGGCAGGATGCCCTGCCCGAGGTGCTCCATGCCATTCGGTCACTGTTGTGCACAGCTACCAAAGAGACCCCTCATGAACGTCTGTTCTCATTCCCCAGGAGGTCGGCGACTGGAATGTCACTCCCAGCATGGCTCACGTCCCCGGATCCGGTGCTTCTGCACATAAGGCCGAAGCCCTGGTGGAGCAGGTTTCCCTCCTTCATGCAAACCATAACTACACCTACATTAGTTTCTGCAGTGGCAAGGAGGACACCGTCTCAGCCAGGGACCTGGCACCAGCAGGAGCACCCACCACACCCTGCCACCCTCCAACCCAGGACAACACTGACTGGGCATACATTCTAACAGCGCACCACACAGTCTCACACCTGGGTTCCATAATGAAAATCAACCACAGTCTTCCAAATTGCAATCTCTCTCTGGTTCTTGAAGAGCCCCATTTAGAACACATCTTCATATACATCTTATACATATACAGTTGAATCCACATTATCTGGAATTGATTCAACAGGAAAATTAGACAATCGGCAAAAACAATTGAGAAAATAAATAAATAGATTTCAAATAAATAAGATTGGGTGGATGGACCCTTCAGGAGAGCGCTGAGACTTCATTGGACATGCACAGGTTTGCCCTGCTGATCTATGCCCCTCAATTTGTGCACATTCTTTTTGTTGTCACCTCTTGCGTGCAGGTGAGCCAGATTGTCAGCTCTGGGAAGGTGCTCCAAGGGCCTGATCAGGACACTGGTGTGGAGATGAATCAGGTTGTCAGCATGAGGAAGGTGCACTGAAGGCCTGACTGTGACACGTGCATGGAGGTGAGCTAGATTTTCAGCATGAGGAAGGTGCGCTGAGGGCCTGACTGTGACACCTGCATGGAGGTGAGCTAGATTTTCAGCATGAGGACTTGAGATAGAGCTGATGGGTTGGGGATAGGCTATGCAGGGGGAGGGGAAAGATGGCAGTGGTGTTGAGACTTCCCTATGTCTAACTAGTTAGAGTTTTTATTTTTATTAGTATTAATAAAGCCTTATCTGTAAATATGGGGGAGTGAGTTCATTATGATGGCAGCATGGTTAGCATAGCGGCTAGCAAAACTGTTCCAATGACTTAAATTTTGTAAGATATGGGAATTACCTGATTAAAGTGAACTTAATATAATTAAAGGTGACAAGACTGATTTTTTTTCAAATTCAGATTTATTGTCAGAATACATGTGTGACACCACATACAACCCTGAGTTTCCTTTTTCCTGTGGGTGCGGCAGAATTACCACAAATTGGTAGTGCAAAAACAGCATGAACATGTAACAATCAAAAGAACTGTAAACAGATAATGAATGTAAACAAACTGACTGTGGAACACAGGGAGAGCAAAGAAAATCAATAAAGTGCACAAGTAAGAGTCCTTAAATTAGTCCCCGATTGAGTTTGTTGTTGAGGAGTCAGCTGTTTCTAAACCTGGTGGTGTGAGTCTAGTGGCACTTATACCTTTTTCCTGAAGGCAGCAGTGTGGACAGATCATGTGCTAGGTGATGCTTTGATTATTGCTGCTGCCCTCTGACATCAGCGTTCCCTGTAGATGTACTCAGTAGTGGGGAGGGTTTTGCCTGTAATGTCCTGGGCTGTGTCCACTACCTTTTGGAGGGCTTTATGGTCAGGGGTATTCATATTCCCATATCAGACCACGATGCTGTCGGTCAGCACACTTTTCACCACACATCTGTTGAAATTTGCCAGGGTTTCTGATGTCATACCAAACCTCTGCAAACTCCTGAGGAAGTAGAGTCACTAACGTGCTTTCTTCACAATGCCATTGGTGTGTTGGATCCAGGAAAGATCCTCCGAGTTAGTGTCTCCCAAGAACCTTTATTTGCTCATCTTCTCCAACTCTGATTCCCCCAACAATCACTGGATTGGATACCTCTGGTTTTCCTTTCCTGAAGTCAGCAATCAGCTCCTTATTTTTGGTGACATTGAGTGCAAAATTGTTGTTGATGCATCATTCAGCCAAGTTTTCAATCTCCATCCTGTACATTGACTCATCCCCTTGAAGGTCAATTAGTTAGGTATTGGAAGAGTGAGTCTCGGTCAACCAGAAAATTCACATATCTGACATATGCAATCTCCATAGGTGCTGGATAATGGGGATCCTACAGTATGTGATATGCGTGCGCACTGTGGTCCATAGAAATGTGTTTCAACTGGTTGATTCTGTAGTCTGATGATAGTAAACAAAGATGAATTTGGGAGGAAAAAAAGGTAGCAACTTTTAATTTTAATCCCACCTTTTCAGCCAGTTAATACATTTGCTGCCTGTAAATAGTTAAGACCACTATTTGTGGCCCCTCTTACTTCAGGCTTCATGGAGCTGTATGTATGTTGCTGTATGAAAGGATATTAACTCTTCCGAAGCAGCAGTACTAACAACTATGTGGCAGGGTTTAAAGAATTTTAAAAACTTTGTCTTTATGTGAAAGCAGGATGTGGTAAGGATTTTATGCACCTTTCATCGAGTTCTTGCAGAACACAGATTGTAAACCAAACCAAACCAAAGGTTACAGCCTGGTTTAGGACAGAAACTTTTCAACGTGATTAACTTAATTGCAGCCTGCATGACAGTTCCTGAAATAATCTGTTTGTGACAGCAATTCAATTCACATTCTGGTGTTCTGTTGATTATGGGCTGCTGGTCACTTACACATGAACTATCATTTCAGAGATCAAAATAAAGCAAGGGAATTTATAGATTCTAGACAGTACATGATTAAATTCAAAATGAAAATTACTACCTCCCCCAATAAGCCTGCCACGAAAAAGGCTTAGCTCAACTGATAGCAAGAGGCCATTCAACTCACATGTCCATGTTGTATGCTTGGCTAAAATCTATCCCACTTCGCCACTTTAAGTGTTTGCTCCTTTGGTTGCACCTCCCCAAATGCTTAATTGAGCATTTTTTAAAATGCAACATGTACCTAGTTACACTAATTCTGCATGTTCATTCACCTTACTTCCCATTAGCTTCCCCCCCCACCCCCCCAAGATTCGACCATTCACCTAAACATGAAGGGTGATATACAGCAGCCAATTAACTTGATCTAGTTCTAACTGTCTACAGCAAGTTCATTAATAGCAGGTAAGTTCATGTGAAAATTCAACAAATTCTTCAGGTCATATTGCCTTTTATGGCTTTGCAAGTGCCTCATGATCTGACCAAATTTTCCTTTGAAGTCTTTGAGGGTCTCCTCACAGGCAGTAAATTCCCATTTATCGAATTAACTCACCAACCCTATGCATTTTGGAGGGTGGTAGTACCCAGTAAAAACCCATGCAGATCACAGTGAGAACACACAAACTCCTTACAGAGAGTGGAGTATTTGAACCTGGGTCGCTGGAGCTGTAATAGCATTGCGCTAACTGGTATCCTAACAATGCCATCTATGCAAGAACTGTGCTCCTGATATTCTGTCCAAAATTATTTTCACGTTAGTTTGTTTACAATAGAATAGAGAAACTTTACTGATATTAATAGCCCTCCTTGTGGAATTCCTGTGGTATTTTATGAATAATTTCCTGCAGTTTATTTAATTAAATAGAAAGTAGACTAATTCCTGTGTAAAGATAGCTACCTAAATTATATCTGCCAATCATAGCGCTATAGAAGTGGTTTTGACCTATTGTTGAAAGGCCATGCAAGATTCTGTACAGCTTCCCTCGCTCTCCAAGTCACTGGCAAAAACCCTTGATACTTTTCCACCTTTTGTTCTGCTTATTAATATCTCCAGGTGGTTCAGTCAGACAAGAAGGTTGTGGTTGTAAATTATCTTCTGGGCACAGAAACTGAGACCAACGAGGAAGTCCTACATCATCAGAAGAGCTGCTGTGGATGATCCATTGCCCACTGTTCTCCCAGGTGGGTGTTAATGTTTCTCTTGGAGTATTTCAGCAGAGCGTAAAGTTATCCTTTATGACAGAGAATATTTAATTACATTAAAAAAACAGATTATTGTTCAGTTTCAAATTCCTGAGTATAACTTGGTTGCCATAATAGGCAAAAGGTTATTGATGGGGGAATCTGGTTCAGAGTGCCGAAAGGCCCATTGTTGCTCCTATATTTTACATTTTGAAAAGTTGAATTGGTCATTGAGGTTTCAATACGAAGCAGGGGCAGGCACAGAAGGGATGGAAATCGTTATATTTTAGATGGCATCAAAACAATTTGAAAGTTAATACATTTTGTCCAACCTCCTTTTGCGCACACTTGACAAATTATAATCACTTGAGGCTGTGTTTCCCACTACTCTGTTGTGGTTGTAGAAAGCTACTTGGATCCTGAGTTGACTGCTGAGATGCTCCTTGTCTGTTTGCAGAGCATGGGGACCTGACCAAGACTTCTTACTTACAAAGTAGAGGATACTGTTTAAAAAAAAAGCTGGGAGACAGTGAGGAAGGCCTAGAGCTTTACCTTGGACAGTGTCCATCTTGCTGAGTTCTGTGATGCAAACCGTCAGCTGGAAATATTACCAGTCCATGAAATGGAACCACTGAATTGAAAATATCTACACCTGTTGCAAGCCTGAAATGCATGAATGTGAAGATGATTTAATTGCAGCAAAGTCATTATCTTATCACTTGCTACACTTGGTTTTCCCTTAGTTAAGCCCCTGATGATATGAGGAAGGTATGAGTCTGTCCCTGTGATGAGGATCCTGAATGTTGTGCATTCAACAAAGTGACAATAAGACAGATAGGTGCAGCAAATGTCAATGTTTGAATGGATAAATGGCCAGGTGAAAGGGTGCATAGAAGTTGAACTCTGTTACTATTCAAAACCAAACAGGGGATGAAGAGTAATATGACAAAGACCATATTTGAACTAGAAACTGTGCATGCGTCTAAGTCATTAAATAGCCTTTCAGGTTGCATCAATGATCTGGATATGATACAGGCACTCTTCCATTCCTCAGTTAACTCCAACCATACCTTCCTGGCAAGAGCACCAGCTTTCTTCATGCATTTGGTGGGAAAAGTAAATCACTCCTGCTTGCAATCCCTGAGTCAGGGTGCTGCCATTGTTGCACAGCCACTATTCATTCACTTACATTCCCATGTTTTAAAACTAGTTGAGACAATATTGGGTAACTGTAAAAAAAAACCTGAATCAAATGAATTGAGGCTGCAAATTCTATCCTCCTCCATTAACTTCTTATTTATTCCATATGATTGCACCTCACCTAGCCTGCAAGGAGGCAATCTTCGGAGTAAAATTGTCACTATCACTGCAGTTCACATAAAGAAGGCACCTTGATGGAGTAGATCAGACAAATTAGCCACCGACTTCTACTGGTGTAGTGTTGTTAACTTGTAGTTGGCATATCTTTATGTGATATCATTTACTCCCCTTTCTCATTGACTTCTATTATTAGAAAACATTCCCATTGTGGTCCTTATGATGGGGGAAGGGTGAGTGATGACATAGGTGGAGATGATTAGGTCTAAGACAGTGTCCTGAGGAACCTCTGCATAGTGTACAACACCAAAGGTCTTGTTATGTATCATGTGATAGTATGATACTATTTTGGCCAACTTTTTGGAAAAAGAGCAAGAGACAAAGAAAGCAAGTGCACAGAAATAACAATTGAAAGATAGAATGGAAGATGCATTGGTGGGACTAAAAAGTTCTGTTTAGACTTCATCTGGAGTCTTCTGTTCAGTTCTGGGCACTCCAGCTTAAGAAAAATGTGCTGCCCTTGAAGTGAACGTGTTGCAAATTCACGAGTAAGACTGAAGATTTCAGTTAAATCATTAATATGGAATTATTCAGCTCTTACATAAGAACATAAGAAAGAGGAGCAGGAGAAAGGTCCATTGAGCCTGCTCCGCCATTCAATAAGATCATGGCTGATTTGATCATTGACTCAACTCCACCTATCTGTCTTTACCCCATATCCCTTAATTCCATTGTTATGTAAAAATATAACTGAACCTTAAATATGTTTAATGAAGTAGCCTCAACTGCTTCCCTGGGTAGAGAATTCCACAGATTCACTACTCTCTGGGAAAAAGTTTTTCCTCATCTTTGTCTTAAATCTACTCCCATGAATCTTGAGGCTGTGCCCCCTAGTTTAGGTCTCACTTACCAGTGAAAACAAGTTTCCCTCCTCTATCTTATCTATTCATTTCATAATTTTATGTTTCTATAAAATATCCTCTCATTCTTCTGAATTTGAGTGAGTATAATCCCAGGGAATTAATCTCTCCTCATAGGTCAACCTCCTCATCTCCAGGATCAAACTGGTGAACCTCCTCAGGACTGCCTCCAAGGCCAGTATATCCTTCCTCAATTACAGAAACCAGAACTGTACAATAGGTGCAGCCTCACCTGTACTTATATAGTTGCAGCATGACCTCCCTGCTCTTGAATTCAATTTCTCTTGCAATGAAGGCCAACATTCCATTTGCCTTCATAATAACCTGTTGTACAGGTACACGATCCTTTATCCGGACATCTAAAATCCGGAAAGCTCCAAAATCCGGCAAGTGGGGACCGGTGATCAGGGGAGACCACCGGGGTAGACTGGTGGGCGGCTGAGGAACTCGGTTGGGGGGGACTGCCGGGCGGCCAAGGGATCGGTGGTCAGGGAAGATGGCCGAGGGACTGCTGTCGGGGGAGACGTTCGTTGGGCTGAGGGACTGTGGTCGGGGGAGACTGCCGGGTAGCCGAGGGACTGTGGTTGGGGGAGACTGCCGGGCGGCCGAGGAACGCGGTTGGGGGAGACTGCCGGGCGGCCGAGGGACCAGTGTTCGGGGGAGATGGCCGAGGGACTGGTGTTCGGGGGAGACAGCCAGGGTAGACTGCTGGGTGGCTGAGGGATTCAGTTGGGGGAGACTGCTGGTCGGATGAGGACCAGTAGTCGGGGGAGACGGCCGAGGGACCGTGGTTGGGGGCGATGTCCGGGCGGCCGAGGGATCGCAGTTGAGGGTGTGGTCGGGTGGCCGAGGGACTGCAGTTAGGGGAGCCGGCTGAGGGACCGCGGTTGAGGGAGATGTCTGGGTGGCGAGGGGCCGACGGTCGGGGGAGACAGCTGGGTGACTGGAAAGGGGTGGGGGGGGATACGGCAGCACAATTCGGGTGGGCTTTCTGAAATCTTTAAAAATTTGAAATTCAGAACACACTGTCCCCCAAGGGTTCCAGATAAAGAATCATGTACCTGTACCTGGAACCCAACTTTCTGTGATTCATGCACAAGCACTCCCACGTCCATCTGCACGACAGCATGCTGCAGTGATTCACCATTTAAATAATAATCTGGTCTTCTATTTTTCTTACCAAAATGGACGACCTTGCATTTACTAACATTGTACTTCATCTGCCAGATCTTTGCCCACTCACCTAACTTAACTATATCTTTCGGCAGCCTCTCCACGTCCTCTGTACAATTTGCTTTTCCATTCAATTTAGTATCATCCATAAACTTGGCTACACTACACTTTTCCAAACCATCGATGTAAATGGTGAATAGCTGTGGACCCAACACTGACCCCTGCAGCACCCCACTGTCAATCAGAAAAACACCTATTTATCCTGACTCTCTACCTTCTGTCAGTTAACCAATCTTCAGTCCATGCCAAAAAACTTCCCCTGACTCCATTCATCTTTATCTTATTGATGTCTCTTGTATGGCACTTTATCAAACACCTTCTTGAAATCCAAATATACAACATCAACCTGTTTCCCTCTATTCACTGCTCCCATTATATCCTCAAAGAACTCCAGCAAGTTTGTTAAACAAGACCTGCCCTTTCTGGTCATGCTGGTCATGCTGCATCTGCCTGATGGAACCCCTTCATTCTAAATGTCTTGCTATTTCATCCTTAATGACAGCTTCAAGCATTTTCCCGACTACAGACATTAAGCTAACTGGCCGATAGTTACCCGTCTTCTGCCTATATCCCTTCTTTAAATGTGAATTGACATTTGGTGTCTTCCAATCTGCTGGGACCTGCCCAGAATCCAGAGAATTTTGGTAAATGACTACCAATTCATTGACTATAACTCCCAGCATTTTCCTCAGTACCATGGGATGCATCCCATCAGGGCCATGGGACTTGTCCACTTACAGTCCCATTAGTTTGCTCATCACTATCTCTTTTGTAACAATTATTTTATTAAGGCTCTCACTTCCCTTCGCATCCCTATCACTACTCCTTGGTATACTGGATAAGTCTTCCACTGTGAAGACTGACACAAAATAGCTGTTCAATTCCTTGCCATTTCCTCATTACTCAATATCAATCTCCCTTTTTCATCTTCCAAGGGACCTACGTTGACTCTAGTCACCCTCTTCCATTTTATGTATTTATAACAGTTTTTGCTATCTTTTTATATTTTGTGCTTTCATACTCCTTCCCTTTCCTTATTTCCCCTTTAGTTGTCCTTTGTTGTCTTTTAGAGTTTTCCCAATCCTTCAGTTTCCCACTATTCTTGGCAACTGTGTACACATAATCTTTTAGTTCCTTAGTTAACCAAGGCTGACTCTTCCCTCTCTTACTGTCCATATTTTTAAACAGGAATATATTTTTGTTGAGGACTGTGAAAAATCTCTTTGAAAGTTCTCCATTGTTCCTCAACTGTTTTGCCAACTAGCCTGTGCTCCCAGTCCACACTGACCAATTGCTCCCTCATAATGTTGTAGTCTCCATTGTTCAAGCATAATACACTAGTTTTAGATCTAACTATTGCACTCCATCTTTATGAGAAATTCAATCATACTATGATCGATCTTTCCAAGAGGGTCCCTGACTACTAGATTGTTAATTTTACCTATCTCATTGCACAATGCTAGATCTGAAATAGCATTCTCCCTTGATGGTTCCTTAACATGCTGCTCAAGAAAGCTATCATGGATGCATTCTATGAAGTCATCCTCCAGACTCCCTCGACCAACTTGATTTTCCCAATCTATGTGGAAGTTAAAGTCCCCCATGACAACTACCATTCTGTTCTTACATGCCTCAGTTATCTCTCAGTTAATTGCCTATGCTATTGTGCTGTTGTTCTTTGGTGGGCGATAGACAACTCCCACCAGTGATGTTTTTCCCCTTTACTATTCTTAATCTCTGCCCAGATGGATTCAACATTCTGTTTCTTAGATCTTATATTGTCTCTCACTACTGCCCTGATCTCTTCCTTGATTAAGAGCACCTTTACCATCCTGTCTATCTTTTCCTGATACCCTTGAAAATTTAATTCTCAATCATTACCATCTTACGACCATAGTTCTGTGATGGCCACTAAATTATTTGCCTCGGTAATGATTTGCACCTCAAGTTCACTAACCTTGTTTCTAATACTATGGGCATTCAGATAAAGTGCCCTTATGCTCATTGACCTTTTAGAATCTAGTGACCTCTGTATCCTTTGCTTTTGACTTTTCTGTCCTCTATTTTTATTTTTCTCTATCCTAACTCTAGCTTTGGTCTCTTTCTTTCTTTGTAGGTTCCCATATGTTGGGAATCTGCTCATTACCTTCCACCAAAACCTGCTCCCTGATGCTTCGTCACTACTCTGCTCGGAGGCATTATCGAAGCCTAACTAGGAGCCAAAGAACTGAATGTCAGAGGTGAAATGATGGTAACCTCAAGCATTTGATGTCTGTGGTATCAAGGAGTCAGAGAAAAGCTGAAGGCCATGGGTATTAATGAAAAAACATTGCAGAGACTGGAGTCACACATGGCATAAAGGACAATGGTGTCAGCCCCAAGCTATCACTGCAAAATTATCTCAGAACAATATCTTAGGCCTAACCATTCCTGAACAATCATCTTCCTTCCATTGTAAGGCCAGAAATGATGATATTTGTAATGGTCCATTTACAACGCTTCAGCAAATGAAGCAGTCTCCATAAGATCAACTCAGATAACATTTCAGACATGGGCTCATAAATGCTAATTTAAGGCACAAAAATGCCAATGATAACCGCATCCAATAAGAGATTTATCCTTGAAATTCAATGGCACTATCAACCACAAGTTCCTCACCACAAACACTTGAGAGTCACGATTGACCAAGGTTTATCTGGGGCTGCCTCATTAATGCTGTAGCTCCAAAGGTAGTTCAAAGGCTGGGTATCTGACTCCCCAAACATGTCAAAGAAATCAGATACAATATTAAAGATAAAAAGTTTCAATTTATGAAGTAATGGGGACCATTCTTAGAATTATTTTATAATTGGAAGAATCAATAATTATTATATATTCCAGGAATTCTTTGTTTGTTCACCAGGGGTCGCCAGTGATTCTATGTCATTATTGATTTTTTTTTCTTTATTAAAAAAGGTAGCCTTGATTAGAGGGAGGAGATAGATTAGTTCTTTAGTTTTTAGGTTTTTGTTTCTTTTTTTCAATCTGACATGGTTGCATGCATTATGTTTATCACTAGAAAAGTAGTAATGCATATTTTATTATTTATTTTTTCTTTTCTCCCTTTTGTATGTATTGACTTATATACAATTGAGTTTATAACATAATTGTCTACTCAAATGTTAAAGTCAATAAAACAAAAAAGAAAACTTTCCCGCGGGGGGTGTTAGGAAGCTCAAGGAACCCTTAGGAGACAGTGATCACAACATGATTGAGTTCATTTTGAAATTTGGAAAGGAGAGGCTTAAGTCTGATGGGTCAGTATTTCAGTGGAGTAAGGGAAATTAGGAACCGGCCTAAGTCAATTGCAAAAACACCACAAACGTTTGAGAGTCACCATTGACCAAGGTGGAAGACAGCAGATCAGCAATGGCTGGGGTTTCTGTGAGAAATGAGGAAAGGGCAGGATAGGCACACACCAAAAAGAAAGAAAACTGTGAATGGAAAAATGAGACCAATTGAGGCTGATGAGGGAAGTAAAAGAGAGGGCATACAAGGAAGCAAAAATAAGTGAGAAGATGGAGGACTGGGAAACCTTTAAAAATGGAGAAGACAACTAAGAAGTTGATTAGGAAGGAAATGTGAATTATGAAAGGAGGTTAGTAAAAAATATTAAAGCGGATAGTAAAAGCTTTTTAAAATATATAAAGAGTAAAAGAGATAGAAAAGTAGACATAGGACTGATAGAGAATGATGCTGGAGAAATTATAATGGGAGACGAGGAGATGGCTGAGGAACTGACTATATATTTTGGATAATCTTCACTATGGAAGACATTAGTAGCATACTGAACTCCCATGTCTCTCTGCAAAGAGAAGTGAGTGCAGTCAAAATCACAAGAGAGAAGGTACTAGTGAAGCTAAATGGTCTAAGGGTAAATAAGTCTCCTGGACCATGAGGAATTAGCTGAAGAAATTGTGGAGGCATTCGTAATAATCTTCCAGAAATCAATGCAGCAGAGTGGAGGATTACAAATGTCACTCCACTGTTTAAGAAAGAAGAGAAGCAAAAGAGAGAAAATTATAGACCAATTAGCCTGACATTGGTGGTTGGGATGAGGTTATGGAGAGGCACGTGACAAGATGGGCCCAAGACAGTATGGTTTCCTTGAAGGAAAATCATGCCTGACAAAGCTATTGCAATTTTTTGAAGAGATCACAATTAGAACAGGGGAGATGCAGTGGATGTTCTGTATTTGGACTTTCAAAAGGACTTTGATAAGTTGTCACACATGAGGCTCCTTAACAAAATGAGAGCCCAGGTAATTACAGGAAGGATACTAGCATTGGTAGGACATTGGTTGATTGGCAGAAAACAGAGTGTGGCTAAAAAGGATCCTATTGGTGTTCTGCAGGGATTGATGTTGGCGGCCACTTCTTTTTATGTTCTATATAAATGGTTTGGATTATAGAATAGATGGCTTGGTGGCTAAATTTAAGATGATTCCAAAGAAGGTGGTAGGGTAGGTGGTGCTGAGGAAATGGAAAGGCTGCAGAGTGAATGGGAAGATTAAATGTAATGTTGGAAAGTGTGAGGTCATACACTTTGATGGAAGATATATACAGGGAAACTATTACTTAGATGGAGAGAAAATTCAAAATTTGGAGGTGTAAATGGACAGGAGTCCTCGTGCAGGATACTTTAAAGGTTAACCTCCAGATTGAGTCAGTGGTGAAAAAGGCCCATGTAATATTGGGATTAATTTCTAGAGGAATGGCATAAAAGAGCAGGGATGTAACATTGAGTCTCTTTAAGGCTATGGTGCGACATCACTTGGAGTATTGTGTATAGTGTTGAGCACCTTATTTGAGAAAAGAATTGGCGTTGGAGAGAGTTCAGAGAAGAATTACTGGGATGATACCAGATATTAAAGAGTTGGCACATGAAGAATGTTTGTCAGCTCTTGGACTGTACTTGCTGGAGTACAGAAGGATGAAGGTGGACCTCATAGAGACATTTCAAATGCTGAAAGGCCTGGACAGAGTAGATGTGACAAGGCTGTTTCCCATGGTAGGGGTGTCTAGGACAAGAGTGCATAACTTCAGGATAAAAGGACGTCAATTTAATAAAGAAATGTAGGAACATTTGTTTGGTCAGTGAAACTTGTTGCCACAGGCAGCTGTGGAATGGAGGTCGTTGAGTGCATTAAGTCAAGTTTATTGTAATCAGATTGTACAAGTACAACCTGATGAAATGGCGTACTCCGGGCCTTGATGCAAAAGATGCAGGCGCACAACCAGACATCACACGCATACAGACAAATAATATATATGCAGGACAAGTATTATATCTATAAAAATAAATAAATAAATATTGTTTTGTACAAATGAGAGTCTTGGATATTTAGTGTGAGGAGTTCTTTTGGTTGTTCAGCATTCTCACTGCCCATGGAAAGAAACTGTTCCTTAGCCTGGTGGTGCTGGCTCTGATATTCCCATATCTCTTCCCTGACAGGAGAGCTGAATGATACTGTGTGCAGGGTGGAAGGGGTCTTCAATTATTTTGTGCACCCTCTTCAGACAACAATCCCAGTAGATCATGTTGATGGTGGGGTTCTGTAGATTGACCTCCAATCCATTTCTCTGCAGCAACCACCACACAGTGATGCAGTTGGCCAGGATGTTCTCGATGGAGCTCCTATAGAAGGTTGACATAATGGTGGCCAGTAGCCTTGCCCACTTCAGTCTTCTCAGGTAGTGCAGTTACCATTGACAAGTGAGGAGATGTTGAATGTCTACGATAGTTCACTTATTAAGTGAACTCCAAGGAACATGGTGCTCTCCACTCTCCACTACAGGTCTGTTGATGTGTAGTGGAGGGTGGTCAATCCTAGTCCTTCTGAAGTCTACGATTATTTCCTTCATTTTGTCCATGTTGAAACTCAAATTGTTACTCCCATACCATTTCACGAGATTTTCCACTTCTTCTCTGTAGTGCAATTCATCATTGTTAGTGATGAGATCAACTACTGTTGTGTTAACTGAAAATTTGATGACACTGTTGGAGCTGGATCTGGTGATGGAGTCGTGGGTCAGTAGCTTCAACAGGAGCAGGCTGAGTACACAGCCCTGAGGTGCGCCAGTGATCAGAGTGACAGGGCTTGACATTCTGTTATTGAACTGGACAGACTATGGTCTTTCTGTTAGGAAGACCAGCATTTAATTACAGAGAAGGCCATTGAGTCCCACCAAGGATAGCTTCTTCACCAGCCTCTGGGGAATGATCATATT
This sequence comes from Narcine bancroftii, assembly GCF_036971445.1. Classification (NCBI taxonomy): domain Eukaryota; kingdom Metazoa; phylum Chordata; class Chondrichthyes; order Torpediniformes; family Narcinidae; genus Narcine; species Narcine bancroftii. Next base: position 97,748,830 of record NC_091472.1, read on the forward strand.
AAATGCCAAGCTGAAATCAATGAACAGCAACTTAGCATATGAGGCATCATTCTCCAGGTGGGCAAGGATGGAGTGAAGTAACAAGGCTATAGCATCAACTATGGAATAATTTCTTCTATAGATCCAGCATCCCTGAGAGGTGTGGTTTGATGCGTTCCATCACCAGATGCTCGAAGCATTTCATAATGGTGGGGGGGTCAGTGCCACAGGGCGGTAGTCATCTTGGGTACCAAGATAATGGTGGCTGTCTTGAACCCTGCGGGAACGATGAACTGCTGCAGTGAGGTGTGGAAGATGTTCATGAAGACCTCCGTCAATTGGTCTGCACAGTCCTTAACTACTTGACCAGATATGTTGTCTGGTCCCATCGCCTTATGTGGGTTCACCTTGGATAGGGTTTTTCTTACCGGCCACAGCTAGGCCATGGGTCCATTCATCAGGGGGACACGGAGCTTTCTTTGGCATCATCCTGTTCTTCTCATAAATCTGTACATAGAAGATGTTCAGTCTGTCCAGAAGGGAGGCATCATTGTCCTTAATTTGCAAGGTTAACTTGTGATCTGTAATAGTCTTGATCCCTTGCCACGTGTGCCTCATGTTACTGGTGTTGCACAGCTTCTTTATCTTCTGTGCATAGCCTTGCTTTGCCTTCCAGATGATACGGGAGACTTTAGCCCTGGCTGATCTTAGTACCAACCTATCCATTGACCTGAAGGCAGCATCATGGGCTCTGAGAAGGGCCCGGAGATTTAAGGCAGAGAATGACAGGTATTTGATTAGTCAGGGCATCAAAGATTACAGGGAGAATGTCAGGGAGGGAGGCTAAGTAGGAGGATGGATCAGCTCATGATAGAATCACAGAGCAGACTTGATGGCCAATTGGCCTACTTCTGCTCCTCTATTGTGATCTTGTGAAAAGTTGGGATTTCATAATTCAGCTATACAAGGCATTGGTGAGACCACCCTTGGAGTACTGTGTGTGGTTTTGATGCAGGTTAAGTCCAGTTATAAAAAGGATAACAGTAAATTGGAAGGGATGTTGCCCTAGGAGGCCTCAACCTCCACCATTCCAGAGAACACATTACAGGTTTGTCCCACCGTTCATTTCAGCTCATACTCTCTGATTCAGTCAACATTCTGGTAAGTCTCTTCTATACCCTTTCCAAGGTTTCCACATCCTTCCTGTAATAGGGTAGTTCAGATCCCGCAAACAAGTAAGGCTTCACCAAAGTTTTATACAACTGGAACATGACTTCCTTATTTGTGTCCTCAAAGCCCTGACAAAGAAGATAAGGATACCATATGCCCTTTTTACCAACCCATCTACTTGCATAGCCACTTTCAAGGATCCATTGACATGTATCCTCTGCATATCAATGCTTTTAAGAGCCCTGCCGTTAACTGTATACATCTTTGCATTTGACCTCCCAAAGTGCAACATCTCACACTTCTCCAGATTAAAATCCATCTGCTATTTCTTTGCCCATGTCTGTAACTGAGCTACTGTATATCCTATTGTATTCTTTGATAGATAGCCCTCTAAATTGTCAATAGCTCCACCAATCTTAGTGTCATCTACAAATTACTAACCTACCCACTTAATTTTTCATTTATCAATATCTCAAAAAACAGAGATCCCAACACCAATCATTGCAGAACATCATTAGTCATAGGCCTCCAATCAGAATAATACCCTTTGTCTTCTGTGGGTCAGTTTATCTGAAGGCCTAAAAGTGAACTTCTACCCTTATGAAATGTATTACTCATGCTGATGCTTTACAATCTCTCAGAAAAGATTTTTTTTTAATTTTCTTTACTAGATTGGTTTACCTTATAGCAGAGGAAATTCCCATTCTTTGTAAACCATGAATAACTGTATGAAAATACTGGTATCAACAGTGACTCTGTTGATACTCCTCTCAGAATCAACAGGATGTGGATTCAAATCTCATTCCAGCCACTCATGACATTGATTTGGAATTTTCAGGGAATGCTTCATTGCCTGATAAGAAATTAAACTGAAATTTTGCCTGCATGTTCAAGTAGGAATTATCTTGCAGAGCAGGTAAATTAACCTTGGTGTTTTTGCCAAATTCAATCTCTCAGTTAACATATCCTTATGCAAAATTGATTTGGTTAATATCACATTCCCTTTGCAGAGGTTAGATATGTATATTAATTCATGCTTTTTCTATAATTGCACTTATAAAAAGTTCTAAATTGATTATACAATGCTTTGGGACATTCTGCAGCAGGTGAGAGAGAGAGGAATTAAACATAGCTTTTACTTTAGTTATGGTTTGCACTTTCCACATTACCATAGTGTGCAGGTTTATTCTTTGAGAAGCAGAGGAAAGATGTCAATGACTAGCACGGTGGATGCCCTTCTCTCCCTCTTTTTGGCAATGACTTGCTTCCACTCCAGTTTTTTTGGGTCCTGAGGTGATGGACAATGTAGGAACCCATAGAGGGGGCAAGAGGGTAGGTTGGAAAGTGGAGCAGTCCCCAGTTATTTAACTCTTGCTTAGATCACAAGGATGAAAGGATTAGAGTCATCTGTGACAGTCATATAATTTATATCACAATTTATCTTTGATGGTCAATTGTTAAATGTCCTAAAAAGTAATTTCCTCGCCATTGACAGTTCAAGATGACGGTTGCTGCTCCTTCGCATAGATAAATATTCACAGTTGTGGTTAATGCAAAAGAAAGTTAGGTTTCAATCATGCTGAGAGATCATTTGGTAGGTCCCGGAGTCATTTAAGGATTTGGTCGGGTAATATGGGGAGGTTCAATAGCCTAATAGCTGTTGCCTTGTCATCCTAAGGTTTCCAGTCCATTTTACCTCTCCTGCTTTTCTGAACACTTTAAAATGTTTTTACTTGCCACTGTTAACATGAGGGCACTGCACATACTGTAATGGGGTCATTTAATCTGTTCCTGTGATGCTGACTTAGAGATGAATATTGACACGTACCCTAAGACGAGCTTTCAGTCTCCTCTTGAAACATGAAGTGCTCTTTTATTGCAACGTTCAAATGCTGGTCTGAATATGCACCAAATTACTAGAGCAGTCTTTGAAATGGCAATCTTTGATCCAGAAGTAACATGTTAATCCTAAACAATCTGTGACAAATTACTAGAGCAGTCTTTGAAATGGCAACCTTTGATCCAGAAGTAGCATGTTAATCCTGAACAATCTGTGACACCTGATGGGCTAAGAAGAGCAGGTCGATCAAATTTATTTGAGTCAGTGAATTCTTTATGTTGAAGTTCTATTTAACAATGAATATAACAATATTTGATTATTATTATTAGGCTTTGGAGGCAGCAGAGAAGAAGTTCACCAGGTTGATTCCAGAGACAAGGAGCGATTAAGGCACCTATGTCTATACTCGCTGTAATTCAGAAAAATGAGAGTGTATTTACTCAGGAAACTGACAGTGTCTAGGGAAGTAAGGAAAATTAGCAGATCAGTCATGGAACCTAAACATATTAAAACAAGGAGGTGCTTAGTGTTTTAAAGCAAATAGGGGTGGATAAATCCCCAGGCGCTGACAAGATATTCCCTCAGTCCTTGAGGGAGGCTGATGCAGAAATTGCAGGGGCCCTGGCAGAAATATTTAAAATGTTAATAGCCACAGGTGGGGTGCCAGAGGATTTGGGGGTAGTTCATTGTGTTCCATTGTTTAAAATAGACTTCAAAAGTAATCCAAGAAATTATAGGTCAGTGAGGCTGATGTCAGTAGTAGGTAAATTATTGGAAGGTGTCCTAAGGGATCATATATACAAGAATTTGGATAGTCAGGGACTGATTAGGGATAGTCAACATGGCTTTGTGTGCGTTAGGTCATGTTTAACCAATCTTATCAAGTTTTCCTTTTAAATTTAAAAAAACTTTTACATTTGGACATACAGGTAATTTTGGCCCACGAATCCATGCTGCTCAATTTACACCCAATTAACCTACACCCCAGTAGGTTTTGAATGGTAGGAGGAAATCAGAGCCCCTAGGGAAAACCCACGAAGACACAGGGAGAACATACAAACTCCTTACAGACAACGTGGGATTCAAACCTTGGTCCCAATCGCTGGCACTGCAAAGCCGTTGCACTAACTGCTATGCCAACTGCGCCACCAAAATATTCTGAGGAGGATAGAAGGAAAATTGATGGAGGTAAGGGTGCAGATTTTGTCTACATGAAATTTAGTAAGGCCTTTGACAAAATTTCACATGGGAGGCTAGTCAGGAAAGTTCTGATTCGACATTAGCTATATGAGAGAAGCCAGAGAGTTGTAGTAGATGATTGCTTCTCAGACTAGTGCCCTATGATTAGTGGTGTGCCTCAGGGATTAGTGCTGGGACCATTGTTGTTTGTCATCTATACCATTGTGGTACTGTAGCTGCGCGCTTCTCGAAAGAAGACACACACACCTAGTGCAGTCAGGTTAAGGTCTGAGTTTTATTGAAGCACAGGCCCGACTTTTATACTTACACTGTTCCCGCGTGGCCCCCCCCTTGGCTGATGTCACAACATGCATAACAAAAGATTTCCCGTGCACAGGTACTTTCCTGCATAACAATGCCCTTCTTCCCCGCGCACTGTCCCCGTCTGTTGGCTGTGCAGCAAGGCCAGTACCATTTGGGGTTGCTGGCCTTTAAGTTGCCCTTGCTGTTCACCCACCGGTTCACTTATTGGGGCCAGTGCTGCTGAGTGGACTGCTGGCCTTTAGTTGTGCTTGCCACCTGGAGCGCTGGCTCAATAGCTGCCGTGATAGGCCGCCACAGTATATTAGATCAGCAAGTTTGAATACGACAAATATTGGAGATGTTGTGGACAGCAAAGAAGGCTTTCAAAGCTTGCAGAGGGATCTGAACTAGCTGTAAAAATGGATTTAAAATTGGCAGATGGAATTTAATGCAGACAATTATGAAATATTGCATTTTGAAAGGACAAACCAAGGGTAGACATACACAGTAAAAGGTAGGGCACTGTGGAGCGTGATGTGATAGAACAGAGGGATCTGGAAATACAGACACATAATTCCCTGAAAGTGGCATTATAGGTGATGGGGTTGTAAAGAGAGCTTTAGCATATTGGGTTTAATAAATCAAAGTATTGAGTATAGGAGTTGGGATGTTATGGTAGAGTTGTATAAAACATTGGTGAGTCAAATTTGGCGTATTGTGTGAAAATTTGCTCACTTAACTACAGGAAAAATAAGAATTAGATTGAAATAGATAGAAAATATTTACTATGATGTTGCCAGGGCTTCGGGAACTTTATTCCTTGGAGTGAAGAAGAATGATATATTTATTCAAAATTGTGAGGGGTATTGATGGAGTAAATGCAAGTAGTTTTTCCACTGAAGGTGGGTGAGATACAAACCAGAGGACATGTGTTTAGGGTGAAAGGGGAAAACTTTAGGGATAACATTAGGAGGAACTTCTTCATGCAGACAGTAGAGGGAGTGTGGAACGAGCTGCCAGTTGAAGTGGTGACAGCGGGCTCGATTTTCATATTTAAGAAAATATTGGATAGATAGATGGATGGAAGGGCTATGAACTGGGTCCAGATCAGTGGGACTAGACAAAATAATAGTTCAGCACAGACTAGAAGGGCTGAAGGGCTTGTTTACTGTGCTGCAATGTTCTATGATTCTATGGATCTAATAGAAATATGTAAGATAATGAAAGGGATAGATGAGATGAAGATAGGAAAGTTATTTCCATGAGTAGGTGAGACTAGAACTAAGGAGCATAGATTAAGGATTCAGTAAATAGATTTCATTTAGTTTAATTCACCAATGGTAACAGGCCCTTCTTACCCTATTAACCTGAACATTTTTGATATGTTGGAGGAAATTGGAGAATCAGGAGGAAACCCACATGGATACAGGGAGAATGGATAAATTCCTTATGGATAATGGAGGATTGTTGACTTTGTAATAACAGTGCATTTACCAATATGTTAACCTATTGCCCAAGGAGGGAGATGAAAAGGAACTGCTTTTGCTCGAGAGCAGTGAAGCTGTGGAATTCTCTGCCCAAGAAAACAGTAGAGACTGCCTCATCAAATATATTTTAAACCACAGATATAGAGATTTTTGAAGAATAGGGAAAATTAAATGTTAAGGGGAACATGGGTAGGTAAAGGCAGAACAGGCTTGACAGGCCAAAGGGCCTATGATTTCTTATTTAATTATTAATGATAAACCTGCAAAGAAAATACATTTTAGGACTTGTGTGAAAAATTTCATGCAGTCAGATTGTTATATTTCATTTGAAAATTAAACCTCGGCCAATAGAGAAATGGATATATGCACATTTGTGTCAAATTTTTATATATAATTAAAAGGTAAAATATAGTTATTAGAAAAAGACTTTTCAAAACACATATAAGCATAATTCTAAAAAAAATTAATTGTTTCACAATGATCTTTTGAAATTTCAGGCTTTTACTCTGGTATAACTCCACCTTCCTGGTATCAGACCATAGTGTTGGGAACAAGACACTATTTAACTCACTTAACAAAGGTAAGAACAATATGCATGATGGAAATAAATACCTTGTATTCCTGTAGCATTTTCATGACCTCAAGGAATCCTAAAATATTTCAAAGCAATGACAATTATTGGATGGACTTTTATTGCAAGCAAGAGCCAGTATAAAGACTACATTCTCCCACTTTGGCAAGATATGAAAATTAATACTTCTTGGGGATCTATTCTGGGGTTTCCACATACCATTTTAAAATATTGCACAATAGTTTGTCAATTATGCTAAATTAGAAAGAGCATTAAGAAGATTAAAGAGTATTTGGAGGTTGTGGTTAGACAAATAAGTGAGAAAATTAATAGCAAAAGGAGTTCAACATGAATTATCCACTTTTTAGATCTGAGGACAATTCCCATTCCCACATGAAAAAATGCCAGTGCACTACCAAACAGCCAGGATGATAGGATGAATTCCAAAACTAAGCCCAGAGCTTCTACCAATGGTAATGTCTTCCACTGCAAGTTAGTAGCCATGATGCAGTGGAGTAGTACTGAGTACAGCATTTATAAAATCAGGAATGAAGGAGTACACGTGACCAGTTAACTTCAGATTTTTCTGCTATGTGCTCAATCATTCCTAGAATATGTTCTGCTGATGGCATTCTTACAGACTCATAATCTATCACAGAAGACCACTGAACACATTAAATCAATTGAAGACTAATTTGATTTTTTTTAAATTTAGACATACAGCACAATAACAGGCCCTTTCAGTCCACGAGTCCATGCCGCCCAATTATATCCAAATAACCTACATCCCCCCCCCCCATACGTTTGAAAGGTTTTGAATATCCATTGTGAAAATGAGGCAATTGTCCAGAGAAGTAGAAGCTGTTGAAGTGATGAAGAACATTTGAAGTATCATGGATGAAATTTGGAAGGAACTAGATTGGGGGTCACAAAATAGAATTGAGATAAGAATACCAGGTAGGTGGGGTAGGAGCATATGGAAATAATGGGTTTTCCAAGACATATCCACCTATGACCTCTTATGTTTCAGCCTGTGCTCCTCCCCCTGCTACTTCCTCCCTCCTCTCTTCTCCCCACCTTTGTATTTAGGTGCCTGTCTGCTTTTTTTGCTCATATCTTGAAGGGATATTTTGGAGCCTCCAGGGAAAACCCACACAGAGGCAGGGAGAATGTAAAAAATTCCTTACAGACAGCATAGGATTCAAAACCTGGTCCCGATCACTGGCGCAGTAAAGATGTTGCGCTAACTGCTACACCAACCTTGATGATGGTAAACAATGTTTTATATTATATTGTCTGCTTCCCCCAGGTCTAAATCATCAACCATATCAATCATCTGACAGTATAATCTATTTTAACCCCACTTTTCAGGCTCCTATTTGGTGGTTTAACACAGTGCTAAGAGTCTAAGATGAACTATATATTCTTTAATGATGAAAATTAAAATTAGCAACCAGATTTGAGTTCAGGGATTGCAATAAAGAAAATGAAAAGTTGGGAAAGACTAGGGAGGGTCTGTTATTAAAGTTAGCACAGTTTCTTGGTTGTCTTACAATTATCGTCATTTACTCAATCTTATTGTTCAATTCTTTACGTATTATTAATTATATTTGTGTCTTGCAGACGTGCTTGGCCCAATGATAATGGAAATTAATGGAAGTGATGAAATTTATGATTATACATATAATTACAACTATACTTATGATGACATAGAATTCTTGTGTGTAATCAATGACTACGGGAAACTTTCAATCTTCATTACAATTTTGTATTCAATTACCACTGTCATAGCCATCATTGGCAATGGTTTGGTTGTGTTAACTTATTTGTTTTACAAAGGAATTAGGTCCATGACTGATGTATATCTCATGAATTTGGCCATAGCTGATATTTTTTTTGTGATTACACTGCCATTTCGGGCTGTAGAAGTGACTGAAGGCTGGATCTTTGACGACATTGGGTGTAAGATTCTTGAGAGCATATACAGTATCAACTTTTACAGTGGCATGTTTTTACTAACTGTTATTAGCATAGATCGCTATATTTCTATTGTTCATGCAACAAAGTCTTTTAATTACAAGGTAAAGGCCCTGCTTTACAGTAAAATCATTTGTTTAGCCATCTGGCTTGCTGGAATTATTGTAACCTTGCCCACATTCATTTTTAGCACAAAGTACCTCTTACAGACATCAAGAAAAGTGGTATGCAATATTAGATATCCAAAAAACATTTCAAGCATAGGGAAAGTAATTACTCCAACAATACAACTAACACTTGGTTTCTTTATACCTCTATTAATCATGGTTTACTGTTACTCTCTGATAATTAAGACTCTTCTCCAAACAAAAAATCGCCAAAGGAATAAGGCATTTCGGATTGTGATAGCAGTGGTAGCATCATTTGTTACTTGTCAAGTGCCATATAATGTTGTTGTAGGTTATGGTTTATTTAGGACAACTGACTGTAATATTTTCCAAACAAAGTTTATTCTTAACAAAGTGACGCAATCCTTTGCCTTTTTCCATTGTTGCCTGAACCCTTTCCTCTATGCCTTTATCAGCGTTAAATTTAGATTTTATTTTCTGAAAATTATTCAAGATATCTGGTGCTTAAGCAAAAGGTATATTACATCACACAATAACTCTGCGAGTGTTGTGTCAAGGTGCATATCTGACTTTGACATTGACAGCCCATCATCTTTTAATGTGAGCTAAACAGGAAAGTATGCATCTGCTCATGTTGTTGTGTAAACACAAAAGTTCTGGAGAAACTCAGCAGGTCACCTGGCATCTATAGGAAGTAAAGGGTAAATATCATTTCAAGATTCAACCCTTCAAGATATGAGCAAAAAAAAGCAGACAGGCACCTAAATACAAAGGTGGGGAGAAGAGAGGAGGGAGGATGTGGCAGGGAGAGGAGCACAGGCTAAAACATAAGAGATCATAGGTGGATATGTCTTGGAAAACCCATTATTTCCATATGCTCCTACCCCACCTACCTGGTATTCTTATCTCAATTCTATTTTGTGCCCCCCAATTCAGTTCCTTCCAAATTTCATCCATGATACTTCAAATGTTCTTCATCACTTCAACAACTTCTACTTCTCTAGACAATTGCCTAATTTTCACAATGGATATTCAATCTCTGTTCACCTCCATCCCCATATTGAAGGTCTCAAACCTTTTCATTTCTTTCTCAATAACAGACCCAACAATCCCTCTCCACCACCATCCTCACCTGCCTGACAGAACTTGTTCTCACTCTCAATATCTTCTGTGACTCATCTCACTTTCTCCAAGTCAAAGGGATAGCCATGGTTACCTGCATAGGTGCCAATTTTGCCTGCCTTTTTGTCAGTCATGTGGAGTAATCCATGCTATAAGCCTTCATAAGCAAGGCTCCTTGACTCTGCTTTATTGGCAACTAAATTATTGCTGCCTTCTGCACCCATGATGAGCTCAACTTTATCCACCTTGCTGTTAACTTGCACCTTGATCTCAAATTCACTTAATCCATCTCTGACATCACTCTCCCCTTTCTCAATCTCTCTGTCTCCATCTCAGGAGACAAACTCTCCTCAGATATTTCCTACAAACCTCACATCTCCCACAGTTATTTTGACTACTCCTCTTAATACCCTGTCTCCTTTAAGGATTCTGTTCCTTTCTCTCTCAATTTCTCTGCCTCCATTGTGTATGTTTCCAGGATGAGGTCTTCCAAACCAGAACATTGAAATGTCCTCCTCCTTCAAAAAAAAGTGGCTTCCCCTCAGCTACTATCAACTCAACCCTTACCTACATCTCCTCTGTTTCCCAGATATCTGCCTGACGTTCCCCCCCACCCCCCGCCCTGAGACACAACAAGGGCAGAATTACCCTAGACATCAACTACCACCCCAACAGCCTCCGCATCCAACATTTTGTCCTCTGTAATTTCTGCCACCTACAACATCATCCCACCTCCAGACAAATCCTCCCCTTTTTGCTTTCTGCAGGGACTGCTCCCTTTGGGAGCCCCATGTCCACTAATTTCTTTTCATTAATCACCCACTCAGTACCTACACCTGGCATCAAAGGAAATGCTACACATGCCCATACCTCTCCCCTCACTGTCATTCAGGGCATCAAACAGTCCTTCCAAGAGAAGCAACATTTCAATTGTGAATCTGCAGGGTCCATCTACTCCTCCAGTGCTCTTATTGTGGTCTCCTCTACATCAGAAAGACTAGCTGCAAAATAGGAGATAGTTTTGTTGAGCACCTTCAGTGGGAGCAATAGCAGGGACCTCTCAGTGGCTTAACATTTTAATTCCACACCTATTCCCACACTGACATGTTTGTCCATGGCCCCATGCACTGTCAATCCAAGGCTACTCACAAATTGGAGGAACACCTGTTGTTCCATCTGGGCGCTCTGAAACCAGGTGACATTAACTGACTTCTCCAGTTTCCATTAAACCCTCCCTGAATCTCTGTCTTTCTCCATCCTTTTATCTCCTTTCCTCTGGTTCCATAACCCCTTCCCTTCTCTTTTCATTCATAAAACTATCCCCTTCTCCTATCACCTCAGATTTTTTTCTCTTCTACCCTTATACCCATTAGGCTTTGCTCCCTCCTCTCCTCTGCTCCGCATAACTTTTACTTCAGGTTCCTACCTGAATTATGCTCATACCAAGATGAACAGCTCAAGCTGAAACATTTGATAACTCTTTAGTTCCTATAGATGCATTGTGATCTGCTGAGTTTCTTTTTTGCATTAAATCTTTGAAACAGTTTTGTTTTAAGTATGCATAGCCTAAGCCAAATAACACAAGAATTTGATGTTTTTCTATTCTGTATCATTGATTCTCCTTTCAAATTCTGTTTAAATGATTATGTATAGTCCTTGAGGCCTTGTGCATTTTTTCTATCCACAGGCCATTCATTCAAGATTCTTTTATTGTCATGTAATAAACAAAATGAAATATTATATGAAATTTCCTTTAGTCTGCCATGAGGCAGACAAAGAGTCACCATTAGTACTGCCGGCTTGCCTTATAGTGAGAGAAATTGTATCGTATTTTAGATATCTTTGGCTTGGCTTCGCGGACGAAGATTTATGGAGGGGGTAAAAGTCCACGTCAGCTGCAGGCTCGTTTGTGGCTGACAAGTCCGATGCGGGACAGGCAGACACGGTTGCAGCGGCTGCAGGGGAAAATTGGTTGGTTGGGGTTGGGTGTTGGGTTTTTCCTCCTTTGCCTTTCGTCAGTGAGGTGGGCTCTGCGGTCTTCTTCAAAGGAGGTTGCTGCCCGCCAAACTGTGAGGCGCCAAGATGCACGGTTTGAGGCGATATCAGCCCACTGGCGGTGGTCAATGTGGCAGGCACCAAGAGATTTAGATATAATCTATTTTTGTGATTTTTTGTGATTTCCTGTCAGATTTTAAGACTATTAGTATATTCCCACAAAGCAAGCTGTTTTGGTCAGTCCAAGCATGCCTGGGCATGGACTCAATACAGGTGGTATGCAAGTATTATCTTAAGCTTGGGCATGCTTAGTTATGATAGATGTAGACAAGCTACAAAAACAGCTCACATATACAGATGCTGTGCATTACATTGATAGAGAATGAACTCATGTTGATGCACATGTTCCTCAGACAAAGCATTGTGAGTGTACTTAACAGGATTTATTGTCTTCAGGAAGATTCAATACAGCAATGTCAACGTTGCAACTACTGAAATACATCCTGTTACATTTGTGGCGAGTATATGCTTGAGGCTCAAAGTTGCAGGATGACTGCATTTATTAAGAAAGCCTATACTTTCTGAGCTATGAGTATATGAGTATATGAGCTATACTTCGGTTGTTATATTGGTGACCAAGACGTACCCTGGGCTCCTCACATTTGTTGAGCAACCTGAGAGGTTGGCTCAGAGGTACATTATGCAATTACACATGCTAAATTCAATAAGAGCAAATTTAGTATCTCTCCAACTTCCTACGTGATACAACAAGTCTGAAATTATCTTTGTATTCAGCTTGAAGTTGCCTATCATTATCCCAATTGTTATTTTCTGGAGGAAAACCTTTTGTAAAGACGTGTTGTCCAGTGATATTAGTAACCTTGTAGCTGTGTGCAATCTTATAACATTTTACATTGCGAGTTTGTACACACAGTGAACTAATTTGCAAAATCTACATCATTGAGTCATAGGAAATGAAGGATAATTGGAAAAACTCCCAGTATAGTTTTCAACATCTCCTCCAGAATATAGGAAAAAGCATGAACCAAGGTTTGTGGAATTCCCTTAAAATCGTTTTGTTGGGGAAAAGGTGGACAGTGTCAAAGAGGTACAGAAGGTTGAGGGAAAGTGTGGAAGTCAGCAGCTGGAACTCAGCTGTTCTGGATCTTTTAGCAATATTCCAGAGTTCTTCATAGACAAGACCATATTTTGCCATGTAGTCAGAATTGATAAATAGTAAACTTGAAAGTAATGAAAAATAATATCAGTGGCCACTACAGGATGCACAATGTTCCATGGAGTAACATATATATTCTTATAGCCTTTGAAAACACTTCACACCTGATTGTGACATCTTGAAATTACTTTGCAGGAGTATGTTTATTCAAGGATGACTAGGCTATTTATTTTCCATCTTTGGGTGGCTTCCTAGGTTATTTCAGAGGCCTGTAACAAATCAATCACAAGAATTAATCAGTCACAGATTGTCTTTTTGGGAAGAAAATCTGCCATTCACAAACTAATTGAATTTTTTATGGTAATCAGGTAGTTTCATATTTACCTTTACTGATGTTCCAAATTAATGAGAGTTTCATCTCAAAAATTACTTATAAAGTTCTTGAAAATAAATTATTGCAAGTTGTTTTTAAATCTCTTTCTTCCACAAAGGAAGGACATGACTTTGCATAATGCTTCTGGTGTGTGGTAGAGAAATGTTCTAAAGGGAATATGGAGACTGTTCAGAGCTTATATCCAGGATGTTTTTTTATCACAAGGGAAAGATATCAAATTATCATACCAGATTACAATTCATAGACTTTGAACTCACATTTTTAAAAGCTTTGGAAAGATTAGATATTAAATCACATTGTTATAAACAAGAATTTAAAATACAGAAATGAGAGAATGTATTTCAATGGAAATATTTTTGGCACATGGTTATGGATAAAATGTCTGTAAACAGTATGAGGTCACAGATTATTTCTCTAGGTGACAAGTTCAAAATAAAAAAAAGCACAACCTGTAGAACATGAAGAGGAGACTAATTCCATGTACCTGCCATTGAAAACAATATTGTTAAATGGAAAAATGACATAATAAATGTTATCCAATTAATGCAAGTCATCATTTCTCATAATTATAAGCAAGAATTAAAGTGCAAAATAGTAATTTTTATTTTCACTTCCACGTGTTTAAAATATTACAATAGAAGCAAAACATTTTTAAATCAGGTGAGCTAATTATAACATTACTTCTAACTTGCAACATAAAAAATTGTGTTGGTCAATAATTCTGAAGTTATTTAACATCATACTAAAGATGCAATAAAGTTAAAATATTTTTGATAATGCGAATGTGATAGTTCTTTTCTCTCTGCACAAAAGTCTGCAGCACATATTGCTAAAAACTATTTTTTCTGTTTAATGTAAAATTGTCTGTTTAATCTCACACACACACGGATTTTGAAAAGAATTGTATAAAACTTACAGTTCAGAAACAATCCCTTTAGCCCTTTATTCAAATTTTAGTTGGCCACATCTTGAATATGTAATGGAAGATTACATTTCCAAGATCACGATGTCCAGAACTGTTGAATGCTGTGACCAGAACTACTACAAAATCAGTGACATATCAGTGACATATCAGTGACATGATTTAATGATATAGAACATTACAAAACAGTACGGCCCCTCCAGCCCATGATGTTGTGTCGACTTGTGGAAACCTCCACAACAATTTAATTTTTCCATACCTCACACTTCTATTTTTATCACATCTTTATGCTTATCTAAATCTTTTGAATGTCCCTATTGTACCAGCCTCCACCGCCACCCCCAGTAATGCATTCCAGGCACCCATCACTCTGAATTAAAAAAAATCTTACCTCTGACACCTCCCTTGAACTTTCGTCCACTCACTTTAAACAGGTGCCCTCTGGTATTTAACAATGTTGTCCCTGGATAAAGCTGCTGGCTGTCCATCCTTTTTAAGCCCATCATAAACTTAAATTCCTCTATTAAGCAATCTCTCATTCATCGTCACTCCAAAAAGAAAGACCCTAGTTCTGTCAATCTTGCTTAATTTGACATGTTCTCCATTTCAGGCAACATCCTAGTAAATCTCCTCTGCATCTTCTCCAAAGTATCTACATCTTTAGTGTAATAAGGTGACCAGAACCAATACTCCCAAGTGTGGTCTAACCAGAGTTTTATATACCTGCGACATTACCTCATGCTTCGTTAACTTAATTCCTTGACTAATGAAGGCCAACACACCAAACATTTTCTTAACCACCCTATCGACCTGCGTGGTAACCTTGAGGGATCTATGACCCTGGACACCAAGATCTCTCTGTTCCTCCATACTGTTAAGAATCCTGCCATTAATCATAAACTCTGACTTAAAGTTTGTTCTTCAGTGCGAAGTGCATCACTTCATACTTCTGCGGATTAAATTCCATTCTCTACTAAATCTGCATCCTATTTATAATCCTGTTGTCACATACAACAACCTTCTTCACTTTGAATTAACTTACTCACTCCTCTCCGCCCTCCCCCCATTTCCTCATCCTGGTAATTTATAAAAGCTTCAAAGAGCAATGATCCCAAAACAGATCCCCGCGGAACACTGCTTTCTGCAGGCAATCCAATTCTAAATCTAAGCAACCAAGGTTCCTTGGATCCCATGCCTCATGACTTTCTGAAAGAGCCTACAATAGGGTATCTTGTGAAATGCTTCCTAAAATCAATAGACATCAAATCTATCGGCTTACCTTAATCAATTACCTTTGTCACTTCCTCAAAAAACTCAATTAGGCTTGTGAGGCATGGCCTACTCTCATAAAGCCCTGCTGACTATCCCTGAGAATACTACACTTCTCTTAAATTCTGTCCTTAACAATCTTCTCCAATAATTTACCTAACACTAACCCTAACCCACCACTGACAGAAGACTCACTGGTCTATAATTTCCAGGATTCTGCC
This sequence comes from Narcine bancroftii, assembly GCF_036971445.1. Lineage (NCBI taxonomy): Eukaryota > Metazoa > Chordata > Chondrichthyes > Torpediniformes > Narcinidae > Narcine > Narcine bancroftii. Next base: position 97,764,564 of record NC_091472.1, read on the forward strand.
TTTTACCTTTCTTAAACAAGTGGAACTACATTTGCTATTCTCTAAATCTCCGATACCTCTTCTGTGCCCAGTGAGGATGCAAAGATCATCCCCAATGTCCAGTAGTCTCTTTCCTCGCAATGTAATAACCTGGGGACATATCTATTTTAATACTTTGAAGAAGATCTAGTACTTCCTCTTTCTTAACTTTGACATGCTCTAGCATATTAGGCTGTTCTACACTCACCTCCCATTCACCACGGTCCTTCTCCCTTGTGAACACTGAAGCAAAGAATTCATTTAGAAATTACCTACTGCCTCAGGCATATTTTCTCCTCTTTATCCCTAATTGGTTCTTCCTTCACACTCTTCATTCTTTTGTTCTCATGTATGTGGAATGCCTTGGGATTTTCTTGAATCCTACTTCCCAAGGCCTTCTCATGCCCTCTTCTAGCTCTCTTAAGTCCTTTTTAAAGTTACTTTCTGGCTACCATATAATTCTTATGAGCCGTTCATGAGTTTTGTTTCTAAACTTTATGTATGCTTCCTCCTGACTAGCTGTCCCACCTCACTGGTCAATCATTCTCTTTTACTTTGCCATCTTTTTCCTGACTCATTGGGACAAACCTGTCCTGGACCCTACACAAGTGGTCCCTCAACATTCTCTATATTTCTGCTGTACGTTTCCCTGAGAACATCTGTCCCAATTACTTTCCCAAGTTCATACCTTATCCCATAGCTCTTCTTAATTTTTCATTTCGTCTACTCCTATCCTTGTCTATGCTGAAGGCCAATGGGTTATGGTCACTGTCTCCAAAATACTCACTCATCAAGAGTTCTGTCACCTGACCAGATTCATTACCTAGTTCCAGAATGGTTTCTCCCCTAATTGGCTTGTTCACATACTGTGCCAAGATTCCTTCTTGGATGCACCTGACAAATTCTACCCCATCAAACTTTTGCACTAAGGGGACGGCAGTCAGTGTTAGGGAAATTGAAGTGTACCATGACAATAGTCCTGTTATTTTTGCACCTTTCAAAATTTGCTTACATATTTGTTCCTCAATGTGCTGGTGGCTATTTGGGGGCCTGTAGAATAGTCTCTATAGGGTGTTTGCTCCCTTCCTGTTTCTGACTTCTACCCACAATGACTCAGTGGGCAATCCTTCCAGAATGTCCTCCTTTTCTGTAGCTGTGATGCTATCCCTTCCTAACTCCTTATATTCACCATTCAGGACCTCTTCATGTTTCCTATCTATGGACTCAATCTGAGGCATCTCTGACCTGGCACCTGGGAGGGAACACATCATCCCTTTCACAGAATCTCCTGTCTATTCTCCTCATTAATGAATCCCCTGACTCTTGCTCTCTTTCTTTCTTCCCTTCTGAACTGCAGAGTTATATTATTGTTCTAAACATTCTCCCATTAAATGCTGAATTTCTAAGAGAAATTGCTGAAGTTGGGCAATTCATTCAGTAACATGTTAAAATCTACATTTTTTGAACACTGTCATGTTGTGGCTTGCCTTCGAATATACAATTAGAATTCTATTCTTTTGAAAAATAAGGTGATCATTAGAAGTTAATTTTCAATGATACGATATTTATCATTTTCCATGATAGTTTTAAAATAAAATTTAAAGATTTTTTTTTGTATTTTGTCATAATTTTTTTTAATTATGATAAATGCAGATTAATTGTATAGATGCAATTCTGATATGTAGCACTTAAATTACCAATATAAATCAAAGAACAGAACAATGTTCTGTTTCTAATTATGTTTCAGAAATGACTGTCATTTTAGTGAACTGACTTCATGTAAACATACTATCAGGTCAACAGTTGCGTCTGTTCAGGATTATTTTTAAAACAATTGTATAACAAGTGTATTCTGGATATTTTTGAAGTGACCAATGCTATTGTTCTTCTAGAACACACCGTGACAATGGAATTTCTGTTTGCTATTGGTGGACGGTTTGGGAGTTGAATGAAGCCCCAAATGTTATTCTTCCTTTCTGGAAGATAATGGGATTTGTAATTTTTAATGTAATTCTTTGACTGTCAGAACATTAGGTGTTACTAGCGTTATATAGGCCCAGAAGCAATAGAGACCTTTCTAAGAAACTCAGCATGAAACAAATGCTAATTTCTCAGCCACACTTTGATTATTGGAAATGCTAACCTGAGGCTAACCATCTCCAAAAGGAGAAGATGTGACAATATTGGAGGGGCCTTGGTTGCTTTCTTTGTTCACAAAAAAATTGTTAATGGCCCTGTGAACATGTTTACATTGCCTGAAGTCAAAACAGATGCAAGCTCAAGAGTAAAATGCATTAACAATATTTGTGTGAAAGTGATACTGTTATTCTGTTGTGTGGCTTTCCAAGCCAGTGAATATACTGTAGTTTATAGAAATAAATACGACAAAATCAAATTTTGCATTTTCATTATTTCTTTCTGTGATTGACCTTCTAGTCTAATTGTATTAATGTGATCTGGCTGAATGATTGTAAGGAGACAATCTAGATGCAGTCAAAATCTGGTTTAATGCAACCTAGATTGTATACCTAAAATGAAGGAGGGGGGGTGGGGGGGTGGCCTGGGAGGAGGGAGGGGGGGGGAGAAAAAGTCACTGTATATGTGTGAAAAAGAAAAAGTGTATATCATGGCTAATGTGATTTATGGTGTGAAAAATAAAAAATTTTTAAAAAAAAATCTGCTCCAAAGCAGTGGTTTTGAAAATTTGATTATTACACCTGGTTGGATAATGCTGATTTTTTTCCCCTTTAAAAGAAGTGTACACTTCTACTGCAGCTGAATGAGCAACGTAAACATGTCTAAAACATGTTGGCACACACATCCCAGCAATAAGAAGGGAAATGGCAAATATGTCCATGTCCAGTGAGGCCATCATCCTCTCAGCCTCAACTGCAACAGAGAACCCAGTAGAGAGTGAAACCACAGGGAGCAAGGAGACCTTCGGCATGCCTACCTTCAACCTTCAAAACCCATCCATGAGGCCGGAGGCCACAAACAGCACAGCCTCCAAAATCCTACAGACCTTTTATCACAGAAGTTGTGGACAACAGCAAGTGGGAATGTCTGGACCAGCTAATTACCCTGGGGTAGCTGATGGACTCCATTTGCTCCTTTGGGGCAAGTAAAACTCTAAGAAGCGATGGCTTACCAGCTGAGTTGGGACTGGGTGGATCCAGACTTGCTGGAAGTTTGTTCTGGGACAGCTGATCCACCCAGACCAAACCTGTACGTTTCTGGGCAGAAAACTCTTTGACAGCCACATGCTGCTTAGATAAACTATTCGCCTACTTGCAGGACAGGAACATGGGCACCTGACTCATCAGCTTGGACCAGAAAATTTTCGACCGGATATCACACATGTACATGATGGACATGGCCTCCAAAATGGGGTTTATGGAGCAAATCAGAAATTGGATTAAATTACTCTACAAGACATCCATAATGCATTTCAAATCATTAAGTGGGAAACATGGCTTCTCCATCAAGTCTGGAGTAAGGCAGGTTTGCCTATTCTCTCCAGTCTTGCTTCATTGACCATTTTTCTGAATCCAGCAGGAAGGACAAGGGGATAGGTTGGGTGATGTTGCCAGGCAGTGGAGGCACTCAGGTCAAAGTCTTGTACATTGATGATGTTGCCACGATTGGTCCGCAGGCTGATCAGCATCTGTGGCCAGCTTTAGTTTGCATTGGTGGTCAGGGTAAACTGGAAGAAGAGTGAGGTAATGTTCCTTGGTAACTGGTCTGACCAGTCCACCAACCCCTTCACAGGCAAATCTGATTACCTGAAGTTGCTGGGGATCTGGTTCGGAGGGATTGAGGTGTGCAACAAAAATTGGTCAGAGCAAATTGCAAAGATCCACCAGAAATTGGGTCTGTGAGAGAGGCACTCCCTCTCAATAACACAGAAGAATCTGGTCTCAGTACTGCCTTAATTGACGAGGTGTGGTTCTTCCCCTGCACCTCTTACTAAATCGCTGATAATGTCCTCTTGATCGAGACACAGCGGCAAGGATTGTAGACTTTCTACTGCAGCCTCCAGAGCAAGGCAAATATGCAGCCCGTGAAGGGCTGTTAACCTGCTCTTTCGGGCTCTCTCAGCATGATCGTGCTGCTCGATTGCTGCATATGGATGGATCAGGGGACAGGGCCCTGTCTGCCCTAATAAGTGCTTTGACTGAGGGCCACAGGCCTTGCCTGCTCTTCGAGCAGATCTTTCTGGAGCAACTGTCTGAAGATATCTGACTCTTGCTCATGGATGAGGATGGGTGGACATGCTCTGGCGCTGTCATAGCCCAAGTCAGCAAGGCCCATCACAGCCGACTGTTAAGCCAAGACCAGTGGAGAGGACAATTCTGCTATTATTATCAGTGATGGGTTGTGGAGGCCTGTCGATGCCATGCACTCTGCGGGTTTCTGGGAAATGCCCTGGCCAACCGTTGTTGATGGCTGCAGTGGTTGGCCCATGTGATAGCCTCCTCTACATTTTGGTCTCCTTGTCAGGCAGGCATTTCCTGGTCAACATTGGCGTCGAGATAAGCGTTCTGCCCCCCTGAAGCCTTGACAACCGCAACAGCAAACAGGGCCCAGCACTGAGGGCAGCTAACAACTCCTCCATCTGAACATTTGGTACCTGCACCATCCTCCTTCAGTTCGGCAACAGTTGATTTATGTGAACTTTCACCCTCACAGCAGAAGTGCAACCGCTCCTGGGGTTCAATTTCCTTAGTGCTCTTGTATACCTCAAGGAATAGCAGTTGGTGTATGCCAGAACTTTTCAAACTCTACTTCTGGGGAAAGCCAAACTACCTGTCCCCACATTGACTCTATAACGCTTTGCGACGAGGTCGCCCCTATTCTGGCAGAATTCCCCTCAGTAGTGGTGCCACAGTTCTCCACAGTCAAATCAAAGCATGAGGTAAGGCACCACATTTTGACTGAGGGTACATCTGCTACATGCCAGGGCACACCAGCTCCCCCCCCCCTGAAAAGCTCAGCTTAATGAAGGAGGAGTTCAAGAAAATGGAGGAGCTAGGGATTGTGTGGTGCTCCAACAGTCCCTGGGCCTCCTTCCTCCACATGGTGCCAAAAACAGTGAGGGTGGGGGTGGAGGCCATGTGGTGACTTCTGCCATCTTAATGAGGCCACCACGCCCGACAGATATCCCGTGCCCCACATCCAAGACTTCGCCACCAACCTGCATGGGGCACGGATGTTTTCCAAGATGGACCTCATCTGGGGGTGCCACCGAATCCCAGTTCAGCCCCAGTCAAGACCGTTATTATAACCCCTTTGACATGTTTGAATTCCTACACATGCCCTTTGGTTTGAAAAATGCTGCACAAACTTTTCAGAGGGTCGGGACCACCCATTTGTATTCATCTATTTGGACAATATCCTCATTGCTAGCTGCACCTGCAAAGACCACGCCACCCACCTAAGACAACTGTGCACCTGGTTGCGTGAATTCAGCTTGGCAATTAACCCCGCGAAGTGCCAATTTGGCCTGGACACTATTGATTTCCTGGGGCACAGAATAAACAAACACCCCTCCCAAAAAGGTCGCAGTGGTCTGGCAATTTGCCAAGCCACAAACAGTAAAGGGGCTACAGGAATTCGCTGGTATTCATCATGTGCCCCTCTTCACACTAATGGCGGGCAAGTCAAAGGACATTACCTGGGACGATGAGTCTTTGAGGGCTTTCCAGAACACCAAAGACATGCTGGTCAATGTCACCCTCCTGGTAAACCACAGACCAGAGTCACCTACCACTTTGACAATTGATGTTTCTAGGTAGGAGGCATACTGGAACACCTCAGTGAAAGTTGAAACCCCAGGCTTTTTTCAGCAGACACCTCTGCCTCCCAGAGCTCAGATACAGCGCTTTAAGCCAAGAGCTATTGGTGCTGTAGCTGGCGGTAAGACATTTCCATGACTTTTTGGAAGGTTGGCAATTTAAGGTCTTCACCGATCACAAGCTGTTGACTTTCACCTTCCATAAGGTATTGGCCCGACAGCAGAGACACTTATCCTACGTGTCTGAATTTACCACGGACATACAGCACATGGTAGGGAAAAGCAATGTGGTAGCCAACGCTCTGTCATGCCCCACAATCGAGTTGGTCCACACCCTTCCACAGGGGGTCGACTACATGGCCCTTGCCAAAGCATAGCAGTGAGACATTGAGATCCATGGGTATTGGACAGCCTTCTCCAGTCTCAGCGTGGAAGACATCCCCATCGGCCCAGGTAACCTGACGCTACTGTCCAACATCTCCACCGGAAGCACTTTTCTCACCATCCCAGCCACATAGAGGCGCCAGTTTTTCGACACAAATACAACCGGGCACATCCGGCAATACAAGCCACAGTCAAGATGGTGGCTAGCAGGTTTGTCTGGCAGGGCCTCCACAAGCTTATCAGCCAGTGGGCCAAGACCTGCACAAACTGCTAGTCTTCAAAAGTGCAGACTCACACAAAGTTACCCACACAGATCTTTGAACCAGCGCAAAGCAGTTTCAGCCACATGCATATTGATATAGAGGGGCAGCTAGCAGTTTCCAGTGGGGTGAGATACCTGCTGACCATGGTTGACAGCTCCATGAGGTGGCCTGAGGTGGTCGTGCTGCCTGATACCGTTACAAAATCCTATGCCAGGGCACTTAATGACACATAGGTGTCCAGATTCGTGGGGTACAACCTCAGACGGAGAGAACAATTTACTTCTGGGCTCTGGGCAGCAATGGCTAACTTCCTGGGGGCACAGCTCCACCACACCATGGCATATCACCTTCAGCCCAATGGGTTGGTGGAGCAGTTTCACAGGCACCTGAAGGCAGCCTTGAGGGCCTGGCTCAAGGGTCCCAACTAGGTGGATGAACTGCCTTGGGTCTTTACTGGGGATTTGCATCACACTGAAGGAAGACCAACACCTTGGTGACAGAGATGGTCTATGGCACAACCTTAATCATTTTGGGGGAGTTCCTGGCTCCCACAAAATGCCCAGAAGACTCCGCAGCCACATTTGAGAACTTGCGGCAAAAAGTGGGGTCCCTGGTCCTGCACAATCCCCACCAAATGGCCAGCCCAAACATAACATCCCCAGGAACTTAAAAACTTGTCAGTATGTGTTCGTGCGAAGGGGTGCACACCAGCCGCCCCTACAATGACCCTATGAGAGGCCTTACAGAGTCATCAGGGGCAATTGCTCCACTTATGTCTTCGACATTGGTGGTAAGTAGGAGCCTTCACTGTCAACTGCCTGAAGCCAGCATATCTGGACTATAACCAACCAGTCTCAACTCCTCCCCCGCAACACAAGGGCAGACCCCCAAGTCAATTGGACAATGGCCCGATTGCCAGTTCTGGGGTGGGGACATATAGCGGCTCATGCACGGATAAGTGGACTGGTCCACAAAATAGCCGACGAACACGACAACCATGTGGACCTTGGGGTGATACTGGCTGTCAACTCAGGTGATCTCCCGCACGGCGGGAAGACAGTGAATTGTGGCGGGAATGCCAGCCAATCCCAGGCTGGTGCTCCAATGACGCCTTGCCCTGATGTCAGTGCCTGGGGACCATATAAATGTGACGTCAGTGCAATAAACCAGTTTTGATTTCAAGGCTTTGGTGTGCTTGCTGTTCTTCTCCATGCCTATGTGGCATGAACACTTCAACTCTATATTTTTCATGTCCTTAAGTGCCTTAATTTTGCTTCAAGTTTTTGTGACAGGTAATGAAGGTTTGTCTCGCTCTGCTAGCTTTTATTGAAGAAAGGTATGTATTGTTCATTATTTTCCATAAAATTTATGCTGAGATTTGTGCTAACCCTCGTAAGAAGTACTTTCGTTTTGTAATCATTAATTTTTGTTACTTTCAAAAATAACTTTACCCATGAGTTCCTTGGCAAAAAAGTGCCAGCAATATTCAGTGGAATACTTATCGTGTGGCCTCATTACATCTCTGAAAACCCTTCTCTGCCCATATGTTTGATTTGATTAAATATATTTTCAAACAATAGCATTGAAGCTAAGCAAGTAAAACAACTTTTAGAGACTGTACATAAAGAGGAGTGATAAATCCTTGGATTACTTCAAAACACTCTGAGATAATCTCAAGAGAAGGCCAACGCTTAAACAGGTGATTATTGAAACATCACATGAATTAGAAAAGGGTCTTCTTGCATCATATAACTTGCTAAAGGTGGAAATGCGCTAACATTGCTGAGTCACTTATATGGTGGCCTTCAGTGTCCATAATAATAACTGATGTCATTAACTTAAATGCCAAACAAACTATTCAGGAAATTTCTTTGAGTATTTCACTGTTTCTAGAAGAATTGAAGAGACAGCGAGGGACATTGAAAAACAATTAGTAATTTCATTATGATCCAAGAAATTCTTTTACAATTAGATAAGTTCACTTTTCAAGAGACCAACACTCTTCTCATGGCTTAAGCCAAATTCTGGAATGGAAACAAGGTGATGGAAGATATGTTTGTCAGAAGGATTAAAATAGATACTAAGGGACTGACTTTTTTATAAAGAAGTTAAGAATTATATGAACAAGAACAGTATTCCATTCATGAACATAGCAGTTGCCTATGCCACTTCAGTGCCTGGCCACACAGTCATGGGTGTACAGTGAGTAGGGGAGTGGGCTAAGCATGCATCTTTTATGTTGATAGTTGGTGAGGAGGAGACATTAGGCACTTTCAGATGGCCAATTGCCCCGCTTGTTAAGCCGCATATTTTGGAAATTTCGGGAAGCCACGTGAATGCGCAGGAGCCATCTGCGAGGTGAACTTTGTAACCCTCCTCCTAGAGGGATAATCGCCGCAGCACAGTGGCCTCCCCAGCCATCTGAATGCAGCTGCCTGAAAGCAGTTGTATTCGGGATGATAGTCAGCTGGCGAGCACCTGACAGCTCCTCTCCTAGCTGCCCCTTCTCCCGGCATGGGACGTCAGGGCAGGAGCAGCCAGCGCGGGGACGTCACGCGTGGGACATCCCCACACTGATCCCGCTGCCCTGCTCTCTCCCCACTCCCGAAATCAATCCCCACACTATGGGGTGGCCGGTGTTGACTGTCAGCGCGAGGATGTCCCACCCACAGCGATATCAGGCTGTGAGCAGGATATCCCCATGCTGAGAGCCCGCACTGGCTGTCCCAGCTGACAGCCAGCCATTCCAAATCTGACAGCCCAAGGGACAGGAGCCAGAGTGCACTCAGATGCGCATCCTGGTGCAGCTGTCCCTTCAGGTGGCCAGCACTGCACTTTTAGCGCTGCCACCTGAATGACAATTCAAAAGGCCGCTTCCTCTTCTTCAGGCACATTCTTTGCGGAGAATACACCTGAAGAAGCTTATTGTTTCCAATCTGTACTGACTGTGGTTTTCCAATGAGGAATACAAGGATTCAGTTGCAGAGGGAAGTGCCGAGGCCCAGGATTTGGAGCTTGTTGACCAGCACTGAGGGAATAATGGTTTTAAAGGATGAGCTGTAGATGATGAAGAGCAGCCATATATATGAGTTGTTGTTTTCAAGGTGATCCAGAGCTGAGTGGAAAGCCAGTGATATTGTGTCTACTGTGGAGCGATTGTGACAATAGGCGAATTACAGTGGGTCCAGACCTTTGTTTAGGTGCATATGACCAACCTCTCAAAACATTTCATCATAGTAGATATTAGTGCTACTGAGTGATAGTTATTGAGGCACCTCACCCTGCTCTTCTTAGGCACCCACCGGGATGATTGAAGCCCTTTTGAGGCAGATAGGAATCTCTGACTGCAACAATGAGTGGTTGAAAATGTTTGTGAACACTCTGGTTAGTTGGTTGGCACAGATTTTCAATACCCTGCCAGGTACACCATTAGGGCCTGACGCTTTCTGAGGTTTCAACCCCTTGAATAATGTTCTGACGTCAGCCTCAGAGACAAATATCTCAGGGTCCTCAGCGTTTGCAGGGACTCATAGGCACTATTGGGTTCTCCTTCTCAAATTGGGCATAGAAAGTGATCAGCTCTTGGCATATTACCAATTGAGATCCTATTTGAAGGATAAATTAGGAAGCAGTTTGAGTTTGCCAGAGGCTAGTAACCTTGAATATGTGATTACAGATACAATGTTAATCAAAAGATTTATAACAAATATGTATATTAAACTGCAAGAAAAGGAGAATGAGGAAACAAATGGTAAAACTAAACAAAAATGGGAACAAGATTTAAATATAAAGATAAAAAAGGAAACATGGGAGAAATTATGTTCTGGAACGATGAGAAATACAATAAATACGAGGCTACGTATGATACAATATAACTGGATACACAGACTATACATTACACCTCAAAAGTTAAATAAATGGGACCCAACAGTATCTGATAGATGTTTTCGATGTAAAAAAGAAATGGGAACAACAATTCATGCAATCTGGACATGTGAGAAAGTAGAAAAATTTTGGGAAGATCTCAATCAGATATTAAATAAAATAACAGAAAACAATATACCAAAGAATCCAGAGATCTTTCTCCGAAGTAACATAAAAAACAAAGAATTTGGAATTGATATGGAGGACGCACAAAAAAGATTTGTTAAGATAGCTCGAGCCGTAGCAAAAAAATGTATTATGTCAACCTGGAAATTGGAAGATAATCTGAAAATACAACAATGGTATATAGAAAAAATAACATATAGTTTAAGAAATAATATTGAAATATTCGAACAAATATGGGAGCCTTACATTAAATACAATAGCGAAAACCTACCGGGGACAATCATTACCTAAGTTGATGGAAGGAGAAGGAAAGAAAAGAATGGACTCAGTAGAATTTCTGGTGTATTTTTGTTGAGTGACAACATTGTCTGACTGGTTTAATGTATCCTAGATTGTATACCTTAAATGGATGGGGGGGGGGGGTGGGTTGGGAGGAGGGGGGGGGGAGAAAATGTCACTGTATATGTGTGAAAAGGAAAAAGTGTGTATCATGGCTAATGTGTTTTATGGTGTGAAAAATAAAAAATTTTAAAAAAAAGAAAGTGATCAGCTCTTCAGGTATCACAATCATCTATGGTGTTTGCCCTCACTTTGTAGGCTATAATGGCCTGCACTCCCTGCCATAGCTGGTGTGTATCTACCTCTGACTCTAGCTTCTTCTGGAATTGTCACTTTGTTTCAGAGATAGCATTTTGCAGGTCATACCTGGACTTCTTGTAGAGATCTGAATCCCTAGCCTTAAACACCCTTGATCTTGGCCTCAGCATGTTTAGAATCCTCTGATTTATCCAAGGCTTCTGGTTGGGGAACACCCAGTATGTATGTGTGGGTATATGCTCATCTCAGCAGATCTTGATGAAGTTGGTGACACATGTTGCATATTCATTCAAGTCTAAGGATAGGTTCTTGAATATGTTCCAGTCCACTGATTCAAAGCAGTCCTGCAGACATTCCTCCGCCTTCCTCAACCAATCTTTTGCCATCTTCACTTCTGGTGCTGTGGTCCTCGGTCTCTGCTTGCACAACGGGAGTAGAAGTACAGCCAGGTGATCAGACGTGCTGAGTGCATCTAAGTATGACTCGGTAGGCATTCTTCATGGTAGTATAGCAGTGGTCGAATGTGTTGGGTCCTCTGGTTTCACATGTGATGTGTTGGTGATAGTTCATTAGAATCTTCTTCAGGTTGTCCTGATTAAAGTCCCCTACAATGATCAGGAATGCATCACCATGTGCTGTTTCATTGCTGCCAATCATAGTGCTCAGTCCCTCTAGTGCCTCAGTACAATATACCCAAGGATTCACCTTTACCCACGACATTTTCCTTTGGTTATGGAGTCATACAACACAATGTCCATGCCAATTTTTTTTATCCACCTGCTCTAATCATATTCTTCTCCTGCATCTAATAATGAATGAAATGTATTTTCATGTACAAAGTATAATGTACACACACAATGTAAGTCACCCAGGTAAGAAGAGAAAAATTGATAATATATAAAGAGGAAAATCAATAAATAAATATACAGCAGAGACACATGGGAGACTGCCGATGCTGGAATCTGAACCAAAACATACTCTGCTGATGGAAGTCAGCATGTTAAGCAGCATCAGTGGGAGAAAAAGGAAGGACAACTTTACAAGCAAAATCACTTATTGAGACAGTCTCTATAAAGGATTTGATCTTGAAATGTCGACTATTCTTTTACTCCCACTGATGGTGCTTAACCAATTGAGTTCCTCCAGCAGAGTAGGTTTAGCTCCAGAAATAAATGTTCATAAATTCAGTTTAGGCCAAGTATTTAATTGGGTAAGAGCACTTTACCGTCAGTCGAAAGCTAAAATAATTACTATAGACAAGGTTGTCCATATCTCCATCTCTATTTGTTATGGCAATATAGCCCTTGACTGAAGCTGAACATTAAAGGTCGCAAAATTCAAATTAGATATTATTTTAACTCCAAAAATAACTTCTTACAAATCCAAAAAAACCCTAATAAAATAAAACTCCCCTTGCATAATAAAAAAGGCTCCTAAATTAATAAACTACAAAAATAACCCCCCCTTCACAAAGAAAAAAAATTAAACAAATACAAACAAAAAAAAACCCCACAAAACTACAAAAGATTAGTAATTCCCCAATTAACTGGGTGTGGAAAGAAAAGAACCCCCCCCCCCCCAAACAGGTGGCAGATGACTTCCAAAAGCTTCAGTGTCATCCACCCCCACACAGTCGGACTTACAAACATTCAGTCCCAGAACTTGTTCTTGATCATCAATATCAATCAAGCTTTTTGACATTCAATCAACCTTTCGTTGGAGATTCAATGCAATGTTACTGAAGAAGCCTGAATTTGTTAGTTTTATTAAAGATCAAATTGTCTCTTTTTTGAGTTTTAATAGGAATTCAGTACAGAGTAATTTTATTTTATGGGATGCTTTGAAGACTTTTTTATGAGGTCAAATTATTAGTTATTCGTCGAAAGAAAAAATAAATTTTTGGCCGAGAGTCAGATGTTGGAAAAACAGATAGCTAGTTTGGAAAAGGAGTTTCAGAAGAATTGTACATAAGATAATAAGGCAGCTCTAACTAAATTAAAATTACGTTACAATACATTACAAACATATCAATATGAGCGATTGATTCAAAGATCTAACCAACATTATTATCAGTTTGGTGATAGAGCACATAAAGTTTTAGCTTGGCAATTGAAAACAGAACAAGCTTCGAGAACTATTAATGCTGTGAGAAAAAGTACATCAGTTACTTAAACCTCAGGAAATTAATGACCTATTTTTTTATCATTTTATAAGAAATGATATACTTCTGAGGGGGTCCAAGATGATGGTTCTATTGAATTGTATTTTGTCTGGTTTAAATTTGCCAATATTAGGGGAAGATGATGTGAGAAAATTAGATTCTCCTTTTACAGATCTTGAGATAAAGGATGTTATACAACAAATGCCAAATGGGAAGTCTCCGGGAGACAATGGATTTTCTGCTGAATTTTATAAAGTTTATTTAATGAGGATTTATCACCTTTATTTATGGATGTTCTTCAACAAGTAATACAGAACAAGCTTTACCGGAGTCTTGTTAAAATGCAATAATAACAGTAATACCAAAAAAATATAGAGATTCTTTGAATGTAGCTTCATTTATTAAATGTGGATTATAAAATAGCGAAATTATTGGCAAATAGACTTGCTAAATATTTGCCTCAGTTAGTACATGTAGATCAGGTGAGTTTTATTAAGAATAGATATGCTTCTATTTCTTTAATCAATGTCAGCAACCCAACCTTGATGCGGAAAAAGCATTTGATCGGGTTGAATGGAATTTTTTTATTTAAAGTGTTGGAGTTTAAATTTGGCCCATTTTCTATTGGTTGGGTTAAGGCATTATATAATAATCCAGTTGCTAGGGTGGTGACAAATGGTCAAACCTCATCATTATTTAAATTATTTCGTTTGACACGACAAGGTTGTCCTTTGTCACCAGCTCTATTTGCATTGATCATAGAACCGTTAGCTCAAGCGATAAGACAGAACAAGAATATTAAAGGTATAAGGATAGCAGAGGATGAATATAAGATTAATCTGTTTGCAGATGATGTTTTGATATATTTATCATATCCAAAACAATCTTTAATTCATTTGCAAAAATGTTTAGAACAATATGGTAGATTGTCTGGATATAAAGTGAATTGGGATAAAAGTGAAATACTACCAATTTCAGATGGAGATTACACTCAATGTAAGCAAATTACTAAATTGCATTGGACTAATAAGGTTAAATATTTGGATATAATGATTCAGTCATTGTATAAATTAAATTATGTCCCTTTAATGAGAAAGATTAAGGCAGATTTCATTAAATGGACAGATTTACCTTTGTCATTAATAGGACAAGTTAATTGTATTAAGATGAATATTTTTCCATGTATTCAATATCTTTTTCAATCGATTCCTTGTTTACTTCCAAAATCAATTTTTCAAGATTTAAATAAGTTTTTATGGAAGCGAAAATTAGCTAGAATACCGTTGCATAAATTGACCTGGAAATATGTTTTGGGAGGTTTACAATTACCTCATTTTCGGAATCATTATGAAGCTGCTTAATTAAAATGTATTAATCGTATGTTAGATATTTCATATCCTCCTAGTTGGGCTAGGGATGAATTAGCTAATATTTTTAGAGTTTTATCCTCATAAGTTTATATTTAAGTGGAATCCTGTTTTATTGCAGAAATGTGCGAGTTTTAAAGCATTAATTAGAAATTTGGACTAAAAGGAATTTTATTATAGGCACAAAAGGAAAAAATATGAATTCAAACTCCATTATACCAAAATAGACTTCTTCCTTTTTCTTTGAATATTAGATTTTTAAAGGAATGGCAAATTCAAGGAATAGAAGTGTTAGAGGATTGTTTTGAGGAAGGTAAGTTTCTTTCTTTTAATCAACTTATGGAAAAATTTGGAATATCAGCAAATTCTTTATTTGTGTACTATCAAATTAGAGCATTAGTGAAAGATAATTTTGGAAGAGATATTAAAATTTCTACATTAACCAAATTTGAATTTTTGATTTCTCATTCGTCAAATAGGGTTTTATTTCTGATATGTGTATATTGTTGCAGGATACTCTGGATAGACTAAATTTAGATAAATCTAAGAGTAAGTGGGAAGGGGATTTAAGTTGTGATATTGATCAGGAGTGACTAAATTGCTTGACATAAGATATAGTATGGATAATTATAATTTTTTGCATCAGTTGTACCTGACCCCTGAGAAATTGAAAAAATATGGATTACTGATTCAGAGGTGTGTTTTAGATGTGGACAATGTAAAGGAACCTTTTTACATTCAGTTTGGTTTTGCGATAAGGTTCAACCGTTTTGGCAAAGAATTAGAGAATTTCTTCAAAAAATTGCTTAAGATTAATTTTTTATTAGATCCGTAAGTTTTCTTGTTAGGTTATACTGTCCTATTTAATGATTTGGGGTTGGATAAGTTTCAGATAGCTTTTCTTCGTTTAGCATTGGCTATTGCGTGTAAATGTGTGGCAATTTCTTGGATGATGCTGAAGTGAATAAAGTTCGTTGACATAATGAATTGAGACCTTGTTTTATATGGAAAAAATAACATATAGTTTGCATAATAATAATAATTTTTTTGATCAGATGTAGTCACCTTATTTGAAATGTATGGATTTAGCAATATATTAAGATATTGTATGTTTTATTTTTAAACACTTTTTTTTTGCTCCCCTTGCGGGGTTTGCTGAGGGTGGGGGGGGGAGGTGGGTTGGGTTTAGTTGTAGTTTATTTTGATCTCTATTTTATGTATTGTTCGATAATATTTTCAAAAATTTAAATAAAGTTTTTTAAAAAAGTATTGGGGATTACATTTAATAGTAATATGAATGATCTATACAACCTTAATTATCTCCCCTTGCTGAGGTGGGTAAACCTGCCCATCACATTATTGGGCAGAGTAAATTGTGTAAAAATTAAGATATTGCTGAGAATTCAATCCTTTTTTACTTTTTCTTTTTTAATCATTTTATTAATTTTCCACAAAAAAGAAAAAAAACATAAATATACAGAAAACATGAATACAACAATCAAGTACTTTTCAATCCTTTCCTATCTCACTACCTAATAAATTTTTAAAAATTCTTAATGGACATTTCTGTTCATTCCTTTGTTCAGATAGTTTCTAGAATTTCCATAGATTATAAATTGGGAGGGTTAAAATTACCGGATTAAAAAAAAATATTATTTAGCTGGACAAATTTGTTTTGTTGCTGCTTTTTTAAATGAGGTGATTCCTTCCTGGCTTATAATTGGTTTGCACATGTTAGGAGAGGAGATGGCAGAAGAATTTACTTATAAATGGAATTTTAAATTAATTAAAAGGAAAACAAATTACCCATTATTGAAACATGTAATTTATATTTGGGATAAAATTAAATAATTTGTGGGCTTAAAACAGGGATTATCCTCAAAAACACCTCCATCTCAAAACAGTTTAATACCCGTGTCTTTGGGTAACAGAATTTTGGCTACCTGATACCAAGGTGCTTTGAAGATTGTTATGATCAACAGAGGCAATTTATGTATTTTGAGAGAATTAAAAATAAATATAATTCACCTAACAACATTCTTCTGTTATCTCCAATTGCAATCTTTTTTGAGGGAAAAGTGAGGACCATTAATGATCCTGCCAATGTGCTCAGACATGGAAATTCTAATTTGAAAGGGGAAGGCAACTAAATTTATCTCTAATATATATGCTCTGATCCAAGATCAAAGCCCAAAACATAGATTGAGGCAGAGATGGGAATCGGATTTGGGCATTGTAATTGATCCACAATGCTGGTCAGATCTATGTATAGATAGTATGACTATCTTAATTAATTCTAGATATAGACTGATTCATTATAATTTTCTGCACCAATTATATTTCACACCTCAAAATATACATAAAAATAAGACAGAATTTTCTGATAGGTGTTTTTGTTGTGGTATAGATGTTGGTACCTTTTTACATTTCAGCTGGTTATGCATGAAATTAAGACCCTTTTGGATAGAATTAGGGGAAGTGTAGGGGTGAACTTCCCTCTAAACCTGGAATTGTTTCTTCTGGGGAATTTGGCAGTTATAAAAATGAACTTCTCCAGAAGTAAATCTAAATTTATTAAAATCGCATTGTCAATAGGCAGGAAATGTATAGCAGTAACATGGAAATCCAATTCCTTGCTTCATTTTGATCATTGGAACCTGGAAGTGCAAAGTTGTATCCCCTTGAGAAGATTACTTATATTCTTAGGAATGGATATAGTATGTTCATCGAAATTTGGCAACCTTATTTCGATTACTTAAATGCCCAGATTTTTTAATACTTTTAATATGATGTTTGTCTGAGATGTTGAACCTTGCTCCTGTTGCTTTTTCTTTTCAATTTTCTTTTTAACCTTCTTCTATTCCCTGCTGTCTGTCCCCTTTTCTTTCAAATCTGGGGAGGGAATGTTGGGAGAAGAGGGACTTTCCTTTCCTTTTTTAATTTTTTTCAGACCTTATTAATGTTTTTCTATGATTTTCTATTCAATGTATTATTGTTATGTTATTATATTAATTGAGTCCTATTTTCTTAAAACAAATATTATAGAAAAAGAGAGAAATGTTCATAGCTGGAAATAAATCATAGTACAAAAATGGGCTCAATTGTACAGACAGATCTTTGGTGGAATTGAAGCAGTCTTATAGTAAGTGTAATGCCAGGAGGTTAAAGATACTAATACCAGTTGGAAAAGATGTTCTTGAATCTAGAGGTATCAGACTTCAAGTTTCTGTATCTTTTGTCAAAGGCATCAGCTCGAAGAGTGGGGGGTCTTTTATGATGTTGGCAGCCTTCTTGAAGCAGTGTCTAATGTAGATGTCTTCAATGGCAGGGATTTTGGTGCCCATGATGGATACTGCAGCCGTCTGCATTTCTGAGCATTCAAGTTTCCAAAACCAGGCCATGATGCAACCAGTCATTATAAATACATTAGTCAAAGATGGATTTCTCTTTCACAAAGCCATGCTGAGTTTGCCTATTTCCCTAGAGTTCTGGTAAGTGTTCTGCAATAACTGAAACCTGTAGCTCCTTCAAAATGCACCACTTCTCTGTTGATTGCAATTTTGTTGAGTTCCATTTACAGAAGTAGATTACAGCTACTTCTGGGATGTTGTGTATTTCCTACAGTGAACAATGGGGTTGACTGATTGTTGGCACAGACTCAGTGAAAGAAAGGATCTGCTTCTATGCTGTATTTCCCTGATCCCATGAGTGACCGTCCCTCTCTCTGGCCCACCTGTGCTGGAACCACTGTTAATACTGTTTGTATGCATGGGAGTGCATGGGTGGCCTGCCCCTTGCTGATTCTACTTGTGGCTCCCCCGCCCCCCTTGATTAGGCAGCAACACATAACTCCTTCCTCAGAACAAGCACAAGTCATGCCTTCTGTTTATAGTAATAAAAGCCTAGGCAGTTAACTTCTGATCTTTGAAGTTATTGATAACACATCACCACACTCTCTCCCTCTCTCTCTGGCCTTACCTTCCTCCCACCCCCCCCCCCCCATCTCTCTTTCTCTGGCCCTCCCACTCGTCTTACAACATTTTGGTCTCAGGATATGTTGAATCATGGTGGTCAGTGGAGATACTCGCCTCTTTAGTACTTTAGCAGCATCCTTGGTGGTTCTGAAAGCAACTTCCATCTGAGTAACTGCTTTGATTCCACCAACAGCCGGTCTCATGTCACTGAAGGCAAAACGACCTGAATATTTAGAAAAAGCTCCTCACACACATGATCTCATTTGGAACAATGGCAGCCTCCATTCTTTCTCTTCTCCCTCTCCCTTTCGTTTCTATTTCTCCCTCCCCCCTCCCAAATTCGACAGCCAACCGCCCTGTCATTCCAGTGAACCCACCTTCCCGTTTCCCCAGCTTGGCCTCCTCTCTTCCACACCACGAGGGGCAGTGACGCCACTGACGTTGGCGGTGTGGGTGGTCGCCTAGCGACCGGCAGTGACCGTTTGGAAGCTGGAGACGGAGAGTGACGGTGACGGTGGCGCGAGGGAACGGAGGTGGGAACGCAGCTGGGGAGTGGTGGAACGCAGCTGGGGAGTGGTGGGAACGCAGCTGGGGAGTGGTGGGAACGCAGCTGGGGAGTGGTGGGAACGCAGCTGGGGAGTGGTGGGAACGCAGCTGGGGAGTGGTGGGACGCAGCTGGGGAGTGGTGGGACGCAGCTGGGGAGTGGTGGGAACGCAGCTGGGGAGTGGTGGGAACGCAGCTGGGGAGTGGTGGGACGCAGCTGGGGAGTGGTGGGACGCAGCAGGGGAGTGGTGGGACGCAGCTGGGGAGTGGTGGGAACGCAGCTGGGGAGTGGTGGGAACGCAGCTGGGGAGTGGTGGGAACGCAGCTGGGGAGTGGTGGGAACGCAGCTGGGGAGTGGTGGGAACGCAGCTGGGGAGTGGTGGGAACGCAGCTGGGGAGTGGTGGGAACGCAGCTGGGGAGTGGTGGGAACGCAGCTGGGGAGTGGTGGGAACGCAGCTGGGGAGTGGTGGGAACGCAGCTGGGGAGTGGTGGGTACGCAGCTGGGGAGTGGTGGGAACGCAGCTGGGGAGTGGTGGGAACGCAGCTGGGGAGTGGTGGGAACGCAGCTGGGGAGTGGTGGGAACGCAGCTGGGGAGTGGTGGGAACGCAGCTGGGGAGTGGTGGGAACGCAGCTGGGGAGTGGTGGGAACGCAGCTGGGGAGTGGTGGGAACGCAGCTGGGGTGTGGTGGGAACGCAGCTGGGGAGTGGTGGGAACGCAGCTGGGGAGTGGTGGGAACGCAGCTGGGGAGTGGTGGGAACGCAGCTGGGGAGTGGTGGGAACGCAGCTGGGGAGTGGTGGGAACGCAGCTGGGGAGTGGTGGGAACGCAGCTGGGGAGTGGTGGGAACGCAGCTGGGGAGTGGTGGGAACGCAGCTGGGGAGTGGTGGGAACGCAGCTGGGGAGTGGTGGGAACGCAGCTGGGGAGTGGTGGGAACGCAGCTGGGGAGTGGTGGGAACGCAGCTGGGGAGTGGTGGGAACGCAGCTGGGGAGTGGTGGGAACGCAGCTGGGGAGTGGTGGGAACGCAGCTGGGGAGTGGTGGGAACGCAGCTGGGGAGCGGTGGGCAGGGTGGGACGGACCAAGAGTGAGGCAGGGGCATGAGAGGTCAGTGCCGTGCTTTGCAAGGTCTGTTGCTTAATGCACTGACCTGGTTTCATGCATTTAGTTCCCCCCATTTTGATCTCGTTAGCTCAAGGTGAGGGGTTTTAATCCTTCTGTTGTCCATCATGAAACCCCCTGAATTTTCCTTTCCCTCCAGTGAGGGATAAGATTCGAATTCGAAACCTCCCGCTTTGCCTTACTTCTGGTATGTGAAGGATTAGATTCTATGTTTTTATTTTGTGTTGTTTAAAAATCATTGACAATTTCTCTACAAGTATTTATATTTGCTCAAAATACTACGATGTAAAAAAAAAATACAATTTACAGTAATAAACTATGGTAAGGTATCGCTCGCAGCCACGAACTATTTGAGTTTGGCTAGCAGGTTATTAGAGATTAGAGGCTTCAATCATTTAATTTTAAATAGTTGCATATTTGTGGATTTTGTTTTAATTTTAATCATCGATTTGATTATCTCAATAAAGTTGTTGAACAAGCAAGTTTATCCACTGTTCCAAATTACTTTGGACTGCAATGTCTAATGAAACAGAACATTAAGACTATTACTTTTGCTGAAATATTGTTGTATAATGTGAATAGTTCATTATTGTACTGCAATCATGTGTGTTAATTAAATGTCAAACTATTCAACTGTAGATTAATTAAACCAAGAATATAATGTATTGTTGAAATATACTCAAAATTCTGAGCATTAACACTTGGAATATGAATTGCTAGATCCTGAAAATAATTACAGTCCTGTTTTCACAGCTTATTTGAAGATTCTTCTGTAGCTAAATCCTTCAAAAGTGTGAACAACAATCAGCGAGAATAGTTTTGAGCGCACAGTCTGCTATAATCAACTTGCAATGTCATCCAATATCCCCAAGGACAAGAACTGTGTATCCCTCGGGTCCCCACAGACAGTTCAACTATGCACTGGCATGGAAACTAAGGTGGACACTGATTGTAATGCAACTACTTTAATTAATCAGCAAAGATGGGAAGATTATAATGACCAGTTGCCACAAGTTGAACCAATGCCGCTTTCTGGGAACAGCAATATGTCAAGCACAGGCTACTCTGAGAATATGTGGGGAAGTAAGATGGCTCTGGATTCAAAACAGACCCTGCAAACTAATTCCACCGTATTTCAAGGTTTCTCCAATGCCAATCGTAGCCAGGCTCTTCAAACCGATCAAGTGCAAACTGACAAGACAAATCCGGTCTTGGATCCCATAATTAACAATGAGTTGAATCAACAATCTACACTTTACAGAAACGTGCAACAGGTGAATAATTATTGCTTATGTATTGATTTTAAAACTTTTTTATTAATAGATTTATCATAGAATCAATTTCCATGCTTGTAAACTAATTGCATCATAATGAAATTACTGGGAAGAGCTAATGATTTACAGATATGAGATTGAAGCTCACTGAGTGCAGTGAAAATTAGATTCCGTTAATTTAATTAAATTATGTATTTTTATTAAAAAATCATATCATCCATAATTAGTGATTGTGAATGTCTTTGAGTGAAACAAAAATGGTTTGTATGTGACTCCAAACTGAGAATTTTTGGATTGACTCTTATTACAGAAATGACTTAATTAGTTAAGTCCAGTTGTATCAAAATTGCCACATCAAAACATAACAATTATAACACAAGATTGACCATCTGTCATTGATGTAAATGCATCAAAGAACTGATGCTTAAACTGGGAGAACAGTGCCTTTGTTGTTCTCACAGAATCTCTATCTTTATGCCCTGTTTCACTCCCAGGAGAGATCCATCAGAAGTGGTTACATGATAGGGAAGCAGCAGCTCTGGGAGTCTTCAGCAATGCCTTGGGTCCATGTAAAGTCTCATGGCATTGTCTATTAATGGCCACCTACTCTCCTTCTTCACAAGATGAATGACCGTGTCTCATGCTCAATTGGAAGAACCCAACATCAAGATTGATTTGATAGCACTATCTCTGTCTGAGCTTGTAATGTCCTGAAGGACAGCTGGCAGACTTGGTTCATGGCCCATGGGGGAAGAGCTAACAATGATTTTAACCAACTTAACCTTGTCTTCAACAATCTACCTGTTGACAGTTATTGCATCACAATCCTTGTGAGACATAGTCCCAACTTTGCACTGAAAAAGCACTAATGTCAGAATCAGAATTTATTGTCATGAACAAGCTATGAAATCCATTGTTTTGCAGGAACATCGCAGTGCAAACATTTATATAAACCATCTTACTAAAATAAATAAAAATAGTGCATGAAAAATCAAAGTAAGGCAGTGCGTTTGGTTTACTGATCATTCAAGAATCTGATGACAACAGAGAAGAAGCTGACTTCTGCTGCTGCATGCTCGTCTTCGGGCTCCTATACCTTTTTCTGATGGTACCGGAGTGAAGGGGGCATGGCCTGGGTGGTGGTGGGAGGACCCTGAAGATAGAGGCTCCTTTGTTAAGATACTGCCTCTTGCCGATGTCCTTAATGGAGTGAAATCTGGTGCCTATGATGTTGCAGGCTGAGTTAACAACCGTCAGGAGTTTTTTCTTGTCCTGAGCACCTGACAGTGATGTAACCAGCCAGAATGCACTCCATGGTACACCTGTGGACATATTCAAGAGTCTTCGATGGCATACCGAATTTTCTCAAACACCTCACAAAATAAAGCTGCTAGCAAGCCGCCTTCATGGTTGCATTAACATGGAGACTCCAGTACAGATCCTCAGATGTTGACATCCAGGTACTTGAATTTCTTAACCCTCTCTACTACCGAGCCCTCAATAAGGTTCATATTCTCCTGTCTTCCTTCTGAAATTCACATCATCTCCTTGGTTTTGCTAACGTTGAGTGCGAAGTTGTCGGAGTGGCACCATTCAATGAGCTGATCTATCTCCCTCCTGTATGCTTCTTCATTGCTTTTTGTGATTCTACTGTCAACCATGGTGTGATTGGCAAATTTGTATATAGCATTGGAATTGTGTCTGGTCACACAGTGATGAGTGCACAGTAGTGGGATAAGTACACATCCTTGAGGTGTGCCTGTGTTGATGGTCAGTGAGGAGGAGACGTTTCCAATTCATACTGACTGAAGTTTTCAGATGAGTAAATCAAGGATCCAGTTGCAGATGAGGGTGCAGAGGCCTAGGGTTTGGAGTGTTACGAGCCCAAAGGACCCCAAAACCCAGCAGCAATAGACATTCATCAAGACAAGTATTTACTTAAACAAAAGTTGTTTTTAATTATCTTTAAACATGAAAACAGAATCAAACTTTAACTTATCTCTATACTTAACATGTGTGTGTACATTTCAGAAAAATTCTTTGGTTCTCAGTTCAATCTCACTATTCCTTCTTCCAAGTTCTCTGGATGCAGGCAATTCTTATATTGTGCACAGAATTTAACATGTATAAAGTTCACCAGGCTTTGGTGCTCAAAAGGTAAATGTTTACCGTTCAGTAAGGTTCTTGTAGGGTTTGCAGAGAGAGATTTGTTGTTTCAGGATTTCCACAACTGAGGTACCACCATTAGTCACCTCAATATCTCACTGATGAAACTTGCCCCATCAGGGTTCTCCAGATGGTAACCTCTTTCTTTCAGGCTAACACAGAGTTCCTTTCTGTTACTTTTATTCCAAGAGAAATATCTGACAGATAGCACTTCCAGCTATCCATTGCTCTGGAGCTTTCTGCTTCAACAAGCTTCCTGGTTTGCACTGTTCAACTGCTTTCAGTGTCACACACACTGGCTGAGAGAGCTTGTCTCCTCTCCCTCTCTCTCCTCAACTGCCAACTACCAGAAAGCCCATGTGACTCTCTCACTTGCAAAAGCCCCCCACCTTCTTCAGAAAACCACAGGAGTTCTCTTTTGGTCAAGCTGTTGTCTTAGATAAACGATAAACAAAACCCAGGAGTGACCTTTCTGTGAGCACTCTGTAGGTACTTTTAAACAGCTAGTTTGTCTCCTCCAAGACAATGGTCTATTCATTTCATGACGTCATTTCAATTAGCACCTACTTGTGAAATGTGCATAAAATTCTCCATAGTTTTTGCAGTGTTCCTGAATATGAATTCTTCAGTCTTTCAAATAAGATCTGTTTTAAAATGTGTATATGTATGTAACCCGCTAATCTTACCAAATTCCTCCCAATATTTATCCATTACAGGAGCTTTTAACAAGTACTGAGGGAATAATAGTGTTGAAGGCTGAGCTGTAGTCAATGAAGAGCAGCTATATGTATGAGCTGCTGTTTTCGAGATGATCTGGAGCTGAGTCAAGAACCATTTGCTGTGGAGAGATTATGATGATAGGTGAATTGTAGTGGGCCCTGTCCTTTGATTAAGTAGGTGTTGATTCTGGCCATGAACAACTTCTCAAAGCATTTAATCACAGTAGATTTTCGTGCTACAGGGCGATAGTCAATGAGGTAGCTCACTCTGCTTTTCTTGGGCACCAAGATGATTGATGCCCTTTTGAAGCAAGTGAGAACTTCTGACTGCAGCAATGAGAGATTGAAAATGTCCATGAACACTCTGGCTCTTTTGTTCGCACTATTTTTTGGTACTTTGCCATGTACACCATCAGGGTCTGATATCTTGTAAGAGTTCCCACTCTTGAATGATGTTTTGACATCAGCTTCAGAGACAGATATCACAGGGTCCTCTGCCTTTGCAGGGATTCTCATAGGCACTGGTGAGTTCTCTTTCTCAAAAGAAAGAAGTTGTTCATAGAAGGTGTTCAGTTCGTCGGGTAATGAAGCATCACAGCCATTTATGGTGTTTTTCCTCGCTTTGAGTCTCCAATGGCCTGCAGTCTCCACCATAGTAGGCAAGTGTCCATCTCTAGCTAAATTGGAATTTGCACTTTGTTACAGAGAAGTCTTGCACAGGTGGTACTTGGACTTCTTGTAGAGTGTTTTGAGTGACTTTATTATGTTGCTAAGTTGATTAGAATCATAACAGATTTGATAAATCTATCATCAATGAGGTGATGGGGCCTTCATCAGCAGCAGACCTGTATCTCCATAATCTGTGATTTATTAGTCTGGCATGTCTATCATTCTTCAATTGCTGTCAAATCAGAGAACCAACTCTGGTTCAATAAAGAATACTGAATAGTTCACAAGAACACCTTTAGCTGTATCTAAAATTGAAGTACCAACCTGATGAAGTTATGATGCAGGATTATACTTGCTGAAAAATGAGCATAGCTAGCATTCAAAACTGAAGTTGTGCCCTCTGGTCCTAGACTCTCATCATGGGGAACAACCTTTCCTCATCTACTCTGTCCACAACTTTCATTATTCAAAATGCTTCAATGAGATTCTCCCCTTCATTTTTCTCCTAAATTCTGATGAATACAGACTAAGACCATTCAAATGCTCTTCATGTGATAACCCTTTAATTCCTGGAATCATCCTCCATCCTCTCCAATGTCAGCACATTTTTTCTTAAATGAGGATCCCAAAATTGCTCACAGTACTCCAAGTAAGGTGCCTTATAAATCCTTGACACCACATCCCTGCTCTTGTATTCTATTAATCTTGAAATGGATGTCAGCATTGCATTCGCCTTCTTCACCACTGTCTCAGTATGTAAGTTCACCTACCTTCAGGTATAAGGACTCCCATGTCCCTGTACATTTGGGTATTTCAGTTTTCTTCCCATTTAAAAAAAATAGTCTGCCTGTGCATGACTGTACACTTCTCTGCCCATTCTCCTAATCTGTCTAAGTCCTTCTACAGCCTCTGTGTTTCCTCTACACTACCTGCAACTTCACTTACCTTTTTATCATCTGTTGTGATTACCATCCCATCATGATTGTCAAACTGATGGGCGGTGCCATCATGAATTACTATTGAGTAGTTCACTGATGCCCAGCTTGGGTTTCCACCACTTGACCATTAAAACCAGTCCAAGAGCTGAATTTCACAGGTAAGGTAAATGTGACTCCACTGGATATCAGGGCAATGTTTGCATGGATGTGGCCATGACTGTCTTGGTAAAATTGAGCTAATGGGAAATGAGAGAAAACACTTTCCTGGTCAAGGTGAATCCACATGACAGAAAATGGTAGTTATTCACACCAGTTATCAAACAAGCCTCAAGAGAGTGATGCAAGGAGTTCCACAGGGACGAAGGGCCTTTGATCTAAAATTGCACAGTTAATTGGCAAATAACAGTTGCTTCATACAAATGTAGACAATGGTCATTGACAACAACCACCTTGACATTAAAATTTGGCACTATATCTGAGTTCTTCCACCATCAATGTCCTGGCTTTTCTTTTAACCTGAAATATACCTGAAACAGCCACAAACACATTTATACAAATTAGAGGTTGGGGGTGGGGAGAAGGGGTGACTTGCTTCTGATTTCCAACAGCCTTTTTGTTATCTGAAAGGACAAATTCAGATTGTTGACCAGACAGCCAGCTTTGTCCTTCTGGAACTGATTTCTGTCTCCCCTCTGTTTTCACACCCTCCCTCTCTGAGAGCAAAATTGTTCTGTCCCTGCCTCCAAAAATCACATGATCTCCCAGGCAAGCTGTATGTTGATACTTTGTTGCTTTCGCAAAAAGCCCTCTGCAAAAGTCCTGCATATTCTGCTTTAAAATGTTTGTGTGCAACCTGCTCTAATAATTCCTCCCAAACCACCTCTAAATACTCTGTCACACCTTCCTCCTTTAAAGGGAATTTTAACCCTTGAGTTAAAATTCAGTTATAATTAAACTCTTAAAAATCACTAAAGAGATAACAATACACAATATTTAACATGTTATAATACAGTCATTCAATTTTGAAAGTATTTTTATACGCAATCAATTTTAACATCTTGACAAACAATTGGCAATCACATTATTTATACCTTTGATATGGTTAATTTGCAGATCATATTCTTCTAATATTAAACTCCAGTTTAACAATTTTCTGTTTTTATTCTTCATGTTATTCAAAAACAGTAGAGGATTGTGGTCAGTGAATATAACAATTGGTTCATGAGAGGTACCAAGATATACGTCAAAATTCTGCAGAGCAAATATGAAAGCCAACAGTTCTTTTTCAATAGTGGAATAGTTCCTTTGATGAACATTGATTTTTTTTTGAAAAGTAGGCAACTGGATGGTCATTTCCATTATGATTTTTGCAATAAAACTGCACCTGCTGCTCCCTCACTGGCATCCAGTGCTACAAAAAATGGTCTGTCAACATCAGGAGATTTTAACACAGGGCAATGGCATAGCATCTCTTTTAAATTTTGTAAAGCTGCCTGGCAATCTTTAGTCCCCTTTCTTCAAAAGATTGGTTAAAGGAAGAGCAACCTGAGCAAAATTTCTGCAAAATTTCCTGCAATATCCTGCCATTCCTAAAAACCTTTTCACTGCTTTCTTGACATTGGGAATAGGAAACTCAGAAATTGCATTCACCTTAGCTTGAATAGGTGCAAATTTGCCATGACCAACTACATAACCCAAGTATGTTACCATGGCATTTGCAAATTGACTTTTTGCTAAATTAATAGTTTAGTTTGCTTTGGATAATCTTGCAAACAATTTGTCCAATTGCCTTGGATATTTTTCCCATGTGTCACTTTTTGTGACCAAGTCATCAATATCTGTATGTGTTAACCCTTGGATTACCGAATTAATCATCCTCTGGAATGTTACAGGGGCATTTTTCATGCCAAAAGGTAACACATTATACTGAAACTGGATGGAGTTACAAAAGCTGAAATATTCTTTCCTCTCTCAGTTAAAGGCACACACCAGTAATCCTTCAACAAATCCAGTTTAGTAAGAAATTTATCTTTGCCAATTTTATCAGTACAGTCATCTATTCTCTGAATAGGATAAGCATCTGTTTTAGTTACTGAATTAACCTTCCTAAACCTAACAGTTCCATCTGGTTTTGGTACCAGAATACAAGGAGAACTCCAATCCGAGTTTGAAGGTCTATTAATGTCATTCCTCAAATATATTCGACCTCCTGATCAATGATTTTACTCTTCTGAATATTTATTCTGTATGGGTGCTGTTTTATGGGATTTGTTTCTCCTATACCTACATCATGGTAAATCTCTGATGTCTTTTTTGGAGCATCAGGGAACAAATTTGTGTATTTTGAAAGTAATTCTTTTACTTATCTGCTCTTATAACTTAAGATGGCCGAACTTCCAAATTTTCTAAAATTGTTGAGTTAGACAGGTGCACAGGAACTGTGGTTTCTTTGAGGTTACCTTCACAAGATTCTGTTTCCATTATCTTATGATCCATCACTTCCTCCACTCTGTCAACAGCTAACACCTCTGATGTAGATTGTTCTCCACTACCCTTATCCTCTAAATAAGGTTGCATTAACAATTCACCCTACAAGTCATATCCACAAGTTATTTCTTTAATTTCCTGTTCAGTTACTGCTTTCTCCCTTAAGCTAACAAGATCTATATCTATTTTCTGTTGCTGAATTGACTCTTTCCTTGACAAAGAGAAATCCTTACATCCATATTCCTTCGAATGTACTTCAGAAGTATTGGGCAAATTTCTCTCAACTGGATTTTCTTCAGCTGTCATCATTTCCTTAGTCACAGACCTAGTTACTGCACATGAAGGATATATCTCACCATCCTCTAACCTCATCCTTACAAGGCCATTTTGTTAATCTTAAAACTGACCCAACTTTATCCTCTGCCAAATCATTCCCCAACAAAAATGAGACACCCTGCATGGGTATCTTTGGAATTACTCCTACTACAACAGGTCCTTTGACTAATTCTGAATTTAGCACAACATTGTGTAGTGATATTGACTCGACCTCACCTCCAAAACCTTTAATCAAAGTTGTCTCCCCTGTGTCAGTCCTTTGATCCACAGTTAAAACATTTTCCAACAGCCCTAGTATCTCTAAGGATTTTAACTGGAACCTGTAGTTCTTCCTCCTTTATTGAGACAAAGCCCTCTGACACAAAAGGCTTGAAAACATCCATGACCTCCTTACCAGGTTTGGCACCTCTGCTCTCCTTAAGTTCCACTGTTTGAATGCATGCTTCCAGTAAAACCTCTTATTCTCTTTTTTCAAGACTAGACAATTTTCAATCACATGACCAGGTTTCTTACAAATTGACATACAAATGCAGAAGTTCCTTCATCTTTTTTCTTAACATTTTCTCCAGACTTTATTTCAGGCATACAATTCTGCTCCACACTAACCTTATGAGCAGGTTTATTAATCTGTTCTACATTAGCTCTCTGAAAATGCCCATTATTCTGGAATGCATTTTTATGTATCAGCAAATTTGCCTGCTAATCTAGCCTCTTGTTGCCATGTACCCACATCTCTCTCATCCAGGTATAATCTAATCTCCTCTGGGACACACCTTTTAATTTCCTCTATTAATATTAATTCTCTCAATCTGTCAAAATCATTGTTTATTCCTTTTGAGGCGCACCAACTGTCAAAACTGCTTGTTTAACAGTATCTTAATTTACCACTTGCTCTGCAGTCAAGCTACAGTACACAATTTGTGCTTTTCCCTTCAATACACTTTGAAGTATTAGAGGCCACTTTTCTTTTGGCCAGCTTGAGCTCTCAGCAATCTTTTCAAAAAGCTGAAAACATGTATCTCTATCTCCCTCATCAAAAGGAGGAACTAGATTTACCTCTCTACTAGCCAAAAACCTCTCCCCAGGAGTTACAGCCTCAATCCTCTCACTTCTCTCTATCTCCATTTTGAATTTCTCTAATTGAAACTATCTGTCCCTTTCAATTACCTCTAATTCATATTTCCTCTGTCTTTTCAGCTTCCTCAGCCTCATATTGTTGTCTCTGCAACTCAAAATTATGTTTCTCTCTTTCTTCTTGCACCCTCAATCTCTCCAATTCCAATTGCAATTCAAAAGATCTATTCTCTGGAAAATTTTCTAAGTCTTCCTCAACAAATTTTCCCTTACTTATATCTCTTCTCTCTCTTTGGCTTGGCTTCGCGGATGAAGATTTATGGAGGGGGTAAATGTCCACGTCAGCTGCAGGCTCGTTTGTGGCTGACAAGTCCGATGCGGGACAGGCAGACACGGTTGCAGGGGAAAATTGGTTGGTTGGGGTTGGGTGTTGGGTTTTTCCTCCTTTGCCTTTTGTCAGTGAGGTGGGCTCTGCGGTCTTCTTCAAAGTAGGTTGCTGCCCACCGAACTGTGAGACGCCAAGATGCACGGTTTAAGGCGATATCAGCCCACTGGCAGTGGTCAATGTGGCAGGCACCAAGAGATTTCTTTAGGCAGTCCTTGTACCTTTTCTTTGGTGCACCTCTGTCACGGTGGCCAGTGGAGAGCTCGCCATATAACACGATCTTGGGAAGGCGATGGTCCTCCATTCTGGAGACGTGACCCACCCAGCGCAGCTGGATCTTCAGCAGCGTGGACTCGATGCTGTCGACCTCTGCCATCTTGAGTACTTTGACGTTAGGGATGAAAGCGCTCCAATGAAGCAATTGAGGATGGACCGGAGACAACGCTGGTGGAAGCGTTCTAGGAGCCGTAGGTGATGCCGGAAGAGGACCCATGATTCGGAGCCGAACAGGAGTGTGGGTATGACAACGGCTCTGTATACGCTTATCTTTGTGAGGTTTTTCAGTTGGTTGTTTTTCCAGACTCTTTTGTGTTGTCTTCCAAAGGCGCTATTTGCCTTGGCGAGTCTGTTGTCTATCTCGTTGTCGATCCTTGCATCTGATGAAATGGTGCAGCCAAGATAGGTAAACTGGTTGACCGTTTTGAGTTTTGTGTGCCCGATGGAGATGTGGGGGGGCTGGTAGTCATGGTGGGGAGCTGGCTGATGGAGGACCTCAGTTTTCTTCAGGCTGACTTCCAGGCCAAACATTTTGGCAGTTTCCGCAAAACAGGACGTCAAGCGCTGAAGAGCTGGCTCTGAATGGGCAACTAAAGCGGCATCGTCTGCAAAGAGTAGTTCACGGACAAGTTTCTCCTGTGTCTTGGTGTGAGCTTGCAGGCGCCTCAGATTGAAGAGACTGCCATCCGTGCGGTACCGGATGTAAACAGCGTCTTCATTGTTGAGGTCTTTCATGGCTTGGTTCAGCGTCATGCTGAAGAAGATTGAAAAGAGGGTTGGTGCGAGAACACAGCCTTGCTTCACGCCATTGTTAATGGAGAAGGGTTCAGAGAGCTCATTGCTGTATCGACCCGACCTTGTTGGTTTTCATGCAGTTGGATAACCATGTTGAGGAACTTTGGGGGGCATCCGATGCGCTCTAGTATTTGCCAAAGCTCTTTCCTGCTCACGGTGTCGAAGGCTTTGGTGAGATCAACAAAGGTGATGTAGAGTCCTTTGTTTTGTTCTCTGCACTTTTCTTGGAGCTGTCTGAGGGCAAAGACCATGTCAGTAGTTCCTCTGTTTGCGCGAAAGCCGCACTGTGATTCTGGGAGAATATTCTCGGCGACACTAGGTATAATTCTATTTAGGAGAATCCTAGCGAAGATTTTGCCTGCAATGGAGAGCAGCGTGATTCCCCTGTAGTTTGAGCAGTCTGATTTCTCGCCTTTGTTTTTGTACAGGGTGATGATGGTGGCATCACAAAGGTCCTGAGGCAGTTTTCCTTGGTCCCAACAAAGCTTGAAAAACTCATGCAGTTTGACATGCAGAGTTTTGCCGCCAGCCTTCCAGACCTCTGGGGGGATTCCATCCATTCCTGCTGCTTTGCCACTTTTCAGTTGTTCGATTGCCTTATATGTCTCATCCTGGGTGAGGACCTCATCCAGCTCTAGCCTTAGGGGCTGTTGAGGGAGCTGGAGCAGGGCGGAATCTTGGACTGAGCGGTTGGCACTGAAAAGAGATTGGAAGTGTTCTGACCATCGGTTGAGGATGGAGATCTTGTCGCTGAGGAGGACTTTGCCGTCTGAGCTGCGCAGCGGGCTTTGGACTTGGGGTGAGGGGCTGTACACAGCCTTTAGAGCCTCGTAGAAACCCCTGAAGTCGCCAATGTCCGCGCTGAGCTGGGTTCGCTTGGCGAGGCTAGTCCACCACTCATTTTGGATCTCCCGGAGTTTGCGCTGAAGATGGCTGCATGCGTGACGGAAGGCTTGTTTCCTCTCTGGACAGGACGGCTTTGTAAGGTGAGCCTGGTGGGCAGCTCGCTTCTTTGCCAGCAGCTCCTGGATTTCCTGGCTGTTTTCATCGAACCAGTCCTTGTTTTTCCTGGAGGAGAAGCCCAGTACCTCTTCAGTGGATTGCAGTATGGTAGTCTTCAGCTGATCCCAGAGGGTTTCAGGGGACGAGTCCGTGAGGCGGATTGCATCGTCGAGCTTTGCTTTGAGGTTTGCCTGGAAGTTTCCTCTCACTTTGTCTGACTGTAGGTTTCCAACATTGAACCTCTTTCTGTGGGCTTTACTGTTCCTGGGCTTTGGCTTGAAGTGAAGGTTGAGCTTGCAGCGAACCAGCCGGTGGTCAGTGTGGCATTCCGCGCTGGGCATGACCCTGGTGTGGAGCACATCTCGTTTGTCACTTTCTCGCACCAGGATGTAGTCCAGGAGGTGCCAGTGTTTGGATTGGGGATGCATCCAGGTAGTCTTAAGGCTGTCCCTCTGCTGAAAAAGGGTGTTTGTAATGACAAGCCGCTGTTCTGCGCAGAGCTCCAACAGGAGGCGCCCATTGTCATTGCACTAGCCGACGCCATGCTTGCCCAGGATTCCTGGCCAGGTTTCTAAGTCTTTGCCGACGCGAGCGTTGAAGTCGCCAAGGATGACAACCTTGTCGGCTGTAGGGGTGCGTTGGATGAGGTTGCGCAGGTCAGTGTAGAACTTGTCCTTTTCTGCTGGTTCCGCCTGGAGGGTTGGAGCATAGACACTGATGAGGGTGATGCGATGCTTGTTTTGAAGGGGGAGTCGCATGGACATGATTCGGTCCGAGTGGCCTGTCGGAAGGTTTTCGAGTTTGGAGGCAATGGAGTTCTTGACCATGAAGCCTACACCAGATAGGCGTCGTTCATCCAAAGGCTTGCCAGACCAGTAGAGTGTGTAGCCCGCGCCGCGTTCTTGGAGGCTGCCTACATCTGCCAAGCAGACTTCACTGAGAGCGGCTATGTCAATGTCAAGTCTGAGGAGTTCATGTGCAATGAGGGCAGACCGACGTTCAGGTCGGTGGCTGTCGGCCTTGTCTAGCATGGTTCTGATGTTCCAGCATGCTAGCTTGAGTTTGTGAGCATCTTTTGAGGGGGAGGACGTGGAGGGGGAGGACGTGGAGGGGGAGGACGTGGAGGGGGAGGACGTGGAGGGGGAGGACGTGGAGGGGGAGGACGTGGAGGGGGAGGACGTGGAGGGGGAGGACGTGGAGGGGGAGGACGTGGAGGGGGAGGACGTGGAGGGGAGGACGTGGAGGGGGAGGACGTGGAGGGGGAGGACGTGGAGGGGAGGACGTGGAGGGGGAGGACGTGGAGGGGGAGGACGTGGAGGGGGAGGACGTGGAGGGGGAGGACGTGGAGGGGGAGGACGTGGAGGGGGAGGACGTGGAGGGGGGAGGACGTGGAGGGGGAGGACGTGGAGGGGGAGGATGTGGACCTGTCCTCGGGCCTGCGCAAAGGAGCTTTTAGGTGGAGTGCAGTGTGCGCAGTACTGGCTCCACCCTTTACACCCATGGTTCGTGTGCCGTGGCCAAGCAAGCTGGGACGTGGCAGTGAGGTCCTTGGGTCATAGGTTTTATATCGGTGTGGCCTTCTCCTATGCCGCCTCCACCTCTTTGCCCGGACCGGGGCCTCCGCCTGCCTCACTCGACCGAGGCCGGGGCCGCCGCCTCCCCCTTGCTCCTGCCCGGATCGGGGCCGCCGCCGCCTACCCTCTGCCCGGACCGGGGCCGGGGCTGCCGCTGCTCTCCTTGTGCCCGGCCTGGGGCTGCCGCCTCCACCTTTATAATATTTCACTATAATCCTCTGTTTTTGTACTTTTCTCATCCAATGTTTAACTTCAACAATTTTCAATGCCTTAGAAATAGCCATCAGTTCCTCTTTTCGCACCTTCTGCAGTTTTGCAGGTGATGGTTGTAACAAAAATGTATCAACATCCATTGGTGCTGTTATTCCAAGCACAAGCTTTAAGTCAGCTTGCAAAAATAGCTTGCAAAAATTCCAGACACAATAGCTTGCAAAAGAAAACCCAATCAACTAAAAATCATAAAACTGCAATGCTCAAATCCTAAAAAACAAACGCCCATAAAATGTTATGGAATCCAGAGGACCCCAAAAACCTGCAGCAATAGATATGCATCACAACACAGGGTTACTTAAACAAAAGTATTTTTTAATTATATTTGAACAAGAAAACAGAATTAAACATTAACTTATTACTTAACCTACTTAATCCCCCCTCTAATACTAAGCGTAGGTGTGTGTAATGTATATTTAAGATTAGAAAAGTTCTTTGGATCACAGTCCAATCTCACTGTTGCAGGCAATTCTTGTACTGTGCACAGAAATTAGTATTGACAAAGTTCACCAGTCTTTGGTGCTTAACAGGCAAATGATTACCACTCAGGAGGGTCCTTGCTGGTTTTCAGAGAGAGATTCCTCTTTCAGTACATCGCAACTGATACCTTCTCAATCAGTCTTGCTGATGAAACTTGTCCCCTTCAGGGTTCTCCAGATGATCCTCCTTCCTTCGGGTCACCTTTCAGACAGACAGCCTTCACCTTTGACCAGACGTCTTCCAAAGGTTTGCTAGCTTTGTCTTCTGCAAAAGTCCTGCAAATTCTGTGTTTTAAAATATTTGTGTGCAACCTGCTCTAATAATTCCTCCCAAACCACCTCTAAATACTCTATCACAGGTACAAATGCTATAAGCATGAAAGAGAAGGGAAGAAGTTGTCTTTTTGATGAAGGAGGACATAGCAACAGTGCTGAGTAGAATATTCTTGGGGAATTGGACAGAACTTAGAAACAAGAAGGGAATAATCACTTTGTTGTGACTCTATTATAAACCACTAAATAGTCTACAGGAATTGGAGGAGCAGATGTACAGAGAATTTGTTCATAGTTATAGCAATGTAATGGTTATATTACAGGATGGTTTCAACTTCTTCCACATAGACTGGGTGGGTCACACACTGTGCAAAAGAACAGGATGGATGGAATTTGTTATGTCCCAGAAAATGTCCTAATTAATATACAGAAGATCCGACTTGAGAGGACACAACACTAGGCCCCTTCTCAGGGAAGAGACTGGACAAGTGACAGAAGAGTCAGTCAAGGACCAATTTAGGACCAGTGATCATAACTGTATTAGTTTTTAAATAGTTATGGAAAAAGATAGGACTGATTCATGACTTGTTGTCCTAAATTGATGTAAGGTCAATTTTGGAGACATTAGGAGGGAACTTGGAGAGGTTGATTTGGAGAGGATGTTTGCAGGTAAGAGGAAGGCTGGAAGGTGGGAGGGTTTAGAAGTGATATAGCAAGAGTTCAGGGGCAGCATATACATATTTGGATGAAGGGCAACACTGTCAACTTTAAGGAATCCTGGTTAATGAAGTTCTGGTCAGTAAAAGGAAGGAAGTATATATAAGATTTAGGCAGTTCACGTCAAGTGAATCCCTTGGCGAGTAAAAGTGTAGTATACTTAGGTTGGAAATCAAGAGGGAAAGAAGAGACCATGATGTGGATCTGGTAGGCAGAGTAAAGAAAGGTCCACAAAGATTCTCAAGAT
Source organism: Narcine bancroftii (assembly GCF_036971445.1). Taxonomy (NCBI): domain Eukaryota; kingdom Metazoa; phylum Chordata; class Chondrichthyes; order Torpediniformes; family Narcinidae; genus Narcine; species Narcine bancroftii. Next base: position 97,800,518 of record NC_091472.1, read on the forward strand.
ATATTAAGTGTAAGATCATGGCTCAGGAGAAATTGGTCCCCTTAAAGATCAGCATGGCCATCTTTGCATGGAGCCACAGGAGATGTATGAGATTTTAAATGAATATTTCTCATCAATTTTTACTGTGAAGAAGATCATAGAAGCTGAGGAATTGAAGCCAATGAGCTGCAATGTCATGGACCATAAACAAATGACCAAGGATGAGGCAGCCTTGAAGCATATGTAATTGGACAAAATCCTCAGGGCCTGGCTGTACATCCTCTGATCTTGTGGGAATCTGAAGAAGAAATTGCAGAATCCTTTGCAGAGTTATTTGTACAATCTTTGGCCAAAGTTTTGAAGACGACGGTAGCTAATATTGTACCATTATTAAGGACAAGCCAGAAGAATACAGGGCTGGTGGGCCTGACATCACTGATGGTAAAGTGGCAGGAGGGAATTCAGAGGGATAGGATTTATCTGCATATGGAATGGCAGGTCCTGATAGAAATAATCAGAATGCCTTTAAGCATGGCAGAGCATTGTATGTTGTCTATATGGATTTTTACAAGACCTTTGACAAGGTGCCACATGGTAGGCTAGCGCACGAGGTTACATCCCATGGAATCCAAGGTGAGCGGCCAATTAGATTCAAAACTGGCTTGAGGAAAGAGGCATGGAGTCGTAGTTTTTGATTGGAGGCCTCTGACCAGTATGAATGCTGGGTCCACTGTTTGTTATCTATATTAATGATTTGGAAGACCGTGTAGTTAGCAAGTTTTAAGATGATACCAGGCTAGTAGTGTAATGGACAGTGAGGGACATGTAATTTTACAATAGGATCTAGATCATTTGGGAATGTGTGCTGAAGATGGCAAATGGAATTTAACTTTGGAAAGTGTGAAGCATTCCACTTTGATAAGTCAAACCAGGGCAACACTTTCTTGTAAATTGTAGAGCTCTGATTTAGCAGGGGGATGGGAACTAGAGTGCTTGGGCTGAAAAAGCGGGAATCAACAATAAAGTGTGCAGCAAGGATGACAAGCAAACGAGAAAACAACATAATAGCTGGAGGTATTATACTTAAATACACAAAGCATTACAAAAAGGTGGATGATCTTACAGTACAGCTACCGATTGGAAGGTGTGATGTTATGGCCATTACTGAGTTGGGGCTAAAAGATGGATGTCATTGGGAGCTGAACATCCAAGGATACACAGTGCGTCACAAGGATAGGCAGGTAGGCCAAGGAGGGGCATGGCTCTGCTGGTAAGCAACAATATTAAATATTACGAAGATGGGACATAGGATCAGTAGAGGTAGAATCCTTATGGGTTGAGTTAAGGAATGGTAAAAGTTAAAAGAACACTAATGATAGTTATGTAAAGGCCTCCAAACAGCAGCTGGGATGTGGATTACAAAATGCAACTGTAAATAGATAAGGCATGTCAGAAGAACAGCATTACAATAATTGTGGGGGATTTTAACATGAATGTAGGTTGCTTCGGGATCTCAGGTGAGAGAATTTGTGCAGTGCCTATGGGATGGCATTTTGGAGCTGCTTGTTGATGACCCCACCAGGGGATCAGGTGCTGAGAAATGAACCAGAGGTGATTAGAGAGCTTAAGGTAAATGAGCCCTAGGAGGCAGTGATAACAATACGATTGAGTTCACTTTGAAATTTGAAAAGAAGAGGCTAAAGTCTGTGTGTCAGTATTTCAGTGGAGTAAAGAAAAGTTCAGTTGCATGTGAAAGAGGAACTGGCCTAAGTCAATTGCAGAAGCACATGAATGGGGAAGACAGCAGATCAGCAATGGCTGGAGTTTCTGTGAGAAATGAGGAAAGGGCAGGACAGGCACACACCAAAAAGAAAGAAAAATGTGAACAGAAAAATGAGACAAAAGAGAGGGCATACAAGGAAGCAAAAATAAATGGGAAGATGGAGAATTGGAAAACTTGTGAAAATTCAGAGAAGACAACTAAGAAGGTGATTAGGAAGGAAATGATGAATTATGAAAGGAGGTTAGCAAGTAATATCAAAGAGGATACTAAAGCTTTTTTTAAATATATAAAGAAAAAAAGAGTGATCAAAGTAGATATAGGACTGTTAGAAAATGACACTGGGGAAATTGTAATGGGAGACAAGGAGATGGCAGAGGAACTGAATGAATATTTTGGATAATTTTCACTATGGAAGACATTAGCAGTGTACTGGACTCTCATGGCTCTCTGGGAAGAGAAGTGAGTGCAGTCCAAAACACAAAAGAGAAGTACTTGTGAAGCTAAATGGTCTAAGGGTAAATAGGTCTCCCGGACTGGATGGAATACCTCCTCAGGTTCTGAAGGAGGTAGCTGTAAAGAATGTGGAGGCATTTGTAATGATCTTCCAGGAATCAATGCATTCTGGTATGGTTCCGGTGGACTGAAGGATCACGAATGTACTTGTTGGAGTACAGAAGGATGAGGGGTGTCGTCATAGAGGTATTTTGAATGCCAAAAGGCCTGGACAGAGTAGATGTGGCAGGATGTTTCCCATGGTAGGGGGATTCTAAGACAAGAAGGCATAACTTAAGGATAAAGGGGCATCATTTTAAAACAAGAACATGAAATCATTCCTTTAATCAGAAGCTCATGAGTTTGTGAAACTTGTTTCTACAGGTGGCTATGGAAGCATGGTTGTTAGGTCTATTTAAGGCAGAGATTGACAGGAATTTGATTACTCAGGGCATCAAGGATTACAGGGAGAAAGCAAGGAGCGGGCCTGAGTGGGAGGATGGATCAGCTCATGATTAGAGTGGCGGAGCAGACTCAATGTGCATACTTCTACTCCTATATCTGTGATCTTGTGAACATTGTTCATGAATAACATGCCCCACTCTTTAAATCTTTTTTTTAAAATACCATGCATGTTAGGACTGAAATGTTGTCGAACAGTAACAGTCTAGCCAACAAAAGAATCCTAACATTCGAGTCTCTAAAATTTACACATCCACAAGTTATTAATTTGGTTTCTTTCAAGAACATTTCCACTTTGGAAGCAACTCATTCAACAGGTAGTTTACAGGTAGTCTGTACTTCCAAGCATTTGCTGAGGTCAGCAGGGTCATTGGATCTTCAGTGTAAGTTTGTGAGGGTTTTCAAGTTCAGGACTACTACTAGCCATATTTTGCAACATTAATACAATTCATGCTCAAAGTCATCAATGATAATTTAATTCATATTAATTTTATAACCTGTTCTCGGATTTAAAATAACAAAATTATCCAAACATACATCCAGCAATGAGTTTTTTTGAGATGGTAGAGAAATTCCAAAATTAATCTCTTTTTGGAACATTATGAATATTCAAACTGTAGTAAATGAAAAGATTCTTATTTCAAGTTGGTTTGCATGTTAAGCCATTTCAAATAAAATTCTAAATTAATTGATAAGCAAATAAGTGCAAATAAAAACAGAAATTGCTGGAAATACTCAAGATGGTTCGCCAGCATCTGTATGTAGAAAGAGAAAAACAGAGCTGGATGTTTCAGGTTGATACTTTTCATCCAAACCAATAGAACTAGAAATGAAATGCCACAGATGTTATCTGACTTGTTGAGTATTCCCAGTGTTTTCTGTGTTAATTTTGAACATCATGTTACATTGCATAATTTTTTTTGGTTATGTCCAAGGTTATCCCTTTCTGTATATGTGAAACACATCCAAGTGCCAGCAATGACTATCAATGACAAGGGTGAATCTAAACACTCTGGACATGATTTACATTTAGTACTTCCAACTCCCAAATACCTGCACCCTGGCAAGGTGACAGTTAACCAGAAGCTTAATTAGTTACTGAGGCTGGGTATTCTACAATGAATGACTCATCATCTGATCTCCAAAGTCTTCCCACCATTTGCAGGGCACAAGTCAGAGAAGACTGATGAGTGCAGAGTCAACAAAACACAAAGCTAAATACAATCTGGGACACAATACTCTTGTTTGATTGATACTCTGTCCACAATCCTAAATATTTTCTCTATTAATGTATGTTGTATTAGCTGTAATTGCTCACCAAGACTACTTTAACAGCACCTTCCAAACCTTTTGCCATTCAGGACAATAGAAGCTAATGTATGCGAACACTACCATTTTTAGCTACCCCTTCAAGTTACATACCATGCTGGCCTCAAAAAATATTGTCATTTTAAAAATATCCTCATTAGGTCTATTTTCTGGAATTTCTTCTTAACAGCACGGTGATCCATAGAAAGCTGAGTGACACTGGCAATAAAAATGTAGCAAAACTATAACAGATCACAAGACAACCTTGCAAGTCAAAGACAATGATGCCTCCCTTTGGACAGACTTTTATCTTCTATGTATGGTTTGAGGAGAAGAAAGCTCCTTGTCCCCCTGATGAGCCACAGTTGAGGTGAGGAAAACTCTATCCAAGGCAGTGAGACCTGGTTGGATACTGAAGGTCTGCGCAGATTAATCAATGGAGATCCTTACAGACATCTTAGCATGTCACTGCAGCAGTCTATCGTCCCCACAGGTTTCAAGACAGCCACCATTATCCCAGTACCAGGGAGAGCAACCATAACAGGTCTCAATAACTATCGCTCAGTGGCACTGATTTTCACCATTCTGAAATGCTTTGAGTGTCTGAACACTTCAAAAGCACACCTCTTAGAGACACTGGTCCCATTTTAATTCACCTAAAGATGGAACTATCCCACTGATGATGCTATAGCCTTGTTCCTCAACACCATCCTGACCCATCTAGTGAGTGATGCTTCATATGGCAGGCTTGGCATTTAATACGATCATTCCCCAGAGGCTGATGGAGAAGCTGCCCCTACTGGAACTCAACACCCCTCTCTACAACTAGCTTCTGGACTTCCTAACAGAAAGACCGAAGTATGTCCAGGTGGGCAGTGGAACGTCGAGCACCATCACACTGAGCACTGACACACCTCAGGGCTGTGTTTTCCTGTTCATGCCACTCACCCATTGTAGAGGAGGATTTAAACCATGTTTTTTGCTCCTGCAAGGCTGAGAATCAGTAACCTGCTTGAGACTCAGTGGACATAAGCTAAATTCCACCATGGGGCCCAGAGATGCAGTTATCTGATAAAAATACATCTGGTACCAAGAATGTTTAATCTTCCTGCTCATTAGCTGTTGCTGTTTGAGATTGATGGGATTTTATTAGTCGCAGACTGTCAAGTGAGACCTCGCAGCTAAGTAGGTCATTGTATTTGAAGTGATAATCTAGAAAGTTGTCTTGCAGCTAAGTAAATCATTGTATTCAAAGTGATAAGCAAGAAAGTTGTGGTATATGACAGAATTTTTTTGTGCTGGGAATAGGTGCTTGGGTAAGCAGTTTTTGGGTAATATAAGCCATGGTCCAGCTGCTGAAGTTTCAGATTCCCTGAGGGGTGGCAACATCTCTCAGCAAGAAGAAGAATTTCTAGAGTCCAACCAATGTCCCGGTGCCCTGACAACCTACTACAAGTGTGCGGTTGTTGCCTCGCTTCGGCAGTTGGGACCAGTCCAGGCGTTGATAAGTATAATTGGGAAGGGCTTGCATATTGTAGTTTGAAATCAGCTTAAGATTTTGTAATAAAGATTTGTATAAACTGAAGTGCTCTCGGCGTGTGTGTCTGTTTTCTTTTGGTAGCTCAAACTCTGTGACCAATCTAAAACGAGCAAAATGAGAGGTACAAGTTTACCCAGGGCACCCATGAATGCAGCACTAGATGCAGTTCCATCAGAATCATCAAGTTTGCAGATAACACAACAGTGTTGTCTTCATTAGCAACAACGTGTCGCACTACACAGAAGAAGTGGAAAATAGCATAAATCGGTGTGAGAATAACAACCTGAGTCTCAACGTGGACAAGACAAAATTGATGATTGTAGACTTCAGAAGAACCAGGGATGAACACCCTCCACTACCCATTAATAGATTGGTGGTGGAGAGCAACAAATTTCTTGAAGTCCACTTAAGTAGTGGCCTATCTTGGACAAACAACATCTCTTCTGTGTCAGGAAGGTGGCCACCATCCTGTCAACTTTCTATAGAAGCTTTATTGAGAGTGTTCTGGCCATCTCCATCACAGAGTGGTATAGTTACAGTAGAGCATTGGATTGGAAGTCAATCCACAGGACCATCAGAGCACCAGAGAGGATCACTTGGGTCTCCCTCCCCACATTGAAATGATCTACTGGCATCCTTGTCTGAAGACGGCTCACAAAATTGTTAAGAACCCCTACCACCTTGCCCACAGAATCTTCCAGATATTCCTATCAGGAAAGAGATACAGAAATATCAGAGCCAGAACCACGACACTGAGAAACAGTTTCTTCCCACGAGCAGTGAGACTGCTGAATGACTGATGAACTGCACTTATAAACCCTCTGAGACTCTACTATTTATTTAACAATATTAATTTTATACATGTAAAATATGAATCTTTTGTCTGCATGTGTGCTATGTCTGTATGTGTGTTTTCATGTTTTTGCACTGAGGACCAAAGAATAACACTTTTTTGTTCAGTTGTACTTTTACAATTGGATGATAATGAACTTGAACCTTCACAGTGTAGCAGTTCTGTAAGGCAGCTCATCTTTACTTTCTCAAGGGCTATTAGAGATGGGTAATAATTGCTTGACTTCCAATGTTGTCCACATCTTGTCCAATAATAAGTAGATTTTCCCTGTGAATACTAGGAGCAAGATCCAAACAGTTATCACTGTATCCTGTATCATTCCTCCTATCTAGTCTGCAGATTTAGCAATCCATTTGTGTCACCTAATAATTGTTATGATAGTTTCTAAATTTGGGCTGTCAGATAATGAGACAATTTAATCAGATAATTTATCAGAAAAAGATCATCAGATATTTTAACCTTTTTTCTACAGGGTTGTCATAATCTGACTATGATCTAATTTGAATTCCACTGGGATGCTGGCATATTATCAGTTAAATATTCATGAAGAGATGTAGAGCTGATAAAGGAATTTAACACAGAACTAATTGTGAAGACCTGTTATATGGCAGAAGGCCTGGGTGAATCATACGTTTGCAGTCACGGGTCCACAACTGAAACAGTTTTGTTACATTATGCAGAGATCCAACAATGCTGTAGAAGTTCTACAACTTGTTGAAGAAAGAGTTTCATAAAGACCCAACCGTGCACTGTTTATTGCATGATGTTTCACGTTTGCTTGTAAAATTGTAGTCTTTGAGAGAATAGGGAGATTAACAATTTAGATGTAACGTGGGCAAAAGATAAAAGATGGTATTCTAGAAATTCTAGTGCCCAGTGTGCTACACATTGTATTATTATCCAAACATAACTTGGAAATTTACTATTTAGTGCTATAATAGTGCAGATCCAGATTTTTTCATTGTACATTTTTTTAAGTTTCTCTAGAGCTTCTGAATATCATATGCATAGTTTTTTTTTACATTTTAAGTGGATTAAAAAATAGATTGCTGAACACTCCAGAAAGTGATGTTATCTGTAATATCAGCAGGTACAAAGCCAGCAGCAGGGACAATTAATGCGACAGCAGATGGAACAGCTCCAACAGCTGATGGAACAGCAACAGAAACTCATCAGGTTGCTCAGCTGGCCTAAGACCAGTCAAGGTAAATTATATTAGAATTTACCACATGGATAATAATGGTAATTTTAAATCCATTGCCTGATATTTCTTCGTTTCTTCAGAGGTATTCATTGGCCAGCGAACATGTGGATCATTGGTTCACCATCAGGAAATCCAAAAGCCACCGTTTGGTCTAGAGATGCAGGGGAGAGATATCAAAGAGTTGTGGAATTGGAAAGATAGCAGTTGGCATTGATTGTTAGGTACAAGAATCAGAATGTGGGTATGAGGTCAGAGAAGGAACAATAATTGGACAGTAGATTTCCCTTGGTAGTTAAGTTTAGGGTAGACTTTGTAGTCAGGGTGTGGATGGGCTTGGTATTTAGGGAAGAGGTAGGCATCGCTGGACCTCATTCATCTCCTAAATCTCTCACTTGTTGGCTCCTCATGCCACAGCCTGGAAACCGCTTCAGCTAGCGGGCAAAAATAAGTGAGGGGTGGTGTCATTACTACACTACTAGATGATCATCCCAATGGTGGACCAGGCGGAAGAGGAGACATCTCCCAACGGCTGCAAAGGCAGATGAGGATGCCCAACAATGGATAGGGAGGCTTGCGAGCATGCCGCAAGAACTGCCGTGGACCCACGACACTCAGGGCTTGTCTACCTAGCATGTGAAACTTGGATTCGGCAGACTGTGAAGAAGAAACTATCACTGGTTCAACGGGAAGAAAGGTGATTCTCAGCAATGCATCATGAAGAACTAAGAGAGCACAGTGAGACACATACAGAACACTGCTGGCCATCCACTGCATCCTGACCTCTCTCCAGCCATCTCGACTATGTCTTGCCACTGGGCCCCGATAGGCTGGGGCGAGAGAGAGAGGCTGACAACCTGCACAACTCTCCCTTACTTTAATCCAAGTCAAGCGCAAGTCATGACTTAAACCCAACAACATCAATAGGCTAGTGTTTGATAGGAAGGGACTGAATCAGTCATTGGGTTGTTTTAGTAGTTGGGAAGTATCAGAGATCAGGCAATTAAAGGATTGAAAATAATTGCATATGTTAATTCATGAGAGAGTACCTACTTGGTAAAAAGGGCAGGATATAATCAGAAGTGTTTTCATTACTGGAAATCTGTGGGCAGAGGGACTTTGCAAGCTTTGTAGTGATGGTGCACATTGTTTTTTTAATATTTTATTTTTGATTTTCCATTATTAAACCAAGATAGTATATCAATATCTTCCAGAAATCTGTATACATATGATGTTTCTTCCCCTCCCATTCCCACCTCCCGAGAGAGAATGAAAAGTAGAGAGATAACAAGAGAGAAAGAGAAGCTGGGTGTGATATCGATGTTTCCAGTGTGTATCCATAAAGCTGTGGAGCCACCCCCCTTGTAAAGCTACTTTTCTTAATCCATCTGTTGATGAATCTCTATGTCTTTTTTGTCGGGGTGTCGCTACAGTCGTGCTCCCGTGTACTTTAGATATGGCTGCCATATTGTAACTAAGGTGCTGTGTTGGTTTCTAAGATTATACATAACTTTTTCCATGGGAATATAGCTATGCGTCTTGGTAATTCACTAGCTGATATGAAGAGGGCAGTCAGACTTCCAGGTCATTGCTATGCATTTTTTTGTTATGGCCAAAGATATAAATATGAATTGAATTTGGTTAATTTGTAGCTTATGTCCATAAGGTTCCCTAGTACATACATATAATGTTGGGTCCTGCAGTTAGTATGTTGGCCAAATCCTGCCAAAATGGGGCTACCGTTGCGCAGAACCAGGTTGCATGAACAAATGTTCCCTGCTCCACTCCACACCTAAAGCACATTCTCTCTCTTGGAGGTGGGAATGGGAGGGGAAGAAACATCATATGTATACAGATTTCTGGAAGATATCATGGTTTGATAATGGAAAATCAAAAATAAAATATTAAAAAAACAATGTGCACCATCTCGACAAAGCTTGCAAAGTCCCTCTGGCCACAGATTTCCAGTAATGAAAGCACTTCTGATTATATCCTGCCCCTTTTACCAAGTAGGTACTCTCTCATGAATTAACATATGCAATTATTTTCAATCCTTTAATTGCCTGATCTCTGATACTTCCCAACTACTAAAACAACCCAATGACTGATTCAGCCCTTCCTATCAAATTTCTGGTTTTGCCTTATGGAGTTTTTGTGGGTGAGGTAGAGTTAATGCAGAAAGTTGTATTGCATCAGTCTGTATCTAAAATTGATAACTGTTGTCACACAGTCTTTACACCAGCCTGACCAACATCTTTTGTTAATTGTAATGCCCAGGTCCGACTCCCATCTTTCCTTTGATCTGTGTAGCCGTGGTTTGGGGTTTTCACCTTGGAGTACCGAGTACATTCTTGATATAAATTTGGGTGTGTTTCCCAGTCAAAGTAATCCTTCAACCTCACTTGGTGTAGGTGAGGTCATTGTAGGGCCCACCTGCCCCTTAAGAATTATCTCAATTGGAGGAAACAGTGAAAGGTACCATAAGACAAATCGTATTTTCCCCTTAGCTGCTCAAAAGACATAACTTGTCTCCCTTTGTAGCAGTCCTCAATATGTCAGATCCCCTGCTGGTGCCAGACCTCCAAGATTTTATTACTCTTGTTCATGGACATCAATTCATTTTGAATCAGTGGTGCCTTAGGTGATATTTCCACTTTCTTTCCAATCATTCATTGATTTTGTGCCAGATTTTAATCAGATGTTTAGTATGGAGCTATCCATTTTGTTTTGCTATTAATTTGGCATTCCATTTATCTATGAAATCCTTCGCCGTCCTCTCTCCCATTGTGTGCAGTCCCATTTACACCCAAGTGGGTGGTTCCTTCCTCAAAAAAGGATGCAAGGAACCTCGACTGAGCTGCTAGATAATATTTCTTACAATCAGGCAACCTTGCCCCCCCACCCCCAAGCTCTAGTCCCATTTCACTTTTTTCAAGGGTATTCTGGGTACTTTCCCATTCCAAATGAATTTCCTTATATTGCCATTCAGTGCCTTAAAAAAAAGATTGTGGCAATGGAATTGGCAAAGATTGGAAGAGTTATTGGAGTCCCGGCATCACCTTCATCTTTATGCAGTTAATTCTTCCCATTAAGGTGATAGGCAAATCCCTCCATCTCATTAAGTTGCCTTCAATCTTCTCAAGCATGTGGGGGGTGGGGGGTGGTTGGTGAGGTAGTTGAGTTTGTAAGTTTCCCAGGTTACTATCAATCTTGATTCCTAGGTATTTTATAACTCCTGCCTGCCAAATGAAAGTTGCCATTTCTTTGGTATTTTTCATGCTCAAATTTATTCAGTGGCATGATATTGCTTTTTTCTATGCTGGCTTTATAGCCTGATATTGTACCAAAGTCCTCTAGTGTGGTGACCATCTTCAGCAAAGACCCAGCTGAGTTTGTTAGGTACAGCAACACATCATCTGCCATTAGATTTATCTTGTGCTCACAATGACCCACTTTAAATCCCTTTATCAATGGGCCCCTATTTTTTAGGTATCACCATAGTGATGGATATTGAGATATATTCCGGGAGAGTCCATGTCTCCTCTGCCTGGTTCACTACTCCCATTAACAATGGTATCAATAGGTCTTTAGATTCCTTATAAAGCTCAGGGGGAAGCCATCCTTTCCCAGAGGCTTGTTTGTTTGCAAGGTTCCCAAGCCCGTTTGATTTCCTCATTTGAAACTGGGACATCTAATTCTGTCTGGTCCTCCTGGGCTAATCTTGGCAGCTCAATCCTGCCAAGAACTCCTCAATTTTATTTATTTATCTTGGTGCCTCGGATTTATGCAATTTCTCATAATAAGTTTTAAAGGTGTAATTAATTTCTCTTGGATTGTGTGTATCGAGTCTGACCCAGACTAAATCGCATTAATCATCCTTAGTTTCCTCTGCTCTCAATTGCCATGCCAGTATTTTATGTGTTTTTTGCCTAATTCATAATCTCTTTCCTTGGATCGCAAGAGCATTTCTTCCATTCTGTAGATTTGAAGAGTGTTGTATTTAAGTTTTTTATTTTCCATTTCCCGATATTTCTTATTTGATCCCAGATTTTGATATTCTTTTTCCAATTTTGTGATCTCCTGTTCCAATGTCTCCACCTCAGTCAGGTGTTTTTTATTTTTAACACTTTTGGTGTACAAAATTATTTGGCCCCTTAGGTAGGCCTTTAGTGTGTCCCAGATTAAGAATTTATTATTAGTCACAAAACAGAGCAATTTGACCCCTTACAAAGGTGCAGAAATCTGGGTTTCTCATCAGCGTAGCATTAAGGCGCCACCTATAAACATTTGTCTGTTTTTCAGGCATTGTTATCTGCAAGGTAAATATTCCAACTCAAGCCAGCTAGTCATCAAAAAGTAACCAATTCTGGTGTGAGAGTCATGGGACTTTGAATAAAAGTAGTAGACCCTGGCCTATGGGTTCCTCTGTCTCTATATGTCTATCAAATTTAATTTTTTCATAAAGGCCAGAGTTGTTTTTGCCTCCTTGGACCTCGCCAATGTCTTTGTTGTCTTATCTAGAATAGGGTCCAGGCAGAAGTTTAGATCTCCTCCAATTAATATGTTCTGTTTACCCTCTGCAGCCCTTAGGAAAGGGAAAGCATTTTGCATGAACAGCTTGTAATCAAAATTTGGTGCATGGAGGTTTAGTAGTGTCCATGGTTCTGAATATAGTTGGCAGGGCACCATTACAAATCTCCTGGTTGGGTCTGTAGCTTCACCACTCACTATCATTGGAACCCTTTTTTTTATTAAAATGGGTACCCACCTATCCTTAAAACCAAAGGAGGAGGAGGAGGAGGAGGAGGAGAATACCTCCCCAACCTAGTCCCTTTTTAGTTTGTCATGTTCCCTTTTTGTCAAGAACATTTCCTGTAAAAATATTATGTCTGCTTTTAGTTTTTAAAGGTGTGCCAGGACCCTATTCCTTTTTATGGGGCTGTTTAAGCCATTCACATTAATACTAATAAATTTAATAGTCTTATTCTTGAGTGTTTCTATATCTTATCTTTTCACTTTAACAGTACCCTTGTTTGTTTGTCTTGAATGGTGCCCTCATCACGCCCTTCTGTATTTCATGGTCTCTCAATGCGTATGTCCACACCAGCCAGAAAGAGAGAGAAGAATAAAGATAAACATGAGACAAGCAAAATCCCCTCCTTCATCTCCCCATAAACAAGCCTAGATGAAATAAATAAACCTTAAAAAACCCCAATTTATCAAGGTTAACAAGCAAACTATTCCTGTCTTCTATTTTGGCATCTCTCCTCTTTGCTCCTGTGCTATCTCGAGTCTCCACGGGTACCATTTTCTCTCTTGCCTGGACTGCGCTGCAGCCTTGCATAGTCTCTTCCACCTCAAGCTCCCATTATTTTCTCCATTTACACATTTTTAAAGAAAAAAATATATATAATCCTCCGTTCCCTCCAATCGTTGCAAAACTTTGTCAAAACCCCAGCTACTTTGTCCAACAATATCCTCAATCACCTTAATTATTTTCATAAATCAATAATTGTCGAACGGTCATGACCCACCCCCCCCCCCCGCCCCATAGTTTTTGATTCATAGCTTTTCAGGCATTCCATCCATGGCTCCTTCAAGGGGTTTGAGTCAGCTTGTATTTTTGCAGGCTTACATACCTTATGATAGCTCCCAGGCATATAACATAGCATCCCATGGTTCCTTGAAATGCTTCCTCTCCCCTCCAGATAGCATGATTTTTAGCGTGGCTGGGTACAGCATCACATACTCAACTTTTTTGTCTCTCAGTATTTTCTTGACCTGATCACATTCTTTTCTCTGTTTTAGCAGCACAAAATTTAAGTCGCATTAATAATCAATGCTATCGCTTCTTTACATCATTCAGCCCAGGATTATTCTGATATGTTCATTGCTAAATCTACTTCCCATATTTCCCTGGACTTATGAATTCTGAGCTTTTCCCCATCTGTCTTGGGGGTAAAATAAATTTGAGTAATAAACCTAGGTATATTAACCACCCATAAAATGAATTCCAATTGACTCGACCTTGGAGAAATTGTATTGTTTCCCCAAATTTCTCTTAAAAAAGCTCTTAATTGCAGATAGCAAAGAAAGGTGCCATTCGGGACATCATATATTTACTTCATTTTTTTGAATGACATTAAAATTTCATATAACAATCTGCAATATACCTAATTCCCTTTGGGACCAAATATTTAAAATCCTATTCCCTATTATCATAGGCAGCAATGGATTGTTACATAATGGAGCCCTGATAGAAATTTCAGTTTTCCTTCCTATTATGTCATTGATGTCTTGCTATATTTTAATCAAAATGATCAATATAGGATTAGAATACTTTTTATTAATTAGTTTCAAGTTCAACCTATAAATAAAATCTTTGGGTGATGATTCCTCCAACACGTGTAGTGCCATATGTACCCAATTTGGTGATTCTGATTGAGATAGAGAGAGAGAGAGAGAGAGAGAGAGAGAGAGAGAGAGAGAAAATAAATAAATAGAAAGTAAATAAATAAATAAATAAATAGATAGAAAAAGCCAAAAACCTCAGCTGTGAAGCCAGATAGTATTTCTTAAAATCCGGAAGCCTCAAACCCCCTGATTTGTAGTCCCATTTCAATTTATCCAGTGTTATCCTCTGCACTTTATTGTTCCATAAAAATTGCCTAACTATACCATTTATTATTTTTAAAAACTTATTTGATATATATATTGGTATTGATTGGAGCAAATATTGGATCTTTAGCATGGTCTTCATTTTAATACAGTTAACCCTTCCTATTAAGGTCAGGGGCAGGTCCTTCCACTTCTGCAAATCTTTTTCCATCTTTGCCAATAAGGAAGAGTAAGTCAATTTATATAGCTTGTTCAAATTGTTATCGAGATGATTCCTAAATATTTAATCCCATTGTTTTTCCATTTAAGCATACTGTTTACTTTAAAACGCTCATAAATTTTTGTTTGTTATTGGTAAAATTTCACTTTTTTCCATATTTATTTTATATCCTGATACTCTCCCATATTTTAATAAAATTTCCTGTAATTTCTCCATGGAACCTTCGGGTTCAGACATATAGAGCAGTACATCATCAGCAAACAAACTAATCTTGTGTTGAACTTGTCTGGCTTTGAAGCCTTTTATTTTAGGATCACCCCTGATCATCTTTGCCAAAGGTTCTATCACTATAACAAATAGTGCTGGAGAAAGGGGGCAGCTTAATGGGAACATTCCTGATATCTGGTTATTAGCTATTATTTTTGCCTGTGGATTTTAGTATAGAGCCTTAACCCAATTTATAAATCCTCATCCAATACCAAATGTTTCCAATGTTTTAAACAAAAAAGGCCACTCAAGTCTGTCAAATGCCTTTTTTGGATCTAGAGATATTATTATATTTGGGTTCTTCCATGACTGAGCTAAGTCTATTATGTTAAATAGTCACACCAAGTTATTTGAAGCTTGCCTCCTTTTAACAAATCCTACTTGATCTTTGTGAATTAATCTAGATAAAAATTGTCCCAATTAGTTTGCTCATGCTTTTTCTATTATTTTGTAATCTGCAAGAGATATCGGTCTATAAAATGAGGTTTTCATAGGATTTCTATTCTCTTTGGGCAACACTGCTGTTGAGAAGGAATCCCATAACTTGTAGGTTTTCACTGCTTGTTCTAATATATCCATAAACAGGAGTATTAACAGCTCTTTAAATTCTTTATAAAACTCGACCAGAAATCCATTCTCGCCTGGAGCTTGATGGCTTGAAGCATCCCCAGTATTTTTTCAATTTCTTCCTGGTAAATTGAAAATCTAATTCCTGTTTCTCCTTATCCTTCAACTTCGAGAGTTCCACTTCATCTAAGAACTTAACTATTTCGCCTCATCCCCAGTGAGTCAGACTTATATAAATTTTTGTAATGTTGTTGAAATGCTTCATTTATCTCTTTTTGATTGTATGTAATTGTGTCATTTTCTTTTTGTATAGCATTTATAGCTCTCGCTGATTCTTCAGCCTTCAGTTGCCATGATATTTTATGCGCTCTTTCTCCCAATTTGTAGTATATCTGTTTTGTATTTAATATAGTCCTTTCTATTCTATATGTTTGCAAGATGTTGTATTGGATTTTCTTATTTTCTAGTGATCTATATTTGTCTTTATTTCCCATCCTTTGATATTTCTTTTATAATTCCCCTATTTCCATCCCCAATTTACTTATTTCTGCATTAAATTCTCTTTTAATCGTTTTGTATATTAAATAATTTGTCCTCTCAAATATGCCTTTAACGTATCCCATATTAGAATATGAGAGCTCCGTTGATCCCAAATTAGTTTCACAAAAGAATTCAATCTGTTGTCTTATAAATTATTTAAAATCCTCTCTTTTTAATAACATTGTATTCAATCACCATCTGTATTTATTTTCCTGCTTCTCTGATAATTGTATTACCAAGGTGAGCGATGAGTGATCTGAGTGCAGCCTAGGTAAGTATTCAGTTTTTACCACTCGATCTTTCAGACTTGACGATAGCAAAAATAAATTTATTCTGGTATGTGAGTCATACATTTTTGAATAAAATGAATAATCTCTCACCATACATCTATCAAGTTTAAATCTTTCATATACGAGAGAGTTAATTTATCTGCCTTGGCTCTTGTTACCATTTTTGCTGATTTACCTAGGATCGGATCCAAACAAAAATTAAAGTCCCCTCCAATCAATGTATTTTTCCTTCCCTCTGCACCTCTTAAAAATACGTCCTTCATAAAGATCTCGTCATCATAATTCAGGGCATAAATATTCATTAATGTCCATGATTCTGAGTAAAGTTTGCCATTTATCTTTACATATCTACCCGCTTGGTCCATGGAGACATTTTCTACAGTGATTGGGACATTTTTATTAATCAAAATTGCCACACCTTCTACTTTTGAATTGAATGAGGAAGAGAAGACCTGCACCCTCCACAATCACTCAATTTGTCGTGTTCTACTTTAGTAAATTGTGTTCCTTGGAGAAATACTATGTCAGCTTTTATCTATTTTAAATATGGGAGTATTCTTTTCTTTTCCTTTTGACCCTCCCGTTCAAACTATTGACATTAAAACATAAACTTCAATGACTTGCCCATAATAATATTAAAAATTCTGTGAAAATATACAAGCATGTAAACAGTTTTGTGATCTGTGACCTCGTCCTAAAATCATGCAACTTCTGCCCCAGTAGTGATGTATGCAGGAAGGCTCATGAAGAAAAGCCCATGAAAGCCTTCAAGGAGAAAGAAGAACCCCAGCCTAAAGCACCATCTTGAAAACTATCCCCCCATTGACACTATTACCCACCCCCCCAGCCAGAGTTCTACCATGCTATACCTTCAGAACCTTCTTTCCATTCTCCGAGCTCCCTGAGACGTAGATAGGATAGAATTTTGAGATTTAACTATAACAATTAAGATGACCACCACATTAAAAAAAAGCTTTACTATGTCCTTAAATATCTTGCTTACACCACCGGCTTCACAGTTCCTATTCATAGTTGTTGAATAAACTCTTCCACTTCTTTTGATTTAAAATATCTTCTATTGCCTTTGGAAATGTCCACTCTTAACGTCGCTGGGTACAACATTGTATATTTAAAGTCCTTTTCTCAGATTAGCCTCTTGACCACATTGAATTGTCTTCTCTGAATCACTGCGTTACTAAAGTCCTGGAAGAATATGGTGTCTGCATTGTCCTATTTCAAGAGAGAACAGAATTTTGAGTATTTTCATAAGCATTTCTTAGCATTGTCTCTCTATCCTTGAAGCTCAACAATCTCACCAGAATGGTTTGAGGGCATGCTTCACCCATTCTCCTCAGTCCCAATGTTCGATGAGTGCGTTCAATGTGCACTCGGTCACTGAGTTCATCGGTGTGAAGGACTTGAGGGATCCAAGTCTCAAAGTATTTCATGGCATTTCTGCCTTCTGCACCTTCTCTCAGGTCAACAATTCGCACATTGTTCTGAGAAAGGTAAGCGTTAACAGCTAGTGATAGTGTAGCTAGGTTTTGCAGCATTCTAGCAAGGCGGGCAAGGCAATTCAAAAGGACCAATTAGCACAATGACCAACTGTAAGAATTTACTTTGAACCAATCATCGAGCAGGTCTGATGAGAAGCTGTCAATCTTGTGTAGCAATGGAACTTGTCCTTAGTAGCAATGGTGTAGGGTAAGAATATATAGTGTAAACTTTTGATTGGGCCAAATGTAACTCCACCCATGTGTGAGCAAGATAAAGGAAAGAGCTGTGAAACACGAGGTCAGTCTCTGCCAACCTTTCCATCATTGTGGGATCTTCCAGTCATTCTTCAATATTAATCTTTAAAAGATGTATCCACACTTTTGTAGTTGAAAAATATTTCATTAAAACCATTTTTTGGTTATCTTTTAGAGGATTTTCTCAGAGAGCTCAGGGAAACACGTCTGCTTAGCCACCCAGCATGGCCACACACCCCTTCTTTCTTTTTCTTGATTTCAGCTTCTTGCCTCAGTTGCTGATTTCTGATTTAGAGGACCTCCCTATCCTCTAAAGCATATCTTTTCTCCAACTTGTTGTTGTGCACAGACAGTAGTCAAGTCTGCTGGCGCCTTAGCATGTATAACTGATATGCTTGAAGCACGCGAAGCTGGACTTGGTCTCGATGTCTTTGAAGACTTTGAAGATCTTCCTGCGCTAATAACCTTGGAAATACTATCATTAAGATTCACATCTGAATTTTCAGATACCACTAATCGAGTCTCTATCATCTGGATTTCGCTTGGTACAGCACCAGTGGGATTTTGCAACATACATTAATCTATTACAGTTCCACTAACCTTTAACCCAGCTAATGAGGTCTGCAGTGCCTTGACAGTCTTCTTCTTGCTTGCTAGTTGAAGCTGCTTCTTCTTTGACTACTGGCTCCAATTTCCTGCCAAGTGTTATCAGTCCAGCTTGTTGGTTCAACTCATGATCAAACTGTTCTTTGAGAGAATTGTGTGTATTCTTTTCAAAAGGTATACAACTTTGCATCTCTATATTCCGTATGTCTAATACCTGTTGGAAAAAAAATCTATTAATTGATAAATATCTGAGAATTTGGTTTTCATGTACATAAAAAATTGGTGTTATAATTTTATGAATAACTTATGTCAATATGTTAAAATATGATAAGTACTTTATTACTTTCTGGTTCTATTTCATTTTATTTCACTCTATTTGATGTTATCTGTGTGTATATATATATATATATACACACTTACATTTTGAAATAAATATATATTACATAGTGGTGTCTTGCTTTACTATGTATTATATATTAAAAAATATAATTGTAGTTGTAGGTATTAGATATACTTAAGTTACAATTTATTAATTAGATAATATCCAGTGTTGTGATAAAACTAGTTTATCTTTTTTCTCTTTTATCTCTTCTTTGTTTCTTTCTAGGTGGGATGGAGTGGGTGGGGGGTGGAGAAAATGATAAAAAGGTATTGATTTTGAAATGTAAGATTTCTTCGCTTTGTATGTACTTTTGATACATGTACTAATAAAATAAAATTTGAAACAGTTCTTTGAGAAGAGCTGTTTGCTTAAGGTCTTTAGCCAAATGAGGTTTCTTATTCATCTTGTGTTCTTCACACTGCAACCTAGCTTCTGCCCTTGCTTCTCCTGGTTCCTGGGAACTGTAAACAAATTTTGTATCTTGGTCTCTTTAAGAGAGTTGCAGCTGGCTGACTTGTCTCTATGTGGTTCTGCACACAAGCTTTCTTATCTCTGTTTGTTTATGGTTTATAAGAACATCTTCTGGGCTTCCTACCAATTATATTGCTAAAGCTCTGGATTATCTGTTCAAGGTTGCAAGTGTCTGGCCAGACCTTGGCTCATTTTCAAACTGTGCAATTCAGACAGGTTCTCATGATTTCTGGAACATTGTTATTACAGCTTGGATGCCTCTTGGCATTAAATCAAGTTGTTAATTCTTTTAGACAAATTTTATGAGCCTTTCTTCTAAACAAAGCTCACAATTAAATTTTTCTTTGAATTAAAATATGGATGACACTTTCCTTATTATAATATATCCTAATTTCAAAGTATCATCTTCCAAGGCATGAGCTGTGATATCCCAAATTTAGATTTCTTTAATCCAACAAATCAAACTCTGTGACTGTTACTTTATGTAGCTTTAACTCATTGATAAAATGGATAAACATTTTGTGTAGCTTCACATTAAGACCTTCATAATGATGAATAACAAAGCATTTACTATACAATAGAGATATAAAATGTGTATAAAGAAGCTTTTGAGATACACAAACTTTAAAGAGATACAAAAAGGTATTTAAAGAGATGCAAAAATTCAAAGAACAATTTCTCGTGCTCACGCTTCCTTTATATCTGGTTGTATAATGAGCAAGTTGTTAGTCTGTGCAGATATTATGACATATAACATCATAGTCACTACAGTAACACTACAAACAATAGTTATCTAAAGAGGCAGGCACAAAAAATTAACTAAGAATAAAAAAACAGAAGGTTTTGACCTTTACATTATGTTTCTGTGGAGTGAGGAGCATTGCCTTGGTAGTTGGTGTTGAAGGGAACAATCATAGTAATGGACAAATGGTGCCAATTTAGTCATGAGTAGTGGTAGGATTAGTAGTCAGGGATGGTTAATTCAGTGGTCACAGGGTATGAATGAATGGAGTATGGGGGAGAAAGTGCCCATTTGAGTTGGGTACAGATTGCAAGTTTGGATGAATTACAGATCATTTTGACTGAGCAAGCCCACACTGACTCCGAGTACAGCAATCCTCTTTGTGCTATTCATCCACTCTTTCAGCCCTGAAAATTATTCTCCATCAAGTGACTATCCCATTTTAAATTTCAGTTCAGAATCCAAAAAAATAGCTTCTTATTGGATTAAAATGCTTGTCACCTCCTGTCAAAACCTCCAATGGTGTTAAATCAAAATTATATGCTGATTTGCATAATCTTTATTCAAGTTTCTAATTGCATAAATGTGACTACTTTGAGTTAATGGAACTTGCTCATAATGAATCTCTGCTAGATTTATAACAGGTAAATGCCTGAATCTAAGAAAACCATGCAATCATGCATTTGTTAAACAAATGCCTTTAGAAGAAAATATGATCTTGACTAAAGCTTCACATGAGGGAAACATATGTTAGAAATAGAAGTACCTTAACAGAAATTGCTCGAGACAAAAATTGAGAACAAAGAAGATTTATTATAACAACAATGCAAAGTTGGGTGCTTCCCCTTACCCTGGGAATACATACATACACTGCGGCTCACCCAACTTTTATACAGTGAATTTCAGTATCAGAATACCCTCCCCCTTACATTCTTCTGCCTCCTGGATGGGTTTGGCATTAGGCAATCCTTCCTGCCTACGTGCAGTTTCAGTGGACTTGGAGGACCAGGGGGTATCCTGTCGGTGTCTTCTCATGTCATTATCCCCATTGTCCTTATTCACAACCTTGCCCTTGTCCCCATTCACACCTTTCCAACTCTCAGATACAGTCTCTTCATATGCAGAGTTCGCTAATCCTGTCTAGGGTTTACTAATTTAATATGCATAACTTGATAAATCTGTGTATGGCTTACTAATTATTTATGTAGAACTTGGTACTTCTGTCTAGGGCTAGGAGACCCTTTCTCATCCAGACTATCTCAACTTCCTATATTTTATTATTCCTTACCTCTCCTTATCTTATTCATACGGTGGGCTCACTGATCCTGTCGAAAAGACTAGAAGATTCTTATCTTACAGAGGCAGACTCTGCTTCCTGCATTCTAATTTCCATGCTTAGCCTGTTCATACTGGTTTAATCCATCACTCCACATGTCTGCACTAGTTTCCCCATCTTTCATATTTTATGTCAAGTTTCCTCATCTCTCACACATTGAGAATTAGAATGCAGAAGCCTTTGCACAATTCGTGATTTACCATGAATTAATGAAACATCAAGTACGTTAACACTGAGTACAACAGATTTAGACTGCATAATTTGGTGTGGCAGGAGCAATAATTAATAAAAACGACTTAATTGCCTTTTATTAGGTATCTAAATAAACCTCATTACAGAGAGCACACAGCCATTAACTGAAAAAATAAGTCCGCATTCATAGGCATTAACAGGCAAATTTTCCATATCACTTCTAGTCTTATAACATGGCAGCAGACCCAGTACCCTGAATCTGATTCAGTTTCTGAACAAGTTTATCAATGACATCCATAATCCAACTATATAGTGAGACTGTTCACAATAAGTAAGGGCTCAAGGACCTCTCTTTTGAATGACTTTGGCTCAAAATTCATTGACACACTTCCAAATAAAATGATATTGTAGTTGATAATTAGTTTAACCCAGAGTAAAGCAATGTTGAGCATATTTCTAGGTCCCTTGTGCCCACTGGGGAAATTTATTTGGCAGGAATTATATTTTAAATAGCATTTATTTTCTGGTGTGAAACTTCCCTAAATGATATCAGGAGCAGTGTATGCACATAATACCATCCTAGTAAAAGATTTTCAACCTGGTCTGAAAAATAAAATGCTGCAAGGAACTCTGAGTTTCTCCAGCATTTTTGAGTAAACTTTCACATTTCCAAGTTGTCTAGAAAAGTCTTTGGTAGAAACAGAACTAGCCTCCTGAGCTCATTTTTTTTTTCCTGTGACTGGGAATGTATCCTGGAAGCACTTTTGCATGATGTGAGAAACAGAAGTACCTTCACAGAAATTGCTCGAGACAAAAATTGAGAACAAAGAACATTTATTATAACAACAATGCAAACTTGGGTGCTTCCCCTTTCCCTGGGAATACACACACACACACACACACACTGTGGCTCACCCAACTTTTATACAGTTTATTTCAGTATAGAAGTACCCTCCCCCTTACATTCTTCTGCCTCCTGGATGAGTTTGGCATGAGGAAATCCTGTCTGCCTACGTGCTGTTTCTGTGAACTTGGAGGACCAGGGGGGTATCCTGTCTGTGTCCCATCATGTCATTGTCCTTATTGTCCTTATTCACACCTTCCCAACCCTCAGGGCTTACTAACTCTCATATGCAGAACTTGCTAATTCTGTCTAAGGCTTACTAATTACATATGTGGAACTTGCTGACTCTGTCTAAGGCTAGAAGACCCTTATCTTATTCAGACTAACTTTACTTCCTACATTCTATTATCTACCCTTATCCTATTCATACTGGCTTTATTCATTACACATATATCCATACTAGCTTTCTTCATCTCTCATATTTTTATATTAGTTTTACTCATCTCTCACAATCCTCACTTTTCTTTTAGCTACGCTTCGTGAATTCTCAACTGAAATGTATTACTTGTAAACTTGGTCTTTTTCCCAGCGAGTCAGTAAACGAACTGCAGTCTCAGCATCATCAGATAGAATTTGGGAAACATACATCCTTTGGGTTATAGTGATCTGACGAGGGGTCCGTTGAATTAAATACTGCACACAAGTCTTTAGGCAGGGGAGCACCATAATGGCCAGAATAGCGAGTCCAGCTGCTATAAGGGCTGTGGGTATCAGATTCCAGTTACCAATAAAAAGTCTAGTCCATCTCACACCGGATCAAGGTTGCCAAGTCTGAACCTGGGCATGGGAAGATTTTCGAACTCCTGAAGAAGTGTCTTTAACCGCCTGACCGTTGTGAGCATTGTCATTAACCAGTCTTTCACAAACGCTGCCTTCAGCAGCCAACAAGTAATCGAGAGCCAGGCGGTTTTGTTGAACTGTGGCTCGTATCTGTCGTCTTTCTTCAGCCCATAAATTCAGGGCCATCGCTGTCTGTTTGGTGATGATCTCCAAAGCTGCCTGGAGTCTGATTAAACGATTTAAATGCCAAGCAGTTGTGGTGTTCTGGAGCAGCTTACGTCGTTTACAACTGGAACTCCCCTTACAGTGGTGGTTCTTAACATTCCGAATGTCTGTGTGACCCAAAGGATGATTTACAGGAGACCAAGTTGGGGAGGGGTGTTTCTTGTCACTTAATCTGTGAGTTGCAGCTTGTCTGCAAACATTAGCATAAGTATCACTGAACCTGTGAGTTGCAGCCTGTCTGTGACATTAGCATATGTATTCACTCTATCTCTGCTACATGTACAATCCTGACTAACATTCTGTCTGTCATTGTCCCACCAGCTTCTTTGTGCTATCTCTTTAAAACTCCTCTTTTTAATACCAGTAGAGGCTGAAATACAAATCAAATCTATTCCCCTAGGGCTGTTCTGTTCCCCTGGTCCATGTTGGGACCCATACCCCACTATGACTATGCTCTATACCTGCACCCTGTCTACATTCTAAAGGTAAATAATTGTCACCTCTGCTGCCCCTGTTCCAGGAGGACTTAATACATCATGAACACTTTGGTGATTTCCCAAAAATTGGGAACCAACAAGTAAACATAACAACAAATCGTAAAAATAGCATTACAGCACTTTTTCCCCACGTAGTGTAACTTTTAGATCTGAAGGATGAGGGACTGCACGCCAGGTGGAGGGTAGATTATCAATGTCATTAGTCCGTGGATCAGCAGCTCGTTTAATTCGTTGTATGTGGCTCCATCCCTTTTCTTTTGTTTGCACGGCAGTGTCTGTAATCAAAAGTACACAATAGGGGCCATCCCAGACAGGTTTTAGTTGGTGATCTTGCCATGCTTTTACATATACCCAATCACCAGGTTTAATAGAATGAATAGGATACTCCAGGGGTGGGGTTTGAGCTAATAAACCCTTCCGTTTTAATTCGTATAGAGAGGCAGAAAGTCCCTTTAAATATTTGGATATGTACTGGTCATTAGCCTCAGGGGTAGGGGTATTAATGTGGAATCCCATGTAAGGAAGACCAAACATCATCTCATATGCCGAGACATCAAGATCCTTATGAGGGGCTGTGCGAGTCCTGATTAAAGCTAAGGGTAAGCATTTAATCCAGGAGAGACCAGTTTCCTCATGAAGTCGAGTGAGCTGATTTTTCAAGGTCTGATTCATTCGTTCAACACAGCCTGAACTCTGGGGGTGCCATGGGGTATGTAGCTGCCAATCTATTCCCAGTATTTTACACACACCCTGGAGTACCTGAGAGGTAAAATGTGTACCTCGATCTGAGTCAATGGTTTGAATCATACCATATCGTGGAATCACAGACTCCAGTAGTATCCTGATAACGGTGCTGGCACGATCATTAGGGGTCGGGAAAGCCTCAACCCATCGTGTGAAATGATCTACCATCACCAGGAGGTATTTGTAAACCCCTATCTTAGGTAATTCCGTAAAGTCAATTTGTATCCGTTGAAACGGGCGTACAGCTATATCACGACCGCCAGGCATTACCTGGTGCATAACTTTCTTATTTACTCTCTGACAGATTGGACAACCCCGAGTACTTTGCTTGGCTATAGTGTATATTCCCAAGCAATGAAAATACCGTACAAAAGTATCCACAAGTGCCTGTGTTCCCCAGTGTGTCTGCCGGTGGAGCTGATCAATAATTTGCCGAGCCAAGGCTTTGTTCAGCACTTGGCGTCCTTCTGCCGTCTACCACAACCCATCAGCAGTTTGACGCATTCCCTGGTCCTTCATGTAAACTTCCTCTTCCCGTAAAAAGATGGGAGTCTTTTGAACGTCATATGGAGTGGGCAGTAACAGCTGCATGTCTATTTTCTCCGTGAGCACAGCCTGTTTGGCAGCTGCATCTGCCTGTCTATTCCCGTGTTTCAGGACTGTCACCACTTTGATGGCCCCGTACATGAACTACAGCTATCTCCTCAGGTAATGTAGGAGCATCTAGAGATTGGACAATTAAGTTTTCATGGATCAACTTTTGTCCATTCCCAGTTGTCATTCCCTGCTCTTTCCAGATCTTCCCAAAGGTGTGCACTACACCAAAAGCGTACTTTGAGTCTGTGTAGATCGTGCCCACCTTGTTCTCTAGACCCTGGAGAGCTCTACAGAGGGCATACAATTCACAAGATTGTGCTAACCAATGACCGGGAAGGCGACCAGCTTCAATCACTACTCCTTCCTTCCCATCCACTACACTATACCCGCTATAACGAGTGCCATCAATGCAACGGGAAGATCCATCAATAAGCCACCTTTCACCCTCCTGTAAAGGCTCATCGCTTAAATCCTCTCTAATTTTGGTCTGTAAATCAATTACCTCTAAACATACATGCTCTAAATCATTTATGGTGTTGTCAGAATTTGGAGAAACCAAGAAAGCTGCTGGATTCTGTTCTTTATTCGTAATCAGGGTCAAATCATCCCTATCCATTAGGATCGCTTCATATTTTAAAATTCTAGAGTCTGTAACCCACCTTCCAGCACATTGTAAGAGAATATTGCAGACTGTGTAAGGGGTGTGAACTATCATCGGGGCACCAAACGTAATCTTTCATCCTTCTTCAACTAAAATAGCAGTGGCTGCGATGGCTTGCACACATTCTGGCCAACCACGACAAACAGGGTCTAAAACTTTTGACAGAAAAGCAACTGGTTGTCTACAGCCTGCCCTCTCTTGTGTTAGTACTCCGGTGGCCACATCGTTTGGTTTCTGGACAGGCAAAATTGGGGTATTAAAAGGTGACATACAAGGTTCGAGTATACCATCTTTCACCAACTGGTCAATTACTGGCTGCAGCCCCTTTCGGCCAGCCATTGGAATTGGATACTGCTTTCATCTAATTACTTGCTCAGGATCTTTTAAAGTAACTTGCAAGGGAGGAATATCTAACACTCCTCTATTGCCTTTTTTTGCCCATACTCCAGGATTTATTAGTTCCTGATCCTCCTTGGTTAATACATACAATTGAACCCCGATACCCGATTCCTGTGGTCTGGTGCCGATAGCCAATTGGTCCTGTAAATCTCGTCCTAACAAACAAACTCCAGCTTGGGGAACTAGTAGAATGTCCTCCGTTACGATCTTCTCTCCCATTTGTATTCTTACATACCTTAATACAGGGACCGTAAAATCTCTTCCTCTGTCGGACTCTGGCTTTACCTTACTCTTAATTTAGTCTATGTGTGGTCTGAGTCCAGCGTGTTCTTTGAATGAAGTGATAGAAGGTATTCGGTTCAACAGTCAATTTATTACACAGCACAAGAATAAAACTTAACAGAGCTCTGGGTCAGTCGTTAGTTCATAGGTCACCTGCACAGTGAGCTATTCCCCAAGACTGACCCCTATTGTCCAGTTGGCTCAGTTTATATAGATCAACCTTATCATACAGAACAAAAGTTGGCTTCCTTTGCTAGATTTCATTATCATACAGAACAAAAGTTGTCTTCCTTTGCTAGATCTTTTTGCATAAGGGTTATCACAAGTCATCTCCTGTTTTGCAGATATCTGGGGTGTAGCGCTCCCATCTTAATCCTCCAGGCCAGACTATCCTGTTGTTTTGATCAGAAATTAATTCATCCCCAGATATTTCTAATCACCATTCTGTTCTTGTCTGGCTAATTTCTGCTGTTCTCTTTAACACCTCCTCCTGCCTTAATCTTCCTCCTAGACTGGTTTTCCATTCCCTTTGTTTCTTGCAGGCCATTCTTTGTTCTGGTCTGGCCTGTGTCTCCTGTGCTACTCACCACCTCCTTCAGTTTGAGCATTTCTCCTAAATTGTTTTATGCATTTCCTCTCCCTGTATTTGGGAGCAGACAATTTTGCTCAGCCAACTTTGCTCCATGCTGTGATTGCCACTTAATCACATTCCTCTTTTCCCCTGAACCATGCAGTAAATATACACTTATTAATTAATCATTTATTTCATAATGTTTTAACCCCTAGATTCCAACACCTCCTACTCCCGAAATCATCACTGTCCCCTCTATCTTAACACCCTTGGGTGGTTGTAAAATACTAGACCGGGCTGCCCCAGAATCTACTAAAAAGGTCATCTTGTCACTATGGGTTCCTATGCTTAAATTTACCAATGGTTCTCCGTGCAGCCCCACGGTGTGTATTGATTGAGAACCGTGACCCCCCTATTCATAATCTGCTTCCATCAGTGCGTAAGATCGCGTCTCCCTGGCTCACATTGGGCATTCTCTCTTAAAATGTCCCTCCTTTTTACAATAGTAGCAAACTAATGCTCCTGTTTCCCAATTCCTACTGGGATTACCACAAGGTCCTGGGAACGGTCGTCATCCCCGGAATTCCCCTCTACCCTTGCCCCTGCTCTGGTCTCTACTCTCCCACTCCCGGCGCTCCTCCCAATGTCCAGGAGCTGGCACACAGCCCCTACCCTTTCCTTGCTATCCCTCCACTACTTCCTTGACTGCTTGCATCAAAATCTTAGCCTTTCCTTTCTGTTTATCCTCAGACCTCTGGACGTATGCCCTTTGTGCGATCTGTAAAAGCTGTGATATTCCCTGTTCATGCCAATTCTCAGTCTTCTGCAATTTCCTTCTAATGTCTGGGGCTGAATTTGTAACGAAGCCCGTTAATACTAATTGTTCACCCGCTGGGGATTCTATATCCAGACCCCCATATTGCTGTATGGCCATATGCAATCTATTCAGAAATGCAGAGGGGGTCTCCTCGGGAATTGGGGAACCCCAGATAATGCTTTCTTAAAATTCTATCCCTTTGGAACAGATTCCTTGATTCCTTTTACCAGATTAACCCTATATTCCTCTATTAATGTGCGACCATCATTAGTATTCTTATCCCAATTTGGTTTTGCCAGGGGGAATTTAAGTTCCCCAGGTATCGCCTCTGGTCCCCCTTGGTGTTCCGTATCCCAGACTCTAATCCCTGCCAGGCGAATCATTCCACGTTCATCCAAAGTGAACAGAGCCCTAAAGATCAATGTTAACTCAACCCATGTATATATATCTTTGGTCCCAAAAATTGATCTAATTGTTCGGCACATCCCTGAAGATCCTCTATCAGGGAGGTCATTTCTCTCTTAAAGTTACGCACCGTACTAGTCAGGGGCACATTTACGAAACCGAGACCCCCTCCCACGGGAACTTCCCGTAAAGGTCTCATCCAGTTAATTTCTGGTTTATCCTCTCCTTTATAATGTCCAGGTTCCTGCTCTCTGGGAAATGAATCGAAGGGTTCTGCCCTTCCCTCCTGGAGGGTCTCACACTGTTCTGAATCAAAGTCTCCTCCCTCTCTTGTCAATTGAGGTGGTAATCTAGTACTTTGTGAACGGGTCATCATACCACCCCTACTTTCTTCTCCTTTCTTTAGCTGTGGGGGAGGAGGGGAAGGGGAAGAAGGGTAGAGCATAGGAGAGAGGGGAAAGATAGGAGCCGGCATAGGAGGAGCATAAGGTGGAAGAAGGGAATGTAACACATCCCATCCTTGTGTTTCAGGGACAAAAGGTTCCTCATCCTTCTTGTCCTTACATTCCTTTTCATTCAAAACCAGTTGATCAACCGATCCACTGAGCCAGCAGGCTGCATATTCTCTGCTCTCAATATTATCTCTTTGATTTTGATAGAGCCAGATGTTCAATGCCTGACACATCCAGTCCTCATCGGATCCGAACTTTGGCCAATATACCGAATTCCCTTTTATCGGGTTTTTAACCCATTCCAGACAGCAATACCTGACCATGGTCTGTTTGTCTTTCCCGCGGGTTCAACCCGCACCCCAATCAGATAGCATTAATCCTATCGGACTTTGCTTAGTTATCTGATCGTCCCATCCTTCCTTAGGACTATTTCTCTTGCTACTCACACCTCCCATACTAACAGGTAAGTAAAATTCCTCTTACTGGGATCCAGTAGCTATTCCTAGCGCGCTTCCTTAACGTCCTCCCATCGTTTGTTCTCAATGCCTCTTCTCGGATGTCACTCACTTTATCCACTGACCAGTCACCCGTCATCCGTGAGTCCAGCTGAATCAGCCGGGGTGCATCTACCCTCATTGTCGGGCACTCTGTCAGTGGAGGGAGTGGGATCCCGGACGATCCCCCATTTGTGAGAAACAGAAGTACCTTCATAGAAATTGCTCTAGACAAAAACTGAGAACAAAGAACATTTATTATACAACAATGCAAAGTTGAGTGCTTCCCCTTACCCTGGGAATACACACACACACTGGGGCTCACCCAACTTTTATACAGTTTATTTCAGTATAGAAGTACCCTCCCCCTTACATTCTTCTGCCTCCTGGATGAGTTTGGCATTAGCAATCCTGTCTGCCTACGTGCTATTTCTGTGAACTTGGAGGACCAGGGGGTATCCTGTCTGTGTCCCATCACGTCATTGTCCTTATTGTCCTTATTCACACCTTCCCAACCCTCAGGGCTTACTAACTCTCATATGCAGAACTTGCTAATTCTGTCTAAGGCTTACTAATTACATATGCGGAACTTGCTGACTCTGTCTAAGGCTAGAAGACCCTTATCTTATTCATACTAACTTTACTTCCTACATTCTTTTATCTACCCTTATTCTATTCATACTGGCTTTTTTTTCTTTCTTTTCTTTGGCTTGGCTTCGCAGACGAAGATTTATGGAGGGGTAAATGTCCATGTCTGCTGCAGGCTCGTTTGTGGCTGACCAGTCCGATGCGGGACAGGCAGACATGGTTGCAGTGGTTGCAGGGGAAAATTGGTTGGTTGGGGTTGGGTGTTCGGTTTTTCCTCCTTTGTCTTTTGTCAGTGAGGTGGGCTCTGCGGTCTTCTTCAAAGTAGGTTGCTGCCCGCTGAACTGTGAGGCGCCAAGATGCACGGTTTGAGGCGATATCAGCCCACTGGCGGTGGTCAATGTGGCAGGCACCAAGAGATTTCTTTAGGCAGTCCTTGTACCTCTTCTTTGGTGCACCTCTGACACGATGGCCAATGGAGAGCTCGCCATATAACATGATCTTGGGGAGGCGATGGTCCTCCATTCTGGAGACGTGACCTACCCAGCGCAGTTGGATCTTCAACAGCGTGGATTCGATGCTGTCGGCCTCTGCCATCTCAAGTACTTCGATGTTAGGGATGAAGTCGCTCCAATGAATGTTGAGGATGGAGCGGAGACAATGCTGGTGGAAGCGTTCTAGGAGCCGTAGGTGATGCCGGTAGAGGACCCATGATTCGGAGCCAAACAGGAGTGTGGGTATGACAACGGCTCTGTATAGGCTTATCTTTGTGCGGTTTTTCAGTTGGGTTTTTTTCCAGACTCTTTTGTGTAGTCTTTCAAAGGCGCTATTTGCCTTGGTGAGTCTGTTCTCTATCTCGTTGTCGATCCTTGCATCCGATGAAATGGTGCAGCCGAGATAGGTAAACTGGTTGACCGTTTTGAGTTTTGTGTGCCTGATGGAGATGTGGGGGGGCTGGTAGTCATGGTGGGGAGCTGGCTGATGGAGGACCTCAGTTTTCTTCAGGCTGACTTCCAGACCAAACATTTTGGCAGTTTCCGCAAAACAGGACGTCAAGCGCTGAAGAGCTGGCTCTGAATGGGCAACTAAAGCGGCATCGTCTGCAAAGAGTAGTTCACGGACAAGTTGCTCTTGTGTCTTGGTGTGAGCTTTCAGGCTTTATTCATTACACATATATCCATACTAGCTTTCTTCATCTCTCATATTTTTATATTAATTTTACTCATCTCTCACACATGACATTTGCATTTCCTGCCCCCACCCCTTGCAACGAAAATTTAGAAATTACAGGACATGCTAAAAATAACACAAAATAAGCCATATAATCTTGGCCCCTCTTCCATTGCCTTGTAATGGAAATTGGTTATTCGCCAGACCTGGAGCAAAAGAAAATGAAATCCCACATGATGACCTTCAGGAAAAGTTAGTTTTATTAATAATGTACAACTAGTCACTTTCATTTCAGTGGCAGATTAATAGTCCAGTTATTTTCCAACGACTAACCTACTTCAGCAGTAAAACATCTTAAACTTTGAACAGCCATGCAAGCTGGCAGATTGACAGCTAATGCCTACATTGTATTAACCAACATGCCTGGGCATGTTTCACTCATTTTATGTAGTTAATTGAGTGGAATACAGAATGAGATATATAGTTGAAGAAGTAACCTGGAAATTATTAATAAGAAGCTCCTTGGTATCTACACAATTGTTGGATATTACTTTATTGGTGCTAAAATCTGAGGTATGACAACGTTGTAGTTTGATTGTTATGCTTGGTTGAAAAAAGCATCAACAGCAGAAGTGTTATCAGCCATTAGTTGAAGGAGTGTATCACCTATTATATTTCCATGGTCACCAAATACAAGCCAAGCAGTCGCCAAATGTCTTTATAAAGCAGTGTGTGTTCATTTTGTTTTTCATTCTCTTGTTTTTAGGAAGGGTTTTCATAGTTGATGTGGCACAGAAAGAAGCTATTTGCCCCATTGTGCTGTCCTGAATCTTTTGAAAAGGGCTTTTAACTCTCCCCTCTCCCCTGCTCATTCCCGATAGCTTTGTGCATGTTTCAATATTGTAGTTTTATTCTGAATTCCTTTTGGAAAGTTATTCATGAATTTGTTCCACTACCCTTACAGTGTGTTTTGGATTATAATCACCTGCTGTGTTTAAGACGTTTTCAAGATCTATTTCAGAATCAGAATTTATTGCCATGAACTAGTCATGAAATTCAGTGTTTGTGGAAGCATCAAAGTGCAAACATTCATATTATAACCATCTTATGACATGACTATAAAATATAAAAATAATAGTGCATGAAAAGTAAAGCAGTGTCTTTGGTTCATCAATTATTCAGGAATTTGATGGCAGCGGGGAAGAAATTGTCCTTGTGCTGTTAAGTGCTTGTCTTTAGGCTCCTGTATCTCCTTCCCATTGATGGAGTGAAGAGAGCATGGCCTGGGTGGTGGGTGTCTTTGAGGATAGAGGCTGCTTTTTTAAGACACTGTCTCATGTTGATGTCCTCGATGGAGTGAAGTCTGGTGCCTATGATGTCACAGGCTGAGTTAACAACCCTCTGGAGTTTATTCATGTCCTGAGAGTTGACATCTCTCTGCCAGACAGTGATGCAACCAGCCAGAATTCTCTCCACAGCACACCTGTAGAAGTTTACAAAAGTCTTTAGTGACATCCGAATCTCCTCAGACACCTCAAAGTATAGCCACTGGCGAGCTTTCTTTGTGATTACATCAGCATGGAGACTCCATGACAGATCCTCAGAGATGTTGACACCCAGGAATTTGAAGTTCTTGATCCTCGATGAGGACGGGGTTGTGTTCCCCTGACTTCCTCCTGAAGTTCACAATCATCTTCTTGGTTTTGCTAATGTTGAGTACAAGGTTGTTGTCATTACACCATTCAATTAGCTGATCTATCTTCCTCCTGTACGCTTCCTTATTCCCATTTGTGATTCTGCCATCAACTGTGGTGTCATCAGCAAACTTGCAGATGGCATTAGAATTGTGCCTGGCCACACAGTTGTGGATGTATAATGAGTAGAACAGTGGGATAAGCACGCATCCTTGGGGTGCACCTGTATTGATAATCAGGGAGGAGGAGATGTTGTTTCCAATTCATACTGACTGTAGTCTTCCAATGAGTAAGTCAAGGATCCAGTTGCAGAGGGGAGTACAGAGGCCGAGAGTTTGTAGCTTCTTGACCAGCACTGAGGGAATAATGGTTTTGAAGACTGAGTGGTAGTTGATGAATTGCTGTTTTCAAGGTGATCCAGAGCTGAGTGGAGAGCCAGTGATATTGCATTTGGTGTGAAGTGATTGTGATGATGGGTGAATTGTAGTAGGTCCAGATTTTTGCTTAGGTACGTGTTAATTCTGGTCATGTCCAGCTTCTCGAAGCATTTAATCACAGTAGAAGTTAGTAGTACTGATGCCCTTTTGAAGCAGGTGGGAACCTCTAATTGTCGTAGTGAGAGGTTGAAAATGTCCACGAACACTCTGACTATATTTTCAGTACCCTGCCGGTGCACAAACAGGGCCTGATGCCTTGTGAGGGTTCATCCTCTTGAATGATGTTCTGATGTCGCTCTCAGAGACAGATATCACAAGGTCCTCAGCTTTTTCTGGGATTCTAGTAGGCACTGTTTGGTCCTTCTTCTAAAAGCAGCATATTCTGCTTCTTCCTCTTTTTTAACTCCAGCAGCATTTTCATAATTTTCAGTAACTCTAGAATTTCAGAAAGAAAAGGAAATTAAAAGAGTACAATTCACCCCATTAAGTAGATGTTGTCGTTGTTTATGAGGTCTAAAAACAGTCAGGCAACACGGAGAATTCTTTTTTTTAATAATTTTTTATTTTTCACACTGTGAACCATATCAACCAAAATATATACAAATGTTTCTCATTAAATATAGACAGTGCCATTTTCTCCCTCTCCCCTCTTCCCACCCCCCTCCAAAACCAATAAATATTCAACATATACAATACAATAAAACCATTAAACAATGTCATCACACAATGAAAAATAAACAAGAAAAATGTGTCATCTACTTTTACACACTGGATCAAGTCATTTTGTCTTCTTATCATTGAGGTCCGCGGTAGGCCCTCTCTGTTATATTCCATGTATGATTCCCAAATTTGTTCAAATAATGTGACTTTATTTTTTAAATTATATATTATTTTTTCCAATGGAATACATTTCTTCATTTCTATGTACCATTGCTGTATTCTCGGGCTCTCTTCCATTTTCTAAGTTGACATACATTTTTTTGCTACTACTAAGGCTATCATAATAAATCTTTTTTGCACTTTATCGAATTTGAGGCCTAATTCCATACTACTTATATTACTTAGAAGAAATATCTCTGAATTTTTTGCTGTTATTTTTTGTGATTTTATTTAATATCTAATTTAGATCTTCCCAAAACTTTTTCACTTTCTCACATGCCCAAATTGCATGTACTGTTGTTCCCGTTTCCTTCTTACAGCGAAAACATCTATCTGATAATGTTGGATCGCATTCTTTTAACTTTTGAGGTGTGATATATAACCTGTGTAACCAATTATTACTGTATCATGCATAACCTTGTGTTTATTGTATTCTTCATAGTTCCAGAACATAACTTTTCCCATCTTCATTTTTTATCTTTATGTTTAAATCCTTTTCCTACTTTTGTTTAGGTTCATAGTTTATTTCATAATTTTTCTTATCTTGCAGCTTAATGTACATGTTCGTTATAAATCTTTTAATTATCATTGTGTTTGTAATCACATATTCAAACTGCTTCCTTCTGGTAATCTCAGTCTGTTTCCCAATTTATCCTTTAAATAAGCTTTCAGTTGATGATATGCAAACATTGTACCATGAGTTATTCCATATTTGTACTTCAATTGTTCAAATGTTAATAAATTATTTCCAAAAAAATAATTTTCTATTCTTTTGATTCCTTTTCTCTCCCATTCTCTAAAGGAAAGGTTATCTATTGTAAATCCATATATTAAGTAAATGATGCAATACTGGTGAGCTTTTATATTGCACCAGCTTTTCATCCCACTTATAAAGTATATGTTCCGGTACCTTCTCCCCTATTTTATCTAGTTCTATCTTAGTCCAGTCTGGTTTTTCCCTTGTCTGGTAAAAATCTGATAAATACCTTAATTTTGTTACTCTATAATAATTTTTAAAATTTGGTAACTGCAAACCACCTTGGTTGTACCTTTCTGTTAATTTATCTCACACTATCCTCGGTTTCCCCCCTTTCCACAAGAATTTCCTTATTATTCTCTTTAGTTCATTAAAGAATTTCTCTGTTAAGGGAATTGGCAATGATTGAAATAAGTATTGTATCCTTGGGAAAACATTTATTTTAATGCAATTTACCCTTCCTATCAATGTTAGCGGTAATTCTTTCCAATGTTCTAAGTCTTCCTGCAATTTCTTTATTAATGGCTGATAATTTAGTTTGTACAGGTGGTTTAAGTTATTATCTAACCTAATACCTTGGTATCGGATTGCTTGTGTTTGCCATTTAAATGGAAATTCTTTTTAAAATTCTGTATAATCCGCATTACTCATTGGCATCACTTCACTTTTATTTGCGTTGATCTTGTACCTGATATTTCTCCATATTCCTTCAATTTCTTATGTAATTCTTTTATTGATATTTCTGGTTCTGTTAGGTATACTATGATGTTATCTGCAAATAAGATGATTTTATACTTCTTCTCCTTTATTTTTATCCCTTTTATTTTATTTTCTATTCTTATCAGTTCTGCCAATGGTTCTATTGCTAAAGCGAACAATGAGGGGGTAATTGACATCCCTGTCTAGTAGACCTACTTAATTTAACTTGGTTCGATACATATCCATTTACTGTTACGTTTGCCAGTGATCAATTATATAATGCTTTAATCCAATTAATATATTTTTCTGGTAGATTGAACCTCAATAATACTTTAAATAAATAATTCCATTCTACTCTGTCAAAGGGCTTTTTCTGCGTCTAAAGCAACAGCCACTCTTGGCTTCTTATTTCCTTGAACTGCATGAATTAGATTAATAAATTTACAGACATTATCCGCTGTTTGTCTTTTCTTAATAAATCCAGTTTGATCGTGTTTTATTATTTTTGGTACACAATCGACCAATCTGTATGCTAATAATTTTGCTATTTTGTAATCTGAGTTAAATAGAGATATTGGTCTATATGATGCTGGTGTTAATGGATCCTTCCCCGTCTTTGGTATTTCTGTAATTATTGCTGTCTTACATGAATCTGGCAAGTTTTGTGTTTCTTCTATCTGGTTCATTACTTCCAGGAGAGGAGGAATTAATAACTCTTTAAATGTTTTATAGAATTCTATTGGGAATCCATCCTCTTCTGGCATTTTATTGTTCGGCAGCTTTTTTTAATACATCCTGTACTTCCTCTATTTCAAACGGTTTTATCTCTTCTTGCAATTTTGGCAGTTCACTTTTAGCTAAAAACTCTTCTATTTTATCATCTTTCCCCTCGTTCTCAGTTTGGTATAATTGTTCATAAAATTCCTTAAAGTTCTCATTAATCTCTATTGGGTTATATGTAATTTGTTTGTCCTCTTTTTTTTGATGCCAATATAGTTCTTTTAGCTTGTTCTGTTTTAAGTTGCCAGGCTAATATTTTATGTGCTTTTTCTCCCAGTTCATAATACTTTTGCTTTATTTTCATTATGTTCTTCTCCACCTTGTATGTTTGTAATGTTTCGTATTTTTTTTTTGTCTGCCAATTCTCTCCTTTTCGTTATATCACCCCTTTTTACTGGTTCCTTTTCTGTACTTACGATCTCCCTTTCCAACTGCTCTATTTCCCGATTGTAATCTTTTTTCATCTTAATTACATAACTTATTATCAGCCTTCTAATGAAGGCTTTCATTGCATCCCATAATATAAATTTGTCTTTCACTGATTCCGTATTTATTTCAAAATATGTTTTAATTTGATGTTCAATAAACTCTCTAAATTCCTGCTTTTTAAATAGCATGGAATTTAACCTCCATCTATATGTTCTTGGTGGGATGTCCTCCAGTTCTGTTGCTAATAACAGGGGTGAATGATCAGATAGTAATCTAGCTTTATATTCAGTTTTCCTAACTCTCCCTTGAATATGGGCCAACAACAAAAACATATCAATCCTTAAGTATGTTTTATGCCTACTTAAATAATATGTGTATTCCTTCTTTCTTGGGTGCTGCCTCCTCCATATATCCATAAGTTTCATTTCCTGCATTGATTTAACCATAAATTTGGCCACTTTATTCTTTTTACTTGTCTTTTCTCCAGTTTTATCCAACCTTGGATCCAAATTAAGGTTAAAATCCCCTCCTATCAATATATTTGCTTGTGTATCTGCAATCTTGAAAAAAAAATCCTGCATAAACTTTTGATCCTCCTTATTAGGTGCATTTATATTGAGCAAATTCCAAAATTCTGAATATATCTGATGCTATCATTATATTCCTCCCTGCTGGATCTATTATTTCCTCCTTTATTTTGATTGGTACATTTTTATTAATTAATATGGCTACACCTCTGGCTTTTGAATTATATGGTGCTGCCACTACATGTCCTACCCAGTCTCTCTTTAATTTGTTATGTTCCACTTCAGTTAGATGTGTTGCCTGCACAATTGTTATATCTATTTTTTTCTTTATTCTGTAAATTTAATAGCCTCTTCCTTTTAATTTGGTTTTGTATTCCATTAATGTTTATAGTCATATAGTTCAACATGGCCATCTCATATCCTGTTTACACCTCATTTCCGCTTCCTCACCACCAACACCATCCCCCTTTTCCCCATTTTCATCTCTGTTTTCCCTTTTTAAACTCAATGTATGACAACACATTTAAAACATAAAATACTCCAACAACTCCCACATCCAATATAACCTTAACCCCAAATACCCCCTCCCCTCTCTGAGTTTCCCCTTAACTCTTGCTGGGCAATTACAACTCCCCTTTCCATTTGGATTGTGATCCTGTTCGCAAGCATCAACTGATTTCGCAGTGACGGTTATTCTCTCCCCCCCCCCCACCAACCCCCCCAGAAAACACTTTTTTTTACACATATAACAAAGTTCTTCGTTTCTTCCCCTTTACTTCCTTCCTTCCCTTCTCTTTCCCTTCTTTAGTTCTTTACATATACATTGTTTTTATATCTTTATATATACTTTATCGACATTCTTCATTCTTATTACATTTCTTCATCTCTCCTTCTGTCCTGCAAACTTTCTGCAAATTCTTGTGCTTTCTCTGGATCCAAGAACAGTCTGTTTTGCTCCCTGGGGATAAATATTTTAAGCACAGCTGGATGTCTTAGCATGAATTTATAACCTTTTTTCCATAGGATCAATTTTGCTGTATTAAACTCCTTCCTTTTCTTTAAGAGTTCAAAACTTATGTCTGGGTAAAAAAATAATTTTTGACCCTTGTATTCCAATGGTTTATTTGTCTTCTCTAATTTTATTCTTTGCCCGCTCCAGTATATTTTCTCTTGTCATATATCTCAAAAACTTTACTAAAATAGATCTAGGTTTTTTATGAATCTGTGGTTTCGGAGCTAGTGTTCTATGTGCCCTTTCTATTTCCATTTCTTCCTGCATTTCTGTCATTCCCAGGACCTTCGGGATCCATTTTTTAATAAATTTCTTCATATCTGTGTCTTTTTCATCTTCCTTCAGGCCCACTATTTTTATGTTGTTTCGCCTACTGTAATTTTCCAACACATCAATTTTCTGAGCTAACAACTCTTGTGTCTCTTTAATTTTTTTTATCACTTTCTTCCAATTTTCCTCTTAAGTTGTTTACTTCCATTTCTACAGCCGTTTCTTGTTCTTCCACATTTTCTACTCTTCTCCCTATTTCTATCATGACAAGTTCTAATCTTTGCATTTTATCTTATTTTCATTTTTCTTTTAATTGCACTAAATTCTAATGACAACCTTCTTTTAATGCTCTCATTTGTTCTTCAAAAAAAGCTTTATCTATATTCTGTCCTTCTATTTCTCTCTGAAGTTCGTGGTCTTCTTCTTCCTCTTCTTCTGTGTTTGTACCTGTGCTTGTGTCTTCTTCTTCTCTTCTTTGTATCTGTGTCTCTTCTGATTTTTCTGATGAGTTGATTGTCTCAATTTGTCAGGCCTCTTCTTGCTTGGCCTCTTGCTGTTGGTTCTCTCCTTCTGAGCTGCTCATCTGTTGAGCCTCCTGCTGCTGCTCCTCTTGCCATTCACCCTGTCAACTTTCTTTCTCACCTGGTACTTCACTCCCTCTCCTGCCGCTTTCCTCATCTTCCAGCTGAGAGCCATTCACCCTGTCAACTTTCTTTCTCACCTGGTACTTCACTCCCTCTCCTGCCGCTTTCCTCATCTTCCAGCTGAGAGCCCTGGTGTCGGGCATCCTTCAGCTGGTTGCGTCGTGGTTGCCCGCTCCTCGGCTGAGCCCCCCTCATGTCGGTGTTTTCCTTTACCTTATATTGCGCACTGCTCATGCACTACTCCTTGCACATGCGCAGTTGCACACTTTTGTTTGGCTCAGAGAGACATTTCTGCAGTCCCAACGGTCAGGGGTCGCGACTCCGCAGGGCCGACACCAACCTCCGAGATCAGGCACTCTTTTCCACCTCAGCTCCCTGTTCCTTCATGCAGGTAAGGCCTTCTTTCTTTTCTGGTGTCTTTTCTTCTTTTTTCCCCATTGTTTTTACTTTTTCCTTCTTAGGTGCCATCTTCTTTCTCTTCTCTGTAACTTTATCTTTTATTTCTTATATTTTATATTTATTGAACTTTGTCTTTTCTTGACTTTTTTTCTTCTTTTCTGGAGAGGGCAGGCCACTACTCCATCACATGACTCCTCCCAACACAGAGAATTCTTAAAGAAGTTTTAACCTTATTTGCAAAGGCTGAGGCAATCAAAAGGACCAGTCACTTGACTTCCCGCCGAACACAGCACAAAGACTCTTTTTATATTGTATCCCTGACTTAATTACATTTCTGCAATTCATAACCAAATCTTTCAGCAGTAAGTTATTTCTTGACTTCCCACAATTATTTTTCACCTATCATGTTTTGATCCCGAAGTTCAATCATTTCCTGCCACCTGCAACCTTATTTTTAATATTCTTAATATCCTGCCACTATTATCTTCTATTCATATACAGTGGGCTTGTGTCGTAAATACATAATGGATTATTACTTTTGTAACATAGTGTGTTGTGTGTAAATTGTTACTTTGTAGAATAGTGTGTGTAAATTGTTTCATAGTAAATATAATGAAGAATATAGTACATAATAAATTGTTACATAATAGATTAATGAATACATAATAGTTAGTACATAATTCATGTGGTTTATTTTCCATAATGTTAACTCTGAATAGAACAACATTAAAAGTACATTGAAATCAGTTAACATTTAAATTACATCAGCTGTTTTAAAATATTATTGAATATCAGAAAAAATTCATAGTTGAAATGTGATATCATGATAGACTAGTGGAATGGAACCTTGTCTTTTTTCAGGTGCTAGATCACAGGATGTGGATGTTTCAGGCAATGCCAGCATTTATTATCCAACCTTAATTACATCTGGTGGATGGAAGTTGATAAGCTTCAACTACTTTGCTATTGGACCAAAGGCATACAATAAATAAGTCAGACTGGATAAGGATGGCAGATTTTCTCCCCCAAAGGACTTCAGTGAACTGAATGTATCTTTATGAAGTTCAGCAATTTCAAAGTTATTGTCACTGAGATTGAAGCAAGAGAAGGTTACGAATCTGCAAAATATATTGGCCGTGGGTAGACTAGGAAATGACATTTTCCCGTGGTATTCAAAGAAATTCTCATCTGCTGTCAGTTTAGAAGCTGCGACTCTGTTAAAGGCAATGAAAGAAACCAACCAGTTGATGGCACATCCTAAGTCGAGACATTTCTGGAATTCTACACTGGCTAGAGGATTAGCAATCACAGCAACAGGAAAAATTAGTCGAGTTGTAGCTCTAAGAATTCTAGATACAAGTGGCACACTTGGTATGAAGGACTTTATATGAATTATGTTCCATATTTTATCCATCGTGTGTTTGCTGCAGGCTTTACCTTGCCAACAGGACTTTCATTTCCAGTGACTGCTGTCTCTGCAGGCCTGCAACCAGGAATTAGTGCATTGATACAACCCTCTTGTCTATCTGTTAACGAAGACTCTTCAAATATCAATGCCCAGGGATCATTTTGCGTTCCACTGGTTCAAGTTTCACAGTCCACAGAACAACTGACTTCATCAATTTCAGTTAATAACAACTACCTTCAGTCAGCAATTCATCCACATCTATCTCAAGACCCAGGTAAGTGATAGAATAATATGTTAGGAATATATGAATAGTGAATGATAAATAAATTCATGCTTTCTATTTTTTCTCTCTTTTTCTTTTTCTTTGGGGGAGGGGAAGGAAGGGGTAAAAATTTTGTATTGTTTTTATTATTTTGTATTGTTATATGAAGAATTTATATGTACATATTCATGCAATTGAAAAATAAAATTTTCAAAAAAAAGACCCAGGTGAGTCACAGGTGTGCCCTTGAAATTAAATAGAAAAGATCCTTAGCTGAAGAACAGCAAGTCAAACTTTCTATTCTGAAATTCAAGCTATGTTTGAGAAAGAGCTTCATTTCTTTGGTCAAAATCATTATAAATGGGAGTAAACAACAATATTTGGATCTTTGCCATCTTGCTATGAGAAATGCGACTTTGTGCATTTGAAATGCGAAATTTGTGTCAGGTTGTCAGTGAAGAGGGTAAGTGATTGTTGGAAAAGGAAATTTCTTAGAAAGAGTATATAAACTGGATTTATCATTTTATTTTACAATAAAACTTTGTTAGAATGCGGTAGTTGGGGTCCAAGATGTCATACCATGTTACAGCCGAGTCGCGGAACAGATGCAGGGGCTGCCAGCGCGGGACATCAGGGCTGCAGCAGCCGGCGCGGGACGTCGGGGAAGGGGTGGCCTGCGTGGGATGCCCCTAACCCGATGACCCGCACCGGATGCTCCAGTGCCGGCAGACCCTACCCCGAAGTCCCGCTCCGGGAGACAGGGGCAGCAGGGAGGGGGGGCTGTCAGGTGCGGGGATGGGGGCTGTCAGGCGCGGGAAGTTGGTTCACAGGCTTATTGTCACTAGCCTGTCCCTTTGCAGTTTAGGATCCACAGACACTCGCGCTATAAGCGATTCCGCAGATTAACGAATTGCGTTCTAACAAGGTTTCACTGTATTTTTGTTTGCTCAGAATTTTGATAGCCATAACCTGGCTATTTCTTGACCTCTCTTGTGCTTCCGACTGGACACCATTAGTTGCACTGATTTTTTTTTGTGGCTACTCTCACCAAACTTGTGCCTTCACTGAATCATTCTGTAAACTAGTGGATCTCTGTTCCACAAGATCTCAGGCAATATAGATGGAGGGTTCATCTGCAGGTTTCTCTGATGGTCACTTGACATTGTTTCTAAATGTCTTTCGTTATTCTGGAAATATATTTAAATAAAATTTATTGTGAAATACTTAAAAATAATATTAATTTAAACTTCCAGAAATTATTAACATTAATTAACTAAGTGAAAAGTCAAAATAGTTAATCATTACATACCTATTTAAATGAGTATTGGTGAATATATATAAACTATCTACATACATCTAAACCTTTGAAATTGAAATTCAAGCATGTCAGATAACCAGTTTTTTTTCTATTTCTGTATGAACTTTTTCTGTAATTTTAATTTTCGAGCAATTACTATGTCCAGCATGTACTTCTATTTATTTTTATCCTCTAATCATTACTAGACTCTATTTTATCACCTTGCATCATAACACAGACATTCTCTTTGTTCTGTTCACCTCAGATTATTGATCTGAAACAAACTCTGTTTATCTCTCCACAGATGCTGCCTGACTTGCTAAATATGCCTTGCATTTTCAGATTTTATTTCAGATTTCCAGCATCTGCATTTTTTTTTAAGCATTTTTTTTTAACTTAGATACAGGGTGTATGATAACCAAACCATTATTAAGGATTGGTATTATTTGATGTGGAGAACCTACCTCATTTTCACCATGACAACAAATGTGAATACAGTTCCAAAACCAAACTTTATACACCTTGCAAAGTGAGCTCCATCATATCAAGGAGGTGGAACAGCTACCTTACCACAAAGGAGACTGCCTACTTGCCAGCCTCGTAGCTTACAAAATAACTAGTTTTTATAATTTCTTATCTCTAGTTTCTGGATCATTATAAGGGACAGCTCCTTATAATTCATCAGTTAGTCTTACACCACTCACATCATTCTACCACATAGGGACCTTCCTATCAGTTTCCAGGTTTGTAACAAGGAATGTATACAAAAGCTACAACCCAATTCCTTTTCACTTCTAGTGGCCATTTTAAGCTATATTTTCCATTTAAAACTTACATTTTCATTATATTCTAAAATCTACTTTCTCAAGTGCACATTCTCATCCTCAGATTTCCTCCTTGAAAATGATCCATGCAGCCAGCTCTTGCCTTCAGATTACTCTGAGAATTCACCATTCCAAATGCAACAATAGATCCAGTTTCTATAGAAGAGAAATGGTTTGTCCTGCTGCAAATCTCTAAAATTATCTTCACACATGGTATGCAACCTTGTTTGTGGCATGGAAAATCAAGGTGAGCTGAGGAGTGTTGTAGAATAGTCCTAGGGTCCCCTGCAAGGGCTGACATAATTAGACAGCGTGTGGCAAGCTTGACTCATTGGATGCGGTATTGAATACAAAAGCTAGGATATCATATTACAAGATGTTGGTGAGATTGCACCTGAAATATTGTGCATGGTTCTGTTCTCTATACAAAGAGGATGTGATTTAGTTAGTGAAAGTGCAGGACTGGAAAATCTGAGTTATAATCAGCAAATAGATGGTTGAGTCTGTTTTCCCTGAACCGATGGAATCTTTGGGATGTTGTAATAGATGGGAGCCGTAGATAAGGTGGATGATCAGGGTAAGGAAGTTTAAAACTAAAGGGCATAAGTTTAAAGTAAGGGGGAAAAGATTTAAATGGGAATTGAGGAATGGGTTGGAGAGTACATGGAATGAGCTTCCAAAGAAAGTGCTAGAGTTGGGTTCAACTGCGATGTTTCAAAGGCATTTTAAGAAGTTAATAGATATGAAAGGCTTAGAGGGATGTAGAATAAACTCAAGCAAATGAGACTAGCTCAGGAAGGCACATTGGCCGACATGGGCAAGTAGGATCAAAGGACTTAGAGTCCATTGTTACGGATTGAGTGAATGAAAATTATGATTAAAATATGTCTTATAAAGGTATAAATTGTGGGGGTTTCATTTACGTACACTTCACAAACAGACATTAGCATTTCACAAAAGAAATCTCATTTAAAATGCAAGAGCTATGCTTAAGCAGAGACTTCATGTCCACAGTGACTTTACAGAAACTTTGAAGAATGCCTATGGAGACTTCACAAGTAGGTGTTAATTAGACTGATGTTGTGGAAAAAAATGGACTATTGTCTTTTAAGGACAGATGTCCAGGCTCAGAAACTGATTCTGGTGCAAGTGATCCAAGGTTGTTATTCTAAGAGGGGTCATGTGTTTCTTTGCAAACAGAGAGGAGAAACAAACAGGTGATTTCTCTTTGCACTCCTGCTATAAGAAAGACTGCATTTGAAGATGGGTTTTGAGTTCTGAGTTCAGCCTATTCTCAACCTTTATAATCAATTACAAGAGGAAGTGGCTGGTTA
The DNA here is from genome assembly GCF_036971445.1 of Narcine bancroftii. NCBI lineage: Eukaryota > Metazoa > Chordata > Chondrichthyes > Torpediniformes > Narcinidae > Narcine > Narcine bancroftii. The sequence continues at coordinate 97,845,353 of NC_091472.1, forward strand.
ATATGTTTCTCCTGGAATAGGGGAAAAAGAATAACTCTGTGGTAACCTGGAAGAAGAGGTTATCTTTTGGAAAACCTTTGAGGGGGCAAGTTTCTTTGGCAAGGCACTGAAGAGGCTGATTGAAGGAGATCAGTTTGTGTGCGTGTGCGCGTGTCCAATGAACATCTCCCTCTGAAACCAACAAAGATCTTCCTTTGCGCTAACATCAGAGCCTGGTGAAGATCATAAATGTTACATTCTCTGCACAGCATGAAAATTGCCTGATATCAGTGAACTTGGGGAAGTGAAAAGTGAATGATTGGACAGTGAGACAAAGAACTTTCCTGAACACATACACATTACATTCACATGGGCTTAGAATTATAAGGGGGTGAAGTTAATAGTAATAAGTTAAAGATTGATCTTATTATTATGTTTGAAGAAAATTAAAAGCAACTTTTGTTTAAGTAACTATTGTGTTGGTGAATTTCTGTTGCTGCTGGTTTCTGGAGTCCTCTGGACTCGTAACACCATGCTACATCTCTGTCATATGAAACATTTGACAAGTTTAGATTATCTGAGAAAATAATGTATGTGTCTTTATGTTAATAGTCCTTGAAATTACTTCTCTTTTCTCACAATTGATTTTTGATTATTGTACTAACTTGTGGAGCACCCTTTCCTTATGGAGCATGATTCTTTTCCTAACATTCCATTTTTTTTTCCTTCACTAAATCCAAAAGCATCTTTTGACAATTATTGTAAAGTGTGCCATGTATTTTTTAATTAAAATATACAAGTCAATAATTTGCCTTGGGTCACCATTAAGTTCCCATGTTGCTACCAGCTTTATACAGTGGTTTGCACCTACATTTCTGAGTGAGACAGTCATGGATTTAAATACTATCATGTAGCATAAGAATATTATTTAAAATGAAACTTCTTTCCTCTTTTTTTATTATTATTATTATTAATGTCTAAAAAGGTCGTCCCCACCATCAGTATCCAAAATGGTATACTTACTGTTGATGGGAATGGCAACAGCGGTGCTCTGCTCTCTCTTTCTATTCCCCTTCCCTCTCCTGACATTCACCCAGCTACCTGCCTCCTAACATTTGGGGGTGACTGTCTCCCTGAAACTCCTATCACCCCCTCTGCCTCTCAAATGATCCTCAGTTCATCCAGCTCCAGTTACTTAACATGATTTGTCTCAGATTTCCCACATCCCACAGTTGGAGCAATCCACACCCTAGCTGACTCCATTATCTACTCTTAATTTAATTAAAGGATTAAATTACCTCACCTGGCCTTGCCTCACTGGAAGCAAACTCATCCTCAGCCTCTGCTCATGTAGGCCTCTCAAGCCAAATCCTCAAAGCTCCACTCCTTCACTGGGTGTTCCCCTTCGGCTTCCCTTCCTTTTATTTGTCCCTGCCAATGATCTCAAGTACTCACTCCCAGAAATCAACACTGTTTAGCCCTTCAGTTGCCCTCCATGCTCATTTTAAAATAACTCATTCACCTAGGCTGGTTCCTTGCACTCACTGGTCTCCTGAGTCCTTCACTCCTCCTCTACCTGAGATCAAGAAATCTTGGGAAGGATAAGCAAACTAGCATTAGTACCCTCTCCTTGGTCAACATCCCCAGCACCAGTTCCACAGGAAGAACACATTATTCTCATGCCTGAAACTTGAAACAAACACCCCAAGTTCTGTTTTGGCACAATATTTCCAGGAGGAGTAAGAAGATATTTAAAGTTTCTGCTGAAAGAAATTCTTACTGTCTCTTATAAATCCCTGGATTGTGACTGTTCTAAATGGAGAAGGAATATCCGGGGAGGTGCTGAGAACCTCAAGTCTCTCTACAATGGGCCCACTCAAGTGCTGAGCACAAGTAATGGCAGGATGCAAAATATCCCAACCAACACACATACTTGCCTCCCTCAAGAATCAACTGCACCATTTGTGGCAGAATCTGCAGATTTGATCTGAGGTTCGTCACCTATCCTGGAACTTGAATTGAAGCAAATTAGCCTCAAAGATGTAATCCTTCTGGTATTAAAATGACCAATTCCACAATTTGGTTGTTTAATTCCAAAATTTAAATATAAAGTAAATGTATGAGTTAACATGTTCTTCAGGTATATTTTAGTATTTTAATATTTCTATTATTCTAGTAATTTTTTTGCTTTGAACTTTTATATTTTATATTAACAAGGCTTTTATCCTTTTTTTAAATTTTTTTTATTTTTCACACATGAACCATATTAACCAAAATACACACAAACATTTCCCTCTTGAATATACACAGTGTCATTTTCTCCCCTTTTCCCCCCCTCCCTTCCCCCCCTCCTTCCCACCCCCCTCCCTACCCACTAAACGTTCAACATATACAATACAATAAACCCATTAAACAATGTCATCACACAATGAAAATAAACAAGAAAATTGTGTCATCTACTTTTACACACTGGGTCAGTTCATTTTGTCTTCTTCTCATTCTATCATTTTAGGGGGTGGAGGTCCGCAGTAGGCCCTCTCTGTTGTGTTCCATGTACGGTTCCCAAATTTGTTCAAATAATGTGACTTTTTAAAATTATATGTTATTTTTTCCAATGGAATACATTTATTCATTTCTTTGTACCATTGCTGTACTCTCAGGCTCTCTTCTGATTTTCAAGTTGACATTATACAATTTTTTGCTACAGCTAAGGCTATCATAATAAATCTTTTTTGTGCTTCATCCAGTTTGAGGCCTAATTCTTTACTTCTTATTATTACTTAGAAGAAAGATCTCTGAATTTTTTGGTATGTTGCTTTTTGTGATTTTATTTAATACCTGATTTAGATCTTCCCAAAACTTTTTCACTTTCTCACATGCCCAAATTGCATGTACTGTTGTTCCTGTTTCCTTCTTTCAGCAAAAACATCTATCTGATAATGTAACTTTTGGGGTGTGATATATAGCCTGTGTAATATTGTATCATGCGTAACCTCGTGTTTATTATATTTCTCATAGTTCTGGAGCATAGTTTTTCCCATATTTCATTTTTTATCTTTATGTTTAGATCTTGTTCCCACAAGGGGCGACTCAGAGAGGGGGGTGGAACACTTGGGGTTAAGGGAATTTTAGATGTGGGAATGGTTGAAATATTTTATGTTTTAGAAGTGTTGTCATACAGTGTGTTCAAAAAAAAACTGAGAAATGGAAAAGGGGAAAGGTGGTGGAGAGGAAGTGGAAATGAGATGTAAACAAAGTATGAGATGGCCATGTTGAACTATATGACTATAAATATTAATGGAATACATAACCACATCAAAAGGAAGAGGCTATTAAATTTATTGAAAAAAGAAAAAATAGATATAACATTCGTGCAGGAAACGCATCTAACTGAAGTGGAAGACAAAAATTAAGGAGAGACTGAGTAGGGCACGTAGAGGCAGCATCATATAATTCAAAAGCCAGAGGTGTAGCTATATTAATCAATAAAAAGGTATCAATCAATATAGAGGAGGAAATAATAGATCCAGCAGGGAGATACATAATGTTAAAATGTCAGATATGTTCAGAACTCTGGAATTTGGTCAATATATATATGCACCTAATGAAGAGGATCAAAAGTTTATGCAAGAATTTTTTTGAAGATTGTAGATACACAGGGGAATATATTGATAGGAGGGGACTTCAACCTTGATTTGAATTCAAAGATGGATAAAACTGGACAAAAGATTAGCAGAAAGAACAAAGTAGCCAAATTTATGGTTAAATCAATGCAGGAAATGCAACCTTTGGATATATGGAGGAGACAACACCCAAAGGAGAAGGAATACTCATATTATTCAAGTAGACATAAAACATACTCAAGGATTGACCTGTTCCTGTTGTCAGCCCATATCCAAGGGAGAGTTAGGAAAACGGAATATAAAGCTAGATTGTTATCTGATCACTCACCCCTGTTATTAGCAATAGAACTGGAGGACATCCCACCAAGAACATATAGATGGAGATTAAACTCCATGCTACTTAAAAGACAGGATTTTAGAGAATTTATTGAGCACCAAATTAAAATGTACTTTGAAATAAATATGGAATTAGTGAAAGACAAATTTATATTATGGGATGCAATGAAAGCCTTCATCAGAGGGCAGATAATAAGTTATGTAACTAAGATGAAAAAGGACTACAATCGGGAAATAGAACAACTGGAAAGGGAAATAGTAAGTACAGAAAAAGAACTAGCAACAAGGATATAAAACAAAAAGAAGAGAATTGGCAGACAAAAAAAAACATTACAAATGTATAAGGTGGAGAAGAACATAATGAAAATAAAGCAGAAGTATTATGAGGTAGGAGAAAAAATGCACAAAATACTAGCTTGGCAGCTTGAAACAGAACAAGCTAAAAGAACAGAATTGGCATCAAGGAAAAAGGACAAACAAATTACATATAACCCAACAGAGAACAATGAAAACTTTAAGGAATTCTACGAGCAATTATACCGCACTGAGAACGAAGGGAAAGAAAACAAAATAGATGAGTTTCTAGCTAAAATTGAACTACCGAAATTGCAAGAAGAGGAGCAAAACAAATTGATAAAACCATTTGAAATAGAGGAAATACGAGATATATTAAAAAGCTACCAAACAATAAAATGCCTGGGGAGGACGGACTCCCAATAGAATTCTATAAAACATTTAAAGAGTTACTAATTCCTCCTCTCCTGGAAGAAATGAACCAGATAGAAGAAACACGAAACATGCCAGACTCATGTAAAACAGCAATAATTACAGTAATACTAAAGATGGGGAAAAATCCACTAACACCAGCATTGTATAGACCAATATCTCTACTTAACTCAGATTATAAGATAATAGCAAAACTATTAGCAAACAGATTGGCTGACTGTACCAAAAATAGTAAAACTAGATCAAACTGGATTGATTAAGAAAAGATGAACAACGGACAATGTCTGTAAGTTCATTAAATTAAGACATTTATCCTTTCATGACAGAATATTCAATTGATGAATATTCTGTTCTCAGCCAGCATTCAACCAATGAAAAACCCAAGGGTCAGAATGCCAGACAGGAATCACAGGCAGGGGAGCTAGAAACAAGTGTGGGTAAGTGTAGGTCCGTTCGGCAGGCAAAGAGAATTCAGAGCTTTACATTTATAGCACTCAACTTTTCAAGAAAATAGAATACTTACCATAATTTTCTTCCTGGAGACCATTCCTGGGCCAGCTGAAGAAGAAACAGGAAGGCAAAACTATTTCAGGATATGCACTTTCCTTCATTCTCTCAATGGCGTCACTTGAGTGGTCCAGTAGGAGGGATAAATCTGGATAAAACTGATAATGTAGGATTCCATTTTTTTTAAAAATTTTGAGGAGTTAAATTTTGAGGATGCAAAAAATTATATTGAACAAGCCTATATCTACCGTTAATAATTTTTGTCATATTCACCATATTCACCAAAAAAGAAAGAAAAAGAAGCAAAAACTGAAAAAAAAGCCCCAAAAGAGAAAGTGCTGCTGAAAAAGGGCCAGTATTACCCCCTCTATTGTATGGGAAGTGGCACATGGTTACAGAAGAAGTTATTTTCCTGAAAAATATACAAAATATACAAATGGGGAAAAAAAATGAACAAAGTAAATTTCATTAGATCAGGTGATGTAAAACATTTGGTATAAGAGGAAGTGTTTAAGGAATTTTACAGAGCAGAATGAAGAGAAGAGGGTTTTTTTTTAGGTAGCCTGAGGCCTAGACAGGTAATAAGATGGTTATCAATGATAAAATAAAGGATTTTAAGAATGCACCAAATTATAGGCAGACCACAAGGGAAGGATGTAACTCTGAGAGCATTTGAATTCTAAGAGAGAATTTTAAAATCAAGATTTTGAGGGATGGGAAGCAGTAAACCAAGGGCATATGTGAATAGGACAAGTGTGAACTAGTTAAAACCAGCAGAATTTTGGTTTCATTCATTTATGGATGGTGAAAGATGTGTAGCCACCTAGGCAATCACATTTGAACTGTTCAGTCTAGTGACAATAACATGTGATGAAAGTTTCAGCAAAAAATGGATTAAGGAATTGCCTCCATGGTTCTCTGTTATTAGAGCATCCCTGCTACACTTTCCTTATAATCAATAATTATGGATGGACATCAGTGCTGAATCCTATTCCATTCCTAACTAATGTTCTTAAATAGATGCTTGGCAGGAGAGGTTGCTAGTTGCAATAAGGTGCAAGAACAATAACCAAGGCTTTTTAAAAAATTCTTCTTAACAAAGTTTCAGTGTCATTTATGAAGTCCCTACCATTGTTGGGCTGGTATCATCTGTTGACATTCATTGAGAGGGAACCCTGCTAATGTCCTAATCTTTATGAGACAGTTAAATACTGAATAGGCTGTCTGGGAGTGGAAGTCTGTACATGCGTATTGATACTGAATATATGTGTAAATATGAAGAATCGAGCTCACTCTTCATGGACTATCCGATTGAAATTGCAAAGTTATTCCAGTTTTTACCAATGGAATAGATCACCATCATTTCATTCAAACATAAATGATTTTTGAACAAATTTAGGCACCAAAAAGTATCATAATTGGTTTTATAAAAAAGCAGGAAATGTAAAAAAACAGAAATCATAGGTCTCCTTCAATTGGGTCTAACCTGCTCTGCCAATCTTTGGATTCATGGTTGGATGGATCTTTGTATAAATTCCATTTTCCTGCCTGGTACTCATAACCCTTGATTCTCCTAACTTCTGAAAATCTATCTTTCTCAGTCTCAACCTCCAAAGGTTTGTGGAGATTCACAAGTCTTTTAAAGGAGATTCTTTTCTCAGCCTGGTTGAAATAATTATCCCCCTGTCCTTAGATTGTGTCCTCTTGTTCTAAATTCCTTCACTAGAAGAAACCTTTTCTCTGTCAGTTGTGATCACCTCCCATTCTTTTGAACTCTGGAAGGTAAACATTAAATTTACTTTGCTTTTAAAAACTTTTCTCGTTCTACCTTGAATCAATCTTGTGAACCTCAGCAATGTCAACAGGGAAGAATATCTTTCCTTGAATAAGGAATCCAAAACTATTGGAAGTACTTCAGTAGTTGCCTCACTAATGTTTTGTGTGATAATAAGACAACCTCTTTATTTTTGTAGACCATTGTCCTTGAAATAAGGCCAATGTCCTATTTGCTCTTCCTAATCACTTGCTGTACCTGCAGGCTAAATTTTTGCATTTGTTGAGTGAAGATTTGGACGGTCATTTGGCCGTTGAATAAATTTGATGCCATTCTTAAAGGGATTTACCCAGAAAATAGTTTTTTTTTTCAAATCCTGCACTCATTTGGTATGTGGATTAAGTGAATAATTATTTACTCAGTTTTTAATTCAGAAAGCATGAATAAACAACTTCATGCCAGTTAAAAGCTTATAATTCAGTAACTATATGAGTAGACAATTCTTTGGCCATTATGGTACTTAATTTGATTTTTTAATTATGTAATTATTTGCATATCTTTATTTTGTATAATTATATATTTCTGAGTTGAATAAATTTGCTGTGCCTTTGTAAGCCTGCATGTTCTTCTGTTTCCTATGTGCTACTAATGTCTTCATTAAAATAATCTATAATGGAATTAAACCATTGTTAAAATAAATTTCTTTGGGGAGTGGCTCCGAAACCTGCATTTTGAATTGTATAAAGGTAAAGTAAACTGTTCCCTTAATCAATCATTGAGATCAAATAGCAATATTAGGAACCTAAAGTTTAGTTTGTGATTGTCTGTAGTTAAATTTTGTTGGGGAAGTAATAGAGGAGCCAAAGTCTATGACTGAGGGAATGAGTGTCTGCTAATTCAGATCCAATCTCTTTATTCTGAGCTGCTGCACCTCACATTATCAGACATTGTCACCACCTCCTCCACTGAATCACAGATTAGGACATCAAAATGGCTCTTGGAGCTTGGAGCTTGCTTACCTACCATGATATTCCCAGCCAACAGTAAAGCTGGATGATTCCTTGTCCCTTGAAGCAAAGTGAGCATCTAGCTAATTGGAGAGAGGATGGCTTTGCCAGCAAGCAAGTGGTTGCAATGTTTCTGACTTGGTGAGTCATATAACTTCATTTGTTCAAACTGGAAAGAAGGTCAAGTGTCAGCAGTTATAATAATATTCACAGATTGGCAGGTCCAACAGTTCATCCATTATTTCTCTGCCTAATAATATAACTGCTGTTTGGGGATTCAATGACTACCTTAGCAACAATTTCTTATCTCCAACCAGACTAATTCTATTTCCTGATCACGTGAGCCATGATCATTCCTCACTGTTATCCTAATGGCATCCTTCATTATCAAATCTCCCTGATTTGTTTTTCTGTTCTTTCAAAATTTCAAGTAATGTTCATCTGGCAACCATGACTCTGTGATGACTGATCATCTTCATATAGTTTTGCTTTTAGTTTACATATCATTTACCACATATTCTTCTGGAGGATAAACAAGCTTTACCCTTGAATAGCGTGTTGACCCCTGTCATCCAATTATTATAATAGTTCTAATGAATGAAATGGGGTTGGAGTAGAGTTTTAAAATACATGCATTCTTTGGTGAAAGTGTTTGTAGTTCTTTAATTGCTCAATAAGTTATAATTAATTTTCTATCTTGAAATCCAGACACTTGTAATAAGTGCATTATCTGTTTTGGGGCATCCAACAAAATGCTAGCTTTTGTTTGACCAAAAACCCATAATTACCCAGAGCTCATAAATTAGCACCAATTTTTGGAAATCTCACTAATAGATGTAAAATCTGCTATGGGGAAATTATTAAAGTATTTTGGTTAGAAGCAACATGCCAAAAGGAATACAGAAATTAAACCCATTTGTGATATTCTTATTTATTTAATGCATGATAATTAAAGTGTGTTTTTTTTAATTATTTTTTGTTTCCTCATTCCCTTTCATCAGAAAAAAACTGATGTTAGATAAAGGTTGACTGTGTAGGTGAGAATTTTCCCTGGATCCCTCAGTATAATTTTTTCAATAAGTTTGAGAAACAATCTCAGTTCACTTCCCCACTATTCCCCCAACATACCCTTGCTCTGTTGCCATAGATAACAAAATACACTCCACCCACAAGGAGCCCTTTGAACCACTGCTGCTAACCTGGCAGGACATCAAATGTGCAAACATGATACCCACTGGAAAAAAAAGCAATATACTGTTGGAAGCAATTACATTTGTTTTAATTAAATCTGTAATTTCTTTAGAAGAGAGTATCCCAGAGGTTGGAAACTGTTCTGGAAACCTTTCTCCAATTAATGAGGAAAGAGATGACCAAGGCGGAGAGCAGCGTGCTGTCACTCCATTTGGGATTAAAAGAAATTCCAAGAGAATGGGGAGACTAGAGGAAAGGTAGGGTTACAATAAATTAAAAATCATTTACTGTATATTCCCTGTTTGCAATACACAAAAGTTTGGAGAAACTCAGCAGGTCAAGCAGCATCCATGGGAAGTGTGTTGAGGTGCAGCAAACAAACACAAAACTTGAGAAGACTATACTACAGGCTTTAATCGGCTTAAAGTTGAACGCCAGGTTTGTGTAGCCTCTGGTTCCACGTGCTTGACTGATTTAGGAAGGGGCGGCTCGAGTCTTTAAATGGGCTGGTAATTGGCAGTCAGCATGGTGGGGCCAGCCTCCCAGGTTGCCTACCTGCAGATACAGTGGTTTCCCTCTGCAGTAGGCCAGTAGGAGTGTGGCTAGAGTAGTGGTTGTATCACCACACACTTAATCCTTGTATCTGCAGCTACTAGGGTTTAACTAGATTCCCTGTTTGGCAAAATTATTTTCTCTGACAAGATACACTCAAGTATGATGACTTTTTTGTATCTACAGTCATCTTTGGAAATTAGTATGAATTATTTAGACAATAGATGCTCAGTTTGAAGATGCTTAGTGTAGATATCTCCGTAGAAAGGGCTACTATTACACCTATTTATTCTATTTACCAACTAAACTGACCTAGATTATGTTTCTTTGTGGAGATACTTCTTCAGAATCTATGATGCTTCATTGATTTTGTTGCTTCTCCCTATCAAAGAACCTTACACTGGCCTTGGGTATTAAATTAATATAATAGTCCTAAAGCTAAAGTAACAACAAATGAACAGGTATCTATGCCATTCAATTTGACAAAATCAACTAGACATGGATGTCCCTTGTCACCAGCTTTATTTGTTTTAGCCAAAGAACCACTTGCTCAGATGATTCACTTGGATTTACAAATTAAGGGCTTTAGGATAGGACAAGAGAAACAGAAAATCGATTTATTTGCAACTAATGTTTTTATATATTTGACAGAACCGGAGTCATCTTTACATAGATTGCATGTTTAATTGAAATAATATGGGAATGTTTTGGGTTATAAAATAAATAGGGATCAAAGTGAAATTATGCCTCTGACAGTAGGTGACTGTACCCGGTGTCAGAGAGATACACAGTTTAAATGGCCAAAGGAAGGTATTAAATATTTAGGAATAAGTACAAACAATTTGAAGAATGTATATAAATTGAATTATTTAACTTTAGTTAAAAAGATTGAGTAAGATTTTTTAACATGGATAAATTTACCTATATCTTTAGTTGGAAGGGTGAATTGTATAAAGATGAATGTATTTCCAAGGATACAATATCTTTTTCAGATGTTACCAATATCATTTTATCAATTGAAATTTGTTAAATTAGCATTAGCAGTTGCAAGAAAGTGTTTTGCAATTACTTGGAAATCTGATACATCTTTAACATTGCCAGGGTGACATGCTGAAATTCAAAGTTGTATCCCTTTTGGAAAAAAATTACTTATAAGCTAAGGAATAAATATTCTATGTTTTTTTACAAATTTGGCTGCCATATACTCAGGTAATGGGATTAAATTTATAATGATATCCTTTTTACCCTTCTTGCCCTGCAGAATCCTCCTGATGAGTTGCGCTGAACAGCATCTCTGCTATCCAAGATTCTTTTTTTACATATTTGAACATTCTATTTGCACATATTTTTTGGGCTGGGTAACATACTGAAGGATCCATCTCACCCTGGCCATACTCTCTTCTTCCTTCTTCTGTAGGGGGGAATGGGTTGGTTCAAGAGTGTGAAATCACTCACCAACTGGCTCCAGAATGAAGTTTACAGCAGTGTTTTCATGCTCATCTTGCCTTGTACTAATTTATCTTTTTGATTTCACACTATACAAAGTAATGTGCTCTTGTGCTGTGTCATCTTAGAGATGACTTGCTAAACTTTTCACAGAATGAACCCTACTGACTGTACTCGGCATAATATGATAATAACCTGGGACAATTGTACCAGGTACTGGTGAGACCATAAATAGAATCTGTGCATAATTTTGGTCCCTTTATTGAAGAAAGAGGGAGTGCAAAAGAAATTTACTGAGCAAATTGCTGGAATGAGTGGATTATTCCACCATATTTAGCTAAAGAAATGAATCTATATTGTTTGGTGTTTAGAAGACTGAGGGGAGTTCTTACTGAAACATATAAATACTGAGGGAGCATGGCAGGTTAAATGTTGAGATGTTTCTACTAGTGGGAGAATCTCAAACGAGGAAACATGCAAGGGTCACTCATTCAAAAAAAGTGCATAGGAACTTTTTTTTTCCCCATAGGGCAGTGAGTCTCTGCAATTTCTTTCCCAGAGAGTTGTGGAGTCTGGATCAATTAGATTATTTAAAGATGACATATTTTTGTAACTAAGTACAATGGGGAAGTGACACAGAAGTGGAGATGAAGCTTGGGTTAGGTTAGTCATGATTGTATTGAATGGCAGGGCATTCTTGCTCCTGTTTTCTTGTCTCCTGGGATGACAGATTTTCTTTCCTGTAAGGTATTAGTGAACCAGATATCCATTTATAATCCAGTATTTTCAGGGCCATCAATACTGAGGCTAGAGTTTTTTTAAAGTCAATTTTTATTTAATTACTTGAATTTAAATTGAGACTTGACAGAGAGACTCAGGTCTCTGGATCAATGAACCAGAATTCTGGTTGCCAGTGCAAGGTCCTCTATATTGCTGAAGATTATGTTCAAGGACAAGATGGTCTGGAGAGGACAGAAGAGAAAGTTGACTTTAAATTAAAGAGCAAACAATAATCCTAATAAATTGTTACATCAATTACCTGAAACATTAACTATTTCTCTTTCCACTGATGTTACATGACCCGCTAAATCCAGTATTTCTGTTTTCATTTCAATAATCTGAAGACTGGCAGCAATTTTACATATTAAAGGCCTAAAACAAGTGGAATATTTGCTGAAATATACTGCACCCATCTAACTAGAGTTACTGTCTTTTTTAGACCTATCAGACCTGGAATTGATGAAATGCAAAAGACTTTTGAAGATTTTGTTGAAGAACAACTTAAGGTGGATGCAGAATTACTTCAACAAGATTCACAGGTATACAGGTTAATTTTAATTTATATCAAATAACATTTTATTTTCTGTGTAATAGCCAACTTCTTCAGAGGCAGTTACTTAAATTATGTGATATGCCTTAGACAATAGCTCTTACAGTAATTGAGATGGCAGACTGAAGGAAACTCAACAATTAATGGAAAGTGAGAACTGCTGAGTTTAAATAGAGAGAACTTTGGAAATTGGAGCACAATTAGTCTATCTAGCCTGTCCAAATCTGCTCTGCCAATCAATAAGATCCTTGAACTCAACTCTGTCTTCCCCACTCAGCCTCCATATCCCATGATTTTCAGATAAGTACATATAAAACAATGTCTGTTTTGTTTTATATCATGTCTGTGACTTAGTAAGGCATCTATAGTTAAAAAGATGAAAATAAGTTCAGCACCAAAATAGGATAGAGGAAACTTTGTGGAAGAATAGAAAAAGATGGTTAAGGAAGATCAGATTGAAAACTTTGGGAAAGATACCACAAAGCTTAGGTTTCAGCCAAATGAGGACATTACAGGCAACTGGGATTGAAGATAAATAGGGAGAGAACAAAGGCAAAGCTAGAAAATCATAAGTAAGATATAGGATTACTGTATATGTACATGGATTTCAAACTGATGGATTTTAAAGTTGAATTATTGTAACAAAAAACTGATAAATTGTAGGATGGATGAGGTTTGATGCTGAATAAAATAATGAACAGCAGGATGGCCTGAAATTTATATAAATGGAAGGATGGCCAAGATATAAAAGCACTAGAAGTAGTAACGTAAGTTAATATGGCTATTAAAAAACCATAGTACTGAGAGTCATTCTAGAAGTATAAAATTGGAAAATAGTATCTTACATAAGGCCTTTTCACACTGCATTATAAAATGCAAATTCCCGGACCACCTGCGGTCCGGGAATATTCACCCTGCGGTGTGAATAGCCAAATGGACAAGCAGGGAAGCCTTGTGATGTCAGTGCTTTTAATCACATAGGTGATTAAAATTAAAAGATTCTTACCACCTGACAACAGCGGGCCACTTCGGCACATCACAATGGCAGCGCAATGCACAATTAACCCTAATCCCTCGTTCAGTTGTATTTACAAGAATGGTTCCAGCTGTGTGAGGGATTATAGGAAATGAAGTTGGTCATTCATCCTGCAATGTGCCATCATCTTGATGTGCCGAAGTGGCCCCGAAGTGGAGGGGTGTGGGGTGGGCGGGCAACCGATGGATGGCCGGTAGAAGGGAGGGAGCAGGTGAGCAAGCGACTGATAGATGGCCAGGGGAGAGGGCTGGCGAGCAACTGGCAGTCATCTGGGGGAGAGGGAAGGAGAGGGAATAGGCAGGCGAGCAGATTGTCAGGGGGAGGGAGAGGGAGCCAGGGAGGAGAGAGAGAAAGGGAGCAGGCAAGTGAGCGACCGACCGATGGAAGGCTGGGGGAGAGGAAGTGGGTGGGCAAGCAACCGACCTACCTATGGTGAGTGACTGATGTATGGCTGGGGGGGGGGGAGGGAGGGAGAGGGAGTGGGTGTGTGAGAGACCAACAATCAGCTGGAAGGAGAGGGAGCAGGCAGGCGAGCGACTGACATTCAGCTGGGGGGAGAGTGGGAGAGGGAGTGGGTGGCCAAGCGATCGACCTACCAATGGGAAGGAGGGAGCAGGCAGGTAAGCGATTGATGTATGGCTGAGGGGTGGGAGGGAGAGAGAGCAGGTGGGCAAGTGACCAACAGTCAGCCGGGGGGAGGGAGGGGGTGGGCAGGTGAGCGACCGACCTACTGATGGCTAGGCGGGAGGGAGCGGGCGGGCTAGAGATTGATGGACGGGCAGGGAGGGAGGGGGTGGGCAATTGATGGACAGGTGGAGTTATTCTTACTTCTGTGAGTGTGCAATGCATCAGAGGTTGGGGACGGGATATAGATGATACTTCCCTTATTCTAATATATCCTAATTTCAAAGTATCATCTTCCAAGGCATGAGCTACGATATCCCAAATTTTGATCCCTTTAATCCAACAAATCAAACTGTGACTGTATCTTTATGTAGCTTTAACTCATTGATAAAATGGATAAACATTTTGCATAGCTTTGCATTTAGACTTTCATAATGATGAATAACAAAGTATTTACTGTATAATGATACAAAAGATAGAAGAGATACTAGCTTTAAGAAATACAAAAACTTTAGAGAGACAAACTTTAAAGAGATATAAAACGGTATTGAAAGAGACAAAAAAATTCAAAGAAAAATTTCTCGTGCTCACACTTCCTTCATATCTGGTTGAATAATGAGCAAGCCGTTAGTTTGCGTGGATATTACAACATATTACATTACATATGGTAACACTACAAACAATAGTTGTCTTAAAGAGACGGGTATAAGATTAACTAAGAATTAAAACAAGATTTTGACCCTTACATGGGACTCTCCCTAAATTGCCGAGGAGGGCAAATTCCCAGGAATTTGGACCGCTTTGTGAAAGGCCCTGGAGGTCCTGAATTCCTGGGAATTTCTCTGGGACAAAGTAGGATCACTGCTCGTCTGTGGTGTAAAAAAAAGCCTGGTGGCTCAATAAGACTTGTACTGAGAACAATTCTGTCTCCATTTTATAAAATAAAAGTAGAGGTAGTAGGAAAAAATCCTAAAATGAATTTATACGTTCCCAGCAGTTCTCCAAGAAAATTCTACCAGCTTCATGATTTCCACTTAATTGTGGAAGTCCTAAACTTGTTGGACATTTTTTTCACAAACAGTATCTTGACTGTCCTCTGATATTAAACTCTTCATTGAGTGTATGGCAAAGCACAAATGCGAATAAATTCCCTTGCACTTCCAGACGGGCATTTGTTTATTGTACTCATGTCATGTGAGTACCGATATAATGACAGCCACATTAATTTGAATGGACAGGAATAGCATGAATGATTTTAAAGCAGCACTATATATGCCTGACCATTTTTAATTAATTGAATTAAGTTCAATGTTTTTAATTGCTTTAAGAGTTTTCCAACTGTTTTGCAATATTGTTATTGTTTCCTAAGTTTAATCATTTAAATATTTTGCTTTGGTTTTTGAGTGTTTATGAGCACTTCTGAATGATATTCAGAAGCAATCAGGTTTTTTTTTACTAGTTTAACTATCAGCTAAACTAGGCAATGTGATTTAATTAGCTCCAAAGTTTCTCTTCTGCTTTGTAGTTGATGTTTAGTCTCCATTATCTGTCAGTTTTGATGGCAAAAGGCCCTGCTGAGAATCAGGATGGTTTGCAAAAACAAATTGGCATGGTCATAAATATTACATTGTACAGTGGTTCACCATAGAGGTACCAAAACTGAAGTGTGTGGAAGAAGAACACAGGCATGAACCTGTTGAATTAAATGGCTTGATTCTGTGCCATATCTACAGAATAAATGTGGAATTGAATGGAAGGGGAGAGTCTCTTTTCACTACAGAAGAGAAGTCTGAATGGTGACCAACAAATTTGACAAAATATTGGAATAGTTAATGAAAGTCTCACTTGGCTAAAATTTTTCTCTAAATATGTTTAAAACACATTTATGAAAAAAGTTCAAGAGGGTAGCCATATTTTCATTTACATGGGAGATAAGAAACTGAACCATATTTAAGCCAGTTGCTAACAAATCTAAAAGATAATTCGGGGGAAACTTTTTATTCAGAGAGTAGTGAGATTGTGGAACTCACTTCGACAAAATGTGATTGAGTTGAATGTTATAAATCTATTTCACCTGGACACTTTGATTATGAAGGAGGATATGCCATAAAGAGGCCATAAAGCCTGTGGTAATGCTTCTTTGCTTTCCATCCCTTCTTTTGCTCTCCTCTTTCTATGTCACCATCATTGATCAGTTTTTCCTTACTCTATCCCTCTGTTCAACCTAAGGGGCCTGCTTCTTGTGAGATTCCAAAATCTATATTTATTTACTAGTTCAATACATTCAGTTAATGAGAGGTGGAATTTTGAGAGATGTGTCATTTTGCTGCTCCTACATGATATGTGCAAAATTTTGCAGGAAGAGAACTTGAAGCTGAATAAAATGTGAGGAAGTGATATCTATTTTGTGTTGTTGAAAGATTTTTACTTATCCTTCTTTGTAGAAGCATGTCATCCGTTGTGAAAGCAAATTTGAAAGAGTAATTGAAGCCAGGAGTTGGGGATGAGTGGTGGCAGAGAGAGTGAGAAGGAGATCTTTAGTGGAGTGGAAGTTGTAGGAGACTAAATAATGGAAAGGATGAAAGTGAAATGTGAAAGAAGATGGCAGGAGAGGAACAAAAATTGGAATTAGCAAAGAAATGTGAAGTGAATGTTATAAATTTTAATTAAAAGTAGCAAAAAGAAGAATTATCTGAAATTGAATACCAGTCATCTGAAATTGAATCTATTAGGCTGTAAAATGCATAGTCAGATGATAAGAGTTTTGATGAGACAGCATCTGAGATTGAGGATAAAGAAACCAGAATGAGAGTGAAATGAACACTTGAAGTGACAGGTGACTTGAAGCTTGGGGTCACATTTGTAGAATAAAGCAAAGTGTTTCTCAGAGTACTGTGTCTGTTTAATGTAGAAGAAACCATTTTGTGAGCACAAATATAGTAAACTAAAATTGAATAAAATACTAGTAAATTGCTTCTAAAATTAGAAGTACCATTTGTGAAACTGGATGATATGGAAAGAGGAATTAAGAGACTGACTTTGCATCTTACATTGTTGCATTGAAAGCTGCTGGGAGAGGTGTAATGGATATTGGTGGTGGCAGAAGAGTGAACCAAAGCATTTCAGGAAAATGGGCACATCGAATGCAGTGAGAATGTTTATTTTAATTTGGGAATTACTTGAGTTATCTTAAAGATAAGTTACTGAATGGGTAAGAAACCATTTGTTTGACAGGCCTTTTTGTAAAACGCTAATCAGACAGGAGTCAAACATCATCACTCTACTTCCTGAAATACATAAAGCAAAGAGGCACAGGAAGCTAGATTTTTTGTGCATGGAAATGGAAGAAAAGTAATATCAGAAACAAATTAGTCAGCTTTCAAAAGAATCAATATTATTACCATTTCTTGGAGAAGATGAGAAAGGATAGAATGAATTCATTTGATTTTCCTTTATATTCACTTGTCTGTGAAATAGGGCAGCAGGATGATTCAAATCCAGATTTATTTCAGAAGACTGATTCTCAGATAACTCAAAAACACTAAGAGAACCAAAATTATATGCACCTTATCTAATTTGGGTATTGTCCATTATTAGCATGTAGTTTGGTTACATAATTTTTAGCAGTGTCATTATACTTGAGAGTTTGACTATGGCAGATGCAAAATCACTAACACATATCCTTGCTGGTTAAGAGGGCTTGCGAAAATCTGATATTACAGCCTCATTTTCCTGTCATTTGAGAAGCAGTTGCTAAAATCATATATGAAGATTGAAAATAACCATTTAATTTTCAGACAAATAGCCACCTCTTGAAAAAAAATCTTATAGAACAGAGACAAGGCAATGGAATATTGCATGTTTCCACTTACTTGATAACAAAGCAAGAATGGTACAGAAATGTAAAGGGTCAGGAAAGGAGAGGGTAAAAAGTTAAATACTGTATGTTGCAAGTTAAACAACTGTAAAGGAATGTATTTTGATGGAACCTTAATAATAAAGGATTATTATTTTATCCAATGAATGTAGTTGAGAATTTCTTGGAAAAAATTGCAAACATAAACCCCTTTGATTGTTCCACAGGATATAAATGAGGTGAAGATGGCTCCAAAGAAATCTTTCTTAAAGTGTGGGGAAGGTATTGCACGATTTGAGAAGAACAAGGAAAATGTTCTGAAGGAACAAAACAAGAATTCAGTTCATGAATTGATGCAGCAATTTCCGAAACAATCTAGGTTTAGCAATCAGCGCCGGCTTTCTTTACCCACATTCAATGAGAAGGAAAAGCTCCAGGTTAAAAAACAATCCGTTTTATCAAAACAAGGCCATGGTTCAGACCTTGTAACATCTAAAACAAATAAGTTATTTTCTACCAGCAGCTTTCTCACAAACATCAAGAAAAAAGATCACATACAAAAAGAAAAGCAAGATGAGATCAAGAATAGTACAGATGAGGGTATCCAAAGCGATATAAATGTGGCAGAGTTAGCTACCAAAGGTGAATCTATTCACAAACACACTAATGATAGAAATGGTGGAAATCAACAAATGGAACAGGAAAAAAAAACGGGAGATTTATCTCCTTTAGAGGAATCTCAAGGAAGGAATAATGTAAGAAAATATTTAAATTTATCTGATCTGGAAAGACAACAATTAACTGGAGTTGATTCTCAATCACAGAATCAAACAAGTAACAATTTTTCTCATGGAAATGGGGAAAGGCAGAACCAAGACCAAGAAATAGGACAATCTGTGGAAAACCAGTTACAGCAGTGTTCAAATGATCAGCCATTTTTCAATAATACCCCTCAGCTGGAATGCCTAAGTTTGTACAAGCCAGAAGCTTTAAATCAGAGCCCTGAATTGACTCAAGCGCAGTTGGAGAAGGCACAAAATAAAAATTCAGCAGACATCAAAGAACCCAGAAAGATGCTTGATGGAAAAGACTCAAACATTGGCTTTAAAAAAGTAAATGACAGAATAGTTCAAGTGACTTCTGACAATGGACCATACCACAGTGCAAATTTTAGAAATTGGGAAAACAAAAATGAAAATATGCATGGATTTTCAGGTTATAACCTCTGTAAGCGTGGTCTTTTACAAAATAACATTGAACATTGTGAAGACTGTAGTATTAGAGCACATGGTTTAGGTCCTGAGAGCAATAGCCTGAAGTCCAAACTGCAGCAATCATCTACAGAAGAAATCCTGCACAATTTTCCTTGCACTGGTAAAAGTCTGGACATGTCTGATGATGCTGACTATGCAAGTGATGGTCCAAGTGGAGTAGAAGAAATGGGCATGGCATTTCAAACTTCACAACATTTTACATGTTTTAAGTCTTCAGCTGGAATGCCTCCAGTGAAATGCAATTCACTGAGCAGTTCCAATAGCAGTGAAAATGAGCCTTCAGAGCACAAATCTCCTTTATCAAAAAGATATCCTTTACAATACAATAGGCCATTGAGGAATAAAAATAAAACTACAAGAAGGAAGTCAAGCTCCTCAAAGAAAATTCGCAGCAGCTTTATGAAAAATCAGATGTGCGGTACCACAGAATCTGAACTAGTGCAATCTTCTGCTCCTGTCCTTGCAGACAAATTGTCTCCTGCACTTAATTATGAACCAAATGTATCAACAATATCAGATCTTTCCCAGCAGATGAAAACCAACAGCCTAAATGTGCAAGGTATGTATGTGTGAAGTCAAATTATTCAAACATTTAATCAATAAATCATTCTAAATTGAAAACAGCATCTAATTCATCTGGGGAAGTGGATCAAGGAATGCAAGAACTTAACTTGGACAAGTGTACGATGTTGTATTTTAGGAAGTTAAACCAGGGCAGGTTTACAGGTATGTTTTATAGTAGGACGAGATGTTAATATCCCTTATTGCACTCCTGAGACTTGCTGCCTAGACTCTGTGGGGTAGAGTGGTAGCATCTTCTGGGCTATCAAGTGGGCATCCTCCATCTGCAGTGTTTCACTGATTGACCCATGATTCCTTCGGAGGGTTCAGCAGTGAATCCCGGGGTCCTGGGATCATCCTGTGGGGTTGCCATTTGCTTAACATATACAGTAAATGGTAGGACCCTGAAAAGTATTGTGTAACAGAGTCACCAAGGGGTACAGATATATAATTCCCACAAAGTGGCAATGCAGGTGGAAGGTATGATGAATAAGCTATTTCACACTTACCTTCATCGGTTAGGCAGTGGTTTCCAACTCACATACCACTTTAAATATTCCCTATGCCATAAGTGTTCTGTGATTAATAAGGGATTGCTTAAGGTGGTATGTGGGTGGAAAGAAAAAGTTTGAAAACCACTGTTTTAATCATTCCAAATTGATTCATTATGTGCACAGTTTCATATCTCCAAAGGAAATGGGCCAATGACAATGTTTCTCAAGCAAAATATTTCAGTAATAATTGGGTCGAGAGCAGTGATTCTCAACCTTCCCTTCCTACTAACATACCACATTAAGCAATCACTTACTAATCACAGAACACTTATGGCATAGGGAATACTTAAGTGGTATGTGAGTAGAAAGTAAAAGGTTGGGAACCACTGGGTTAGGGCATTGAGTTACAGAAGTTAGGGTGTAATTTTACAGCTGTACAAGATGTTTGCAGAAAAGGACACATGAAGATTTAACTGAGACAAGAGGGCTTGTGTTATAAGGAAAGACTGGATTAGCTGTTTTCCCTGAAGCATAGAAGTCTAATGGAGGTATCGAAGTATGTAAAATCACAAAGGGAATAGATAAGGTGAAGTCATTGTCTTTTACTCAGGGTGGAAGACATAGATTTAAGGTGAGAGTGAAAAGATTTAAGAGGGTTACTTTTCCCCACACAGTGGGTTGAGTTTATGGGATGAGCTACCAGAGAAAGTGGTAGAGACAAGTACAATTACAATGCTTAAAATCAATTTAGACATATTCATGTATAGGAAAGGTCTAGAGCAGGGGTGTCAAACTCAAATTCACAGAGGGCCAAAATTAAAAACTTGGACTAAGTCGTGGGCCAAACTAAATATTTATTGAAAATTTTCAACAACATCTGCATGTTTTCTCTTCTTTCAACATATGTAATGTTAAACTTTTTCTTATTAAAATAAATGTTTAATAATAGTTTTGGTTAAACTCTTTCCAGAAGAACCATTAACAAATGAGAAATAAAATATTCAATAAATAATATTACTCTATAGCCTTTAAGATCCTTTTAAATGTATTTTTTTCACAAGCCAACAAGTCAAAAAAATAACAACTTGCTTCAATGAAAATCCAATCTTTCAACTATGAACAGTCCAAAGTTAACCAAAGAAAATATGAATCCGAGCTTAGCTTGCAACACTGTGATTTACTCTGATGCACTTGGGACTAAACCAGATACTTGGCATCTCTTCTTAGATGCAAGTTCATTAAACTCTGGGGTCAGAGTTTGCCTCCCACCTGTTTTGAAAGGTCCTGTTTTGTGTCTTTCGTTTGGCCATTTTTCGTAAGGGGTTTATTACATGTGAATTAGGCGACAGGTCGCAGATGCTAATAAAAGTAAACAGAGGAGGTGGGGACGATTAGCGGGCTGACGGGCCGGCGCCAACTCATTTGCAAAGCATTCTGGGATTTGTAGTATTAGTTGTGCATGCGCTATACTGGCGCGGCAGCCAGCGGGCCAGCTCTAATACATACTTGATATGATCTTGCGGGCCAAATATAATTATATCACGGGCCAAATTTGGCCCGCGGGCCTGAGTTTGACATGTGTGGTCTAGAGGGATATGGGTCAAACAAGCAAATTGGTCTACCTCAAATATGCGATTTTATTGGTATGGTCGACTTGGCCTGAAGGTCCTATTTCCTTTCTATGACTCTATAAGTAATAATATATAAAACAATGAACAATTTGAATACTTACCCAAATATCAAAGAACCGTAGGCCACAGTTTTCACTTTTCGACATATTAAAAAGTTACTGATAATGAATAGGAGGCTATTGTCCATTGTGTTTATGTTGATAATCTAATCAGTGCCATTTTGTCCCTCCTTACTTCCCTGAAACATGCTCTCACTCACATGCACATCATCTCTCCTTTGATTTTTTTTCTGCCATTTATCAACATGAACAGTTCATCTACAAGCATGTCTTTTGGAAATGGGAGAAGCCCACGTGGTTTGGGGGGGAAATGAACGTTCCATACAGATAGTTCCCAAGCCCAGATTCAAGTTCAAGGCCCTGACTCTGTTAGGCTGAAGCACTAAATGGTCAACCACCATATAGCCCAATCAAATCTTGGGAAATAATTTTTACATGGATTTGGTGTGAATTGCAATTTTTTTCATGAATTATCTCCCTAGTGGAAGGCTTGATAATCCTCAAATTTAAATCACAGATGAAAAAGCAGTTATAAGTACCAGCAGTTACATATCAAAAGAGTGTATATTTAAAGTCACACTGAGTAAATAGGACACTTATGGTATCCACGGGGATGGTGAGCGAGTTCTGGGGGCAGTGAGGCCCCCAGAGGATCGAGTCCATCATAAAGAGTGACAACAGAATTTTAATAGTGTATAGTTTATTACATCTATGCAATGACTTTGTATGTAACAAAGGGGCAGTATTGTTTACCACATTGTGAATTTCCAACAATATAATAATATGCTTACAAGCTTTTTTTGAATACTTTATTTAAAATTTAGAGCCATGATATATAAAATTAATGAACTTAACACAAATTATAAAATGTTCATAAGTATACCTGACATATAACAGAAACTCCTCTAACCCCCCCCGACTAAAGAAAAAACCCTCTCCCTTTGTATACCCCTTACCTAAAACCACCCCTAAACTCCCCCCTAACGACCCCTTCTAAAAGAAAAAGGAAGAAAAAGAAAGGAGATGTAAACTATAATGACAGATATATATCGTGGATTGAAGTATGTTTACACGCTGTTCTGTTTTCTTCTTTGGCTTGGCTTCGCGGACGAAGATTTATGGAGGGGGTAAAAGTCCACGTCAGCTGCAGGCTCGATTGTGGCTGACAAGTCCGATGCGCAGTTATAGTTTGTGTAATATTGTAGAGTTGTAGTTTGAATAAATGTTTGTAAAAAGTAGTTGGGACACAAGTTAGGAGCAGAAAAATAAAGTTCTTTAGGATATAATTTCATTGTGATTTTGTGAACTTGCTCACTGACAGAAATAAAAAACAGGTAGATTTGCTGTGATTGTTGCAAATATCTTATTCCATTTGCATTGTGTTGCCTACTTATCAGAACTACATATTTCCAATGATGTTGCAATGCCAAACAATTCTCTCACATTTATCATTCTATTACTATTCACTCTGGATGGAAACCAGATAGAGGAGTGGAGGAGGGTAAAGATTATATGAAAATTACATGCACCATTAAAAGTCAATGGGTTGTACGTGATGAAAATGTTCTCCGCTGCATTGAAATCAGGGCAAGGAATATTGTAGGAAAGGCAGACCAGCTTAGAGTGTGGATTGGCCCGTTGAATTATGAAATTGTGGCCATTAGTGAAACTTGGTTGCAGGAGGGGCTCAATGTTCCATTGCTTTAGTTGCAATAAAATTTGGGGGGGATGAAAGGGAAAGGAATGGCATTGCTCTTCAGGGAAATTATCACAGCTGCGCTCAGGCTGGAAGAGACCAGAGGGCTAGTCTACTGAGTCTATGTGGGTGGAGCTGAGGAATGGGAAAGGTATGACCACACTCATGGAGTTTAATTATAGACCCGCCCCCCCCCACCCCACCCCCCCCAATAGTAATTGAGAATTGAAGGAGAAAATCTGTAGAGAGATAGCAGACAGCAGCAGGAAACCATAAGATTGTGATAGTAGGAGATGTTAATTTTTCACACATTGTCTGGGATTCCCATCCTGTAAAAGGGCTGGATGGCTTGGAATTTGTCAAATGTGCTCAGGAAAGTTTTCTAAATCAACATACAGAGGTACCAACTAGAGAGAGTGCAATATTGGATCTCCCATTAGGGAACAAGTCAGGACAGGTGACAGATGTGTGTGTGGGAGAACAGTTTGGGTCCAGTGATCATAATGCCATTAATTTCAAGTTAATTATGAAGAAAGATAGGTCTGGGCTTCGGGTTGAAATAATAAATTGGGAGAAGGTCAATTTTAAGGAAATGAGAAAGGATCTAGAATGCATGGATTGGGATAAGTTGTTTTCAGGCAAGGATATGAGGAAAGTGGAGGACCTTCAAAGATGAAATTTTGAGAGTACAGAGTTTGTGTGCTCTTGTTAGGATTAAAGCAAGGTTAGAAAGCATAGGGAACTTTGGTTTTTGAGGGATATTAGAGATCTGGCTCCGAAGAAGAGAGTTGTATAGGAGGTATAGGCCACATGCAATAAATTAGGTACTTGAGGAATAGAAGAATGCAAGAAAATCTTCAAGAAAGAAATCAGCAAGGCTAAAAGAAGACATGTTTGTTTTGCCAATGTGAAGGAAAATCCTAAGGGTTTTAGAGTGGTTGGCTTTGTACAGAGCCAAAAGAGATGGGAGAGGGTTTTAAATGTTTTTTCATTAGTATTCATTCAGGAAATGAGCACAGTTATGGAAAGTTAGGAAAGTAAGCAGAGAGGTCATGGAACCTTTACAGGTTAAAGAGGAGGAAGTTCTTGTTGTCTTAAAGCAAGTAAGGGTGGATAAATCCTCAGGGCCTTACAAGATATTTCTATTGGACCTTGAGGGAGGCTAGTGCAGAAATTGCAGGGACTCTGGCAGAAATATTTAAAATGTCCTTACCCATGGATGTGGTGTTGGAGGATTGGAGGGTAGTTCACGTTGTTCTGTTGTTTAAAAAAGGTTCTAAAAGTAACCCTGGAAATTATAGGTCAGTGAACCTGACATCAGTAGTAGGTAAATTATTGGAAGTTGTTCTAAGAGATTATTTGGATAGTCAGAAAATGTTTAGGGACAGTTGTGCATAGTAAGTTGTGTTTAATCAATCTTATAGAGTTTTTCATAGAAGTTACCAAGCAAGTTGACAAAGGAAAGGCTGTGGATGTTGTCTGCACAGACTTCAGTAAGGCCTTTGACAAGGTCTCACATGGGAGTTTAGTCAAGAAGGTTCAGAGGCTAGGTATTCATGATGAAGTAATGAACTGGATTCAAGAGTGGTTGGACAGGAGAAGCCAGGGAGTATTGGTGGATGATTACTTCTCAGACTGAAGGCCTATGACCAGTGGTGTGCCTCAGGGATTGCTGATGGGTCTACTGTTGATTGTCATCTATATCAATGATCTGGATGATGATGTGGTAAATTGGATCAGCAAGTTTCCAGATGACACTAAGATTGGACGAGTTGTGTACAGTGAAGAAGGTTTTCAAGCCTTGCAGAGGGATCTGGGCCAGCTGGAAAAATGGGCTGAAAATAGGCATATGGAAGTTAATGGAGACAAGTGTGAGGTGTTGCATTTTGGAAGGGCAAACAAAGGAAGGACATACACGGTAAATGACAGGGCACTGACGAGTGTGGTAGAACAGAAGGATCTGGGATTACAGATACACAATTTCCTGAAAGTGGTATCATCGGTGGATAGGGTTGTAAAGAGAGCTTTGGCATATTGGCCTTCATAAATCAAAGTATTTAATATGGGAGTTTGGGTATTATGGTAAAGTTGTATAAGGTATTGTTAAGACAAAATTTGAAGTATTGTGTGCAGTTTTGATCACCTAACTACAGAAAGATATCAATAAGATAGAAAGAACAAGGAAGATTTATTAGGATGTTGTCTGGACTTCAGAAACTGAGTTACAGGGAAAGGTTAAACAGGTTAGAACTTTGGACCGTAGAAGATGGAGGTATTTAAAATTATGAGGGGGGATAGACAGAGTAAATGTAGATAGTCTTTTTCCACTGAGGGTAGGTGAGATACAAACGAGAGGACATGGGTGAAGAGTGAAAGGGGAGATATTTAGGGAAAACTTCACACAGAGAGTGCTCGGAGTGTGGAATGAACTGCCAGCTGAAGTGGTGAATGTAGGTTCAATTTTAACTTTTAAGAAGAATTTGGACAGGTACATGATGGGAGAGGTATAGAGGACTATGGACTGGGTGCAGGTCAGTAGGACTAGGCAAAAAAAAAGGTTCAGCACAGACTAGAAGGGCTCAAGGGGCTGTTTCTATGGTTCTATTTTGAATCTATGTTTTCAATCTCTATTCCAGGGACATGAACATAATAGGATGCAGTTTCTACTTTGGATGGATTTAGCAATTTGTGGATAAATTGTGCACAATAATTGTTTGATTGGATGGCCAATGGAATATTTTCAATGTATTTTGGGATATAACTTTTTTTAAATATTTTTTTAAAGAACATCCATGGATGAATTTAAGGGTGGTAATGCAAAAATATGCATTTTAAATTATCATCTCAGTAATCTTATTTTATGTTTTTGAAAATGATCTTTGAAACAGAAGAAAAACTATCTTTATGTTACATTTACTACTGTAATCATTTTCTTATTAAAATAAAATGATAATTCAAATCACATCAGCACCTTTTCACCCAAATATCCAGAAGAGACTCTCAGTGGGGCTAATCCTGGCATGTCCAGTTTGTGGGTAGTACTGTTTCTAACCCAGTTTTTAAAACTAGAATCATAAAAGCATGGAAACAGGCCTTTGGCCGATCTTGTACATGCTGGGGAGATCTAAGACAGCAACGATGGGCTTGTAAGGTGATCCAAGAGATTCCCAAAGAAAAGAGAATAAAGGATAGATGTAAGGAGGTCCCCTAAAATAAAAAGACCCCAAAAAGAGGGAATACAACCAGAAATATGAACAGAAGAAAGAATGAGAAGAAAAAGAAAAAAATATGGGGAAAAAGAATGAAGAACCAGGATGGAGGAAAAGACACCGCATGATGGAGGTGGAGAGATTGAACTGGGACCTAATAAGGTGTCAGTGGCAGCGGCAGTGGAGCCCCAGAATGTCCCTTGAGAAGAATACTTGCCCAGGAGAGACAGGATGGCCCTGATAAGGTTGGATTGTGAGGGAACTGGGGGAAGGCAATGACCGAGCCGGTAGGAGCACTGTTGGGCGTGGGAGATTCGGGGCTCGAGGTCATTGGAGCTCAGCAGAGGTGGGGCCGATGATGACACGGGTGGTGACGGGAGTGTTGCCAGGCGTGGGAGATTCAGGGTTAGGGGAGCTGAGCCGAGGTGGAGTCAACAGCGATGCTGGTGGCAATGAGAGTGCTTCAGGTGCGGAGGGTTTGGGGACCCGAGGTCAGTGGAGCCGAGCCAAGGCAGAGTGGACAGATGCTGGTGGCGGTGGGAGCACTGTTGGGCGCAGGCAGTTCAGAGAATCGAGGTCAGGGAAGCCGAGTTGAGGTGGAGTGGACAGCAAAGAGAAGGACCCCTCAGGCTGGAAGAAAAAGTAAAGGAGAAAATAGACTTACCTGGTAAGGTCACTCCAACCAGCAAGGGCAAAGAGGTCGGGTTCAAGGTGTTGGGCTTGGAGGACTCCCAAGAGTAGCTCAGCCAGAGGGGATTTGGCGGGAAAGTATTGAAGTGCCAGTTGATGAAGTAGACAAAGACGATGTGGTCAAACAATAATCATGGCTTTTATTAGCAGAAACTCATGGTACAATAATGAAAGACGATAGATACATATACAGTTATATCCAAGGGGACTGTCCTTAACAGTAGAGATAATGCACAGCCAATATTAGTACAGCAAGGCTTGCCAGAGGGGAGACAGGTTGCTTGGCAGACATTCACCACAGTCTTCCCCCGGCAGAAGAAGGGTTAAAATCAAAAGGAAAGCTGCTAGGAAAGACTGAAGCAAGCATTACATGGATACCATGTTTGGCCTTGAGATACTCTAACAGCCAAAATACGCCAGAATCTAGCAAGCAATTGAAATATAATGAGATGTTTTATGAATATGTCAGCCTATCAGGTTGTTTAGAAATTCTGGTGCTTTGTCTCAAAACAGGTGGCTACTTTGCAACCTTGGGAACTGATACAGGTCCTGGGTCTGTAGTGTTGGAATGACTGGCTTCTGGATCCACTCCAGAATCGCCAGCGTGAGGCAGTGGAGCCTCAGCATGGCCATCTGAAAGCTTACTTGGGGTCACAGGCTGTGGGGGGGGGTGGTGGGTCCAACCTCTCAGGCTCACTGAGTAGGAGTGCGAGGAAGGGGCGAACCAGGCGAGGCCAGATCTCTTAGGGATACAGTGTCAGTACTCCCATCTGGGAATTTAACACGAGCGTAGTTGGGGTTAGTATGCAGTAGCTGAACAGGTTGGACTAGGGGGTCTGTTTTATGTGCCCAAGCGTGGCTCTTCAGCAGCACGGTTCCAGGCTCAGATAAACAGGCTGGCCAGTCCATCACAGTTCCTGATTTCCTAGGAAAGGCAAGCATACATTCATGAAGTGTTTGATTTGTTGCAGTACACAATAAAGACCAAATAGCATGGAGTGCCTCAGGCAGCACCTCCTGCCACCGGGTAACAGGGTAACCATGTGTTTTTAAAGCAAGATTAACAGTCTTCCAGACTGTAGCATTAGCCCTTTCAACCTGCCCATTGCCCTGTGGGTTGTAGCTCGTGGTACGGCTGGTGGTAATCCCCTTTCATAGCAGGGCTCACCGTAGTTCAGCGCTCATGTTGGGAAAACCAAAAATGCTGAACATTCTGTCAAGTGACTTAATGACAGACGCTGACGAGAAGTCAGGGCAGGGTATCGCAAAGGGAAACCTGGAATATTCATCAATTACAGTACGGAAATATACATTTTTGTTGTTAGAAGGTAACAGCCCTTTAAAATCTAAGCTAATCCTCTCAAAAGGTCGGGTTGCCTTGATGAGAGTGGCCTCTGGAACTTTGAAGTTTGCATTCTGCACAAACAGAACAGCTTTTAGTCAGTTTCTTGACTTCCAGAGAGTAAGGAAGATTGTTAGACCTTGTGTAGTGGAAGAATCTCATGACTCCTGGGTGGCAGTCTGCTATGGATCTCTTTTAGCCCCTCCAGCTGAGCACCAGCAGCAGATCGTGACAATGCGTCAGAGGGATCATTTAACCTGCCCGGTCTGTACTGGATCTCATAATTATAAGTTGAGAGTTCTATTCTCCAGCGTGCCATCTTATCGTTCTTGATTTTACTTTTGTGTTTAGTACTGAACATGTTGGCTACAGATTTCTGATCAGTGATGAGTAAATTTTCTGCCGGCTCGAAAGTGTCTCCAGTAGTGAACAGCTTCAATAATAGCCTGGGCTTCTTTCTCAATGGCAGGATGTTTAAGTTCAGGTCTGCGTAACGTGCGAGAGAAGAATGCCACAGGTCTGCCCTTTTGATTAAGGGTTCCTGCCAAGGCACAATCTGAGGCATCAGTTTCCACTTGGAATGGGAGATCCTCGTCAATGGACGAAAGTGCAGCTTTGGCAATATCAGCTTTAATTCTCTCAAAAACCTTCAAAGCCATTGGAGAGAGAGGAAAAGATTTAGTGTCAAACATAGGGCCTGCCTTTGAAGCGTAGTCCCGAACCCATTTGCAGTAGTTGGAAAAGAATCCCATACACCTTTTAAGGGCTTTTGCTGAGTTTGGGGGTGGTAACTTCTTAAGGGGGGCCATTCTTTCCGGGTCGGGGTGGATTTCGCTCTTGCAGGCAATGTAGCCCAGAAAGGGTAGCTCTGTCGCGTTGAACACACATTTGCCCTCGTTAAATGTAAGATTGAGTTCTTTAGCTGTTGGTAAAAATTTCTTTAAGTTGTTGTCGTGCTCAACCTGTGTTTTCCCACAGATAGTGACATTATCTACATAGGGAAACATACCCTGTAACTCGTACGTCCTAACAATCTTATCCATTTCCCTCTGAAACACTGACACACCATTAGTGACTCCAAAGGTACCCTGTCAAACTGGTATAACCCCACCAACAGCCTCAAAGGCTGTATAGGGTCGTTCCTTTTTTTTAATGGGGATTTGGTGGTAAGCTGGTTTGAAATCGATAGTGGAGAACACTTTGTATTGCACTATCTGATTAATCATTTCAATGATGTATGGCTTCGGGGTTCCAGCACTCATAGATGTTTGTTTTCAGTTTCTAGCATTTAATTGGACCGCATGGCACTTCTCAGTGTTTTGGCTAGAGTGACTGCCCGGTCGTAGGTTAAGGGCTCCGTCTCCAACAACCTCTATTGGATGTAACTGCCCTGACATCACATTCATTTGCCAGGGAGTCGAGAGCCAGAGCACAGGCAGCATCACTTTCCCCGGGTTTCTGGCATCTAGTCAGCAACTGGTGTCGAGCAAGCATCACATTCCGTGGCACTGCATAGTCAGCAGTCAGACGTTCCCGGACTATAGCCAGAGTGGTAGCTCCTTGCGTAACAGCGAAAGGGACCTCACCCAGCAGAGTTCAGGTGGCCCCAATGTATCGCCTCATTGACCACGTTGTTTCGAGCCATGTAGTAATCAAAACAAGCAATCCAGTGGTTGAAAATTTCTCTGGCCCTCGGGGCAGACTGGTCGATTATCAGCCGCTCTGGTTTGAGTGCTGCATCCATTTCTGCTAATAAAATTGAAGTGCCAGTTGATGAAGTAGACAAAGACGATGTGGTCAAACAATAATCATGGCTTTTATTAGCAGAAACTCATGGTACAATAATGAAAGGCAATAGATGTATATACAGTTATATCCAAGGGGAGTGTCCTTAACAGTAGAGATAATGCACTGCCAATGTTAGTACAGCAAGGCTTGCCAGAGGGGAGTCAGGCAGCTTGGCAGACATTCACCATAAGTATCATTACGGGGTGGCCTAGAGTCAGAAAGCAAGGTTGAGGAGGAGGAGGAAGAACAAGGGAACAAAAGAAGGATATTACAGGGAGATGAAAGACAGATAAAGGAGGTAGAGGGCCTGATGCCTTTTGCCAGAGAAATACTGGAAGCCATTAGCCAGATAAAAAAACCTTTGAAGATACTGGTGGCAGGGCAGGGGCCAATTAATGAAAGGTTGGGTAACTTGATGGAAAGGGTATCAGAAACAGAAGAGAGAATTGAGAGGGTGGAAGAAAGATTGGATAAGAGGGAGAACAAAATGGAGGCAAGGGAAAGGAATATGGGAAAAGATAGATACCTTAGAAAACATCAGTTAAAATTGTTGGGGTGAAGGAGGATATGGAGGAGAGAAACACGATAGGGTTCCTGAAAAAGTGGATCGCAAATATACTGGGGAGGGAACAAATTGGAAATAATCTGGAAATAGAATGGGCCCACCGGCCTCTCATCCCTCCACCTGGGGCCAAACCAATGGCCACACTCTATTCTGGTAAGGCTCTTTTGCTACCCAGATAGAGAGAAGATTTTACAGGCGGTGGCGGTGGATGCGAAGACAAGGGAGGGGGGTCGGTGGAATTTGGCAGGGATGGTTTTATTCTACCCAGACATAAGCATGATGCTATTGAATTGGAGGAGGGAATTTGACCTGGTTAAATAGAGCCTTAAACAAAAAGGAATTGAGTTTACCCTCCTTTACGTGGCAACATTGAAGATAGGAAGGGTGGGAGGGGAAAGAAAGTTTTTTAAGGATCCAAGGGAGGCAATGGACTTTGTAAAAACCCTGCCACCACTTTGGGATTAAGTGTAAATGTAAATAAGGGGGAAAGACGAAATCAGTGGACTGTAACTATTGTAATTGTGATAAATTCAAGGGAACATGTTTTTTTCATAATGTTTAAAGATGAATGTATATTAGAAGTAAGAATTAATATGGGGAGATCCAAGAAAGGGAAGAAGGTACAAGAGGTAAATGGGTGCATTGAGCACCTCAAAATGGCAGGGGAATTG
Source organism: Narcine bancroftii (assembly GCF_036971445.1). Lineage (NCBI taxonomy): Eukaryota > Metazoa > Chordata > Chondrichthyes > Torpediniformes > Narcinidae > Narcine > Narcine bancroftii. Next base: position 97,877,320 of record NC_091472.1, read on the forward strand.
GTACCAATTGCTTGGTTATTGGTGCGGGTGGGTGGGGGGGGGGTGAAAGAGTGGTAAAGGTAAACTGGGAAGCTGAAAAGAGGAAGGGTTTTCTAGGGTGTTTTTCATTTTCTTCTAAATGTGGGTATTAGTTTTGTTAATTTGTTTAGTTCTTGTGTGGTGCATGGTTGTCTGCGCCAAGGATCTATGGAGGAGAACCAGAACAGAGGTTAAGTATCAGGGGATGAGAAAGAAGGGGAATGATATAATGGATTGGTTTGGGGATAATGGATAAGTCCATCAAGTTCTTGAGTTTTAATGTAAAGGGGAAAAACAGGTAAATTAAGAGAAGAAGAGTCTTGGTACACCTAAAAAGATGCAGGCACATATAGTGTTTTTACAAGAGACCCACCTTACATGACAAGAGCAAGAGCATTTAAAGAGGGGGTGGGTTGAGCAGCTTGCAATGTCATCCTTCAATTCCAGAGCCAGAAGAGTGGCTATCTTGATAGGAAAGAATGTTCAAGAAAGTGATGGTCAAGAAAATGGTTACTGACTCAGTGGGGAGATTCATGATGATGCATTGTCACATATTCTTAGAACCCTGGACTCTTATGAATATTTATGCCATGAACTTCAATGACAAAAAATTTATACAGGACATATTCTTAAAAGTATCCGAAGGGTGGAAGAATGTATTGATTGAAAGGGATTTTAATTTTTGACTGGATCTGGTCATGGACAAATCAGCAAAGAAGGTAACAAGGGCCAGGGTGGCTCTGTCTATCTTAGACATTATGACAGAGCTAAATCTCAAAGATATCTGGAAAGGCTGAATCCAAGAAAAAGGGAATTACTCCTTTTACTTGAGACAACATGATTCTTACACCAGAATTGATTTATTTTTGGCATCAGCCCAATTGGAGGGTAGGATAGTGGAGACTGAATACATGACTTGACTACTGTCTGACCATTCACTTTTGACTCTGTCAATTATAATGCCAGATAAGCAGGCCTCGGTGTATAGATAGCACCTGAATATGTTGGTGTTGGGAAGATCAGAATTTTGTAGCTTTGTTAGAGTTCAAATAGAAATATGCTGTGAGACAAACTGCCCCTCTATTGAAGATAATGTCCTAATATGGGACATATTGAAGGCTTATTTAAGGGGCCAGATAATTGGTTATACCAAGAGCATCAAAAAGGGGTTCATGAAGGAGGTTAATACATTAGAAGAGGAGATAGCTCAGCTGGAAAATAACTTTTAAAGAACAGGCACAGAAGAAAAATACAGGAATTTGGTGAATAAAAAGCTCAAACATAATACATTACAAATATATAAGATATAAAAGTTGATTTTAAGATCTAGATAGCAGTATTATGAGCTGGGGGAGAGGGCCCACAAAGACTTGTCCTGGCAGGTGAGGGCAGAAGAGGCCTCAAGAACAATCAATGTGATTCAAACATGGGAAGTCAAGATCTCATATAAACTAAAATAAATAAATGAAACATTTGGAAGATTTTATAAAGAATTATATAAATCTGAGTCAGGAGATAATCCTACTAAAATAGATAATTTTTTGCTTTCATTGGAACTGCCAAATTTGGATCAGGAAGAGGAAGAAGAACTGAGCACCCCCTTCTCTAAAGAGGAGATTGCATGGACCCTGAACTCTTTGCAGGCTTGGGGAGAACGGTTTCCCCGCTGAATTTTATAAAGAATTCAAAGATCTTTTAATGCCCCTTCTTATGAAGGTGGTAGATCAGGCAGCAGAAACGAATACCCTCCCGGAGACTTTCTCCACAGCAATCATATTGGTGATTCCAAAAAAAGGCATGGACCCATTGGATCATGCCTTGTATAAACCCATCTCGTTATTAAACACAAATTATAAAATCATTGCAAAAGCATTGCCCAATAGGTTGGCAGAATATTTGCCAAAACTAATGAATCCAGTCCAAGCTGGATTTGTAGAAAGGAGGAAAACAGCATAGCTAGATAGTTTAATATAGTACATCTGGCACAGTTCGATGGATCCAGGAGTGGCCATAGCTTTGGATGTGGAAAAGGCCTTTGACAGATTGGAGTGGGACTTTTTGTTCAAGGTACTGGAGCAATTTGGATTGGGTCAAACATTTATTAATTGGGTAAGGACACTTTACTGTAAACTCCAACCAAAAATTATTACAAATGGACAGATGTCTTTAATGTTTCCTTTGAGGAAGGTCCAGTAGGCAGGGCTGTCCATTTTCCCCAGGCTGTTCATACTGGCAATTGAGCTGCTGGTGGAAACCTTTCAGCAGGATCCAGACATAAAGGGTTTCAGGGTGGGCCAGGTGGAACACAAAATCGAACTTTTCGCTAATGATGGTTTAGTATATTTGACAGATCCCGGGTGGGTCATTGGCCAGGCTGAGGACCACACTGGAGGATTATGGGAAGGTTTTGGGGTAAAAAGTAAATCCAGACAAAAGTGAGATTATGCCTTTGATGAACGGGGATTATACAATATCAACAGAGAAGTCAATTTAAATGGCTGCAAGAGGGCATTAAATGTTTGGGGTTAAAAGCGGACAAAGATTTGTGCAATTTATGCAATCTTAATGATCTCCTTTTGCTCCGGAAGATTGAGGAGGACTTTGCTAGATGGAGGATTCTACCCATAACACTGGAGGCAGAGTTAACTGTGTCAGAATGAAGGTGATGCCAAGGCTCCAGTATCTTTTTCAATCATTACCCATTTCATTGTCACAGGGCTTTTTTAAGATGATTAATGAATGTGTCAGAAAGTTCCTGTGGAGTGGTAAAGTGGCTAGAATCTCCATGGAAAAGTTGATCTGGGGGAGTTTAAAAAGACCTGATTTAAAGAAAGATTACCAGGCAGCTCTGAATGGGCAACTAAAGCAGCATCGTCTGCAAAGAGTAGTTCACGGACATGTCCATGAACTACTCTTTGCAGACGATGCCGCTTTAGTTGCCCATTCAGAGCCAGCTCTTCAGCGCTTGACATCCTGCTTTGCGGAAACTGCCAAAATGTTTGGCCTGGAAGTCAGCCTGAAAATAACTGAGGTCCTCCATCAGCCAGCTCCCCACCATGACTACCAGCCCCCCCACATCTCCATCGGGCACACAAAACTCAAAACGGTCAACCAGTTTACCTATCTCGGCTGCACCATTTCATCAGATGCAAGGATCGACAACGAGATAGACAACAGACTTGCCAAGGCAAATAGCGCCTTTGGAAGACTACACAAAAGAGTCTGGAAAAACAACCAACTGAAAAACTTCACAAAGATAAGCGTATACAGAGCTGTTGTCATACCCACACTCCTGTTCGGCTCCAAATCATGGGTCCTCTTCTGGCATCACCTATGGCTCCTAGAACGCTTCCACCAGCGTTGTCTCCGCTCCATCCTCAACATTCATTGGAGCGCTTTCATCCCTAACGTCGAAGTACTCGAGATGGCAGAGGTCGACAGCATCGAGTCCACGCTGCTGAAGATCCAGCTGCGCTGGGTGGGTCACGTCTCCAGAATGAAGGACCATCGCCTTCCCAAGATCGTGTTATATGGCGAGCTCTCCACTGGCCACCGTGACAGAGGTGCACCAAAGAAAAGGTACAAGGATTGCCTAAAGAAATCTCTTGGTGCCTACCACATTGACCACCGCCAGTGGGCTGATATCGCCTCAAACCGCGCATCTTGGCGCCTCACAGTTTGGCGGGCAGCAACCTCCTTTGAAGAAGACCGCAGAGCCCACCTCACTGACAAAAGGCAAAGGATGAAAAACCCAACACCCAACCCCAACCAACCAATTTTCCGCTGCAACCGTGTCTGCCTGTCCCGCATCGGACTTGTCAGCCACAAACGAGCCTGCAGCTGACGTGGACATTTACCCCCTCCATACATCTTCGTCCGCGAAGCCAAGCCAAAGAAAACCAGGCAGCCCAGGCAAGATTTATTGACTCCCTCTTTGAGGTAGGGCCCCTCTCCCCTCCTAGGCACAAATTGGACTACATGCAGTATCAGGAGAGTTTGTATATAAATGGGACACTAAATTAATTTCAAAGAAAACAGATAACCCCAAACTAAAGTATGTTCTTCAGATGTGGCAAAAAATGAATCAATGTATTGGATTGAAGGTGAATATATCTCCCAAAACACCTTTGACCCAGAACAAGTTAATACCCTTGGCTCTGGATAATAAAATCCTGGACACCTGGTGCCAGAAAGGGGATCAGGTGTATCAAGGATTGTTACAAGCGAAGGCAGCTCATCTTATTCAAGAAGTTGAAGAACAAATATAATTTGACAATTAGAACATTCTCTGCTATCTACAAATAAGATATTTCTTAAGGGGAAAATTGGGACCATCTATGACCCTATCTAGATGTAGTAACATGGAGATTCTAATTTGACAGAGGAATGTGTGTAAATTTATCTCTAAGATGTATTACATATTCCAAGCGAGGGCCTGAAGCCAGGCTCACACAGGTTGAGGGAGAGATGGGAGTTGGACTTGGGCACAACAATCAATAAAGAGTGATGGCAACACCTGTGTCTGGACAGTGTGACTGGAGTCATAAATGCCAGTTACAGATTGGTGCAATACACCTTCTTCTACCAGTTGTACCTCACACCACAAATATTATATAAATCAAAGCCAGAAATTTCCAGAAATGTGGTGTTGAGGTTGGAACTTCTGTCCACTCCACCTGGCTATGTACAAAGGTAAGATCTTTCTGGGAAGACCTGGGGGACATTCTGAAGAAAAATTAAGGTGAATTTTTCACAGATGCAGTATTGTACCTTCTAGGAGATATTTGAAATGTGAGTTTTAGATGGTCCAAATATCAAATTCAGTTTGTGAAGGTCACCTGGTGGTAGCCAGGAAGCGTATAGCAGTTTTGTGGAAGTCCAACTCCCAACTAAATACCGCATGATGGAATGTGGAAATGTAGAATTGCCATCACCTGGAGAAAATCACATACAATCTAAGGAAGAAACCTAATGCATTCGTTAAGGTGTGGCAACCTTACTTAAAATATATTGGCACTCAGATTGATTAGTTCCCTGTCACACCCCCATTATCAAAATAGGAGTACTGTAGCAATCCATTCCAGCAGGGAAATGAATGTGATCAAAGAAGTGGGACGTGGTGCAAGCGATGTGTTTCTTTAAGTTTCGATTTGAGTTTGTTTTACTTTCTATTTAATTTAATTGTATCTGTAATTTAATTGACTATACTTTCAATTGTATGAAGGTGGGAGATGGGGGGTGGTATAAATACGTACTCTGTATGTTACATGAATGTTAAAAAAGATTATATGATTTGCTTGAATTTTACAAGTCTATAAAAATTAAAATTAAATATTTTTTTTTTAAATTGTGCATGCTGATGAAGTTGTCTACCTGAACCAGTCACATTTGCTTGTGTTTGACATGTATCTCTCTAAGCCAGTAGTTTTCAAACTGCCCTCCAAACTCATATTCCAACTTAAGCAATCTGTTATGTGCCCAAAGGGCACCAAAACCCAGCAGCAACAGAAGTTCACCAAGACAAATGATTACTTAAACAAAAGTTGCTTTTAATTTTCTTTAAACATATAAACAGGATCAAACTTTAACTTATTACTATTAACTTAACCCAACTTAACCCCCTTCTAATTCTAAGCACATGTGTGTATAATGTGTATATTTTCAGGAAAGTTCTTTGTTTTAATAGTCCAATCATTCACTTCTCATTTCTCCAAGTTCACCGGTATCAGGCAATTCTTATACTGTGCACAGAATTTAACATTTATGAATTTTCACTAGGCTTTGGTGCTTCAAGGTAAATGGTTACTGCTCAGGAAGGTTCTTGTTGGTTTCAGAGAGATACTTGTTGCTCATTGGACACACACAAACTGATTTCCTCCGATCAGTCACTTTAGTGTCTTGCTGAAGAAACTTGCCCCATCATGGGTTTTCTAAATGATAACCACTTCTTCCAGGTCACCACAGAGTTCCTCTTGTTTCCTTTATTTCAGGAGAAATACTCTAGCCAGCCATTTCCTCTTGTAAGGACTACAGGGGTTTTCAACAGGCTGAAATCAGAACTCACAATCGGTCTTCAAAATGGGGTTTTCAACAAGCCTGTCAGCTTGCCATGTTGCAGCCTCTAAAGCTACTGCAGAACTGCCTTCTTCCTCCCCCTAAGAGAAGAATCCTGTTTCTTCTTTCCTCTCTGGTTATAAAAACCAGAACTTTTTGCAGGGCTCCAGACCCAATCTGTGAAAGTTCTTTATCAGCACTTGAGCCCAGACTTTTCCATTTTCGCCTGCTATTGAAATTCTTTCCAAAGCAGTTCCATTTTCTCTGCAAAGCCACTGGTGCCTGAAAGTCTAGCTTCAACAAAGCTCTGTATTTTAAATGAGATGTGAAGTGTAAGTATCTGTTTGTAAAGTGACCAACAATGAACCTCCACAATCTATCTCTTTTAAAGACATATTTATATGTAATATAACCTGTAATAAAACCCTATGCCATAAATACTCTAGTAAGAGATTACTTAAGGTGGTATGTGAGTGGAAAGAAACAGTTTAAAAACCACTGTTTTAATCATACCTAATTGACTCGTTTCATAACTCCAAAGGAACTGGGCCAATGACAATTTGTCTCAAGCAAAATATTTCACTAACAATTGGTTCTAGAGCAGTGGTCTCAATCTTCCCTTCCTACTCACAAACCACACCTTAAGCAATCCCTTACTAATCACACGGACAAGTTGCTCTTGTGTCTTGGTGTGAGCTTGCAGGCGCCTCAGATTGAAGAGACTGCCATCCGTGCGGTACCGGATGTAAACAGCGTCTTCATTGTTGGGGTCTTTCATGGCTTGGTTCAGCATCATGCTGAAGAAGATTGAAAAGAGGGTTGGTGCGAGAACACAGCCTTGCTTCACGCCATTGTTAATGGAGAAGGGTTCAGAGAGCTCATTGCTGTATCTGACCCGACCTTGTTGGTTTTCGTGCAGTTGGATAATCATGTTGAGGAACTTTGGGGGACATCCGATGCGCTCTAGTATTTGCCAAAGCCCTTTCCTGCTCACGGTGTCGAAGGCTTTGGTGAGGTCAACAAAGGTGATGTAGAGTCCTTTGTTTTGTTCTCTGCACTTTTCTTGGAGCTGTCTGAGGGCAAAGACCATGTCAGTAGTTCCTCTGTTTGCGCGAAAGCCGCACTGTGATTCTGGGAGAATATTCTCGGCGACACTAGGTATTATTCTATTTAGTAGAATCCTAGCGAAGATTTTGCCTGCAATGGAGAGCAACGTGATTCCCCTGTAGTTTGAGCAGTCTGATTTCTCGCCTTTGTTTTTGTACAGGGTGATGATGGTGGCATCATGAAGATCCTGAAGCAGTTTTCCTTAGTCCCAACAAAGCTTGAAAAACTCATGCAGTTTGGCATGCAGAGTTTTGCCGCCAGCCTTCCAGACCTCTGGGGGGATTCCATCCATACCTGCTGCTTTGCCACTTTTCAGTTGTTCGATTGCCTTATATGTCTCATCCTGGGTGAGGACCTCTTCCAGCTCTAGCCTTAGGGGCTGTTGAGGGAGCTGGAGCAGGGCGGAATCTTGGACTGAGCGGTTGGCACTGAAAAGAGATTGGAAGTGTTCTGACCATCGGTTGAGGATGGAGATCTTGTCGCTGATGAGGACTTTGCTGTCTGAGCTGCGCAGCGGGCTTTGGACTTGGGGTGAGGGGCCGTACACAGCCTTTAGAGCCTCGTAGAAACCCCTGAAGTCGCCAATGTCCACGCTGAGCTGGGTTCGTTTGGCGAGGCTAGTCCACCACTCATTTTGGATCTCCCGGAGTTTGCGCTGAAGATGCAACTTGTCCGTGAACTACTCTTTGCAGACGATGCCGCTTTAGTTGCCCATTCAGAGCCAGCTCTTCAGCGCTTGACGTCCTGCTTTGCGGAAACTGCCAAAATGTTTGGCCTGGAAGTCAGCCTGAAGAAAACTGAGGTCCTCCATCAGCCAGCTCCCCACCATGACTACCAGCCCCCCCACATCTCCATCGGGCACACAAAACTCAAAACGGTCAACCAGTTTACCTATCTCGGCTGCACCATTTCATCAGATGCAAGGATCGACAATGAGATAGACAACAGACTCGCCAAGGCAAATAGCGCCTTTGGAAGACTACACAAAAGAGTCTGGAAAAACAACCAACTGAAAAACCTCACAAAGATAAGCGTATACAGAGCCATTGTCATACCCACACTCCTGTTCGGCTCCTGATCATGGGTCCTCTACCGGCACCACCTACGGCTCCTAGAACGCTTCCACCAGCGTTGTCTCCGCTCCATCCTCAACATCCATTGGAGCGCTTTCATCCCTAACGTCGAAGTACTCGAGATGGCAGAGGTCGACAGCATCGAGTCCACGCTGCTGAAGATTCAGCTGCGCTGGATGGGTCACGTCTCCAGAATGGAGGACCATTGCCTTCCCAAGATCGTGTTATATGGCGAGCTCTCCACTGGCCACCGTGACAGAGGTGCACCAAAGAAAAGGTACAAGGACTGCCTAAAGAAATCTCTTGGTGCCTGCCACATTGACCACCGCCAGTGGGCTGATAACGCCTCAAACCGTGCATCTTGGCGCCTCACAGTTTGGCGGGCAGCAACCTCCTTTGAAGAAGACTGCAGAGCCCACCTCACTGACAAAAGGCAAAGGAAGAAAAACCCAACACCCAACCCCAACCAACCAATTTTCCCCTGCAACCGCTGCAACCGTGTCTGCCTGTCCCGCATCGGACTTGTCAGCCACAAACGAGCCTGCAGCTGACGTGGACTTTTTACCCCCTCCATAAATCTTCGTCCGCGAAGCCAAGCCAAAGAAGAAAGAAGAACTAATCACAGCACTTATGGCATAGGGATTGCTTAAGATGGAATGTGAGTTTAGGGGGACAGTTTGAAAACCACTGCCTAAATCTATGTTGTTGAGATGTTTCTGCTAGGATAATCACAAAGGGAGCAGACAGTGCAGGTAGGAGAGCAAAGAGTGATATGTGGAAGACATTTGCTGCACATTAGGATGTAGGCATCTGTCACATTTGTGGCCCGAAATGTGAAGTTAATAAAGCATTAAACACAAGTTTATCAGGTAAACTTCTCCGTGGCTTGTTATTTTCCAGCTTCCCTTTGTTCTCCTGCTTGTGTTCTTATCTCTCTCTCATACCACGTGACTTCTGGTACATCTCATACATATTCATTATCATGACATCCCTCCTTTAATCAGAAATAAACTTTACCTTCACTTACCAATATCCCTTGGAAGCATACAAACATCATAACTAATGGTAATACTATAACTCAACTACATAAAATTTACTTCCTACAGCATTCATACATGCACTTTATGATATAAGATTAAAATACTGTCCCAAAGTTCTTATTAAAACTATGGCACAAAGTCTTCGTATCGTTTGGGCACTTTCCGGTTTCGTTTCGGCCTGCCTGCGATATTGTCGTCGCTTCTCGGTTGTTCACTCTCGGCGTCAGAAATACTGCTCACCACGGCTCCGGGTGTTTCTGGCGCTCTAGTCACTTCATCAGGAGTGCTGGTAACTGCCTCTGGAACATCATCAGGTCTCTCAGTTTCAGCATCTCGTATTGGCCTTTCAACCTCTTCACTCAATATATCTCTGGACTGGTACCTTTTTACACCTGAGACATTTCTCTTATACAGGACTCCAGTCGGAGACTTGACTGTCACCATACTGCCACTTCTGGATACGACAGTATAGGGTTGATGGTAATAAGGTGTGTCTAGCTTACCACCAGTTTCATGCCTCACTAGAACATTATCTCCTGGCATGATGTCTGAGTACTTGGCTCCACGTTTCAAATCTGTGTACAGCTTTGCTGCACCTTTCTTTTCAGCATCGTGGTCCCTCATCTCTTGGTCGTCTCGGATTTCCTTTATTTCTGGCATTTTTGTGCGGATTTTTCTCCCAAAAAATGCTTCTGCAGGACTTTTTCCAGTGGTTGCATGAGGCGTTGCTTGATAGACAGCCACATAAGATAGCAATGCTTCTCGCCAATTTTGTCCTTCTGCGTGTGCAATCCTCAATCGTTTTTCAATGGACTGATTTTGTCTCTCTACTTCTCCGTTGGCTTGCGGCCATTTCGGAGTTACTTTATGATGGTGAATACCTGTGGTCCTCATGTATTCCGCAAATGTCTCTGAAATGAATTGTGGACCATTGTCAGAGTATAATGTAACAGGTAATCCATATCTTGCGAATATCTCTGCTTACGCTTGTATTGTTTTTTCAGTGGTTGTGGACTTCAACACCACGTACTCATAGTATCTGCTGTAGTAATCTATCACTACCATAATTGATTCACCCGTCGGTAAAGGTCCAAGAAAATCAACAGCTACGTCGATCCATGGTCCTGTCGGAAGTAGCGTACTCCGGATCGGTTCTGGCGGATTACTCCTACTTGTGATTTGACATCTATGACAAGTTTTAACAAATTTCTCTGCGTCTTTATCACAACTTGGCCACCATACCTTGGTCCTGAGGTTTTGCTTGGTACCAACAATACCTAGGTGTCCTTCATGCACTAAGGATACGATCTTCGGTCTCAATCTTTGTGGTATCACCAATCTGCAACCTCTTAATACACACTGTCCGATGCAACAAAGTTCGTCTCTAATGGGAATGTAAGCCTTGTGAATACACTTGTCCCATTGTCCACTCTGTATGCATTCTCTTACTTCCTTGAGTTTTGGATCACGTTCGGATTCTCTCTCGACTTCCTTCGTAGTCACAGCTTTCGGTGTCGCCTGAATAGCTACGAAGCGTACAAAGCTCTCTGTTTCTGTTCCCAATTCTGACTTGGATTGTGGACATCCATCCTTCACCAATCTGGACAGCGGATCAGCAATGTTTGCTTTCCCTGCAATGTGGATTACTTTATATTTGTAGGGTTGTAGTCTGAGTACCCATCTCTCTATTCTGGTACATGGTTTGGATCTAGGTGCATAGATCACCTCTAATGGCTTATGATCTGTGATGAGTTCAAATTCAATGCCGTATAAATATGCATGGAACCTCTCACAGGCCCATAAAAGTCCGAGTGCTTCTTTCTCTGTCTGAGAGTATCTTCTTTCCACATCTGATAACGATCTGCTGGCATAGGCAATGATTCTTGGTCCTCCATCATGCATCTGGACCAACACGGCTCCTAAACCAATCGGGCTGGCATCCGCTATGACTTTGGTTGATGCCGCCGGATCGTAATATCCAAGAGTTTTTGCATCTGTCAGGCTTTGCTTCAGCGCTGTGAACGCTTTCTTCTGCTCAGATCCAAAATGAAATGGTACACCTTTCCTGGTTAGTTTCCTTAGTGGTTCTGCCACTGTAGCGAAATTAGGAATAAACTTTGCACAAAAATTGACCAATCCCAGGAAACTCCTCACCTCTGTTGCGTTCTGAGGTGCACGTGCCTCTGCAATAGCTTTCATCTTGGCCTCTGCAGGGTTTAGTCCTTCCCGTGTAAGTCTGTGTCCCATGAAGTCCATTTCTGACACACCGAACTGGCACTTGTTTCCATTCACGGTAAGGCCTGCCTCCTGTAGTCTAGATAGTACACGCCTCAACCGTTTATCATGCTCTTCCTTCGTTGGTGCATGGACTATGATGTCGTCAGAAATGTTGGCAACTCCAGGAATGCCTTGAATCACTCGACGGATTTCATATTGGTAGATCTCCGAAGCTGCATTAATTCCAAATGATAGTCTCTTGTAACGATACAATCCACAGTGAGTCACAAATGTTGTCACATCTCGGGAACCTGGATCCAGCTCTAATTGATGATAGCCCCATTTCAGATCAATTTTTGAGAATACCTTGCTGGTAGTTAGTTCTTGAAGTATTTCCTCCACTGTTGGTATAGGGTGTCGTTCTCTAATTATAGCTTCATTGGCCATTCTCATGTCAACACATAGTCTTATGTCACCCTTTGGTTTGGGCATAATCACTACGGGACTGACCCATTGTGTCGAATGTTCCACCAGTTCAATAATGTCTTGTTCGACCAATTCTTTAATTTTGGCTTCGACTTTCCCACAAAGTCCAAACGGAGTTCGGCGCATTGGTTGTGCCTTGGGTTTGACCGTTTCATGTACCACTAGCTTCAATTGTCGACCTTTCAGCTTTCCTACTCCTTGGAAGACTGCGGGGAATTCTTGCTTCATATCCTCGTATGACTGAATTGAATTGACACAAGCTCCAATATGAAGTATTGCCAGGTCTTGCGCTGTGCTTCTACTCAGCAATGGTTCTCCCCTCTCTTCTATGACCATAAACTCTGCTTCAGTGTACTTATCTCCAGCTTCAACAGTTGCAGTAAAACATCCAATGGTTTGCAATGGCTTGGTTGCTGTGTATGGATACAGTTTCTTGGAACACTTCTTTGAGGTACAGATGATCTTTTTCCTTTTCAACTTCTCCCATAAATGTCGATCAATCACATTACTGTCACTGCCTGAATCTACAATGACCTGCACCGTCACTCCACCAATGATCACTGGGACCTTCTCATGATGTATTTCATTCAACGTAAATTGGTAACAACTCTGTTCCTCCTGGGTATCATCATCGTCACCGTCTATCTGCCGAATGGTATCTTTCTTTCCAGGATACTTTCCTTTCCCCCAGGCTTTGCCTTTGGAAGTTGTACTCTTCCTCTTCTGGTCTGCATTGGACTTGCTTTTGCACTTCTTTGCAAAGTGGTCCTTACCTCCACACTTTCTGCAAACTTTGCCTTTGGCCGGGCAATATGGGTCTTTTCCAAAGTGACCTCGGTTTCCACATCGATAACACTCCACGTCCTGTGTCGACGTATATCTTGGCTGATTATGGCGATGTGAGAGCCTCTTAATTTGCTGGCTTGAGTTGTCTTTCAGGGTCATGGTATGAAATTGCCCTTCAACAGCTTCTAATGCAGCAGCAATGGTTAAAGCATCAGTGAGTTCCAACTCACTCCCTCTTTCCAGTAGACGTCTTCTGAGTTTATCTGATCTGCAGTGCTGTACGACTTGATCCAGTAATTGGTTGTCCAAATCAGCTGGCATGTAATTGCATCCAACAGCTAGCTGGCGTAGTCTCGTCACGTACTGAGCAATTGTCTGGCCATCTTCTCGTCTCGTTCTCCGAAACAAATGGCATTGAAATGTAGCATTCGGTGTCACTACATAGTGTGCATTTAATGCATCTACCGCTTTCCGGTACTCATCCTTTCTTCCAATATTTAAAAGTGTCTTAAATGTTTCCTGAACTGAGGGTCCTGCAGTGAAAAGAAGTAACGCCCTTCTCTGCGCTCTTTGTTCAACTGTACCGGTATCTAGAAATAGGCCACGACTGTCGGCGTAGGATTCAAATTCTTCCAGCCATGCCTTCCACTTCACACTTACAGTACTTGCATCATCCGTTGGGTCAAAATGAGCAATTCCACTATGTGTTAGAAAGTCACTGTCTGCACCAGCCATGAGGAAATATTCCAGCCCCAAAATTACTGAGTCACAGAGAAAATTCTTATCACCTTGAAGTTGTCTGTAATCCTCTGTAATCTTGTTTAGTCTTTAATTTTCTTCAAGCTTCTTTCATCCTCGTCGCCAATGTCACATTTGTGGCCCGAAATATGAAGTTAATAAAACATTAAACACAAGTTTATCAGGTAAACTTCTCCGTGGCTTTTTATTTTCCAGCTTCCCTTTGTTTTCCTGCTTGTGTTCTTATCTCTCTCTCTCATACCACGTGACTTCCGGTACATCTCATACATATTCATTATCATGACAGCATCTGCATTTTGATTAATACTAGATTTGCTGGCAGGAGAACTCTGTTTGTGGTGGAGAAAGAAGACAAAAGTTTTGGTCTTCCCGTACTGAGTGGAAGTTTCTGCTCTCCCAGAATTATGACCATTTAGAGATAGCAGATAGGTCTTCACAGGTGTCCAAGAGAAACTTTTGTGTACAGATGGAGCTCATGGTGTATTTTTAGATGATGATGTTGAGGGACAAAATGTAAATTTGAGATGGGCAGTTGAGGATAAAACTTTGGTGGGAGGAGGGAGAAAACCAGATTTAATTCTGCATGTTTCAAAAATAAACATTGCATTTGATATTATATGATAATGTATCTTCCATTGACTAAAATAGAAACAAATTAGAAGAAATCCTGTTGATTCTCTATCTTGTATATTACACTATTGCATTGTCGACTGTTACCTTCTCAGCACAGCATCGTTTAATGATAATTAATTTGTCATCAACATTGTATAATGTACAAATGCACTGAAATTCTTACTTGCTACAAGTATTTTGTAAAAAAGAAACTACAATAGCATACATTAAATTAAAAAAGATATAACAAAAACAAAAAAGATAATAAATATTCATTTACCATATTGCAAGAACCAAAAATGCCATTACAATAGTACACTCTGGCTTTTTTTTAATGGTCTCACAGTTTGATTACTGTAGTTAAGTGCGTTTGAGAGCCTGATTCATAACTATTAGAAAGAAACTGTTCTTTAATCTAAAAGTGCTGCTTTCAGTACCTTCTTCCTGAAGTTTGCAGCAATATGAGTTTGTGACCAGTTTGATTAACGTCCTATGTTATGTCAGCTACCTTTTTGAAGCAGTGCCTCACAAATGTCTTGAATGGATGAGAGGTCGAAGCTATGATAGATTTGGCTATGTTTGCTACCTTTGGCAGCCTTCTGCGTCCCTGGGTTATGATCTGCAATATGGTCATATTGCAAATCTTACACCAACACCCACTTCCTGCCAGAGTCTTCTGTTGCCAATTATCTGTTCCCATTGAATACTACAGCATAGTAAACAGGCCATTTGTCCCCTTTAGTCTGTGCTGACCATCATCTTTCTAGTCCCACTGACCTGCTCCCATTCCATAATGCTCCAGGCCTCTCCCATCCACATACCTATCCAATTTATTCTTAAAACACGATCAAACCCGGATTCACCACATCAGATGCAGCTCATTCCACACTCCCACCACTCTCTGTGAAGAACTTCTCCCTAATTTTTCCCCTAAACCTTTCCCCCTTCATCTTAAAACTATGACCTCTCATATTTATTTCCCCCATTCTAAGTGGAAAAAGCCTATTCGCATCCACTCTGTCTAAACTTCTCATAATCTTGTAAACCTCTATCAAATCTCCCCTCATTCTTCTTCGCTCCAAGGAATAAAGTCCTAATCTTTTTAATCTTTCCCTGTAACTTAATTCCTGAAGACCTGGCAACATCCTCGTATATTTTCTCTGCCATCTTTCAATCTTATTGAAATCTTCTTGTAGTTAGGCACCCATAACTGCACACAATATTCCAAATTTAGCCTCACCAATATCTTAAACAACTTCAGCATAACATCCCAACTCCTATACTCAATCTTTAATTTTTAAACGGCTAAGATACTTGTAAGATTCTTTACAATCCTGTCCATATGTGATGCCACCTTCGGGGAATTATGTATCTGTATACCTAGAACTCTCTGCTGTTTATCTCTACCTTGGTTTGCCCTTCCAAAATGCATCACCTCACACTTGTCTAAATTAGACTCCATCTGTCATTTATTGGCCCATTCTCCTAGCTGGTCCAGATCCCTCTTCAAGCTTTGAAAATCTTCCTCACTGTCCACAATGCCTCCTATCTTTATGTCATCATCAAACTTGCTGATCCAATTCATCACATTATCATTCCAGATCATTGATATATACAACAAAAAAAAACAATGGTCCCAACACAGATCCTTGAGGCACACCACTAGTCACAGGCCTCCAATCTGAGAAGCATCAATCCACTACCACCCTCTATTTTCTCCCATACAGCCAATTGTTTCACACTAACAACCCTTTTAATTATGTTTGGGACTAAAGGGTTTTTGTTAACATTAACACAGGAATAGTTACCAGACATTGTAACAGACATTGGCAAATTCAAAATAATAGTTTTTATTAGACTATTAATAACATACCATTTCTTATTTAACTCTAAACTTTCTTAGCCCCACTGTGCACAAATGTACATGTGTGTGTATAATTCAAAGTCTCACTCTAAAAAAATAATCTTTAGTCTTGCTTGAAGGTCTTAAATTCTCAGTTCAGAAATAATTATAAAGCACTTTTAAACATTATATCTTCAGGCCTCTTTTACTCACAATTATGTTTTCCAGATGAAGAATCTGCCTTTCTTCTCAAAGACTCTAAATCTGACTATTTTCTTCCACAATGAATTCACAATCCCAGACAAGGGTTAAACAAATGTGGTTATCTTCTTCCTTGATGAAGTCACAAACCACATAAGGGTTAAATGAAATGGCCAAACACAAAAATAGACCCAGTAGAATTCTGTCCTCTTTTCCAAATAGACAGCAAAGTGGTTTTCATTCATTCAATAGCCACTTTGTCCAAGAGTTACAAACAATAAACAGCACCAATTCTGGTTACTGAAACTCATCCCTGTTTTTCACAAGGTGTCAAGCCCTGTATGTCACAGGGTTTTGAATTCTGTAATCTCCAAGCTGAACTGTTCCAAAACTGATCTCAAAATGTCTGAATTCGGTAATATATTTCTCCAAGTCATGTAACAGTTTCATCATGGGTGAGGTGAGTCCCATTTCTTGGAAACCACATGACCATTAGTTTTATTTTTACCAAAATTCTGTTCCTTTTTCAAAATCATTCCATATCCATTACAACCTCTGACCTCATCTCTGTTCAATAGGCTTAAGTGGCTTTAATTAAAAACAGATGGGTTCCTTCAGCAGTTTTTGAATAAATAAGAACCACTTGAAATCCATTAACACTGTCTGTCTAAGACATGTAGACTCCCGAGAATAAGTTTCTTCTCAGAAAACAATGGTTCTCTATCAATGTGGTATGACCTGTGTGTGACCCTGTACCAACCCACAGCTAACTTATTAAGAATACAGATACAATATTTTAACTTTATAATTTACTAAGACATTTTTATAAAAGAAATATAGTTTAACATTAAAATAAAGGTTAACACAAATTTTGAATCCAGTTTACCACCTCTCCTTGAATACCTAGTGTCATAACCTTCTGAACTAACCTCCCATATAGGACCTTGTCAAAGTTTTTAATAAAGACCATGTAGGCAACATCCACAGCCATTTCTTCCTCTATCTTCTTGGTAACCTCCTCAAAAATACTCTACAAAATTCATTAAACATGACCTATCATGCTGACTCTCCAAATACCAAAATATCCTGCCTCTCTGAACTCCTAATAATTTACCTACTATTGATGTCAGGCTCACCAGCCTATAATTACCTGGTTTATTTTCAGAGCCCTTTTTAAACAACAGTGCAATATGAGCTACCTTCCAATCTTCTGGGACCTCACCCATAGCTAAGGACATTTTGAATATATTAACCAGGAGCCTTTAAATTTCTACACTAGTCTCTCTCAAGATCCGAGGGAATATCATATCCAGCCCAGGTAATTTATCTACTTTTATTCTCTGTAGGCAGCAAGCACCTCTTCCTTGTAATCTCTATCTGTTCCATGACTTTTCTGTTTGTTTTCCTTCTTTCCTTATGCACTATATCAGTTTCCTGAGTAAATACTGATGCAAAAAAAAAACTATTTAAGATCATCCCCATTTCTCCACACATAGTTGACCACTCCGATCCTCAAGGGGACCAATTTTATCCCTTACTATCCTTTAACTCTTAATATACTTGGAGAAACCCTTCAGATTTACCTTCATATTATCTGCCAGAGCAACCTCATGTCTTCTTTTACCTTCCTGATTTCTTTTTTGAGTATGTTCTTGCTTTTTTTGTACACTTCAAGTACCTTATAAGCTCCTTGTTGCCTATACTGGCTATATATCTCCCTCTTTTTCTTAACCAGATCATCAATATCCTTTGAAAATCATGGTTCCCTATGCCTGGTAAGTTTGCTTTTAATCCTCAAAATTTAGCACTTGAAGGCCATCTACTTTCCTAATACATCCTGGCCATAAAACAACATATCCCAATCCGCTCTTCCTAGATCCTTTCTCATTTCCACAAAATTTGCCTTCCTCAAATTTAGAATCTCAACATGAGGACCAGACTTATCCTTTCCATAAATAATTTAAAGCTAATGTCATTATGGTCACTGGACCCAAAATGTTCACCTACATATAGATCTATCACTTGATCTGTCTTGTTCCCTAATAGATGATCAAGTACTGCTTTATAGCAGTGGAGGCTATATCAAATACGAATACCATGTTTCATTTTCAAGTATTAAGATGAAATATTCTAAAAATAAAAATGTCAATAAATCATTCATGCTTCAATCAGAGATTTGTTGGTTTAAAGCTATTTTTATACTTTTTAAATTACACAGGAGATGCACAATCCAGACAACTCCAAGACAAACTTCTACAACTGGAAACAGAAATTGATCGATTTAAAGCAGAAAATACAGCCTTAGCTAAACTAAAGGAGAGACAAGAGTTAGCCATGGAAAATCTCAGGTGAATTTAGAAGCTATATCCATGGTTTGTTTAGAAATATTTTTTCAAATACAACTGACTATACAGAAAGACATATTTTATTCCATTCCAAACTGATTGAAGTTAAATACCCAAAGATAACCGACAGCATTGATATTCCCATCACACTTCATCCTTATTAGTCAATGCTTGAGATGTTCTCATGGTGTTACAAGGGGCCTATGCTGTTGTTTAATATAGTGTCATCCCTCTTCAGTATTTTTGTGTCTGGACTTCCAATCATCAGGGCTGATTCCTATTTCAGAACAGGCCCATGGGAATATTCAGATTTGAAATTCAAGGAGAAATTTACTACATAGTAATTTTCATGCTTGTGCTTGTTAACCCTTTGAGCTTGCTAACTGAGAATGTAAAATGTTTCAATATCTGAGGCTGACCATGAGATTTTAGAAAGTTCACTGCTTTATTATCAGTGCAAACAATTGATATCACAATCAGTATAAGCCCACCAACATTACTCATTCAGGAATGGGACAGAACTCCAAATAGTGTAGATGCAAACTGACTGTCCCTGAATCACATCATCAATGCCAGTTTGAAGAATGCCTCCTTACAATGCTTGCAGAACTGCGTGACTATAGTGAGCTGTAAGACCTTGAAATCAGTCCACCATGGTTTCCTGGAAATATTTCTCTAAGATTCAACATTGTTCATGTAAACATATAGCTCTGTTTTATATTGCAGTTCATCATAGAATACAAAAATAAACCAAAACTAACCAAAACTTCCACTTTAATTGATAGTCTCTAAAAAAAAACATTGGTATCCAATGGTGCTTCCACCAACCCAATCCTAACTGCTGATTTTGACCCAATCCCCTCTCAATGGTAGGCAACATTTACTTAATACCAATGGAATATTTGGAGTTGAACCCCCTCCCTTCACTGATTAAATCACTCCCCAGTGCTGTGGGCAGGGAAGTATCTGATTCCATTGACTTTAGTGCAATTATATCCAGAGGCAGAGTACAACAAGCTGCTACTATCATATGTTTGGAGCAGTGACTGAAAATATACATAATAGAAATGGTGCAGAAGAAACCCACTCAGGTCTCATGCAAACCTCCCTGTCAATCGAAGTCTATTGTGCATAAGACCCACAATGTCATATCTGACAGAGCAGGACTTGCACAACTTGAAAATCTCTTTGTGGATTGCTGGAAGGGTGCTTGGGTTAAGATAGATATGGAGGTTGGGATTGCGTTTAAGTCAGGGATAGGGGGTTGTATAGGAATAGATAGATCATTGGTGGAAAGGGCAGGAAAGATTGTAGAGATAAAATGGCAGATATCAGTAGGGCAAGGGAATTTAATTGAGAAGATCTACTGTGTTTTAACCAATGAATGATGGGAGAGAGGGGATTGGCCCAGGATCAATGGGTGGGAATAGTTTAATGGAGTTGGGAGACATTTCTTGGGAACATCTCAGTTGGAGTGGCAATTTTAATTGTCTCACCAATCTGTGGGGGTGAAGTAAAGGTAATTGGGTATGAAGGAAATAAGAGCAGGTAGGAATAAACAGTAAGATAAATCTGTCTGGAAAACAAAGGACAGAGGTTTGAGCCTTTTGAATTTGTTCTATAATATATTATGGAAGCATTGATGGGATTTGACAAAGTCAACAGGTTTCTGTGAAAGGGAAATCATGCTTTACAAATCTAATGGAGTTTTTTTGTGGATGTAATTAGTAGAATAGATAAGGGAGAACCAGTGGATATTGTGGAATTTTAGATGGTGTTTAAGGAGATTACATTTAAGAGATTAGAGAACAAAATTAAAACAAGTGGAATTGAGAATAATGTACTGGGTTAGATTGAGAATTGGTCGACTAATAGGAAGCAGAGTAGCAATAAATTACTTATTTCCCAGATGGCAGACTAATGGTTTGCAGCACAAATCAATGTCTGGGACCCTGCTATTCACAGTAAATATCAATGTCTGGAGGGGAACTGAATCTAACCTATCCCAGTTTGCAGATAACACAAATGAGAGCTTTCAGGAGGATGAAAAGGAACTCCAGCATAATTTTATATAAATTATGTGAGTGGGCAAATAAATATTAGATACAATTTAATATGGATAAATGGGATGTTATCCATATATGATTGAAAAATGGGTTATTTTTTTAAGAGGTGAGAGATTGGTAAACAAGAAGGTGCAGTAAGACCTGGATATCCTAGTACACTAGTTGCTGAAAGCAAACATTCAGATGTAGTAAGTAAAATAGTATGATGGCTACATTTGCAAGTGGGTTCGAATACTGGAGCAAAGATGTCATGCTGCAGCTGTACAAGGTCTTGGTGTTTTGTGAAGTAAAATATAAAAACCTGAAGACACTGTGGTTGAAGTAAAAATACACAATGCTGGATAAACTCAGCAGGTCAACAGTGTCCTTTATATAGCAAAGGCTTGAGCCCTTCATCGAGATATTGAAAAATGTCGGCAGGCTTCTGAGCAAAAGTGTAAGGGGGGAGGTGTGGCCTCACAGGCAGGAGGTGATAGGTGGAGGAGGGAAGGAGGGGACAGCAGCGATCAAGGGGAGGAGGGATGGCTAGGTGAAGGGGGGTGAAAGGAGGGAGGAGAACTGGGAAGGGAAGGAGGGAGGGAGAAAAGGAAAGCAGGTTAGCAGAAACCAGAAAAGTAGATGTTGATGTCATCTGGTCAGAGTTCCCAGATGAAAAATCAGGTGTTGTTCCTTCATTTTGCGGGTGGTCTTGGTGGGATGAAACATAAGGCCATGGACAGACATGTGAGTGTGGGAGTGTGACACAGAACTGAAATGGTTGGCTACTGGGAGGTCTCTGTCACTGTAGCATACGAAGTGAAGGTGCTTAATGAAGTGATTACAAAACCTTTGCCCAATCTCTCTGATGTAGAGAAGGCCACAAAAAGAGTACCAGATGCTGTGAATCAGTCCTATAGATATGCAAGTGAAGTGTTGCTTCACTTGAAAAGCCTGTTTGGAGCCCCAGACTGTGATGAGGGAGCGAGATGTGTTCAGTTCCAGATTTATGTATTAGCTGAGCGGGCTGCAGCCCAGGTCCTCATAATCCAGGGGTACCTCGGCCTTCTGCCAAAAAAAATTACTATTAATTTTATTTCATTGTAACGATAAAATTCAGAGCATACCTAGGCCAAAATAATGTGTAAGCACAAATCCAAAATTCAGGAAAACGTTGATAGGAGTGCCATATGCATTCACCCTTGATTTTACTATCTAAGCCCAGTTGCTTAGTAACATTAAACACATATGTATAACAGTTACACAAGTTTTCACGTGGGATTTTCCCGCATGGCTGATTCTCAACTTGCGGGAATTCTGAATTCTTTACAGGATTCCTGCAATCACGCATGATGGTGAGAGCTCTGAGATTAATGTCTATCATTATAGCATGCATTTTGAGAACAAGTGAGGATTCTTTTATATCATTGTGAATCACAATAATATTTAATTTTGACTTTTGGGTAAATAATAATGAGTAACCAATATGAAAGTGGTGTTAGTGAACGAAAGCAACAAAAAGAACAGAAGGAAATACTGCCAATCGTGTCATATGGCTTTGTACAGAAGGCAGAAACAGCTCTACATAATCCCTCAGATACAGAACATTCGAGCTTACAAATAGAAGAAAATCAAGTAGACTGCACTGAGCAGCCTGAACAGACTGAAGTACACAGCGTCCCATGAAGTTCAAGGAAAACTGTTGTCAGTAACTATCACTACAAGTACCAAAACATCTGGAGAAAGTCACAATGAAGAGACAGAACCTACAGCCAAAAAATTGACACAGGTGCTGAAGGAGCATGCCATTAGATAATTCAAGGTCATTACTGTCTTAAAGACTTGGAAAACAAAGCAAATGAACTCAGCGAAAACCCTAGCATTGCAGACACAAAAATACCAACTATTCATGCTACTAGTGATTTCAGAGACAATAATGATGTAGACTTATGGACCACATTGAATAATGAGGAACTATCATTCTGGATTGAGAAAGGTCCATCAGAATGTCAGCATTAGGACGGACATTTTATCATTTTTAAGCGAACATACAAAAAGCAAGCCTGTTCCTGCTCAAAGAAATTATTCCATTTCATCAAAGTAAATGGAGAAACCTGCCCTCAAGAATAGCTACTGTATTCTCCCACAAAAGGAAAAGTCTACTTTTTTGTGTCCAACTTTTCTCTAACCAAACTACCTCAACTACAGCTTTAGTTTCACTGGATTCAATAATTGGCATCACGTTTATTTTATTCAAACCCATGAAAACTCTAAAAATCATACGAACTCTATGCTAACTTAACAAGAAAGTGTGGTCAAACACATCAAAACTCAAAGAGCAAATCAAAGCAGAGCAGGATTACTGGAGGCACATACTTCAGCGAGTTATTGCAGTGATTTCCCTTTAGGCAGAATGTGGCTTGGCATTTAGGGGAGATGATGAAACATTTGGTTCATCAAATAATGATAACTTTCTTGGATTGCTGGAATTATTTGCCAAATTCTATCCCTTCCTTTGTGCTCACATATATAAATCAGTAAGGAAGTAAAGGCATTGTACTTATCCAAAACTGAATGAGGAGATTATTCAGTTGATGGTATGATGGGCCGAGAGGACCCCAAAACCCAGCAGCAATAGAAATTCACCAAGATAAATGGTTACTTAAACTAAAGTTGCTTTTAATTATCTTTAAACATGAAAACAGGATCAAACTCTAGCTTATTACTATTAACTTAACCCCCTTCTAATTATAAGTGTACATGTATGTAATGTGTGTATAAGTTCAGAAACTCACAGTCCAATCTCACTTCTTACTTCTCCAAATTCACTGGTATCAGGCAATTCTTATACTGTGCACAGAATTTAACATTTATGAATCTTCACCAGGCTTTGGTGCTTGAAAGGTAAATGATTACTGCTCAGGAAGGTTCTTGTCGGTTTTCAGAGAGAGATTTGTTGCTTGTTGGACACAAACTGATTCCTTCTGATCAGCCACTTTAGTGTCTTGCTGAAGAAACGTTCCCTAACAGGGTTTTCCAGATGATAACCTCTTTCTTTCAAGTCACCATAGAGTTCCTTTTCTGTTTCCCTTAACTCAAGTGAAACATTATACAGCCAGCCATCTCCTCTTGTATGGACTACAAGGGCTTTGAACAGGCTGAACTCACAACCCATCTTCAAAATGGGGTTTCAAACACGCTTGCCAGCTTGTCATGTTCCAGTTCCAGCTGCTGCTGCTGAACTGTAGAATGGAATTTTCTCGTTCTCTCAGACAAAACTACATGATCCTCTTAGAACAGGAAACTGCAATCAGACAGACTGCGGCACTAGACCCAATCTTTAAGTCTGTTCATCTGTGGCTTTCCAAAACAATAATCGATTATTCCACAGCATTCCAATTAACACCTACTTGTGAAGTCTCTATAGATATTCTTCAAAGTTTTTGCAAAGGCACTCGGAGCCTGGACTGCCTGACTTGAGCAGAGCTCTGGCATTTTAAATGAGATCTGTGTTGTGGTGTTTGTATCTGTGTGTGACTTAACTAAAAACCCCACAATCTATCTTCCAAAAACATATCTATATATGCAATATAAAATATAACATAATCCGTCACAATGGCTAATAAAATTCAAGAAGCAATACTGAGCGACATCAAACAGGCAGTTTATTTTAATTTATCAGATGATTCCATTCTTGATGTTTCCCATGTTGATCAGCTTACTGTCATTAACCATATAACCATTAACGGAGCGGAAACAGGCCATGTTGGCCTTTCGAGTCTGCACCAGTTCACTGATTTTGTGCACCCTCTTCATTGTTAGATATGTTTCTCCTAGTGATGCATTACCAGTTGAACACTTTCTGAGGTTTTTGGAACTGAAAGATCACACTGGTAAAAGTATGGCTGAGCTGATACTGAATTACTTCAGTGAACTTGAAATTGGTTTCAGTAAATGTAGCGGAAAATCATATGACAATGCAGTCAATATGGCTAGAAAGTATAATGGCGTTCAAAAAAATTCTGGAAAGGAGCAGGTTTTCAAAGTTTTTTCCATGTGCTGGACATTCCTTAAATCTAGTTGGACAAACCGCAGTTGACTCATTTCTGGATTAAGTGAATTTTTTTGGCGCAATAAATGAGATCTATTGTTTTTTCTCAGCTTCTACAAAAAGATGGGCAGTGCTAAAAAATGTATTGCCCAGAGACAAAAGCTCCTAAAGATCTCCCACAAGGTGGGAGACTCACACCAAAGTTACTGCAACTATTAGTGAAAGTTAAGTTAACATTGTTGAAGCCCTCAGTCATATTTACTGTGATGAAACTGAAAAAGGAGATATTAGACGAAAGGCTGAAAATCTTCTGCCAAAAATGGAAGAATTTTAATTCATTCTCATGCTTCACCTTTGGACACATTTGCTAGACTAATTTCATAAAGTTAGCAAGCCCTCCAAAGTTCACAAATTTCATTGAGCAAGTACAAACATTTACAGCTCACTATTGCAGTTCGTATCAAACACTAGGGATAATTTTGATGAAATTCAACAGCAAGCAAAAATTACTCTGCTGGATGTAGAGTTCAAAACTGTCAAAAGTAGAGAGTATGAAAAAACCAAAACAATGATGGGACA
This sequence comes from Narcine bancroftii, assembly GCF_036971445.1. NCBI lineage: Eukaryota > Metazoa > Chordata > Chondrichthyes > Torpediniformes > Narcinidae > Narcine > Narcine bancroftii. Next base: position 97,902,533 of record NC_091472.1, read on the forward strand.
GCACCTGTCCTTAAATAAACTTTCTCCAAGAGACAGGTTTAGGATAAATTCACTTATCCCTGTCATGGATGCTCTTGAAGGCAACCTAGACAGAAGAGCAGCAATGTATAGGAGTGTAGCTGGCAATTTTTCCTTTTTGGTGAACCTACAAGCAACCAAGGGACAGATTCACAATGGCATTGAGATGTTGATGCAGGAGTATCCAAAGGATGTTGACCTTAGTCTAGTTGATGAAGTCTTGCACTTCCACCTGTATGTCAAACAAGCTCACTCTGAAAAAGAAAATTTCAGCCACCAAGATGTATATCAACTAATATTCTAGGAGAAAATTTGAATAGTTTTTACAAAAGTGGAAACAATTTTCAGATTGTTCCTGTGTTTAATGGTTACTAACTGTACTGGCGAACGATCATTTTCTAGACTAAAAAGGATTAAGAATGATCTATGGTCAACAATGTCCCAAGATTGGTTGTTTGATCTGAGCATTCTCTGCATAGAAAATTATAAACTGCAACTTACTGATTTTAATGACATAATTGATATGTTTGCATCCAAAAAAGCTCAAAAAAAACTGTTCTGACTTTGTATATAGTGTAATGTTGAAACATTGCTAAGAATTATCTGTGTGAACAGTTTCATTAATTCCATACTTTTGTAAACCTATTAAAGGTTATAAATTTATAAACAATCTTTTTTTAATCAATTCTAAAATTTCAGCAACGTTCTACCTTCATTGAGTAGATAAAGAAGAAAATTAGGTTTTGTTTCTCATGATCAGATGCTATTAAATTTGGGTCTTTCAAGGTCTCCGAGCCCTGGGCCTGCAGTAGTGTTAATCCAGCACTGGGTGTGCTGTTTTGGTGTTTTGTGGGCTGTTTTTTTGTCTCACTAAGGAAGGATGACCTTACCAGAGAGAGGTTGTATTAATTCCTGGGATGACAGGACTGACACATGAGGACAAATAGGATCAGTTAAGTCTATATTCTCTGAAGTACAGAAGATAGAGGATTTCAGAAAATCTACATTTCTAACAGGATTAAACAATCTGGATATAGAAAGGATTTTGCAATCAAGCCCAGAACCAGGGCCATTGCCTCAGGAAATGGGATATGCCATTTTGAATGGTGGTGAGAAGAAATTTCTTCACTGAGACAGGGTTGGGCAATCTTTTATTTTAAAAAAACCTCACATTTCACCTTAAATATTCTCAATGCTATAAGTGCTCTGTGATTGGTAAGGGTTTGCTTAAGGTGGTATGTGAATAAGAAAGAAAGGTTGAGAATTACTGCTCTAGAGCCAAATGTTACTGAAATATTTTGCTTGAGAAAAATCGTCATTGGCCCATTTCCTTTGGAGTTATGAAACCGTGCACATAACGAGTCAATTAGGTCTAATTAAAACAGTAGTTTTCAAACCTTTTTCTTTCCACTCACATACAATCGCTTGGCATTTATGGGATAGGAAATACTTAAGGTGCAATGTGAGTTTTAAAAAAGGTTGCCCACCCCTGAGAGTTGTGAACCTGTGAAATTCTCAAGCACAGAAGGCAGAGGAGGACAACTTATTAGATATATTCAAGATGTGATAGATATATTTCTTAATGCTATGAGAAGAAAATGGGAACAGACTAAAGAGGAATGATCAGCCAAGATTAGGTGGAATGGTGACCTCTTCCTCCTACTATTTTCTGTGTTTCTAATCTACCTATAATGCAGAAGCAAACTTCAGTTTTCTTTTAGGACCCAATTCACATGTGGACCCTTACCTTTTATAAATTTTTCTTTAAAATATTTTATTTATAATTTTTAAATCATATAACATCAATTATAACATATTCATATAGAAAGTATATATTTGAATAACCATATTAACACAAATGTTGGAAGTGAGGAATAGTTTTGATCAATGGTGGCAAATTGTGCTCTCCAAGCCATCTGTTACTGCTGTGCACAGTAAATCTAACCTAAATTTTGAAAGTGAGGTATTATGTGTATAATGATCAGATTATTTGATAAAATACTTCTGCAGTGTCTGATAATGTTGCATCATGTGCTTGACCAGTCTCTCTCGACGCTGATGACAGCTATATCTCACTCACCACCAGTTTTGTTTTAGACAGACAGCACGGTAGCAGGCCCTTCCTGCCTACGATCCCATGTCACCCAAATACACCAATTAACCTACAAAGCCCATATGTATTTGAAAGGTGAGAGGAAACTGGAGCTCCCAGAGAAAACCCACACAGAATGTACAAACACCTTGCAGACCGGGCTGAATTCAAACTGCTATGCTAACTTCATTAACTGTGCCATTCTCTTAACTTTTGCACCATGTTCTTAACTTTTGCAGTACTGCATGAATTCACCAATCAAATGCTATGAGGTTAAACCCATAGTTTAGATCCTCTCTCACAAAGTTTTTTCCCCAGCTTCCAACTCCATCCCTCAGCCTGGCAACTTTCTGAGGCTAAAATAGACTAATATTATGTAGAGCGTGACTTGTTGATCCAAATGAAGGCTTTTATTAACTAAAAGACTGGAGCATATCACAAGTAGGTTGACCAGTCCAGAATGACCTGGTCTGGCTAGGAGCAATCCTTTAAAACCTGCCAGTAGGTGTGGCTACACTCTCAGCCAATCACAGTCATCCTACACTACAATCTGTACATATACACATTGGTGATAGAATCTGTACTATCACCTATTAACTGAATTGTATTTTGCCCCAAGAAAATGTCTACTGCAAAGTGATCTCAGAGTCAACTTTAATCATGAACTTAGCTTCCAACCACTTTCATCACGACCACCTTTTTCCATCTTGGTAACCTCACCAAATTCCACTACGGCCTAGGATCTTGTGGGGTGAAAAATTTCATCCATTCCTCTAAGCCTGATCCTATAATACTTCTTGCTAATTTTCTCCACTCTTTACTTCCTTAAACTTGACTTTACCCAAAATTCTGCTCCCCATCTCAAACCATGCCTTTAAGACCATCATCCTTAGCCCTTGGGTTAACAATAATTACATTTTAAAATTCTCTTTCTGCTTCATATTCCTCCATTGTCTTGCCCCTGACCAACATTCTCAACCCTTTCATCCCCTGTGATGTTTACACTGCTGAAAACCCACTAATTGTAGAAACAATTGTAATCTCAGGCTAAGAGAGGCAACTTTAATGCAGATGCTGGGATTCTGATACTGGGAAGGGAACACCAAGATCTGAATTCTCATCATGCTTCAGTCACCTGTACAGTGGGGTCACAGTTCTGACTGATTTTTAAAAAACACTTTAGTGTACAAACAGGGGCTTGAAATAATTAGCAGTTTGCATAGCATAGAGGATCTGATAGCTCAGTGGTTAGAGCACTGGTCTCGTAAATCAGGGGTTGTGAGTTTGTTCCTTGCTGGGGCCTCATTTCTGTGAGGGTGCTGTCTTCCCTAGAGTAGAAAAAGTTAAAGAATTACATGTATGTTACATTCTGAATGGTGTCTTATGTGATGATAATAGAACCTTTACCTTTGAAAGGCAGTGCTAACTTTGTTAACAAAGTTTGATACATTTATGAGAGTTCTATAGTGTAACATGATGACAATACCTGTGATTTCTTTCCCCAATGTTGTACCAGCTACAAGTTTTTTACATCTAATTGAAGATTTTGATTTAATGAAATGCGGTAAATCCAAGAATCCAAGGATTTACTGTACAGAAAAATTAGCTATCCATAGATTTCAAGAGATGCTGTCCAAAATAAATTGTCTAAGTCCTTTGTGGTTTCATTTCATTCATGAGGAGAGAATGGCCCTGGGCTAATTATTTTTAATTTTTAATTTAAAAACAAACATATACATTCAGCACAGTAACAGGCCCTTTCGATCCACGAGCCCTTGCCACCCAATTACACAAATTAACCTACAAGCCGGTACATTTTTTGAAGAGTGGAGGAAACTGGAGCCCCACCCAGGGAAAACCTACAGAGACACAGGGAGAACATATAAACTCCTTATGGAGAGCGTAGTATTCCAAGCCCGGTCCCATTCATTGGCACTAACTGCTACGCCAACCGTGCCACTCAACAATTCCTCTTGTGGCAGTAATATAACTGAAATACATGAATTGATCTTATAGAAAACGAATGGATCAGTTTGAACATGAGAAGACCGAAAAGGTAATTCTATTAGAGGCATATAAGAAGGAGGAATTGAAGAAGTTAAAGGATGAAAGAAAGCTATCTGAGAAAAGCTCACGAGCCAAAGCTGCTTTCGATAGAAGAGACCGTGAAGAAATAGAGGTAGGTTTGCATGGATGATTGATAGGAATGGAATGGGATTGAGAGGGAGAGATGAAGAAGCACACAAGAAAGCAAATATAAATGAGCAGTGACAGAAAGGGAAGGAGGAGGGACAATCATCTGGATAAATGAAAACACGTGTATGTTGCTGGAAAAATATTTGCATGTGAATAGAGGTGAGGACAAGGGATGTGCATGTAATGTAAAATAATTAATTTGTGAGGATTCATTTTGATCAATATGTTGTGATGTTGTTCAGCACTGAAAGCAGAGTTGCCCTAAGAAGTCGTCTCCTTGGCAATCTCCTGCCAGTGTAGTCTGGATGGTGTCCTTGACACCTGCTATCCAAGGGCATTCTTCCTGCAGGTGATGTGATCTTTCAGCCTCTCCATCTGCTGCATACAAAGTCTGTGAACAAGGAACCAAAGTCCGATGCAGTCATCTGCAAATGTACAGCACTTCAGTAGGTGCAAAATTATTGATGCTGTTGTATGTCTGTGCCTTTGTTATATTTCATTTGAACATATAAAACATAGAACATTATAGCACAATATGGGCCCTTTGATCCATGAACTTGCATTGATCTATATAAACCTTCTTCTTCTTCTTTGGCTTGGCTTCGCGGACGAAGATTTATGGAGGGGGTAAACCTAGTCCACATCAATCAACCCTTCCCTCCCTTACAGCCCATAACTCCCCATTTTTGTTATATTACTTTGCATACCCGAGTCTTCTAAATATCTTTATTGTACCATCCTCCACCACCACCCCCAGCAATGCATTCCAGACACCCATCCCTGATATCCCCTTTGAACTTTCCTCTACTCACCTTAAATGGATGTCCTCTGGTATTGGCTATTATCATCCAGGGGAAAAGATATTGCTGTCCTCTTTATCTATGCCTCTCATATTGTTATATACTTCTATTAAGTCACTTCTCATTTTCTGTTGCACCAATGAGAAAAGTCCTAGCTCACTCAGCTTTTCTTCATAAGATTTGTTCTCTAATCCGACCAACATCCTGGTAAATTTCCTCAGCACACTCTCTAAAGAATGAACAGAACTGTACATAATGCTCTAAGTGTGGTCTATTCAGTTTTATAGACCTGCATCATTATCTCAAGGTGTTTGAATCTGAGTGACAAACTTGCCCCATCAGGATTTTCCAGATGATAACCTCTTTCTTTCAGGTCAACACAGAGTTCCTTTTGGTTTCTCTTATTTGAAGTGAAACATTAGGCAGCCAGTCCTCTCCTCTTGTATGGACCACAAAGGGTTTGACCAGGCTGAACTAAGCACTCACAACCCATCTTCAAATTGTTTTTTTTTCCACCAGCTTGCCAGCTTGTCCTGTTCCAGTCCCAGCTGCTACTGCTGACTGTGGAACTGTAGAACTGAATTCTCTCTATCTCTCTCTCTCTCTCTCTCTCTCTCTCTCTCTCTCTCTCTCTCTCTCTCTCTGCTTGAAAAACCCCATGACCCCCTTAGAACAGCAACCTCCACTCAGACAGACTATGGCTCTGAACCTAATCCTCCGAGATCATTCATCTGTTGCTTTTCAAAACAACAATCCATTGATGAAGTCCCTTGGGCACTCTTCAAAGTTTTTGCAAAGGCACCCAGAGCCAGCCTGTCTAGCTTGAGCAGAGCTCCAGTATTTTAAATGAGAACTGTTTTGAAGTGTTTGTATGTGACCAATACTAAAAAAACCTGCCTCACTTTATCTCCCAAAATCATATCTATATACAATATAAAACACAACATATTATATCACACTACAAACTTTAGATTATCCATACTGCTTTGTTGCTTTAAATGTTGTTACGAGCCCAGAGGGCCCATAAACCCAGCAGAAAAAGATATTCACCAAGACAAATGGTTACTTAAACAAAAATTGCTTTTAATTATCTTTAAACATGAAAACAGAATCACACTTTAACTTAATTAAACTAACCTAACTTAACCCCCTTCTAATTCTAAGCACACCTGTGTGTAATGTGTGTGTAAGTTCAGAAAAGTTCTTTGGTTCACAGTCCAATCTCACTTCTCATTCCTCCAAGTTCACTAGTTGCAGGCAATTCTTATAGTGTGCACAGAATTTAACATTTATAAAGTTCTCCAGGCTTTGGTGCTTGAAAAGTAAATGGTTACCACTCAGGAAGGTTCTTGTCAATTTTTGGAGAGAGATTTGTTGCTCCAGGACATCCACAACTGATTCCTTTTTAATCAGCCACTCCAGCGTCTTGCTGACAAAACTTGCCCCCTTCAGGATTCTCCAGATGATAACCTCTTTCTTTCAGCTCACCACAGAGTTCCTTTTTGTTTCTCATATTCCAAGTGAAACATTAGACAGCCAGTCCTCTCCTCTTGCATGAACCACAAGGGCTTTGACCAGGCCATCTTCCAAATGGGGCTTTCCAAAAGCTTGCCAACTTGTCCTGTTCCAGTCCCAGCTGCTTCTGCTGGTTGTAACACTGTAGAAGAAGTCTCTCTCTCTCTCTCTCTCTCTGTCTTAGAAAGTAAGCCTGTTTGACTCTCCACATGTGCCTCTTAGAACAGCAAGTTCTCTTCTGGACAATCTGCGACTCCAACAAGATCTTTCATCTGTTGCCTTTTGTAAACAACAATCCATTAGTGAAGTCTCTTGAGCACTCTCCAAAGCTCTTGCTAAAGTTGTGGAGCCAATATGTCCAGCATTAGCAGAGCTCCAGTATTTCAAATAAGATCTGTTTTAAAGTATTTGTATGGAACCTACTCTAACAAACCTTTCACAAGTTATCTCCCCAAAACATATCTATATATTCTGTCACAATGCCCTTAGCTTTTATTGTTCACAGTCTATTCCCTTTCTCTCTTATTTCATTAGCTCTTGAAGAAGCAGCTTGATCAGCTCCAGGAAGACTTTAAAAACAATGAATCAAGGTGGTCCCTTGGACACAACTACCTTTGGAACCATATTAACACACTGACCAAAGAAAATTTTGAACTACGTGATGAGTTGAAGGCAGTGGAATGCCATCAGCAGGAGTCTGTAAAAAGAAATAAGACAGCCGGCCTTATCAACAGCAAGTTTGAAACACCAGTATGAATTTTGCTATGTCCAGACCATGTTTAAGAGTTCAGAAAGAACTATAATTTTAAAGAGTACACTATATCAATTTATTTCAATAAAAGAGAAGAAAAATAGAATTGATGCATATAATATTTGATGCATATAATAATTGATGCATATAATATAATATAATATAATATTTCAGCTTCAGCATATTTCTGTCAATGCAGGGCTTCTGATTGGTATAATGGCAGATGCCAAGGCTCCAAAAAATATATATAAATTAATAACTGGATAACCTGTTTTTGGTGTTGATTGAGGATAAATATTGACCAGGATACTAGGAAGAACTATTAATCTGATTACATTGTATTCAAATAAAATGAGAACTCAAAAGGTGACACTTTAGCCTAATCCAATTATGTCAGTGTTTGTTCTCATCTAAGCCATTTTTCATCATATTTCACCTTGTAATATTTCCATATCCTTTGACCCTTTTCTCCTTCTTGCACCAGCTTCCCATAACCTTCCTTTTTCAGTATACTTAACCATGTGGGAACAAACTTCATATTCTAACCATTCTCAGTGTAAGGAAGTTTTTTTCACTGAACTTCCAGATAGAATTAGGGCACAGAACATTACTGCACAGTACAGGCCCTTCATCCATAATGTTGTGCCAAACTATGTAAATGCACTCCACAACAATCTAATTTTACCCTACCTCAGCTGCCTCCCCCCCCCCCCATAACCCTCTATTTTTCTTACATCTATGCGTCTACCTAAGAGCTATTTGAATGTCCCTACTGTACCAGCTTCTGACATCTTCCCGAAACTTTCCTCCACACCCTAAACAGGTGTCCTCTGGCATTTGCTATAGTTGTCCTGGGAAAAAGGAGCAGCTGGCTGTTCACCATATCTTTTATTAATGAATATTTCTTACATCTATTGCTATCTTTTGGATTGCTGATATGAAAATATTTGGCCTGGAAGTTCACTTGCATGATTTTTTAAAAATTTAATATAATTAAATATAAATGTTTGGATGAATGAATGGCTTATTTACATATCTTTGAAAATTCTACCAGTCTAATCATGTTTTGAAAAATGAACAGAAAATGCTGGATACACTCAACTGGTAAGACAGCATCTGTGAAAAGAAAAACAGGGACAAAGTTTAACTTGAAGACCTCATTTTGAAAGCAAGATAATCTTACATTGTAGAGAGGCTAGACAAGTGATAGATAAGATAAAAGAAGTGGTGAAGCTGGCACAACTTCTAATTCATTTATTTGCTGCTTTGAATCATCATTGAAATGATAATGTGATTCCTGTGACAGATCTGCATATGATGCTGTTATTCCTGCATGAAATTACAGAGGAATTTATGTTGTGTGTTGTCCCAAGAGTGCCTGTTGGACATTTCCAATATACACCTCATTGGGCACTTCTGGGGCAACACTGATGGATTTCCACAACACCAATTTGGAATGCAGACAAATACAGGTAGTCCTCAACTTATGATTGTATTGGGGCCTGTTATGTATAACCCTGCCCTGTTGCACATCATGATGTCCTTGTCATGATGTCACTCCCCTCCATATATATATCTCTGTATGTTAGTAGTCATGTTAGTCTGATGGATTTAAGAATGAGAAAAGCACCACGTCTCTGAGTCCTATTGTGTAAGTGCATACATGACAGTGGTGATGAGTCAAAAAACAAACCCTACACATGCTCCATGCACCAACCAGGGGAAGGAAGCAAAAAGATAAAGGTAAAAGGTGACTACCTAATGAGCTCCACGAGTTCCTGCCAAAAAATCAAAGCGAAATGCAAGATGAAAGAGGGAAAGTTCAGAGAATTTAACGAAGCAGATGAAAGTTGGGGTAATTACATAGAACGGTTTAACCACTACTGCATAGCCCATAATATTATTGAAGCCCTGGCAAACCAGAAACATGCCCTGTTCCTTAGTATAATGGGCAGCAAAACATTAGATCTCCTTAAAACTTTGCTGTCGCCGGAGGACCCATGGATGAAGACATACACTGAGTTATCCACAGCACTGGGGAACCATCCCATACCACTGGTTATGGCAGAAAGGCAACAATTCTATTAAAAGAGACAAATGCGAGGGGAGGCAGTAAATGAATACTTGGCAGCATTGTGTAAACTGTCCAAGCACTGTCACTTGGAGCAGTTTCTGACCCAAGCACTTCGAGACAGATTGGTGATAGGATTGGCAGATCACCAGGCAAAGCAGAAATTACAGGAAAGGGTCAACGAAATAACTCTCAAATCATTTATAGAACTGCCTACAGCTCAGAAATGGCAGACAAAAATTTGGATGTGGGCCAACAAAACCTTCTGGTTGGGAAGCTTTCCTGCCAACAGTGCTTCCGTTGTGGGAAGTACAACCATCTCCCAGAAAACTGTTTCTTCAAAAATTCCAAACTCACCATTGCAACAAAAAGGGGCATATCAAAGCAAGATGTCCAATAAAACAAACAGTAAAAGTAAAAGATTAGCATATACAGAGTCATTGTCATACCCACACTCCTGTTCGGCTCCGAATTATGGGTCCTTTACCAGCATCACCTACGGCTCCTAGAACGCTTCCACCAGCGTTGTCTTCGCTCCATCCTCAACATTCATTGGAGCGACTTCATCTCCAACATCGAAGTACTCGAGATGGCAGAGGCCAACAGCATCGAATCCACGCTGCTGAAGATCAAACTGCGCTGGGTAGGTCACATCAGAATGGAGGACCATCGCCTTCCCAAGATCGTGTTATATGGTGAGCTCTCCACTGGCCACCGAGACAGAGGTGCACCAAAGAAGAGGTACAAGGACTGCCTAAAGAAAGCTCTTGGTGCCTGCCACATTGACCACTGCCAGTGGGCTGATATCGCCTCAAAACATGCATCTTGGCGCCTCACAGTTCGGCGGGCAGCAACCTCCTTTGAAGAAGACCACAGAGCCCACCTCACTGTCAAAAGACAAAGGAGGAAAAACCCAACACCCAACCCCAACCAACCAATTTTCCCTTGCAACCGCTGCAACTGTGCTTGCCTGTCCCACATCGGACTTGTCAGCCACGAACGAGCCTGCAGCTGACGTGGACATTACCCCTCCATAAATCTTCGTCCGCGAAGCCAAACCAAAGAAAGAAAAAGCAGAAGAACTCAAAGTTGTGATAAACACCCAGCCGAAGTCAAATCACTAATGGAGAGAGAGACCAGCCTTAACAACAAGCATAGCAACAGCTCTGAAGATGACAAAACAACAGCTGCAGTCTTACACATCCAAGAGATAAACACCAAAAGCACAGCAATCTATATTCATCTCAAAATAAACAATAAACCTCTGAAATTGGAGCTCGACACAGGGGCTGCAGTGTCTCTAATGCCATTACATTTAAAACAACGCTTGCCACCACACCTTCAAGTGAAAACAACTGAAGTAATACTGAGATCTATTACAGGGGACAAAATCAAAGTGTTTGGAAAATGTACTGTCAGGGTACATTACAAGCAACAACAACAAAAAACACTCTCTCTCTACATCGTAGATACCCAGGGACCAGTGCTTTTCAGAAGAAACTGGCTACAACACATTCCCCTAGACTGGCTGGAAATCAGTTCAATACTGCCCTCAGTGCCCTCAGTGACACAGGATTTACAATCAACAAGTATGTTAGTAGTCATGTTAGTCTGATGGTATTAAAGCACCACGTCTCCGAGTCCTGTTGCGTAAGTGGTGATGAGGAGCGAAACAAACCCTACATGTGCTCCATGCACCAACCAGGGGAAGAAAGCAAAAGGATAAAGGTAAAAGGTGACTACCTAACGAACTCCATGAGTTCCTGCCAAAAAATCAGCCACAGAAGCCAATCACAAAACCCGATATCTAACCAACAAGTCAGAATTACAGTCCTTTTTAGGGTTCATAAATCACTACTGGAAACATATTCCTAACATGTCTACACTATGCAGCCCCCTAAACCGCTTACTCAAGAAAGATCAAAAATGGTATTGAAATATGGGAACTAAATACACAGTTGATTGACCAAAAGAAATATTAATGTCAACAAATGAGATTCTAATCCACTGTGACTCAAACAAGGAAGTGACTCTAGCCGTTGATGCTTCACCAGTAGCCTGGGAGCAGTATTGTCCCAAATCATGGAGAAGGGTGAGCAACCAGTGGTCCATGCTTCGGGGACATTAACTACAAGTGAACACAATTACGCACAACTGAAAAAGGAGGAGTAGCAATAATTTTTTTTGTAAAAAGATTCCACCGATAACTCTATGGAAAAACTTTCATCCTAATCACTGACAACAAACCTCTAAGTTTAATTCTTGGCCCCCACAAAGGGATACCAATATTAGCTACAGCCAGAATTCAAAGATGGGTCATGCTACTAGCCACATACAATGACAAGGTAAAACATAAACCAGGAACACTCAACAGCCATGTGGCTGCCTTATCACATTTACCACTACCCGAAACAGAATAAAAGGAATAAATTATTAAATGGACAGCAGAAGCAGCAGCGATCAACCAAGAACAAATGGAACAACTGCCCATTACAACCCAGATGATCGGCAAAGGAAGTCGAACAGAGGCAACATTAAGCAAATTCTTATATTTCACCCTTAATGGATGGAGAGAATCTGAGGTCATACCAGAAGACCTGAAAGCTTACTTCACACGCCGCCATGAACTATCAGTTGAAGAAAGATGTTTACTTTGGGGTACCTGTACAATTATCCTGGCCAAATGGCAAAGCACCATATTATTAGAGCTGCACCACAACTATCCAGGAATGGTACGAATGAAAGTGCTGGCCCAGATACATGTTTGATGGCCATCAACAGACAGACATTGAAACAACAGTGAGAGAATGCAAAATATGTCAGTTAATGCAGCCAAAAATGCCACAGGCCGAGGCTAAACCATAGAAATGGCCTTCCAGACCCTGGCATCAGATTCACGTAGACTTTGCGGGGCCATTCGTGAGAGAGATCTTCCTTATAGTGGTAAACTCACATTCCAAATGGCCAGTAGGTTCACATATAAAAAACACCAAAGCCAATTCTACAATTGAATGTCTATGGGCCATGTTTGCCACATACGGATTACCTCATGAATTGGTCACGGACAATGGACCCCAGTATACATCAGAACCTTTTAAGAAGTTTATGTGCAACAACAATATCAGACATATTTTGTTGGCACCCTATCATCCAAATACTAATGAGGAGGCAGAACGCTTTGTGCAAATATTCAAAAAAGCAATGAAAACCAAGAAACTTCTAAATGCCTCCTGGACTTACAAAATTGCTAATTTCCTATTGGGGTACAGAAACACACCCTATTCTACCATAAAACAAACCCCAGCAGAATTGATGTTTGGCTGCAACCTGCAGACAAGACTGTCCATAGTTCACTCAGATCTGGTCCTCCGTTTAGAAAAATCCACATTACGTAGAACACTGGAGATGGGTGAGAGTACTGGCACAAGATTACAGACTATACAAAGATCCATGGGTAGTAGGGATGATCCTACAAAAGTTGAGACCCTGCTCATACTCTGTTCTAGTGGGGGACAGACTGTGGAAATGACACATTGACCAATTGCGACCATTGTCTGACACTAAAGTCCTCAAACTACCTCACAACCTGGAGAAGGTAGAACCAGACCTGCCGTGTTCTGCCATGGCAATCCAACCCCTTTGGCTGAGTGAAAGGGGCTGGAGATGGGTAGTCCAGTAACTGCAACAAGCAGCTCAGCACATAGAAACACGGAGACCAGCGAAGGCCAGCAGTCACCGTCAACCCTACTATCTATGGGTCCCACCTAGAACAGCCCAAATACTGGTCCAGCATGCTACACTGAAGCAGTCCAAGAGAGAAAGAAGACCACCTGAGTGCTTTAAGGACTGTGTTCCATAATTATTATTAAATTCCTTTCCGTATTATAATTACTCAGTATATGTTCTCTAATTCTCACTAGTAGTCATGGGCCTGATGTAGTTAGAGGGGGCCCATTCAACATTTATTGCACGGGGGTGCGGGAAGAGTGTTGTGTATAAGTCCGCCCTGCTGTACACCATGACGCCCATGTCATGATGTCACCCCCCACATATATATCTCTGTATGTTAGTAGCCATGTTAGTCTGATGGTATTAAAATATGAGAAAAGCACCACATCTCCGAGTCCTCGTTGTGTAAGTGCATACACGACAGGACCAAGGATTGGTCATAACTCAGATTGGTCATAACTTGGATTAGCACATCTTTACAAGGTATTAAACAATTTTTTTAAAAATCAATAAATGAAACTTTAATGAAGAATCTCTGTTTATGTACAGTATATTTTCTAAATTTTGGTCATGTGAGTGGGTGGACATAACTCGTGTAGGTAATAAGTTGAGGACTACCTGTAATTATTTAACAAGATGATTGCCTACATTAAAAGCACCTCATGACACTCAATGATCTATGTCCCCATAGCCAGCCACTTGACCTCTGATTCTCCTCTACCCCTTTGATTCTTGATCTTTGACCATTCTTCCCCATCTTCACAGCAATAGAATTTTAATTCTCCCAACCTCATTCCCTCTGCCTCTTCACCATCCATATTCTCCAAATAAAGATTTCCAAAGAACCCTGATCCCTGCCTGGTCATGTAAGAATATTAGAAATAGGCCATCTGGCCTATCAAGCCTGCTCCGTTATTTAATATGATCATGATTGATCTGACTGTGGATTCAGCTCCACTTACCTGCCTTTATCCCTATAACCCTTAATTCATCAGTTATGCAAAAATCCATCTAAATGTGTGCTAAGCATATTTAATGAGGCAGCCTCTCCTGCTTCCTTGGGCAGAAAATTCTATTGACTACTCTGCAAAATGCAGTTCTGTCCTAAATCTAAGTTCCCAAATCTTAGGGCTATGTCCCCTAATTCTGGTCTCACTTACAAGTGGAAACAACTTTCCTGACTATTTATTAATACCTTTATATGTTTCTACTATTCCCTCTCATTCATCTGAATTCCACCGAGACAGTCCCAAGTGACTCAATCTCTCCTCGTAAGATAACCCCTCCATTTACAAAATGAAACTGGTGAATCATCTCTTTACTGTCTCCAAACCCAGTATATCCAATCTCAAGACCAAAACTGAATGCTGTTCTCCAGGTGTGGCCTCACCAGTACCCTGAACAGTTGCAGCAGAACCTCCTTGCTCTTAAATTCAATTCCTCCAGCAATATAGGCTAACACTTCATTTGCCTTCTTGAATACCTGTTGCACCTGTAACCCAACCTTATGTGATTCATGTACAAGCACTCCCAATTCCCTCTGCACAATGGCATACTGCAAACTTTAACCATTTAAATAATAATCTGATCTTCTATTTTTCCTTCCAAAGTGGATAACCTCACCTTTACCAACATTGTACTTCATTTGTCACCTTACCCCTTCCTTAATCCTTCTATATTTCTCTCAGACTCTCCACATGTTCTGCACAATTTGCTTTTCCACTCAGTTTAATGACTTGAACAAACTTACATATGCTACACTTAGTCCCGATTCCAAATTATTCATGTATATAGTGAACATTTGAGGTCTTAGCACTGGCCCCTGCAGCACTCTGATCACCACTGATAACCAACTGGAGAAATATCCATTTACCCCGACACTCTGCCTTCCATTCATTAACCAAATATCTAACCATGTTAATATTACTCCTAACTCCATACATCCTTACCTTATGGATATCTTTTATGTGGCACCTTATTGAATGCCTTCTGGAAATCTAAGCTGCTCCTCTCTCTCCAGTCTCCTCATATTATCCTCAAGATCCTGCATGAGTCTTGCATGGATCTGAGACTATCTCAACTTCATTCTCTGTTTTCAGATGTGAAAATATGCAGGGCCCAGTTTATTGCAACCAACATTTTGACCTCAAAATCAATTGAAGTGTACATGGTAAACCAGTGGCCAAAATAGTAGTTGGTTCACCATAACCATCCCTTTAGAATCCCTTATTTCCTTTAATCAAATCCCACCATAATTTTAAAGAGGTCCCTTAGATCATCCATTAGATTTCTTTTGTGGTATTCCTAATAATCACAAATATTCAGATTTATTAGTTTTGATAAATTAAGGCATATTTAACATTTAAATAAAGTGGACATCAGTAATGTCATGGAATCATGAATTGGATGCAGTGCAGCAGGATGCCACTGATCCTTTAACTCTATCCCAACTCTATATCACAGCAATGTGGATAGTTTGTTTACCCCGTCCTTTCCCTGTAGCCCTGAAAATTATTTCCTTTCAGAAATTTAACTAGATACCTTTGAATACACTAAGTGATTCTTCCTCCTCTATTAAGCCTGATTCCAGACCTTAACCACAGTAGGTAATTTTCTTAATTATTGCAGCAAATTCTGTTGTAACACCACTGATTAAATGGGTGCTTCTTGCTATATGGTGATGTGTCATAGTAAAACATATGTATTGCCTTCAATAATATTCAGGTGTCCAAAGCTATTAGTACAGATACATCACAAACAGTCCAGTGGAGCCACAGAAGCAGAAGCTCAACCCCAACTGGAAGAAGAATGCCTCTTGAAAGAAGTCAAACCCTGGAGAATACAGAACTGAAGGTATTATAATAGAGAATTCAAAGCAATACATTACTAAGTTTATACAGTATCATTGAATAACAGATAGCTTTTAGCTGTAATGAACATTATCACTTGTCTACTAGCTTGATTTTGGATAAAAGTGCCTCTTATATAAAAGAATATATAATAGATTAGGAGAATGGGTAAAGAAGTGGCAAATGAAATATAATGGTGGAATGTACTTCAGTAGAAGGAATAACATGGCAGACTATTAATTGGATGGGAGAAAAGGTGCAAAGGGACTTCAAGATCCCAGGCAGCTTAAACTATCTCATTTGTAGAAAGGGTGTGACAGAACCACGAATCCTGAAAATAATTCGGCTGCTTTTAAAAATACACATGCTGCAACCTTTGCGGTCCATTGTACTCCCTATCCTTTCAGCTATTCTACCAACTCTACTAAATCATCCTGATGCCAAATATACAAAGTATTACATCCTGATCTCATCTTCTCTGAAGCTGAGCACTCTGTCCTCAGCACAGACCACAAGACAGCACATAAGACCATGGCCTTTCTCTAACTCTCCCCTTATGCTTGGATTCTCCCTTTTGGCTTTTTACCCTATCTTGTAAATTGTTGACCTGTCTCCAATCGTCATGTCTTCATTCTTTTCTGGTTTCAATGAAACCAAGTATAGGCTAAGCAACTGTTTTGCAGAGCCCTGCACCCTCTTCACAATGGACATCGTGAGCTTCCAGTTGAATGTAATTTAAACACTTTCCCATTCCCACACATACCTGCCTGTTCTCAGCCTTCTTCACAGTCGTGGTGAGGCCAAACACAAACTAGAACAACACCACTTCATATTCCACTTGGATAGCCTATAGTCCAATAGTATGAACACTGAATTTTCCAATTTCAGGTAATCCACTTTGCCATGTTCCTTTTCCACACCCACAAATCTTTGAACCACCACCTCTGCCTCCATTCTTTCTCACTTAGTTTAACTTTTCTATCCCTCTCCCATCATTTCCCTCCCCAAACTGGTTCATTTACATGTTATCCACATAGCAATTCACCTGGGTTTCTTTCTTGGTTCACTTTTTCTATCCCCTACCTCTCTCCATCAGTTTTCAACTGGCACATCTATGCTACCTAATCTGGTTCCTAGAAACTCACCTACCAGCCTCTGTCTCAACGCTTCCAATTGAATCAATCAGCCCATTTTCCACCCCTCATAGAACCATAGAATATTACAGCACAGAAAAACAGGCCATTTGACTCTTCCAGTCTGTGCCGACCAATAAAACTAGCTAGTCCCATTGACCTCCTCTCATTCCATAACCCTCTAGACCACTCCTATCCATATATTTATTTTTAAAACTTAAGATTGAATGTGCATTCAGTACATCAGATGGCAACTCATTCCACACTCCTACCACTCTCTGAGTGAAAAACTTGCCCCTAATGTTCCCCTTTTACCCCTTTCTCCCTAAATTGGGGAAATAAATACTTCTTATATTTATCTCCCCAATCTAAATGGAAACATCCTACTCACATCTACTCTGTCTATACCCCTCATAATCTGATAAATCTCTATCAAGTTTCCCCTCATTCTTCTTCATTCTAAGGAGTATAGTCCTAACCTGTTTAATCTTTCTCGGGAACTCAACTCCTGAAGATCAGGAAACATCTTAGTAAATCTTCTCTGCACTCGCTCAATCTTATTGATATCTTTCCTGTCACTGGGTGACCAGAACTGCACACAATATTCTAAGCCTAGCCTCACCAATGACTTGAATAACTTCAACATAATATCCCAACTTTTATACTCAATACTTTGATTTATAAAGGCTAAGATGCCAAAAGCTTTCTTTACAACCCTGTCCACATGCGATGCCTCTTCAGAGAACAATGTATATGTATTCCCAGATCTCTTTGCTCCTCCACACTCCTCAATGACCTACCACTTACTGTGTACATCCTATCCTAATTCGCTCTTCCAAAGTGCAATACCTCACACTTATCTGCATTAAATTCCAAAAGACATTTACTGGCCCAATTTTCCAGCTGGTCCAGATTCCTCTGCAAGCTTTGAAAATCGTCCTCACAGTCCATTATGCCTCCTATTTTTGTCATCAGCAAACTTGCTGATCCAATTCACCTAGGACATTTATATAGATAATAAATAATAAAGGTCCCAACACAGATCCCTGAGGCACTTGACACAGATGTCCAAACTGAGAAGCAACCATCCACCACCACTCTCTGTTTTCTTTCATCAAGCCAATTTCGAATCCAGTTTGCAACCTCTCTATGTATACCTAATGTTCTAACCTTCTGAACCAACCTCTCATGAGGAACCTTGTCAAAGGCCTTTCTGAAGACAATATAAACAACATGCACAGCTTTTCCCTCTTCAACCTTCTTGGTAACTTGCTCAAAAAACTCTTCAAGATTTGTTAAACACAACCACCATCCATAAATCCTTAAACAGCTGATGATAGTCCATATATCAAAATATCATATCTCTCAGAAATCCTTCAAATAATTTACATACCACTGACGTTAGGTTCACTGGCCTATAATTGCCTGGTTTACTTTTGGAGCCCTCCTTAAACAGTGGGACAACATGAGCTATTCTCCAGTCCTCCGGCACCTCCCCCATGACTAAGGACATTTTGAATATATCTGCCAGGTGCCCTGCAATTTCAGCACTTGTCTCCCTCAAGGTGCAATGGAATATCATATCTGGTCCAGGGGATTTATCTACCTTTATTCAATGCAAGGCAGCGAGCACCTCCTTCTCCTCAAACTCCATATGTTTCATGACACTTCTATTTGTTTCCCTTCTATCCTTATTCACGATGTCAGTTTCTTGTATAAATACTGATGCAAAAAAATTGTTTAAGATCTCCCCATTTTGCGAGGCTCCTAGGTGAATTGGATCAGCAAGTTTGCTGATGACAAAAATAGGAGGCATAATGGACTGTGAGGACGATTTTCTAGAGGTCCAATTTTGTCCCTTACTTATCTTTTACTTTTAATATACTTTTAGAAACCCTTTGGATTTTACTTTACATTATCTGCCAAAGCACCTTCATCTCTTCTTTTTACCTTCCTAATTTCCTTCTTAAGCATTCTCTTACCTTTTCTATACTCTGCAAGTAGCTTATTTGCTCTTTGTTGCCTATTCCCCATATATAGCCCCTCCTTTTCTTAACCAGCTCTCCAATATCCCTTGAAAACCAAGGTTCCCTATGTCTGTTAACTTTGCCCTTGTTCCTGGTAGGAACATGCAATCTCTGGAATATCAAAAATTTGTCCTTGAAGGCCTTCCACCTGCTCTATGCATCCTTGCCAGAAAATAACTTATTCCAATTGACTCTTCCAAGATCCTTCCTCATTTCCTTAAAATTGGCCTTTCTCCAATTCAGAACCTCAACTCGAAGACCAGACCTATCCTTCATAATTAACTTGAAACTATGATATTATGGTCACTTGTCCCAAAATGCTCAGCTACATATACTTCTTCCATCTGACCTTCTTGGTTTAATGTGTAAACTAATAGCCTATTTAATTCCTCCCCTCACTTCGCTATACCAGCTCTTTTCCCTCTATACTCAAAATGTTAACCATCCTTTTGCTGCTGCACCTCAGAATTTTGAATTATCTCACCATCCAATTAATAGTCTGCCTTCCACTGAAGTGCAAGACCGTGCACATTCCAACATTTTATCTCATTTGCCATATCTTTTCCCATTCTCCTAATCTATCTAAGTCTCTCTACATCCTCTCCATTTCTTCATCTCTACCTGCCAATCCAGCTATCTTTGTATCATCTCCAAACTTAGCCACAAAGCCATGAATTCTACTATCCAAATCATTAACATATAATGTAAAAAGAAATGGACCCAACACCAAATCCTGCAGAACACCACTGGTAATCAACAGCCAACCAGAATAGGATCCCTTTATTCCCACTCTCTGTTTCCTGCTAATTAGCCATTGCTCTATCCATGCTAGTATTTTTCCCATAATTCTATGGGCTTTCATCTTGTTAAGCTGCCTTATGTGCTGCTCCTTGTCAAAGGCCTTTTGAAAGCCCAAATGTACAACATTCACTCATCCACTGCATCTCCTTTGTCTAGCCTGCTGGGGTGGGTTTGAAGAGATATGGGTCCGACGCAGGCAGGTGGGACAACTAAAGGTGGAACATTTTGGTTGTCATGGGCAAATTGAGCCAAAAAGCCTGTTTCCACACTATATAACTCTATTAATGCTGAATCCTTCCCAGGAGTTTGTTTTATGCCCCAAATCCACAGTGCTTTTTTCCCTCAATAACACATTCCCATTCAGATGTTTAAATTCCACAATGATTTGAATTATTCCCAGACTTGTATCTAAAATTTATTTATATCCTGTATCATAAAAATATATGGCAACTTAATCTCAAACATATTTATGTTTGTCCATAAATGGAGATTAAAATATGAAGTGAAGCTGTAAACCTTAAGACTAGTGCAAGAATCTATCTCTCAGTGCTCCTCTTAAATAAAATTAATAATCATTTTAATTATGAATTTGTTTTAAATTGTACAATAGCACAGCAATTTTTGATATGTTAAACAAAGAATTTGGCGTTTTTATTTATAATTCCAGGCCTTTAATGTCTTAACAGAGACTTGGCTCTTAGATGTGTAATCAAACTGCTCATATAATCACTTTAAATAGAACAATTTAATAAATCAGTAATAAAAGGAAATCAATAGCAGTCCTAAATAACCATATAACCATTTACGGAGCGGAAACAGGCCATGTCGGCCTTTCGAGTCCGCACCAGTTCACTGATTTTGTGCGCCCTCTTCAGGCATTGGTCCCGGTAGATCTTCATTCAATAACGATGGACGAATTCAATG
The DNA here is from genome assembly GCF_036971445.1 of Narcine bancroftii. Classification (NCBI taxonomy): domain Eukaryota; kingdom Metazoa; phylum Chordata; class Chondrichthyes; order Torpediniformes; family Narcinidae; genus Narcine; species Narcine bancroftii. The sequence continues at coordinate 97,923,439 of NC_091472.1, forward strand.
CAGGTGGAATCAGTCGTAGTATGGACATTTTCATTTTAGTAGATATATTTAAACAAAATTAATCATGCCTAATTATAATATAATTAAGCTTTACATAGAGCATAGTATGAGCCCTTCAGCCCTTGTTGTTGTGTCTTCTTTGCCTTGGCTTCGCGGATGAAGATTTATGGAGGGGTAAATGTCCACGTCAGCTGCAGGCTCGTTTATGGCTGACAAGTCCGATGCAGGACAGGCAGACACGGTTGCAGCGGTTGCAGGGGAAAATTGGTTGGTTGGGGTTGGGTGTTGGGTTTTTCCTCCTTTGTCTTTTGTCAGTGAGGTGGGCTCTGCGGTCTTCTTCAAAGGAGGTTGCTGCCCGCCGAACTGTGAGGCGCCAAGATGCATGGTTTGAGGCGATATCAGCCCACTGGCGGTGGTCAATGTGGCAGGCACCAAGAGATTTCTTTAGGCAGTCCTTGTACCTCTTCTTTGGTGCACCTCAGTCACAGTGGCCAGTGGAGAGCTCGCCATATAACACGATCTTGGGAAGGTGATGGTCCTCCATTCTGAAGACGTGACCTACCCAGCGCAGTTGGATCTTCAGCAGCGTGGATTCGATGCTGTTGGCCTCTGCCATCTCGAGTACTTCGATGTTAGGGATGAAGTCGCTCCAATGAATGTTGAGGATGGAGCGGAGACAACGCTGGTGGAAGCGTTCTAGGAGCCGTAGGTGATGCCGGTAGAAGATCCATGATTCGGACCCGAACAGGAGTGTGGGTATGACAACGGCTCTGTATATGCTAATCTTTGTGAGGTTTTTCAGTTGGTTGTTTTTCCAGACTCTTTTGTGTAGTCTTCCAAAGGCACTATTTGCCTTGGCGAGTCTGTTGTCTATCTCGTTGTCGATCCTTGCATCCGATGAAATGGTGCAGCCGAGATAGGTAAACTGGTTGACCGTTTTGAGTTTTGTGTGCCCGATGGAGATGTTGTGCCTACCTATAATGATTAACACTTTAGGAAGAATTCCCAATTTCAAGGAAATGCTCTGTCTCTCTGTTGACTGGTGACCTCTGTATGCCCATTTTTCAGAAACCCACTGAAACACCTCTTCTCCAAATCAAGCAAATGTTCCCTGCACATTTGTTCCTCTTATCCGAATACCATTCGCCCTGAATATTGTGTTCCGATGAGAAATTTTCCTGGAAATTTGAATTCAGGCATTTTGGTTCATATGCTGGTATTGCATATCATGTAAATGCAAAATCCAGTCTTTAAAAATAAAATCATAATAATTGAATCTGTTGTTTTTGACAATCATTATTCTGGTTTTCTTACCTTTTAGCCAAAAAAGCCAACCTACATATCTTTCAAGGATTGTTGTTTTTGAGGTAGTCAGCTGCTGCATCAACATTTTTAAAAAGAATCTCAACAAGGAAATAAAACCTATTTGATACAATCACAGCATCTGCAAACTTAATGAATGTGTGTAACATGAATCACAATGGGAAGTAGCCTGTTCAAAATCCCAGTGGGAAGGCTGGACAATGAATGGAGTTAAATATTTAAAAAAAGCTTCTTTGTGTTCAAAATGCCATTTAAAAATTCACAAATACGTTCAATCATGTTATCTGTACTTGTTTCAATTTATGTAACCACGTCAGCTGATAGACATTGGTAAACCAAATGCAAATACTACTTCATTGAAACACTGAGGCATGATGCCAAGCCTCTCAATGACTTTAACTTCAATTCTTTAACCTGCTTCCAGTATGATTTTGTCAATCATGCCACCCAACATAGAGCACTATCCTCTGAATTGTCTGAAATGGACAATAAAAAAGATGAAGGACATTTTTTTGAAAAGGAACTCAACATAGGTTGTCTGTATCATAGCTTTCAGAAAAAGTGGTGAAAAGCGCTGAAATTCAGAAAAGACCGTTGCAAGAAATCCAAGAGAGATCTTCTGTCCATTTAAGAAGCAGAAGTACACCACCAACCGGACAGAAGACTCCCTCGCAGGATAGATCAACAATTCATCCCAAGTTGGTAAGTACTGTCAGAACTACCCACTATGTTTTATAAAGGAGTCATAGATTCATGAAGCAGTACAGCATGAACAGGCCTTTCAGCCCAACTCATCCATGTTGACTAGCTTTTTCCCTTCAAGCTAGTCTCATTTGCTAGTTTGGTCCATATCTATCAAAACATTCCTATCCAAGTTGTAAATGTTTCTACCAATACCATTTTGTCTGGTAGTTTGTCCCATATACTCACCATCCTTTGTAAAAGAAAAAAAAGTTGCCCTTTGGGTCCCATTTAAATCTTTTTCCTCTCACTTTAAACCTAATTCACCAAGTTGCAGACTCCACTGCCCGAGGGAAAAGACTGACCATTTGCCTTATCCATGCCCTCCAAGATCTTTTAGACCTCTGGTAACAGAATTATGCTATTATTAATCTTTAAGTTGTAATATATTATATATTAGAGAGCTACCTTGTGGGTTGGAAACAAGGAAATGAACACAAAGACATTTACACACAGAGAACACCATTTTCTGGAGAGACACTGTGTCTGCTATGTCCAGCTGTAAACAGAGGAATAAAACTAAAGTTGATTGTTCCATTGAAATACTGAAGACAATGAATGTTTACTCAGAAAGACATCTGGTCAAAAAGAAAACCATTTGCTTCATGAAGTGGTTTTTGGAGAAATGAAACTTCAGAGAACCAGTCAGTAGTGATGTCATGTGGGAGAGATCACGTGATGCCATAGAGGACGCAGCTTACCCTTATGACGCCTGGGGATTTTAATTTAAAAAGTGTTAATTAAGTAAAGTTTTTATTTATTAAAGCTATTTTAAAGTTCTTTTAAAATACCAACAACTTAAAATAGAAAAGAAAACAGTTTAAAAACTACACTGAAAGAAAAACATGAGCCGAGGAAAGAAAAGGAACCTGGGCCTACCTCTTCAACGAAACCGACCATCGGAGTTTCTCCTGCACCCGTCAAGGACAGCCCTGGAGAGGGACCATCTCACAGAGCCATCCCTGCGGCTCTCTGCAAAGATGGCGCTGTCACAATGACTGTTACCACAACGCGCATGTGTGAGAAGTCGTGCATGTGCACTGTGGATGGAAAATTTAAAGGGAAAAAAAATCTTCACCCCTCTTAAAGGGCCAGTCCAGTGTTCCAAGTCTACAGCAAGAAGAAGAAGAAAACTTGCATAGTATGAAAGATGATTCTGGTGATTCTGCAAGTGAAGAGGAAGATACAAGCACAGAAGAAGAAGAATTTAAATTCAAAGTTTTTAAAGAAAAATTGAATAAAATTGAAGCTAAAGTTGATAAACATGCAAATGCAATGGAGAATAATTTTAATTTTTTTACTGGATAAATACTACAAGTTAAAATTGACCTAACCAAATAGATCTAGTCCTTCATCACCTGCTTTGTTTGCTTTAGCTATAGAACCATTTGGACAAAAAATTAGAGATAATCAACAGTTAAAGGGATTTGAGATAAATCAAATACAACATGAAATTATTTGATTTGCTGATGATTTATTAGTTTATTTAACTCAACCACAAGTATCATTACCAAGACTTTATAGTCATTTGCTAGATTATTGAAGTTGGAACTTTTCTTCATTCTATGTGGTCTTGTTCAAAGGTCAACCCCTTTTGGGTTTCTATTAGTAATTTTTTGCAACGGATAATAGGAGTGAACTTTCCTTTAAATCCTGAATTACTTTTGTTAGGGAATTTTGAAAGTGTTACTCCTAAATTTTTTTTTGAATATTTATAAATTTTCATACAGGCTTGTAGTCATATACCGCGACCTGCCAACGATGGCAGTTCACAATCTACTATACATGTACATATATTCCTTTTCTCTTTGACTGTATATACAAGCCCGCATCATTGCTCATCCCCCTCCCCCACCTAAAAAACTAAACAATTCATTCATACTCCAAAGTCGATAACAATAACAAACACTAACATTAAGGAAATAAATAAGAATACAAATAAAAAGAAACAAGAAAAGAAACAGGGACCATCATGGCTCCACGGACTGCTTCCGGGTCGGTGCTCATTCTTGACTTTCCTTGATCAGGATCAGTGCGAGAGAGAGGGAGCTGCAGCAGGGAACGGTAGAACAATCACTTCCATGCATCTATGTAGTGCATGTATGGCTGCCAAATCTTCCGAAAGGTGCTGTACTTGTTTCTCAGATTGTAAGTTATTTTCTCCAGAGGAACGCAACTTTGCATTTCGTTGTTCTATCGCTCGATACTAAGAATAGAGTCAGACTTCCAGATCACCGAAATGCACTTCCTGGCCACTGCCAATGCGATGAAAACAATTTGGATTTTAAATTTGGACAGCTTCATTTTCAGCCTTATGTCCATTATATTCCCCAGCAGGAACACCTCTGGTCCTGAGGGAACTGTTTACCTATAATTTTTTCCAGGACTTGGCCTAGATCCACCCAAAAGAGCCTCATTCTTGGCACATGACCGGGTTGCATGTACAAAAGTCCTGGCTGCAACACCACTTTAATAATATTGGAGCTAAAGTTTGAAATAAATATTAAAGTCATGGAAAAATGTTAATCTTAATACAATTAACTCTCCCAATTAATGTAATCGGTAAAGTTACCCATTTCTTTAAGACTTCCTCTATTTTTTTAAAATATTGGGATATAATTGAATTTATATAAATTTTTCAAATTAGTATCAATATGTATACCTAAATATCTTACTGTCCATTTAAAATGCAACACTTACCTACATTGTGAATAGTCTCCTTTTACAAATTTTATTACCTCACTTTTATCCCAATTTATTTTATATCCCGAAATTTCCTCACAATTTCACGATCACGTGTTCTGGGCCCCTCTCTCAACAATTCAGAGTTCTGGCTTTGATCTATGGATTTTCTGCGGGGTTATGTACAACTGGTGCAAAAAGTTTTACTAGACCAGCCTGTACCTTGCATTAACGACTGTGGTCATACTATCCCGGCACAGGTCGGACCAGCACCTCTCATCAGTTGTAATACCTAGTCCTACTCCCATCTTTCTCTTGACCTATGAAGACCTGGTTTGGGTCCCTCTGATTGGAACAGGTAATACATTGCTGAAATAAATTTCTTGCCGATCCCTTCCAACTAACATATTGAAACACCCATCATACCCCATACACACTCTCTTCTTCTTCTTTCTCATCTCATTGCAGAGAAGGCTTAAGCATAAGAAAACACATGCCATCTGCTTAAAGACACTTTCTTCCCTGCAGCAATCAGACTCCTGTTAGTTACCCTTGTAAGACAAAGGAAGATGCAGATGGAGGGGAAGGAAGTTTGTGTTATGCTCTGAGCTGTATTCACTACCCTATAGTTTATTTTGAGCAAGAGCAGACCAGCTCCATACCATGCTCTAATGCAACCAGCAAGTATTCTCTCAGTGATGTTTTGGAGACATTGCAGAGGGACAATGAGGAAATGTCAAACTTCCTTAAACTTCCCATAAATAGAGGCATTTGGTGTGCTTTCTTGACCTTTGCTTCATTGTTCTTATCCCAGGTTGGCCCTGAAGCTGTCTATACTTCTGATTTTGGCACCATTAATGTGAACAGGAATGTGGACACTGCCCCCATCTCCTTCAACTTACTGATGCTGAGAGAGATGTTATCTTGGCACATGCCATTAGCCTCTCAATCTCTTTCCTATTTTCTCTCTCAACATTATTACCCACTACTGTAGTGCCATTGGCAAATTTGAAGATGGAGTTGGAAGGGTATTTGAATGTATAGACATATATGTAGAAGGTATATGATATTGGACTGAGGAGTCCTGTGTTATGATAGTGGAAGAGATAATGTTACCCATCTTCACTGATTGTAGTCTGTTAGACAGGAAGTCAAGGACTCATTTGTGGGGGTGGGCTGTGGGCTTCTGAGGCCTAGATCTGAAAGTTTGGGGATGGGTTTTCTGGGGACTATGGTACTGAAGGCAGAGCAGCAAATCATTGCAGCAAATTCTATTGTAATGACACTGATTAAATGTGTGCTTCTTACTGTATGGTGATGTGTCATAGTAAAACAAATATATCACCTTCAATATTGTACAGGTATCAGAAGCTATCAGTAGAGATACAACACAAACAGTCCAGTGGAGCCACAGAAGCAGAAGCTCAACCCCAACTGGAAGGAGAATGCCTCTTGAAAGAAGTCAAACCCCGGTGATTACAGAACTGAAGGTATTATAATAGGGAATTCAAGCAATACATTACTAAGTTTATACTATCTCAATTCAATGGCAGAAAGTGTTATGGTATTTAGTTTATAGTTGTTATGAACATTATCACTTGTTTACTAACCTGACATCTGACAAAAGTCCCTCCCATCATATAATGTCTGGGAGAGATCCCAGGCAGCTTTCACTCTCTTAGTTGTAGAAGGGTGTGACAGAACCATGAACCATGAAAATAATTTGGTTGCTTATATAAAAATACACATGCTGCTACCTTTATTATCCATAGTTCTCCCTATCCCTTCAGCTATTCTACCTGCTCTACTTCACCATTCTGATTTCCAAATGTGCAACTATTCCCCACTTCCACTCTAATCTCTCCTTTTCTGATGCTGAGCCCTCTGTCCTCAGCAGAGGCCATCAGACTATAAGACCATGGCCGATCTCATATTTCCAGCACTCCCCTTACATTTGTGTTCCCCCTTCTGGACTTTTACCCTGTCTTACCAATTTCTGACCTGTCGCCAGTGGGATACCCACCATCAGTTATGTCATTCCTTCTTCAACCTTTTCTGATTTCAATGAGACCAAGTATAAACCAGGCAACTGTTCTGTAGAGCACAGCACTCTCCCTACAATGGACATCTTGAACTCTAATAGTACGTAATTTCAACACTCTTTCCTTTTCCCACACATACCTACTTGTTTTCAGCCTTCTCCACAGCCATGGTGAGGTCAAATTCCGACAGGAAGAACAGTATTTCATATTCCACTTGGATAGCCTACAGCCAAATGGTATGAACATTGAATTTTCCACTTTCAAGTAATCCACTTTGCTGCGTTCCTTTTGCACACCCACAAATTTTTGAGCGACCATCTCTGCATCTTTTCTCTCTCACTTAGTTTGACTTTTTCATCGCTCTCCCATTGTTTTCCTCCCCAACCTGGTTTATTTACATATTATCCATATAGGAATCCAACTGTGTTTCTTCCTTATCCCCTACTTTTCCTATCCCCTACTTCTCTCCATCAGTTTCCAACTGGCACATCTACGCCACCTAATCTGGTTCCATCTATCAGCTTTCATTGCAACATTCTCCACCTGAATTGATCTGCTTGTTGTCAACCCCTCATCTGGTTCCACATGTAAACAGCCTATCTAACCCTCCCCTTCACTTCTGTATACCAACTATTTTCCCTCTAATTTTCAGTCCTGACCCAAAATATTAACCATTTCTTTGCCTCCATAGGTGCTGCTTGACATTTTTACACTGAGGGTGATAAGTGGAAGCAACAGAATCCCAAAGGAGGTGGACATTTGGGAAAAAAATACTGGAGGGATGCATGGATAGGATGGGTTTAGATGCGCCAAAGGCAGGCAGGTGGGACAACTAAAAGTGGTACATTTTGGGTATCATGGGAAAGTTGGGCCAAAGGGCATGTTACTGTATACGACTCCATGATGCTGAGTTCTTCCTGAAGTTTGCTTTATACCTTAAATACACAATGTTTTTCACCTTCAATAACTCATTGCCATTCATATGTTTAAATTCCACAATGAATTAACTATTCCCAGACTTAATTTTAAAATGTATTCATATCCTTCATCAAAAAATGTATAGCAACTTGATCTCAAATATATTTATGTTTGTCTATAAATGGACATTTACTGTTCCTCTTCAATAAAATTAATAATCATTATTTGAAATCCTTGAGAAGTGCTGGTGTAGAGTGTGATAATAGAAGAGATTATGTTGCCCATCTTCACTGATTGCAGTCTGTTAGACAGAAAGTCAAGGGCTCAAGTGTGGAAATGGTGTGGTGGGCTGCTGAGGCCTAGATCCTGAAGTTTGGGGATGAGTTTTCTGGGGACTAGAGCTGTATCTATGAAGAGTAGGCTAATGTTGATGTCCTTGGTATACAGGTGCTCTTGGGCCAAGTAGAGAGCTGGGCAGAATGATGCTGCTGTGGATTTTTTGGCCAGTAGGCAAATTGAAGTGGGTCAAGGCTGGCTGGGAGGCTACAGTTGATGTGAGCCATGACCAGCCTGTCAAAACACTTCTTGGAGGTGGATATCATAGCCACCAGTTGATAATCATTTAAACTCATTATTATTATTACTGATCTCATAATAGCCTTCTTGAAGCTCTGCCCTCCTGCCTTTTCTCCAATAACCCTTATTCACTAGTCATACAAAAATTCATCTATTCATCTATTGCTTCCTTGGGCAGAGAATTCCACAGATTCACTACTCCCTGCAAAATGCAGTTCCACCTCATCTCCATCCTAAATCTAAGTTCCCAAATCTTGAGCCTATGTCTCCAAATTCTGATCTCACTTACTAGTGGAAACAATTTCTTGCCTCTATTTATTAATCCCTTTCAGAATTTGATAATGTTTCGAAAAGATCCCCTCTCATTTGTCTGAAATCCAGCGAGTATAGTCCCAAGCAACTGAGTCTTTCCTCATAAGCTAACCCCTTTATTTTTGAAAGCAACCTAGTGAACCTCCTCTGTACTGACTCTAAAACTAGAGTCCTTAATGATGTCCTTAATGGAGTGAAGACTAAGAAAGGAGCTTACCCACAGGATGTCCATACTGACTACAGCAACAGTAACCATGGATATAACATCACTTGTAATAGTTTGTGTGGCTATCACCTCCTTGTGACCAGAACTGAATGTAGTATTTCACTTGCAGCAGAACCTCGTTGCTCTTAAATTCAATCCCTCTAGCAACGTAGGCTAACATTTCATTTGCTTTCTTGAATACCTGCTGCAGCTATAACCCAATTTTTTATGATTCATGCACATAACCTACCAAGTCTCTCTGCATGATGGCAACTGCAATCTTTCACTATTTAAATCACAACCTGATCTACTGTTTTTCCTTTCTCACCTTCCTCAACATTGCACTTCATCTGCAAGACCCTCACCCACTCACTTAACATATCTCTATTTAATTTTCTTTTCCACTCAACTTAGTGTCAACAACAAACTTAGATATGCTACACTTCATCTCCTCATCCAAAATATTAATGTATATACTGAACAGTTACTGGCCCAGCACTGGCCCCTGTGCCACTCTGCTTACCACGGATTGCCAGTTGGAGAAACACCCATTTACTCCAACACTCTGTCTTCTGTGGTTTAGTGTGTAGTTAGGCACAATTCACATTCCATCTACAAATATGCCGATGATCGTATGGTCGTCAGAGGAGTCATAGTCAGCATTGAGGAAGGATACAGGAGTGGATAGATCAGCGAGTTGAGTGGTGGCACAACAATGTTAGCAAAGCTAAGGAACTGATTGTGAACATCAGGAAGGGGAAACCAAGATAACACAAACAAGTCCTCATCTTGGGGTCAGCAGTAGAGAGGATAAAAGACTGCAAATTCCTGGGTGTCAACATCTCTGAAGATTTATCCTGAGGCCATTAAGTTGGTGCATTCATGAAGAAGGTTCACCAGCAGCTAAATTTCATTAGGAGTTTGAGGAATTTGGTATGTCACCTAAATCTCTTGCATATTTTTATGGGTGTTATGAGGGAGAGCATCCTGACTCATTGGATCACTGGCATGTATTGAGATGCCAATGCACAGGACAGGAAAAGGCTGTGGAGGACTGTAAACTCAGCCAGCGCCATCATGAGCATTAGTCTTCATTCCATTAAGGAGATCTTTAAGTGATAGAGTGAAGACTAATGAAGACTAAGAAAGCAGGATGTCCATACTGACTTCAGCAGCAGTGACCATGGATACGACATCACTTAGAGTAGTTAGTGTGGATATCACCTCCTTGTTGACTCTGTGTTCAAAATGAGCATTGAGCATGTTCAAATCATCAGGGAGTGTTTGCTGTTGTATTCTGTGCTGTTGGGCTTTGCTTTGTATTCCATGGTAGCATGCATAGTCTGTCATAGGCTCCATGTGCTATGTCTCAAGCTTGATGCAGTACCATCTCCTGATTTCTGTAATAGCCTTATGGAGATTGCATGGACTTGGATTTCTTGTAGTGGACTGAGTCTCCTGACTTAAATTCCATTATCCTGGTCTTCAGCTTAGAATGACTTCCTGGTTCATCCATGGTTTTCAATTGGTGAATGCCTTTATCGTCTTCTTAGTCACACATTTGCAGAGTCATGGAGTTATACAACATGGAAGCAGATCCTTTGGCCTAACTTGCCCATACCAATCAAAGTCCATTGTTTGATCTCCAGGCCTTTTTTCTGCTTGTATGCGGGTAGTGAATTAGGTAACAAAGGATCAGAGTGTGCATCTCCATCTGGGATAGTGATCAAGGGAAATGGGATAAGCTTTCATTTACATATGAAGGAAGCATGAATATATTTATCCCAATGAAGAGCTGAAGGATGGACTTGGAACATTTTGAAAGAAGACATGGTCAGAATTTCTGTGTGCCAGTGGATACATAATTTGGGAACTAGCATTTTGAGGTCTGCTGAATTGGAAGTGGTCTTAAAATCTGAGCAACATATCCACATCGAAAGAATTAATGAGCAAGCTGCCTCCTGGGAGAGGATTGGTTAGTTGTCTGCTCTCTTCTCACTCCTGTTGAAACAGGAACTGGCTACTTTAAGCATATTGGATTCATCTGGAATTGAGTCACCTGTAGTGAGATACAATGAAAACCTTTGTTTTCTGTACTATTTAATCTCAAAGTAATACAGCAGCTAGTGCAAGAATAAAAGCGTAGGCTTACAAGAAAACAATCATGCAGATGAGAGAAAAGTGCAGTTGAACAATGTAAGGCATCATTTTTTACACATGGGAGGTCCATTCAAGAACCTGATAGCAGCAGCAAAGGAACTGTCTTTGAATCAGGAGGTGCATGTTTTCAAACTCATCTATCTGATGCCAAAGTGGGAGGGAGAAAAGAGTATGACCAGGGTTGGGAATATGTCAACAGTTTTTCAAAGGTAGCAGGAGGTGAAGATAGAGTCAATGGAGGGAAGGTTGGTGTGTGTGGCCACCATAGAAATTTCAGACCAAAATGATAATTCTCTTTTAAAGCAATATACAGTAAAAGCCCTGTTATCTAGAATTCAAGCAATAGAAGCCTCAGGCAATCGGCAAAAAAATTGCGGAAAATAATTTGATAAAAAATACAGAAGTTTAAAATTGGTGTGCTTCACAGTTAGATCGCCAATAAGACAACACAAAACTTCAAGCAACCATAAAATTCACTAATCTGGCATCTACCAATCCTCATGGGTGCCAGATACCAGGAGTTTTACTGTATTGTGTTGGTTGTTTACCACAGATAAAAGAAAGGAAAAACTTGGTCTCATTTAAGTGAAAGGATGATACGTGAAATGGGTACAGTACTATGCTAGCAAGGAAAGACTGACTGAAAGTTTAATTTTAACATGTAATTTTGGACCATGTTAATTACCATAATTTCAACTGATCTGCCGAATCAATTAAAAGTTTTTGCAATGTCATTTTAAGAAAAAGAAACAAATGAGTCAATATGTTGAACATCACCACCACCTTCAATGCAACCAGCTCAGCCTTTAGTTGACTGAGGAAAAGGGTATCTGAAGATTAAGGGAGCACAATGGTACATACAGCTAGTAGAGCTGCTGCCTGACAGTTCCAGTGCTGCAGATTCCATCATGATGTCTGGTGCAGTCTGGGTGAAGTTTGCATTTTTTCCCTGTGACACCAGGTACTTTTCCACATCTCAAAAACACTCAGGTGGGTAGGTTAATTGGCTAGTGTAAATTTAGCTTAATGTGCAAGGGGTGTGGTGGAGTTTAGGGAGATATGGGCAGCAGTCAGTGGGAATGTAGGAAGAACACAGAGGTTTGTAATTGAATACTTCATGGTCGATGCGGTCTCAGTGGGTCCAAGGGCCTGTTTCTGTTCTTTATCTCTCTTTTGCACTAAATCATCATACTCAGCACATAATTTACAATCTCTTGGGAAGTAGTAATCTTCCATGTCCTCCTGAAAATTGAACTACAGTGGCCAGCTAAGGGCGTCAAGACAATGAAATGATTCCATCAACACAATTTTCCAAGTTCACTAGAAGGATAGTGAATCAATATCAAAGTCTACTTCTAGACTAGCATTGGCAGCATTAAGGCTTTAGTTAGTCTCATTTGGTTCTATTGTGCAGGCTGCACAACTCACATGCCAAACCCTTTATGCCTCACATGCCAAACCCAAATACTCTATTCTGAATTCTACCAGAGAAATTGATGACCAGGGAGACAAAGGAAAAGATTCAAGGATGGGCTCAGAGCTTTCTTCAAAACTGCAACATTTCCACTGACTCTTGTGAATCTCAGGCACCCAAACCAGGGAATGCAGCAATTCTGGATCTACCCTGTCAACCTCTAGGAATTTTGTATGTTTAAATTATATCACCTCTCATTCTTTTAAACCCCAGAAAATATAAGTACAGTCTGACAAGTGTGCAATCCCAAGAATCAGTCTGCTGAACTTTCACTACGCCCACCTAAAGTATTTATTTCCTTAGGCCAGTATTATACACAGTATTGTACAATTTTATAACGAGAGCAATTAATCTTTACCCTTATATTTAAACTTTTGTTTGCTTGCTGTATCTGAATGTTTATTTTCAGTGATTTATATCTAAAAAACTCCTCAGGCCCTATGAACATCATCATCTTTCAATCTCTCACTACATGATTTTCCTTTCTTGAATTCATGCTGACTGCCCAATCTAATATTATTTTCAAAATCCCTTTTACCACTTCCTTAATAATAGATTCCATAATTTTCCACGCAACTGATATCTAACCAACTGGCCTATTGTTCACTGTTTTATCTCTTCCTATTTTCTTAAATAGTGGGGTTGCATTTGCTATCTTTCATTTTGTGGGAACAGTTCTGGAATCAGAAGAATTTTGAATGATACCAACCTGTGCATCCATTTTTACATAGCTACCTACTTCAAACACCCACTGTGCATTGCAGAATCTAAATCTTGGACATCAAAGTTCATTGATCTGCTGGCATTACTAAGATGCACTTGCCCTAGATCCTAATGGTTTCCATCCGCTCCAGTTACAGTTGCAACACATCATCTACCTTGTCTTGCCTGTCTTACAAAATTAATTTAATTCTGATATCATTTCCATAACCTCACCCAAATCCCTTAGCCACCAAAGTTATGTCTCTGTTGATGCTCTGTTTAGAGGACATTGCGCTAAAACGCAATTTTCCCTTTTGCAGTATCAGTGCCTTTGTGTCACCTGACTTTAATTAATTTCAGCATTTAAAAAAAAACCTTCACGGGCAAAAGAAACAGGCTGGATTAAAAGGAAATTTATATTGAGTACAGGAGTTGAGATGTGATGGTGAGGCTGTATAAGACATTGGTGAGTCAAATTTGGAGCATTGTGTGTAGTTCTGGTTGCCAAACTACAGGAAGGATATCAGTACGATTAAAAGAGTACAGAGAAGATTACTAGGATGTTGCCAGATCTTCAGGAGTTGAGTTATAGGGAAAGATTAAACAGATTAGGACTTTATTCCTTGGAGCGTAAAAGAATGAAGGGATATTTGATAGAGGTTTACAAAATTATGAGAGGTCTAGACAGAGTAAATGTGAGTAGGCTCTTTCCACTTGATTAAAAGAGATAAATACAAGGACATGGATTTAGGGTGGAAAGGGGAAAGGTTTAGAGGGAAGATTAGGGGGAGTTTTTTCACTCAGAGTGGTGGGAGTTTGGAACAAGTTGCCATCTGACGTGGTAAATGCAGGCTCACTCTTAAGTTTTAAAAATAAACTTGGTAGATACATGGATAGTAAAGGTCTACATGGGGTATGGAATGAATGCAGTATAATGTTGTTGGCACAGACTAGAAGGGCTGATTGGCCTGTATTTGTGCGGTAGTGTTCTATGGATCTATGGAACCAATAGGTATTTAGATTTCCAAGTGGAATTTCATTAGGTATCACATGAAAGATTGTTGTACAAGGTAAGAGTCCACAGGGCTGAGGTGGCATGGTTAGGGAATTGATTTACTAACCAAAAACAGAAAGATGATGTAAATGGCCCATAAACACATTGGCATTCAGTGACTAGTTAGGTGTTAAAGAGATCAGTACTGGGACTCAATTATTTATGATATATGCTGATGATTTGGATGAAGAGAGCAAGTCTATCTCAGATATGCTGTTAATATCTTTTTTTCTTTCTTTGGCTTGGCTTCGCGGACGAAGATTTATGGAGGGGGTAAAAAGTCCACGTCAGCTGCAGGCTCGTTTGTGGCTGACCAGTCCGATGCGGGACAGGCAGACACGATTGCAGCGGTTGCAAGGGAAAATTGGTTGGTTGGGGTTGGGTGTTGGGTTTTTCCTCCTTTGCCTTTTGTCAGTGAGGTGGGCTCTGCGGTCTTCTTCAAAGGAGGCTGCTGCCCGCCAAACTGTGAGGCGCCAAGATGCACGGTTTGAGGCGTTATCAGCCCACTGGCGGTGGTCAATGTGGCAGGCACCAAGAGATTTCTTTAGGCAGTCCTTGTACCTTTTCTTTGGTGCACCTCTGTCACGGTGGCCAGTGGAGAGCTCGCCATATAATACGATCTTGGGAAGGCGATGGTCCTCCATTCTGGAGACGTGACCCATCCAGCGCAGCTGGATCTTCAGCAGCGTGGACTCGATGCTGTCGACCTCTGCCATCTCGAGTACCTCGACGTTAGGGGTGTGAGCGCTCCAATGGATGTTGAGGATGGAGCGGAGACAACGCTGGTGGAAGCGTTCTAGGAGCCGTAGGTGGTGCCGGTAGAGGACCCATGATTCGGAGCCGAACAGGAGTGTGGGTATGACAACGGCTCTGTATACGCTTATCTTTGTGAGGTTTTTCAGTTGGTTGTTTTTCCAGACTCTTTTGTGTAGTCTTCCAAAGGCGCTATTTGCCTTGGCGAGTCTGTTGTCTATCTCATTGTACAGATCAGAAGTTTAGCAAGTTTTGAGAGGGAGATAAAGAACTGTAAAGGTGAAATGAGGAAGCAGGAAGTCAGCTGATGTAAAATAATGTGGGAATGTGAGAGGTTATTCACTTTGGATGGAATGAAACAGCAAACTATTATTTAAATGGAGTGAGGCTACAAAGTTTTTTACTACAAAGAGATCTGTGGATCCCAGTACCTGAAGCATAATGATTTGGAAAGAAGTTTCAGCAAGTAATTACGAAGGCTAATGAAACATTGCAAAGGACATTGAGCATTGAATTTGGGAAATTCTGATGCAATTTTTTTAATTCCCAGAATGATGGAATTGATATAGAAAGAAAGCTGAGCCACAGGGGGTGGGGGCAGAGAGTAGGGGGAAGGTTATTAGGGAGAGAGCAGGAAAGTGATGTTGAGGTCAAAATCTAATCAGCCATGATTGTATTGATATTGAAAGGCAAAGCAAGATCAGGAGGCTAACTGACCTTCTTCTACTCCCATTTATTAAATTAATTTACTTGCTTTAATTTTTTCAATTTTATTTTTTAATTTAGAGATACAGCAGAATAACAGATCCTCCCATCCCACGAACCCATGCTGCCTAAATACACCCACGTAACCAATTAACCTACCATCCCTGTTCTTCTTTGGAACATGAGAGGAAACACTTGCAGAGATGGATTAACTCCTTACAGCCATTTCCAGATTCAAACCCAGATTGCTCGCACTCTAATAACATTTTGCTAACCACTACACAGGCCCTTTGGGTCTGTGCCAACCACAATGCCAATTTAAACTAATCCCTTTTCCCTGCACATGATCTATATCCTTCTCTCCTCTTTGAATGCCTGTCTAAATGCCTCTTAAATTTTGCTGTTGTATCTGTTTCCACTACTACCCAGAACAGTGCATATCAGACACCTCTCATTCTTTGTATTTAAAAAATTGCCTCATAAATCTCCTTTAAACTTTCCCCCTCTCATCTTAAAGCTATACCTTATAGATATTTCCAATCTGGGAAAAAAGTCTCTAATCAACCCCATCTATGCCCTTCATACTTTTATATATTTCTATTGGGTTGCCCCTCAGTTGTTGACTCTTCAAGAAAAAAACAATGCAAGTTTTTTTCAACTTTCTCCTTATAGATAATTCTCTCTCTAATCCAGACCACATTCAGGTGAGATATTCATCTCACGCACCTTCTCCAAAGCCTCCATATCTTTCCTGTAATGTGGCTACCAGAAATGTACACAGTACTCCAAATATGGACTAATCAAAGTTTTATACAGCTATAACCTGATTTTTATATTCAGTCCTCTGACTGATAAAGGCAAGTATGCAGTACATTGCTTTTTACCATCCTTCTTACTTGTGTGGCTAATTTCACAAAGCTATGGATTTGCTCCCTAAGATGTCTCAGTACATCAATAGTCCTAAGGGTCCTGCCATTTACTGTATACTTTCCCCTTACATTTGATCTCCCCAAGTGGAATACCTCACACTCAGAACATATAACTTTGCAGCACAGTACAGGCCGTTCACCCTTCGGTGTTGTGCTGACCTACATAAGCCTACTCAACAAATTAAACTTTCCCTACCTCACACCCATAACCCTCCACTTTTCCTGCATACATGTGTCTGTCTAAGAAACTTTTAAATGTCCCTATTGTACCAGCCTCCCTGACAATGCATTTCAGACACCCACTACTCTCTGTGTGGAAAATCTTACTCCTGACATCTCCCCTCCCTATAGAATAATAATTTATATGAGGTCCCATCTCTGCAGGTCACATATCTCTAGTCAGAATACCCTCCACCACAATCCTTGATCTTTTATAGCAAAGCAATCTACCAAGTCTCCACAGATCACATGTGGCTTAATCTTCTGGATTAACCTACCATGAGGGACATCATTTTAAACTTTACTGAAGTCCATGTATACAACAGTCACTGCCCTATTCTCATCAATCATCTCCATGACCGCACTAAAAATTCAGTGATTTGTTATACATAACCTATCTCACACAAAGCCATGTTAACTATCTCTAATGTCGATGCTGTTCTAAATGCAAGTAGACTCTATTTGTAATGATCTTCTCCAATATATTCCCCACCATTGATGTAGCACTCACTGACTTACAATTTTCTGGTTTGTTATCTCCTGTTTCCTTATATTTCTCTTTGTTTTAAATATTTTATTAAATTTAATACATGTATTAATATCTAAATACAGGATTGTCTTCCATTCAAATCTAATCAATAATACATATATAGTATTTTATTTTATACCCCCAACCCTTCCCACACCCTCCCCCAAAATAATAGCCCACCCAAAAAGTAAAACAAATAAAAAGAATTAAGTAGAGAAAAAAAAGAAATGGATAGTAAATAGAAAAGTAAGAAAAAGAAAAATACATCAGGTTACTAAAATTACAATCAATTTCATCAAATTTTGCCTCTACAATATTAAACCAATATACACCAAGGAGTTGATAAGGATTTGAGGTTAAGGGATAATTTCATAATGTGATATCTATAGTATGTAGATATGGGCACCAAATTTTTTATTGAATATTTTATTTTTAATTTTCCAAAGACTCAAGCAAATCCAATAAACAGAATTTTACATTCTCTTTTCACATAATATGATTTATAGAATCCTTATTTCCTTCTCCTTATACCCTCCCCTCCCTATCCATTAAATTATACAAATACCAAAATACAAAAATACAGTACCAAAAACCGCCTAAATACTGACAAAGACCACAATCCTCCTCGAGGCTGGACGACCTCAAACATTAAATAAAAACAGGTTGGGAGAAAAATACATGTCGTCTGTGCCACATTCCCTTACTCTTAATCATACTCTTAATCATTTACCTGCTGGGAAGGATTGTTTCTTTTCTCTTATTTGGAGAGGGAGGGGGTGAATTATATCTGTACACCTATGTGCCTCAGATACGGTTGCCACAATTCAACGAATGTGTCATATTACTTCTGTAAATTGTAGATGATTTTCTCCAAGGAAATGAAACAATGTGTTTCTGTATTCCATCATACGAGGGAGTCGGATTGCTATATACTTCCTGGCTACTTACAAGGCGACCTTCACAACTGAATTTAGTGTTTAGACTAATTGATCAAATGTCATTAAGTTCCTTCCTTCAAAACAATCCACAATTCTCCTAATTCCTTTACTAAACCAATTATTTTTTTATATAAGAAGACTGTTATTCATTGTAAAAGGAAATCAATGTATCAGTAGCATTTTAGGTATCCTATAATTCCTCATTCCCAATTGAACATGGACCTTATTCCATATATTAATCAAATGTTTCAACAGTGGCATTTCTCTATCTCCAATTATTAATCTATTTTCCCATTTATATATAAAATCGTCAGGTATTGTCTCCTCTATTTTATCCACCTCTAACTTAATCCATGCTGGTTTTTCTCCCTCCTCAAAAAGGGAAGAAGAAAATCTCAGTTGTGTTTCATCATAATAATATAAAGTTTGAAAGTCGCAAACCTGCCAATTCAAATTTCCAAGTTAATATTTTTTAAAGAAACTCTTATGGTCCGAATGCTGTAGAGAACAAAAGAAAAAAACCACACATAAGCTGTGAGTGAGTTGAACCAACCAACTGACTTTACTGGAACTCATTGAGATCTTATCAGCACTACTCCCATGATCCTTTGCAGCCCCCCCAACCCAGACCATTGTGATGTCATCCCAGTGTGAGCCTGCACCTTTGTGACCCATTTTGCTTGTGGATCAGTGTAGCCCCACCCAGAACTGGTGTTCAGAGGTGCCAAGTCCACAGTTCATATGTTTGGAAGGCCGACCTCTCCACTGTGGGACTGGAACAGTTACTGGTTGGTTGAGGTCAAGGTGTGCCGGTTTAAGGCAGTCGACCATGAATGTTTCCTGCCTACCCCCAAAGTCTAATCCCATTGTGTCATTACACCTTGTATGGGCACTGAAGGGGCATCCAGTGCACGCCTCTCCTTATGAAGACATATTCGCAGTCATCAAGATCCTTCTGTAAGTTGGATGGAGCTGGACCATGGCATGAAGTTGGGATAGGGGCCAGGGTTCTCATCTTCTCACGAAGTCATGTTAGATGTGCCGAGGTGTTTCCTCCTGGCCGCTAGCCTCTGGCACAAACTCTCCAGAGACTGTCAGCAAAGCTCCATAGACAAGCTCAGTAGAGGACGTGGCCAAATCCTCCTTTGGTGCTGTGTGGATGCCAAGGAGCGCTCAAGGCGGCTCACCCACGCAATCCGAACCTTGGAGCATGCCATGAGGACCATCTTCAAAGGCCAATGGAACTTTTACACCAGGCCATTAGATTGTGGGTGGTGGGCCATGGTGTGATGTAATTAGATCCCTAGGAGCTATGCCAGCGCTGCCCATAGGCCAGACATGAACTGTGCCCCCCCCGCCCCGTCTGATGTGATACTGGAAGGAAGGCTGAAACAGGCTACCCAGATTGTGATGAGGGCCCTAGCACAGGATGTCATGAAAGTGTTCGACACCGGGACAGCTGCTGGCCATCTAGTGAACCTGTCCACCATTGTGAACAGGTACATGGTGCCTCTGGAAACTGGCAGCTGCCTGATGATGTACATGTAGACTTGGTCAAATTATCTGTGTGTCAGTGGGAAGTTCTGAAGAGGGGCTTTCACGTGCCTCTGCACCTTGAATGTCTGACAGTGCAGGCAAATTATGGCCCAGTGGCCGACCTGTTTATGCAGGCCATGCCACATGAATCAGTCTGCGATCAGTTGAGTTGTTGCCTGGATGGATAGGTGGGCCAACACATGTAGAGCATCGAAGATGCAGTGACTCCATGCAGTGGGAACGATTGGCCTGGGTCAGCCAGGACACGTCACGAGAAGTGTGCCTTTGGATGTGGCCCAAAACTCACATCTTCCAGCTGTAGCCCTGGGACTGCAGTGCAGGAGGTTGGTATCTCGCCATCCTGCCACTGGGCTGCTGCGAGCGCTGAGGGCAGTGGGCACATCAACACATGGATGCACTAGAAGGGTGGCATTGGCCAGAACATCTCTGGCCTAGTCAAAAGCTGCCGAAGACTCCACGTCCCTGCTGAGTTCTTTGGTCTCTCCAGACAGCAGCTTGTAAAGAAGTTGCATGATCATGGCATCTGATGGCAGGAACCGATGGTAGCAGTTGACTATCCCAACAAACTGTTGCAAACCTTTGACTGTAGTTGGCTTGGCAAACTTATGAATAGTCTCAACCTTTGATGGAAGAGGGATCACCCTATGTCGATCGATGTGGTGCACAAGGAAATCAATGACCGTCAGGCCAAACTGACATTTTGCTGGATTGATGGCTATGCTGTAGACACTTGCTCAGTCACTGGCAGAGAAGATGCAAGTGTATTAGGTGCTCCTGTCATGAATGCCTGGTGATGAGGATGTCATCTAGGTAGATAAAAACAAAATCTAGGCCGTGCCACACCAATCCATGAGTCTCTGGAAAGTCTGCGGTGTGTTGTTGAGGCCGAATGACATGTGGAGGAACTCGAAAAGGCTGAATGGAGTGATGATGGCAGTCTTGGGGATGTCGTTGGGGTGCAGGGGATCTGGTGGTACCCCTCCATCAGATCGATTTTTGAGAAGATCCTCGCTCCATGTAGATTGGCCATGAAGTCTTGGATGTGGGGAATCTGGTATCGGTTGGCTTTTGTGGTGTCATTGAGCTGACGGTAGTTCTCACAAAGTCTCCATCCCCCAGAAGTCTTCGGTATCATGTGTAGAGGAGAGGCCCAAGGGCTGTCTAAGTGCCAAACGATTCCCATCTCTTCAATCTTCCTGAATTCTTCCTTGGCAAGCCGCAGCTTGTCGAGAGGAAGCCCGCATGCCTAGGTATGTAGCAGTAGTCCTTACGTAGGGATGTGGTACTGGACGCCATGTTTCAGGACAGTGGTGGAGAACTGTGACATTATAATGGCCAGGAATCCTGCAAGAATTCTGGCAAACTTGTTGCCCGATAAGTTTACGGAGTTGAGGTGGGGAGCCAGGAACTTAACTTCTCGAAGGGTGAAGGTCTGGAAGGTCTTGGAAATGACCAGACAGCATCCTTTCAGGTCCACCAGGAGGCAGTGGGTCAGCCAAAGTGAAGGTCCAGGTAAAACGGCAAGAGCCGGACTCGAGCAGAACGGTTTGCACCCCATACATGCGTATGCTGTTATTGTTGGCAGCGGTGAGTGATAGTCCCGACTTCCAGGTGTGGGTGTCTTGGTTTGAGGGGGCCAAGACATTGACCTCTGTGTGCACAATGAAGTGCTGGTCCCATAGGTAAATGAGGCTGAATCGGTGGCTGATCATCGTAACCATTGACTGCCAGCCCCCGGCATTTCCCAGATGGGAGCAAGGTGGACAGCAGCGGTGGGCTCCAGAACCCCATTTCTGATGGTAGAAACACCACTGCTCTTTGTTTGAGTCTCCACCTTCTCCGGCTGTCACAAGCCTCCTCGGTGGAATGGGAGAGAGACGAGTCACTGTGTGTGATGCAGCAACTAGGTCAACAGATGCCCTGCCATATTGCTTGGCGTGCCACAGGACATCCACACAGGTTGCTAACCTGTGTGGGTCACTGAAGTCATTGTCCTCAAGGAGTAGGCAGATGTCTTCCGGCTTCTGTTTGAGAAATATCTGCTCGAACAGTAAGCAGGCCAGTGGCCATCCGTTCATATCAGCATATCATTCATAAGGGTAGACGGTGTGCAATTGCCCAGGCTATGCATGTGGGAGCAGCCATACCGCTCATTTGTGGCGGGAAAGGCCAAAGGTGCAGATAAGGAGTGCCTTAATCGCCTCATACCTGTCAGCTTTTTACTTGATGATTTGTCTGACAGTCTCCTGGTCGAGTGAACTAACCATGTAATATCTTGTGGAGTCTGCAGTGATCTGCCTGACCTGAAACTGGGCGTCAGCCTGTTCGAACCAGACTAGTGGCTGTGAGGTCCAAAAGGTCAACAGCTTCAGTGAGACTGCTTTCTGAGCACTCGTGTCATTCATCATGGTGTCCAAAATGCCACTTTGGACCTTTGGGGGTCACCACTGTGGTTGGTATGCTGTGCAGTGAACGAAAGGAAAAAACCACACAGAAAAGCTGTGAGTGAGATGAACCAACCAACTGACTTTACTGGAACTTTCCGAGAGCTTTTCAGCACCACTCCCACGATTCTTTGCACCCCTCCCTCCCACCGGGACCATTGTGAGTCAGCCCAGTGCGAGCCTGCACCTCTGTGACCTGGTTTACTTGTAGATCAGTGTAGCCTGCTATTCTCTTGGCATTTTGCCCTCCCAAAGAAACTTTCTTAAATATTTATTTAATTCCTGAAAAAATTTCTGTGGAATAAAAATAGGCAATGTTTAAAAAAGATATTGTATCCTCGGAAAAATATTCATTTTTATACAATTTACTCTTCCTAATAAGGTTATAGATAATCCCATCCATCTTCTTAAATCTTCATCAATTTAATTTAAATATGTTGTTTAAATTGTTATCCAAAACCCTAAATATTTTATTCCATTTACTGGCCATTTAATCACCTTTTACACTGTATATAATCACCCACGATAAGAGGCATAATCTCACTTCTGTCCCAATTTACTTTGTAACCAGATACAATTCCATATTCTTTTAATCTTGAATATAATTTGTGTAATGAAGAGTCTGGTTCCGTCAAGTAAATTATTACATCATCTACAAATAAACTAATCTTATGTTCCTCTCTACCAACTCTAAAACCTTTAATATCAAAATCAGACCTAATCAATTCAACAATGGTTCTATTGCCAAAATGAATAAAGCTGGTGACAATGGTCACCATTAGGGTTAGAGACTTCCCCATTAGGGTTAGTCCCTACCTTATCTCTTGGTCCGTTATATAACGCCTTAATCCAGTTGATAAATGTCTGTCCCAGTCTAAACTTAACAAGCACTTTAAATAAAAACTCCCATTCTAATCTATCAAATGTTTTTTTTCGGCCTCTAACACCACTGCTACATTCAGCTCTCCTCTCTTCTGTGCTAAATGTATTATACTCATCAATCTAGTCACATTATCTGCTTACTTTCTTTTTTTAACGAATTCAGTTTGATCCATATTAATTAACTTAGGTAAACATTTTGCCAGTCTATTTGCTAATTTGTTTGCAACTATTTTATAATCTGCATTTAACAAAGGTTTATATGAAGATGTCTTTAAAGGATCTCTATCTTTTTTTGGAATCACTGTAATTATTGCTGTTTTAAAAGATTCCGGTAATGTATGTGTTTCATCTGCCTGAGCTAATACTTCCATAAATGAGGAATTAATAAATCTTTAAACTCTTAGTAAAATTCAGGCGGGAAACCATCCTCTTCCAGAGACTTATTACTCTTTAAAGAACCCTATGCTTCCCTAACTTCAGTCAATGTAAAAGGTGCAGCCAAATCTCTTTGATCATCTAAACTTAATTAAGTTAAATTAATTTGGAATAAAAAAATTATCTAGTTTGCCATTGTCTTTCAAAGATTCAGACTTGTACAACTTTAAATAGAATTGTTTAAAATTATCATTAATTTCTTGAGGTTTGTGATAATTTAAATTTGAATCATTCTTAGTTGCAGTAATCATTCTCAATGTTTGTTCTGTCTTTAATTGCCATGCTAAAACTGTGTTCTTTCACCTAATTCATAATACTTCTGTTTAGTTCTCATAATCACTTACTCTGTTCTATATGTTTGCAAAGTATTGTGTTGAAACTTTTTATTTATAAGGGATCTTCGTTTATTCTCAGTTACTTGCCTCTGTCTCCAATTGTTTTACTTCTTTCAAATAGTTTTTCTTAACTTTAGAAGTGTAACTTTTTATTTGTCCATGTAAATACACTTTCATCACATCCCATAAATTAAATGTATTAGAAACTGAATTTTTTTATATTTCTCAAAGGCCCTACCCAATTCCAGCCTCTTAAACATTACATATGCTTTTGTTTTCTTTTTGACTAAATTTGCATAATCTCTTGTCATCCAAGGTTTCCGCAAGTTTACCATCCTTGTCTTTTCTCCTCATGAGAACACTTTGGTCATGTATTCAAATCCACTGGCCTTCAGACAATTCCGACATGTCAAATGTGGACTCCCATTCTATTCTCCCCAGCTCTTGCCTAATACTTTTGTAATCAGTTTTCCCTTATGGATAATTATGGATAAGGATAATTCTGGTCATTGCACTATCATCCAATGTCCAAAATTATCCTTTACCTTGAAAACTTACTGAGTTATGATCATTGTTCCTAAAATGGTCTTAAACTGAAACTACCAATTTTCCCATACAAGATATAGTACGACGCCTTTCATGATTGTATTATCTACATACTGTGTCGAGAAACTCTCCTGGAGATATCAAACAAATTCTGTCCTATCTAAACCTTTGGCTCTAAGAGAGTCTCAATCAATATTGGGGAAATTAAGGTCCCCCACTAAAACTAGCCTGTCGGAATTACTACCTCTCTATGAATGTTGGTCTCGTAGAAATAAGCAAAATCTGCATCTACAAGATCTTCTTGAATAAGTGGATTTAAACTTTAAATTGGAGTCCATAAGACCTAGGAACAGAAATAGGCTATTGAGTCTGACCCACCATTAAATCATGAACTGATCCATTTTCCCACTCAGCCCCACTGCCCCCACTTCTCACCATAACCTTTGATGCCCTGGCTAATCAAGAACCTATCAATTTCCTTCAGAATGATCAAATATTTTTAGGATCACAATAAATAAGAATAGATGTGAAACATTCCTGTGCTGAGGTAAAGCTGCCATGTGCTATTTTGATTTTGAAATGGAGAAGCAATTTCATTCCCTTATTTAACACATACCAAAAGCCCGATCCCAAATATTATTTAAACAAAAATGCTTCATAAAAGTTTTTTTTATAGAATATGGTGAGGAAATCTTAGAGAGGCAAACTGATTTGGCATTGCAGCACACTAACAGACACACAGGATGCAGCTGATGCTAGAATCTGAAGCCAAACACCATCAAAGGGTCAAGCAGCATCACTGGGACCACTCTTTTTCTACCACTGATGATAATTGATTTTGAGACTGTTCATATTCCTAGCTGGGCAAAATTGAGTGTTACAGAAAGAGGAGAACGTGTTGTAAGGTGGTGCACAGGGCAAAACAAGAATATTGACAATATCTCTGATGTGGAATGTCTATTGCCTAACACACTTGCACTTTAAATCTATTTTAGAATATTCAACAACCCATGTTAAATCATCAAAAAGGACATGAGCGAAAGTTATCTGCGTCAAGCTTGAATCAAAGTGTGTTCCAAAGAGCAAATGCTGCTGGATGTGCAAGGGGTAAGATTTCTGATTTCATTCAAATTTTAACTATCACATTTTAATTTGTCTTCAATTTTAATTTGGCTTAAGAGGAACACTTTGGGAATTTGGTGGGAAAGTTGTGGATTAAATGTGGTTTAATTGAATGGTTGAGCACCATCTTGCCTATTCCTTCCTCACACGAAAAACAGGCTCATAGTTGCCTTGGTGAGTAATGCTGTTTATTTCATACATATTGCAACCACAATCTGCCATTGTACATGATCATTTTTGTGCTCCCTTGACTCCAGCTTGTGGCGCAATCAATGCAGACATGAAACGAGTGATTAAAGATTTTAATGTCCAAAAATATTGGGCATATCTCTACATGTTGCTGGCCCAGATCCAAGCCTAGTATGGAAAAAGGAGGTTAGGAATCTACGGAGAAGAGTTAAAGGGTCGGAGGAGGGCCAGCCTTTACAATCTAGTGAGGTCACACCTGCACAACTGTGTTCCACCACATTCATCCCCTCCTTCACCTGGAGTAAAGTGGGAGAGTATCAGTCTTTAATAGTCCATAGATTCAGTTGGTCCAATGGCTTTATCTGACTCTGAGATTGCCACAGTACCAGTTGTGTCGTCCGCTCCTGTAAGACGGTGGGCTGAATGTCCGGGGTCTGAACTGTTTTGGTCCAAACGGGTTCTGGGAGGTATGGGGGTGTTGGTGGCTCAGTTCATGATTGTGAGGGTGGTGGGGGCAGAGGCCAGAGGGGTAGTGGTGGTGGGTTCAAGTGGTCACTTGTGTGGATGGTTGCTGATAAGAGCTTCTAGGTGCACTTGCTCTGCTGGGGCCCCTGCTCAAGCCAGGTCCCGGTGGACACCATGTCTTCCTGTCCATTTGGGTACTGTACATGGGCTTATTAGGGATTCACATGCAGGAAGTGGACTTACTCGACCAGCAGGTCCACCTTGTGGGTCCTAACGTATCTGCGGAGAAGCACTCGCCCTGAGATCATCAGCTAGACCAGCAAACGTGGTTCCCAATGCCGACATCTTAGGGAAGGAGAACAGTTTCTCAGGTGGGATGGCATTCTAGCAGTACAGAGTAGGGACGTGGTGGTATGTAACACCTCTGGAAGGACCTCTTGCTACTGGGAGATGGGCATCCCTTTTGACTTGAGGGCCAAAAGGATTACCCTCCAGATCATGGTGTTCTCCCTTTCTACCTGCCCATTCCCATGGGGGTTGTAGCTAGTGGTTCTGCTTGTGGCTATACCCTTGGATAGGAAATATTAGTGCAACTCCTCACTTATGAATGAGGAGCCCATATCACTGTGAATGTACCAGGGTATCTAAACAAGGTGAAGAGGTTGTGGAAGGCTTTAATGACCATGGGCAGGGAATGGCAAATGGGAAATGTGAGTACTCGTCCACAATATTCAGGAAGTGCACGTTCTGATTCATGAATAGAAGGGGGCCCTTGAAGTTCATATTGAGACGTTCAAAAGGGCATGTCCTTGATCAGCTGAGCTTTCTCCAGCCGGTAAAAGGGCAGCTTGCACTCCGCGCAGACCAAACAGTTACAGGTCAGCTCCCTGATCTCTTCCACAGAATTGGGGAGGTTGTGGGCCCTCACAAAGTCATAGAGCCTGGTGATCCCAGGATGGCAGAGGCAACTGTAGAAGGCCTGGAGGAGATCTACCTGTGCCCTGGCACAGGTACCCCAGAACAAGACACTGGGTGGCTCATTGAGCTTCCCAGGCTGGTACAAGATTTCATAATTGTAGATGGACAGTTAAATTCTCCACTTCAATATCTTGTCATTTTTAATTTTCCCCTGCTGTTTATTGTTAAACATAAATGAAATGGCTCTCTGGTCCATTAGCAGGGTGAACAGCCTGCCGGCCAGAAAATAACTCCAATGATACACAGCCTCCACTATAGCCTGTGTGTCCTTCTTGATAGCCGAGTGCCTGAGTTTGGGACCCTGGAGGGTCCAGGAAAAGAATGCCACAGGCCTGTCTGCTTGGTTCAGCGTCAGAGGCATCACTCTCCAGTTGGAAAGGGATGGATTCATTAATGGTATGCATCACTGCCTTGGCAATCTCATCCTTAATGCCCTTGAAGGCCTTACGTGCCTCCGCTGATGGGGGAAATGTGGTGGTCTTCACTAGGGGGTGGGCCTTGTCCGCATAATTGGGGATCCATTGGCATAATAAGAGGAGAACCCCAGGTACCTCTTCAAGGCCTTGAGGTTTTGGGGCAATGGGAATTCCAGAAGGGGACACATATGCTCAGGGTCAGGGGCAATGACATCATGCTCCAGTACCCAGTATTGCCAGATGCAAAGAGCGGACACATTTATTTCTGTTTGTATGTTAAGTTCAGGGCTTTAGCAGTGGCCAGGAACTTCTGCAGGTTTGCATTGTGTTCCTCCTGGTTATGGCCGGATATGGTGACATTATCCAAGTATGGATATGTAGCTTTTAGCTTATTGTCATCCACCTTGCAGTCCATCTCCTGTTGAAATACCAGCACCCCATTTGTGAGACCGAATGAGACCCACAGGAAATGGTAGAGGCAACCGTTGGTCTCGAACACCGTGTATGAATGGTCCTCCAGGCGAATCAGGATCTGGTGATATGCCGACGAGATCGATGGTGGAGAAGACCCGGTTCTGGGCTATCTCATTCACCATGTCAACTATGTGGGGAGGGGGTAGGCATCCATTAAGGTGAACCAGTTGATGGTCTGGCTATAATCAATGACCATCTGGTGTTTCTCCCCACTCTTAACCACGACCACGTGCCTCCAGAGGCTGTTACTGGGCTCAATAATGCCCTCTGCTAGCAGTCACTCCATTTCAGTTTTTATAAACTCCCTGTCCCAGGGACTGTTTTGCCTACTTTTAGTGGCGATTGGTTTGCAGTCTGGGGTGAGGTTCTGGAACGCGGCGGGGGGGAGGGTGCAGAGGGAACTGGAGGGTGGCCAGACCACAGGTTGGGTGCCCTGGATGGCATTCCTGTGTCTAATTAGCCATATTCAGAGGGAAGGGCAGGCCCTCTAGGAATTGGGTATTTCTGACTGTAAGGGGAGGATGGGGCATCAAGACATTCTTAAGCTAGCACTGGAAATCCAGCCCCAGTATATGACTAATGCGGGGAGGTGGGGCATCATAAGCAGCTTGAAGTTTTTAGACTTTGTGCCCCTCATAGTTAGGGTCATGGTGAAGCACCTGCGGATTTCCGTGGAGTTGGATTTAGATGCTCGAGCTACCTTGCGCTTTGCAGGGGACACTGCAAGAGAATAGTGTTGGACCTTTCCCAGGTGTATAAAACTTTCAGTCCTCCTCATGTTGAACAGGCAGTCTCGAGTGTGACCGTTTACCTCTGTGTTCATCATAGAGCATGCCAGTGGGTGTGGCCTGTTCTGTTCCTGCACATTGGAGTCCAGAGTTAGACCATTGTCAGAGTCACTGCTGCTGTAGTGTTAAGACGGCTGCCCTGGAGATCCCAAAGATGACCGTCCCCATGGATCACACATGTGGGAGTCTGGAAGAGACGCTGGATGTGACGTTATCCCATGTCATCTTCCTCCTGTTCCCGCCATTCAATCCTTGGCCGCCAGAAGTGACGCTGGAAGTGGATCAATCCAAGGTGGCAAATGGGGTCGCAGCCTGCACGTGATGCTGCTGGATGAAGGTTTAGAATGGCATACTTTGGCATAGTGCCCCTTCTTCCTGCAGTTCGAACAGGTCACACAGCAGGCGGACAGTACTTCCTTGAGTGCTTTGTCTGGCCGCAGTAGTTGCACCTCGTGTGATTGGCAGCGGCAGTCAGGGTCCCCAAGTCCAAATATGGCAGCACCCACCTGAGCTCCCACCTGGTGGCTACATGGCTTGCAGTGTAAGCCTTAGCATTCTTCTGGGATGTCTCCAGTGATCGAGCTATCTGCATGACTTCCTGTAGGGTTCGATTGCCCTTCTTTAGGAGTTGTTCGCGGATGTGATTGGAATGGAAGCCAGCCACGGATGAGATCCTCTTGGTAGACCACCACGTTCACATCTACGCATCCACAGACTCAGACCAGCTCCTTCATGGCCTCACAAAGTCTTCAACGGACTCACTGGGGGCCTGGCATTGGGTGGCCAGCTGGTAATGTGCATACATAGAGTTCATGGGAGCCCCATATTGCTGCTGCAGCAGGGCCATTGAGTCCTTTTACTTTTTGCAGTCCTGTATTATTTGGTAAGCTCGGTGCCCACTGATGAAAAGAGCAGATCATACTTGTCTACATCTGTGGAGATCTCTTGGTGTCTCCTGTAGGCCTTTAAGCAGTGCAGCCACATATCAAACTTGATGGAGGCCTCTGGATCCCAGGGATCAGTCTCCAGCTTCTCCACTCAGATCGCCTTGTCCATGGCAAGTACTCTGGATATTAAATTGTGGCGCGATCAATATCCACAAACAGTCACGAAGCGAGTGACTAAAGGCTTTAATATCCAGAACCATCGGGCATGTCTCTACATGCTGCTGGCCCAGATCCAAAGCTGGTATGGAGGGAAGAGACTAGGGCTATCAGCCTTTATTGGAGATCTTACAGGGAGGATTTAAAGGGTTGGAGGAAGACCAGCCTGTACATTCTTGTGAGGTGACACCTACACTATTTCTTCCACCACACAGCTTTTCTCCATCTCATTAATATTAAACTGAATTGCTCCAAGTCAGCCATAATCAGTCAGAAAAGAAAGAGCACATTACTCATCTGAAGCTCAGGAATGGAGGAGTTGGCTCCACACACTCAGTGAACAAATATTTTCCTTGATGAAATGTATCAGTGAATCATAAATTTCAATTTAGAGTTAATAGGTTAATTTGTCAAATTCTCTTTGATAGCTTTAAGAACATTAATTTCCTGATGCTTGAACAGAAGTAGTTCAGTATGGTGTTAATGACTTCCTCTCATTTTTTTTAGATGTTCAGTCTTCCACTTCAGGAAACTCAGAGAATAATTCATGCATGCATTTGCAAACAACAGAGCACCTGTCGATGGATAGGTCCCAGAGTTACACTACTAAACAACAGGTAATTGAAACAATCTGATCCTAAAAGTTTCACTAATCATCAATAGGAGAAGAAACAGCTAAATGAGCCCTGACATAATCTTCAGCCAGGAATGAGGTACCAATTGTTATTCAGATTGGAGGCCTGTGACCAAGGATTGGTATTTTACCACTGTCATCGATAAGACATGGATGACAATATAACCATATAACCATTTACGGAGCGGAAACAGGCCATGGGAAGAGAGGCCTAACTTGAGAAAGGATCCTGTTTTGATTTTGTGCGCCCTCTTCAGGCATTGGTGATTTTAAGTGTAGTGTATCTTTGAGAATTTTAACATCTATCTATATGTATTCTGTACTTTAGATGTGAAATCTCATATTAAAATATTCAAAAACATTGGCTCTGTGGGAGAAGCCAGTGAGTGGCCGTGGACAATAGCTTCTCAGACTGGAGGCCTGTAATATGGTTCAAATGGCACTAAAATTAGTGGTATCATGAATTTGCACGAAATCCAGATGAACTAGGAATGTGGGCTAAGGAATGGCAGATAGAATTTAACTCAAGACAAGTGAGGTGTTGCATTTTCATAAATTTAACTAGTGCAGGACTTACACAGTAAATGGAATGACCCTATGGAGTGTTGTAGAACAGAGAGATTTAGGGGTACCAAGTACAGAGTTCATTGAAAATGGTATCAATGAAATTATGATGATAGTTAAGAGCATTTTCAGCATAAATTGTAATATGTCTGCTCAATATTTACAGACCATTGAAACTTGAGTTATTCAACTTGTCAATTTTCACAACACCTGTGTACTCTGAATTAAATGGACAATTCGTGACTAAACTGAACAGATTGGAGTTTGGTAATTGTTTCATTGAGCAAACACTGGCCATGCCAGTTACAAGCATCCATGGATAGAAATTTCAGTTCGTGGAAGAAAGCAGAGGGTGATACTGGAAGGTTGTTTTTCAGGCTGGAGGCCTGTGACCAATGGTTTGCCACAGGGTTTAGTGCTGGGCTCATTACTGTTTGTCATCAATATAAATTATTCAGATGGAAACATACGTGGCATGATAACCAAGTTTGTGGATGACACTAAAGTATCTGGTATTCTAGATGGTGAAGGTAGTTGACAAAGATTGCAGAAGGATCTTACTTGGTTGGGCTGGTGGGCAGAGGAATAGTTGATGGAATTTAATACATAGAAATGTGAGGTGTTGCATTTTGGAAGGTCTAATGTGGGTAAAACCTATACAATAAATGTTAGGGATCTGGGGAGTGTTGTAGAGCAGAGGGATATAAGAGTACAGGTACATCTGACCTGGAAACTGGAGTCACAGGTGGATAGGGTAGTCAAAAAGTCATTTTACACATTGGCCTTTATCAGAGGACTGAGTATAGAAGTTGGGAGGTCACGTTGCAGTTGTATAAGACGTTGGTGAGACCCCATTTGAAGGATGTTCAATTTTGGTCACCATGCTATAGGAAAGTTGTTAAGATGGAAAGAGTGCAGAGAAGATTTATGAGGATGTTGTCAGTTCTCAGGGACCTGGCCTTGGGAGATCTTGAGCAGGCTCGGGCTTTATTCCTTGAAACACATGAGGATGAGGGGTGATCTCAAAGAGGTGTTCAAAATGATGAGAGGATTAGATCAAGAGAACACAGCCTTTTGCTCAGAAAAAGGGAATCAGTAGCAATAAGACATAGGTTTAAGGTAAGGGGAAAGTGATTTAACGAACTTAAGGATAATATTTTTACATAGAGAATGATGGGTCTATGGAATGGACTGCTAGAGGAGATGGTTCAGGCAGGTACTATTGAAATGTTTAAGTCAATATGGGATGGATACATGGATAGGATGGGTTTATGGGTCAAATATAGGCAAGTGGGACAAGTTTGGGTGGGATATTTTGGTCAGTGTGGGCAAGATGGACCAAAGGCTCTGTTTCCATGATTGTATGATTATACTCTGTTGGTTTTATCTAAAAGTTGACAATACACAAAACTCACAAAATATGGTCATCATACTTCGACTGTATGGCAATGAATGTCATCAAAAGCACATGACTTAATAAAGAACAAACATGTCTATGTATATTGAACCTGAATTTAATAATATTGTTTGTATGCATGGGTAGCCATTAGTTAGACATTCGTAATGGGAGCACCTTTGTATGTATTTTTTACATCAGCAAGTACACTGGGGATGTAACGGTGATCAAATGCTACACAGTAAATGGTAGGCCATTGAGGAGTGCAGAGGAGCAAATAGATCTGGGAATTCATATACATTGTTCCCTGAAGGAGGTGTTTCGCATGTGGACAGGGTTGTAAAGAAAGCTTTTGGCATCTGAGCCTTTATAAATCAAAGTATTGAGTATACAAGTTGGGATATTATGTTGAAGTTATTCAAGTCATTGGTGAGGCCACACTTAGAATATTGTGTGCAGTTCTGGTAACCCAGCAGCAGGAAAGATATCAATAAGATTGAAAGAGTACAGTGAAGATTTACTAAGATATTGCCTGATCTTCAGGAGTTGAGTGACCGAGAAAGATTAAACAGGTTAGGACTATACTCCTTGGAATGAAGAAGAATGAGGGGAGACTTGATAGAGGTTTATCAGATTATGAGGGAAATAGACAGAGAAGATGTGAGTGGGATGTTTCCACTTAGTTTGGGGGAGATAAATATGAGAGGTCATAGCTTTAGGCTGAAAGGGGAGATGTATAAGGGGAACATTAGGGGGAAAGTTTTTTTACTCAGAGAGTGGTAGGAGTGTGGAATGAACTGCGATTTGATGTATTGAATGCATCTTGAGTTTTAAAAATAAATTGGATAAATGCATGGATAGGAGTGGTCTGGAGGGTTATGAAATGAGAGTAGGTCAGTGGGACTAGCTAGTTTTATTGGTCGGTAGAGACCAGAAGGATCAAAAGGCCTGTTTTTCTGTGCTGTAACATTCTATGGTTCTATATCAGAAACCATGGTACACGCCATAACTCAGAGCTCCTGACACTGCTTTTAGGTTGGCTGACAAAAATACATTAAGATCAGCAAGGGCTGAACTCACCGCTGCAATCAGGAAGGCAAAGTGTGGGTACGCATAGGGAATCCACAGGCACCCGTGTTATACAGTCAGCATGAGGCACATGTGGTAGGGTATTAAACCATAACTGACTATAAGTCAACCCTGCCTGACAGCAACAATGACACCTTCCTTCCTGACAGTTTGAATATCTTCTATGCATGGTTTGATGAGAAAAACAATATTACACCAAAGAAAGCCACATCTTCTGATGGGGAACAGTAACCCTGCATAGCCATGGCTAAGAAGGTCCAGACAACATTCCTGGTCATGTGCCAAAAAACTATGCAACCCAGCTGATTGAGGTTCTAATGGACACCTTCAACATCTCAGTGCAGCAATCCATGGTCCCTGAAGGATTCAAGCAGCCACCATTGTCCCGATGCCCTTAAGAGCAATGGTAACTGGATTTAATGATGGATGCCCAGTGGCACTTACCTCTACGATCATGAAGTGCTTTGAGTGACTGGTAATGGAACCCATCAAAGTGTACCTTCCATTGCAGTTTGCATACCATCCAAACTGGTCCACAGATGATGATATAGCTTTGACTTTCCACTCTATCCTGACCCACCAGAATGATACCTCATACACAAAGCTGTTGTTCATTGACTTCAGCTCAGTATTCAAAATGATTATATCTCAGAGGCAGGTGAATGAACTGTCCTCCTTGGGACTCAACACCTCTCACTGCAATTGGATCCTGGACTTCTTTACAAAAAGACAACAAACAGTTGTGTTTGGTAGCAAAACCTCAAGTCCCGTCATGCTGGCACTGGAATACCTCAGGTCTGTTAAAACTGCTGATTCACGACTGAACTTGCAGATTTATTTCTAACAGAATGATCAAGTTTCCAAATGATACAACAGTAGTTGGCCTCATTGGCAACAATGATGAGTTGGCTTACAGAGAGGAGGTTGTGAGTCCTGTAAAACAATAAGTCTCAATGGGAACAAGACAAAGTGATGATTGTTGACTTCATGATGATGAAGGTTGACCATTCACCATTACACATCAATGTTTCCGTCGTGGGGGGTGGGGGGGGCGTGCCACGTGATGATGTAGGGTTAGACTGATAATCCCTCCTCACCTCAAAAAAGTTGCGAAAAAGTGATAAAAAAAGACTACAAAAGTTACAGAAACTATAAGGAAGAATTGTCTGAAGACACACAGAAGTCATTAATAATGCCTCCAAAGAAGGATAAAGGCCTTACAAGAAACTGAGCAAGAAAAGGAAAAAGAAAGGGAAGAGAGGCCTAACTTGAGAAAGGATCCTGCAGCTGTCCATAAAGTAACATCCAAAGGAGGGCATCCAGAAGCCGGGGAGACCTTGGACACTGCTGCACAAGGTCTCCTCCGACAATGGCCACTGACATTGAGTGAAGAAGAAGTCACTCTGCGCATGTGCGACTCCTCGTGCATGCGTAGAGCACATAAACGGAGGAAACTTAAAAAAAGATTCAAGACACCCAAACTCCAGTGATCAAGAAGAGGACCTGGAAAAGCAAAGGAAAGAGCAAGAACGATCTTCAATCAAGAAAAAAGCAGATAAAGGTGTTGAAGCTTCTTTATCTTCTGGAGAAATGAAGCAATTTTTAGACTTTTTTCGACAATCTATGGAAGAATTAACTGATGAATTAAGGAAGAATGGTGATAAGATGGAAATAGATGTGAAATAGTGGATGTTAAATTAAAGGGAATGAATTTGAGATTCAAAATATCAAAGACCAAATGAAGAAAGCACAAACAGAGGCTGGGTGCAAAGAAC
Organism: Narcine bancroftii; assembly: GCF_036971445.1. NCBI lineage: Eukaryota > Metazoa > Chordata > Chondrichthyes > Torpediniformes > Narcinidae > Narcine > Narcine bancroftii. The sequence continues at coordinate 97,958,893 of NC_091472.1, forward strand.
AATCAGTTAATGCAAAAGCTAGACGTGCTGGAAAACTTTAGCAGACGGAATAATATTAAGATTGTTGGACTTAAAGAAGAGGATGAAGGTCAAGATATGAAAAATATTTTTGAACGTTGAATCTTTGGGTCAGGCTGAATTTCAAGGAGATCTGGGGATTGAACGAGCCCTTAGGGCGCTGAGACCTAAACCTCAGCCTGGCCAAAGGTACCGTCCAATACTTGTCAGATTCCTTCGATATGAAGTAAGAGAGAAAATGTTGGAGTTGGTAGCAAAACAAGCTAAAGGAAGACGATCACCTTTAATTTATAATGGAAATAAAATTTTCTTTTATCCAGACACAAGTTTTGAATTGTTGAAGAAAAGAGTTTAATCTGGTTAAAGATGTGTTATGGAAAAAAAGGCTATGCCTTTGTTTTGAGATATCCAGCTGTATTGAAAGTATTCGTCCTGAGAGGGAGGAATAGATTTTTTACTGAGCCTAATGAAGCAAAGATATATACCGATTCATTGCCTGCTAAAGACCAACAGATGGTTGTTGATACCTGAATTATTTGTACAATTGAAAGGTTTTTGCTGTAATTGAAAGTATATTGTGCTTCAAGAGAGCCTAAAGGGGGAGGGTTTAACCTATAATGTGCGTGATTTATTATATTTGATAAGATTAATGGATTATCAGGTTTGTAAAGACTATTGTAAGGGATGCTATGGTATTACAAGTGAGTTAGTTCGGAGTCATGGGCACTAATGTGATAATTATTGCATCCTGTATAGATCAGGTATTGTTCAGATTCGTGTGGGTCCCATAGGTTAAGAACCAGACCAAGGTGGAGGGGACAAAACGAACTTTTATTTCGGGAATAAAAGAGGAAGCAGTGGGGTTGGTTTATCAAGTAGGCCTTTAAACACACACACACACTCACACAGTACGCAGGAAGAAAAATATACACTTAAGAGCAATGAAGGATAACTGACAAAACTAACAGAGTTACAGTAACAGACACATTCAACGCACACGCTCTAGGCGATCGTACGTGCCTCCACCCCTTGGTCAGTATGGGCACAGCTCTTGCTACTTAGCCTTGGGATTCACCTCGTGATACTCATGATCCACGAAGAGTCCAAAAAAAGAAGGAGCACATAGTCCTTTTATGGTTCTGGGGGCCAATCATATGGCTAGTATGTGCCCCATTGGTGGCTGTGTCCAGTGGCTCAAGGCCAAGTGCAAGGGCTCAGCAAGGACGAACTGAGGCGATTCATGTGGGCCAATTGTGAGGGTCACCTTGATGGCTTGGGGTGAGTTTCTGAACTTGATTTGCAGATAGTGTGTCCTCTGAATAGAAGCGCAGCAGCGCCACCCAGTGGTGGACACTGCCTCTCCATTATATCGGGGAATAGAGATGCTTCAACTTCACATGCCTCTGGGGTTTTTCTTTACTTTTTTCTTCTCTTCTCCTTTCCTGATCTCTTTTTTTGTTTTAAGCTTGAACTGTTTATATATGCAGTACATTATATAGGGAGGGTTGTTGTAAGTAGGGAGGGGGAAGGGGGATGGTGGATGGACAAATGCTTTAATATTGGTATCTAATGATAGGAAATTTGTCTTTTATTAGTATTAATATTAATGGAATTCAGAATCCGATAAAGAGAGAATGGTTATTAAGCTATATGAAAAAGACTGAAGTAGATGTGGCTTTTTTACAAGAGACTCATTTAACGGAAATAGATCATGCGAAATTAAAGAAAGACTGGGTAGGAACGATATTGTCTTGATCATTCAATTCTAAAGCTAGGGGAGTGGTGATATTAATAAATAAAAATTTACCAATTAAAATATTGGGTGTTATTAATGATAAAGTGGAGAGATATGTTATGGTAAATTGTAAAATTTATTCTGAATATTGTACTTATATGGTATATATCCACCTTGATGAATATATATGCACCGAATATAGATGATGGAAAATGTATACAGGATGTTTTTAAGCAATTAGCTAATGCAAAGGGAAAAATAATTATGGGAGGAGACTTTAATTTTAATTTTGATTCAAAGTTGGATAGATCAGGTGGAATTATGGTTAAAAATAAGGTATTAAAGTTGTGAAGAATTTTATAAGTGAAATTAAATTTGTGGACAGTTGGAAGAGAATGTATCCTGATGTTAGAGATTATTAATTTTATTCCTTTTGACACAAGATATATAATCTCCTCGTAACTGCAAGCTAGAGTAAAAAATATTCAATATCAAGCAAGAATATTGTAGAATCATTCACCTTTGGTTATGTTTATTTTGTTGGAGGAAGAGCAAAATACAAGTTATAGATGGAGGTTTAATACTGCATTGTTAAAAAGACAAGATTTTTGTAAATTTATAAGACAGCAGATAATTTGTTTTTAGGCATTAATGAACATTCTGCAACCAATAAGATTGTGGTCTGGGATTCTTTAAAGGATTATTTAAGAGGACAGCTGAGGTTAAAAAAGAATATGTGTCTGAAGTTAATAATTTGGAAAATGAAATAATAAAGATGGAAAAAGAATTGTAAAATCAAATAAATGATGACAAACAAAGATTGTTGGATTTTAAAATAATTGAAATTTAATACAAAACAAACATACAGAGTGGAGAGAGATATAAGGAGAACCCAACAAAAATATTATTAGTTGGGTGATAGAGGGCATAAAGTTTTAGCATGGCAATTAAAGACTGAACAATTATTGAGAATAATTACAGCTATAAAAGAAGATTTGGGTCAACTTACTTTCAAAATGCAGGGCATTAATGATGTTTTATGAAATTTTATAAAAAATTATATCAATCAGAATCCATGAAAGATGGAGATAAAATAGATGAATATCTGTAACAAATTACTTTGCCACAATTAAATGTAGAAGAGAAGGCAGAATTAACAAATCCTTTTACAGTAACAGAAATATATGATATAGTGATGTCTTTACCAAATAATAAGGCTCCAGATGAAGATGGTTTTTCTCCAGAGTTTTATACAGAATATAAAGAGCTATGAATATTATGGGATTGTTAGACCAAATGGAAGATCTTTGTGATTTACCTGAGCCATTTAAAACTGCATTAATAACAGCTATTCCAAAAAAAGGGAAGGATCCTTTACTTTCATCTTCATATAGGCCAATTTCATTATTGAATACAGATTATAAAATTTTGTCTAAACAATAGCTAATAGATTAGCTAAATGTTTACCTAAATTGATTAATATGGACCAAACAGGTTTTAATAGATCATCCAACAATATTGTTAGATTTTTAAGTTTGTTAAATATGGCACAGAAAAAAAAATAAAATCAGTAGCTTTGGTTTTAGACTATTTATTTAAAGTATTGACAATTTTTGGAATTTCAATAAATTTTATAAATTCGATAAGAACATTATATAATTGCCCAAAAGCTAGAGTAATTACAAATAGACAAATATCAAAATCTTTTTTATTAGAAATATCTAGACAAAGTTGGCTACTATCTCCTTTTTTATTTGTGTTGGCCTAGAACCTTTAGCAGAGGTGATTAGAAGAGATAATGAGATTGAGGGTTTTAAGATAAATGATAAAGAACATAAAAATAATCTTTTTGCAGATGATGTAATATTATATCTTATAAGCATTAAAAAAAATAAATGTTCGATTAGCAGAGTATGGGTTAATATCAGGCTATAAGATAAATATTGATAAAAATGAAGTAATGCCAATGACCGAGACAGATTATACTCAAGTTAAGAAAATGACAAAATTTAAATGGAAGAAGGAAACTGTCAAGTATCTAGGAATTAATATTGATAAGAATTTAAATAATTTATTTAAATTAAACTATATACCTCTATTGAAGAAAATTAAAGAAGACTTAACAAGATGGAAGGATTTGCCAATTTCTTTAATAGGAAGGATAAATTGTGTGAAGATCAATATTTTTCCTAGAATACAATACTTATTTCAATCATTACCAATTTTTGTACCAACAATGTTTTTTCAAGATTTAAATAAAAATGTAAGAAGGTTTATTTGGCAAGACAAAATGCCTAGGATGGCATTGGAAAAAACTAACATGGAAATATGATTGGGGGGGGACTACAATTGCCCAATTTTAAAAATTACTATAAAGCAGCTCAACTTAGATCCATCCAGCATACAGTATCAGAAGGAGTTTTTATGCACAAAAGCCACATTATTGCCTGCTCAAGTTTTTTAAAAAAAGGCAAATGTACCTTTTATGCAGAGAATGGAAAAGGTGGATTGCACAGTACTTTTTTGAAGCCCAAGGCAGTGCGCCGGCTTCCCAGGGCAAAGGATGGCAGGATGTGTTGCACAGCACTGGGTCCCCATGCTGCTGCCTGGCAGCCCTCCCATGGCTCTGCCTGACAGTCTTCCAACCCCAATGCCTGACAGACCTCTTGCCCTGCTGCTTGACAGCCCTGTCGTCCTGTTGCCTGACAGCTCCACCATGCTGCTGCCTGACAGCTCCCCAACGCTGCTACCTGACAGTCACCCCACGCTGCTGCCTGACAGCCTCCCCCCCCCCCATCCTGCTGCCTGATAGTTCTCTTGCCTCACTGCCTGACAACCCCAATGTGTCGGGCCTGACAGCCCTGTTGGCCCGCTGCCTACAGCCCCATCAGGAGTGACTGGTGTGAGGGAAAGCAGTGGGGAAGCAGTGTGAGGGAGCAGGGCGGCATGAGGGAGTTTGGGCAGGGTGAGCGAGCGCAGCCTGACAGCTCCACTGGGCCGCTCTGTGAGAGTGCAGTGGGGCAATGGGGCTGTCAGCATGATGTCAACCATCTTACCTTCCTGTTTGGAGCTGCTTTCAGTGGCAAATCTTTTATGCAGGAGGTGGAGCGACTTCACTCCACCTCTAAATGTACCCCACCCAGCAGATGGAAGCTGCAGCGAATTCGAGCCGTTAATCTGCCTTTGGACTTTTTATGGAGGGAAGTGCAGCGATGTAAAGTCAAAGTATCTCTGTCTTTACATTCATTTTTTTTCCCTATAAAAGGGGCTTCTGTCTCACTACCAGCAAGTAGGAGGTACAAGAGCATCAAAATCCAAACTGGCAGGCTGGGAAATATTTTTTCCCCCCACAGTCTGTGAGATTGATGAGCAGTATCCCATATTGAGTAAATCAATCCAAAATATTGATATATTGATATATTTATTTTAAATTATATTTGTGTATCATGTGATTATTATGTACTGTGTTTTGTGTGTGTGCGTGTGTGTGTGTGTGTGTGTATATGCACACACCGTGGTCTATTGTTTTGTAAGGTTGCATATGTACAGTCAGATGATAATAAACTTGAAAATGAACTTAAACGATGAGAATTGCCTTTGAAATTGTTAACACAGGTACTGGCAACAAAGCCTTTAAACAGGAGTGTAGCTGAGACACCATCCAGACTACAAGAGAGACCTCCTTCAGGCCACAGAAGTCGTAGTGCAACCCGAAGTGGGAGAAAGACCTTTTTGGATGGTAGACAAATTGGTTTTGATGTTGAACAGGTTTGTGTTTTGATAAGTGATGTGAATAACTGTAATTTAACAGTCAATCTTTTTATCTTTATTCAGCAATGACCCATTATCAAGCTAATCAAGAGTTTATCAAGATTCCTTTATTATCATGTAATAGTACAGAACATATATTACACGTAATTGGGTTGGACCCCTCAGGGAATGAAGAGCGGAGATACAGCACTCCCACAGGGGTCCAACTGCCCAGTCAACTGCCGTCAGTTCCGCACAGGAGCCAACAGCAGTTTCATTTAAAACCCTGCGACTATGGAGTCTGGACCCAAAATGGTTGTGCATATGATCGGCAGCAGCCATGAGGGGTTACAGACTCCAGAGGGTCGGAGAACTGGCACAGGGCTCCAGAAAACAGGGAGACCATCCTCCGTCTGAGAATGAGAAGCAGAGGAAACGACCCATAAGACAGTGATCATGGCAGTGGACCAGTGAGGGAACTCTGTGGCTGAAAGACCCACTCATGCGGCAGCCTGCTGGCGACTCAAGGCGAGGAACAAATGGAGGCTGTGGCTGCTGGAGGCTGCTGTCGGGAGACTCGTGCTGGGCTGCAGACTGCTGGAAACTAGCTCAAAACTGGCTGAAGGGGTGCAAAAGGGTGTCGGAGTGTTTCTGACTGTGTTGGAGGTTCGGATCTGGAACTCAGGTTGCCAATGGTTTGGACTGGACTCTGTATGACTACCGAGCCTGCAGAAGTACTGGAGGTGAATATCTGCAAACTCGGTGACTCTGGGGGGACTCTCTTTTGCTTCTCTTTCTCTGACTGTAAGAGGTGCTTTAGGCAATTTCTGCTGCTGGTGAATCTGTCTGCCTTACAGCAGGCAAGACCAATTTCATATAATATGACACTGTTTTATTACAATAACTGCCATCTGCCTGCCATACGGCAGACAAACAGTCACCATTTGTGTTGCCTAGTGCTCCTTGCAGTATGTGAGAACCAGAAGCAAAAAGAGTTCCTTCAGAGTAACTGAGGGTCCATGGATTCGCCTCTAGTGCTCCAACAGCATCTGCAGCCACACAGACTCCAGTTTGATCCATTGGCAACCCGAGCTCCAGATCCAAACCTCCAACACAATCAGGAGACCTTCCATGCCTGAGGCCTTTTGGGAGCCCTTCTTATCTTCAGACAGCACCCTTTCTGATACCTGGTTCCCAGGAGCCAATCTCCAACAGCCTGCAGACTGTGTGGGTCACTCAACTGCTGAGATCCCCACTGGTCTGCCATCAATGATCACCGTACTGCGGGTCATCTCTTCTGCTTCACCTTCTCAACATAGCGTGATCTCTGCTGAGCACAGCACTGCCATCTTTTTTTTAATATATTTTTTTATTTTTCACACTGTGAACCATATCAACCAAAATATATACAAATGTTTCTCATTAAATATACACAGTGGCATTTTCTCTCTTTTTTTCCCCTTTCCCTCCCTCCCCTCTTCCCACCCACCTCCAAAACCCATAAGTATTATATGTTATTTTTTTCCAATGGAATACATTTATTCATTTCCATGTACCATTGCTGTATTCTCAGACTCTCTTCCGATTTCCAAGTTGACATTATACATTTTTTTACAACAGCTAAGGATATCATAATAAATCTTTTTTTGCGCTTTATCCAATTTGAGGCCTAATTCCTTATTTCTTATGTTACTTAAAAGAAAGATCTCTGGATTTTTTGGTATGTTATTTTTTGTGATTTTATTTAATATCTGATTTAGTTCTTCCCAAAACGTATTCACTTTTGTACATGCCCAAATTGCATGTATTGTTGTTCCCATTTCCTTCTTACAGCAAAAACATCTATTTGATAAAGCTGAATCCCATTCTTTTAAATTTTGAGAAGTGATATATACCCTGTGTATATACACTGTATCATGCATAACCTTGCGTTTATTGTATTCTTCATAGTTCCAGAAAATAACTTTTCCCATGCTTCATTTTTTATCTTTATGTTTAAATCCTTTTCCCACTTTTGTTTAGGTTTATAGTTTATTTCATCATTTTCCTTATCTTGCAGCTTAATGTACATGTTCATTATAAATCTTTTAATTATCATTGTGTCTGTAATCACATATTCAAACTGCTTCCTTCTGGCAATCTCAATCTGTTTCCCAATTTATCCTTTAAATAAGCTTTCAGTTGATGATATGCAAACATGTACCATGAGTTATTCCATATTTGTACTTCAACTGTTCAAATGTTAATAAATTATTTCCCAAAAAACAATTTTCTATTCTTTTGACTCCTTTTCTCTCCCATTCTCTAAAGGAAAGGGATTAATGGATTTTGCGTCAATAATAATTTTGGTATTTGATAATTCATTTTTTTTCCTTTCTAAGTGGAACTTCTTCCATATATTAAGTAAATGATGCAATACTGGTGAGCTTTTATATTGCACCAACTTTTCATCCCACTTATAAAATATATGTTCCGGTACCCTCTCCCCTATTTTATCTAGTTCTATCTTAGTCCACTCTGGTTTTTCCCTTGTCTGGTAAAAATCTGATAAATACCTTAATTGTGCAGCTCTATAATAATTTCTAAAGTTTGGTAACTGCAAACCACCTTGTTTATACCTCTCTATTAATTTATCTAATGCTACCCTCGGTTTCTTCCCTGTCCACAAGAATTTCCTTATTATTCTCTTTAGTTCATTAAAGAATTTCTCTGTTAAGAGAATTGGTAATGTTTGAAATAAGTATTGTATCCTTAGGAATACGTCCATTTTAATGCAGTTTATCCTCCCTATCAACGTTAGCGGTAATTCTTTCCAATGTTCTAAGTCTTCCTGCAATTTCTTTATTAGTGGCTGATCATTTAGTTAGTACAAGTGGCTTAAGTTATTATCTAACCTGATCCCTAGGTATCGGATTGCTTGTGCTTGCCATTTAAATGGTGATTCTTTTATAAATTCTGTATAATCCGCGTTACTCATTGGCATCACTTCACTTTTCTTTGCGTTGATCTTGTACCTGATATTTCTCCATATTCCTTCAATTTTTTATGTAATTCTTTTATTAATATCTCTGGTTCTGTTAGGTATACTATGATGTCATCTGCAAATAAGCTGATTTATACTCCTCCTTTATTTTCATCCCTATTATTTTATTTTCTATTCTTATCAGTTCTGCCAAAGGTTCTATTGCTAAGACGAACAATGAGGGGGATAATGGACATCCCTGTTTAGTTGACCTACTTAATTTAAATTGGTTCGATACATATCCATTTACTGCTACCTTCGCCAACGGTCCATTATATAATGCTTTAATCCAATTAATATATTTTTCTGTTAGATTGAACTTCTGTAATACTTTAAATAATTAGTTCCACTCTACTCTGTCAAAGGCTTTTCCTTAAAGTTTTCATTAATCTCTGTTGGGTTATATGTAATTTGTTTGTCCTTTTTCCTTGATGCCAATACAGTTCTTTTAGCTTGTTCTGTTTTAAGTTGCCAGGCTAATATTTTATGTGATTTTTCTCTCAGTTCGTAATACTTTTGCTTTGTTTTCATTATGTTCTTCTCCACCTTGTACGTTTGTAATGTTTTGAATTTTATTTTTTTGTCTGCCAATTCTCTTTTTCATTATATCATCCCTTTATACTAGTTCCTTTTCTGTACTTACTATCTCCCTTTCCAACTGCTCTATTTCCCGATTGTAATCCTTTTTCATCTTAGTTACATAACTTATTATCTGTCCTCTAATGAAGGCTTTCATTGCATCCCATAATATAAATTTGTCTTTCACTTATTCTGTGTTTATTTCAAAATATGTTTTAATTTGGCATTCAATAAACTCTCTAAATTCCTGCCTTTTAAGTAGCATGGAGTCTAACCTCCATCTATATGTTCTTGGTGGGATGTCCTCCACTTCTATTGCTAATAACAGGGGTGAATGATCTGATAGTAGTCTAGCTTTATACTCAGTTTTCCTAACTCTCCCTTGATTATGGGCCGACAACAAAAACATATCAATTCTTGAGTATATTTTATGCCTACTTGAATAATATGAATATTCTTTCTCTCTTGGGTGTTACCTCCTCCGTATATCCATAAGTCTCATTTCCTGCATTGATTTAATCATAAACTTGGCTACTTTATTCTTTTTGCTTGACTTTTGACAAGTTTTATCAAACATTGGATCCAAATTAAGGTTAAAATCCCCTCCTATCAATATATTTTCTTGTATGTCTACAATCTTCAAAAAAATATCCTGCATAAACTTTTGATCCTCTTCGTTAGGTGCATATATATTGAGCAAATTCCAAAATTTTGAGTATATCTGACTCTTTATCACTACATACCTCCCTGCTGGATCTATTATTTCCTCCTCTATTTGATTGGTACATTTTGTTAACTAATATGGCTACATCTCTACCTTTTGAATTATATGATGGTGCCGCTACGTGTCTTACCCAGTCTCTCTTTAATTTGTTATGTTCCACTTCAGTTGGATGCGTTTCCTGCACAAATGCTATATCTATTTTTCCTTTCTTCAGTAAATTTAGTAGCCTCTTCCTTTTAATTTGGTTATGTATTCCATTAATGTTTATAGTCATATAGTTCAACATGGCCATCTTATATCTTGCTTACACCTCTTTTCCACTTCCTCGCCACCTCCATCCCCCTTTTTTCCATTTTCATCTCTTAGTTTTCCCTTATTAAACTCAATGTATGACAACACATTTAAAACAACTCCCACACTCAATAATGCCTTAACCCCAAATGCTCCCCCCCTTCTCTGAGTTGCCCCTTATCCCTTGCCGGGCAACCATAACTCCCCTTTCCATTTGGATTGCGATCTTGCTCGCAAGCGTCAACTGATTTTGCAGTGACGGTTATTCCCTCTCCCCCCCCCAGCCCCCCAGAAAACGCTTTTTTTACACACAATTAACAAAGCTCTCTCTTTTTTTTCCCCTTACTTCCTTCATTCCCTTCTCTTTTCCCTCTTTAGTTCTTTAGATATACATTGTTTTTACATCTTTATATATACTTTATCGCCGTTCTTCATTCTTGCTACATCTCTTCATCTCTTCTTCTGTCCTGCAAATGTTCTGCAAACTCTTGTGCTTCCTCCGGATCCGAGAACAGTCTGCTTTTCTCCCCCGGTATAAATATTTTAAGCACGGCTGGATGTCTTAACATGAATTTATAACTTTTTATCCATAAAATCATTTTCGCTGTATTAAACTCCTTCCTCTTCTTTAAGAGTTCAAAACTTATGTCTGGGTAAAAAAATATTTTTTGACCCTTGTATTTCAATGGCTTTATTATCTTCTCTAACTTTATACCTTGCCTGTTCCAGTTTATTTTCTCTTGTCGTATATCTCAAAAATTTTACTAAGATGGATCTTGGTTTTTGATGTGTCTGCAGTTTCAGAGCTAATGGTCTGTGTGCCCTTTCTATTTCTGTTTCTTCCTGCATTTCTGTCGTTCCCAGGGCCTTCGGGATCCATCCTTTTATAAATTCCTTCATGTCTGTACCTTCTTCATCCTCCTTCAGGCCCACTATTTTTATGTTGTTTCGCCTACTATAATTTTCCAACATATCAATTTTCTGAGATAACAACTCTTGTGTCTCTTTAATTTTTTGGTCACTTTCTTCCAATTTTTCTCTTAAGTCATTTACTTCCATTTCTACAGCCGTTTCTCGCTCTTCCCCATTCTCTACTCTTTTCTCTATTTCTGTCACGACCAGTTCTAAACTTTTCATTTTATCTTCTGCTCTTTTCATTTTTATTTTAATTGCACTAAATTATAATGATAACCATTCTTTTAATGATCTCATTTGTTCTTCAAAAAAAGCTTTATCTATATTCTCTACATCAGTTTTACCTTCTATTTCTTTGTGAAGATCTTGGTCTTCTTCTTCCTCTCCTTCTGTGTCTGTAACTGTGTTTGTGTCTTCTTCTTCTCTTTGTGTCTCTTCTGTTTTTCCTGATGAGCTGTTTATATCTCTTGTCGGGCCTCCTCTTGCTGTTGGTCCTCCCCTCCTGGGCTGCCCGTCTGTCAGGCCTCCTGCCGTTGATCCTCTTGTCGGTCACCCCCCCCGTCTTTCTGCCCTCGTCTGTTTCCTCGCTCCCTCCCCTGCCACCATCCTCATCCTCCAGCTGAGTGCCCTGGTGTCGGGCGTCCCTCAGCTGGTCGTACTGTGGCTGCCCGCTCCTCTACTGAGCCCACCTCCTGTCGGTGTCCTCTTTTTCCTTTGATTGCGCACTTTTGTTTGGCTCCGAGAGCCATTTTTGAAGTCCACCGGTTGGGAGGTCGCGACTCTGCAGGGCAGGCACCAACCTTGGGGATCGGGCGCTCCTCTCCACCACAGCTTCCTGTTCCTTTGTGCAGGTAAAGGCTTCTTCTTTCTTCTCTGGTGACTTTTTTTCTTTTTTTTGGTTGTTTTTACTTTCTCCTTCTAGAGTGCCGTCTTCTTTCTCTTCTCTGTAACTTTATCTTCTATTTCTTATATTTTATTTTTGTTGAGCTTTGTCTTTTCCTAACTTTTTTTCTGGAGAAGTCTGGTTTTACCCAACCGACCACTACTCCATCACGTGACTCCTCCAGGCTCTGCCATCTTGAGCACAGAATCGTTGATGTAGGATTTTAGTTTAAAAACACCATTGGCTCCTCTAACGAACTGGGTGGTTGAACTTTTTGGTGCAGTGCTGTGACTCCGATCCCCGTTCTCCAGGACCACACCAGGAGCAACGCTGCCATTTTCACTACTAACCCACCCCTTTTTGGACTGTTACAGTACATGAGACTATTCATCCCATCTAATTTGTGCTGGTTACTAGTAGAACAATTCCATTAGTCCCATTTCACTTCTCTCCTCCAAGTTATTCTCCCTCAGTAACTTCGATAATTTTGACCACTTCCAGGTTCTTTCAAGCAGGTTTTATTGTTCTCCATGTGCTTCTTACATAATTGCTATGTTGGGGGTGGCTGAAATTATATCAGTTCTTTTTGGAGCATGAGCAGCAATGAATTGTTCCAAAACTCATCATTACTCTTCCCCCTCTCTCCTGCACCCTAATTGTTTGGGTTCAATCACCTCCCCATTTTCCCTTCCAAACTCTGATCGTTTCAGCACTTCCACATCCCTATCCACCAACACCTGTGATCCCACCCCAACATCCTCACAGTCTAGATCCATCAGTACTGACCCAACATCTTTGAGTGCTGTTTCCCCATTTTCCTCCTCCCCATCATATTAGCCCAGAATAAAAACTCCAAGATGGTTTCTTTCTGAGTTTTTTTAATCAATTTAGCAACTTTTACTTGAAAATACACACACTTTCAGCCTTTCAAAGCACATTTCATTGTTAATGTTTGAACATAATGTAAAAATATTACAGGGGTACATCAAAGTGAGATTGTGTATACACTTTTTTAAAAATATATATTTAACTTTGTACACATTACAAGGCACTTCAGTAAACTCTATGTTATTTAGCCCAATAAATCCATGTATGAATTTAACAGTAGTAATGCCGAATTAACAAGTCTTGGAATTCCCCTTAACAAATTTAGTAACTGCGGATTAAAATAAGAATGCCAAACAAGTGGCAGTGCCCCACTGCATATGGACTTTAATCAGTTCTTTTTCAATGTCTTGTCATACTCTCACTTATTCAGCCGAGAGGAAATCTCGTTGCCATAAGTGATCCATAGTCATGCTAGGTAGTTTAACCCATATTGGACCCTCTCCAGGGCATGCAGTTCCCTTTTGATGTCATTGAATGCCACCCAGGCTCGGGACACTTTCACAGTAAGGTCGAGAAAAATTGAGATAGTCATCCCTTTCTGTTGTTCCTCATGGTGTTCTTTGGCATGGCGTAGGACATCCACTCAATCACTGTAATAATGAGATCTGGCTACATAGGCCTGTGGTCACTTCCCCAGCCCTGGTTTCGGCTGTAGGGTGCAGTATGCTTTGTCCACCAGTGGCTCTTTATCTAGTCCAAGCGCTTCTTTTAATAAAGCTAATTCAGCATTTTTACTCATGCTGTCAGTTCCTTCAGGAATCCCCACTGTCCTGATATTATTTCTCCGGAACCTCACTTCCAAATGACATTAAACATTCTATCTCTCCATCAGTATCTTTAATTTCTCTCAGTTTGGTGTCTGTTGATACTTTTTCGGCCACAAATTGTGTTTTTACAGTCTGTAGCTCCACCTTAAGGGCAGCCATTCCTTCTCCAATATGTATTCCTATTTCCATTTTAATTGTCCTACAATTTTTTTGTGAAGTTCAGTCAGCGCTGCAAGCTTTAGCTGCTCTTCCTAGTCTGACAGTAAACTGCCCAGGGAGACAGCATATTTTTAAATTTAATTTTTTTTTTAATTTAAACATATAACACGGTAACAGGCCATTTTGGCCCATGAGCCCATGCCGCCCAATTTATGCCCAATTAACCTTCACCCCCCCCCCACCCACCCCGGTTCGTTTCAAACAGTGGGAGGAAACCAGCGTCCCTGGGGAATCAGTGCAGGTTTGTAGATTATGAGATGGCATACTCCTTCCACCATTATCACAGTGCTCTGTATGCTCCTAATGCATGGACTTCCTGCTTTCACTGCCATATAGAATGCTTCTTCTCCACTTTGTGCTATCATTGGGCAGGGATTACCAAGTAAGATGTTACACCTTTTCAAGGAGCCTTTGAATACATCCATGAGACTTTGATGATTTCTTCTTGTGATGAGGCTCAGGACAAAATGTCTGTATCAGGAATCTGGCAACAACAAGGCCTGCTCGGTGGAGTATAACGTGTGCCTCAGTGCTAAAGATGTTTGTCGTAGAGAGTGACGTAGGTTACTGCATCTTCCAGTAAACATGAAGGATCACTGCTACCTGATGTGGATCAAGACTCACTTTCTCACTGGACAATTTTGAGTGTATTTTATGGATTTTGGGCTGCTGATCACGAAAATCACCTTAAAATTTTCATATATCATACTTTTTTTTAGATATAACTAATTTTTGTGATTTAAATCTACTGGTATATTGCCCACGAAGTAAACTGTTTTGGTCAGTTCAAGCATGCCAGTGCATACACTCAGAGCAGGTGCTATGCAAATGTTGTCTTAGGCCTGGGCATGCTTAGTCAGGATAGATGCAGTCAGACTATAAAAGCAGCTCACATATGCATATTCTATGCATTACATTGATATAGATTGAACACTTACTGATGTACATGTTCTTCAGGCAATAGAATAGTGAGTGTACTTAACAATAGCATTTATTGTCTTCAGAAAGATTCATTGCAGCAGAAATATTTTGTCAATGTCTTAACAACTGCAATACATTCTGTTACATTTGTGGCAAGTATACACCTAAGGCTCAAAGATGCAGCATGACTGGACTTATTACAAAACCCTATGAGTTCTACTTCAATTATAAAATTGGAAAACCCACGCAGATACGGGGAGAACTTACAAACTCCTTACAGACATCGTGGGATTTGAACCCCAGTCCTGATCACTGGCACGGCAAAGGTGTTGCACTAATGGCTAAGCCAACCGTGCTGCCTTTATAGCACAAATATATAGTTTTCTTTTTAAATGGTCTGATATGGAAGAAAATATATGTTTACAAATCAAGATAGAGGAAATTAAATCAGTGAAAAGAAAATAAAGGACATATTGCACTAATATTCTGCCACTGACTTCACAGAAATTTTTTTTTTAATTCTTGAATTAATGGAGAACCAAGGGACTAGAAAGAATAAGAAACTTAAATAGATTAGTTTTAACAAAACAATTACTGGAGTAATTAATTGAAATAAAAGAAAACAATACCATGGTTACAAAGCAAAAATCAAATTGATGCAGGGATTCAACCTAAAACATCATCCATCCCTTTACCTTTACAGATGCTGCTTGACCTGTTGAGTTCTTTCAGCAGTTTGTCATTTGCTTCAGATTCTGCTGTCTGTAGTCTCTTATGTTTCCTAATCCCATGGTTATGGTGCCCTATAATCTAGAGTTTTAAGAGTCCTTACAGCAAAAGTGGTTTCCAGAATTCCATCTTTTTAGAATTATACCTGTGGACTGAAAGATGAAAAACATGATAATACTGAGAAAGAATGGGGAGAGAAAATATAGAATTCTTCAGACCAGTTTGCCTGGTATCAGTGGAAGGGAAAACCCTCAAGTCCACAAAATGTTGAAAATTCTTATGTGATTAGAATGCTAATTTATTGAAGACAAACATGTTTTACAAATTAGAGTTTTTATATATTAGGATGGATTGAAAAACAATATTAGGTACAAGCAAGTCATTTGTTGTAAGCAAGTTGTAATAAGAGGAGTACCTTAAGATTCAGTGCTTGATCCTCAGTTATTTACAATCAACTTGGTTCAGAGGGGTGGGTGCTATCTAACCAGTTGTATAAATGTAATAAAACCATGTGCAAAAGAAAGCTAAGAAGAAATTCAAGATTCAATTTATTATCATTGTAATAAAACAGTGTCATATTACATGAAATTCCTTTTTGCCTGCTGCAAGGCAGATAGATTCGCCACTGGCAGGAATTGCTTGAGTGCCTCTTACAGTATTACAGTCAGACTTACACAGAGAGAGTGAAGCAAAAGATAAGAGTCCCCCAAGAGTTGCCGAGTGTCCATAGATTTGCCTCGCATTTTTCAGCCCCTGCAGCCACATAGAGTCAAGTCCAAACGATTTGCAACCCAAGCTCCAGATCCAAACTTCCAACACAGTTAAGAACCCTTCAGCATCTTCGGCACCCCTTTGCATCCCGGTTCCAATACCTGTGTGGTGAATGTCTGCCAAGGTGCCTGTCTCCCCTCTGTACTAACATTGGCTGTGCATTATCTCTACTGTTAAGGACACTCCCCTTGGGTATAACTGTTGTCTTTCATTATTGTACCATGAGTTTCTGCTAATAAAAGCCATGATTATTGTTTGACCACATCATCTTTGTCTACTTCATCAATTGGCACTTCAACCTGGTACTCCCTTAGCCAATTCAATCCAGTCTCCAGCAGTCCAAGCCCATCGTGAGTCTCCTGATAGCAGTCTCCAACAGCCGACCACAAGCACTGGTCCTTCAGATGCAGAGCCCCCTCACTGGTCCACTGCTGTGATTACCATCCTGCAGGTCGTCTCCTCCGCTTCTCCTTCTTAGTTGGAGGGGTGATCTTCCTGTGCCTTACTCCAGTCCTTTGCTTCCCTGGAGTCTGCAGTCCCTCGTGGCTGCTGCCAATTAATAGGCGCTGCCATTTTGGGCACAGACCTGTGGCCGTGGGATTTCAGATAAAAGGACTGTCAGCTCCCTCAATGAGCCATTCAAAGCCCATGCGTAGCCAAAGGCAGTCCATGGCAGCTGGACTACACCAGCAGCAGAGCTGCCGCTACAGCGGCTCTGGCATCATTCTCGGATGAACAAAAAGACAAAATACATGCTTTTTGGTTTAGAGTTTTATTTTCATCAACCAGCTTTAAGCAATTTGTTTTGTTTCTTCAGGTATCTTGTCCAAGCTCTGTTTTATTAAGAAGAGAAAATAGTCATTTGAAGAGTAATGCTACCCAAGATGATATCAGGGAAGAAATCCGATATCCAGATGGCAAGGTAATCTGGCACAGATAAAACACAGTAATGAAACATTCACAAGAAAATATGTAATTTTGTAATAGACTGAATTAATGGGGCAATTAATTCTTACTACTGTATTGTTATGAACCCAGAGGACCCCAAAACCCAGCAGCAATAGATATTCACCATAACAAATGGTTACTTAAACAAAAGTTGTGTTTAATTATCTTTAAACATGAAAACTGGATCATACTTTATTAGTATTAACTTAACTAACCTAACTTAGCCCCCTTCTAATTCTAAGTGTATGCGTATGTAATGTGTATGCAAGTTCAAAAAAGTTCTTTGTTTCACAGTCCAATCTCACTTCTCATTCCTCCAAGTTCACTGGTTGCAGGCAATTCTTACACTGTGCACAGAATTTAACATTTATAAAGTTCACCAGGCTTTGGTGCTTGGAAGGTAAATGGTTACCGCTCAGGAAGGTTCTTGTTGGATTTCAGAGAGAGATTTGTTGTTCCTGGACACAAACTGATCCCTTTTAATCAGCCTCATCAGTGCCTTGCCAAAGAAACTTGCCCCATCAGGGTTTTCCCGATGATAATCTCTTTCTTTCAGGTCACCTTTTTGTTTCTTTTATTTCAAGTGAAACATTAGGCAGCCAGTCCTCTCCTCTTGCATGAACCACAAGGGCTTTGACCAGGCTGAACTAAGCACTTACAACCCATCTTCCAAATGGGATTTTTCCACAAGCTTTCCAGCTTGTCTTGTTCTAGTCCTAGCTGCTGCTGTTGACTGGTACCACTGCAGAACTGATCACTCTCTCTCTCTCTCTCTCTCTCTCTCTCTCTCTCTCTCTCTCTCTCAGAGAAAAAGCTGTTCAACTCCCTCTGCTTCCAAAAACCACATGACCCTCTTAGAACAGCAAGCTGCACTCCCAGACAGCCTGCGTCCCCAAACTACTCCTCCAATCTCTTTTATCTGTTGCTTTTCAAAACAACAATCCATTAGTGAAGTCTCTTGGGCACTCCCCAGAATGTTTGCAAAGGCCCCCAGAAGCTGCCCTGTCTGACTTGAGCAAAGCTCTGGTTTTTTTTTGTTTTGAAGTGTTGGTATGTGACCTACACTAAAAAACCTGCCCCAATTTATCTCCAAAAAATATATCTATATTCAATACAAACACAACATAATCTGTCACAATATAAAGAACTCTAACTCAACCATTCTAGAAAATTTTAGTTGATTTAGAATAACCTGTTAGGTGGGTAATCAGTCACTATGATATTAAGAATGCTACACTTCTACAGAGGGAAAATCCAGCAGTTTAAATCATTTTAAGTATATTTTATTTTTATCTGTTTTCTCTGACACAATACTTTTACTAGTTTTTTTTAAGAATGTAACTGGGGAGAGTAAGAGGAGAAAGCCATTCAGGCCTATTAACCTGCCTCTCCTTTCATAAAACCATGCAAAACTACAGTACAGAAAACAGGCCATTCAGCCCTTCTAGTCTGTGCCAAAACATCATTCCTCTAGTGCCACCAACCTGCACCCATTCCATAACCTTCCAGACCACTTCCTTCCATGTATCTATCCAATTTATTCTTAAGAGTGAGCCCACATTTACCACATTACATGGCAGCTTATTCCAAACTCCCATCACTCTCTGAGTGAAGACGTTCCCACTAAGGTTCCCGCTAAACCTTTCACTTTTCACCCTAAAGCCATGTCCTCTCGTATTTATCTCTCTCAATCTAAGTGGAAAGTGCCTATCGCATTTACTCTGTCTATTTCCCTCATAATTCTGTAAACCTCTATCAAATCTCCCCTCATTCTTCTATGCTCTACAGAATAAAGTTTTAACCTGTTTAATCTTTCCCTGTAACTCAACTCCTGAAGATGGTCTACATCTAGTAAATCTCCTCTGCATTCTTTCGATCTTACTGATGTGTTTCAATAACACCATATTAGCTTCATATCCCCTAATACATCTGCTTAGTATAAAGTTATCAATCTTAAATTTAAATTCCTTAATTTAGTTACCATCATTACATATAACTATGTTTGATTACATGGTAAATGGTAGGGCACTGAGGAATGTGGTAGAACAGATGGATCTGGGAATACAGATACATAATTCCCTGAAAGTGGCATCACAGGTGAATAGGATTGGCCTTATTAAATCAAAGTATTGAGCATAAGTGTTGGGATATTATGATAAAGTTGTAAAAGACATTAGTGAGGGAAAATGTAGAGTATTGTGTGCAATTTTGGTCACCTAACTACAGGACAGATATCAATAAGATAGAAAGAGTGCAGAGAAGATTTACTAGGATGTTATCTGGACTTCAAGAATTGAGTTAGGGGGAACATGAGGGTAATCTTCTTCACACAGAGAGTGGTGGGAGTGTGATGAATGCTGAGGTGATGAATGCGGCCTCAATTTTAACATTTAAGAAGAATTTGGACAGGTACATGGATGGGAGAGGTATGGAGGGCCATGGTTAGGATGCAAATCAGTGGGACAAAGCAAAAAAAATGGTTCGGCACAGACTGGAGGGGCCTGTTTCTGTGCTGTAATGTTCTATGGTTCTATGAATATTTACAACTGTTGTAGCTTCTTGGGCATTGTCTCTGGATTGAGGAAACTTTTTTTTATTCTAAGTCTAGGGCTTCAGAAGTGACTGCTGAGGCCTATGTGGGAACCATGATGCACTCTTAACACCATTTACCCAAGCTTCTGTGTGCTTTCGATTAATGGATTCAAATTGTCAATATTATCCAAAACTCTTATTTGTCACTCTGCACAGGTTTAGACCATACATTTAGAACAGAGTATCTGTTTCAGATGTCTAGTGTTGGGCATGTGAATAATAATAAGGTTATACTACTGGCCTCTCAAAAGCCAAGAGATAGAGGAACAGATATGTAGATAGATTATCGAAAGATGTAAAAGCAACAGTGTTGTCATATGGGAGATTTTAATTTCTGGGGATGTCCTTAATGCTAGAGGAAGAGTCGGCTAAATTTGTTAGGTGCATCCAGAAGGTTTCTTGAAGCAGCATGTAGATAGTTTGTAATGGAATATATATTTGAGAGATAATTGGTAAAATTAGAGTAGGTTACATACATACACTCATTTTAAAACAGAACTTATTTGAAATACTGAAGAATTCATATTCAGTGGACTTTACAGAAACTATGGAGAATGCTATGCACATTTCACAAGTAGGTGCTAATTGAAATGACGTCATAAAATGAATAGACCATTGTTTTAGACTGAAGACAATCTGGCTGTTTGCAAGTATCTTTTGTGCTCACAGAAATGTCACTCTTGGGTTTTGTTTAACTAAAGCAACAGATGAGAGCAGAAGGAGAACTCCTGTGGTTTGCTGAAGAAGGTGGGGGGTTTTGTAAGTGAGAGAGTCACATGGGCTTTCTAGCTGTCTCAGTTGGAGGGAGAGAGAGGGGAAACAAACTCTCTCAGCTAGTGTGTGTGTGACTGAAAGCAGCTGAACAGTGCAAGCCAGGAAGCTTGTTGGAACTGAAGAAAGCTCCATAGTGGTGGATGGCTGGAAGTACTATCTGTCTGATGTTTCTCTTGGAATAAGGGGAACAGAAAGGAATTCTGTGATAGCCTGACAGAAAGAGGATATCATCTGGAGAATCTTGATGGGGCAAGTTTCATCATCAAGACATTGATGTGACTAATGGTGGTACCTCAGTTGCGGAAATCCTGGAATAACAAATCTCTCTACAACCCCTACAAGAACCTTCCTGGGCGGTAAACATTTACCTTTCAAGCACAAAAACCTGATGAACTTTATACATGTGAAATTCTGTGCACAGTATAAGAATTGCCTGCAACCAGTGAACTTGGAAGAATGAGAAGTGAGATTGAACTGTGAACCAAATAACTTTTCTTAAATTTACACACACATCGTACATGTGCGCTTAGAATTAGAGGGGGTTAAGTTGGGTTTAGTTTAGTTAATAGAGATAAGTTAAGGTTTGATTCTGTTTTCATGTTTAAAGATAATTAAAAACAACTTTTATTTAAGTAACCATTTGTCATGGTGAATATCTATTGCTGCTGGGTTTTGGAGTCCTTTTGGCTCGTAACAAGTTCAACCAGGAAAGGGCCAATACCAGACATTGTTCTGGGAAATGAGTCTGCCCAGCGGTGAGTGAAGTTTCAGTCGAAGAGGCTTTTGAGAATAGTGATAGCAATTTCTTAAGTTTCAAAATAATTATTTAAATTTTTAAATGTAGAAGTACAGCAATGTAACAGGCCAATTTGACCCTACGAGTCTGTGCCGCCCAATTTACACCCCATTAACCAACATCCCGGTACATTTTTGAAGGGTGGGAGAAAACTGGAGTCCCCGGAGAAAGCCCCACAGACATGGGGAGAATGTACAAATTCCTTACAGACAGCACAAGATTCAAACCCAGTTCCAGTCCTGATCGCTAGCGCTGTAAAGCTATTGCGCTAACCTCTATGCCAACTGTGTCCCATAACAAGGATAAACCTGCAAAATTGTGGGAAAATATTAAATTGGGAGGGGGCACAGGGTAATATTATTAGACATGATCTAGGTGAAGCTGATTGGGATGAACTGCTACTGGACAAGTCTATAATTAATATGTGAGAGTTGTTTAAATACCAGGTAATAAGATTCCAAGACTGGCATGTTCCAGTAAGGAAGAAGAGGGATAGGAAGAGAGGTTGTGAATTTAGTCAAAAGATGAAAAAGGAAGTGTATGTAAAAAGTAGGAAATTAAATTCAGATGGGCCCTTGAAGAGTATAAAGATTGCAGGAAAGAACACAAGCAGGACATTAAGAAGGCCCAAAGTGGCCACAAAATGTCTTTGGTGAGCAGGATTAAATAATTACAAAGAATATTGTATTAAAAACAAGAGGACAATTATGGAAAGGATAGGGCCACTCAAAAACAAAAGAGAGAATTCATGCTTGGAAGTAGATGAGGTAATGAGTATTTTGCATCAGTATTCACTAAGGAGATGGACATAGAGGATAGAGAGAGCATAGTGGATAATGCTAGAATATCAGGGCGTTTTGGGATCCAGAAAGAGGCAGTGCTGTATCTTTTGGACGGCTTTAATGTGGGTAAGTCCCCAGGATTTGATGGGATATATTCCAGGTTATTGAAAGTGTCAAGAAAAGAGATTGCTGGGACCTTGATGAAAATCTTTGTATCCTCATTAACCATATAACCATAACCATATAACAATTACAGCACAGAAACAGGCCAATATGGTCCTTCGAGTCTATGCTGAACACTTTCTTCCACCTAACCCCACTGACCTACACTCAACCCATAACCCTCCATTCCTTTCCCATCCATATACATATCCAACTTCTGCTAATATTGAGCTTGCCTCCGCCACTTCGTCTGGAAGGTCGTTCCACACATCCACCACTCTCTGAGTTAAGAAGTCCCCCCTCATGTTTCCTCTAAACTTTTGCCCTCTAACTCTCAACTCTTATCCTCTTGTTTGTATCTCCTCCTTTCTTAAAGGAAAAAGTCTCTCTGCAGTGAACTGGAAGTCTGTGTATTGTTCTGATGGCTGGCTCCTCCCTTGTCTCCACCCTCACCTACCCCAATATAAACCCTGGTTTTCCCGCCGTACCTCAGATTCATCTGAGGACTATTATATCTACTGGCCTTTGATTTTAATCTATTAAAAGCGCGTTTGTACGCCTCACTTGTCTCTGAGTGCAATCAGTCATGTTACAATTTTAATAGCTTAACTTTGAAGCAGGATGGAAGCCCGGTTGAAACGAGGCATGCTCCAGGTTGACCCTCTGTCCCAGAGGCCCCAGAGGAATTTGCCTACTAGCTGAAGTGCTTTCAGTCCTACCTGATGGCCACACAATATGTCTTCAACTTAGATAATCTCCAGAGATATGCACCTTTCTCGAGTCAGCCCCAAGGGGTTCGCTGTCATTAGGAACTGAGCTACTTACAAGTTTGGCATAGAAGGCTTTAAGGCCCACTGTGTGATGGCAAGACACTGGCTCTCTCAACGTCGGCAACATCTGGTTGAGTCACTGGACGATTATGTCCTTGCACTACGGGCCCTGACTAGAAAATGCCACTACCAAGCAATCATGGTCTGGGTGAGATAGGAGGAACAACTCCAGGACACCCTCATGGCAGGAGTGAGGTCGAGGTACGTGAGGCAGCTAGAGCTGGGGAAGAAAGACTTGGCCAGCACCTTGAAGCTGGCGAAAGCACTCCAAAAGGCCCAACTATTTGCTGATGACCTCACGAGCGAAAGCAGCGCATTTTCAGAAGACCAGGTCAATGGGGTGCTGGTGACCCCTGCAGCCCCAGCGCTGACTGGTGTGGCCACATGCGACCAGGGTTGCTACTTCTTTGGACAGGCCCAGTACCCCCGCATCTGATGCCCCATGAAGGATGCTGTGTGCTCAGGATATGGTAAGCAATGGCACTGGGTGAAGGTCTGCAGAGATAAGGGGAACCCAAAGAGGGTGATCGCGTGTGCAACTCCCGAATTGGTGTTTGACCCGTGCCCGAGTCCTGAAGTGCTGACCTCAGCCTCTCCGTGCTGCCGCTGCCGAGTCCTGAAGTTCCAGCCTCAGCCTCTCCATGCTGCTCGCTGCCAGCATTTTGCTGGGCCTCGTGGCGAGATCCACCACTGGAAGTAAAGCATCATGGGAAGCAACGGCAGCCATATTGCTGCACCTCAAGGTCGATGCCACCTAGTCCTCCTTTGGATCTAGATGGAGGGCAGACATCTTGCCGTGCCTTATGGTCAATGCCATCTTGTCTGCCCACAGGCCAGGAGCAGAGAGTCGACATTGGCATGGGGAGCAACAGGGTTTCCAGAGCACTGGCATCAGTCATCCTGGATCAGACAATATCTCACCAATTTAATAACTCAACGATGGAGGTGAGGGTAAACAGACAGACACTTGACTGATTGCTTGGTAGACACTAGCTCCACCGAGAGCTTTATAAACTCTGCAACTGCTCTGCGGTAAACTTAAAAGTGTACCCGACGCACTATCATATTTTCCTAGCTTTGCTCTTGCACTCTGCAACGATCCAGGGTATCGTATAGTACATCTAACTGTAAAAAGGGGTAGAATTTTGTAAGCTCCGATTGAATGTATTGAAGGATTTGTGTGCTGGACCTGGACTTCCTGTGTCACCTTAAAAGCATGACCATGGAGTACTCTGGTCCACTTCCTCCAATCATGGGTGCAGGAATGGAGAGTCCCTAAAGCTGGATGCCACATGCGGCCTCTTCACCCTAAATATTGATTTCCTCATCCCCTAGCCCCAACTGTTTCTGAACCTGACTCCTGATTGCAAGCCATTAGCCACAAAGAGCAGGTGATACAGTGTGGGGGATCGGGAATTTATTAGAGCTGAGACTCAGCAGCTGCTCAAAGGAAACCTCATTGAGCTCAGCAACAGCCTATGGAGAGCCCATTTCATTTCACACACCTGGACGCATACTCCCTCCCTTAAATTTCAAACATGGTAAACGAAATTGCGCAGTATCGGGCCTGTTCGACCATTGACCTGAAAGCTGCATACCAACAGTTACCGATCTGTTTCGAGGACCACCCCTAACAGCATTTGAGGCAGACAGGTGGCTTTATCTGTTCCAGAGGGTCCCTTTTGGTATCACTAATGGAGTCTTGGTCTTCCAGAATCAGATGGAAAAAATGGTCAACGAATACGGGTTGAAGGCCATCTTCCCTTATCTCGACAATGTCACCATTTGTGGACACTCCCTGGAGGACTACGGCGCAAACCTCCAGAAGTTTCTCCACATGACCAAGGCCCTGAACCTCACGTTCAACTCCAGGAAGTGAGTGTTCCGGACTAAAAGTGACGATCCTGGGCTATGTGGTGGAGAATGGCTTTATTGGCCCTAACCCCGAGCGAATGTGCCCCCTGTTAGACCTCCTGATCCCCGAAGACCATGAAGGCCTTAAGGAAGTGCCTGGGCTTCTTTTCTTACTACGTCCAGTGGGCCCCTCACTGCGTGGATAAAGTCCACCCCCTCTTAAAGTCCACCTCTTTCCCATTATCAGCCAAAGCCCAGGCGGCTTTTAGCTACATTTGGAGTTACATCACAAAGGCCACCATGCATGCAGTGGACAAGAATGCACCTTTCCAGGTGGAAAGCGATGCCTCTGATGTAGTTCTGGCTGCTACCCTTAACCAGCTTGGCAGACCGGTTGTCTTTTACTCCTGCACTTACAAGGCCACAAGCTTCAGAACTCATCAGTGGAAAAAGAGGCTCAAGACATTGTAAAGGCCATCAGACAATGGAGGAGTTACCTGGCTGGCAGAAAATTTACACTGCTCATCGACCAGCGATCAGTGGCATTTGTGCTTAAAAATGCAAAAAGGCGTAAAATAAAGAACGATAAGATTGCTAGGTGGAGGATTGAACTCTCTACCTATAATTATGACATAGCATACAGGCCAGGTACTCTCAATGAGCCTCAGATGACCTGTCAAGAAGAAGCTGTGCCTCTGCACACACTGGCCAGTTGTGGTCACTACGATGAGCTTTGCCACCCGGCCATCACCCGCATGGCTCATTTTGTCAAGGCACGTAACCTGCCCTCCTCCATTGAGGACATCAGGGAAATGGCCAGGTCCTGCCAGGTCTGCTCTAAGTGCAAACGGCACTTCTATTGCCCCGACAAAGTGCACCTGATAAATGATCTGGCCCCTTCGAACAACTCAATGTTGATTTCAAGGATCCCCTCCCTTCCACTAAAGGAAACGTGAACTTTCTCAACACCATCAACGAGCATTTACGTTTTCCGTTCGCCATCCCCTGCCCAGTCATGACCACCGCCATGGTCATCAGGGCCTTGCACTCTATTTTCATCCTGTTTGGGTATCCATAGAGACCGGAACTCATAATTTATGAGCGAAGAGCTATGTCAGTACCTGCTCGTAAGAGGCATGGCCTCAAGCAGGATGACTAGCTACAATCCCTTGGGGAATGAACCAGTTGGAAAAGACAATACTGCTGTATGGAAGGCCATGAAATTGGCTCTCCAGTCCAAAGGCCTTCCAGACTCATGATGGCAAGAAGTCCTACCCATGGCACTTCACTCCATAAGGTCGCTCCTCTGCACTGCGATAACGCATCTCCTCACGAGCTCATGTTCACTTTCCAGAGGAAATCCACAACCAGGACCACCCTCCCAGCTTGGCTAATGGCACCAGAGCCAGTCCTGCTGAGAAAGCACATGAGGAGGAGCAAGACAGATCCTTTATTGAGAAGGTGCACCTGCTGCACGCCAACCCAACATATGCCTACCTGGCATACCCTGATGGCAGAGAGGACACTCTCTCGATCAGAGTCCTGGTACCTGCCAGAACTGAGGATCCAATGCCTCAAATGAGCCAGGAACTACCAAGTACCCCCCCCCAGGATTCTATACCCAATGCTCTGATTTATAAAAGCCAACATACCATAAGCTTTCTTCACCACCCTAACCACATGTGACCTCACCTTCTGGAAACTATGTACCATTATTCTAGATCCCTCTGTTCTACTGCACTCTTCAATGCTCTACTATTCACCATGTATGTCCTATTTTGATTAGCCCTACCAAAATGTAACACCTCTGTAGAGCTCGTCAAAAGAACCAAAGACTTGTTGATCCAAACCAAGGCTTTTATTAGCAAAAGACAGGAGCTCTTCACAGGTGGCCGACCAGTCCGGAATGATCCGACCTGGCTAGGGACACAACCCTTTAAGGCCAAGACAGTAGGCGTGGCTAAGCTCTCAGCCAATCGCTGTAAGCACAGTCATTACACTCTAGATATTGTAACTATATACATTGGTGATAGATCTGTACTATCACAACCTCACACTTATCTTCATTAAAATACAGCTGCCATCTTTCAGCCCACTCTTCTAACTGGCCTAAATCCCTCTGCAAGCTTTGAAACCCTTCTTCACTATCCACAGCTCCACCCATCTTAGTGTCATCCGCATACTTACTCATCCAATTTTCCACCCCATCGTCCAGATCATTAATGTATATGACAAACAGTAATGGACCCAATACTGACCATGAGGTACATCACTAGTCACCGGCCTCCAATCTGACCCACAGTTAATAACCGAAGAAGTTCTGGAGGATTGGAGAGCAGATGATGGTGTCCTTTTGTTTAAGAAGTGAAATGGGGTTAATCCAGGAAATTATAAGTCTCACGTCAGTGGTAAATTATTAGAGGGGATGCTTAGGGACAGAATTTATATACATTTGGAAGGATGTGGTCAAATTAAGGACTGTCAATATGGCTTTGTGTGGGTCAAGTCATGTCTTACAAATTTGATTGAGATTTTAAGGAGTGATGAAGACAGTTGATAAAAAATAGAGCAGTGAATGTTTTCTTTCATAAGACAGTTGACAAGGTCCTCCATGGTAAGCAGATCCAGAAGGTACAGGTGCATGGAATCCATGGTAGTTTGGATTCTGATTTGGCTGATCTTGATTTCATAGGATAGTAAGTGTTAGGGTGTTATTCTGGATGGACATCCGTGATTAGTGATGTTCAACTGGTATCAGTGTTAGGACCAATTTATGGATGAAAAAGGTGAGTGGGTTGTAAGCTTTCATTTAACACAAAGATTGGTAGAGTTGTTGATAGTGTAGAGAGCAATCAAAGAATACATGGAACAAAGAAATCTACAGTACAGTGTTGTGCCAACCTAATAACTCACTCTAACAACTGCCTAGAATTTCCCTACTGCATAACTTTGCATTTTTATCAGCTCCATGAATCTCTTAAAAGATCCTATCATTCCTGCCATTACTGGTAATGCATTCCAAGCACCCATCACTGTCAGTGTGACAAACTTATCTCTTGCATTCCCCTCTGTACTTACTCCCAAGCACCTTAAAACTATGTAGATCAAATATTTGCAGATAAATGGCAGGTGAAGATTAATCCAGACAACTGTGGGGTGTTGCACTTTGGGAGTTCAAGTGTAAATGGAAAGTATGCAGTCCCCCAACACCAGATCCATTGGCAAGAAGGCCCAACAATGTCTTTACTTCCTGCAGAGCTTGAGGAAAGTCCGGCTTCCACCCTCCACCCTCACTGCAGGGGATGCATTGAGAGCATTCTATTTGAACTCCATCACCACCTGGTTCAGGAACTGCACCATCCCAGAACGCAAGTCCCTGCAGCATAGAATTTTACATAGACGTTACAGGTGATGTCATTAAATACGAAAATAAGGTCCTAAATCTGAACTTCGGACATATCAGGCGAGAGTTGATTGTTGTTGATTGGAATTACATTGAAATGGAGGATATATCAATCCAGGTGGCGCAAAATAAAGTAAAAATGCAAAGTATAGTAGTACAGAGAGAAACTCTGGACAGCATCATTTCTTGATAAGAGGTCCTTGCAGGAACGAAATATCCTTGAACCTGGTAATGAGCATTTTGAAACTCTTGTATCTTCTGCCTGATTGGAGCAGGGAGAAGAGAGTATAACTTGAGTGGGGTGGGTCTTTTAAAATGTTGGCTGTTTTACCGAGGCAGAGGGAGGTGTATATGGAGCAGAAGTTCCCAATGGCCTGAGTTATATTCACAACTTTGGTCTTGAGCTGAGCAGTTTCCATACCAAGCTGTGCGAATGGCATACTTTCTAGAGTGTAAATATAAAAATTGGTAAAAGACATTAAGATTCACAAGGAGATCCTGAAAATAGAACACTTTTCATACAGCACAGTAGCAGGCCCTTCTTTCCCATGAGCCCATGTTGCCCCCACACCCCAATACACCAATTAACTTACAATCCCTGTATGTTTTCGAAGGATGCGAGGAAACCAGATCACCAGAGGAAATCCACACAGATATTGGGAGAATGTACAAATTCCTTACAGATATTTCCAGATTCTAACCTAAGTTGCTGGTGCTATAAAAGCATTATGCTAACTGCTGTATCAAACATGCCACCCACTCTCTGTCCTCCTTTGTGCTTCTTAAATCTGAACTATCCACAGTGGATGCTTCATGGCCAACAGTCTCTACAAAGTTCTTGAAATCCACTGAATTTCGCACTGGCTAATTGAAGCCTCAATTACAATCAGTCAGCTCCATTTGGGCATGCCATGCCATTCATACATCCAATGTCAGACTCCTGAAACAGACATTCTATTCCATGCGCGGTCACATGTCGGAATTACC
This sequence comes from Narcine bancroftii, assembly GCF_036971445.1. Lineage (NCBI taxonomy): Eukaryota > Metazoa > Chordata > Chondrichthyes > Torpediniformes > Narcinidae > Narcine > Narcine bancroftii. Next base: position 97,988,233 of record NC_091472.1, read on the forward strand.
AAGATGACAGAGGGAAAGAGCAAATAATGAACTGAATGCTTCCTTAAAACAATACAACACCCCTACTGAGTCCTGGGAATCTTTGGCTCCTTATTGCTTTGAGTGGTGAAAGAGCATTTGGAATATTGTGAAGAAAATCCAGTCATGCATGATGAGTACACAGAAGGCAAGCATAAACTATGAAAGGAGTGCACCATATCACCAACTCGTCAATCTCACCCCAGCAGTCATCTCTCCTCCCCTTCATGGAAGATTCTACAATTACCATGCTGGCCTCGTCAGTCACCTCAGTCTATCTTGAAGGCTACTTAAAAATTTACTATAGTTTTTATCACCTATTTAATTATGCACTCATAATTCATTGTCACTTTATCTTAATAATGGATTCTAAAAATGATCTCACAATTGATGCTGAACTAACAACGTTTTAATTTTATGGCTTCTCTTTCATGTATCCTTTATATAATTAATTATATTTGGACATTTCCAATCTAAGAAAACACTTTCTGAAGCAAGAAAGCTTCTGTAGATTATGGGAAACAATTTTCATTCATCTCCATAACTGGATTGAAAATATTAGAACTTAGAATCCATATATTTTTCCTAAAAAAGTACTAAAAAAGGTACAAAACCTTACCTACCCCATAACCCTGTATTTTTCTTTTTTTGATGTGTCTGTCTAAGAGTCTCTTAAATGCCCCCAATGTTTCAGATTCCTCCACCATCCCCGGCAAAGCATTTCAGGCACCCACAACTCTGTGTAAAAAAAACTTATGCCTGATGTCTCCCCTAAACTTCCCTCTCTTAACTTTGAACATATGTCCTCTAGTATTTGCTGATCCTCTCCACCCTATCTATGCCTTTCATAATCTTGTAGACCTCTATCAAGTCTTCTCTCATCCTTTTACTCTCGAAAAAGAAGAGTCCCAGCTCTGCTAACCTTGCCTCAGAAGACTTGTTTCCAAATCCAGACAACATCCTGGCAAATCTCTTCTGCACCCTCTCCACAGCTTTCACATCCTTCCTATAATGAGGTGACCAGAACTGAACAGAATGCTCTCAGTGTGGTCTCGCCAGAGATTTGTAGAGTTGCAACATGACTTCTGTACTCTTGAATTCAATCCCCCTATTAATGAATCCCAGCATCCCATAGGCCTTCTTAACTATCCTATCAACCTGTGCCGTGACCTTGAGGGATGTATGCATTGAATCCCAAGGCCCCTCTGTTCATCCACACTCTTAGGTAACTGACAATTAACCCTTCTTGTTTCTCCTTCCAAAATGCATCACCTCCCATTTATCCAGATTGAAATCCATCTGCCAAATTTCTGCCCAACTCTGCATCCTGTCAATATCCTCTTGTAACCTTTGACAGCCTTCATCTCCATCCATAACTCCTCCAACCTTTGTGTCATCCATAAACTTACTGACCCATCCTTCTGCCTCTTCATCCAGGTCATTTATAAAAATCACAAAGAGCAGGGTCCCAGAACAGATCCTTGCAGCACTCCACTAGTCACCAACCTCCAGGCAGAAAACTTCCCTTCCACTACTACTCTCTGCTTTCTTCCTTCAAGCCAATTTTTAATCCACACAGCCAAGGTTCCACTGATCCTATGCCTCATGACTTTCTGGATGAGTCTCTCATGGGGGACCTTTAAAATGCCTTGCTAAAATCCATGTAAACCACATCTACTGCCCTACCGTCATCAATTTCCTTTGTTGTCTCCTCAAAAAACTCCATTAGACTTGTGAGGCACAAACTTCCTTTCACAAAGCCAGGCTGACTATCCTTGAGTAGACTGAACTTCTCCAAATGCTCATAGATCCTATCCTTAAGAATCCTCTCCATTAGTTTGCACATCACTGACGTAAGACTATAGGTCCCAGGATTGTCCTTATTACATTTTTTAAACTAGGGGACTACGTTTGCCATACTCCAATCCTCCGGCACCTCCCCATGGCTAAAGAGGATTCAAAGATTTACCCACAGCACATGGGGTATATTACATGCGGCCCTGGGAACTTATCAATCTTGATGTTTTAAGAAGATCCAACACTTCCATTTCCTTAATCTTAACATTGTCCAGCTCACAGGCTTGTTCAATTTTGACCTCACCCTGATCAAGGTCCTTTTCTATTGTGAATACTGATGCAAAGTATTCATTTAGGACCTTCCCAATTTCCTCTGCCTGCAGGAACATGTTGCCTCCTTTATCCTTTGAACTATCATAAGTTCTTTCTTAAGGTCCTTTCTTTCTAACATATACTTCTCATGAGCCCTTCCTGTTTCCTGCTTCCCATATCTAATATATGCTTTCTTCTTCCTCTTGACTAGTTGCCTGACCTATTTCATCAGCCACTGTTCCCTTTTCCTGCCACTGTTTCCTTGTCCCAGTGGTACAAACCTATCTTGAACCCTGTGCTTCCAATTTATTTTAGCTTGTTCCTGCCTCATCCCTTCATAATTAGCCCTTTCCCATTTTGACTGTTTATATCCTTTTCCATAGCTACGTTGAAGCTAAGGGAGTTGTGGTCACTCTCACCAAAAAGCTCCCCCACTGAGAGGTCCGCCACCTGACCAGGTTCATTCCCCAGAACCAGATCCAGTGTGGCCTCTCCTCTTGTCAGCTGGTCCACATACTGTGTACACACCTGACAAATTCAGCCCCATCCATCCCTCTTGAAGTCAATAGGTGCCAGTCAAATAAATATGGAATTTTTAATAATATAATCTTTCACTACTTTCAAATAAGAGCTTATCTAAGGGACAAATTGAACCAAACAATTATGTTTTTAAGAAGATCCAACACTTCCAGATTAGTACAATATAATTTTTTGCATCGATTATATCTTACACCAAAGAAACTAAATAAATTAAAATCAGACCTATCAGGCCAATGTTTTAAATGTGGTGAGGAGGTAGGGACCTTCCTGCATTCAACTTAGAGCAGATTACAGGATTTCAATTTCCACAAAACCCAGAATGATTGTTACAGGGGAATATTGTAGAGATAAGTCCTAAACTGAAACTATCCAAACATGAAAAAGAATTTGTTAAAATTGTGCTAACAGTTACTTGGAAGTCTAGGTATGCAATGTTGGAATGCATAAATGCATACTTGTGTTCCCCTTGAGAAGAATACCTATATCTAAAGAAATAAGTATGACATTTTTACAAGCTTGGCATCCATATTTACAAATCTCAGTTGTGTTCTTCCTAGCCCTCGAGATTTGTGTTGGTCCTCTCCAAAGAAAATTAAACAAAATATCCATGGAGTATGTGGCACTTTTCAGAAAACAATTCTGCTTTTCCTTTCTTTTCTATTTCTTTTTCTATATCCACATCTTTTTCTTTTTCTTTGGGGTATTTTGTTGGTGGGTGTGGGTTGGAGGGGATTAGAGTATAATCATCATAAATACTAGGAGACCATATTTTTTAGATGGATTTTGAAAGGCAGGAACTGATGGTAATGCTCTTAGAGTTGAATTTTAGAAAGAACGTGAGAACATGAGAAATAGATATCGGCAATGAATGCTGACTTTGCCAGCGACTCCCAGATCCCAAAAAATAAATACATTAATAAAACAGTCAAGGTGGCTAACATTCAGAATGAATGAGATATGAATCTCTTCTCATCAGGCCATCTGAAATGGCACATTAAGAACATTGATAGGAATATTATTCCTATTTATAACTCCCATTTCATTCTGTCATTGATGTCAAGAAAGCATAAACTACTTGTTAGAGAAAATATTACAGCGGTGCTTAGGTGCGATAGAATAGAAGGCTTGTCCAGGGAGGCTGTTTGGGTGGAATTGAGGATGGGAAAGGGGAAGTTACAATTATAGGAGTGTATTATAGACCACCGAATGGGGAACGTGAATTAGAGGAACAAATCAGTAGGGAGATAGCAGATATTTGTAATAAGCACAGGGTAGTGATTGTGGTGGACTTTAATTTTCCAAATATTGATTGGGAAACCCATTCCGTGAAAGCGCTGGATGGGTTGGAGTTTGTAAAAAGTGTGCAGGTAGCTTTTTACATCAATACGTGGAGGTACCAACTAGAGAGGAAGCTGTGTTCGATTTACTGTTGGGGAATGAGATGGGTCAGGTGACAGAGGTATGTGTGGGGGAGCACTTCAGGTCCAGTGATCATCGTGCCATTAGCTTCAAGGTAATTATGGAAAAGGATAGGTCTGGGCACAGAGTTGAGGTTTTTGAGTGGGGAAAAGCTAGGTTTGGGGAGATGCGAAAGGATTTACAAGGGGTGGATTGGGACAATTTGTTTTCTGGGAAGGATGTAATAGAGAAATGGAGGGTCTTTTAAAGGAGAGGTTTTAAGAGTACAAAATCTTTATAAACCTGTTAGATTGAAAGGTCAGGTCAAAAGTTTCAGAGAGCCATGGTTCTCAAGGGATATTGGAAACTTGGTTCGAAAAAAGAGGGAGTACTACAATAAATATAAGAAACAGGGAAAAAAGGAGATGTTTGGGTACTATATTGAATGTAAAAAGAATCTTAAGAAAGAAATTAGAAAAGCTAAAAGAAAGTATGAGGTGGCTATAGCAAGCAGGGTAAAAACAAATCCAAATGGTTTCTACAAATATGTAAACAGGAAAAGGAAAGTGAGAGACAAAATTGGTCCAATAGAGAATCAGAAAGGACAAATCTGTGTGGAGCCAAAAGAGCTGGGGGAGGTCTTGAACAATTTCTTTTCCTCACTATTTACTGAGGAGAAGGATATTGAACTGTGCAGGGTAAAGGAAGCAAAGGAAGTGATTAAGAAAGATGTAGTACTGGAGCTTTTGAAACATATAAAGGTGGATAAGTCTCCAGGTCCTGACAGGATTTTCACCAGGACCTTGAGAGAAGTTAGTGAGGAAATAGTGGAGGCTCTGGCAGTGATTTTTCAAATGATAGAGACGGGTATAGTGCCGGAGGATTGGCGCGTTGCGCATGTGGTTCCTTTGTTTAAAAAGGGTTTGAGGAGCAAGCCTAGCAATTATTGGCCTGTAAGTTTGACGTCTGTGGTAGGTAAATTGATGGAAAGTGTTCTTAGAGATAGTATATATAAGTATATGGAGGGACAGGGTCTGATCAGGGACACTCAACACGAATTTGTGCGTGGAAGGTTATGTTGACCAATCTTGTTGCATTTTTTGAAGAGGTGACTAGGAATGTTGATGAGGATAGAGCAGTGGATGTTGTCTATATGGACTTCGGTAAGGCCTTTGATAAGGTTCCGCATGGGAGGTTAGTCAGGAAGGCTAAGTCCTTGGGTATTAATTTGGAGATACTCAAATGGATTCAACACTGGCTGGAAGGAAGGTGCCAGAGAGTAGTAGTAGATAATTATTTGTCAGGATGGAGGCCGGTGACAAGTGGTGTACCTCAGGGTTCGGTATTGGGACCATTGCTATTTGTCATCTATATTAAAGATCTGAACGATGGGGCGGTAAATTGGATTAGTAAATATATAGATGATACTAAAATAGGGGGAATTGTGGATGATGAAGAGGGTTTTCAAAGATTGCAGAGGGATTTAAACTGCTTAGAGGAGTAGGCAGAAAGATGGCAGATGGAGTTTAATGCTGATAAGTGTGAGGTGCTTCATTTTGAAAAGAATAATCAAAGCAAGACATATGTGGTAAATGGGAGGGGATTGAAGAATGCAGTGGAGCAGAAAGATCTAGGAATAACGGTGCATTGTTCCCTGAAGGTAGGAGCGCGTGTGGATAGGGTGGTGAAGAAGACCTTTAGTATGCTTGCCTATGTAAATCAGTGCATAGAATTTAGGAGTTAGGAAGTAATGATGAAACTGTACAAGGCATTGGAGAGGCCAAATTTAGAGAATTGTGTGCAGTTCTGGTCACCGATTTATAGGAAGGATATTAACAAGATAGAGAGAGTGCAGAGAAGATTTACAAAAATGTTGCCTGGGTTTCAGCATCTGGAATACAAGGAGAGATTGAGCAAATTAGGTCTTTATTCCTTGGAATGTAGAAGGCTGAGAGGGGATTTGATAGAGATGTTTAAGATAATAAGAGGGATAGATAGAGTTGATGTGGAAAGGCTTTTCCCATTGAGAGTAGGAGAGATGGAATCAAGAGGTCATGGGTTGAAAGTTGGCAGGCAAAGGTTTAGGAGTAACATGAGGGGGACTTCTTTACTCAGAGAGTGGTTACTGTATGGAATGGGCTTCCGGGAAAGGTGGTGGAGGCAGGGTCAATTTTGTCATTTAAGAAGAAGTTGGATAAGTATATGCATGGGAGGGGGATGGGAGGGATATGGGCAGAGTGCTGGTAAGTGGGATTAGAGGAAGGGACTTGGATCAGTGTGGACTAGAAGGGCCAAATTGGCCTGATTCCGCGCTGTAATTGTTATATGGGTATATGGTTATAAACTTGGATGTGATGTAGGATGGTAAAGATAAAGGTTAAGGTTCCAATATTATCATGTAATACTACATTTAGAATGTAACATACATGACACTCTTTAACTTTGACTACCGTAAGGAAGACAGAGAATCGCCACTTTGTCAAGCGCCCCTCGGAATCAGGCCAAAATCCCCATTTTGCTGCTGTGAAAAGTTTAGATTAAAATTGGTAATTTTGTTTCTTATTGTATGGAAACTGAATTGAGCCTCCAGTTTTTAGTTGAACATCTGAGTAGAGTTTGTGAATTAATTGAAAAGAATCACTACTGCTTATGAAGCATTTTTTAAATCAAAAAGCTATATTTATATAATTGCTGTTTATATCAGCTGGTTTAAAATATTTTCAGGCAATACCTGACCACTGAAGTATATTATATTTAGCACAATTCGCATCATCAAGTCATTTGCTGCCTATAATGAAGAATGTTGAAAGGTGCACACATTTATTTATTACATTCAAAATGACCATTTTTTAAAACTCCCAGATGGAACAGTTGCTGACAAATGGAAATCGAATCATCACCTTTCGGAATGACACAAGAAAGGAGGTCAGTGCAGATGGGCAGTCTGTCACCATCACACTCTTCAATGGGGATGTGAAACAGTTCCTGCCAGACCAAAGAGTGGTATGTGCAAATGTTGTCTACTAGCCATTATTTATTTTGAAAAGAAGTCATTAAAAATCTCGTGAAAAGGATTTTGGAAGAGACTTTACCTGATAAACTTGCCTGATTGAATGGCCCAGGCAAAAACATTGGTTACCCTTTACTTCCTTTATTAGACCTCCATGACCTGCTATGTTTTTCAGCACTTTTGTGTATTGCCCTTGGACCCCAACATCTGCAGATTTTGTTGTTTAACTCAACTTTAGAAGAGAACAGATGGCAAGAGTACTCTAAGTGATCAGTGTATTCTGTATTTTCCTACCTGCACATTGCAACACAGGGGCATACTGGTGATCAGATACTGGCACATCTGACATCTCTATCTACCTCAGTTCAGCACTGAGACCAAGTCTGGTTCCTGATTGATCGAAACTGAGGGTCAAGATACATAGAACCATGTAACATTACAGCACAGAAACAGGCCCCTTTGGCCCTTCTATTCTGTGCCGAACTATGTTTTTTAACCTGGTCCCACAAAGCCATGTTGATTATCCCTTGTCAGTTTCTGGATATCCAAATAATTGTATATCTGATCTCTTAGAACATCTTCCAATAATTTACCTACTACTGATGTCAGGCTCACCAGCCTTTAATTTCGAAAGTTTTTTTTGGAGCCTTTTTTAAACAGCAGAACAACATGAACTCGCCCCCCAATCCTTGGTACCACACCTGTGGCTAAGGTCATTTTAAATACTTCTGCCAGAGTCCCTGCAATTTCTGCACTGGCCTCCCTCAAGCACCAAGGGAATATCTTGTCAGGCCTTGGAGATTTAGCTACCATTATTTGCTTTAAGACAGCAAGCACTTCCTCCTCTTTAATCTGTATAGGTTCCATGACCTCACTGCTTGTTTTCCTTACTTCCCATGACTCTGAGTGAATACTTATATATAAAAAATAAGATCTCCCACATCTCTATTGGCTCCATACAAAGTCAAACACTCTGATCTTTAAGGGGACCAATTTTGTTCTTATTATCCTTTTGCTTTTAATAGACCTATAGAAACCCTTAGGATTTTCCTTCACATTGTCTGCCAAAGCAACCTCATGTCTCCTTTTAGCTTTTCTGATTTCTTTCTTGAGGTTTTTGCAGTTTGAATCTAACCCCTCAGCTTCATTGTCACATACAGTATGGTTCCATTCATTTGATGAAAGTCAGGAAGAGATTCAGCTGAAGTGAAGGTTATTTTATTTTCATTTTATGGAATATTAATGTTTGCATTTTCATTAAACTTGTTTTTAAACATTTAATAATCACATATATTTCAACTTTTAAAAAATAGTTCAAACTTTTAGAAATGTTAAAAATTAATTTGACAGAAGATTCTTGTAATTAATGTATTGAAATTAATTCATTGTGTTAATTTTACTTACACAATAATGTAGAAATTAAGATGATGAATACTTATTTGGCATTGCTTGCAATTTGTTATATGTTGTAGCTACAATTTGTTCTTCCATCTATGTGGTAGAGTCATCGTATGAATCTAATTATTCAGGTTGATCACTTGAAAACCCAGCAGAGCTCAAATCTCTAAGAGGCATCAGTGTTAGATACAACAAGTGTTAGGAAGAAGTTTGATTTTCTTGTGTTGATTTGATTTTCATGGATTTTGTTATTTAAAATATAGTCACTAATTTCCCAAAGCCTTAGTCAAAAGCTGCCCTTCCTTACATATTTTAACTTGAATGGTTAAAGCAATTTAATTTCAAACATCTAAATTCTGGCACCTGCTGCCCTGTTTTAGGAGGGGTGCAATTAATAAAAAATGCCTATATCATGATTTCCTGTGACTCAAAGCACCGGGCATTGTCTGTGCAAGTGGAAGAAAGATAATGGTTACAATAATTGAGTTACATGCACATTATACAACACTACAGCAGAGTACAGGCCCTACAGTCCTCAATGTTGTGCTGACCCATGTATTCTTTAAAAAAATACTAAACCTTCCCTACCCCATAGCCCAAGGCCAAGTACAAAGGTATTTAAATTAGCCAATGGCAAGATGTGCCCTAATTAGTGGCCAAGTCCAACCTTGATTGACAGGTGCTGTGACTTCTGAATAAGTTTCAGACGGGGGGGGGGGGGGGAAAATACTAGACCATCCGCAACACACACATTCCAGACTGGCAGGAAGGCCATGTTTCCTCCACACACAACAATATTCCATAGGCCTTCTTAAATATTCTATCAACCTGCAGAGTGACCTTGAGGATTATATGGATTTGCACCCCAAGGTCCCTCTGTTCATCCATATGTGGGTTGGTCATGAAACTTTTTCCAGTAGTGTACATTATGCTTTGCATTTATGCATTTATACTGAGAAACAATGCAATTTCACCTATGCCTACGCCACCTCAGCAAAATAACAGAGAATAAGTATGTCAGAAAGAATAAAGGCAATTTTTTTTCTTGGGGTTGGGTCAAGGGTGGAGTGGGAAAGAAATATATTTACAGATGTGTCTAAAACAATTAACATGCTCTGAACTCTTGCAGATTTACTACTACGCTGATGCAAAGACTATTCACACTACATTCCCAAATGGAACAGAGATGTTCCAGTTTCCAAATAACCAGATAGGTGGGTAGAGGCTTTGGGGAATGATAGTGGATTAATGCTGGACTAGGAAAATGTGGCCTTTTTAATCCACCTGAAAGCAGGTATCAGAAATATCAAATAGGAAGTTAGGTCCAGTATTTTTCAATTCTGTTTCTTGTATTATGCAGCTTCTTAGACCTTTCCCTTTCCTGCCTTGAAATGATTGTAAATAGATTGAAATAAATTTTTTATAACAAATGAATTTTTATATCACATTTTGCAGTACCCATTATTTATGCCCAATCCAACAAAATTAATCTCTGTAAAAACTTCTCCCACACTAGCATGTTCCCTGCCATGAGTCAAAGGTACACCTGAAACAAGGACGCAGTTATAGTAAAGAGAAAATGCAGATGTTGTGTTGAGAAGAAGATCAGGTCCAGTGGGTTCACAGAGAGATGAGTCTGGATACAAGTGTTGTATTAACACATGGGAACAAACAGAGGAGAACATTAAATGGTACACAGTTACTAATTCACATAAGCGACAATACATTCACCTCAGACATCAGTTAGATGACAATGGTAAACCTATATTTTATCCCACTCACACACTATATACACTGTTTCACTTAAGTGACAATATAGACATTGACCTTGGACATCAGTTGAATTCCAACAACAGTAAACCTATATTCAACCCTGCTCACACACTATAAACAGGGACTCTTACACACACTCCCAGTTCCCTGATCAACAGGGGTGTGGCTCGACTGCAAGTACAGTATTGATCTATTACAATACTATGGCTCAGGTTCAGTTTAGTGCACACCTTAACTGCGACACTTCCAGAGACATCCACAGTAGTGACCTGGCATGGAGCAGTGTCCAGGGCTTGGACCACGAAGCAGAAAGAAAGAATGTGTTCTGCACTGATGCTAAATATAATGTTAATTTGTAGTGCTAACCAGTGATTTAGCCAATGGCAAGGTGTTCACTAATTAGTGGCCGGATCCAACCATGACTGATAAGTGATCTGACTTCCGATTAATTTTGTGATGGGGAGGACACGTGACCACCCGCAATACACACATTCAGACAGGCAGGGAGGCCATGTTTCCTTCACACACAACATTCCACGCCCCAGAAGCCACATCACTCTGCAGTCACTATGACGACAGTGGCTATGCACATGTTCTAAATATAAAAAGAACATCTAATAATCCCTTCATCCTTCCATGTTCACATCTCTGTACAGAAGGATCTTAAATGCTGCTTTTGTATCTATTTCCACCACTCTCTGTATTTGCCCCACACATCTTCCCTAAACTTCCTCTCCTCACTTTAAACTCTTGACCTCCAGTGCAAGACATTTTTACAATGGATAAAAGATACTAACTGTCTACCCTAACATCAATCATAATTTTATAAACATATCAGATATCCCATCAGCACCCTGCAGAACACCATTGGTTACGTTTCAGCCTAAATAACAGCATTCCACCCCTATCCTCTGTCTGCTATCAATCAGCTAATTTTCTGCTAACTCACATGGATCCTATCTATCTGCACCTTCTGAAACAGCCTGTGCAGTTTATCAGAGTGGTTAGTGTGTTTACCTTTAAGGGTGGTCACTTTTATAGATAGATGATCGAGACTTTGCACAGAGATAGAGATAGCAATGGAGATAAATATTTTGTTGGTTGAGGTTTTTATTTGAGTGCATTTATGTCTGCCTGGTTAAAAAACAGCCTTAAATGCATCACATTCGACAACAGAATTTCCTCAGAATCACAAAGAAACATCAAACTGGATTTATGTTTACAACTCTGAATTGACCTAGGATCTAATAACAGCAACCGAGTCTCCTGCTTTGGATACTTTGATTGCAGCCAGATATTCACATAAAACTACGTCCAGCAGGGATCAGTAGAGAAATGTTATAAAACAGAAGTACGGAGGCTTGAATGTAGAGATTAAAAATCAGGAGCTCAAATTATCTGTTGGTCACCCACTGATTCCTGGGAATCTCTGGCCCATGATCGCTCAAAGTAGAGAAGGATTGGAGGACTTCCATCCCATGCACAGAGACAACACAGAAGCCTTTTATAGGTGGCAGAAGAACTGGACCACTTCACAAACTATCCACTCAATTACCCTCCCAGCTACTTCCTGCTCTGCAGATGGAGGAGTCTGCAGCCTCATTAGTTATGAGTCTGTTTCAGAAGCCAGCTCAGAAGCCACAAAGTGGAAGCAAGTCACACTCGACCTCAAGGGAATGCCAAAAAAGAAGTCGATATTCTCAGAGCTTGTGGAATTAATGGAAGAAACTTATCATTAGTGCAGGTTATGTGTATCCTGTGGTAAGATTTCTATCAATTACTTCCCATAACTGTAGATGTTATATATTATAAGGGACTAACTTTTTTTGAGTATCATATGTGCTGGTATATAAGACGATCCTAAATGTTAAAAATGTCACCCAAAACCAGGGGTCAAAATGTTTAAAACATACTGGGAATGTATGTTAATTGGGTGTAAATTGGGTGGCATGGACTTGTGGGCCGAAATGGCCCATTACTGTGCTGTAGGTCTACATTTTTTAAAAACCTGTACGCCTATTATAAAATCCGAACCTTAACAGCAAAGTTTCAGTGCTCCCCTGTGGGATCCATCCGCCCAGTCCGACTGCTTTTGTTTCTATATAGGCTCTAAACGGCCTGTTAAAGGAACCCTTTATTGGGTAATTTGCTTTAAAATATTGTGAATTAGTACATTAAGTATGCCTAGCAGCATCTCTCCACTGGTCAACAGTAGGCGCCAGACTTGGGGTATTCTTATTCTTATGTAGGGTATTCAAAACCTACATTTTAGGTGGAAATTCAGAGGTGGTCTTATACAAGAGTCATCTTATTCACTGGTATATGCAGAATGTCTTTCCACTTGATGTGTAGATAACTTCTATTAATCTGTGTTTTCAAACAGTTTTTTTCTTGATCCTAGTATCCACACTTTGGAAACTTTGATCATCTAGCTGTGCTGCTTCCTGTATACTATGGTGGCACACATATTTGCAGCAGTGAACCGGTCCCGCTCATCATGCATGGTCAGCAGAGCACCTGCAGCAAAGATGGCGTCACGGGCCCTTCTCTTCCAGTACAGACTGGAAGTACATGTATGTGGCCTCTAGACCTTAAAGGGTGCAGCATGAACTTCAAAGTTGTGCTTAAAGTGCCCCCTGTTAGAGCTCCCCATTCCTAGGACCATGAAGGCTTTGAGGCTCTTCAGTTCTTCTTGCTGCGCTCGCTGACAACCCACTACAATACCACAGAAAATGAAGAGCATTACACTGATAGATAACACTGTACAGAGATGGTCTGGAGAGGCAGAAAAGTAGCTTCATCGACTGTATGGAGGCAATAAACTTCACCACATTCAAGGATTTGGCATTGAATATACCACAGTTGTTACCAACTTTATCAGGAAATGTATGGACGAGTGTGTTCTTAGTAAAATTATCCAGATGTATCCTAACCAGAAGCCATGGTTTATCCAAGAGATCTACAAACTGCTAAAGACCAGATCTGTAGGGTTCAGATTAAGTTCCTGGGTGTCTATAAGACAAGCCAGCACATCAAGGCAACTGTGGAGTCTGAGGAGATTTGACATGTTGTCAGATACTCAATATATCTACGGATGTATTGTGGCGAGTATACTGACTGGTTGCATCATGGCCTGTTTTGCTGATTTGAGTGCCTATGAACACAGAAGGCTGTATAAGGTAGCAAACATAGCCAAGTCTATTACATGCTTCGATCTCCCATCAACTGAAGATTTATATGTGAGGTATTACCTTAAGAAGGCATCCAACATCATAAAGGACCCCAATCACCCTGTTCACAACCTCTTCTCCCTGCTATCTTCAGGAAGAAGGTACAGAAGCCTGAAGTCCAGCACCTCTAGGTTCAAGGAATGTTTTTATCCAAAGCTATCAGACTTTTGAACCTACCCTTACTGCCCTAACCATGAACTACTACAGAGTCACAAAAGTCCTGTCTATACTGTTGAAACACCACCTTTTTTCTTGCACTGTATTTATTTATTTATCTATCCTTTATATTTATTTCTTCTTTCTCTACTGACATAATTTAATATATACTATTGTAGTTGGTGTATCTTGTGTATTTGGTTACAGCAAATAAGAATTTCTGTGCATATGCACATGGTACTTATGTATATGAGAATAAACTCATTGAAATTATCATTAATAGCATTTTCATATTTCTTTAAGAAAAACATTACCCTGATGGTAAGAAGGAAATAATATTTCCAGATCAAACAGTCAAACATCTTTACCCTGACGGCCGTGAGAAAAGTATATTTCCAGATGGTACAATTGTGAGTTTAAAAAAGTAAGTATATTTCTCTTCCATTCCCTGTGGAAATAATCATGAAGTTGGGATTGGTATTGCTGTGTTAGTATTTAGCTAGGTGTCTTTTTGTCAAAATATTAGCATCTGATACACATGCTCATACTTGTGATGCTACATTAGATGCTGTAGTATGGAAGACATCTGCTAATGCTTCTTGAGAGAGGACAGTAAGTTTGTGCTCCATGAACCCAATGCCACTCCCAGGGTGGATCTTAAGCAATTCTAGTGATGAGAGATTAGTGACCTTCTACCACACAAGTCTTTCAAAGGCCTCTTTAGGGTTAACAAGTGACCTTCGAGTCCCTCTCCTTTGGACACCCTGGCTTGAGTGGTCCTATGACTCCTGCCACATGAAGTCCTCCTCTTGGAAGGGGATGGGAGAGACACTGGTCAATCCCATACACACTCTGGGTATCAGAGTTCCCCAAACTGCTGACAGGACAAGAGTGCTGACACCTGTGGACAAAGTAGCTCAGTCTTCCTTTTCTCACTGAAACTATTGGGTGAGCACACTGACATACAGCTCCAGACAGCAGTGCTAGCACCTGTGAACAAAGCAACTCAGCATGTGGCTTGCTGAAGCTGTTGGGTGAGCACACACAGTTCAGACTGACTATCTGACTGCTTGCAGTCCAATTCACCGACTAACCTCTTCAAAGCCAGCGAGCTGTATATTTTTAACTGCCCAGCACATGCCTCCAGGTCTCCCCATTGGTGGAGAGAGGTTAACAGCTCAGGGTCACTCTCCTGTAAGCCCACGGACTTCTAGCACATGGTTCCCGTGTTTTGGCAGCTGTCAAAGTTTCCTAGTGGTAGCCCAGCACTATTACAGCTCCTAGCTGTCAAATTCCCGCAGTAGGTTCAGTCCTGTCCTCAGTCAAAAATAAAAATTGTCCAAGGTCCATAACAATAGGAAATCCTTTTTCCCTTAACAGAATAATTATTAATCAAGAGCATAGTTTAGGGTAACTGGTTGTTGAATTGTAGGGAATACAGGGAAAATCATTTCAGCAGAAGACAATAAAGAACTGGATCTGGTGATGGAGGGAGAATCTCTTCACTCACTTTGATATATTTGGATGTGCACTTGAAGTGCTGTAACCCATAAAGCAACAGATTGAGAAATGGATACAGGGATTAGCATGGATCAGGAAACACTTCAAGGTTTCCAGTGCAAAATGTTAACAATTTTTCCCCCACTGATGCTGCTCCACCACTGAATTCCTCCAGTAGATTGTTTGTTGCTTAAGAGGGTCAGGATAGCATTAGAAGTTATGGCCTCCTTCCATGCCATGGATTTCCAGGTTTATTTCAACAGTAAATCTGAATAATGATACTACAGAAGGAGGGTGCTTGTCAGGTTGTCTTTATAGCCTCATTATGTATATACTCTTGAACCATGATTTGGCAAATGATTTTCCAAACTATTAAATATTAATAGCTTGAATTCAAATAAATTAGGAAATGCTCATGCATTTAAACACTCCTTTGGATTTTCTTCAGTGGTATAAATAATGATGAATAGTGACATTATCCAACTATTATTAAAATCACAAGTCACAAATGTCATCAGTTATTCATAAAGTAAAGGAGATTGTAATAGCAAACAGGGATTTATAACTGGCTCAATTTTTGATGTAAGGAAACTGGATTATTTGTAGCATGGATCTATTTGATGCCTATTTCTAAATTGGTAGGAAGCTACTTGTGAATTAAATACTGTGCATATATGTGGTAATAGTTCATTAAACCCGTGGGGTTAATTTACGAAATGTCCTAACTTTTCTTGTATTCAGAATACCTAACAGTTCTCAATATAAAAAGTGCAGGTGCTTACTGATATCTGTTTTGGACTCTCTTCTTAAAGATATTTGGTAATTATTATAATTGAGCTCAACCAACAATCTGCTGAAGGAACTCAGTGGATCAAGCAGCATAGGTGGGTGAAAAAGAACAGCCAATGTTTCAGGCCAGAACATTAACTGTTCTTTCCAGCAGATTATTGCTCCAGATTCTAGCATCCACTGTCTCTCATGTGCGTCTTCAAATTACTATTAAGTGGACAGGAGCAGTTGTCAGCTTATGTGCATTCATTATTTTTTCCTGTTGAAGCAGTTGATACCATATTAAAGGTTTATATATTGTCTGCACATACAAACTAATTAAAGCACTGAGTATTATCTTTGTGACCTAATAAAACAATAATGTGAATATTGAATTTACAAACAACTTTTCTATTTATCTTTCTGAAAATACAAATATTAATGTTATTAGTTATTGGAAATTTTATTTTTTTTCTCAGAAATGGAGATAAAATCATTGAATTCAACAATGGACAGAGGGAGGTGCACACACTCCAGTACAAACGAAGGGAGTACCCTAATGGAACCATAAAGACTGTGTATTCTAATGGGCGTCAGGAAACAAAGTATTCCACAGGTCGTGTCCGAATAAAGGATAGAGAAGGAAATATCATTTTAGATAAAAAGTGACTGAACTTTGTTTACAGTCGCAAAGGGTTGTGGAAGATCAAGGAAAACAAAATTGTAACAGAACTGGAGAAGTTCCAGAGGATAAAATCTACAAATGTTATTTTATTCTAATTTTTTAAGATGTCCCTCTTTCTCCAGAATCTGAGCCATACCTGCATGGGCCATTCTGGCATATTTGGTACCTTGCATAAATTTTTGTCTAAGAAAACCTGGCATAAGAAATTTATGTCTGAGTGTTTTACTCCTGATCTAACATTGCCACAAGTTGCCCTGGAACCCAACACTAAAAATTAAACTGAAGATCACAGGCATACACAATTATGGAAAGAAAATTAAAGATACAAAAACCTATAGATGCAGGAACCTTGAGCAAACAGTGAGAAACTGGAGGGAATCAGTGGACCAAGGTGCATCCGTGGAGAGAAGTAAACCATTAACATTAATTCGCTGTGTCCTTCTTGCTTCTATTTGTTTGCTAGGGAGAGAAAATGCGAGGCACATTTAAAAATGATTGATACGTATCTAATATTTTGTTATAAAAATATCAAAGAGAGCTGGATAAAAGACAATTGTTACTCTTCATTCTGGATCCAGCAGTGAGACAGAGAAAAACAGAGAGAGAGAGAGAAAGAGATGGACCAAGTTTTACTCATTTACTGGCACAGAGGAACTAAGCATATACTTATCTTAAGTGTTCATGGGCCCTGTTCAACATAGCACTTCTTCCCCTTGTTTCCCTCCACAGTGCTGCTCACAACAGCCGGATGGTGAAGCCCCTTGACTTCACCCTTGTATACTTTGGAATATAAAATGCGACAATAGGTTACTGTTCTTTCAGCCAATGTATCATGACCCTGTTGTAGTTCCATCCATCAAATGACTCTCAGATCCTTGTTCTTGTCTATCCAGTGCTGGACTGTCATCACGTACAGAAGTCCCTCATTCTCTGATTTGAATGTTTGTAAATACTAACGTGACCCTAGTCCAAAATAATTCCTTACACAATGCATGGAAGCAGGAAGTCACAGGAAAAACCTTCAAAAATATCCACACTTAATGTGGCTATCACTTATACTTTTAAAATTAATTTATTATCCTCTTTTGAACTATTAATCCAATAAAGTGTGAAATTTCTCATACACGTAAAATATGGAATAATTACACAAACAGGTGAAACTCCTCAAGAACAAAGAACTTTACAGTGTCCAGGAAACGACAAAACAATGATACAAATTATATTTTGTGGTAATATTTTTGTCTGTATTTTGCAGGGACTGGTTTGGTTTTGCTTTGAACATACAGCACAGAAATGGCCATTTGGCCCAGACAGCCTACATTGGTTTTAACTGCATTTGATCCTCTCCGACCACCATCTAACGATATCAGCTGTCCTTCCACCCTCACATAAAATACTTAAAGGACATCCGTGATATCATAACCAGTCCCTCCACAAGATGCATATTCTGGATATTCTTTAAATAAATATATTTCTTCTTAAATCGCTACAGATTTATCAGGGACAATCTCATATGACTCCTTCTGTAAGTAAAAGTAATATTATGGAATGTCATATTGATCTTACAAGATCATGAACTTTATTCAAATGAATTAAACAAGATACAGTGATTAATGTCATTTTCTGTTCCATTAAATCTTCTCACTTCCACAAATGATCAAATTTCTCATTGCTGAAGAAAAATGAACACTAAAGGTATGAAATTAGGTTGCAAGAGCCTGTTATTTTTACTAAGATTTTTTAAAATATTATTAGCATGTCAGGTTCCATCCAGCACCTCAGTGAAGGGCAGTGGTGCATATATTGCTCACATACACACCAAAGAGTCAGATCTTGGCATTACTCATTTTATGACACCAGCTTGATGCCTAATTGGACCTTGATGATCCAAGCTGATGGCATGTAGAGAACACATGCCTAGAAGCCAACATTCACCCTTCTTTGATGCACTAAAAGCGCACAATATTTAGCACTAAAATTTTACTTGGATCTCCGCAAAATCTTGCAAAATTGGGCAAGAAGTGGCAATGGCTTTTTGGAGACAGTTCATGCTCTAAACCCAGCCCCATGTAGCTACCCATCTGAAACTATGAGGAATTGCAGCTGGCGAAGAAAAACAACTTTATTTGAGGATGCAGTGGAGGGGAGAGACAGTGGGCAGAGCCACTGCCTCACAGAACCAGTGACTCAGATTCAATCCTGATCTTGGATGCTGTCTGTGTGGGCTTTGCAAGCTCTCCCTATGACCACATAGGTTTCCACTGGCCACTCTGGTTTCTTCCCACATCCCAAAGTACACAGTACATTGGACCAAATTTGAAGGTGAATGGTGGAATCTGGGAGAAATGTCGATGGAATTTAATGGTGTATGATTAGTGTGGGTGAATGGCTGATGGCTGGTGTGGGCTGATAATGTTGTGATTCCATGACAATGCAGAGGAAGAGAGAGCAGCCATGTCCAGGTGTGGCCATGCTCCACATGATTCAACAGTGGCTGGCACCCCGCCACTGCTGGTCCAGGCTGTCGTTGTGGCATCTTAATTGTGGCATTTAACAGAAACCATGTGATCTGTGAGACTTCTGTTCATATCCTGACCAATGAGTCTAGAAGGGACTATGAGAGAACCATCAGTATCATGCCATGAATTCATATTTCTTTGCCGTTAGCTGAGCACATTAGTATTTTTGCCTCCTTTTTATTTGGAGTCAGAAGGCTGCAAGGAGGCTCCGTGTGTGAGTAGCCATTTGTTTATTATTTATTAAAGTCAGGAAAGGAGAGGGCAGACTGTGCACATACATGATGTCAGCACAGCTAAGATAAAGGTTTGAAAAGGGAAGGAACTCTTACCTTGCTTCTTTTTGACTTGGAATCAGGAGGTTGCAATTGAGTTAATTGATTAGGAAATATAAAAAGAGGGACAGCTGTTAAACTAGCCAGTGATGGGGTGGTTCAGAAACAGACATTATGGCTTTGTCTTTAGTGCAGTGGTTCTCAACTTTTTTCTTTCCACTTGCATTCTACTTTAAGTATTCGCTATGCCATAGGTGCTCTGTGATTAGTAAGGGATTACTTAAGGTGGTATGTGCCTCACAGTTCGGCGGGCAGTAACCTCCTTTGAAGAATACTGCAGAGCCCACCTCACTGACAAAAGACAAAGGAGGAAAAACCCAACACCCAACCCCAACCAACCAATTTTCCCTTGCAACCGCTGCAACCGTGTCTGCCTGTCCCGCATCGGACTTGTCAGCCACAAACGAGCCTGCAGCTGATGTGGACATTACCCCTCCATAAATCTTTGTCCGCGAAGCCAAGCCAAAGAAAGAGAATGTGGGTGGAAAGAAAGAGAACCACTGCTCTAGTGGCTTTGTTGAGGAGTGGCTGAGGAGGAGTTCACTCCCAGTAAGGTAAGAGTGGTAAAGTTTCTTTAATTAAGCTAGTTAATTAACTGAGGAGTTGGGTAATGGAGGCAGTTGTTAGGGCAGTCCACTGTTCCGATGGCAGGATGTGGGAAGTCCGGACCAACATGTTTGTTGCTGATGACTGTATGTACAAGAGGTCCAACCAGCTGCAGCTCCTGATAAACTGAGTTAGGGAACTCGAGCTGCAGCTGGATGAACTTTGGATCATTCATGAGGTAGTGCTAGAGAAGAGTTTTAGGGAGGCAATCACCTCTAAGAGTCAGGAAGCAGGCACCTGGATGACTGTCAGGGGAGGCAAGGGGAAGAGGCCGAAGCAGCAGAGCACTCCTGTGGCTATTCCCATCAACAGTAGGTATACCATTTTGGATACTGATAGTGGGGACGATCTACCAGGATCAAGTTGTAGTGGTCACGTCTCTGGCACCAAGACTGGACCCTCAGTTCAGAAGGGAAGGAGGGAAGAGAGGAGTGCAGTACTGATAGGGGATTCGATAGGGGGACAGAGAGGAGGTTCTGTGGGAGAGAACAAATATCTCGGATGGCCTGTTGCCTCCCTGGTGCCAGGGTCTGAGATATCTCAATTAAGTTCTCTATTCTGAGGAGGGAGGGTGAGCAGCCAGATATCATGGTCCATGTAGGGACCAATGATGTGATAGGAAGAATGAGGAGGACCTACAGAAGAGTTTAGGGAGTTAAGTGCAAAGTTGAAGCACAGGACCTCCAGGGTATTAATCTCAGGATTGCTACTCATGCCATATGCTAGTGAGGCTAGAAATGGAGGGTAATGCAGCTAAAGATATGGTGCAGGAGGGAGGGCTTCATGTTTCTGGATAATTGGGCTTTGTTCCAGGGAAGGTGTGATGGTTTGCACATGAACTGGAAGACAACTAACATCCTTGTGGGTAGGTTTGCTAGTGCTGCTCTAGGGGGTTTAAACTAGATTGGCAGGGGGAGGGGAACAAGCTTTTGAAAATGATAGAAATGATCTCAAACATATCTATTCAATATGAGGAGTATTGTCAGTAAGGCAGGTGAGCTTAGTGTGTGGACTTGCACATGGGATTATGGCATTATTGCTATTAGTGAGACTTGGTTGCAGGAAGGGCAGGACTGGCAGTTCAATGTTCTGGAGTTCCAATGTTCTAGACGTGATAGAGGGATGAAGGGGGAGGAGTGGCATTGTTAGTCAGGGAAAATATCAAGCTGTGCTTAGTCAGGACAGCACTGGGGGCTTGGCAAGATGGCGTAGGGAACAGACGTGCCTTCCAGACCTCTCCTGACTCTGATTTATTGTTTTGTCTTTAAGTGCCCGTTAAAGTTCTTTTAAAAGTTTATAAATAATAAGAGGTGCTGGATTAATACCTAATGGTGTATATGCACAAAAAAGGTAAAAGAAAACATTAACAGACTGTTAAAAAACTACATTTTACGAAATTATCTGAGCCTACTTGTTTACAAGAAGCCAGGACTCAGCGTAGAATGGATCCAGAAGAAGACGTACAGAATTCGGCATTGAAACTCCGTTTTATAGGCTCTCTGAAGGTCGCACTCAACAGCTTTCAGAACAAAGGGCTGGCCAGGTGCCAGTATTTCACACAACGGCCACTGTGAGTGCTGTTACTGAGACTTTGACAGTTGAATCAGCTGGGGCACCACCAGCTGGAGAGTTAAAGAGCTGTCATTCGACTGCTACAGTGGTGGCGCTGAAAATGCATCTTCAATTACAATGGTTTTTTCCAGACATCGATTCAGTGAAGATGATTAAAGAGATTTGGCTTAAAGATAACCCTGATCTTTAGTCTCCTGGCATTGCTGGGGGGACTTTGAGAGGGATTTTTATACGAAGTCAAACTGCTAGAAAAGATACTAAATTAAGGGAAGGGACAGAAGATCCCGTGGTCTCTAAGGAACAGCAAGACCCCATTATGCCTGAATCTACTTCTGTTGAAATGTCTGTTAAGGATCTTGAAGATAAGATATATTCTGTATCGAGTCACTTAGCTAATTTTGTGTACCTGTTTATTTCCAAGATTAATGCGATGGCGGAAGTCATTAATGGAGCTTTTAAGCTTGAAACCATTGAAAGATTTGAAATGTGTGATCAAGGTTTAATCGATGTACAGGATCAACTGCAAGATGAAAATAGAATAATTGAAACATTGCAGATCCAAAATAAAAATTTAGCAAAAAAGGTTGATTATTTGGAGAATCAATCTAGACGGAACAATGTGAAAATTGTTGGTTTGCCAGAAGGCATAGAAGGACTAGATTCAAGAATTTTTTTTACTGAATGGATTCCACGAGTGTTAGGACAGGATAAATTCCCTGAAGGTTTAATACTGGAACGTGCTCATAGAGTTTTAAGAAGAAAATCTTTTTCAGGACAGAATCCAAGACCTGTTCTGATCCGTTGTTTAAACTATTGTGACAGAGAGATAATTTTACGTACGGCTATTAGAAATGCCCAGCAAAATAGATCTCCTTTGATGGTTCAGAATAATCATGTTTTCTTCTATCAAGATTTGAGTCAAGAAATTATGTTTCAACGACGCGAATTTAATTCTGTGAAAGAATGGTTGTGGAAAAAAAGACATAAGGCAATATTCAGGTATCCTGTGGTACTGAAGATTTTTCAGAATGGAAATCAGCCAAAGTTCTTTGACAATCCTAAAGAGGCTATGGACTTTGCTCAGTCTCTACCAATCATGCAGTTTCAGGAACGATGTTGTCCTTCAAGGTCTCCAAAGAGAGTAGAGATGTAAGGTGGGATCCAGATTTTTAAAAGAAATGGAAGTAATGGTGACCGAAGTGGTAACGTTGATTTAAAAAAATAAATCTTTTATCTTTTTTTTTGAGAAAAGTTTAAATAGTTTAAATAATGATGATAGTTTAATGAAATGGGAGTTGGGAGAGGAAACTGGGTGGGCACTAGTTTCCAGAAGCCATCAGCTACCTGTGAGTTATCTCACACCCAATATTTTGGGGGAGTTACCACTTTGGGTGGTTTAAACAGGAGGAGGTAGTCGTGACCTCCGACCTGTTTTTTTTTCTTTTTAATTTTTGGGTTAAGAAGTGAAGGTTTTTTTTAATTTTTTTAAAAATAAATAATTTTTTTTAACTCTTTTTGTTTTCTGATTGTAATTGAGAGGGAATCAGGAGGTTTTTTTTCTCTTTTTTGGGGGGGTTTTCTCTTTATTCTCTCTTTTTTAAGAGGATGAGGTCACAGAAGATAATAAGTCAAAAATTGAGGATGTTGAATTAGATGAAGAGGAAGATGAGGGGAAAGGTGATAAGAAGAAAAGGAAGAAAATTAAGTACAAATACATTGAGGGAGAAGAGTTTAATAAAATTAAGTTAATTTCGATAGAGAATTTTGAAGATGTTATAAATGAAGAATGTGGAGAATTTTATAAGAGTTTGAACTTTTTTTTCTTTTTTTATACAAGGGGAGTGGAAGGGAATAAAAAATGTATCTGATTGTTTTTCTAAGGGATGTTTTTGTTCTCTCGATGAATTATAAAGGAAACTTGGTATTAATGGAAATTCTGTATTTATGTATTATTAATTATGATTTTTTGTATAACAGATATGTGGTTGATATATGATTTTAATATTTGAACTTAGTTTTAAAGTGGATTTCATTTGTTAAATACATGTATTATGTTTGATTTAAATATATGTTTAAGGGTATTATTTTAGTATTGATATTTTTTTTGTTGTTAGTAATTTTTTTTGTTGTTAAGTTTTAACCTTTTTTTTTGTAAGTGGGTTTTTTTCTATTTTATTTACAACATTGTTAATTAATTCTTCACTCTTTATTTTGGGGAGAGGGTTGAATTAATTTTAAATTAGACGATTAATGTTGTGTTATAATTATTGGGGGGGTTAATTTGTGTAGTTTAATGATGTAGTATTCTAATTTTTATTATCTTATTTTCTATTATTTCTTTAAATGTAATTTTTATTTTATTCATGTCATAAAATTTTAAATAAAGTTTAAAAAAAAAAGACAGGACAGCATTGTAGACTCACCTACAGAGGCCATATGGGTGGACCAAAGGAATTGGAAAAGTGTGAACACACTAATGGGCTTTGTATTATAGACTGCTCAATTGTCTGAAAGAATTGGAGGTGCAAATCTGTCGGGAGATGGCAGACCATTGTAAGAAACAAAGGTGTGGTTGTAGGAGACTTTAACTTTCTGCATATTGAATAGGACTCCCATACTGTAAAAGGACTGGATAGCTTGGAGTTTATCAAATGTATACAGGAAAGTTTTCTAAATCAATATATACAGGTACCAACGAGAGAGGATGCAATACTTGATCTCCTATTAGGGAACCAGGCAGCTCTGTGTAGTGAGCATTTTGGCTCCACAGACCATAATGTCATTTGTTTCAATTTACTTATGGATAAGGATAGGCCTGCTCCTAGAGCTGAGGTTCTAAATTGGAGAAAGGGCAATATTGTTAAAAAAAAAAGGATCTCAGAAGAGTCGATTGGAATAAGCTGTTTTCTGGCAAAGATGTGTCCAGCAAGTGGAAGGCATTGAAGTCTGAGATTTTGAGGGTGCAGAGTTTGCCTGTTCCTACCAGGATTAAAGATAAATTTTACAGGCACAGGGAAACTTGGTTTTCAAGGAATATTGGTGATATGATTAAGAAGAAGAGTGTGGTGTATAACTGGTATAGGCAACAAGGAGCAAATGAGGTACTTGAAGAGTATAGAAAATGTAAGAGAATACTAAAGAAGGAAATCAGGAAGGCAAAAAGAAGACATGAGGGTGCTTTGGCAGATAATGTGAAGGTAAATCTGAAGAGTTTCTACAAGCATATTAAGAGTAAGACAATTTTGTCTTTGTAGGACAAAATTGGTCCCCTAGAAGATCAGAGTGGTCAACTATGTGTGGAGACTCATGAAATGGAGGAGATTTTAAACAGTTTTTTTTTGCATCAGTATTTACTCAGGAAACTGGAAGAGTGCATATGGATGGAAGGGAAACAAACAGAAGTGTCATGAAACATATGGAGATTGAGAAGGAGGTGATTGCTGCCTTACAGTGATTAAAGGTAGACAAATACCCTGGGCCAGATGTGATATTCCCTCGAATCTTGAGGCCAAGTGTTGAAATTGCAGGGGCCCTGATATATTCAAAATGTCCTTGGCCACAGGGGAGGTACTGGAGGATTGGAGAGTAGCTCCTGTTGTCCTGCAGTTTAAGAAGGACTCCAAGAGTAAACCAGGTATCTATAGGCCAGTGAGGCTGACATCCGTAGTATGTAAATTATTGGAAGTTCTCTAGGAAATGTAGGTATTTGGACAGCAGTGGGTCAATTAAGGATAATCAGTATAGCTTAGTGTGTGGTGGGTCATGTTTAACAAATCTTGTAGAGCTTTTAGAGGAAGTTACTAAGAAGGTAGATGAAGGAAAGGCTGTTGATGTGGTCTACATGGACTTTAGTAAGGCCTTCAACAAGGTCCCACATGGGAGGTTAGTTCAGAAGGTTAAGACGCTAGTTATACATAGTTATAAATCCACTTATAAACTGGATTTGAAATTAGCTGTGTGGGGAGGAAAAAACCATGGTAGTGGATGGTTGCTTCTCAGACTGGAGCCCTGTGCCTCAGGGATCTGTGTTGGGAACATTGTTGTTGTCTATATCAATGATCTGGATGATAATGTGGTAAATTGGATCAGCAAGTTTGCTGCTGACATCTGGGCCAACTGGGAGAATGGGACAGTAAATGGATGATAGAGTTTAATGCAGACAAGTGTGAGGTTTTCCATTTTGGAAGAGCAAATCAAGGAAGGATGTACACTGTAATTGGTAGGGTACTGGTGAGTGCGGAGGAGCAAAGAGACCTGGGGATACAGGTACATTGTTCCCTGAAGGTGGCATCACAGGTGAACAGGGTTGTAAAGACAGCTTTTGGCATCTTGACCTCTATAAATCAAAGTATTAAGTATAGGAGTTGGGATGTTATGTTGAAGTTGTACAAGACATTGGTGAGCCCAAATTTGGAGTACTGTGTTCAGTTCTGGTCACCTAACTTTAGGAAGGATAGCAATAAGATTGCAGAGAAGATTTACTAGGATGTTGCCAGGTCTTCAGGAGTTGAGTTACAGAGAAATATTAAACCGGTTAGGACTTTATTCTTTGGAATGAAGAAGAATAAGGGAAGATTTGATAGATTTGCAAAATTATGTATAAACAGTAGATGGGAGTAGGATGATTAGGAGCGATAAATGAGGATGTGGCTTTAGGGTGAAAGGGGAAGGTTTAGGGAAACATTAGGGGGTACTTCTTCACTCGGAGGGTAGGGGAGTGTGGAATGAGCTGCCATCTGATGAGGTGGGTGCGGACTTGATCTTGAGTTTTAAGGATAAATTGGATAGATACATGGATGAGAGATGTCTGGAGGGTAATAGAATGGGAGTGGGTTATTTGGACTAGCTCAGTGATTCTCAACCTTTTTTCACCCACATACCACCTTAAGCAATCCCTTACTAATCACAGATCACCTATGGCATAGGAAGTAATTAAAGTGGTGTGTGAGTGGAAAAAAAAAGGTTGAGAACCATTGGACTAACTGAATAATGGTAGCAGACAAGAAGGGCTGACAGGCCTGTTTTCTGTGCTGTAGCATTCTATGGTCTCACCACCATCCTTAAGCAGTGGCAATGTCAGCTGTATTGTTGGAATCCACACACACAAGTTCCCAGGCAAATTTCTCAGTGATAGTGGATGTCAATGTATTTGGAAATTGTCACAAAAATCTAGTTTTCTGCATAGTTGTATAAATAAGTCCTATTTCCAGGCTCTTGCATTTAGCAGTAGGAAGAACCCTTCCCTGCTGGTTTTGATAGGCCTTACTATTACAATGAAAAATGATAAGAACAGGTTACCCATAGTGCTCTTTTGCCAGATAACTTGGCTTGCCAAAAACACAGCCAGGACAGTTTCTGTTGACTCTCTACCAAATGTGCCAATGTTGACTACCAGAAAACACCCAATTGGAACTAAATTGTCTGCCCTGAATGTTCCCATTCCCTTCACTTAATGCATCTCCAGAGGATTGGATAAAATCTCTCAATATGTGGTAGGAATATGGGTGGGTGGGTGGTGGTGGGGTGGGGGTGGTAGTAAGGGGGATGGTGGATTAATACTTGTAGGTTTTGTTGACAAGGTGCCAGGCTTTAGATGTTTCAAGAATGGGGGAGGGGGTGGGTGGCATTGCTAATCAGGATGCTATCTATCATGGCTGCAGAAAAGGGGGAAGTAGTAGAGAGACTATCTATGGAGTCAGTGTGGGTGGAAATCAGGAACAGGAAGGGGGCAAAAACCCGGCTAGACAACCCATCCCCTCCCCCACACTTCCCCCTATAGTAACAGTGGCATTGAGGAGTAACGGGGAAAAATTCCATAAAGGTGCCAAAAAATAAGGTTAGTGATTTTTAACTTTCCTAATATTGATTGAACCATCTTTAAGGGTTGGGATGGAGTAGAATTTGTTAGGTGTGTTCATAAAGGTTTCATCACACAAAATGTGGGTGGGGGTGGTGGGGGCATTATTACGAAGAAAGCTTACGAGAGGTTTACGATGATAGGAAATGACAGAGCTCCAGAGAATTACAAGATTGCCAGAAAAGAGTTTAAGAAAGGGCTTGGGTAAACTGGAAGGGACATAAGAAGACTGCCTTGAGCAGGATTAAGGAAAACCCCAGGAGATTTTATAGATATGTGAGGATGAGGATCGAATCCACAAGGGTAATTGTGGAAATGTATGCATGGAGTCGCAGGACGTAGCAGAGGTACTTAATGAATACTTTGTTTCAATATTCACCGGAGAGAAAAAAATACCTTAGCAATTGTGAGTATGACTTAAATTAGACTGAAATGCTTGAGCATATTGATGTTAAAGAGGTGCTGGAGGTTTTGAGCACTGTATTCCACAGTCAATTTGTTTACATTTGTTATCTGTTTACAGTTCTTTGTTTGCATGCATACACTGTACAGTTCTGTACAAAAAAGGGAGTAGAGATAACCCAGGAAATTGTAAACCAATGAGTCTTAATTCAGTGATGGGAAAGCTGTTGGAGAATATCCTGAGATAGAAATTACAAGCATTTAGAGAGGCATGATCTTATTAGGAATAGTTAGCAGGCCTTGACAGGAAGGTTGAATCTTGAGCCTGATTGAATTCTTTGAGGATGTAACAAAGGAGGAGGAACAGTGGATGTAGTGTTTATGGATTTCAAGTAAGGTATTTGATAAGGTTCACTATGAAAAGCCCATTGAGAAAGTAAGGAACATGGAAACAAAGAAGATTTTGCCTTGTGGATATAGAATTGATGCCCCCAGAAGGCAGAGTGATTGTGAATGATTTGTATTCTGCATGGAGGTCAGTGACCAGTGGTATTCCATGGGGATCTGCTCTGGGACCCCTCCTCTTTGTGGTTTTTATAAATGACCTGAATGAGGAAGTGGAAGGATGAGTTAGTAAGTTGATGGATAACATAAAAGGGAGTGGTATTATGGACAGTCTAGAGGGTTGCCAGAGGTTACAAAGAGGCTTTGATAGGATGCAGAGCTGGGCTGATAGGTGGTAGATGGAGTTTAACTCAGAAAAGTGTGAAGTGGTTCATTTCAGCAGGTCAATTTGAAGGCAGAATGTAATGTTAATAGGAGGACTCTGAGCAGTGTGAACAAACAGAGATCTTGGGATCCGTATCCATAGGACACTTAAACCTGCTGCACAGGTTGATTGTGTTGTTAAGAAGGTCTATGGTGCGTTGGCCTTCATGGGTTGATGAATAAAGTTCAAGAGTCATGCATTTATATAAGAGCTTGATTAGACCCCACTTGGAATATTGTGTTCAGTTCTGGTTGTCTCCTTGCAGGAAAGGTGTGGTTGTTATAGAGAGGATGTAGAGGAGATTTACATGGAGGATGTTTGTATTGGAGAGCATGGCTTATGAGGATAGGTTGAGTCAACTTGGTATTTTCTCCTTGGAACTATGGAAGATGATGGGTGACCTGACAGGTACAAGATAATGAGGGGCATTGATCATGTGGATGGCCAGAGGCTTTTATCCCAGGACTGAAATGGCTAACAGAGGGGGCATAGTTTTAAAATACTTAGGAATAGAACGGGGGATGTAAGAGTAGGTTTTCACACAGTGGTGGGTGAATGGAATGGTCTGCTGGCAATGGTGGTGGAACAGGTACCATAGGATCTTTTAAGATCCTAATAGATAGGTACATGGAATGGAGAGTGATGTAGTATGAAAATTCCAGACAGTTGTTAAGAGAAGGTTATTAAGTCAGCACAACACTGTGGGCCAAAGGATCTATATTGTGATGCAGATTTCTGTTCTATGCTCAAAGGTAAAGTATTTACATCTAATCAATTTTATTTTGTCTTGTAAATGAAATTCAGCAACTATGCATGAGGATAAAATGCAGTCAAATGATGAATGAATAAGTTTTTTATATCAGCATTCTAATTTCTAAGCAGAATACTGGATTAAAAATATAAATATTAAAATATATATTGATTAAATTTATATGATGTTGTGAAAATTCCTGATTTTTAAAATACGTTTGGACTTCAAAAATAATTACCGATCGTTCCAAATGTTACATTTGGTCACAATTTGTATGTTCAGTTTTAACTGTAAAATATATATTTGCTTTTTACTAATTTATAATGCATTTTTAATTTTGTAGTTTCTACTGTACAACTCAATCCAAGTAGTGTTAATATTATAAAGTTTAGAAGAGTAATTTGAACAAAATCTACCATGCTTTGCACGATTATATGAAGCAACATTTTGAGTTTCAAGTCATCTCACTGGATGATACATGTGAAATTTCCATTTTTGTTCATTTCCAACAAATTCCATTTGTCATTTATGATTTTTAAATCTCAATTGACATTTTTAGAATTATCAATGGAAAATAGTAATCATTGAATCTTCTAGTGTTATCTGTCATGAACATCTGTCAAATATATTGGTTACTGCTGAGCACACAATATGTTTCAAGTGGCAGTACACAGAGTTCAGGTGAAAGAGGGGTTAATTAGTTTCAGTCCAATACAAAGCTAAATACAATAAAATCCCTGGTGTCCAGCACCTACTGGGATTAGAAGATGCCAGATAAGTGAATTTTCTGATTGCATGAGACTCACTCTTACAATGCCTAATTAATACCTACATTAAGAATAAACAGTTTAAAAGACAAAAATACTATACTGTACTTACATTCATACAAGTGAAGTTGGTTCAGTGTATAAAGCAAAGTAGGCTCCTTCCCTTCCATGGAGCCACCCGAAAGATAAAGAATAACATTATAGATAAGTACAGATACTTAATTATATACTAGTAAAGATTTTAAAAAAAGACACTTACTAAGCAGGGATAAGGAGGTATTTTAAGGGTCCTCCAACAGTGAGCAGCTCTTCATCCTGGGTGACACCATTTTATTCAAACAGCTAATGCGAGCAAAGCATAACCAAGGCAGCCTGTTGGCTGAATATCTGCTCCCATCTTCACCAAAGGTTTTGTATTATTTCAAAGAACAATTACTTTTGCTGTTTTAAACTTCTATTTATCTATCTATTATTTTTTAAAATTTTAATTTTTAAATGTATTTATTTTCCTCAATTTTTTTGCTGGTTGCTTGAGGTTGCCAGTTGCTTGAATTCCAGATAATAGCAGTTTTACATTAAACAGGCCCATGCTTGTAAATTCCAAGTGCTTGCATAAGTCCATTTGTGATACAACCACATTTGACTCAAATAACCAAAGATTCAGTCACGATTTAAAAGCTTATAAATCTGCACCCTTTTTCTGCTGGGCCAATAGACACCAAAAGGGTAATACTCAGTACTTATCACATTTCACCCCACCCTACCCAATATCCTCACAGATGCTGGTGTTTCTGATAAGTTCAAGTTTATTATTATCTCTGCATCAAAAGCAACCACCATTGGTTGGTTGGGTTGCTGCCTCGATGCATTGATCAACGTTATCAATCTAAGAATATTATCAGGTGCACATCTATTCTTAATAAAACCTGCTTGATCAACATGCACTGAGGCAAATATTTAGCGTTTAATTGCCAATACTTTAGCTATTATTTTATAATCCACATTTAATAAAGAAATTGGTCGATACGAAGCTACATTTAATGGATCTCTAGCCTTCTTTGGAATCACTGTAATAATCGCACTCGAACAAGATTCTGGTAGTGACTGTTCATCTGTTATTTGCTGAAGCACATCCATAAATAGAGGAGACAAATCCTCATAAAACACCTTATAAAACTCTGCTGAAAACCCATCATCCCCTGGCAACTTTCCATTTGGCATCTCCTGTATAGCTTCCTTAATCTCAAAATCTGTAAGTGGAGATCCCAGTTCTTTCACTTCTTCCACTCCTAAAACCACTAAATGCAACTTAGATTAAAGGATTCAATAGAACCATCATCCTGATTTCCCTCAGAAGTATATAATTTTGATAGAATGAATAAAACTGGTCATTAATTTCCTGAGGTTTATAAGTAACTATTGAATTCTTTTTAACAGCATTAATGGTTGTCGATACTTGTTCCGTTTTTAATTGCCAAGCTAATACCTTATGAGCCCTCTCACCCAACTCATAATAACATTGCTTAGATCTTTGAATTAATCGCTTGTACTGATACGTTTGTAAAGTATTATAACGTAAGTTCAACATGGCTAATGCTGCTTTCTTCTGTGACCTTCTTCTGAAATTCTTTTTCCAACTCAGTTATTTGTTTCTCCAAAGCTAAAAACTTTCTGTCAAATACAGTTTTTTCTGTCAAATTCCCCAAAAATCTGGGTGTGGTAAAACCAACTAGTGGCAGATGACTGTCAAAAGTTTCAGAGCCAACCACCCCCCCCCCCCCATCAAACTATTCAACAATTATTAATCAATCACATTCAACCCAATGATTCCAATCCCAAAAACTATTCCGGGTCTTCAATATCAAGCAAACTCTGTGTCAATTCAGCCTTCTTTACATTTTTTCCATTCCCATTCCGCTTATCAAATGCTCTCCTTTTAGGTGACGATAACAGTGACCAACCACCTCCTCGCAAATGTTTAAGGTGATGGATGGGGTGTCAGCCAAGTAGAAGCTTTGTCCTGGGTGGTGTCACATGGAGTTCTATTTGAACACCATTCACCTATGCAAGTGGTGAATATTGCATTTCATGCCTAACTTGTAGATGGTAGAAAGACTATTGGGTGTCAGGAGATGAGAAGATACTTAATCCTTAACCTGTTCCTGTAGTTGTTGAATTTATGCAAATTAAGTTTCTGCCCAATGGTGAACTCCAGAGTGATGATGATGGGGGACTCTGTGATCAAAGCCACTGAATTTCAGGGAGAGGTGCATAGACTCTTGGTGATGGTTATTATTTGGTACTTGAGTAGTGTACATTACCTGCCAATTATCCAGGTCTTTGTATGGGAATAGACAGTTTCAATTGCTGAGGTACTACAAATGGAATTGAACATTGTGCAATCATCAGCTTACATTCCTACCTTGTGATGGAAGAAACATCATTGATCAAGTTGACTGGATACTGCCCAACCAGTGTGCCCAATCATCAGTAAAGATACTGGCTATCTAACTTGCTCCCTACTTTTGTTTCCCCAGGACAACTCATCTCCACACCTCATTACAGTCTTGGTGCTGCATGGCAAATATAGTTAATAGTACTTTGCATCATAGCTGATGATTAGTGCAGACTAATTGGGTGCCAAATACACAATCAATCAGATCAATTCTGTTCTTTTCATATTTCCTACATTTTCAGATTGACTTCAGTATTGGGACATCCTGTCCAGAGGCACGACCAATTTTAGAATGCAGGCCTTTAATACAGCTTGGTTGTTGAAGGGGCTACTAAATCATTCTTGGAGGCAGAGAGTGAAGTAATCTATGCTGTGCACTTTCTGCTGCTTTCACTGCAGCTTCCAAGTCATGATTAAAGTGAAGGAGTACTTATCCACCAGCTAAGACTGAACCCAGGTGATAATCAGATGGGTTTACTTTCCCACATTTGACTCAATGCCATGAAACTTCTTGAGCTCTGGATTCAATACAGAGGAATCTCACGAATGATCTTTCCTGTACCACTAAGCTTTCATTGCTTCCTGTCCTAATGGCGGGATACTGTAGATCCAGAAGGCAAAATATAAGCATTTAAGACTACTTTGGAGGGTTTGACATAAATAACTCTGTGAAGCTGCAGTTTTAAACACACTGTGGTCTCTAGTACATGGACCACTACTGTATAAGTAGCTTTCATATTGTTTCTTATATTTCATGAAAAGAGTAAACAACCATGAGGGAACACAAAGGGCAGTTTTAATATTTCCTAGATTCAATGTGGACATTCAAAGTTTCTTAACACATTCCTATCTAATTAAATTTATTTCTGAGCACTGTTAAAGTGTAGATTTAATTTAGTTAGAATTCAATATTGTCTCAAAAGATGTATGGGTCATTTGAATGAAGAAACAGATAAAAAAAAACTCATTGCACCCATGTTCCCAGCTTTAGACACAAGTCAATAAATTTTGATTACTATCAATAGGGATACAAATACAAGTATGACAGGTTATATTATACATAGAGATAGATTGTGGTGGTGGGTTTAGTGTCGATCACCACAAACAGACTTGAACACTTCACAAAAGACATCTCATTTGAAATGCAAGAGCTATGCTAGGCAGAGACGTCATGTCCACAGTGACTTTACAGAAACTTTAAGAATGCTTATGGAGACTTCATAAATAAGTGTTAATGCTGTGGCGTATTTAATGGTTTGAAAGCAACAGAAACTGATTCAAGAAAAAGCTCAAGAAATTGATTCCAGTGCTGCAATCTGTCTGGTTGCAGTTTGCTGTCCTAAGAAGGTCATGTGGTTTTTTTCAAGCAGAGAGAGGGAGAGAAAAGACCAAACAGGCTTTCTCTGAGAGGAAGAAAGAATTCAGTTGGAGTTCTGCAGTGGATTTTGGAAGCTGCAGCATGACCAGCTGGCAGCTTGTTGAAGACCCCATTTTGGAAGGTGGGTTGTGAGTTCAGCCTCGTGAAAAATTCTTGTGGTCCTTACAAGAGGAAATGGCTGGGTAGAGTGTTTCACTTGAAATAAGGGAAATGAGGAACTCTGTGGTGACCTGGAAGGTTATTATTTGGAAAACCCTGATAAGGCAAGTTTCTTCAGTAAGACACTGAAGTGATTAATGGAAGTACATCAGTTTGTGTGTGTCTAACAAGCAACAAAACTCTCTCTTTCTGAAACCAACAAGAACCTTCTTGAGCAGTAACCATCTACCTGTAAGCACTAGAGTCTGGTGAAAGTTCATAAATGTTAAATTCTGTACTCAGTAGAAGAATTGCCTGATATCAGTGAACTTGGAGGAGTGAGATTGGACTATTAAAGCAAAGAACTTTCTTTAACATTTACACATTACATACATGTGTGCTTAGAATTAGAAGGGGTTTAAGTTAATAGTAACAAGTTAAAGTTTGATCCTGTTTTTATGTTTAAAGAAAATTAAAAGCAACTTTTGTTTAAGTAATCATTTGTCTTGGTGAACTTCTATTGCTGCTGGGTTTTGGGGTCCCCTGGGCCTGTAACACAAGATTGACAGGTAAACCTTTCAGTGAAAGGTGAACAAGAATCAAGAATAATTGTGCCCATTCAGGATAAGAGTTATACATTTCTCAACTGACTCAGGACTGTAAATTATTCCATATCATAATTGCCTTAATCTCCACTATTAATGTAGTTTGAATCTCACTGGACTTTTTTCAAAAGATTTTGTATTTAACTCTCTTGACACTGATGGACACATCCTCCACTGCAGTCAATGAACAAGTTAAAAGAATCAACAATTAACATAAAAAATAATTGCATAAAATTGCATTTTCAACTTAAATAAATTTTATTCTCGGATGTAGATACATTCAGGTTTCAATATTTCCTGTGGTTGTGGGGGAGAATAAACTAGATGTTCGATATCCAGATAAGCATATTTTTAAAAAAAATAAATCACTGAGCATTGGAGCTGATAATTGAGGCAAATCATTTGTCAAAGCTTCATCAGGAGTGAAACCAATTAAAATCATTTTAAAGTTTACTCCAGCATATGATTTCAAGGACTACACAACAAGCATCCACAAAAAAAACACTCAGTAAGAGGCTGATTCTATCAAGGTTACTTCACTTACTGGCCATATGACTATTACACCGAGCACAGTCCATTGTGCAAATACAATAATTTCTGCATCCCAATAACTGGTGGGCAACACAGTGCAAAAATAAAATAAGTTTTGAGTCACTTGACAGTTGGCTTAATAACCCCTGACAGTTTATTCTGGCTCCAGACTCATAAATTGGAGTATGTTTTGTTTACCCCAATGAAAAAAAGCCATAAAGGAAATCTCCAGGTTATAGTCTTTGCTATTTGTAAAGAATTAAGTATTCCAATTTCAAGTTGCATCAACTGTGGGGGGTGGGAAAAGAAGGTGCAATACAAATATTCAACCATTTAGTTTTCAAATCAGCATTCACTAAGCAGTGGAGGGTTACGTGGCCCCCACAACAGAGGGTCAAACCCTTCCCTTCTGTGAGAGGTCTCCAGATGGGGCTCATTTTTTCTTTTTTGATTCTTTGATTCCCAAAACACCTGTCTCTTCAGCATCTTTTGCAGCTCTTGCATTATTACCCTTATATTTAAAGGCTCTTGAGATGCCTTAACCGTCACTTCATTGAATGGAAATGTCAGGATGAAGTCACCTATACGAGTTAGGGGCTTCTTGTCATAATCTGAAATGCTGTACTGTGGGAAAGATGCCAAATCATACTTCTGCAATTTAACTGAAGGGAACCGTGGACACAACTTACGAAAACACTGATCAGAGTCTGTGTTATGCCTTCTCAGCAATGTCACCCTCTCTGTGGAATCCTGTGAAAGAAGTCGGGTACTTTTATTCAGATTTTCTCTCAGCTGTGAAGTCAAGGTCTTCTTTGGCAGTGGTCTAGTGAGCTTGCAATTCTTTTTGCTTCCTTTGGTATCTGAAAAATGGGCAGAAACCCTACCTGTTGGACCATGGACCTTTTTGAAATATTCTTCAGTGGAGCAATGCAATTTACTGGTGCATGGGAATTTGTTTTCCATTTCTGATTTTTGAGAGTCCATTGCCTGGCCTTCGCTGGTGCAATCTTGGTTGTACACAATAGATTGACCACAACTTTTGTGGCCGAGTAAGAAAGAATGGCTGTGCATGCTGGTAGACCAAGTTTCTTTCAAAGAGTTCTTAAGTCTTCTTCTAGGCATGATGGAATGAAGATTTCTATACGAGTTAGTGATACAAAAGGAAGGATAGCTGCGAAACAAGGTATTATATGGTCTTGGATAGCCACGTTGGCGTAACATATCTATCTCTTTGTAATTCAATAAATCAATCAGGTCATATAATAGTCCTCTCTTCACAACCATATCAGCATTGCACTCTATTATTAGTGCTGGACTATAATTTACTTCCAACAGCCATGGCTTTATGTTATCATCTATTAGGATATCAAAACCAAACAGTTCAAGACAGTTAGGAGGAGATCGAATGGATGGAGTAATTGTCAGTAGAGTCATTGTTACAATATTACTTATTTTCTGCCACATTAGTGGTTCATTTATATTCAAACTGTGAAGAAAAGCACGGAATTGGCTCATTGTCCATTTACATCCTGTTCCAACACGTTCTTTATCTATTGAATAGGAGGGTCCAAATCTGTTGATGCTAGTATTTGTTAAATGAGCATATATATTATCTAAAGTTGAAAGATTATACTTTTCTGTCCCAAACCTCACTAAACCTTCTTGATAAATGTAGACTGTTAATGGGGAAAAACTGGTGACACAAACATAAATCCGCAAATCAAACTTGTAACCAGAGATGAGAAGAGGATTGGCAATATACTTTTGCACTATAACAGAAGAACTGTAAGTCAAATCTTTGATATCTTGAAATATAAATATTCCTCTGCCACGGGAGAGATCAACTGGCTTGCAGATCCAGTATCCAGGCTTTCCTCCATTAGCCTTTTTGTCTTTTGTATATTCAGCAACAAATTTGGTGTAGTCATTGGGAAGTATGAAAGCCAAAGGGCTAAAGTTATATGTATTTGCTCCATAAATCCCTAACATACGCTTCAAATTACGAGCAAGGTTGTCCTTTCGAGTAATGCCCATGATGTTTGGGTAGTGGACCAGTCTTTGCCAAGGCATTATGTTCTCATATTCCGAATTGGAAAAACCAGATCGCCAATACAGATTCCAATCATCTTCATCCTGTACTTCTTCATCATATTCCACCCAACCACGCTCAAGAAGAACATCGCGGATGATTTCAGGAGTGCCTTCATGCAGACGAAAAACTAGTGACTTACTTAGATCTTCGGATTCAGTTCTATTTGCCATGGTCTTATATAATCTTTACCATTCCTTAGGGAAGAAAGAAAGGAGTCATAAAACCATACAGCATAGAAACAATACTCTTGGCACCCAAGAGTTCCACCTTCCAGAATATATAAAAATTTAAACAGTGGTTCTCAAACTTTTTTCTTTCCACTCACATACCACTTTAAGGAATCCCTATGCCTTCGGTGCTCTGTGATTAGTAAGGGATTGTTTAAGGTGGTATGGGAGTGGGAAGGGAAGGGTGAGAATCACTGCTCTTGACCCAATTGCTACTGAAATATTTTGCTTGAGAAAAATTATCATTGGCCCATTTCCTTTGGCGTTATGAAACCGTGAACATAACGAGTCAATTAGGTACAATTAAAACAGCGGTTTCCAAACTTTTTCTTTCTACCCACATACCACCTTAAGCAATTCCTTACTAATCACAGAGCACCTATGGCATTGGGAATACTTAAGGTGGTATGTGAGTGGAAAGAAAAAGGTTGAGAACCACTGCATTAAAAGCTGTCAACTCTATGCAAATTATTTTGAATATTTTAATTTTAGAACCATTTGTTGAAAGACTAAAATAACCCAATCATCTAATCTATTCAGTGATCAACTTCCCATCATGAGTTGCACTGGAAAGAGATCTTAAGAATAGTTGCAATCCCATCTCAAGATCAAAAGATATAGGTTTCAATGGAGAAGGTAGATATGAATAAGGTTAAAGAGAAATGGGAAAAAGATTTAGATATTGTTTTGACATGGGAAGAATGGTCAAAAATGTGTGTGGATAGTGTTACAAAGTTAATTAACGTGAGGTATAATATGGTTAATTACAATTTTTTTTACAACAATTATATTTAACTCCTGAGAAATTGAAGAGATATGGATTTAGTCTAACAGACTTGTGTTTTAGATGTGGAGACCAAAAAGGTACTTTGATACATTCAGTTTGGTTATGTAAGGAAGTTAAATATTTTTGGGACAAAGTTATAAAGTTTTTGAGAGATTTGTTCAAAATAGATTTGCAATTGGATCCAATGATGTGCTTATTAGGTTATATTAATGTGCCATTTATTGAGTTACAAATGATTAAACTGTATTCAGTTTTTTTAAGATTAGGGTTAGCAGTAGCGAGAAAATGTATAGCTGTTGCATGGAAAAATTATGTACAACTGAGTTTGCAAAAATGGCAATGAACTACAGTCATGTTTATATTTAGAAAAAATACAATTTACAAAATAATTATTCTTTATTTTGTTGATATGTGGGGTTTATATTTAAAATATATGTCTAGAGAACTTAAGTAAATGTTGTAAAGTTGGCACGCCAAATAGAGAATATTTAATACTTTTTTTTAAGGCTCTGGGGTTTTTTTTAAAGTTTAGTAGGGGGGAGGGGCTGTAGTTTATAGGTTTTTTTTGTTTTTTATGTATTTGTTTTATTACATTTGTATTTTGCAAATTATTAAATAAATTTTTCAAAAAATATATAGGTTTCATATCCAAAGAACCGAGACCATGCTCACCCAATAAGATCCTGAATATCCATTGATTGCTATCTGGTTGGTAGGATAAAGGTTACATTACCACAATAGCACTCATGAAACCATACAAATTAAAATTCAATACTGACAATGTCCAGTGAACTGGACTGATGGATCTGCCTCCCAGCTCCACCCCCATCTACCCATATATAACCCTGGTTTCCCGCCTAAACCCTGAGCCTTTCTGAAGACCACTGTAAGACTCTACCATCAGTTATAAGCTAATAAAAGTGCATGTTCTCCCTCCAGGTGAGCTCCACGAGTGAGGAGTATGGAGTCTCCGGGGTCCTAGCCTCGATGGTTCTAGATCAGGACAGACCTCACCAGCTCAGCAACTCCATAGTGACCGTGAAGGTAAACGGGCACTCCACTAAATGCCTAATCGACACAGGCTCTACTGAAAGCTTTGTAGACTCATGGACTGTACAAGAATACAACCTAAAGATGTATCCTTCCAATTATCACATATTCCTTGCATCTTAGTCGCACTCTATGCGTATTCAATAACATTGTATAGTACATTTTGTCGTTTGAAGGGGGGGGGGGAATTTTGTAAGATATGCCTGTATGTACTTGATGAATTGAGTGCTCTGGTGTTGTTGGGTCTGGACTTCCTGTGTCACCTTAAAAGCG
Source organism: Narcine bancroftii (assembly GCF_036971445.1). NCBI lineage: Eukaryota > Metazoa > Chordata > Chondrichthyes > Torpediniformes > Narcinidae > Narcine > Narcine bancroftii. The sequence goes on from NC_091472.1 coordinate 98,027,929, forward strand.
TGACTTTGGAGTATTCTGGTCCCCTCCCCCTATAACAGTTCAGAACAGAGGGCCCCAAAAATCAGAACCCACATGCAGCCTTTTCTCACTGAATATCGCCCCCCCCCCCCCCCCCACCTCTATTCCTGAATCTGTCCTCAGGCTGCAAACCCATTGCTACCAATAGCAGGAGGTACAGCACAGCAGACTGAGATTTCATAAAGTCTGATTCACAACGTCTACTCAAACCTAGCACCAGTCCGTGGAGAGCACAAGTGGTGGTGGTAAAAGGGGAAAACAAGACCAGGCTAGTAATTGACTATAGCCAAACTATTAATCGGTACATCGTCCTGGACACATACCCCCTCCCTCAAATTTCGGACATGGTGAATGATATTGCACAGCATCAGGTCTATTTGACCATTGACCTGAAAACTGCTGATCACCAGCTGCCAATCCGTTCCGAGGACCGTTCATTTACAGCATTTGAGGCTAACAGTCGTCTCGATCAATTCCAGAGGGTTCCTTTCAGTATCATTAATGGGGTTTCTATCTTCCAGAGGCAAATGGACAGAATGGTGGATGAGTATGGATTGAGGCTTCCTTCCCCTACCTTGATGATGTTACCATCTGTGGCCACATCTTGGAAGACCATGACGCCAACCTCCAGAGTTTTCTCCACGTGGCGAAAGACTTGAACCTCACATGCAACTCTGACAAGTGTGTGTTCAGGTCTAAACGTCTGGCCATCCTTGGCTGTGTGGTGAAGAATGGCATCATTGGCCCTGATCCCGATAGGATGCGCCCTCTGTTAGAGCTCCCCATTCCCAGGACCACAAAGGCTTTCAGAAGATGCCTGGTGTTTTTCTCATATTACACCCAATGGTTCCCTCAATACGCTGATAAGGTTCACCCTTTCTTAAAAGCCACCACCTTCCCCCTCTCAGCTGAAGCCCAAACAGCTTTTAACTATCTCCGAAATCACATTGCGAAAGCTGCCATGCATGCAGTGGAGGAGAATGTACTTTTCCAAGCGGAAAGTGATGCTTCAGATGTAGCCCTAGCCGCTACCCTCAACCAGACAGGCAGGCCAGTTGCATTTCCCCCCCCACCCCCCCACCCAACTCAGACATTGCAAGGCCACAGGCTCTGGAATCACTCTGTGGAAAAGGAGGCTCAAGCCATTGTACAAGCCATGAGGCACTGGAGACACTACCTGGCTGGTAGGAAATTCATGCTCTTCACTGGCCAGCGCTCTGTCGCATTCATGTTTAATAATCTCAAGAGGGGAAAAATCAAAAATTACAAAATTGCTAGGTAGCGGATCAAGTTCTCCACCTACAATTATGACATTGCCTATCAGCAGAAGCCCTTAATGACCCTCCAGATGCTTTATCCAGAGGAAGCCGGGCCTCTGCACACACCGGCCAACAACGGTCTCTGCATAATGAGCTCTACCATCCAAGGGTTACCTGCATGACTCATTTTGTCAAGGCACGCAATCTGTCCTACTCCATAGAAGATGTCAGAGAAATGATCAGGTCTTGCAAGGTCTGCAAGGTGTGCATGCCACACTTCTACCACCCCACAAGATGTGCTTGATCAAGTCATCCAGGCCTTTCAAACGGCTCAGTGTTGATTTTAAGGAACCTCTCCCCTCCATAACGGGAACTCTTTTTTCCTTTCTATCATTGATGAGTACTCTTGCTTCCCATTCGCCATTCTGTGTCCAGACATATCCACTTTATCAGCCATAAAGACCCTAGATTTCATTTTCGCCCTGTTTGGGTATCCCAGCTATATTCATAGCGACCAGGGCTCATCCTTTGAGTGACAAGCTACGTCAGTACCTCCTGGCAAGGGGCATTGCATCCAACAGGTCTACGAGCTACAACCCCCGGGGAACGGGCAGGTTGAAAAGGAAAACACCACAGTCTGGAAGGCTATCAAACTGGCCCTGAAATCAAGAGGCCTTCCAGACTCATGCTGCCAGGAAGTCCTTCCAATAGCGCTCCATTCCATCTGATTGCTACTACGTACTGTAATGAACGCTACTCCTCACGAGTTCCTATTCAATTTTGAAAGAAGGTTGGCATCAGGAACCACACTCCCAACCTGGCTTACAACTCCTGGTCTGGTCCTTCTCAGGAAGCATGCAAGGAGAAGCAAGACTGACGCCCTGATGGAAAGGGTGAAACTGCTCCACGCCAATCCCACATACGCCTATGTGGAGTACCCAGATGGCAGGGAGGACACCATCTCCATTAGGGACCTGGCACCTGCCGGAACTGAGGATCCATTGCCTCAAGTGCCCTGCAAGCCATGGAGCTCATTCCCACCACTCCCAGTCAGGGCCTCAGGGAATCTGGTTCAGGAGGAAAGTGCATCCCCCTCCACCGTAGAGCCAGAGACCCTGCCCTCCACAAGGGGACTAGGGGATGAAAGGAGCCCAAGGCCCTCCTGTGCTTAGGCACTCCACCAGGATCTCCAGACCACCAGATCGCTTAAATTTGGACATAATTTTTTGTTTAATTTTTCCTGAATCAATTTTCTCTGTCTTCATCAACAGACCCTAAATTCTGCAGGAAGGGATGAATGCAGTGAACTGATAACCCTGATTTCCCACCTAAATCCTGAGCCCCTCTGAAGACCACTTTAGGACCTTATCCTCAGTTATAAGCTTTAAAAAAAACCCGCATGTTCTCCCTCCAGTCATGAGAGCTTTTATTCATGCTACACAATGCATAGAATCAAGCCTGAAACGTTGGTGATATATCTTTACCTTTGCTACATAAGGCACTGTTTGACCTGCTGAGTTTCCCCAGCATTTGTGTTTTTTCAAGAAATTACAAGAAGTGAGTGCAGTAAAAACTGAACAGGTTCATTTTGATCCTTCAGGTAAGAAAGCTTAGTCTATATGTGTGATTCCAGGCCCATCATTGTGGTTTCTTAATTACTTCCTTGGTTTTGGACTTTAGGAGAAAGACAGCAAATATCATCATTGCCAAGGACATCAACAAGATGTGGAAGAATACATTTTAAAAATTACTGTCATGGTTTATCCAACTGTTGATAAGCCCATAAAACTTTCTATACTTTACACTATTCTCAAAGTACTGAAAATATTCACTCTTCTTTCTTTAGAGCTAAATCAAAACATTCCAGGTCATGGTTTTCATGTACACATCCAAATCCTAGTTAAATGTGATAACGGCTTCGGTCTCTTCCCGCCTTTTGACAGTGATTTCCACATGCCATGTCTTTCTGACAGAAAAGCTTTTCGCATCTCAACTTCACAAGTTTTGACCTCTCTGCTAACAAGTACATTTTTCCTAGTTACTTAGTCCAGATCCCTCACAGGTTTACATGCTCAATTAATTCTCCCCTCAGACTTCTCTATCAAAGGTTAATATTTCCTCACGGCTACAATTTTACTGTCCTAGTGAATCCTCCTAAACTCCTAAATCTCCTCTATATTTTCTCCAATGACACCTTTCCTGCAGAGACCATAATTGGATGCAGTGATCAAGTTTCAGCTTAACTACAGTAAAATAGATAATCTGGCACTTTCAGGGCTCTGCTGATGCCATCGCAACTTCTAGATCTGTGGTTTTCATCTTTTATTTCACCTTAACTATTCTTTTACTTATCACAACCTCCTACAACAAACCCGCAGATCACTAGCTGGAGCAGGGGGTAGGGGGATAAGTTGGTAGTGTCCCGGAAAGCTCAAGCCCCTTCCAAGAATGCAGAGGACTTTGGTTTGTTTTAGTGAGAAACATTTTGGAGATCAATTTAAATTAATTTCCATACTTTTGTTCTTGCTGCACACCACCCACAACAAACCATAGATCACAGTTGAGATTTAGAGGTCTAGACTAGTAGATGTTACTTCCTTACCCCACCTCTTTTCATTTTATACAGCAGTATAATACATTTTACATTGAACCCAGAGAGTTTGAAGGTAGTGGAAAATATACAAGCAGATGGGACCCCCCAGCTCCATCCCCAAGATCTCTCATTTCTGATCCCTGTTGAACACTCCATATTTCAGACCCCAGCCCTGGCTGCACTCCAGCTCACTTTAGCAATACACCGACTCGTCATCTGAACCCCTTAACCACAATGAGAGAGTCAAATTTCAAACTATCACAATTTCCAAATATGTAATCAGAAGTGAAATTACCAGAATGTTATTGTTAACCTGCCATTTTTCTTTCTCTACCTAAGCAGGTCCCTTTTCCCTTTTATCTGAATCTGTGGATGTTCACTCCAGTGCCCCTGTCTTTTGGCACCACTCAAATTTTAACCATACTTTACCTGCCCTTGTTGCACCTACCAAAATGCATTACTCACTTCGAGATTAAATCCAGTTTTCCACTTTTCTGACAAATTGAACAAAACCAGTGTGAAAACATGGTAACATATGCATTGAGTTAAAAGTATAAAATTCACATGCAACAATATCAGGTTAAGGCTCTGATCCACTGGCCTACGAGTCTCATTTGAAATGTTAACTCTGTCCCATAGTTATTGCCTGACCTGCCAAGATCCCAATGTTTTCTGTTTTTATTCAGGTTTCTTCCTGGCAGATATTCCAATAAGTCAGAGAATTCAATCTCTGGAAGAACTTCATAATCAACCTCGTGCACTGACTAATATTGATCTCCAGAGCAATCTTCCCTTAACATACAAGTTTGGATAGTTGGCAGGCTTGCAGAGGTGAAAGTGGAGGTCACATTTCCATCTTGTGTAAAATCTCCAACAAGCAGAATTGCAGACCAGCGCAGCAAGTTGTACAATGATCAGACAGTGCAGTTACTCTTTGGGCATCTATAAATTCTTCACCTTCTAAAATTGAAAGAACTGTAGAATCAATTCTGGATAGGCGTAATGCACAAATGTGCAGGAGCAACTCAGCAGGCCATGCAGCATCCATCCACAAGAAGCAAAAGGCAGTCATCATTTCAGGGCTGAGCCCCTCATCTAGAAGGTTGGAAAAAAATCAGGCAGATTCTTGAATAAAAGTATGGGGGGGGAGGGTGGGACGGTAATTAATTTTTACAAAATTTAGATTACTGTAAAAAAATTTTAATTGACATACAGTAATGGTAACAGGCCATTTTGGCCCATGAGTCTGTGCTGCTCAATTTACACCCAATTAACCTACACCCCCAGTACATTTTGAACAGTGGGAGGAAACCAGAGCCCCCTGGAAAACCCATGCAGACATGGGAGAACGTACAAACTCCTGAAAGACAGCATGGGATTCAAACCCCTGTCCTGATTGCTGGCACTGTAAAGGCATTGCGCTAAATGCTTTGCCACCCCAAGGGAGGAGGAGGACAGGATAACAGGTAAGAGGTGGATAGGTGAGTCTTGGTGATCACATGGTTGTAGAGTTTGAGAGCAGTGAGGATAATAGAGGGTGAACAGTGAGAGAAACTCTCACAAAATTTTCTTTGGAGAGGAGAATTTCTTCAAGGTAGGCATCCCTTGAAGAGACTTCAGAATGCAGCAGCCAAATGGAGGCAAATTAGATAATCTGTAGACTTTAGGCTTCTGTACCTTTTTCCCGATGGTAGCAGAGTGAATAGGGGATGCCCGGGGTTGTGGGGGTCTTTGAAGATAGAGGCTGCTTTTTCAAGACACCACCTCGTACATGTCCTTGATGGAGTGAAGACAGGTGCCTGGGATGTTGCAGGCTGAATTAATAACCTTTTGGGGTTAACTCTCTTGTCCTGAGAGCTGGCACCTCCACACCAGGCAGTGATGCAACCATACAGAATGCTCTTCACGGTACACCTGTACAAGTTTATGAGAATCCGGTGACATACCGAATCTCCTCAGACATCTCACAAAATATAGCCGCTGGTGAGCCTTCTTTGTGATTCCATCAACGAGCACTCAACAGCATAAGGACAGCTTCTTCCCTGCTGTCATCAGATTCCTGAATAGCCAATGAACCAAAGACACTGCCTTATTTTTCCTACACTATTACTGTATTTTAATTTTTTCACAGTAACATCTTAAGATGGCTATAATATGAATGTTTCCACTATGATTGGTGCTGAAAAACACTGAATTTCATGACTTGTTCATGACAATGAATTCTGATTCTGTCTAGTGCAGTGGACAACACAGAAGCTTGCAACATCCATCTCCATCTGCCCAACATGATTGCTTGCAAACTTTAAATCCTTTTTGCACATTAGCAGAGTGACAAAACTAAGTCTCAATTACCAGCCTTCATCTACTACTACTTTTGATGTTACAGTAGAAACACAATCGAAAGGAGAGACCTCCCACAGCACTGGGCGCACTTCAGTTCGGGTCCACCCATGGAGAGAGTAATTCTGTTGTAGCAGTGGAACAGTGCCACCATCAGGTTACCAGCTGTCAAGGATCCACATCCATTCATTTATATCATTAATCCAATAGGTTTGCAACCCTATTTTCAGTTTGTTCTCTTCTTGAGGAAGATGGCCAAGATGATGATTCTGGCAAAGGGAGGGAATAACAAAAGAGAAGATACAGACTCTTCCTTGCACTATTTTCAGGATGGAGCCATTCTGGATGGCAGAATGATGCAGCAGAGCTGCAGTGAGATGACCAGAATTCAAACTGGGTCTTGGGTGATGTCTATGTGGCATTTGCAGGTTTTCCTTCTGACCATATGGTTTTCCTCCAAGTAGCTTGGTTTCTTCCCACATCCCAATAGCACGCTAATAGTTTAATTAGTCACTGTAAAATGTCCCTAAGTGTTTTCAGATACCAGAAAAACTGGGAGCTGCTGGATAGGTCAGAAAGTATCTGCAGGGAAATATAAAGAAGCAATGAGACTGCTAGGATTGTTCTGAGAATTAACTAGAAAAAGCCCATTTAGCCCACCGTCCATGTCCCAATTATATCGAAATTTCTATTATTTCTTTTTCCAATCTGATATTTTATCCATTCCATTTGGCTTGCTTTGGACAAGAGCTCATTATTACTTTCTCTCCTTTTATTATTTTGGGATCTTAACACTGTCACTTAGTACCTTTATAAAACAGAAATTTACAGTACAGGCCCTTTAGCCAACAGTGTGTTAACCTAATAATCTTCTCCAACTGCCTGGCATTTCCCTACTGCATAACCCCTCTATCTCCCTCAGTTCCATGCACCTATCTAATAGTCTTTTAAAAGACTTCCACACTGCTCAGAGTCCTCCCATTAATATTATATTTAGTCTTCAAATTTGACGTACCAAAATTAACCACTTTAAACTTTTCTGGGTGAAACTCCATCTGCCATTTCACAGTCCAGCTCTGCATCCCATCAATCTCCCTCTGTAACAAGAGCTTTTGGCATCTTGGCCTTCATAAATCAAAGTACAAGAGTATAGGAGTTGAGATGTATGGGAAAGTTGTTCAAGATACTGGTGAAGCCAAATTTGGAGTACTGTGAGTGGTTTTGGTCACCTAACAACAAGAACAAAACCAATAAGATTAAAAGCGTGCAGAGAAGATTTACTCAGATGTTGCCAGGACTTCAGGAACTGAGTTAGAGGGAAGGATTACACAGATAAGGACTTTTATTCCCTGAAACATACAAGATTAAAGGAAGATTTGATAGAGATATACAAAATTATGAGGGGTATCAACAGAGTAATTACAAGTATGCTTTTTTCCACTGAGGGTAGGTGAGGTACAAACCAGAGGACAAGGCTTAAGGGTGAAAGAGGAAAAATTTTGGGGGAACTTCTTCATACATAGAGTTGTGGGAATGTGAAGCAAGATGCCAGCTAAAGTGGTGATTGCAGTCTCAATTTTAACATTTAAGAAAAATTTGCAGAGTTACATGGATGGGAGGGGTGTAGAGGGCTATGGACTGGGTGCAGGTCAAGTGAAGTTTGTCATCTGATTGAGCAAGTACATCCTACGAAATAATGTTCTCTGGTCCTTGGTGCAAAACCTGCAGACACACAACCAGACATAACACATTCAGACAAACAATACAAATGCAGGGCAAGTATTTATGATTATAAATAAATATTGTTTTATGAATATGGGACTCTCGGATGGTTTGTGTAAGCAGTTCCTTTGGTCGTTCAGCATTCTCACTGCCAGAGGGAAAAAGCTGTTTCTCAGCCTGGAGGTGATGGCTCCTATACTTCTGTATCTCGTTCCTGACAGGAGCAGCTGAAAAATGCCGGGTGCGGGGTGGAAGAGGTACCCAATGATTTTGCCTGCCCTCTTCAGATAACGATCCCGGTAGATCACATTAATGGGGGGGGGGGGGGAAAGAAATGGGAGACTCCAGTAATCCTCTCTGCCACTCTTATGGTCCTGGGAATTGATCGCTGATCCATTTTAGCAACCATAACACACAGTTATGCAGTTGGACAGAATGCTCTTTATATCACAAAACTTTCCACCTCTTCTCTGTAGTACGATTCATCGTTGTTGCTGATGAGGCCACTACTGTTGATATCTGCAAACCTAATGACGCTGTTAAGAGCTGGATTTAGCAATGCAGTCGTGGGTCAGTAGCATAAACAGGAGCAAACTGAGCACACAGCCATGAGAAGCACCAGTGCTCAGTGTGACAGTGCTTAATGTTCCTGAAGGTGCCAGCTTTTTTTCAGGGTTTTTACTATACACCAATGTGTGCCCATTTTAACCTTCCATTAACCTGAGCTCATCCAAAGCTCTGCTGCCTGTATCCTAATTTGGGCTAATCTGTTCACCCATTACCTCTTCACTCACTGATCTATCCAGACTCCCAAAGATTGAAATCCAAAATTCTCATCCTTACATTCAAATGAATCCATTGGATTGAATCAACCTATTTTTTTTAAGAAAACATCCTTCTCGCTTCCCAGAAACCTGGTTCTTCTCTTCTAACCTCAGGCATCATCTGCCTTTTCCTTCAACTTTGGAAGACCATCTTGTCATCCCCACTCTTCACACAAGGTGCTCTTTGAACCATGTCTGATTTGATAGGAGGTTTCCTTCTCCATCTCAAGCAATGCTTCTGTCTAAAGATTCACCTGGTTTGGGTTGGGGGCGGGGGGGGGGGGGGGGGGGTTGGGGTAAGTTCTTTTACATTAAAATCCCACGGTAGTTCTTTTTACCCTATTGCAACCTGCTACATACAAACTTTAATGATGATTAATCCAAGGTTGGAGAATACAGAAAATATGACATCCATAAATTATATCCATTATACTCCCGTCCCCTTAATCTCATCCTTGTGCCTCTTATTATTTGATTTCCAGGCATCACCTTCAATATTTTTATCTTAGGAAAACGGGAATCATTCATGATTAGTCCACTTTCCTCATCACATACTTCAATTCTCTTACTCTCCATCTAGGATACCACATAACAGAATTGAATCTATTGCATTTTGTCCCATGAAACTGTCCCAAACATGTCCTATGAACATCCTCTTAAACAACTTCCATCAAGTTGTGTTACACATTTTATACAAAGAAGTCCACAAGATCCATCTTTGCTGTCATCTCTGATTTTTTGATTACTCCAATAATACAGCCATTAGAAGACTTTTGAGCTCAATTTAACCTTCAATATCTGTGCCTCATTGGTTTGCCTCTCCTCCGTCGCAACTCCCTAGATATTACCGAGTGGGCCAGTGTTTTGTGCAACAGATAAAATCAATTTAACCAATAGAGGCTGCTCCTTACTAAAAGACGGATTTTGTGATTTTTAATCATTTTAAATGAACAATCATTACTCACATGTACACTTTGACAACTTCAGAGTGCAGCTGAAAATACTCAGTTAATTATCTTAGACTCGTCTGTGATGTTAAAAAGACAACGTCAAAGAATAATTGGTTAACAAGTGGAATTTTAAAAAACGGTAAAGAATTGATTTTCTTCTTTCTTTCTTTGGCTTGGCTTCGCGGACGAAGATTTATGGAGCGGTAAATGTCCACATCAGCTGCAGGCTCGTTGGTGGCCGACAAGTCCGATGCGGGACAGGCAGGCACGGTTGCAAGGGAAAATTGGTGGGTTGGGGTTGGGTGTTGGGTTTTTCCTCCTTTGTCTTTTGTCAGTGAGGTGGGCTCTGCGGTCTTCTTCAAAGGAGGTTGCTGCCCGCCGAACTGTGAGGCGCCAAGATGCACGGTTTGAGGCGATATCAGCCCACTGGCGGTGGTCAATGTGGCAGGCACCAAGAGATTTCTTTAGGCAGTCCTTGTACCTTTTCTTTGGTGCACCTCTGTCTCGGTGGCCAGTGGAGAGCTCGCCATATAACACGATTATTCTGTCAACATATACTTGGATACAGTCATTGAACACATTAAATGTCCGTGCAATAAATGTCCTCTTACTTTATGGCTCAACGGCCCGTTTACTTAGAACAGCAAGTCGACTATCATGTCGATTCGTCATTGGCACAAGAGACGCTCCAAAGAATCTTTATTGAAATGCAACGCTCTCTTTAGCTGTGACTTGTTACTCACCCCGAGATGATGCCGCCACAGGAGAAGTTTCCATCCACACAGACTAGGCCACGAACCAGTGGCCTCCTGCTGACATTAGGCCGGGCCACGACCAAGCAGTCGCCGCCCCGAATAAGATGCCGTGCACACCATCCGCGACGAGTTTAAAGGTATTCGCCGCTTAAGCGCCTCCGTCGCGGCAGCAAGACTCCATCAGGGAGCCGGCAATAGGCCCGTGGCGTCTGGCCAAAGCTTCCTCATCGCCGTGGCAACGTTCTGGCACCATAACAACGCGCATGCTCCACGCGAGCACACGGACGCCATGGCAACCCAGGATTTCCCCTGCTCTGGGGTCGGCCCGGATCACTCACGCCTTCTGCCACCGATCTCGTGCCCTCAACGCTCGCCGGTCGCTAGGCGACGGTGGCAGCCGAGAGGAACGGGGTAGACGCACGCTCTGTGCGTGAGTCGTGCAAGAGCCCGGTGTTGTTGTTCTCTCTCTGATGCCCCATCGCCCGCTGGGTTCCTCCCGTGGATTGTGTTTAGTAGGAAAATGTACTGAAGGTGATTGGGGTTGGGGGTGCCATTTAGCGTCTTTGGATGAGACCAAAGGAACCTCGTTGTGTTACCTCATGTTCTGAGAAAATTATGGCACAGAATTTAAGGAGGCCATTTGACCCCTTGAGTAAAAGGGAGAGAAAATTTAGAGAAGTGTGCAAATTGGTTTGATGTCAGTACAGGAAAACTCTTAATCTGGTAATTTGGGGACTGACAGACGAAAGTCATTACCAATTAAATATAACAACACATGACTTTTTTTAGATGGTCCACAGTGGTAAAGCAAATTTTCCAGTGAAAGGAACAGCAGAATGCAAGAAACCCAGCCTTGTAAGTTTCAGTACTGTGTGGACATTGGAGCCCCAGTAATGTAAAAGGCATGCAGGAGCCAGGCAGGAGTGTCAAAGAGAGTGTGGGGACAGTGTCCTGATGTGTTAAAAGAATATGGGAACGAAGGATCTGATGTGTTTAAGGGAGCACATAGTATTTGGCAACCAGTGAAACAGATGCCAAACCATTATGATTTCCAAACAATCAGAAAGTGGACTCTAGGTTTCACTTCAGTGGAAAAAAAATTACTGTAGCCTGTTATTATGGCATTTGGAAAATAGTGATAGGTTTGGGCAAAGTCAACGTGAATTTATTAGATATTGGCGCTCCAACTAGTTACAAACTGTACCAATGATTTCAATGAGCAGATTGAAATAACATGGTAAAACCAATTATCTTTAAGAATTAATTTTAATGTCTGAGGCTTATTGAATTCAATAAACTTTTGACAGGAATAAAACACTTATTATTGCTAAGAAACTGTGCCATATTTATTTCTATTTGCTCTGTTCTAACTGAAGTATTATTGGCTCAACATTTGTGTCTTCAAAATATACAATATATATTTATCCACAGGGAAATGAGTGTTGGAGATCCTGCTAGGTATAAACTATACCAATGAGTCAAGAATTTTTTTAAAATACTGATGTTACATAACTGGTGCACTAAGATAAGGATGCAGATAAGCTTCAGGATATAAAGGCATGAATGGCAGATAGAATATAATGTGGAAAAATGTGGTTATCTCATTCAATTATTAAAAATAGAAAAGTAATTTTAGCTAGTGACAAATTGAAAGGCGTTGGTATTTAAAGGAACAGGTTTCCTTTAAATCACTAAAAATTAATATACGTTTACTGTTACATGCACTGAAGTTCAGTGAGAAAGTTTGTTTTACGAGCAGCTCAATCGTCAACCTATACATAGTGCAGCAGTATAAACACAGAACTGAGTGCAGAATACAGAGAGCGATCAGTTAGAACAAAGTTATTTTAGTCGTACATTCAGAGTGTGATAATGGTAAGTAAAACTATCTATGTGTGTGATCTCAGACTTGTTATTCTTCCTGATGGGAGGAGGGTGAAGTGTGTGTGGCTGGGGTGAGGGTAGTCTTTTATTGTGTTGGCTGCTTTACCAAGGCAGCAGGGAGTGCGGATGAAATGAGTAGAAGGGATAATCACTTTGAATGATTGATCAGCTGCATTTACAACTCTGCAGTTTCTTGAAGACTACACTATTTATTTAATACTTGACTAATCTGCTCATTGAACTCATTGGTGTAATTTATACCTAGCAGGATCTCCAACACATTTCCCTGTGGATAAATATATACTGTATATTTTGAAGACATAAATGTTGAGCCAATAATACTTCAGTTAGCTGAAGATCCAGGTGCGCTGGGTGGGTCACGTCTCCAGAATGGAGGACCATCGCCTTCCCAAGATCGTGTTATATGGCGAGCTCTCCACTGGCCACCGTGACAGAGGTGCACCAAAGAAAAGGTACAAGGACTGCCTAAAGAAATCTCTTGGTGCCTGCCACATTGACCACCGCCAGTGGGCTGATATCGCCTCAAACGAAATCTCTTGGCGCCTCACAGTTTGGCGGGCAGCAACCTCCTTTGAAGAAAACCGCAGAGCCCACCTCACTGACAAAAGGCAAAGGAGGAAAAACCCAACACCCAACCCCAACCAACCAATTTTCCCCTGCAGCCGCTGCAACCGTGTCTGCCTGTCCCGCATCGGACTTGTCAGCCACAAACGAGCCTGCAGCTGACGTGGACTTTTACCCCCTCCATAAATCTTCGTCCGCGAAGCCAAGCCAAAGAAAAGAATACTTCAGTTAGAACAGAGCAAACAGAAATAAATATGGCACAGTTTCTTAGCAATAATAAGTGTTTTATTCCTGTCAAAAGTTTATTGAATTCAATAAGCCTCAGACATTAAAATTAATTCTTACAGATAATTGGTTTTACCGTGTTATTGAGAATATTGTTACTCTTGTCATATTAACATTAAAACAAGTTAAAGGTGGAATTCAATACTGAAAACCGTTCTAGTTTTAGCTTTAATATTTTGTTGCTTTCACTTCTACAGAAACTCTAAGTGGCTTTTGGGAACAAATTGTACTTTATATGTAAATCTTGTTAGAGCTATCCAGCATGGAATTTGGCCTGTTGAGTCGATGCTGACCATCAAATACCCAATTACACTAAACATACTGATCCCATTTTATTTTCCTCATATACCCATCAACTCCCCTTGTATTTGACCAGTTACCTAGGAGAAGAGTGGGGAGCACATACAGTCACAGTGAGATCATGCAAACACCACAAAGAGGTCAGGATTAAACTTGCTGGAAATGTGAGACAGCATCTCTATTAACTATGCCATTGTGTCACCCAAATCCTTTTACGATTCTATTGCACCCTCCACATGATGAATTATTAAAAATAGAAAAGTAATTTTAGCTCGTGACAAATTGAAAGGCGTTGGTATTTAAAGGAATAGGTTTCCTTGTATGAAAATCACTAAAAATTAATATACGTTTACTGTTACATGCACTGAAGTACAGTGAGAAAGTTTGTTTTATGAGCAGCTCAACTAGTCAACCTATACATAGTGCAGCAGTATAAACACAGAACAGAGTGCAGAGTTGCAGAGAGCGATCCGTTAGAACAAAGTTACCCAATTAGTAGTTTTGTTGATGGGAGGAGAGTCTGGGACAAAAGGACTTTAGTGTACAAATCCCTGAAAGCTTATACATTATACCTTTTCAATCATTTAGCTCATCTAAACCTCAAATGGCTATAAACTCTTTAAAATTCCTTCAAAAATGTGAGCAAAAATAAAGATACTTGAGAAACACTGCCAGTCAGGAAGCATTTGTCTAGACAGAGGGATAGCCGATGTTTTGGGTCAAGATGCTGCATCAGGTCTGGATGGAGGCCTAAATGGTTGCTTTTTGCTCCATTCTTTCAGCATCTGCAGTCTCTGTGTTACCTTTTAAAAAATTGACTCTTCAATTGTGCTTTTGGTTATCTCTCCTCCAGTCAATTATTACTAAGCAATGCATAAAATCAAATGTATAAAGGTCTAAAAAATATGTTAATGATGTGCTTTATGAAATAACTTTTGATTTGACTATTAGTCAAATATTAATAACAAATTTACTGTTTCATTTTAAAGCATTGCTTAGACCTTTCACCTACAAGTGGACTTTTAGTACAGAAACATTAATCTTACCAGACATTTATTTGAGACTTCAATTATGTCATATGGTACGAATTTATTTAGATAAGCTCCAACACAGTTTAATACACCATAGGATATTTGTGGAGCTGTGAAATAGTTTAATAATTATGGATCAAGGTACTTCTTTACAGACTGATTGGGTGTTGGACTTCAATCTTTATATTGCAAGCTGCTGGAAAACCTTTTCTGGCCCTTGTTCTGCAGTTTGGACCATTTATGTTTAATTGCCATATAAGAGATTCCATAAATAGAACAAATCTATGAGCCGCAATCTGTCCTTTAACTTTTTTACCTTGTGGATCTGATGGCACTGTGAAATGATTGTTAATGTAATTATCTGATTCATTATAAGGCTGAATATTACAAAAATCAAACCTAATAATTATTTAAATATATACATTCTAAATTATGTAAATAATGTAAACAGTATACAGGTGCCTAACCTTTTGTCTGGGACCTACTGGATTTTGGAATCATTTTGATTTCCATCCCTTTAAACCCATCCGAGTGTGCTGCCGTATCCACCCACACTCTCTCTCTTCCCCCCCCTCCCCTCCCCCCCTCCCCTCCCCCCCTTTGCTCCCCACCACACTGTACCAGCACTAGGAGAAAGGCCTCCTTCTCGGTTCCCATGCGCTGGCACAGCGGTTTTAGCTGTGTGGGGAATTATAGATAGTGATGACGGCCATTGAGCTGCTGCTGGGTCAATTGAAAGTGCTGCGATGCTGGTCGGCATCAGTATAAGTGATTAGGAGTCGTTTATAAAGTAGCGGAACATGGCCAATACACAGGAGTTGAGTTGGGGTTGGGTCATGTTTGATGCCAAATTCCATCTTTGATGAGCTGATATCGTCTACCAAAAAAAGCGTCGGTTTTTGGAGGTTGCCTGTTTTCGGAATTCTAGATAAAAAGGTTTGGCACCTGTACTTGAAATTATAATGTTAATATTTTTTAAAAATAAATGTTGATATTCAGCTGTGACATCTATACCAATCAACATACTCCTGTGATCATAACTTTATCTCTGCAATTGTATCTCTTGTTTCTTCATTGAGTTTATCTTCCTTAATTTTAGATTCTTTTTTGTCTTCCACTTGCAGCTCATTTCCAATTTTAATCTTTTGTTGAAATACTTGTGAAGCAGTTCCATGGCTTGCTTTTGAGATTTCAATGTATTCTACAACACCATATAAACTCATGCCTGCTAACAATACTATCAACAAGATAATCAATTTGACTTCAATGCACAAAAAGTTTGCATAAGAAAATGCTATGACAAATCCCATAGATTCCCACAAACGGTAGTTGGCAAATGCAGCTTCTTTGTGTTCCAGAAATAGGACTCCATAGAGGGCTTAAAAACAAAAAGAAAAAGAAAATAAATGATAATTTTTCAAATTAATTTTATTTTCAATTTATCTTCTACATTTTTTTGTCCTAAGGACAGTGATATATGCAAAGTCAGTCAAGTTGGAGAGTGATCTGATATAAAACACATATTCTTGGTCCACTTTCATGTTTGGTGGTAGGAATCAAAAGTTAAAACCTTTTAAAGCCCATGAATCCAGGACAAACTGGATTCAAAATTGGTTTGACAACAAAAGGCAGAGAGTAATGGTGGAGGCATGCTTTTGTGATTGAACACCTGGAACCACTAGTATACCACAGACATCAGTGCTGGAACCAATATTTTTTGTTATATACATTGGCAATCTGGATGTGAATGTAGAAGAATTGATTAGTTAATTTGTAGATGACTACAAATTAGTAATTTTGTTGATAGAAGGAGAATCTGGGACAAAAGGACTTTAGTGTACAAATCCCTGAAAGCTAAGATTATGGAGAAAGCACATTGGATACTTGCCTTCATTAGCTAGAGAACAAAATGTTAGAACAGGGAGGTTATGGTTAAAAGAAAAGAACATTTTAAGCTACTACTGGACTAATACAATATGTACAATTCTGGTTTCCACACTTTAGGATGGAGGTAACTGCATAGAAGAGGGTGCAGAGCAGATTCCCAGGATATTGCCAGGGATTGAGTGTTTCAATTCATTGAAGAATCAGGGTTTGTTTTCCTTGGAGTGGAAGAACCTGAGGTAAGATGGGATAGAGATGTGGAAAATTATGAGGGGTGTAGAGCAGATGGGTGTAGGAAACATTTCTTCACAGCAGATGTACCAGAAGCAAGGGGAATAGATTTAGGGAAAGAGATTTTGAGAAGATCTAAGGAAGAATTTTTTTCACCCAGAGTGTTTTTGAAATTAGAAAGCACTGCTTGAGTGGGTGGTAGAGGGAGATTCCTTCATAATATTAAGAAGTTTTTAATTACTGAGGTGTAGAAGGTATTGAACCAAGTGCTGATAAATTGGATTAGTATGGATGGGTACTTGATGGTTAATGAACACAGTGGGCCCAAGGTCCTTTATGTGCTATAGGAATCGACATCAAAGAACCCAATGTTGGTAACAGGCTAATCTCACATAAACCACAAGTAGACCTATCTTGCTTAAATTCTATTGATCAATTCAAAATACAATACAGTTTATTCAACAATTTTGACATTGACTTCATCTTAAGTGTAATGCAACAGTTCTTATTCAATCTTATTTTTTTTTCTTATAGTTTATTACTTGTCATCATACCATTGATCTGTGTCTGCCAAACAGCATCTGCCATTCCCCAAAGAATAGGATACACAAAATACACTGGGAGTTGATTTGGATGTGGATTCCATAAAAGCAATGAAATTATTGATGCAAAATTGGTAACGGTTGCTGTAACATGAAGCAGACAAAAGTATTTAAAGATTATCATTGCAGGGCATAAATAGTAGATATTTTTATCTTAACATGACAGACCTGAAATTATTGAAAATATGCACTAACTTTTAGCAAGTAGTTTGTGCTTTTATGTATAACAAAGCAAAATTTGTGAAGTTGAAAACTTCT
Organism: Narcine bancroftii; assembly: GCF_036971445.1. Taxonomy (NCBI): domain Eukaryota; kingdom Metazoa; phylum Chordata; class Chondrichthyes; order Torpediniformes; family Narcinidae; genus Narcine; species Narcine bancroftii. The sequence goes on from NC_091472.1 coordinate 98,045,450, forward strand.
CTAGAGACATGTGGTTAATGAGTTGCCAACTTTCTCTTTAAATCGATTGGTGAAATTGTTTGTTAAGTAAACATTACAGCTACTTAAAAAGGTACTGAGTGGATTTTAAGAATGTTATAACTCATTTTTAAATCCTATGGAATGTCCTTTCTTAGTTGCTGAATGTACCTGCGTGTTAACTTTCCATGATTTATGTATAAGTTCTATAACCTTCTCCATTCCCACTCTATGTTGGCCCCCATCATATTACTTATTTCCTTATTCCACTATCAATAGCTGAGCCTTGCAGTTCCCTCACTAATGTGCACACCATCTATTTTTAATGTGCTCCAAACATTTGGTCTCCTGTCATCATCGAGTCCAAAGATGGATCTATTTGCAATGATCCAAGATTAGCTCTATTGAAACAATGACTTTTTTTTATACATGACATGCCCATTCATTTAAGGGGAGTCATCACTCTCCATTGAAAAGATAAGTTCATTGATGTTCTTATTTATTTTGTTTCATTCACTTTATATTCTTAATTCACTTACCATAAATAATTTGATTAATTAAAATAGTTATTTTTTTATTTAAAATGATTTTGAATGTCTCTAAGTGTCAAGTCAAGCTTTATCATCTGATTGCAAAGGTATAACCGGACAAAACAGGGTTCTCCAGTCCTCAGTACAAAACACGCCTATACACAACCAGACATAACACACATACAGATTAAAAAAATACATATGGAGGGCAAGTAGTCATATATAATATAAGTAAATGTGTTGTTTCTTTAATGTGAGAGTCTCAAATGGTGAGTGTGAGCAGTTCCATTGGACATTCACCATTCTTGCTTTCCATGGAAAGAAGCTGTTCCTCAGCCTGGTGGTGCAGAGAGATCTAATAGGGAAGCATACCTTATTTATTCATATTTATTTATAACACTGGAGGAGGCTTTTTTGATGAATCTGAATTGCAACTTTGTGAATTGCCGGTTCACAGAGAAATTCTGTTCCCCACCAATTTTCATTGTAATCTATTCATCCCACAATCTCATCAACTACTCCCACATTTGAGTTCTCACGTACATACAATGAGCAATGTACAGCTGTCAATTAACCTACCAACTCTCACACCTTTGGCCTTTTCCATAACTGTTCTAAATCTGATATCATCCTCACCCTTTTCTAAATATTACCTCACTGCATTTGACACATTTCATTCACTAAAACTGAATCCATCACTGTTTCCTTTGTCTTGAGTTTAAAATATACTATTTGAGAAAGATCTTCCTCTTCTTTTATTATTAATGCGAAGTAGCTAATGTGTCAGCATAGTTGAATCTCTACATTTATTCTTTTCTTTTCCAATCCCACTCCCCATTCTCCCCCCACCCCCACAAAAGCTGCTTAGCCACTGTTTAAGTTCAAGGTTCAGATTTATTGTCAGACTACATACATCGTGACATCATATACAACCCTGAGATTCTTTTGGGGGCGGGGGAGAAGGTTGCCCTAATCCTCAGTAGTTTAGTGAAGTTGCCCGCTGGTGAAATTGGTTCATGGGTGGGCGTTCTGTTTCTGGTTCAGTATTTGCCCCCAGTTGTCAATAAAATTCACATTTTGATATTAACACATGTCAGAGCTGTAATGCGTTGAACACTTTAAGTCTGTTACTCAACCCTCATCAGCACAGAAATAAGTTACAAAGATAGAGAAGTTTTGTTGTGACAATACAGGGCTTTGGTGAGACTGACCCAGGAGTGTTGTATGTAGTTTGGATCTCTCTGTTTAAGGAGGAATGTATTGTCTTGGAGGCAATTTAGTGGTTTCACTTAGTTAATCCCTTCATCCCAGGTATCAAATAAGTGAAGTTTCTCTAAAATGTTACCCAGGCAAGTGTATTCCTCCTTATAAAAAAAACGATTAAATTTGGCTTATATTCCACTTTCAAAGGAATGACAAATGTTAGACGCAGGAGAGACCGCAGATGCTGGAATCAGGAGTAAAAAAATAATCTGGAGGAACTTTAGAAACCTTAGATTTGCAGGGGAGGGTGGGAACTAAAGTGTCAGAGCTGATAGCAGAGTGGTTGTGGAAGAAGATGGTTAAGCCTGCATACAAATACAGGAATCAAAATGTGTGGTGGGAATAATATTCTGGGTTGCATCTATTTCAATGCAAGGAGTATTGTAGGAAAGGCGGACAGGATTAGAGCATGGATTTGTACATGGAATTATGACATTGTGACCATTAGTGAGATGTGGTTGCAGGAGAGACAGATCTGGCAGCTCAATGTTCCAGAGCTAATTTGTTTCAGATGTTTTTTGGGGAGAGGGATAAAAGGAGGAGGGGTGGCATTGCTTGACCAAGTAAATATCATGACAGAGAGGATAGATTAGAGGGGCTTGTCTACTAAGGCTATTAGGATGAAGCTGAGAAATGAGAAAGGGATGACCACATTAATGGGACTGTATTCGAGATCACCCACAATAGCAGGAATTCAAAGGGCTAATCTGCGGACAGCTGCGGGAAACAAAATTGTAATAGTAGGTGATTTTAATTTTCCACATATTGACTGGAACTCTCATACTGTAAAAGGGCTGGATGGGTTAGAGCTTGTCAAATGTGTTCAGGAATGTTTCCTAAATCAATATAGAGTGTGCAAATCTGGATCTTTTGGGGAATGAGACAGTACAGGTGACGAGGTGACGAAAGTGTGTGTAGGGGAGCCTTTTTGGTCCAGTGATCATCATACCATTAGTTCCAAGATAATTATGGAAAAAGATAATTCTGGTCCTCTGGTCAAATTGGAAAAAGGTCGATTTTTGAGGAATGAGGAAGGATCTGGTAAGTGTGGATTGGGACAGTTTGCTTTCTGTCAAGAGTATGCTTGGTAAGTGGGAGGCCTTCAAAGGTGAAATTTTGAGGGTACAAAATTGTTCCTGTCAGAATTACAGGCAAAGTTAATAGACACAAGGTACTTGGTTTTTGAAAGAGATTAAGGATCTGATTAAGAAGAAAAAAGAGGAGTGTAGGAGGTATGGGCATTAAAGTGCAAATTAGCTCTCCACTGGCCATCGTGTCAGAGGTGCACCAAAGAAGAGGCACAAGGACTGCCTAAAGAAATCTCTTGGTGCCTGCCACATTGACCACTGCCAGTGGGCTGATATCGCCTCAAACCGTGCATCTTGGCGCCTCACAGTTCGGCGGGCAGCAACCTCCTTTGAAGAAGACCGCAGAGCCTACCTCACTGACAAAAGACAAAGGAGGAAAAACCCAACACCCAACCCCAACCAACAAATTTTCCCCTGCAACCACTGCAACCGTGTCTGCCTGTCCCGCATTGGACTTGTCAGCCACAAACGAGCCTGCAGCTGACGTGGACGTTTACCCCTCCATAAATCTTCGTCCGCGAAGCCAAGCCAAAGAAAGAACTTGAGTATATTTTTTTAAAAAGCTAGAAAAAATGCAAGAAAAAACTTAAGTAGGAAATCAGGAGGGCTAAAAGAAGATATGAGGTTGCTTTGGAAGTCCTAAGGGGTTCCACAGATATATTAAGAGCAAAAGGATAGTACGGGACAAAATTGGTCCTCTTGAATATCACAGTGTCGGCTATGTAGGGAGCCAAAAGAAATTGGAAAGATCTTAAATTGTGTTTTTTTGCATTTGTATTTACTCAGGTGATAGATCAGAGTCTATAAGAAGGCTCGATCGCTCAGTATTCAGGATGAGGTAGTAGTCAGAAATGACAGAGTAGAGGTGCTGAGCGAAGCAATCTCCAAATCTGTGACTGGTCTCTCTGTTGTAGAGAAGGCCACAAAGGGAGCACTTTTCTGAACAAAGCAATCTCACAATCTGTGACCAGTCTCTCTGGCAGCACCGGATTAACATAGTAGCAAAAGTAATATATGCTATGGGCCCTGTATTTTCAAGGACCCCATGGCAAATACTTGCTGACTTGCTCTATTACTTTATGTATTATGAATTATGAATGACTGACTGGGTGTTTAACGTCAACATTTTCATCTTTGTACAGTGACTATGAGGTACCACACTCCCATAGTCTGTGTTAATAACCCCAATTAAAGGTGATAATGGCTAAAATCACTTTCAATCTGTTTAAGGTTTGCAATTTTAGCCAGTTATCACCTTTAATCGGGGTTATTAACACAGACTATGGGAGTGTGGTATCTCATAACCGCTGCACAATTTGTGATGCCTCAGATGGTGTTTCTCAATGGGATGAGAAGCTTTAGTTGCAGAAGATAGCCTTAGTCTCCTGAAACCCTATCCTCCATTCCCACAGTAATACTTTTTTCTTCCAGAGAAGTGCCTATTGAAGTTTTATGCTTATGTCAGTGGGGCGATTATGAAGTGCTGTAGGATTCTCAGTTGTGCTTTGGAATTTTGATCAATTCTCTTTGCTTAAACTGTTATTTGGAAATAAGCAACCGAATAATTCTGAAGGAACTGTCACGAGATTTATTGGCTCGAGGGGTGTAAGAGTGATTGACTCAGTGGTCCTTGTTATTGCCCCACGAACTAATCAATTTGCTGAATTATTAAGAAGGCAATGGAGATGCTGTTTGTATAGACCAGCCCAAATATGGATGAAAAATCACTTTCAACACCCTTCCCTGGAAAATCTTTGCTGAATGAAATGTTAGTCCTCTCCATTTTTATGTCAACCCATCAAAACCTCATGTGAAAAGTCATATTGACAAGACTGCTTACTGGTTGAATAATTTGTGCAGTGGCCATGAGATATCACAATGCTCCACTTTCATGTTATAGTAGTGGATGAATGTGATGGTGTCAGGTATATTAAAATATATTTCCATGAAAGTGTAATACTATTTATGTTATATAATGGCTGTTTGGGTTTTGGGAAGAAATGGTGGGAAATATGAAAGCTTAAAGGGGTGGTAGCAAAAATTATAACCTTTCATCATGGATGTAATCATTGCATATGTCGAGATCTGAGAAAGCTAGGATCATTTTGTTAGGAATAAGTTCAATTGTTTTGAAGAGGTAATAAATGAGGTTGGCAAGGTTGGGTGAATAAAAATGTTATCAACTTTGATTCGAAATAAAAATAATTGAGATTCTACACAAATGAATACTTGCAAAAAAAAAAGGAATTTAATTGGATGAGCTGTGTTCTAATTACTCTCTCTCCCCTCACTTGTTTTGAAGCAGCTAAAATAAGCCAATTTCCTAAGGGAAAATAATTTATCCGCCTGTTGCCTGATGAACTTAAAACACATGCACACCACCTCACTCTGTCATTCCAAAACAAATTGCACGCGGTTTGTTACGCTGCTGTCCCGTGTTTAGAATGGACCATGGCAGACTTTCTCCGAGTTGCCAGAAAGCCGGGCCTGGAGGATCTATGCCCTCAAGTCACTGACACTCACGCAAGTTTTTTATCCATTCATAAAATGCGCGAGGCCTCTGGCTGCATTTGCTATGTTTATTGCTTTGAGATTATCTCTCTCCTCTGAATTTAGCTTTCCCTGGTATTTGGTGTTCTACTTGCCCCTTTCATTCTCCCTTTTAAACTATTAGATGTTTTAATATTTATGTATATTTTTTTTTAATTTGGGGTTGGGGGGGTCATTATAACATATGCTACAGGCCCTACACTTGCTTAATCCACCCCTGCTCTCCAATGTAGAGAAGGCCACAAAGGGAGCACTTTGCCAAAGGAAGCGATCTCCCAATCTGCAACCGGATGAGGGCTTTGCAGGAGAAAGCAGTGAGTGGTAGTAGATGATTGCCTCTCTGACTGGAGGCTTGTGGCTATTGGTCTGCCTGAGGGATTGGTGTTGGATCCATTGTTGTTTGTCATCTGTATCAAAGATCTGGATGATAATGTGGAATGTTGTGTTCAAGAATACGTTTGATGGGTTCAAGAGAATCAAGGCTAGACACATGTTATCAACAAACTGTGGGCTTTATTTATGGACAGGGGAATTCATGAAAAGGTGCACACTCACACAGACTAACCTTGAATAATACACAAATAACTGCACATCAGGTGCAAACAAATCACTACTGAACATTCTCAATTCCCAATGAGGAACACGAAGGTTAAACACACAGCATCATTGGCTCGCTCTATCTCTACCAGGCACAGCATACTAACAAACAGTAAATTAATTACAACTAACAAGTATATCAAATGAATCTAGTTTCCAGCTTTGCCCACGGCTTGGGTCTGGGACAGGCCAATTGTATTCATCCCTCTGGAGCTGCCTGTGGCCTGCAGCCTGGAGTTCCATGATGTTCTCCATGAAGCAAAAGAGAAAGAGTGCAGAGACTGCACATGCTTGGATTTTTCAATGCAAGACCCATCCACATGACCTGAGAGAACCAATCGTGCATCAGCTTCACTTGTGGGAAGATCTAACCCTTGACTGGCAGGTGAGGTGACTTCCAACTAGACTCCAGCCAGAGAGGTCACATGACTCTTCACAATCCACATTCCCACTAGATTTCAGATGGAGGCCACATTGTCCTCACAATCCACACTCCCACCAAGTTCCAGACTGAGAGGCTACATGACTCTCGACAATCTACACTACATGTGGTAAATTGGATCAGCAGGTTTTCAGATTGATCAAAAACTAGAGGTATGGTGGACTACAATGAAGGCTTTCAAAGCTTGCAGTGGGATCTGGACCAACTGGTAAAATGGCTGCCAAATGGTAATTGGAATTTAATGTGGACAAGTGTGAAGTGTTGGATTTTAGAAGGACTAATGAAGGTAGGACATACATGGTAAAAAAATATGGCACGAAGGAGTGCAGTAGAACAGAGGGAAGATAGATACATAATTCCTTGAAAGTGATGTCACAGGTAGATAGGGTCGTAAAAAGAGCTTTTGCTATGTTGACCATCATCATTCAAAGTATTGAGTACAAGAGTTGAGGTGTTATGATGAGGTTGTATATTTCATTGGTGAGGCTAAATTTGGAGTATTGTGTGCAGTTTTTCTCACCTAACTATAGGAAAGAGATCAATAAAATTGAAAGAGTGTAGAGAAGATTTACAAGGATGTAAACCTTGAGAAACTAAATTACAGGGAAAGGTTAACCAAGTTGAGACTTTTTTCCTTGGAATTTAGAAGAATGAGCAGAGATTTTGCAGATATATAAAATTATTAAGGGTATAGATAAAGTAAATTCAAGCAGGCTTTTTCCACTGAGGTTAGGTGATACAAGAGCTAAAGAACATGAGTTGAGGGTGAAAGGTGAACATGTTGAGGTTAAGAAAGAGGAAATGATGGATTTTCTTAAAAATATTCACATGTTAAAGTTCCTTAGACTAGACAGGATATACCCCATGTTATAACAGGAAGAAAGGGAAGAGATTGCTGGGGCATTGATCTTTGTATCTTCGCTGGCTACAGGAGAGACACTGGAGAATTGGGGAATGATAGATATAGTCTCCTTATTTAAGTAAGGTAAGGGAGAGAATCCTGGGAATTATAGACTAGTGAGTCTTGCGTCACTGATGGGCAAATTACCGGAGAGCATTCTTAGGGACAAGATTTACGATCATTTGGAGAGGCGTAGTCGTCTCAAGGATAGTGTGGCTTTGTGAAGGGCAGGTAATACCTTACAAGACTAATTATGTTTTTTGAGGAGATGATGAAAGAAATTGATGAAAGTCTACATGGATTTTAGTAAGATGTTTCTCATGGTAGCCTCATTCAGAAAATCATGAGATATGGGATCCAAGAAACCTTGGCTGCTTAGATTCAGGATTAGTTTGCCTGCACAAAGCAGATGGTTGTAGCAGTTGGAATATTTTCTGCATGGAGGTCGATGACTCATGGAGGTCCACAGGGATCTGTTCTGGGACCCCTGCTCTCTGTGATTTTTTTAAATGATTTGGATGATAAAGTGCAGGGGTATGTCAGTAAGTTTTCAGATAATACAAAGATTGGAGGCGCTGTGGATAGTGTGGAAGGTTGTTCTAGCTGTACAGGATATAGAAAGGATACAAAGTTGGGTGGAGAAGTGGCAGATGGAGTTCAATCTGTTTAAATGTGGAGTGATGCACTTTGGAAGGTTGAATTTGAAGGTGAAGTACATGGGGACCAGGTCCATAGACCCCTCAAGGTTGCTGCACAAGTTGAAAGAGTGGTCAAGAAGGGATATGTTATGCAGGCCTTAATAATGAGTTGGGGGATTGAGTTCAAGAGCTAAGAGATAATGTTGTATCTCTACAAAATTATGGTCAGTTCTGGTTTACAGGAAGAATAAAGATGCTTTGGAGAGGGTGCAGAGAAGATTTACCAGGATGTTGACTGGATTGAAGCATTTGTCTTTTGAAGCAAGGTTAACAGAGCTCGGACTTTACTTTTTGGAGCAATGAGAGATGAGAGGTACCTTAATAGAGGTATATACGATTATGAGGGGCATTGATAGGGTGGACAATAGGGGCACTCAAAAGGCTTGTGGACAAGCAGGTGGACATTAGTAAAATAGAGGGTTATGGGTGTGAGATAGGCAAGGATTAGATGACAAACAAAGGTATTTAATTTGCAGGCACCATACAAAGGGAGAGAGGTAACTAGAAACAAAAGTGTCAGGTGGAAGATGTCTAATACAGGGTGGAGCAGAGTGATATACAGAGATGAATGATGATAATGGTGGTGTAATGAGACCTGTCCTGGTAGGACAGATAGGACCTGGTGGACCCAAAGAAGGAAGGGAGGAAAGGGAAGAAGTTAAGCAAGAAAATCTACAGATGCTGAAGAAAATCTACATTCTTTTTTGCTCACATGCTGTGTGACTTATTGAGTTTCTCCAACATTTTTGTGTAAATGAAGACGAGAAGTATCTGTGAAGAAGAGAGATGGGATTCATGACCTCAAATTGGAAAATTCCAAAATACCAATGGTCTGGACTCCTTTCCCTGTCATTTTTACTGTTGGTCTGGAGTCCTCCTCCTGCCATTCTTCAGTATTTATTCAAATGGCTTCCTGTTTTTTGCTTATATGTTGAAGGGCTCAGGCCTGAAATGTCAGTAATATATCTTTACCTACTACGGACATTGCAAGACCATCAGAGTTCTTCCAGTATTTCTGTGGGTTTTTTTTTTAACTGGAATATGAGGTGGTGTTCCTCTGGCTTACAGTGAGCCTTACTCTGTCAGTAGAGAAGGCTAATGATGGACAGGTTGATGTGGGAATGGAAGGGCCAGTTGAAATGAGAAGCAATCTGGAGGTCTGGATGGCCATTGCAGACACAACACAGATACTCTGCAAGGAGTCCCCAATTCTGTGTTTGGCCGTAACAATATCGAGAAGACTACATTGGGAGCACTGAATGTAGTAGATGAGGTTGGAGGGGGTGCACGAGCATCTTGCCTCACCTGAAAGGGTTGTTTGGATCTCTGGGTGATGGTGAGGGAGAGGTGAAAGAGCAAGTGCTGTGCTTCTTGTGGTTCTAGTGGAAAGTACAGGGGTTACAGAAAGGTGGGTGGAAAGGAAAAAAAATGATGTGCTGAATTAGCAACCTGGTGGGGTGAAAGGTGAGGACAAGGAAATACAGGAGATGGCTCTATTGACCACAGTGGAGGGGAAGCTGTGGTCACTGAAATAGGATACTGCATGTGTACTGGAATTGAAGGTCACATCTTGAGGCTAAGGCAGAGAAACTGAGAGAAACGGATGGCATTCTTCCTGGAAACTGCGTCAGAAGAGGTATAATTTAGGTAGCTGTAGGAGTTGGTGGTTTTGTAGCATATGTTGAGTTGATCTCTGGAGATAGAGACCAAAAGATCTCGGAAGAGTAATGAAATGTCCAAAATAGGCCAAGTAAATTTGAGAGCAGGGAGAAGATTTGAGAAATCTTTATAGGAATATATTTTATAGGGAATGATAATGATCTTATTGAAGTACAGAGGACTTGAGGGGGCTTAACAAGGTAGATGGTAAAAGGATGCTTCTGGAACTAGGGGAAGTCACCTATTAAAGATTGAGATGATAATTTCTTCCTTTGGAGGGTTATGATACTTTGGAACTCTTCATCAAAGGGCAATGTGGACAGGGACATTGATATATGTAAGGAAAATGCTTGCTGAGCATGGAGATGAAAGGTTACCATGGCTCGTGGAAATGTGAAGTTGAGGAAATTGAGCCATTGAATATGTTCAAATTTTTTTTTTGGTTTAAAGGGGTAAAGGATTATAAGAACAGGCATGGAAATGTAGTGAAACAGAAACCTTCACCATATTTAGGAAGTGCTTGGATGTACACTTGGAGAGCCTTGACCTGCAAGTCGTAGAATCATTGAAAAGTTGTTTTAGATTGGGTAGTTATTTTTTTGATTTGGATAGACACAGTCATCTATTTAATTTTACTGACAAGAACTTTCTTGGAATAATCTCCAATCATTCCAAAGCTACACAGTTTGGCATTTGTAGTTTTTCAGCTTTTCAAAAGGCCCAACTAAATATGCCATAGATTATTACTTTTTTCTTTTCTGCTTTATCTCATTAGCCTCCCTTGTGACCAACATCACAACATTCTCAACTTAGGACACATCCATATCATGATAATTTATTTTCTGGACGCACACAATCCTCTTCTTCACGTTGCTGCCTCTATCCCTTGTCCTGAAGCTGTTTCTATCCACATTACTTGTTTCTTTCTCTATTATCCTCACAGAGAAGGTTCATTCATAAGATCAAGTAATAAACAGAATACAACCAATAAAGTAATTTCTTGTCAGTCAACAACGATTTACTACATTTGATGACTAGTAAGAGCAGTTTATTTGATGGATTAGTCTTCAAATAGTCACTTGAATTTTGCCAGTTTAAAACAAAAATGAACTCACCAAGGAAGAATAGTGGGATGCGCCCAGTGTATTTTGATATATTTCCAAAAGTCAAAGAAAAAATGGAATTAGAGGCACCAAAGCAGATCATACAATAGCCAACATATTGTATTCCAAGAGCACATGTAACATAAGCCTGTGGATAGAATATAAAAGCATGCATTTATATATGAAGATAAATATTCAAATAGAGTCCTGTTGATTCTCTTGGAAATTGTAGAGAAAACTACAACTATTCTAAATACATATTACTTACAAATTGAAAACATCAAAGAACAGGACTACAAGAAGAATATAAATTACTAGAGAATAAAAAAGCTAAGATACAATACAAACATATAGGACAGTAAAAACTATATTTAAAAAAACAAACCCTATGAGTTAGGTGAACGTGCACACAAAGTTTTAGCTTGGCAGATTAAAACAGGAGTCATCAAGAATGATAAATGCTATGAAAACAGAGATATATCCTAGTGTATAAGCAAAGAGAAATTAATTACATTTTTAGACAATGTTACACAAAATTATACAATTCAGAATTACTAGGAGTTGAGAATGAAATGGAAGAATTTTTGTTAAATGTCAAACTTCCAAAGCTAGAAGAAAGAGAAAGGAGAGAATTAGCTATTCCCTTCACAAGGGAAGAAATCAAAAAGACCTTGGGCATCCTACAGGCTAATAAATCACTGGGGGAGGATGGACTTGAATTTTATGAACAATTTAAAGAATTATTAATACCTTTGTTAATGGATGTCCTGGACCAAGCAGTGGAAACACAGACCCTCCTGGAATCATTCTCAATCGCGATTTTACAGTGTTACCAACAAAGAATAGGGAGTCAATATCCCTGTCAAATGCTGTTTATAAGATACCAGTGAAAGCATTGGCTAATAGGTTAGGTCAATACTTGCCAAAACTGATACATAAGGATCAAGCAGGATTTGTTAAAGGAAGACATTCTTCAAATAGACTAGGAATATTATTTAATATAATACACAAGGAAAAATCTGAACGAATTCCAAGTATTACAGTCTCCTTAGATGGGGGGGGGGGGGGGGGAAGCATTTGACCATTTGGAGTGGCCATTTTTATTTAAAACACTAGAAAAATTTGGTATAGGCAGAACACCTATAAATTGGATAAAAGGTTTATACCATAAACCACAAGCTAAAATAATAACAAATAATCAGATGTTGGTGGTATTCCACTTGAGTAGATCGAGTAGACAGTGATGTCCACTGTCCCCAGTGCTTTATATTTTAGTGATTGAACCACTGGCAGAGATAATAAGAAGGGATCTGTATATAAATGGCTTCAAACATGGGCAAGAACAAAAAAATCAGTCTATTTGACGATGATGCGCTATTGTACCTATTAGACCCAGCCAAATCTTTGGAAAAATTACAAGGAACACGAGAAAAATATGGAAGAATATCAGACTACAAAATAAATATGGATAAAAGTGAGATAATGCGATTAACAAATTTTGAATATGAAAGATACCAAAAAGGAAGTAAATTTAAATGGAAGATGAGTGGAATAAAATATCTTGGACTAGTAACTGACAATAACTTACAAAATCCATCCAAACTAAATTGTGTTTCTCTTCTTGGGAAGATAGAAGAGATCTACAGAAATGGAGAGACTTAGTGATTACTTTAGTGGGAAGGGTTAACTGCATCAAAATGTAAGTAATGCCAAGACTGCAATACCTTTCTCAATTGCTGCCTTATTCCTTTACCTAAAAACTTTTTTTCAGCTACTATACAACCATATTAGACAGTTCCTATTGGAATAATAAGGTACCAGGAATTGCACTGGAAAAATTGACATAGGACTATGGGCTAGGAGGACTTAGACACTCAGATTTCAAAAAATATTACTTTGCTGCACAGGCAAGATTTCTTGCAGCCTTCTTCTCTGAAGACAGTCCACTGTCTTGGATTAAAATGGGAATGTACTCAAAGGAGGAGAGGGAAACAAAGGACTTTATCTATAAATGGAGTGTCAGATCACTAAAGAAAAAGACAGATAACTCCATTTTAATACATATGAATAGAAGGTGGCAAGAAATTAATGAATGTATAGGAGAAAAAAGTAGGGATATCAATAAAAGCACCATTGTGTAAAAATGTGTTATTGCCTATGAACATTGGCAATAGAATATTAAATTTGTGATATGACAAAGGTATAAGATATATTAAGGATTGTTGCACTGAAGGAACTCTTATGTCCTTTGAACAATTAGGACATATATGGAGTGGCCAATTGGACCTTCTGTTTTTTCCAACTTAGATAGTTCTTAAGAGAAAGATGGGGACCAATGTTGACCCCACCTGAAATTAGTGAAACTGAATGAATGGTCTGAATGGGGAATACACCCAAATTTATTACAAAATGTACTATGGACTCCAAAGCAAAAGTGCAAAACCAGGGTTACAGAGGTCAAGGGAAAGATGGGAGTTGGACTTAGGTGTGGTGATTTCAGAAATAAGCTGGTCAAATTGGTTTAAGGACAGCATGACATCAATTACAAATGCAAGATATGGATTGGTTCAGTATCTTTGGCTTGGCTTCGCGGATGAAGATTTATGGAGGGGTAAATGTCCACGTCAGCTGCAGGCTCGTTTGTGACTGACAAGTCCGATGCGGGACAGGCAGACACGGTTGCAGGGGAAAATTTGGTGGTTGGGGTTGGGTGTTGGGTTTTTCCTCCTTTGTCTTTTGTCAGTGAGATTGGCTCAGTGGTCTTCTTCAAAGGAGGTTGCTGCCCGCCGAACTGTGAGGCGCCAAGATGCACGGTTTGAGGCGATATCAGCCCACTGGCGGTGGTCAATGTGGCAGGCACCAAGAGATTTCTTTAGGCAGTCTTTGTACCTCTTCTTTGGTGCATCTCTGACATGATGGCCAGTGGAGAGCTCGCCATATAACATGACCTTGGGAAGGCGATGGTCCTCCATTCTGGAGACATGACCTACCCAGCGCAGTTGGATCTTCAACAACGTGGATTCGATGCTGTCGGCCTCTGCCATCTCGAGTACTTCGATGTTAGGGATGAAGTCGCTCCAATGAATGTTGAGGATGGAGCGGAGACAACGCTGGTGGAGCGTTCTAAGAGCCATAGGTGATGCCGGTAGAGGACCCATGATTCGGAGCTGAACAGGAGTGTGGGTATGACAACGGCTCTGTATACGCTTATCTTTGTGAGGTTTTTCAGTTGGTTGTTTTTCCAGACTCTTTTGTGTAGTCTTCCAAAGGCGCTATTTGCCTTGGCGAGTGTGTTGTCTATCTCGTTATTGATCCTTGCATCTGATGAAATGGTGCAGCTGAGATAGGTAAACTGGTTGATTGTTTTGAGTTTTGTGTGCCCGATGGAGATGTGGGGGGGCTGGTAGTCATGGTGGGGAGCTGGCTGATGGAGGACCTCAGTTGTCTTCAGGCTGACTTCCAGGCCAAACATTTTGGCAGTTTCCGCAAAACAGAACGTCAAGCGCTGAAGAGCTGGCTCTGAATGGGCAACTAAAGCGGCATCGTTTACACAAATTATATCTTACCCCACAAAAGTTACACAGATCAAAAGCTGAAATTTCAAAGATGTGTTTCAGATGTGGGATTGAGACCAGAACCTTTCTACATGCCACATGATCATGCATGAAGGTGAGGCCATTTTGGCAAGAAATAACAGAAAAAATTAACCAAGATAACAGGAGTGGTCTTCACGAGTGACCTGGAGCAAAATCAAATATAAAATCTCATTTTTTTTTTAAAACTGGCAAAAGCAAAAAGAAATGTATCACGATGACCTTGTAGCACGATGGGCTGCAGAAATGAATAGCTGTATACCTGTGGGGGAAATAAATCACATACAACCTTTTTTAAAAATATGACACACTTTTTAAAGCTCTGGCAGCTGTTCCTGGATCATGTAGTGGCCCAGATACAGTGTAATAAAAAGGAAAAAAAAAGTTATAAAAATAACTATTATACATACAAAAACATAGTTTCTCCAATTATTCTCTATATTTCTTTGGCTTGGCTTCGCAGACGAAGATTTATGAAGGGGTATGTCCACGTCTGCTGCAGGCTCGTTGATGACTGACAAGTCCGATGCGGGACAGGCAGGCACGGTTGCAGCGGTTGCAAGGGAAAATTGGTTGGTTGGGGTTGGGTTTTTCTTCCTTTGTCTTTTATCAGTGAGGTGGGCTCTGCGGTCTTCTTCAAAGGAGGTTGCAGCCCACCGAACTGTGAGACGCCAAGATGCATGATTGGAGGCGATATCAGCCCACTGGCGGTGGTCAATGTGGCAGGCACCAAGAGATTTATTTAAGCAGTCCTTGTAGCTCTTCTTTGGTGCACCTCTGTCTCGGTGGCCAGTGGAGAGCTCACCATATAACACGATCTTGGGAAGGCGATGGTCCTCCATTCTGAGACGTGACCCATCCAGCGCAATTGGGTCTTCAGCAGCGTGGATTCGATGCTTGCGGACTCTGCCAGCTCGAGTACTTTGATGTTAGTGATGAAGTCATTCCAATGAATGTTGAGGATGGAGCGGAGACAGCGCTGATCGAAGCATTCTAGGAGCCATAGGTGATTCTGGTAGAGGACCCATGATTCGGAGCCAAACAGGAGCGTGGGTATGTCAACAGCTCTGTACACACTGATCTTTGTGTGTTTCTTCAGGTGCTGTTTTTCCAGACTATTTTGTGTAGTCTTCCAAAGGCGCTATTTGCCTTGGCGAGTCTGTTGTCTATCTCTTTGTCGATCCTTGCATCAGATGAAATGGTGCAGCCAAGGTAGGTAAACTGGTTGACCGTTTTGAGTTCTGTGTGCCCGATGGAGATGTGGGGGGGCTGGTAGTCATGATGGGGAGCTGGCTGATGAAGGGCCTCAGTTTTCTTCAGGCTGACTTTCAGGCCAAACAATTTGGCAGTTTCCGCAAAACAGGACGTCATGCGCTGGAGAGCTGGCTCTGAATGGGCAACTAAAGCGGCATCATCTGCAAAAAGTAGTTCACGGACAAGTTGCTCTTGTGTCTTGGTGTGAGCTTGCAGGCGCCTCACATTGAAGAGACTGCCATCCGTGCAGTACCGGATGTAAACAGCGTCTTCATCGTTGAAAAAAATTGCATGAAAACCAACAAGGTCGGGTCAGATACAGCAATGTGCTCTCTGAACCCTTCTCCATTGACAACGGCGTGAAGCAAGGCTGCGTCCTCGCACCAACCCTCTTTACTATATCCTCTATATACTCAAAATATATATAAGGTCTGACAGTGAACGGATCTGTATGGCTGGGGGGGGGGGGGAGAGGGAAAGAGGGAGGGATTTGTTTTTGCTTTGTTGTGTTTGTAAGAAAAGTTTAATATATTGTAAATGTTACTATGTATATTTTTGAAAAAAATCAAAATAAAATATTCCAAAAAAAAATATGTACTCTGACAATAAATTGGAAATCTGAAGAAAGGGGTTGAGAAAGGAAACACTCAGGAGATGGTAGTTGATTGGGCAATTGAGTTCAACAGTTGAAGACAAAGGGGGAGTGGTCATTGTCGGAGTGGGCAAGGCTTTGGCTCAACAGGCTTCGGTGAGAACAAGTAAGAGGTGAGGAATAGTCTGAGTTGAAGTTAGAAAGGGCCATCCTATTCGAGGAACAAAAAGGATTAGCAGGTAGGCACGGTTAAGGGCAGGTTTTTTTATATATATATTTTGTTCATCTAGTCATAAACAATGGGAATGGCAGCCAAGTCAAGAGAATGCTCCTCTTACAAAATGTGGGTCATCAAGGAAGCCAGCAGTATCCATAATGACTTCATCTGTAAGAAGAGCATCCAGCTGCAGTTCCTAACAAGCTTAGTTTATACAATATGGTCCTTATCATTAATCATAAAAACAAGTATGTTTTCTGCTGTTCTTGAATTATGAATTCCTATCTCTGGAGTTTAATTCTACATATGTTAAAAGGGGTGAGTGTTTGACAAATTGTAAAAGCATTGTACTACTTAGCAGTGCTATGTAATACACATTTTGTGACTCATTGTAGGGTTCCATTAACATTATCTCATTGGCTAATTTTATTCTGAATGTTATTTTTCAACATTTTTTCAGATACCCAAGATAGAATCAGTATTAAGTATTATTGTCCATGCAAATAATCATTGAATGAACTAAATTAGAGTTCTTTATTCCATCTGCAAGTTTCATATAATTTGCTCTGATATATCTGCAACATGATTTGCAGAATTCATTGGATCAATCAGTGGTGAAGATAAAAGTATGTAACTAAACATGGAGAAACTACAATACTATTAATCTTAAACCACCCCATCTAACCAACTTGAAAAATATAGTTCCTTATAACAGTAGAAAAATACTTTTTTAGTGACATTTTAATAATGGTTCAATTTACAGTTATAAAATAAGTAGGATGTAACTGGGACTGGAGAGCTTGAGTTAAAAGGAGAGGATGAATGGGATGGAGCTTTATCTCTGCAGCAAAGGAAACTGAATTGTAAAAGAATATATATAAATTTATGAAGGGCATAGTTGGGCTCTTTTCCCCAGGGTGGTGAAGTTTAACATAAAGGGCACGTTTAAAGTGAGAGGTGAAGGATTTAAAAGGAGCTGGATGGGCTTAGGAGCATTCAGGAGGTCGAGGAGGTAATAGATAATAGCTATAGGGATAATGTGATACTTAAGAGTCAGGAGGACGGTAGTTGGATTATGGTTAGAAGGAAAGGAGATTTTTTTTAATGTATTTATTTCAATGCTAGGAGCATTGAGAGAAAAGTAGATGATCTTAGAGTATGGATAAATACTTGGAATTATGATGTGGTAGCCATTAGTGAAACATGGCTGCAGGAGGGGTGTGATTGACAACTAAACATACCAGGTTTTCGTTGCTTCAGTTGTGATAGAATTAGGGGAATAAGAGGGGGAGATTTTAACTTTTCACACATTGACTGAGACTCCCATACTATAAATGGGTTGGATGGTTTGGAGTTTGTTAAATGTGTGGAGGGTAGTTTACTACATCAATATATAGAGGTACCAACTAGAGAAGGGGAGCAGTATTGGATCTGCTATTAGGAAATGAGATGGGTCTGGTGTTGAGGAGCACTTTTGGACCCGTTATCACAATACTCTTGGTTTCAAAATAATTATGGAGAAAGATAGGTCTGGACCCAGGGTTGAGATTTTTGATTGGAGAAAGGCTAATTTTGAGGAGATGAGAATGGATTTGGAAGGTGTGAATTGGGATAAATTGTTTTATGGGAAGGATGTAGAAGGAAAGAGGAGGGAATTCAAAGGTGAAATTTTAAGGGTACAGAGACAGTATGTTCCTGTTTGGATGAAAGGAGAAGTTTTAGGGAGCCTTGGTTTTCAAGGGTTATTGGAAATGTGGTTCAGAAAAAGAGGTGTACAAAAAGTATAGACAGCATGAAGTAAATGAGGTGTTAGATGAATATAAAGAATGTAAAAATAATCTTAAGAAGGAAATTAGAAAGGCTAAGAGGCGATATGAGTTTGCTTTGTCAAGTAAGGTGAAAATAAATCCAAAGAGTTTCTACAGATCTATTATGAGCAAAAGGATAGTGAGGGATAAAATTGGTCCCATAGAGGATGAGAGTAGACGGCTATGAGTGGAGACAAAAGAGATGAGGAGATTTCTTCAGTATTTACTAAGGAGAAGGATATTGATTTGTGTAAAGTCATGGAATTAAATAGGGAAGAGATGGAAATTATGATGATTAAAGAAGAGGAAGTATTGGCGCTTTTAAAGAAAATAAAGGTGGACGTCTCCAGGTCCTAACAAAATATTCCCTAGAACCTTGAGGGTGGTTAGTATTGAAATAGTAGGGGCTTTGATGGAGATATTTAAAATGTCATTAGTAATGGAAATGGTGCCGGAGGATTGAGGGTAGTTCTTGTAGTTCCATTGTTTAAAAAAAGGTGCTATGAGTAAATCTAGTAATTATAGGCCTGTAAGTTTGACGTCAGTGGTGGGTAAGTTAATGGAAAGTATTCTTAGAGATGGTGCTGTAATGTTCTTCATTCTATGTTCTATCCAATTTGCCTTCTAAATTTCATGCTGTGCTTGTAAAGTAACATACATACACATATATATTGGATAGGCAGGGTTTGATTAGGAACAGTCAACATGGATTTGTGAAGGGAAGATCATATTTGATAAACCTTATTGAATTTTTTGAGGAGGTTACCAGGAAAAATGATGAGGGTAAGGCAGTGGATGTTGTATATAAGGACTTTAGTAAGACCTTTGACAAGGTTTCTCAGGAAGGTTAGTTAGAAAGGTTCAATAATTAGATATCAACATTGAAATAGTAAAATTGATTCAACAATGGGAGATGCCAGAGAATAGTGGTAGATAACTGTTTGTCATATTGGAAGCCAGTGACTCTTGGTGTACCTCAGGATTCAGTATTGAGTCCATTACTGTTTGTCATACACATTAATGATCTAGATCAGAGGTGGCCAAACCGCAGCTCACGAGCCACATGCAGCTCTTTGTCCTTTAATATGCGGCTCATGGAAAATTTGCATATTCTATAAATTTCGACCCTCCCCTCGCCTGCCCGACTCGCGCCGCTAGTCTCTCGCCCTTCCGATTAATAAAACTAATTTTGTAAGGTGGAAATCTGATGCAAAATATCTTTAATTTTTACCTTTTTTAAATATTTGTGTCTTCGTGATTACTGAAACTAATACAAAATTAACAGTTTAAAAACTGCATGCATGAATAAATATTATTGCATTTAATATGCATTTCTTAAAATGTATGTAAAATGTTTGTAACAAAATGTGTATGTAACAATAAAAATGTATGTGTGAATTTTGTTCATATCCTGCGGCTCTCAAGCATCTGAGCTTTATCATTTGTGGCTCTTACTTTAAGCAAGTTTGGCTACCCCTGATCTAGATGATGGGGTGTGAAATTGGATTAGTAAGTATGCAGACGATACTAAGATAGTTGGAGCTGTGGATAGTGAAGAAGGGTTTCAAAGCTTGCAGAGGGATTTAGACCAGAAGAGTGGACTGAAAGATGGCAGGTGTATTTTAATGAAGATAAGTGTGAGGTGTTACATTTTGGTAGGGCTAATCAAAATAGGGCCTACACGGTGAATGGTAGAGCATCGAAGAATGCAGTAGAACAAAGAGATCTAGGAATAATGATACATAGTTCCCTGAAGGTGAAGTCACATGTGGATAGGGTGGTGAAGAAAGCTTATGGTATGTTGGCCTTTATAAATCAGAGCATTGAGTATCGGAGCTGGGATATTATGTTAAAATTGTACAAGGCATTGGTGGAGGCCAAACTTGGTGTACTGTGTACAGTTTCAGTCACCAAAGTATAGGAAAGTTTTCAACAAGGTGGAGAAAGTGCAGAGAATATTTACTAGATTGTTGCTGAGGTTACAGGGTCTAAGTTATAGGGAAAAGTTAAATAAGTATGGTCTTTATTCTTTGAAGCGTAGAAGATTGAGAGGGGATGTGATTGAGATATTTAAAATTATTAGGGCTATAGTTAACATTGACGCGGAGGGGCTTTGTCCTTTAAGAAAGGAGGAGAAACAAATGAGAGGACAAGAGTTGAGTGTTAGGGAGCAAAAGTGTTTGGAGAACACATGAGGGAGGACTTCTTAGAGAGAGGTGGATGTGTGGAATGAGCTTCCAGATGAAGTAGTGGAAGACATGCTCAATAATAGCATTTAAGGAGAAGTTGGATATCTATATGTACAGGAAAAGAATGGAGGGTTACGGGTCGAGTGTAGGTCAGTGGGGTTAGGTGGGTGTTTGGCTTGGACTAGAAGGGCCAAGTTGGCCTGTTTCTATGCTGTAATTGCTATATGGGAGCTGAGGGGCTACTTTTTCTGTGCAGATGCTGCATATATGGAACACTGCCAGAGAAAGCTGTAGAAGAAAGTATAATTATGATATTTATGACACTTGGACAGGTACATGGATAGGAAAGTTTTACAGGAATATGGGCCAATGGTTGGAGGAATTGTTTAGCTGAATGGAGGAAGAAACTGAATGGAGCAATAGAGTTCAGGCAGCAGTTAAAATTTTAAAAGGGGCAAAGCAGCACTTAGAACCTGATTGGTTTGAGGCCTCTCTGATTCATATGTTCTGAGAGTGTCCAGAACTACAATAATTTTGGGGATAGTTCTTTTAAAAATCTATCACAGGATTAAATTAGAACCATGTCCTTTCATTGCTTTGTTAGGATATTCTCTAGAAGAGAGGATTTCCTTGATTTCAATTCAAAGAAGAGTAGCTTTTACTTCATTGATGGCCAGACAAGCAATTTTGATAAGGTGGAAAGACAGCATGTCACTAACTCGTTTCCACTGGTTTCAGGATGTTGTGTCTTGCTTGAGTTTGGAGAAAATTAGAGAGATCAAGTTACAGGGGAACTATCACACCTAGGATGCAGGAGCAGGGTAGATGGGTAACAGTCAGGAGAGGGAACGAGAAGGGCATCATTGCAGGACACCCCTGTGGCCATCCCCCTCAATAACAAGAACAGGATTCTGGAAACTGTTTTGGTTGGGGGGGGTGGGGGGGAAGAAATACCTACTAAGCATAAGCCACCTTTCTGGTACGGAGTCTGGTCCTGTGGCTGAAGGGAGGAGAAGAGGCAAAATGTAGTGATAGGGGATTCCATAGTTGGGGGAAATCAGATGAGAGGTTCTGTAGAAGAAATCAAGTACCCCAGATGGTATGTTGCCTCCACTGCCAGGGTCTGAGATATCTCAGATCGATTTCATGGCATTCTAAGGAGGGAGGGTCCATATAGGGACCAATAATGT
The DNA here is from genome assembly GCF_036971445.1 of Narcine bancroftii. Lineage (NCBI taxonomy): Eukaryota > Metazoa > Chordata > Chondrichthyes > Torpediniformes > Narcinidae > Narcine > Narcine bancroftii. Next base: position 98,067,121 of record NC_091472.1, read on the forward strand.
GTAAGGAGAGTTCAAGGAGTTAGGTGCTAGGTTGAAGGACTGGACCTCCAGTGTTGTAATCTCAGGATTGCTACCCATGCCATTTATTAGTGAGGTTAGAAATAGGAGGATAATGCAGCTTAACACATGACTAAAGACATGGAGCAGGAGGGAGAACTTCAGGTTTCTGAATTATTGGGCTCTCTTCCAGGGAAGGTGAGACCTGATGGGAATAGCAGGATGGTTTGCATCTGAACTGGAGGGAAACTAATATCCTTGCAGAAAGGTTTGCGAGTGCTACTCCAGTAGGTTTAAACTAGATTTGCAGAGTGCCAGAGCAGATGGAGGAATTGAGGAGAGAAAAGATAATGTGAAAATTACATGCACCGTTAGAAGCCCGCAGGTTGTACATGGTGGAAATTTTCTAAAGTGCATCTATTTAAGGAAGGCAGGCAAGCTTAGAGCATGGATTAATATGTGAAATTATGACATTGTGGCCATTAGTGAAACAGTTGCAGGAGGGGCAGGACTGGCAGCTCAATGTTTTGGGCTTCTGTTGGTTTGACGTGATAGAACAGGGGAGGGGGGAGGAGTGGCTTTGTTTGTGGGGGAAAATATCACAGCTGTGCTCAGGCAGGACAGACCAGAGGGCTTGTCTATTGAGGCTATTTGGGTGGTGCTGAGGTGTGGGCAAGATGTGACCACACTCATGGGGATTGTATTTTAGACTGCCCATTATTCAATGAGAATTGGAGGAGCAATCTGTAGAGAGAGAGCAGACAGCTGTAGGAAACATAAGATTGTGATAGGGGATTTTAATTTTCCACATATTGACTGGGACTCCCATACAGTAAAAGGGCTGGATAGCTTGGAGTTTAACAAATGTTCAGAAAGGTTTTCTAAATCAATATATAGAGGTATCATCTAGAGAGAGTGCAATACTGGATCTCCTATTATGGAATGAGATAGGACAAGTGACAAAAGTATGGGAACATTTGGGGTCCAGGGATCATAATGTCATTAGTTTCAAGTTAATTATGGAGAAGGATGGGTCTGGGCCTCAAATTGAGATTCTAACTTGGAGAAAGGCTAATTTTGATGAAATGAGAAAGGATCTAGAATGCGCAGATTGGGATACGTTGTTTTCAGGCAAGGATGTGCAAGGTAAGTGGAGGACCTTCAAAGGTGAATTTTTGAGAGTGCAGAGTTGCATGTTTCTGTCAGGAATAAAGGCAAAGATAACAGGCATAAGGAAACTTGGTTTTGAGGGATATTGGAGATCTAGTTCGAAAGAAGAGAGAGGTGTATAACAGGGATAGGCAATGTTGAGCAAATAAGGTACTCGTGGAGTATAAAAAATGCAAGAAATAAATTGGGGTCTCTACAGGTATATTAAGATCAAAAGAATAATAAGGAACAAAATTGGTCCCCTTAAAGGTCGGAGAGGTTGGCTTTGTATTGAGCCAAAAGAGATGGGGGAGATCTTAAATGTTTTTTCATCTGTATTCACTCAGGAAACAGGCACAGAGTCATGGGAAGTAAGGAAAGCAAGCAGTGAAATCATGGAACCTATATAGATTAAAGAGGAGGAAGTGCTTGCTGTCTTAAAGCAAATAAGGGTAGATAAATCCTCAGGGCCTGAAAAGATATTACCCTAGACCTTGAGGGAGGCTAGTGTAGAAATTACAGGGGCCCTGGAAGAAATATTTAAAATGTCCTTAGCCATGGGTGTGGTCTGAAGGATTGGAGGGTATTTCATGCTGTTCTTTTTTTTTAAAAAGGGGTCCAAATGTAACCCTGGAAATTATAGGCTTGTGAGCCTGAGATCAGTAGTAGTTAAATTATTGGAAGGTATTCTAAGAGATCAGATATATAATTATTTAGATAGCTAGAAACTGATTGAGGGTAGTCAACGTGGCTTTTTGTGTGGTAGGTAGTGTTTATCCTATCTTACAGAGATTTTCGAGGAGATTACAAGGAAAGTTGACAAAGGAAAGGTTTTGGATGTTGTCTACATTGAATTTAGTAAGGACTTTGACAAGGTTCAACATCGAGATTTGTCAGGAAGGTTCCGAGGCTAGGTATTCATGGTGAACTGGATTTGACAATGGCTGGACAGGAGAAGCCAGAGAGTAGTGGTGGATGATTGCTTCTCAGACTGGTGGCCTGTGACATGTGGTGTGCCTCAGGGATTGGTGTTAGGACCATTGTTGTTTGCCATATGCATTAATAATTTGGATGATATTGTGGTAAATTGGATCAACAAGTTTGCAGATGACACTAAGATTTGAAGGCATTGTGAGACACTAAAGAAGGTTTACAAAGCTTGCAGAGGGATCTAGACCAGTTGGAAAAATGGGATGAAAAATGGCAGATGGAATTTAATGCAGATAAGTATAAGGCATTGGATTTTGAAAAGACAAACCAAGAAAGGACATGGGGCACTGAGGAGTGTGGTAGAACAGAGGGACCTGGAAATGGAAATAAATAATTCCCTGAAAGTGGTGTCACAAGTGGATAGGGTTGTAAAGAGAGCTTTTGGCATATTGGCATTCATAAATCAAGTATTGGGTATAGGAGCTGTTATGGTAAAGTTGTATAAGACATTGGTGAGGCCAAATTTGGAGTATCATGTGCAATTATGGTCATCTAACTACAGGAATGTTATCAATAAGATGGAAAGAGTGCATTGCCCCCCAAAGCAAGGTGCTGTGCCCCTAATACAGTTGCAGCCATCACCTGCCATCAGATCCATCCTCGCCCCTTCCTGTGTCACTAGTGTGTGTCAAGCGTCATTAATGTCTAGTGATGCTTGATGCAATAAAAGTGGTGCTCTTTGTCGGCATGCAACAGCAACCCCCCCCCCCCCCCCCCGCCCCCACTGATGTCCAGACATCAGGAACTGAGTTACAAGGAAACATTAAATAGGTTAGGAGAGTAGAAGAAAGTGGGGAAATTTGATAGAAGTATTTAAAATTATGAGGGGGATAGACAGTAAATGAGGGTAGATGAGATACAAATCTGAGGACATGAGTTAAGAGTGAAAGGGGAAATGATTAGAGGGAACGTGAGGCAGAACTTCCTCACACAGAGAGTGGTGGGAGTGTAGAATGAACTGCTAGCTGAGGTGGTAAATGTAGGCTTAATTTTTTAAAGAAGAATTTGGACAGGTACTTCCATGAAAGAGGTATGGATGACTATGGACTGGGTGCAGCCTGTGGGACTAGGCAAAAAAAATATTTTGGCACAGACTAGAAGGGGCCTGTTTCTGTGCTGTAGTGTTCTATGGTTCTAATGGTTATGCTCAGAGATGTTGGCATGGATGAGTTGAGCTGAAAGTCCTGCATATAGTGCAAAAGCTCTAGTGCATCTTTAATGCATTTAGGATGCTTTAGTACATCACTGGAAGTATTTTTAATGCTCTTACCTTTGTATAATCACCTGCAAGGAAACCCTGTTCAAATCCACTGTACATTGTCATGACAATGAGCAGAATCTGTCGTTTATCCTTTAGATGTGTAAACGTAGCTACCAAATGAGTACACAGATTTATCTTCTGGTTTTTGAAGTCATTCACTTCTTTCTTATCAAGCTGATCCAGAAAAATAGCAACAAAGATCACTCCACCTAAACCAACAGCTACCAGAAGGAAAAACAGCATTAGCAAAAGCAGGCATATATATAAAAATCGGCAACACTTTTTTCCACCATTTCATAATTTTGATTTGAGCAGAAAATTTTGATTGTGGGACTGAGTCCTGTTGACCATTCACAGAGATGTATATACTGAGTCTGACTCAGTAAGAAACTTGCGTATATTTCAGTGCAAGGGCCACTCTTCACAAATTGTTGATAATTGCCATGTTTTGTAATCCAAGGATGTTCACTGAACCTTGATGTAATACCCATAATTGGTAAAGGCATCTTAGATCCCTCTCATTGCTGTATTGTGCAGATCTTCTGACTGTATTAGGGACACATTCAATGTAAGTAAACAATGCAATCTGCACTATAAATGAAGAAACTCCTTAAGAATGTAGCATGCCAGTTTAATTCTAAAGTGAAACAATATAGTTATGAATTTCATAAATATTTGGAATTGAAACTGTACAACATGATTCATGTTGGGGTATTGATTTCATTGAGAAGAAGCAGTCAGAATGCTGTTCTGTTGTATTCTATCACTTTCAACAAAAAAAATTAAATCAGAAGAGGTGTTCTCGATTTTCTTAGAACACTAACTTTCTACAAGTCTCTCAAATATAAATGACCACTTCTGCTTGAAGACTTGAATACATAAATACAATGAAGGAATGGATCACTGGTTGAGTAATTTCATTTATGGACTTGTGTTACACGTTCCAAGAATTGATAAAGATGAAGGAAAACCATGGTAGAGAAGAATAGAAATGGGGAACAAGGCCGGGAAAAAAAAATTAATTGCCACAGTAAATCCCTGAAATCACCCTAGTAAGTAATAATGATATTGGTAGCATTCAAATTCTCACATAGAAAAGATAGTTGGTGATATTTTTTCAGAATTTTTGAGGGAATTGATGGGCAACAGAGAGTGAGAACTTGTATCATTTCTATTGAGAATAGATTCTTAGAAAAGAAGCATGAAATTAGACACAGAGTGTTAGAAAGTTATCCACATAAATATGGTTACTGTGTGGAATTAGCTTCCATTAAAAGCAATGAGCTATCACAATTAATAATTTTATCTCTGTCATCAATAGATGCAATTTACCTTCATCTTGTACTGAGAAAGCATCTCTACTTTGATTACGGTGTAACAGAATAAGTTAATAAAATATGTTTAAAAAGGGGAACAAGATTAGGTAGTTTAAGTCACTTTTCACAAGCAAACATCACGTTACAGAAAACAAATGGAAAGAGAGGGAGATGAAAGCTGCTGCAGTCAGTGAAAGGCTGGCAAAGTGAAAAGCCTGCTAAAGACCCTATGTCAAGATGGGTTTGGAGTTCTGAGTTCAGCCTATTCAAAATCTCTGTAGTGGCTGGTTGTTGTGTTACTCCCGAAATAGGGAAAAGAAGAACTCTTTGCAGTAACCTGAAAGAAGGCACATTTCTTCAGAAAGACACTTTGGTTGCTGACTGAAGGAAATCAGTTTGCATGTTCATCTAACATCTCTCTGCACCAACCAAAGACCTTCCTAACTGGTAACAACTTAAGGCACCAGAGTCTGTTGAATATAATGAGTGTTTATTTGTGCGCACAGTACTGAAAACTGCCTGATGCCAATGAACTTGGAGAAGGGAACAGTGAAAAAGAACCAGCTTGAAAAAAGACAGAATTAGGAGGGGGGTTAAGTTAAATAACTTGATAGTAATTAAGTTAAATATTGATTTATTATCTGTATTAAGAAAATAAAGCCATTTTTGTTAAAGTAGCCATTGTCCTGGTGAATTTCTGTTGCGACTGGATTTTGAGTCCTTCGGGTTCATAACAATAGACAAATATATTACTAACATTATACAAGGTTTGCAACTCCAATGTCTTTTAGACTTAAACTACAAAGGAAAAATTTCCATCCAAAGAAGATTACAGAGATTTAACAAGGCTGCCAGATTATAAAGTTAGTGTTGCGTAGAAGAACACTGTGTCTGAGAATTACTGAGGAGTTAGGAAAAGATCTGAATTCACAAAGAATTGATCAAGTTCAAATTTCAGATTTATTGTCAGAGTTCATGTATGACATCCCATGACAATCCTGAGATTATTTTTCCTGTGAGGCAGAATTACCACTTATTAGTAGTGCAAAACTGTACTCAGGAAGATACATACATAAACAAATAAAGAAATGTAAACAAACTGCAATACAGAAATAATTAAAAAAATAATTAAAGTGCAAAAGTAAGAGTCCTTAAATGATTGTGTTTGAGGTTGAGGAGTCTAATGGTGGAGGGGTTGAGCTGGTCCTAAACCTGATGGTGTGAGTCTTGTGGCACCTATACCTCTTTACTGATGGCATCAGTGAGACAAAGCATGTGCTTGGTGGCGTGGATCCTTGATGATTGCTGCTGCTCTCCGACGGTAGTATTCCCTGGAGTTGCTCTTGATTGTGGAGAGAGTTTTGCCTGTGATGTCTTGGGCTGTGTCCTCTACATTTTCTATGGCTTTTCGATCAGAAGTATTAGTGTCCCTGTACTAGACCATGATGCAGCCAATTAACACACTTTCCACCACACATCTGCAGAAATTTGCCAGTGTTTCCATTGTTATATCAAACCTCCGCAAACTCCTGAGGAAATATAGGCACTGACCTGCATTCTTCATGATGCCATTAGTATGTTGGATCCAGGAAAGATTCTCTGAGATAATGAGTTTCAAGAACTTAAATTTTCTCACCCTCTTCACCTCTGATGCCCCAATGATCACTGAATCGTACACATTTGGTTTTCCCTTTCTGAAGTCAGCAATCAGCTTCTTGATTTTGGTGACAATGGCAGTAGAGTAACAAGAAATATTGAAGCATAAATTTTAAAAGATTGGAAATGTAAGATTATGGGGAATAATAAAATAACTGAGATATTAAAAATTGTTTTAGTATTGAAAAGTGTAGCAGAAATAAAATAGAATAAAATATCCACGGACAATGAGGAATTAAAAGTAAATGATATGACTAATTATTTAGTACTGGAGAAATTCAAGGGGTCTCTTTGGCTTGGCTTCGCGGACGAAGATTTATGGAGGGGGTAAAAAGTCCACGTCAGCTGCAGGCTCGTTTGTGGCTGACAAGTCCGATGCGGGACAGGCAGACACGATTGCAGCGGTTGCAGGGGAAAATTGGTTGGTTGGGGTTGGGTGTTGGGTTTTTCCTCCTTTGCCTTTTGTCAGTGAGGTGGGCTCTGCGGTCTTCTTCAAAGGAGGTTGCTGCCCGCCAAACTGTGAGGCGCCAAGATGCACGGTTTGAGGCGTTATCAGCCCACTGGCGGTGGTCAATGTGGCAGGCACCAAGAGATTTCTTTAGGCAGTCCTTGTACCTTTTCTTTGGTGCACCTCTGTCACGGTGGCCAGTGGAGAGCTCGCCATATAACACGATCTTGGGAAGGCGATGGTCCTCCATTCTGGAGACGTGACCCATCCAGCGCAGCTGGATCTTCAGCAGCGTGGACTCGATGCTGTCGACCTCTGCCATCTCGAGTACTTCGACGTTAGGGATGTAAGCACTCCAATGGATGTTGAGGATGGAGCGGAGACAACGCTGGTGGAAGCGTTCTAGGAGCCGTAGGTGGTGCCGGTAGAGGACCCATGATTCGGAGCCGAACAGGAGTGTGGGTATGACAACGGCTCTGTATACGCTTATCTTTGTGAGGTTTTTCAGTTGGTTGTTTTTCCAGACTCTTTTGTGTAGTCTTCCAAAGGCGCTATTTGCCTTAACCTGACAAATTCACACATACCTTACTGTTTGCACTCTCCAAGAGACAATCACAGTATGATTGAACTTCTCATACAAATGGAGGATGCAATAGTACGATTTAAATATTCTATTTAAATATATTATTCCTAAACAAAGGAGCCTACAATAAGGGAGGAAATGACTGGTATAGACTGAGAACAAGGGATATTAGATTGGACAATTGAGGAACAATGGAAGGCTTTCAAAGTGATTTTTTTTCATATCAAAAGAATAAAAACCCAGAAGTGCTGGAGAAACTCAGCAGGTCTCTCTGCATCTATAAGAGTTAAAGATATATAAATGACATTTCAAGCCTGAGCCCTTCTTCAGAGTATATTCCAGTTAAAAACAAGGACAATGAGAGTAGGGAGAGACAGCATTGGATAATTAAGGAAATAAAGGAAGGCATCAAATTAAAAGCTCGTGTATACAAAGTCATCAAGTGTACTGGGAAACTGGAAGATTGGGAAAACTTTAAAAAGCAATAAAGAACCACAAGCATAAAGAAAGGATACATTATGAAAGTAAACTGACACAAATTATAAAAACGTAGTTAAAAGTTGTTATAAAAAGCAGAAAAGGGAGGCTAAAGTGAATGTACAAAATAGGTCCCTTGGAAGATGAGAAGGAGGAGTTAATATTGGGTAATGAGGAAATGGCTGAGACCTGCTATGACAATTTTGTGTCTGTCTTCACACTGGAAGACACAGGTAACATGCCAAAGAGAAATGTTAAAGATGTGATGGAAGGAGAGGTCCTTGACAGAGTCATTATCACTAATCAGGTCGTGCTGAGCATTCTTGTGGGTTTAAAGTTAGATAATCCCCTGGTCCTGATGGAATGTATCCCAGGGTATGGAAAGAAATGGCATAAGTTATAGTAGATGTGTTTGAGGTAATTTACCAAAATTCTGTGGATTTGGAGCAGATTGGAAGTCAGTGAATATCATGTCACTTTTTTTTTTAAAAGAGATGTAGGCAAAAGACAAGTAACTATAGGCCAATTATCTTATCTTAAATTTTCTTGAAAATTTCTAGAATCTCTCATTGATGAAGAAATAGTGAGACGTCTAGATAGAAATGGTTCCATCAGGCAGATGCAGCATGGATTTAGGAAAGTCAGGTCATGTTTGACAAATTTACTAGAGTTCTTTAAGAATATAAACAAGCAGAATGATAGAGGGGAAACAGGTCGATGTTGTATACTTGCATTTTCAGAAGAAGGTGCTGTATAAAAGACATCATAAGATAAAAGAATTCATGGAGTTGGTAGAAATATATTTGCATTGGTGGAGGATTGGTTAGCTCATGGAAGCGAAAGGGTTGGTATAAATGATTGTTCATCTGATTGGCTATCAGTAATAAGCAGAGTGATGCATCGATTGCTACTCAGCCATCAATTGTTCACTATATACATTACAATTTGGAAGACTGGACTGAGTATAGCATATCTAATTTTCCTGATGGCACCAAATTGAGTGGAAATGCAAATTGTGCATTGGATGTGGAGAGTACGCAGAGAGATATCAATAGGTTAAGTGAGTGGGCAAGGTTTAGGGTTAGGAGTTTAGCAGATGGAGTACAATGCTGGTAAATGTAAGGTCATCCACATTGGTGGAAAAGATAGATCATCTTATCATTTAATTTTTTTTAAACTTTATTTATTCATTCAAAATACAGATAATAAGTAACATATATAACAATAAACTAAACATGAACGATATATTTTATATATATAAAAGAAAAAGGGGAAAAAAAGAAGAGAATTCACCCCCCCCCCCCTTTCAGCCAACTCTCCTAAGGAGAACCATAAAGAGAACAAATAAAATAAAGAAAGAAAAATTAAGCATACATATTAATCTTATCATTTAAATGAGAAGGATAGCAGCATTCTGTTGAGCAGAGGGACTTGAATGCTTATATATGAATTACAGAAAGGATGGTTGCAGGTGAAGCAGTTAAGACCAATGGAATGTTGGTCTTTATTGCTAGAGGGTTTGAAGTTAAGACGGAGATTCTGCAACTGTACAGGCTACTAGTGAAGCAACACCTGGTGACCCCTTACTTGAGAAAAGATAAACTGACTTTTGGATGCAGTGAAGAGGTTCACTGGGTTGCTTCTAGAGAGGGTTAGCCTATGAAAAGAGATTGAGTTTCCTGAGATTTTACTTGCTGGAGTTCAGAAGAATGGGAAGGGACTTGATAGAAACATATAAAATTATGAAAAATAAGATAGAGATAGGAAAGTTGTTTCCACTGCTAGGTGAGACTAAAACCAGGGACAGTCTCAAGGTTTAGGGGAATAGATTTAAGACCAAGTTGAAGAGGAACTGATCTTCCTCGAGAGTATTGAATCTGTGGAATTCGCTGGCCAAGGAAGCAATAGAAACTTTAAAGACATAATTAGATTTTTGCATAGTAGGGAAATTGAGTGTTATTGAGAAAAGGCGGAAAAGTGGAGCTGAGTGCACCCATGGTCTTATTAAAGGCTCGACAGGTTCGGTGGCCTACTTCTCACTGATTTCCTCAACTATTTCTTATATTTGTATGCATTTCTGGGCTCCAAAAGAACTAGTTGAAGAAAATATAGTTGTGATGGTATCAAAATTCCCATTTTCTGGTATAGACCTAGCAGATTGGATGCAATGTAATGTGATACTACTGTTTAAGAAAGGTGAGTCAAGGAAAAAATGTTGAAGTGTGGACTATTCAGTCTTCAGTTGTTTGCAGGTTGTTGCATCCACAATTAAGAAAATCATAATATTATTAATGGAGTTAACATGGTTTAAAGAATGTAAAATTGTAATTGAAAATTGTAATAGTATTTTTTTTAACCAAAGGAATCAAGCAATATGATATTTTTGTAATTTGAAAAGCTTATGATATAGGAAAAAAATAATGTTGCATGAAATAAGGCTCAAGGTATTTGGCAGGGGTGGGAAAGGATTTTAACCTGGAGAGAAAAATAAAGGACAGACCATCTCTTTACATTTGGCAGAGTGTTACTGCTGGGATCAGTACAGGATATTTAGCTATTTATAACTTTCATGAATTTTGCATGAGAAATATTATTATCATACTGTACATCCTCATTTGCTAGATGGAAAATTAGTTGGTGGAAGATGGAAAGGGTACAAAGTGTGTAAGGTACACAGGAGTATGTTGTGCAAGGTATGCATTTTGGTGGGAAAAACATAAAAGAAATAATCAACCATAGTGAATTAGTAAATATTGGTGCACAGATAGTTATGTCGACCTATATATTCCTTCTTTTTTTTAAAAAAGAAGTACTAAACCCTCCTTGCCCTATCCCATAACCCCATCCATGTGTCTAAGAATCATGTTTCAGCCTCCACCACCATTCCCGGCAAGGCATTCCAGGAAACCATAACTCTGTGTTTAAAAAAAAATTATCCCTGATATCCACCCCTAAACGTCCCTCCTTTAACTTTGTTTATATATCCTTTGGTGTTTGCTGATCCTGCCCTGGGAAATGGGTGCTGACTGTCCACCCTTTCTATGTCTCTCATAGTCTTGTAGAACTCTATCAAGTCTTCTCTCATCCTTTCATGCTCCAATGAGAAAAGTTCCATTCTGCTATCCTTGCCTCATAAGACTTGTTTCCTAATCCAGGCAATATCCTGGTAAATCTCCTTTGCACCCTCTCCATAGCTTCAACATCCTTCCTGTAATGAAGTGACCAGAACTGAACACAATACTCAAGTGTGATCTTACCAGAGATTTGTAGAGTTGCAACATGACCCCTCTACTCCTGAATTCAATCCCTCTATTAATGAAACCCAGCATCCCATAGGCCTTTTTTACTATCCTATCAACCTATGCGGCAACCTTGAGGGATGTATGGTTTGGACCCCAAGGTCCCTCTGTTCATCCAAACTCTTAAGTAAACAACTATTAACTCTGTACTCAACCTTCTGGTTTGTCCTTCCAAAGTGCATCATCTCACATTTATCTGGATTGAAATTCATCAGCCACTTTTCTGCATCCTATCTATATCCTCTTGTAACCTTCAACAACCTTCAGCTCCATCTACAACTCTTCCAACCTTTGTGTCATCTGCAAGCTTACTGACCAGCCCCTCCACCTCTTCATCCAGGTCATTTTAAAAAAATCACAAAGAGCAGGGGTCCTTGCAGAATTCCACTCATCACCAATCTCCAGGCAAAATACTTTCATTCCACCCATTACTCTCTGCTTTCTTCCTACAAGCTATTCTTTCATCTACACAGCCAAGGTTCCACTGATCCTGATCCTCATGATCTTCTGGTTGTGTCTCGCATGGGGGACCTTGTCGAATGTCTCACTAAAATCCATGTAGACCACAATTACTGCCCTACCCTCATGAAGGATTTTTTTTGTTACCTCCTCAAAAAACTAAATTAGACTCTTAAGACATGACCTTGACAAAGCCATGCTAACTATCCTTGAGTAGACTGTACTACTCTTTGGGCCCTTTTATTGTGTGTGTGTGTGTGTGTGTGTGTGGGGAGGGGTAGGGGAGGAAATGCAATTGTAAAGACAAATATTCTCTGTCTTTACATTGCTTCAATTACCTCCATAAAAGATCCAAAGGAAGAAAGCAAAAATTCTGAACGTAAAGGGGGAGATTCTCCGCCTGAAGAAGAGGATCAGGGGAAATCTCGAGCTGAATGTGGTCATTGTCTAGATATTCAGCCCTTTTCACCAGTGCTTAAGTAATAGAATGAATTTTAGAGATACGGTTCTGTGATTATACAATGTGATTAGTAATAAGAACCTAAATGTGCTTCTGGGCACAAGTTTCATGAAATATAATTAAGCTGCAGAAAATATTCAATTCTGAAAATGCAGTATTTACAAAATGGTCATCTATTTCAGAAATGAGTCCTCAATAGGTCTTTGTCAATATCATGCGGATACATGGCCTGCCTTTTACGTTGAATGCTTAACAGTACATTCTATCCTCTAAGAAATGGAATAGGGAACACCAAACTATTTGTTTCCTGCCGTAATCATTCCATAGGTGCAAAGTACAAGTAAATGATACATCATCTATTAACAGACTCTGTTATTCTGTTTCAGGAAATTAAATCAAAAATTTAATGATAATAAATGATAATCATTTCTAAATGAAATAAATTACAGTGAATTACAATTATAAAAGAATACATTAATTATTTACCAACAGATTGTTTCCTTTGTCTCGTAACAAAATTTCCAATAAAGGAATACATGTTCGGAGGCTGAGTGATAGTATAAACAAAGCATCTATTTCTGGCTTTGTCGTTTAATTCTTAGCCTAAGTGGAAGAAACTAGTTATTTTCACAATCACAGCTCACAGATGCTCTCCTAATTGTGAAGATCTGGATCTCAAGTGAATGCATTAATGAACACATGGCATAAACCAAACTATTCAGTAGCATAAAAGTTTTGTTGTTAGACTTGCTCATAAATTTTTACATACCGGTATAAACTCCTGAGAGGAGGTAAATTGTGGAAACTGGATAGCTTGTTTGTGTTACATTTGCATTGAGGAGTGAATCATATGCTGGACAATTAGCAGCTCCACAGAATAATAAATGCTCTTCAGTGATGTTACCTGAAAGCCATAGAATATGTCTTGTCAGATTAAAAAGAACACAAATTTTGTTGCAACTTTCTCTTCTAAGAAATATACAGAGAGAATGAGCATTTTGGATATAATTAGTTTAATTACTGTAATCTCAATATACGTTTTTGTTATGATTTCAGCTTACAATTCCGATTTCTTCAAAGAAGTTTAATTAATTATACAATTTAAATTATATATTTTTTGTGTTTAATTGAAAATATCCTTTTTTCATAGAAAAGATTACAACTATGTTCAGTATTATGATGGTTTTACTGATAGAGTATAATAAAACTTGCAAATAAAAATTGTGGTTAGTGATTTTTTTTAAAGTTACTGGAGACAAGACTTCCATCAATGTATGTCAGTAGAATCACAGACTGAAATGTAATTGCTCCTTTTAAAAAAAAATGAAATTGACATCTAGGGCTTGGATTAGATGATTAGTCAGTACTATCAACATATTGGGTGTGCATTTGTTTGAGGTAGAGGAAAATTGGGTGCTTCTGACATTGTCATTGAAGGATGTGTGCAGCAGCTATAAACAAAAGGGAATGTTGTGAAGATTTGTTTTAAATGATACCTGTTGCCAGATTTGTATGCATTCCTTTAAAGGAACAAAACCAAAAGCTGGTGATGATGGAGATCAGAAATAACATAAAATGCTGGAAATACTCAGCAGGTCATGCAGCACATTTTTCCTGTTGATGTCATTAGTCTAGGCAGAGGACCAGATGAAGAAACAAGGGGAAAGGGACACCTTCCTCACAATATTTTTGTCGAAGATGTTGCAATGAGTTTAGCTCCCAAACATTAATTAGACCATAGAAATTAAGTTAAACAAGAAAATCTGTAGATGTTAGGGTTGAGTGCAATATGCAAACATGCTGGAGAAACTCTGCATGTCAAGCAACATCCATAGGAAGTTTTGGGCTGGTGCCCTTTGTCAGGTATAAGACCTTCTCATCTCATTTGCTGAACGTCTCCATAGCCCTGCAGTCACGCCGTGTGCAGTAATCTCTTCAGCTTTCCATCACTGCAGTACAATGATTTCACTGTACCTGACTTCACCTACTCCTATTCACACTCAGCTCTTCCTGAAATCTGTACTTCCCCACACCTCTCACACATTTACAGTGTTGAATCATTCAGAATCAAAATTTATTGACATGAATATGTCCCAAAATTTGTTGTTTTGCGGTAGCATTACAAGTGAAAAAAATAACTATAATTTAAAAATAAATTAAGAAGAGAAAAATTAGGTAGTGTCTCTGGTTCATTGTCCATTCAGAAATCTGATGTTAAGTAGGGTGTTCGTCTTCAGGTTCCTGTACCTCCTTCCTGATGGTAGCAGTGAGAAATGGGCATGGCCTGGCAGTGTGGCTGTTTTCTTCAGACAACGCCTCCTATAGTGAGTGAATTGAGTGAAACCAATGCTCATGATGGCATTGGCCCAGATCACAACTCTCTGGAGCCTTTTCTTCTCCTGTGCATTGGAACCTCTATACCAGACAGTGATGCAACCAGTCAGACAGCTCTCCATGGAACGAACACCTGTAGAAATTTGCAAGTCTTTGGTGACATACCAAATCGCCTCAAACTAGTATAGCCAATAGCAAGGCCTCTTTAAGACTGCATTGACATGAAAGCCAAAGGATAGATCTTCAGAAATGTTGACACCCAGGAATTTGAAGTTCTTTACACTTTTCATGCTGGGCCTTCAATGAGGACTAGTTTGTCTCACAAGCTCTCACTGATATATTGATTTAATTTGCAGGAGAAGTTTGCAAAGAACATGAAATAGCATGTTAGAAAGTCAGAGAAATTTATCTGCGTATCATCGCCCCACATGAAAGGGATATAATAGGGAGGGAACAAGCTTTAGCTTTGGTGAGTGCTATGCTAAAAGAGATGCAGCACCGAATTTCCTCAAACTATATCCCTATTTTTCCTTCCCTTCTGCATCTTATCTTGCACACTGTTACTTCACAATTTTGCATCCTTTCAGATTATTCTATTCTCCATTCACAACAAAAATCAATCCTTATATTTTGATTGCTGAAAAATGTTCAAAATTATAATCTAGTGCTGGAAGAGGAGCTCCTCTAAGCTTATAGACTTTGCATGATTATAGCAAAGCCTAGATTATACATTGATTCAGATTGATATTGACTAAATACCAGAAAAAGAGTGCTTTGGAAGATGAAACATTGACATGTTTGAGGAGCAGTATAGTGTCAAATCATCACTGAACATTTGTGTTGCCTGAGGTGAAGAGTACTTGGTGTCTATTGGCCTAGTTAGCTGAGGAACTCTGACATGATTTAACCAGGACCAGAATGGCAGAGAGAAAGCTCCAATAGCTGTGTACAATTTTCAAAATATCAGGGGTAAGGGCATACCCAATGTGGCCCTCATCCTGATTACTACCTTCTTGTGTGGCTGCATCAGGCTGTGTGTGGTACCAAAGTAGGAGGGCATCAAAAACCTCTTAATTGAGGTTCTACCTATCCCAGGTGTTGTGAAGGATGGGCCTGGCCCCGATGCTATGCAATGACCCAGTCAGCTGAACTTTGCCTCACCACTTAACCATCATAGAAATGTTTCTCCAGACAAACACCTTTGATGACACAGCCATCAGACAGCATGGAATGTCCTTCAGACACTGAGAGGACTCAATGGACATTGTGGGGTGATTCCCATTCAGGTCATCTGATGGAATGCCTCATTGCCAGTACTCACAAACAAGTAGCAGGATTTGGCCTCAATGGTAGTGAGAGGAGCCCTTCTAGTCAGATCCTTCCTATACTACCACAACATCGCCCACAATGCACATTACTCCCGAGATGATTGCAGTGGAGAGGAGACAGTCACCTACCTCTTTGCAGATTTGCTTAGAATTAGTGGAGAAGGATGCAAGGGTTCATGTCACGGTTAATCCCCAGCAGCAGTGTAACAGAGGACAGTCTGATCTATGGGCTGTTCCCAGGGGGACACACAGAATCAGACATCCAGAAACCCTGTGATAGCAGCCAAGGCAAACAGACTATATGGGTTCCCAAACCCTTCGTCCCATCAGTCCAACAGGTAGCCGCAGCCAACTGAGCAACTATCTGGTCCACCTCAGCAACCGCCCAAAAACTCAGACAGGCAGGGGGACCCAAAGGCCAGCAATGAGATGGGTGGTGTTTCTACCACAGAAGGTGGGGCCACAATGCCCGCCATTGTGTACTTACACAGCTGACAATCAGGGAAATGGCACTGCCAACACCACCACCAGTAATGGCCGCAGCGGTTAGCAATTCAACCTCGTGCGGCAAATGAAACGCCTATAACCTGCTATGGCACCAGGTCAGTCCATTTGTTACTGGGGGTCTTGGCTTACCGGTGGGATTTCACTATCACAGTCATACACCTAGGGGTGGATTTCCTAAATGCCAATAACTACTGGCTGGTCCATGCCTCCACCTTCCAAACGTGCCCACTCTCAACTACTACACGGCCAGCCCTGTCATAAAAACCCAAACTACAGACAAATTTGCAAGGATACTAACTGAATTCCCTGAAATCCTCACACCAGATTTTCATTTTCACCCCACCACACAATGTCCAACATTACGTGATGACCGAGGGACTGCCCATCCATGCCAAGGCGAGGAGACTTCCCTTCGACTACCTACAACAGGTCAAAAGCAAATTAAAACCGTGGAGGAGCTGGGCATCAACAGGTGTACCGACAGCCCCTCGTCGTCGCCCCTATATATGGTCCCTAAAGCTAGCGGGGGTTGCTGTCCATGTGGCAACTACCGGAAGCTGAACAGTGTGATGGTACCAGATCGCAACCTGATTTTGCCGCAAACCTACATGGGAAACGGCCCTTTTCCAAAGTAGACCTCGTGAAGGGCTACCACCAAATCCCCATACACCTGGATGATGTACCAAAGACGGCCATTATAACCCCATTCAGACTTTTTGAATTCCTAAGGATGCCATTCTGTTTGAAAATGCAGCCCAAACTTTCCAATGCCTAATGGATGCAGTTTCCAGAGACCTCCCCTTCATTTTCGTCTACCTGGACGATATCCTAGTGGCCAGCACTGCGGAGGAAGAGCACATTCTGCACCTCAGACACTAATTCAGGATGGTCTTACCATCAACTCGGCCAAGTGTGAATTTGGTAAGGATACTATTGACTTCCTCGGGAACAGAATCACATCCACTGGAGCAGGCCCATGGCCAACTAAAGTAGCAGCCATCTGGAACTTCCCTGGGCCTTCCACCATCAAAGGGTTGCAAGAGTTTTTGGGCATGGTGATCTTCTACCATCGTTTTGTCCCCATGGCTGCCAAGATAGTATGCCCAGTTTTCCACCTTGTGACGGGCAAACAAAAGCTGTTGACTTGGATGCCTGAGCCAAAGACAGCATTCCGAGAAGCTAAGGAGGCACTAGCCAAGGCAATCATGTTAGCACACCCACACATGGACGTCCCATTGGCACTGACATCTGATGCCTCCAACACAGCAGTGAGAGTAGTCCTAGAACAGCAAATCAATAGCCACTGGCAGCCACTCGCCTTTATCAGCCACCATCTATGGCCCCCAAAACTTAAATACAGCATCTTCGATCGAGAATGTTGGTGCTTTATCTGGCCATGAAGCAATTCCGCCATTTCCTAGAGGGACAGCAGTTTAATGCATTTACCAACCACAAACCCATCATTTTCGTTCCATCGAAAATCTCGGAGGTGAATTCTGAAAGGAAAGACAGATGTCGCTGTTGTCTTGTCCATGGTCCGGGATTTTTCAATGCCCTCTCCAGACCCGAGATAGCTCCATCACTGAGGGCTTAGACTTAAAAGCATTGGCCACAGCCCTGCAGGAGGATGCAGAGGAGCAAGCTTCCCGGACCGCAATAACAGGACTCCAGCTGCAAGAAATTGAAATGGGCCCAGAGAGAACCATTCTGCTCTGCGACTTTTCCACAGGTAAAGCCCAGCCTGTAGTTCCAACAACGTGGTGCAAAAGACTTTTTGACTAGGTACACGGGCTCTCGCGCCCGTTGATATGGACGACAATTAAACTTATGGCATCCAAGTTTGTGTGGCATGGATTAAAAAGCAAGTGTCCCAGTGGGCAAAGACCTGCCTGTCTTGTCAAATGGCCAAGGTCCACAAAAACACCAAGATCCCAGTGCAGGATTTTCCCCTAGCCACCCAGAAATTCCAACACATACACATTGATATCATTGGACCTCTGCCCGTATCATGCGGCCACAGATACATCCTCACCATGGTTGACCAATTCATCTGCTGGCCGGAAGCCACACTCATGGTCGATAAAACAGCTGAAACTTGCACCAGGACTTTCCTATCTACCTGGGTAGCACGGTTTTGGGTACCAGTGCATATTACCTCCGACAGAGGTGCACAGTTTATTTCGGCACTGTGGGCCACCTTGTCACACTTCTGTGGCACCCAACTCCATTTCACCACAGCCTACCACCCGCAATCCAACGGACTAATGGAGTATTTTCACAGACACATGAAACAGGCCCTGTGTGTGTGACTCACAGACCGCAGTGGCTGGATGCACTACCCTGGGTGATGCTGGAGATACGGACTGCTCCAAAGGATGACTTGGAAGCTTCGTCAGCTGAGCTGGTTTACGGCGTGCCTCTGTTGGTGCCAGCTGACATTCCACCATCAACCGCCACTACTGGCTCCACAGCATCAGACAAGCTTCAGTGCTTGCACCAGCAACTAGGGCCATTGGCCCCAATCCTAGCCACAAGACACAGCTCAGCACTCGCGCATGTACCGGCAGACCTAGAACCAGCGGACTTTGTGTTTGTCTGTCACCCTACACAGGGAAACACAGTTACAGCATCCCTACATCGGTCCATAGAAAGTGCTGAAAAACAACAGATCCACCCTGTTTTTGGACATTGGGGGAAAACATGAACTTTTTACCATGCGTCCCAGGGGTCTACGTTAAGATGGTGCTGGACCCCCTTCAGCTCAAGTTGAAGTCAGCAGATTGGGGAATGCATCAGGAGCTTTGCGACATAACTTCCGGTTTTGGGATGGCTGAGCTAGAAGTGACATAGTAGTCACCTGTAAAACTGATTAAACTAGTTTTTTGCTGACCACAACTCGAGTCAGACATTTTGTTTGGAACTCTATCGCTTAAGGCGCCACACCATGTGTACAATCAACATGGTGACAACACCAATACCTGGGGAACATCACTGGACAAAGGCCTCCAGCCTGAGTAACAGCTGTCTTCATTGGCACCACGAGTGATTCCAATTAAGGAGCTGTAGCTGGATGTATATCATGTAGATGTAGTCCTCAGGGACATTGAAAGTCTCCCTAAAATCCCATATCCTGCAGAAGTAAACCTTTGCCCTGAGTGACATCTTGACTACACTGAGATTAAGCTGCTGTAAATCTAAAAAGCTGAAAGACTTTGTGTCTCCTTGCCAAAACCTCTACTAAGCCCTTTTGCCAAAGCCTCTGAACAAACACTCTCAATCACTGCCTTTCTGAAAATAGTCACTCCACTCTTCCTGCTCTCGTTTTATTGGCTGTTGTGCCCAAAGTGAGCTCCACTTCCTCTCTGCTCAAATCATTCAGCTGCTCCTTCAAAGTACAGTACTTTTTAAACTGGTTCCTGCTGTTGTAATGTGAGTCCTGCCTCCTCTCTGCCCTTCCATGTGCCTTCTCTCTCCACCTTGAGTCACTGGAGTCGAGTGCTGGGTAAACCTGATCAGGGCTGGGAGTGCTGAGCAGATTTGCTCATTCCTGAGTCAGTGAGACCAACTAGCAGCAATGCTTCCTGTGCCTGCTCATTCTCTTGTCACTGTTGTTTCTGTGGTCCTTTCCCACGCACTATTATAGTTTTTTTTCTGATCTACAAACAGTTCAGGTTATGAACAGTCCTCTGGGCTAGAACCCTGTCATAAACTGGGGACTGTCTTAACCAGTATATTCAAAGTATGTTTCCGTACCTTCACTGGAAGTATATTGAAATATTAATGAAGACATCAAATTTCCCCAAACAGAAGATGACTGAAATATAAGGAAAAAAATTCCAAAGTAGTGATTTATTACATTTGCTGGAACCTCATTGAATTTTTCTGCATATTGGTTACCACAAATGGTCAGGTAGGTGCATTTAGCTGACCATAGTGGAGCTCCTCCTAGTCCAAGGATTACTGCAGTAGGAATAAGTGTGTACCTGTGAAAACAATAATTCAATTATAGTTCAAGGACTACTTTTAATGTATTTTTCACTGCAATCAATTTTGTTTATAGAAACTGCATCATTTTCATAAATTGAACAATCTTAAGTGTGTGTTATATTCCAGGCTATGTTTAGATTTACAGGAGATTTGGACTTGAAGAGTTAGATTCATTTAGCTTGGAATAACATAAATGTTATTTTTGAAACATTACTTAATGAAACGTTTTACTGCACGAAAAAGGCCCTTCAGCCCACCTTGTCCATGATTAACTTGTCTATCCTCATTTGTTTGCCTTTAAGCTATTCCTTTCCATTCTGTGTACATCTATTAAATATTGTAATTGCACCCACTTCTACTATTTCCACATACCCATGAGTGTCTATGTCAAAGAGTTGCCCCTTATATCTCTTCAAAATTTTCCCCTCTCACATGAAATCTATGCCCTCTAGTTTTAGACTCCCTGGGGGGGGAAAAACTATGATTATTCACCTTATTTATGGCCCTCATGATTTTATAAATCCCTAAAAAGACAACCCTCAGCTTCCTGCACTTCCAGCGAGAAAGTCCCAGCCTGTGCAGCCTTTCCTTAGCTCCAATCCTCCAGTTCTGGGAACGTCGTTGTGAATCTTATCTACTCCCAGTCTATTCCAATTTTATGATGTGGATTATATTTTTGCAAGTGGCCTCATAAATGCTGAGTTAAACAAGTCTGCAGACACTGTGATTTGATACAGACAGTCCCCGGGTTGAAAACTTTTGATTTATGAACAACCCATAGTTATGAACTGACAAGTCGGCCGGAAGGAGAATAATGGCTACTTCCGGTTCGAGCGGAGCTCGCTTTTTATTGACCCGCTGCCCCGTGGCTCGTTACCTGGCCGCTGTTGGGCTATGCCGCACACAACCTGGGCAAAGCAGTGGATGGGCGAGGGGACAAACAGCTTGATGGAGGGGAAGGAGAGAGGGAGAGGGGCGAAGAAGAAGCAGCGTGTGTTATCATGATGCCTCATGCACTATCATGGCATGGGGTCTCCTCTCGGCCCCGCTTTAAAGTGCGATTGCGTCACCAAGGAGAGAGGGGGAGGTGCGAGCAAAGGAACCGGACATGGATCGGAAGGAGCAAAGATGCGAGAGGGCTCTGGGGATGGGGGAACTGCCATTGAAAGAACCTGTACTGTAGCCACTTTTCCATCATCTTCACCTGTGTTAACTTTTAATGATCTTTTGACCGTATGTAGTTATTTTTATTATTTATTATTATGTACTGCATTAGTATGTACTGTATTATTATGTTTAAGATTCTTTAGTGTATTGGGAAGTGTTCTATATGCATATAAAGGTAAAATATATACTATATACTTAAATAAACATTTGACTAATTGATGCTAAAAAGGACCAGATATACCTGTTCTGACAAATACAAATTTGAATTAAGGACAAACATAGGTAATGGGACTCATTTTTCACCCAGGGACTGCCTGTACATAAAAGTGCTGGAGAAACTCAGCAGGTCATGCAGCATTCTTTATGTAGCAAAGATACATAACCAATTCTTTGTGCCTGAGCCCTTTGTCAAGGTATGAGCAAAAAGCGGGCAGGCACCTGAATAAATTGGTGGAGTGAGGTGCAGGGAGGTGCACATGCCCACATGTCGAAGGTGGTTATGGGTGGAAGGGCAGAAGTGAAAAATGCGGCGGTGATAGAGGAGGGGGATAGCTCTCTGAATGGAGAGGGAAAGGGGTGGGGAGGTGAAGGAAAGAAGACAGAGGAATAGGGAAAGAGAGAGATACAGTTGTGGGGCCTAATGGAAACTGGAGAAGTCAATGTTGATGCCTCTGGCCCAGATGGAATATTAAGTGTTGTTCCTCCAATTTGCAGGTGGCCTCAGTTTAGCAGTGCATGAAGTCGTGGACTTGCATGGGAGTGAGGCATGGAATTCAAATAGTTGGCCACTGGGAGGTCTCCACTATTGTAGCAGACGGAGCAAAGGTGCTCTCCGTTATAGAGGAGTCCAAATCCGGAGCACCAGATGGAATAGATGACCCCAGCAAACTTACAAGTATTGCTTCACTTGGAAGGACTATTTGGAGCCCCAAATGGTGGTGAGGGAGGAGGTGTGGGCCCAAGTGTAGCATTTCCTATGGTCACAGGGATAAGGTATTAAGGGGGCAATTAATTGGTTGGGATAAGTGGGTAAGGGAGTCACAACATGAGCAATCCCTACAGAAGGCAGAGAGGGGAAGATATGTCTGGTACTAGTATCACATTGTAGGTGGTGGAAATTGCAGAGGATAATAGGTTGGATGCAGAAGTTGGTGGGGTGAACCTGAACTTGAGAGGGACAAATGTTCTTGCTGGCAGGATTTTTAAAGCTGTTTGGAGAGCTTAAACTAGGTTGCAAGGGGGTGTTGGGAACCATAGTGACGGAGCGGTTGGTGGAAAGGTGGATGCAATGTGCAGAGAAAGTGTGAGGAAAGACAGGTAGCGGATAGGGCATAAATGCAATCTGTTGGATTGGTTGAAGTGTACTTACTTTAATGTGAAAGCCATTAGGAAGGGTGATGAACCTATAGCATGAATTAGGACCTGGGGGGAGCACTCTGCTGACCATTGACAGCTCCACCATTGAGGTTATCAAGAGTATCAAGTTCCTTGAAATGCACTTGATGAAGAACCTCACCTGGTCCCTTATCACAAGCTCCATAGCCAAGAAAGCCCAGCAGTGCCTCCACTTCCTGCGAAGGCTGAAGAAAGTTCATCTCCCACAGAGGCATCATCATTGAGACCATCCTGTGCAACTGCATCACTGTCTGGTTTGGAAGCTATATCATCTCTGACCACAAGACTCTCTCTTCCTACCATGAAGGACATTTACACCACTTGATGCAGGCAAAAGGTAATAAACACTGTAAAGGACTCAACACACCCCTGAAGTAAACTGTTCTCCCTTCTGCCATCTGGTAGGAAGTACTGCAGCACTCGGGTCCTTTTGTCCAGATTGGGCAAGATCTTTTTCCCCCAAGCCATCAGACTCCCAAACTCTCAGAACATTTGGGGATTGGGTACTGTGGAATGTTGATGTATATGTCTTAATATTGTAAATATGTTGAACTTCTATTCTAACCTATATTTATGTAAATATGCTCACTTTGTGTCCTGGAGAAATGCTACCTTATCTTTACCAAGTGAACATGGTATGAATGGCAAATAAAGGTGACTTGACTTCATGGAATTACAATGTTGTGGCCATTACAGAGACTTGGCTGTTGCAAAGGCAGGATTGGCTGATTGATGTTTTGGAGTTGACATGTTTCAAAATAGATATGGAAGGAGGTAAAATGGGGGGGGGGGGGCGCAGGGGGTTTTTACATTACTAATCAGGGATGCTATTACATCTGTATAAAGGGAGGATAGACTGTCTCTTGAATCAGTGTTGGTGGAAAGGCAGAAACAGGACGGGAGTTCTATTTGGAATATTCTATAAGCTTGCCAATGGCCACCAGGCTACTGAGGAGCAGATAAGTAGGCAGATTTTGGAAATCTGCAAAAATAACAGGAATAATTAATTTTATCAATTAGGATGTTTGTTTGGGGATGTGAATTTTATTGGATTTTTTTCCTTTCCTACTTTTACTCATGACGTTTGCCGCTTCCCCCAATAGTATCCAACAGCTTCACCTGTTCTTACCAGTCCCTTTTTTCCTAAAGAGCTGCTGACACTCCCAACATCTGGGCCATCTATTCCTCCTCTTCTTGAACCAGTCTCAGGTCCCACTCTAACACTGACCCATTCTAACAATGGCCACTCCTTTTTATTGGCATTATCCCCATACCTCTTGAATCCCTTAATATCCAGAAATCTATCAAAATTAGTTAAATAAAATCAATGAATAAGCCTCTCCAACCCTCTTGGACAGAGAATTACAAAAGTTCACCACCTTCTGCATGAAGAAATTCCTCCTCTAATAGTTCAAAGAGCCTATTCCTTATTCAGACATTAGACTCCTGGCTCTAGAATCCTCAACCAAAGGAAACATTCTCCCTGTGTTACCCTGTCAAAATGCATGAATTTTAATGAGATTCTCATTCCTTTAAACTCTAGAATGCAGCCCTAGTTTGTTCTCTCTGCTCGCAAGGCAAACCATCCTTGAAACTGGTCTAGTGAATCTTTTTCCATTCATCCTCAATTGCAAGCAAATCCTTTTTTAGATAAGGAGACCAAAACTCTATACAACATTCTAGGTGCAGTCTTAACCAGGCCAAAATAACTGCAATAAGGCATCTTCACTCTTGCACTACCTCACCTATATATTGGCCTTTAGTGACATGTAGAAGTACACCTGGGTCACTTTATTCATCAACATTACCCAATCTTTTCCATTTAAAATTTAAGTGAATTATTATGAAAATACAGCTTGAGAAGAGCAGGATTGGTAACTTTATGTGCCTGGTTACTGGCTTTTCAGTTATGGTGGGGGTGGTAGAAATAACAAAGAAGGTAGCATGTGGCAAAGTTGTTTTGAGAAACAATCAGTTGTGAAAAGAGATTATATATTAGAATCAACAAAGTTACATGGGTTGAATTAAAGAACAAAAAATGGGGATTTACTTTAGTGGAAATGGACTGTCGACCTTCACATGATCTTAAGGGGATTGAAGAGCAAATTTTCAGACACATTTCTGCAAAGTGCAAAAATATTAAGGTTTATTTTTGTTTTAAACTAAACTTGATTCATATAAATATAACATGCAGAACAAGCACCATTGCCTCCCATATAGCTCCCTTTGGGCACAGAAAGATCAGTCTCAGTAGAGGGTTTTGGCTTGAAACATCAGGCATGCTTTTTTCCCCAAAGCTACATTGCTTGACCTGTTGAGTTCTAGCATATTGTTTTTAGCTTCAGTTTCGTGCATCTACAGTCTGCTGTGTGTCTCAAAGTTCTCCCTTTTTTGTGAATGTGGACATTCACATAGAAAGCCTGAGAAAGTATTTCATCCAATGGTTTAATGTATATCTGTTGATGCACTAGCAAAGCATGAAACTCAAGCTAATATTTTCTCTGATGGGGCACCATGAATGTCTCTAGGAGATGACAAAATTATTTCAGACAGGAGTCCTGTGGAAAACCCATGCAGACATGGGAAGAACATTCAAACTTCTTTCAAGCAGTGTGAGGTTCAAGCGCTGGCACTAGAACAGCATTGCACTAACCGCTATGCTAACCATGTCACCCTATTTTCTATATTCCTTCTGCCAAATTCTGATGCAGCTAGCAGAGCTGACAACTCTTGCCTCACAGCTCCAGTGACCAGAGTTCAAATTTGATCTCCAATGTTGGCTGTTTACAGTTTGCATGTTTTTCTCGGGTTTCCTTTGTATGGCCTAGTTTCCTGCCACATCCAAAACATTGCATGAGAGAATGGGAGGAATTGGTGGGAATGGTGGGGGAGTGGGGTGTGAATAAAACAGGAAGAGTGCTGGGTTAGTGTAATTGGAAGCTTGATAATGGGAAGCACTCAATGCGCCAGAGGGAATGCTTACTTGCTCTGACTTTAGGACATTTATTCATTGACAACAACAAAATAGGACTAACACAAAACTGGACTAAAATATAATTTAATGGATCCTGCCACAATTACCAAAATTGGATGTACATTGCAAACAGGAAACAATAAGATGCAGGTGGAACTCAGCAGATAATGCAGCATCAGGAACATTTCTACTCTGGACCCTTTATCAAGACTAAAGTAGGATCCATGGGAAAGAAGCTGGGAAGGAGCTAAGAGATGATAAGGTATTAGACACAAGGTGGGAAAGTTGGAAAGCCAGGGAGAGATCAAAGTGAAAGAGGAAGCAGGGGTTAGATAAAAAGGCGAGAAAGTAAAGAGATCAAAACAGAGGTGGGAGTTACCTAAATTAGAAAAAATTATGTTCATGTCATTGGGTTTAGAGTTGTCCAGGAAGAATAAGATGTTTTGTTCCTCGAGCAATGGATGAGACCAAGGAGAGACATGTCTGAGTAGAAATGGTGAAGTGAGTTGAACTGAACCTTAAAGCTACTGGAAGACCCACAGACTGAGTGCAAGTATTCAGTGAAGTGGTCACCCAATCTGTGTTTGGTCTCATCAATAAGGGTTTAGGAGCAGGATTTGGCCATTTATCCTATTGAGCCTGCTCTGCCATTCAAATCATGGATCATATATTTTTCTATTCAACACCATTCTCCTTCTCCATGAAACCTTTGATGCTTTATCAATTAAGAACTTATCAACCTCTGCAATTTTATACACAATGACTTAGCCTCCACATCCCTATGTGGAAACTGATTCCACAGATTCATAACCCTCTGACTTAACATATTTCTCGTCATATCAGTTCTTAAGGAGTATCCTTTTTATTCTGAGGCTGTACCTTCTGGTTCTAGACTCTCATTACAGGAAACACCTTATCCATGTTCACTCTCACTGGCCCTTTCAATATTCAGCATTTCAATGAGATTCCCCTTCATCCTTATAAACTCCAGTGAGTGCAGCCCCAGTGCCATCATATGGTAACCCTTTCATTCCTGGGATCATTCTCATAAACCTCCTCTGGAATCCCTCCAACACCAGCACATCCTTCCTTAGATATGTCACCCAAAACACCTTGCAATGCTCCAAATATGGACTGACCATTGCCTTATAAAGCCTCAGCATTAGATATTTGTCTTTGTATTGCAATGAATGCTAAAACTGCTTCCTTGCTAGTACTCAACCCTTAAGTTAACCTTTAGGGAATCCTGCATTTGGAAACCAAAGTGCCTTTGGACCTCCACGTTTTGAATTTTCTCCCCATTTAGAAAATAATCTGCTTCTTTATTCCTTCAACCAAAGTCCTAGACCATACACTTCCCCACACTGTATTCCATCTGCCATTTTTTTTTACCCATTCTCACAACCTATCCAAATTAATCTGCAGACATCCTACTTCCGCAACACTAAAGACCACCTCGCCTATCTTCACATCATCAGCAAATCTGGCCACAAAGCCATCAATTTCATCACCTGAATACAGCATAAAAAGTAACGGACCCAGCATTGGTTCCTGCGGAGCACCACTTGACACTAACAGCCAGCTAGAAAAGGCTCCATTTATTTCCACTCTTTGCTTTCCACCAGTCAGCCAATCTTCCATCCATGCTAGTATCTTTCCCATAATACCACGGGCTCCCATCTTCTTTAGCAGCCTCATTTACGACACCTTGTCAAAGATCTTCTGAAATTCAAGATAAATAACATCCACTGGCTCTCCTTTGTCTGCCCTGTTCATTACTTCTTTCAAAAAAACTTCCAACAGATTTGTCAGACAAGGTTTACCTTGGCTGTAGCCTTGCTGACTTCAGCCTATTTTATCACGTGCTTTCAAGTACTCTGAATCCTCATCCTTAATAATGGGCTCTAGAATCTTGCCAACCATTGAGGTTAGGCTAACCAGTCTATAATTTCAATTCTTTTGCCTCTCTCCCTTCTGAAAGAGTGGAGTGATATTTGCAATTTTCCAGTCCTCTGGAAACATTCCAAACTCGAGTGAGTCGAAATATCACAGCTAATACGTTCACAATCTCTTCTGCTACCTCCTTCAGAACCCCACTGACACACTGAGGGTACTAAATGCAGTAGATTAGGTTGGACAATATTCATGAAGAACTCTGCCTCACCTAGAAAGTCTGTTTGTGGCCCAGGATGGAGGTGAGGAAGGAGATAAAAGATTTGCATTTTTTGCAATTACCCAAGTGCCCAAGGGGATGGGAGGGTGGGAGTGGATGGAGGAGCAGAACAGGGAGTCTCGGAGACTGAACCCATTAAAAACTGTAGAGGTGGGGAGGGGAGAAATGGTCTGGCTCCAATGTCTTCAAGCTTTTTTAGTTCTGTCAATACATTTCCTACCTGATACTGAGATATACATTTTATAGGATGTCACTGGAGAATAGAAGTCTGACTGATATTTCTACTGTTTACCCTGGGATACAAGATCAGTTGTAAATATTCAAGAACTAATATTAATGACTGGAGAACAACTGCAAGATTCTGCATATGACTACTAGGCCACTCAGGAAGCTTACATTTTCTAAATTTATAAAATTTTCTCACTTTCAGATTTACATATTAGGTTTATCTAACATTTTAATCAATTTTCTCAAGTCTGCTGGTGCTGGAGCAGGGATGGAAATGCAGATATTCCCCGCTTTTCAAAAATTTGCTTTATACCACTTTGCTATTACGAAAGGCCTACATTAGTACTTTTTTTGCTAACTGAAAGAAATCCAGAGGAATTTTGCTTTTTGCAAAAAGCAAAAATAGCGTTCAGTGGGCTGTTGGGAGAGAGTGGGGCAGTGAGATCAGAGTGGGGACTGATAGTGGGCTGTCGTGAGAGTGCGGGCAAAGGGTCTGGGAATGCTTAAAACATTTTCCCATATAAATTAATGGCAATTGCTTCTCCGTTTTATGCTATTACGGCGTACAAAAAGTTTTATAGGAACGCTCAACCTTTGGATAGTGGGGGATACATGTACTGTACTTCAGAAAAAGTAGTATATAAAAACAATTCAAATCACAAATAAAAGTTAAAAGTTAATATTACCAGCTTGAATGAAAATTGCCAATTGAAAATGTAACGTAGCAGCTCATGGACATAACAATGGTCCACTTACAACCAAAATATTTTATCATTATAGGTGGAACAAACATTGAAGAGATTATAAGAGCTGCATAGATGACACTTAATGAGGCGAGGCCCAGTCCTTGATCACTATTCAGACTGCTCTGTAATACAAAAATAACAGAGAAGTAAATCAAATAAATAAGTGATAATTTGCATAACACTAATTCAGTACATCTGTACATTCAATAAGTGGCATCAACAGGTTTAAATCACTTAATAATAATAAGTATCATGCATGCACCGTGTGTCAGACCTACAAAATATGGGTTCAGTGGAATATGGAGGCCTAGTCATTGGGGATATTTGAAGCAGGGATTGAGAAGTTTCTTGATTAGTGAGTGTGTCAAAGGTTGTGGACAAAAGGCTGGACAATATGAGAGGAAAAATATATCAGCCATGCTCAGAATAATGGAGTTGATTCAATGGGCTGAATGGCCTAATTTTGCTCCATGTAGTATAGCAGTGGTTCTCTTTCCACTCATATACCACTTTTAGTATTCTCTATGCCCTACAGATTGATTAAGGTGGTATGGTAATGGAAAGAAAAAGTTTGAAAATCACTATTTTAATCGTACCTAATTGACTTGTTATGTGCATAGTTTCAAAACTCCAAAGGAAATGGGCCAATGACAATTTTTCAAAATATTTCAGTAATAATTGGGTCTAGAGCAGTGATTCTCAACCTTCACTTTCCACTCACATAAAACTTTAAGCAATCCCTTACTCATCACAGAGCACCGATGGCATAGGGATTACTTAAAGAGTACGTGAGTGGAAAGAAAAAGGTTAAGATTTAAAATCAATGCAAGTTCTATATACCTGTACTGTATATATGCGACTCTGAAATAATATGAAACGTTCTACCATCTGGAATTCAAATTCACAGAAAGCTATCAGGAAGTAACAAGCATTGGCAAGCAAGACATTTTTGATTCTTCCTTCTGATAACAGCAGAGGTTCTTTGATGAATATGTTGGTAATTTTGTTAGGTTGTTTATTCAAAATCAAACTTCTTCAGACATATATTTCAGAGTACTATATATTGGCCATAGGGAGTCTCTGAACTCATCTTTGTTATACTTAACAATAACTTTTAGGTGTCCTGACAAATATATGCCTCAGAACGAGATAAATTTTAATTCAGCCATTCTCAACAAGATAGTTAAGGGGGCCATAGACTAAAATAATAATAAAATATTTTATGGGGTTTTTTGTGTTGTTGGTAGGAGAGAAGTATAGAAGAAGCCAACTAAACTTGTCTGCTTCACAGGGAATGGGACCCATAAAATTTCAGTAGAGTCCAAGAGGGTCAAAAGCCAAACAAAAATTGAGAATAGCTGATTTAATTTTCATGAAGAAACCATCTGCAATTTGCTGCCTTATTCCTTGTCACCTTCCTAATATTTCATATGCCACAAGACCATGTCACACACTTCGATTAGAACTATCAAATTTAGTTAGGATACCCATGGCTACTAAAGGAACTCAGACTTCTGTAGTATCATCAAAATAAAAAAACTGAGGAGATAAATTAAACGTAACAAATATTTATGTATTACAATTTATCAATTGTAGTTAAAGGAAATAAACATAACTAGAGAATTAAAGGCCACACAAGAGCAGACAGCAAGATAAATGAGAAACTAACAAAATATTTTTTTTTAACTCTAGGATTTTATGCAATAAAACAAAATGGTAGAAATATTCTCAACAGGATGGACAACATCTGAGGAGAGAAAGAAAAAAATTTCAGGATGACCTTTCATCAGAACCAATGAAATTGAGGTGAAATGTTAACACTTTTGAAAGCAAGCAGCATCATTAATCACTATACCATTGGAGGAACATATACTGTATGCAGGTAAACTATGGCTAGTTGCAAAACCAACAAGGTTTTCGTAGTGGGAACTTTAATTTCCCCAATATTGACTGGGATGTCCTGAGTGCCAGAGTCTTAGGTGTGTTTAGTTAAGTGCATCCAGGAATGTTTCTTGAAGTAGCATGTGGAAATTCCAACCAGGAGGGGACTATACTAGACCTTGTATTGGCAAATGAGCCTGGCCAGGTGATCGAAGATTCAGTGGGGGAAGATTTTTGGGAAGTTTCAAGATAGTTATGGACATGGATAAGATTGGGCCTTATAGAAAAGTACTAAATTGGGGGAGGGCAAATTATAACATGATTCGACAGGAGCTAAGGGGAGTAAACTGGGAGCAAACTGTTATCAGGTAAGGCCATCACTGACATGTGGAAGTTGTTTAAGGATCAATTAATTAGTGTCCATGTCTGGAATGTTCCAGTGTGAAGGAAGGATTAGCATGGTAAAGAAACAGAACTTTGGATGACACGAGAAGTTATGAACTTAGTCAAAAAGATAAAGGAGGCATATGTCAGGTTCAGGAAGCTACTATCAGACAGGGCCCTGAAGCAATATGGCATTAGGAAAGCCATAAGGGGCCATGAAATATCTTTGGTGAACAAGATTAAAGACAATCCCACGATATAAACTTGGATTAAAAACAAGATGACCAGGAAAAGGATAGGACCACTCAAAGACAAAGGAAGGAATTTATGCTGAGTCAGAAGAAATGGATGAGGTGTTTATAAAGGAGAAGGATATGACAGTGATAGGGAGCATAATGTGGAGAATGCTCATGTGTTACAGCATTTTGAGATCAAGAAAGAGGTGGTGTTGGTTATTTTAAGGAGATTTAAGATAGACAAGTCCTGTGCAGCCCCAATTATTGAAAGATGCATTTGAAGAGATTGCTAGGGCATTGATAAAGATATTTGAATCCTCACTAGTGACAATAGAGGTCCTAGAAGACTATAGGGTAATTATTGTTGAACCTTGAAGAAGGGAAAAAGGATAATCCAGGAAATGATAGGCCAGGAAGCCTCATTTTAGGGAACCTATTGGAAAGGATACTTAGGGTTAGGATTTATATATTTTTGGAAAGTCATGATCAGATTAGAAATTGTAGCTTTGTGAAGGGCAGGTCATACCTTACCAATTTGATTGAGTATATTGAAGAGCTGACAAAGGTGATTAATGAAGGTAGAGCAGTGGATCTTGTCTATATGGACTTTAATAAGATGTTTTCCAAGGTCCCTCATGGTAGGCTTATAAAGAAGGTGCACATGTGTTAGATCTGTGGTGAATTTACAATGTGGATAGAAAATCGGCTGGACTATAGATAGCAGATAGCCTTGTGCAAGGCTGTTACTTAGGCTGGAGACCTGTGACTAGTGGGGTTCCACAGGGATTAGTTTTTGGATCCCTCTTTCTGTGATATAAATAAATGACTTGGAGATGAGGAAAAAATGGTTCACCACAGACTAGAGGGGCTGAAGTGGCCTGTTTCTGTTCTGTAATTGTTCTATGAAAAAGTAGGTGGGTGGGTTAGTATTTTACAGTGATGCAAAGATTGGTGGAGTTCTGAATAGTGTGGAGGGCTATCGAAGAATACAGATATAAGTCAGTTGCAGATATGGGGAGGGAAATGGCAGATGGAGTTTAAACTGGACATGAGTAAAGTGTAGACCTTTGGGAAGTGTAATGTAAAAGCTAATGGCAGAACTCTTAAAAGCAGTAAAATTCTATGGGACCTGGGAGTTCAGGTCTATAGCTCATTGAAAGTGGCCATGTCAATAAATAATGTGGTAAAGAAGGCATATGGCATGCTTGGCTTCATTTTGTGGGCATTAAGCATAGAAGGAGGTCATGTTGCAGCTATATAAAACTGTGGAATTCTGGTTGTCGCATTACAGGAAGGATGTGGAGGCTTTCGATAAGGTACAGAAGAGCAAGGCAGCACAGTTGGCATAGCGGTTAATGCAATGCCTTTACAGTGCCAGCGATTGGGTCTGGGATTTCAAACCAATGCTATCTGTAAGGAGTTTGTACCTGCTCCCCATGTCTGCACGGGTTTTCCCCAGGGGCTCCGGTTTCCTCTCACCGTTAAAAATGTACCGGGGTGTGGTTAAATTGGGCAGCATTAG
This sequence comes from Narcine bancroftii, assembly GCF_036971445.1. Lineage (NCBI taxonomy): Eukaryota > Metazoa > Chordata > Chondrichthyes > Torpediniformes > Narcinidae > Narcine > Narcine bancroftii. The sequence continues at coordinate 98,100,078 of NC_091472.1, forward strand.
GCTCGTGGCCAAAATGGCTTGTAACGTGCTGTTTGTCTCAAGAGGTTTACCAGAATGTTGTGCAATACATAAAAGTACTGGAGAAATTCAGCAGGTCATACAGCTGAGTTTACTATGGGAAGTGAAATGTAACCAAAGTTTTGGGCCTGAGGCCTTCATCAAGGTGTGAACAAAAAGCAGGCAGGTACCTGAATAAAAAAGTTGGTGGAAGGAGAGGAGAACAGGTCAACAGGTAATAGGTAGATATCCATGGGAGGGCAAAAGAGGAAATAATTGATGTGATGAGGGAGGGGTAACTCTCTGAATGAAAAGGGAATTGAAGAGAGTGGGGAGCTGGAGGAAAGAAGCTGGAGAGACAGGGAAAGAGGGAGACTTGGGGGAGGGGTTTAACTGAAATGAGAGAAGGCCATGTTAATGCCATCTGGTTGGAGGGTGCCCAAATGGAATATTAGGTGTTCCTCCAATTTACAAATTGCCTCAGTTTGGCAGTGCATGAGGGCATGGGTAGGCATTTCAGTGTGGGATGGTGTGTGGACTTAAAATGGTGGGTCATTGGGAGGCCCCTGTCATTGCAATGGACAGAGCAAATGTACTCAACCAAATAATCTCCCAGTCTGCATCCAGTCTCCCTGATGTAGAGGAAGCCGCAATGGAAGCACCAGATGTAATCAATGACCCCTGCAGATTCACAAGGGAAGTGTTGCTTCTCTTGGAAGGACTGTTTGTGGCCCCGGATGGTGGTGAGGTAGGAGGTGTGGATACAAATGTAAGCATATCTTGAGGTAACAGGGGAGGGACCAAGGTAGCAATTAGTGGGAAGGGATGAGTGTATGAGGGAGTCATGGAGGGAGTGGTCACTGTGGAGAGGGGACTAGAGGGAAAGTTGTGTCTGGTAGTGGGATCACATAGAAAATGGCAGAAATTGCAGAGGATGTTATGTTGGATACAGAGGCTGGTGGAGTGATAGGTGAGGATAAGGAGACCCCGTCCTTGATATTTCTCAGGGCAGAGAGGGCCAGGGCAGATGTGCAGGAAACAGAGGAGATGTAGGTAAGGGCTGATTTGATGGCAGTGAAGGAAAAGCCATATTTTTTGAATAAGGAGGACATCTTGGATGTTCTGGAATGAAAGATCTCATCCTGGGAACAGATGCAATGGAGGCAGAGGAATTGAGAGAAAGGAATAAAATCTTTACTGGGGACATGGTGTGAAGAGAGAGAGAGAGAGAGAGAGAGAGAGAGTTGGTAGGTTTATAGAAAATATCTGTAGAGAATTTGTTTCCAGAGATGAAGGCAGAGAGATTGAAATAGGGAGGAGTGTGGCCAGAGATCGATCAAGTGAATTTGAGGTCAAATTGAAGGTTAGCCATAAAGAGGATAAAATTGATGAGCTGATTATAGTTGCAGGAGGCAGTACCAATACAGTCATTGATGTAGAGGGGGGAAGAGTTGGGGTATTATGCCTGTGTAGGCTTGCCGTATGGTTTGCTCCACCTAATCAACATAAAGGCAGGCTTAGCTGGGACCCATGGCTACCCTTTTGACTTGGAGAAAGTGGAATGAGCCAAAGGAGAAATTATTGATGGTGAAGACAAGTTCTGCCAGCCAGGCGAGAGAGGTGATGGTAGAGTGGGGCTGGTTGGGACTGATGTTGAGAAAGAAATGAAGTGCTTTGAGATCTTCAGTATGAGAGATGAAGGTATAGAGAGGTTGGATATCCATGGTGAAAATGAGATGGTTGAGTCCAGGGAACTGGAAAGTGTTGCAGTGATAGAGGACATGTGAGATATTGTGGATATAGGTAGGAAGGGACTGGACCAGGGACAAAATAGAGTTGAGGTAAGATGATTTCAGTTGTCCACTGCAATAACAGGGACTTCCCAGTGACTAACCATTAAAATTCCATACACCATTCCTACATTGACATATCTATCCATGGCCCCATGCATTGCCAAACTAAGGCTATGGCGAATTGGTGGAACAACACTTAATATTCCATCTGGGCACGCTCCAACCAGATGGCATTAACATCAACTGTTCCAGTTTCTATTGAACTCTTTCTCTGATTCTCTCTTTCTTCATCCCTCTGTCATCTTTCCTCTAGTTTCACACCCTCTTCTATTCCCTCTCCATTCGGAGAGCTATCCCCTCTCCCTACCATTTCTCAGATTTTTTCTCTTTTGCCCTCCCACCTATATTTACCTCTTACCTGTTAGCCTGTGCTCCTCCCCTGCCTTTCCTTCCTCCTCTCCTTTTCTCTCCACCACCTTTTTATTTAGGCACCTGTCTACCTTTTGCTCACAACTTGATGAAGAGTTCAGACCCAAAATGATGATTACTCTTTACTCCTATAGATGTTGTGTGACCTGCTGAGTTTTTCCACTACTACCATCACAGCATCTGCAGACTTTCCTGTTTAACTTGCCAGGATGTTGCCTGGTTTAAAGAATATGAGCTGTGGGGAGAAATCAGATAAAGTGATATTGTTCTCTGGAGGATAGGAAGCTTAGGGGTGATCTAATAGATGTTTATGAAATCATGAGAGGCATTGATAGAGTGGACAATCAGAATATTTCCCCAGGGTAAAACTCAAACTAAAGGACATGCTCTTAAGGCAAGGGTAAGGAAATTTAAGGGAGATGTGAAGAGATTTTTTTTTTAAACCACAGTATGTGCCTGGAATGGGCTGCCAGGAGTAGTGGTGGAAGCAGATACAATAGAAGCACTAAGAAGCTTCCACGTGTATATGATGGAGATGGAGAACTATCTATCAGGTGCAAGCTTGTTGATTTGGATATCATGTATAGTACAGACACATGGACTGAAGAGCCTGATTCTGTGCTCTATTGTTCTATGAATAGGCTTCTTTTCACCTTGCAAATAATTCTCATCCTGTTAATGTTAGCCAAAATGGAAGTGAGAGCATATTAAAATAAGTAAACATTAAAGATACCAGCCACCTGTACTGTCAAGGCTGATACATATTATTTTACCATTCTTAATATATCAGCATGCTTTTTGGAATCAGAGAGCTGTATAATTAACTTCTTTAAAAAACTTCCGAATGCAGATGAAAGCATCTTCGGCTCCATCCAGTCTGTGTTCATCCCAAAATCCTTTGGAAATGTTAATGCTGAAATTATCACTGGATGAATCTCATTCATCAATGCTTCAAAATGCTTATCAACCCAGAAACTCTCATATAATTATCTTTGTATAATTTTCTTTGGCTTGGCTTCGCGGACGAAGATTTATGGAGGGGTAATGTCCACGTCAGCTGCAGGCTCGTTTGTGGCTGACAAGTCCGATGCGGGACAGGCAGACACGGTTGCAGCGGTTGCAGGGGAAAATTAGTTGGTTGGGGTTGGGTGTTGGGTTTTTCCTCCTTTGTCTTTTGAAATAATAGTTAATAGTCAAATATCAAACAGAATGGCATTTTTTTCTATTGACAATGGATTGGTTAACTCATGGAATTACAACAAACAGGATAAAGCATGGTACAATAAAAGATGGGGCAGAGTCCGCAAGCATCGAATCCATGCTGCTGAAGACCCAACTGCGCTGGATGGGTCATGTCTCCAGAATGGAGGACCATCGCCTTCCCAAGATCGTGTTCGATGGCGAGCTCTCCACTGGCCACCGAGACAGAGGTGCACCAAAGAAGAGCTACAAGGACTGCTTAAAGAAATCTCTTGGTGCCTGCCACATTGACCACCGCCAGTGGGCTGATATCGCCTCAAACCGTGCATCTTGGTGCCTCACAGTTCGGCGGGCAGCAACCTCCTTTGAAGAAGACCGCAGAGCCCACCTCACTGACAAAAGACAAAGGAGGAAAAACCCAACACCCAACCCCAACCAACCAATTTTCCCTTACAACCGCTGCAACCGTGCCTGCCTGTCCCGCATCGGACTTGTCAGTCACCAACGAGCCTGCAGCAGGCGCGGACATACCCCTCCATAAATCTTCATCCGCGAAGCCAAGCCAAAGGATGTACAAGAAGAGATGCAGTCACCCAATATAATTTATAAAACAAGGTGTGATTTAATTATAAGAATGCAATCTTTTGAATTGAGCCAAGACAAATAGGAGGCTGTCACAGACAAGATTACATCTTTCAATCTGAATTCTTCCACATCAAGACCAGTGGAATAGTGTGAGTGGAAGCAACAAACTCATGTAAATGAGCATGAACATAGAACACTATACCACAGTACAGGCCCTTTGGCCCTTGTTATTCCAACCCATATATTCCTTAAAAAAGTACTAAACCCTCCCTACCCCATAACCCTCTATTTTTCTTCCATCCATGTTCTTGTCCAAGAGTCTATTAAATGCACCTAATGTTTCAGCCTCCACCACCATCCCTAGCAAGGCATTCCAGGCACCCACAACTTTGCATAAAAAAACTTATTCCTAATATCTCCCCTAAACTTCCCTCCCTTCACTTTGTACTCATGTCCTCTGGTGTTTGCTATTCTTGCCCTGGGAAACAGGTACTGGCTGTCCACCCTATCTATGCCTCTCATAATTTTGTAGACCTCTATTGTCTCTTCTCATCCTTCTATGTTCAAAAGAAAAAAGTCCCAGCTCTGCTAACTTGCCTCATAAGACATTTTCCAGTCCAAGTAACATCCTGGTAAATCTCCTCTGCACCCTCTCCATAGCTTCCACATCCTTCCTGTAATGAGGTGACCAGAACTGAACACAATTCTCTAAGTGTGGTCTCACCAGAGATTTGTAGAGTTGTAACATGATCTTTCTACTCTTGAACTCAATCCCCCTAATAATGAAGCCCAGCATCCAATAGGTTTTCTTAACTATCCTGTCAACCTGTTCAGTGACCTTGAGGGATCACGTGATAAAAGAATAGAAGTAAGCCATTTGGCACATCGAGTCTGCTCCGCAACTCCATCCAGAGCTAAAACATTCTTGCATCTAGTTCCAATTTCCAACCTTTTCCCCATATCCATTGTTACCCTGACCTATCAATCTCCTCAAAGTTCCCCAATGATCAGGCCTCCACAACTATATGTGGCAACGAATTCCACAAATCCATGACCCTTCGGCTAAAGAAATTTCTCCTCATCTCTGTTTTAAATGGGTACCTTCTAATTCTAAGACTGTGACCTCTTATCCTGATAAATATTCTCTGAATTCTTTCCAACATTATTACATCCCTTCTAAGATATGGGGCCAAAAACTGCACACTGTACTCCAAATGAGGTCTCACCAGTGCCCCATAGAGCCTCATTAACACCTCTTTACTCCTATACAACTTCCTCTTGAAATGAATGCCAACATAGCATTCGCTTTTTTTCACAGCCAATCCAACCTAATGATTATCCTTTAGGTTATCCTGCACAAGGACCCCCAAATCCCTTTGCACTTCCGAATTTTGAATTTTCTTCCCATCCAAATAATAATCCGCCTGTTTATTTCCTCTTCCAAAATGCACAACTGCACATTTCTCATCTGTAATTTTTTTCCCACTCTCCTAAGCTGTTCAAGTCTCTCTGCAACCTTTCAGTTTCTTCAACATTTCCTATTCCACCACCTATCTTGGTGTCATTTGCAAACTTCACCACAAAGCCATTTAATCCATAATCTAAATCATCAATATACATTTTAAAAAGAAGTGGCCTCAACACCGACCCCTGCAGAACACCACTCGTAACTGGCAACCAAACAGAACACAACCCCTTTATTCTCACCCTTTGCTTTCTGCCTATCAACCAATGCTCCACCCAATCTAATATCTTTCCTGTAATTTCATGGGCTCTCATCTTATTAAGCAGCCTCTTATGCGGCACCTTATCAAAGGCCTGAAAATATAAATACACAACATCCACATCTTCTCCCTTGTCCATCCTACTTGAGATTTCCTCAAAAAAATTCCAATAGGTTGGTCAGGCAGGATCTTCCCTTCATGAAATCATGCTGGCTTGGACCTATCATGTCATGCTCCTCGAGGTATTTCATAACCTCATCCTCGAGGATTGACTCCAATAACTTTCCAACCACTGATGTCAAACTAATAGGCCTATAATTTCCTTTTTTCTGCTTCCCTCCTTTCTTAAACAGTGGAACTACATTTGCGACCTTCTAATCCTCTGGAACCATGACAACGACCATTGATTTCTGGAAAATAATTTCCAATGCCTCCACAATCTTCAAAGCCACCTCCTTCAGAACCTATGGGTGCACCTCATCCAGTCTGGAAGACTTATCTATCTTTACTCCATTTAAGCACCATCTCTCCAGTAATCTTGACTGTACTTAATTCTATTCCCTGAGGCCTCTGACTATCAGGTATATTGCTATTGTCTTCCTCAGTGAAGACTGATGTAAAATACTAATTTCCTCTTCCTTAATTTCAACACTGTCCAGTACACAATCTTATTCTACTCTGACCTCACTCTGATCAAGGTCTTTTTCTCTTGTGAATACTGAAGCAAAGTATTTATTTAGGTCCTTCCCCAACCTCCTCCACTTCCAGGCTCATGTTGCCTTCTTTATCCTTTAGCAGCCCCACCTTCATTTTCATCATCCTTCTGTTCTTCACGTATGCATAGAACACCTTGGGTTGTCATTAATCCTACATTCCAAGGCCTTCTCATGCCCCCTTCGAGCTCTCCCAAGTCCTTTCTTAAGTTCCTTCCTGGCTACCATATACGTCTCATTAGCTCTTCCAGTTTCCAAATTCTAATACATGTTTCCTTCTTCCTCTTGACTAGCTGCCTCACCTATTTCATCAACCATGGTTCCCTTTTCCTACCATCTTTTCCTTTTCCCCGTCAGACAAACCTATCCTGAACCCAGCACAAGTGGTCCCTAAACTTCCTCCACATTAGTTCTGTGCTTTCTCCCTTCAAAATGTTTCCAATTTACTCTCCCTAGTTCCTGCCTCATCCCTTTGCAACTATCCCTTCCCCAATTAAGCACTTTCCCATTTTGTCGGCTTTTATCCTTTTCCATAGCTATTATAATGCTCAGGGAGTTGTGGTCACTCTCAACAAAAAGCCCCCCCACCAAGAGGTCCGCCACCTGACCATGTTCATTACCCAGAATTAGATCCTGTATGGCCTCTCCTCTCATCAGCTGGTCCACATATTGTATCAGGAAGCCTTCTTAGACACACCTGACAAATTCAGCCCCATCTATCCTTCTTGTAGTAAGTAGGTGCAAGTCAATATTAGGGAAGTTGAAATCACTACAATCCTGCATTTCCTTCACCTTTCCAAAATCTGCCTGCTTATCTGATCCGCAGAGTCCTGAGGGCTATTTGGAGGCCTATAGACTACTCCCAGCACAGTGATTTCTCCATTCCTATTTCTGACTTCCACCCACACCAACTCAGTGGACAGTCCCTCTATAGCATCCTCCCTTTTTATAGTTGTGATACCATCCCTGACCAGTGATGCTACTTTTCCCCTCCCCCCACCAACCCCTTTCTTACCTCCCATCCTATTCCATTTCAAACACCTAAACCCTGGTATCTGCATCAGCCAATCCTGCCCTTCCTCCTACCAAGTCTCTATAACAGCCACAACATTGTTGTTCCACCTTGATCCTTTTTCTCAGTTCATCCCCTTTATTCCTAATACTCCTAACATTGAAATAGACACATGTTAAATCCTCTAACTTATGTTTTGTCCATTTATGTTTTGTCCCCTGCCTCTCCTTCCTCACAAACTCAAAACACAAAGCATCGTGCTTTTGACCTTTTGTCCTATTCTCTGCACTCACATTCTGGTTCCCTCCCCCTTCCTTGAAGAACAAAGAAGCTGTGGAGTTGAGCCTTAAAATGGAAGACTTAAAGTATTGATTATCTGAGCACTGATACACAGATAACAGTTTGGAAATAGGTGATGTGATTAATTACAGGAACATATTGGAGGGTTGACCACTGAGACAACACAGTACTTGGTAAATCACCAAAAGGTGAATATCACTAGAAAATCAATAAATTGACCACTATGGTAGTCAAGAGGTTGCTGAGTAAGTTTATAACTAGGGAAGTATTGGAGGTTGTGCTGTCAGTCATTACGTTGTTATTGCTAGCTTATCATTAAGATAAAAGTAGTAAGAAATTCATGGAGTAAGAAATTATGTTTCCTCATCAATTATTACATTCCAGAGTTGGATTCTAGTCCAACTGGTAATTGAATTGTTTAGTTCTTGTCAGTAAAGTACAAGTGTGGGAAAAGAGTTCAAATCCTTCCACAGCACCTATGCAATTTATATTCCGTCACTAATCTGGAATTTAAAACAAATACTTGTTTTGATGAAAATGAATATGAAACTGTCAGATCATCATTAAAAACCCAGCTGGTTCACATCAGCTGTTCACAGAGGAAACCTGACATCTCTGTCTGGTCTGAGGTAAATTCAGGCAAAGAAAGAATGCCATCGATAGACATCCTCACATGCCAAAATATTGATTAATGAAATAATGTTAGCATTCTTTCCTGCACCACCATCACCAGTAACGATGCTCTAATTATATTCAGCCAACTCTAATCACATCATTTACATGTCATACCTGGAAGAAGGTCGCAGGCCCAAAATGTGGGTAATATATCTGTACTTCCTATGGATGCTGCGACACCTGCTTAATTCCTCCAGCATTCTTGTATTTTTACTATAATCACTGCCTCTGCAGACTTTCACATTTCACCCTATGATTGACATGTCAACAATCAGATTCCTGAAAAAGGTACTCAATTCCTAGCACTGCCATGGCAACTTATCCATCAGAGCACCAATGAAAAGTGTCAAGAATGTTCTCAAAGCCTCTTGGAAAAAAATACGTGATTACCTATTCATTGAATCCCTGGCCCATAACCAGCAAGGAATATGTGGTGTCACCCACCCACACACCCCCCCCCCCCCAAAATTTATGTTTTGAAGCAACATTATTGTGGATCATAGGTGCAAATATTGCCATAAATTACTTTCTGTAAATATACTATTTTTTTAATGAATGAAATGAAACAAAAAAAAAGAGAAACAAAGTAAAGTGTGTGGTTTATTGTCTGTTCAGAAATCTGATAGCAGAGGGGAAGCTCTTTTTGTAACATTGAGTGTTTGTCTTCAGGCTCCTGCATATCCTTCCTGATCGTAGCAGTGAGAAGAGGGCATGGCCTGGGTAGTGATGGTCCTTGATGATAGAAGCTGCTTTCTAGAGACACTGCCTCAAGAAGATATCCTTAATGGACTGAAGACTAATGCCCATGATGGCACTGTTCTCAAATCTCTGTAGCCTTTTCCTGTCCTGTGCATTGGCACCTCCATCCAGACAGTGATGCAACCAGTCAGAGTGCTCTCCAAGGTACACCTGTAGAAATTCGCAAGAGTTTTTGGTGACGTACTGAATCTTCTCAAACTCCTAACAAAATATAGCCACTGGCAAACATTCTTCATGATTGCATCAACATGAAGATCCAAAGATAGATCTTCAAATATGGCATGTTGACTCCCATGAATTTGAAGTTCTTTACTCTCTCCACTGTTGTCCACTCAATGAGGACTGGTTTGTGTTCTCCTGGTTTCCCCTTCCCGAAGTCCACAATCAGTTCCTTGGTTTTGCTAATGTTGTATGCAAGGTTGTTGTTACACCATTCAACGAGCTGATCTCTTTCTCTCTCTCTCTCTCTCTCTCTCCTGTGTGCTTCCTCGTTGCCATTTGTGATTCTGCCGACGACCATGCTGTTATCAGCAAATTTATAGGTGGCATTTGAATTGTGCCTAACCACACAGTTATGGGTGTAGAGAGAGTAGAGAAGTGGGCTAAGCACACATCCTTGAGGAGCAGCTGTGTTGATTGTCAGTGAGGGGAGACTCGTTATCAATCCACACTGACTGGACTTCAAATGAGCAAGTCAAGGATCCAGATGCCCAAGATTTGAAGCTTGATGACCAGTACCAAGGGTATGATGGTGTTGGGATCTGAGCTGTCATCGAGTCAACTTTATTTATCGTTCATACCATGATCGCACGGTAGGACGAAATAGTGTTTCTCCAGAACCACAGAGCATATTTACATAAATACAAGTTAGGAAAGCAGTTAACACATTAAAATAGTAAGGTATTAAGATGTATACACTGAGAGTCAATGGCACACTATCCACATCTGTACTGGGAATTCAGGTGCTTAAAGGCTTGGGGGGAAAGCTGTTTCCCACTCTGGATACAAGGGTCTGAGTGCTATGGTGCCTCATGCCAGATGGCAGAAAGGGATGTGTGGTGTCTTTCACAATGTTTATCGCTTTTCGCCTGCATCGAGCACCTGTCCTTCATGCTAAGAAAAGATTCCCCAATGGTCTTTTCCGTTCACTTCACTATCCTCTGCAGGGTCTTGCAGTCCGAGGTGGTACACCTTCCAAACCAGAAGGTGATACAGTTGCATAGGATGCTCTCAATATATTCTCTGTAGAATGTTGTGAGAATAGAGGATGGAGATGGGTTTTGCTCAGCCTTTGCAGTAAGTAGAGGCAGTGTTGGGCTTTCTTAGCTATGGAACTGGTGTTAAGGGACCAGGAGAGATTCTCCGCCAGGTGCACTCCAAGGAACTTGATACTCTTGGCAACTTCAATGGTCGAGCAGTCAATGGTCAGGGGAGCATGATCTCCCCAGGCCCTCCTGAAGTCAACAATCATCTCTTGTTTTTTGGGTTTTTTTATATATAAATATTCAGATATAGGTTGTTTGCTCTGTACTAGTTTGTTAGTGTCTTTACATCTCTATCTGCTGCCTCCTCATTCTTACTGATAAGGCCCACCACTGTCGTGTTACCAGCGAACTTGATGTGATTTGAGCTGTGTTCGGCTACACAATTGTGGGTCAGCAGAGTAAACAGCCCTGGGGTGCTCGATGTGATAGTTTTGGAGGTGATGTTACCAATCCGGACTGCCTGAGGTCTCCCCCATCAGGAAGGTGAGAATCCAATTGCAGAGGGAGGTGTTTAGACCCAGCAGGCCCAACTTCCTTATCAGGTACTGAGGGATGATCCTATTGAATGCTGAAGTGAAATCAATAAACAGCATTCAAACATACGAGTCTTTACTTTCCAGGTGGGTGAGGGTTAGATGTAGGGTGGTGGCGATAGATCCAACCCTCCACAGATGATGCTATGTGCGAAGTGCAGTGAGGGGAGCAACAGGTCCTTGATATGCCCCATGATGAGCCTCACGAAGCATTTCATGATAATGGACATGAGCGCAACAGGGTGGTAATTGTTAAGGCAGGACAAAGATGACTTCTTTGACATAGAGACAATGGTGGCATCTTTGAAGCATGTTGGGACTAGAGTGCTATTCAGGGAGATGTTAAAGATGCCAGTGAGAACATCTACTAGCTGAGCCGCACAACCCGTAAGCACTCTGCCAGGAACATTATCCTGTCCAGTAGCTTTCCTTGGGTTGACTTTGCCTAGTTCTCTCTTAACATCAGCACCTGATCGTTTGGAGGAGGGTGGTCTTCTCCACTGCCACATCCTCTTCCACATGCATCACATGTCCTTGCTGTCCAGGAAGTAGTTGTGAATGCACTGGGCCTGCACGCACTTTGCCTCCCTGATGATCATTGATGAAAAGCAGCCTGATGTACATGTTCCTGTTGTTCAAGTGATCCAGGGCTGAGTGGAGAACCAGTGAGATTGCTGTGGAGTGACTGTAGCAGTAGGCAAATTGCAGTGGGTCCAGGTCTTTACTTAGGTACAAGTTAATTTAGGCCAAGACAAACCCCTCAAAGCATTTCTCTCTCTCTCTTTCTCGTCACCCATCCAGGGCTCCCTGTCATACTCTCTTTATCTGTCTCTAGCCTTCTCTTTTGCGGGTGAGAAAGACAAATAAAGAAACACCACGTCTTGTACCCCTACAGCCCAATGCCCTCTCTCTGATCACTCCATTCAACTTTCCAGGGATACCTGGTCACTTTGCTGCCCACTCTAGCTTTGGTTCCTGACCATAGTTTAGTTTCTTCCAACCCCCCCCCCTCCCCCCATCCCTCCCTACCTACCCACCCCTCCCCTCTCCAAGCACACATCTGAACATCTGATCGCCACTTCCAGTCCTTGGCTTCCAAAGGGAGCTGTCTGCAGGATTGACTAGCTTTGCAAAGAACATGCATCAATGCACATAAACAAACACACACACACAGAGGTCAATGGGCAGAAGTCATGAACGATCTTTGAATTCATTTCCCTCCTGTTGGATCTGAAAGACTAACGAATTGTAGCAACGAAAGCTAAATCGATGGAAGGACATGATTTAACTTTTAAGTTTAGAGTGGAGGTACAAGAGACTGCAAGGCTGTTATCAGGAGCATAAAACAAATTGTTGGGGGTACTCAGCGGGTCTGGCCCATGCATCCGGTCGCGGCTACATGATGTCCCATTTCTGATGCATGATGACCCACTGACTTCCTCCAGCGGGTTGGTTTTAAACGAAATCTACCTGGTTCTTCGACCAATAATGCAAGAGATTCCTTGCTTGCAGTAGTCATTAACTTTTAAGGTTGGAGTTGGAACCTCCTATTTACGATGCTTCAATACAGCAGAAACCGAAATGGAAACACAGTAATTATACATGAGCCAAGTTAACTGACAGTTTGTATTTGCGAGGAAACGTTCCAACACTGCGATCCAAAACTGCGCGCCCATGCTCTTTTCTAATAGAAACATCTTGGAATTAAAACGTTCTATAGCATTGTAATTAAAAAATATACACACCAGTTTTAAATTGAAAATTACATTGAAGTGTCAAGTTGATTTTATTGGAAATTCTACCTGGACCGTTTGAAGACCTCCATAAGCAGTAAATAGCAGTAAAAACCCGAAACTGACAACAACGGCATTCTTTGTTTCCCTTTCAATTTTCATTCTGGTGATTGGTTATCACCAGTGATTTCAATCCGTTTCCCTTAAACCTGACGACTTCCAAAGGACCCGGTTATAAACAGCAGAGAAAAAATCCTGCAGCGAGTTCTCTTCCCGGTTAGTCTTGGTTTATTTGCATGCGATTTAGGTGACCTTTGTTTTAATGCTAAAGTTCACATGTGATTCACGTCTATTGCACTTTAAAAGTGTATAATTTTTAGTGATGAAATCAACTACCTGGTGTTAGAAACAGAAGTACCTTCACAGAATTTGCTCGAGACAAAAATTGAGAACAAAGAACATTTATTATACAACAATGCAAAGTTGGGTGCTTCCCCTTACCCTGGGAATACACACCTACACTGGGGCTCACCCAACTTTTATACAGTTCATTTCAGTATAGGAAACCCCCCCCCCCCCCCTTACATTCTTCTACCTCCTGGAGAGGTTTGGCAATAGGCAATCCTGCCTGCCTACGTGCTGTTTCTGTGCACTTGGAGGACCTGGGGGTATCCTGTCGGTGTCTTATCATGTCATTATCCTCATTGTCCTTATTCACAAACCTATCTTTGTTCTAATTTACACCTTCCCAACCCTCAGGGCTGTGTCCTCTTCATATGTAGAACTGGCTAATACTGAGGCTGAAGGCTTACTAATTACATATGCAAACCTGCTAATTCTATCTGGGGCTAGAAGACCCTTATCTCATTCAGACTAAAACTTCCTAATTCTATTATCTCATTCATACAGTGAACTTGCTGATTCTGTCTAAAGGCTAGGAGATTCTTATCTTACTCAGACTGATTCTGCTTCCTGCATTCTAACATCCATGTCTTATCCTGTTCATACTGACTTTATTCATTTACCCATGTATCAATTTTAGTTTCTTAATTTTCATATTTTTATATCAGTTGTACTCATCTCTCACACTGGTATTTCCAAAACAGGTTTAAGAGTGAAGTATTTTTTGGGAGCTCTTGGCATGAGACGCACTAATATTTTACGGTTTGTTTTCACTATAATAGATAATCATCTTCGATTTTATTGAGCGGATATGATCACCGATCAATTCACTAGTCTTCACACAATTAGATTGTTTTTTTTACATGCTAGCGCAGCTTTCTTGTCCGAATTCATTACAAGGAACATTATTCCACCTACATGAAAACTATCTGTCTTGACAACACGCATGCCATTTTGGAATCCTTATTTAAGATGCCTTGGAAGTAGTTTGGAGAAGACTTATTTGTTTAACACCTGGAATGGGAAAGTTGCCACATGATGCAAGGTTGGGCAGGGTAAGTTTTAATTGAAATATACCAGGTCCTACGACGTTCTGGGAGGATACAGGAGTTCGACAAATTTATCTCCATAGATACTGCCTGACCCGCAGAGTCTCTCTAACTTCTCATTATTTGCTGGGGAACAGTATTTTAATGCCCTTGTGTTCTCCTGTTACATTGTAAATGTTGGGTATAAGCCCACCCTGCTATACATCACGACGCCCACATCATGAGATAGATAGATATATATATATATATATATATATATATATATACATTTTTTTTTTAGTCTGATGGTATTAAAGAATGAAAAAGCACTACATCTCCAAGTCCAAATGTGTAAGTGCATTCACAACAGTGGCAATAAGGAACAAAACAAACCCAATGTGTACTCCATGCACCAACTGGGAGAAGGAAAAAGGATAAAGGTAAAAGGTGACTACCTAACGAGGTCCACGAATTCCCACCAAAAGATCAAAATGAAAGTGCGCCAAGATGGGGGAGGGAAAATTCAGAGAATTCAATGAAGCAGGTGAAAGTTTGGGTAATTACATAGAACAGTTTAACCACTACTGCATAGTCCATAGTATTAATGAAGCCCCAATAAACTGAAAACATGCCCTCTCCCTCAGTATAATGGGCAGCAAAACATTTTATCTTCTTAAACATGCTGGCCCCAGAGGACCCATGGATGAAGGCATACACTGAGTTATGCACAGCACTGGGGAACCAATTATGCCCCAGACCACCAATTATGGCAGAAAGGCAATGTTCTATGAAAGGAAACAAATGCCAGGGGAGGCAATAAGTGAATACCTGGCAGCATTGCATAAACTATCCAAGCACTGTCACTTCAATCAGTTTCTAACCCAAGCACTTGGAGACAGATTGGTGATAGGGTTGGCAGATCGCCAGGCAAAGCAGAAATTACTGGCAATGGATGCAAAATTAACTCTCAAAATCACTTATAGAACTGCCTGCAGTTCAGAAATAGTAGACAAAAATTTGCATGTGAGCCAACAAGACCTTCTGGTCAGGAGGTCTTCCTGTCAACAGTGCTTCCATTTCAGGAAGTACAACCATCGCCCAGAAAAATGTTTCTTCAAAAATTCCAAATGCCATCATTGCAACAAAAAAGGACATATCAAAGCTAGATGTCCAATTAAAGAAACAGAAAAACGCAGGTGGACTCCAAATGGTGATAAGCACCCAGCCAAGGTCAAAGCACTGGCAGAGAGAGAAAGCAGTCCTAGCAACAAGAATAGCAACAGCTCGGAGGACAACGAAACAACAGCTGAAGTCTTACACATCCAAAAGATAAATGGAAAAAGCACAGCAGTCTACATTCAGCTAAAAGCTGAAGTGTCTCTAATACCATTACATTTAAAGCATCGCTTGCTATTGCACCTTCTGGTGAAAATAACTGGAGTAATACTGAAATATGTTACTGGAGACAAAGTCAAAATGTTTGAAAATGTACGGTCAAGGTACAATACAAGCAACAACAACCAAAAGCACTATCTCTCTCCATCGTAGGTATCTAGGGACCAGCACTTTTCGGAAGAAACTGCCTACAACACATTCCGGATGGAAATCAGTTCAAAACTAAATGTAAACCATGAAGGCAATACCCAGCCAGAACTCAGTAAAATCCTCAACAGCCTCACGGTTTTCCAACAAGGTTTGGGAAAGATCAAAGGGGTTCAAGCTAAACTGCAATTAAAAGAGAATGTGGAACCAAAGTTCATCAAAACCAGAACAGTTCCATTTGCAATGAAATGAAAAACTGAAACTGAGTTAAATAGATTAAAAGATGAAGGCATTATAGAACCAATAAAATACAGTGATTGGGCAGTGTCCATTGTAGCTGTACGGAAAGCAAACAGTGAGATTTGCATTTGCAGCGATTAAAAAGTCACCATCAATCAGGCACTAAAAGTACCAGAATACCCCATGCCCAAAGCAGAAGAACTATTCCAAACACTAAATGCAGGGCAAAAGTTCACAAAATTAGATTTGTCACAGGCATACCAACAAATAGAGATGGACAAAAAAAATCAAGGAAATATGTGACACTCAATACCCACCTGGGACTGTTCATCTCCAGAATTTCAGCAGCACCGGGCATTTTTTTCAAGCTATGTGGTGGTCCACCACTGGCCTCCTCCAGGGGGCAACCTCTGTACCTGCAGAAGAGCATGGGGACAAGACAACACCTAAATGGCTGTCAATCAGCCAACCTGAATGGACCAAACCCCACTCGGTCGGGTGTCAATCACTTTCCGGGATACAAGCCCAAGCCAGCCCTTCGAAGTCACTCTCAGAGTTCACAGCAGACAGCAGCACACTCTCACAGTTGGGTATGTAGAGTTTTATGTTGAATAAAGCCTGTTGTACAGTCTTCTGGTTTTGTGTGTTTGCTTCTGACCAACAGTGCACCACAATTTATTCGACGTAAAATTTTTTACAAGCTGCTATGGAAAAGCTCCTGAGTGCCGGAAGCCTCAAAATTGACCCACGCCACCTGGAAGCACAAACATGCTTCGAGATCTGGAGGCACACAGTCAAAGCGATCAGAGGCTCACGCTGATGACATCCTGGACTCCGATCAAAAGAAATTTGTCTTACTCCGATCCAAGCTGGATCCTCGAGCCTTCCAGGCTCTCAAAGACTGCACCAGGTACTCAGAAGCAATGAGCACCCTCAAGGCCATGTACAAACCACCCACAAATGTGGTCTTTGCAAGGTACCTCCTGAGTATCCGAGCCCAACGACCCAGGGAGGCGGCCAAGTCCTACCTGGGAGCCCTGCCTGAATTGGCCCGACCTTGTCTGGCTGTATCCGGGGTAAGCGAAAGGTAAGTCGAGAGACTTACCAGGGATGCCTACGTCTGAGGGCCACCAGGCAGAAACTAGTGGAAGAAAATATCTACTCACTGGTCAAAAGAGTGGAGGTAGTTCGAACCCTGTAGGCAGCAGCCCTGCACTCCGAAGCCTTTGATTCCAGGATTCCTCAGGCCTCCGTGTAGTCACCACAATTGTCTGCTGTGGCCCTGGATCAAGCTGGACTATCAATACCCTCGGGCGCTGCTTGGCTGATCTGACTGTGGGGGGGGGGGGGGGGGGTTGGGGGGGGGGAAGGGTGAGACATACCCTGGGTTCAGGCTCCTGGTCGTGCCAAAACTCTGAACCCCAGTCCTCCTGGACTTCCAGTGCCACCTGCCACCCAGCTGGACACCTATCCCCTACCAACATGGTCAAAGAGATAGCCCTTTACCGGTTCTTCTCCACAATTGACCTGAAGTCAGCTTATCACCAACTCCTCACCCACCCGTGGGAAAAACCCTATACCACCTTCGAGGTGGACGGGTGCCTGTACCAGTTCTGCTGGGTTCCATTTGGGGTCACGAATGGGGTCTCCGTTTTCCAGCGGGACATGAATCGAATGGTAGACCGGCACAAGCTAAAGGCGACTTTCCCGTACCTGGATAATGTCATCATCTGTGGCCATGACCAGCAGGACCACGATGCCAACCTGGAGAAATTTCTCAAGATGGCCGAGGAGCTGAACCTAACGTACAACAAAGAGGTGAATGTTCAGCACCACCCGCCTCGCCATCCTGGAGTATATCGTGGCACATGGTGTCATCAGCCCAGATCCAGAACGGGTGCGCCTGTTATTGGAGCTGTCCCTCCCCACTACGCTCAAAGCCCTCCACAGGTGCCTTGGCTTATTCTCTTATTACTCACAATGGGTTCCCTGCTTCTCAGATAAGGTCCGCCCACTGGCCCAGGCCACCACATTTCCCCTCCCACCCAAAGAACAGGCAGCCTTCACGTGCATCAGGCAGGATATCGCAGACGCCACAATGTATACCATGGACGAGGATTCCCCCTTCCAGGAGGGGAGCGATGCCTCTGATGTAGCCCTCGCCACTACCCTCAACCGGGGGTGGGGGGGGGGTGCTCGGTCGCCTTCTTTTCCAGGACCCTTCACGGCTCTGAGCTAGGGCACTCCACCATTGAAAAGGAGGCCCAGGTGATTGTGGAAGCGGCCCGTCACTGGCACCATTACCTGACCAGCAGGAGGTTCACCCTCCTCACCAACTGCCTCACCTCCTCAGTGGGCAATGGCATTCATGTTTAACACCACACACAGGGGCAAAATCAAGAATGACAAGATCTTGCGCTGGAGAGTCGAGCTGGCAACATACAGTTATGACATCCAGATTCATCCTGGTAAATTTAACGACTCCCCTGACACAGTATCCCAGATCTGCGCATCGCTCCACGATGACCAGCTGCAGGCACTGCACGAGTCCCTCTGCCACCCACTTATACCATTTCATCAAGTCCCAGAACCACTCACCAGAGATGTCTGGACCAAGGCGTGCTGGGTCTGCGCGGAACGCAAACCTCATTTTTTCCGCTCACCCCAGGCTCATGTCGTGAAGGCCTCTCAGTCCTTGGAGCACCTCGGCATGGATTTCAAGGGGCAACTGCCTTTCACGAATCACAACATCTATTTCCTCACTGTCATAGATGAGTAGTCCCGCTTCCCCTTTGCCCTCCCTTCCCCATACACCTCCACGGCCACCGTCATCAGGGCACTGACACAGATTTTCACCAGATTTTGCTACCCTGCATTTATCCACAGCAACCGGGGGTCTAGCTTCATGAGTGAGGAATTGCACCAGTACCTGACATCAAGGGGCATCGCGACTAGTCGCACGACTAGTTACAACCTGAGAGGTAATGGGCAAGTGGAACACGAGAATGGGGTGATCTGGAAGGCAGTTCTTTTGGCTCTTAAGTTAAAAGGGTGGTCCATAGAGTACTGGCAGGACGCTCTTCCAGAGTTGCTCCATGCCATTCGGTCACTTCTGTGCACAGCTACCAACGTGACCCTTCATGAATGCCTGTTTTCATTCCCCAGATCGGCAACGGGAACATCCCTCCCAGCACGGCGCACATCACTGGGACCGGTGCTCCTGCGTAGACACATGCAGGCACACAATGCCGAACTCCTGGTCGAGCAGGTATTCCTCTTACACGTGAGCCACAACTATGCCTACATTAGATTCAGCATCAGCAGGGAGGACACCTTCTCAACCAGGGACCTAGCACTGACAGGAGCACCCACCACAACACAGCATCCTCCAGCTCAGGACTCCACCTGCCTGACACACACCCCCAGCCTCGAACAGCTATGGGCCACTCAAGACCTCTTTGGGCACCAAGGACTTGCTACAGCCATGGGGGATGAACCCGTCCCCCTGCACATCTGATGTGATGCACATGACTCGACCCTGGCCTCCCTGGCCACGTCTCTGCGCTGCACCACGCCAGCTGCTCTAGCCCCTGCCCCCAGCCCTCCCACACCCTCACCGACCAGGAGCCAGTCCTGCGATGGTCGCAGAGACTCTGACGGCCACCAGACTGTCTTAATTTGTAAATATAATATTGTATAGGTTGGGGCTTTTACTGCAACTTCCCCCTCCCCAGTCAATTTTAAAGGGGGTGAATGTGGTGGTACACCACTAGCCTACTGCAGGGGACAACCTGCAGAAGAGCATGGGGACAAGACAACACCTGGCTGGCTGTCAATCAGCTGACCTGAATGGACCAAGCCCCACCCAGACGGATGTCAATCACCCTCCGGGATATAAGCCTGAGCTGGCCCTTTGAAGACACTCTGAGTTCACAGCTGGCTCTGTGGAGTTTTACATCGAATAAAGCCTGTTGTACAGTCTTCTGGTTTTGTGTGTTTGCTTCTGACCGACAGCACACTACAAGCTACAATGGATAAGTTACTACACGGAATCTCAGTAGGATGTTACCTTGATAATATCATCATCAGGGCTGAGACGACATGGAACATTTACAAAACCTTGAAAAGGACTTAAGCAGACTACAACAGGCCAACGTACCATTACGACAGGATAAGTGTGTCTTCATGCTGCCCTTAGTAACATACTTGGGATTTACAATCAACAAGGAGGGGGTACAAATGGATCAGGCAGCCACAAAAGCCTTAATGTAAAGTCCCATATCCAACCAACAAGTCGGAATTACTGTCCTTTCTAGGGCTTATAAATCACTATCAGAAACATATGCCTAACATGTCTAGACTATGCAGCCCCCTAAACCGCTTACTCAAGAAAGATCAAAAATGGTACTGGAATATGGGAACTAAATACACAGTTGATCAACTAAAGGAAATATCAACATTAGCAAATGAGGTTCTGATCCACTATGACCCAATCAAGGAAGTGACTCTAGCCATTGATGCTTCACCAGTAGGACTGGGAGCAGTATTGTCCCAAATCACAGAAGGGTGAGCAACCACTGGTCTATGCTTCGGGGACATTAACCACAAGTGAACGCATTTACGCACAACTGGAAAAAGAAGGATTAGCAAATTTTTGGTGCAAAAATATTCCACCAACGACTCTGCGGAAGAACTTTCACCCTCATCACTGACAATTAACCTCCAAGTTTGATTCTAGGCCCCCACAAAGGGATACCAATATTAGCTCCAGCCAGAATTCAAAGATGGGCCATGCTACTAGCCGCATACAACTACGAGATAAAACATAAACTGGGAACACTCAACAGCCATGTGGCTGCCTTATCACATTTAACACTACCCGAAACAGAACAAAAGGAATAAATTATTAAATGGACAGCAGAAGCAGCAGCCGTCAACCAAGAACAAATGGAACAACTGCCCATTACAGCTCAGATGATCGGCAAAGGAACCTGAAAGGAGGCAATGTTAAGCAAAGACTTATACTTCACCCTTAATGGATGGCCAGAATCTGAGGTCATACAAGAAGACCTGAAAACTTACTTCACATTCCACCATGAACTATTATTTGAAGAAGGATGTTTACTATGGGGTACCCATACAATTATCCCTGCCAAATGGCAAGCCACCCTGTAATTAGAGCTGCACCACAACCATCCAGGAGTGGTATAAATGAAAGCACTGGCCCAGATGCATGTTTGGTGGCCATCAATAAACAGAGACATTGAAATAATAGTGAGGGAATGCAAAATATGTCAGTCAATGTAGCCAAAAATGCCATAGGCTTAGGCCAACCCATGGAAATGGCCTTCCAGACCCTGGCATCGGAGTCACGTAGACTTCGCGGGGCTATTCATGGGACAGACTTCCTTATAGTGGTAGACGCACATTCCAAATGGCCAGTAGTTTTGCATATGGAAAACAACAAAGCCGATTCTACAAATTGAACGTTTACAGGCCATTTTTGCCACATATGGATTATCTCACGAATTGGTCACGGACAATTTACGTAAATTGGACCCCAGTTTACATCAGACCCTTTTAAGAGATTTATGTGCAACAACAAAATCAGATCCTACAAAAGATGAGCCCTTGCTTATACTCTGTTCTAGTGGGGGACAGACTGTGGAAATGACACATTGACCAATTGCAAGCATTGTCTAACGCTAAAGTCCATGAACTACCTCACGACCTGGAGGAGGTAGAACCAGACATACCTTTCAATCCAATCCCTTTGGCCGAGTGAAAGGGGGGTTCAGTGATGGGTAGCCCAGTAACTGTGACAAGGGATCGAAGACGGGTAGCCCAGTAACTGCGACAAGCAGCCAAGCACGTAGCAGTCCAGAGGCCAGTGAAGGCCAGCAGTCGCCATCAACCTGACTATCTATGGGTCCCACCCAGAACAGCCCCAAGCAAATACCAGTACAGCATACCACACCTGAGTGCCTTAAGGACTATGTCCCATAATTCTTATTAAGTGCCTTTCAGTATTATAATCATGCAATATATGTACCCTAATTCTCACTAGTAGTTATGGGCCCAATGTAGTAAAGGTAGTTAGAGGGGTGGGGGAAGAGTGTTGGGTATAACCCTGCCCTGCTACACATCATGATGCCCTTGTCATGATGTCACAACCCCCCCCCCCCACCCACATATATATCTCTGTATGGTCAGTAGCCATGTTAGTCTGATGGTATTAAAGAATGAGAAAGTACTACATCCTGAGTCCTAATTGTGCAAGTGCATACGCAACAGTAAATATGCAAATACATTCCTCTTAAAGTTGCAAGTTGTAAGTTACATCATGTAAATATTGGAACAACGTACCTGAATACTTTGAAATGCTCCAAAAACAGTAAACAGTAGCAGAAACCCAAGGCTGACGATAATAGTGTTCCTTGTTTCAATTATCATTGTGTTATTTGAGCTAGTCCCTTATTTACATTGATCGATTGTAAATACCCCTTCATTTAAAAAAAATTATTTAATAGTTTCATAAAATCGAACATAAAATACAAAAAAACCAAAGTACAAAATACCCCTTCCCCCTCCCCTTAACTAAATTAAACTAAACTACCCCCCTCTCCTCCCCCCCCAGAGCCTTAAACATACAATAGACGGGTATTAAATAGTAACTGTTTGGTGTTCCAACTCCACACAAATCATTTACTGAAGATCTATAGCCATATATTTTAAATATGGATTCCACATTTCAACAAAAAAATAATTATTATTTCATAAATTATGTTACTTTTTTCCAAATATAAACATGATTGTAATTCATTATGCCATCTTCTTACATTTAATTCTACATCATTTTTCCATGTAACAGCTATACATTTTCTCGCTACTGCTAACCCCAATTGTATAAAAGTTAAATATGCTTTATTCACCTTACATTTAATGCATTTATATAACCCAATAAACACATCATTGGCTCTAATTGCAAATCTATTTTGAACAAATCTCTCAAAAACTTTACAACTTTCTCCCAAAAGGATTTAACTTTTCCACAACCCTGAATGTATAAAAGTACCTCTCTGTTCCCCACATCTAAAACACAAGTCAAACAAACTAAATCCATATCTGTTCAATTTTTCAGGAGTTAAATATAATTGATGTATAAAATTATAATTAACCATATTGTACCTTACATTAAGCAATTTTGTAACACTGTCAGTTCACATATTCGACCATTCTTCCCATGACAAAACAATGTCTAAATCTTTCTCCCATTTTTCCTTTATCTTGTATATATCAACTTTCTCCATTTTCTCCTGTAACAGCCTATACACATCAGAAATAAACCCCTTACCTATATCTGCAATTAATAACTCAAACTTCATTTGTCTTGGCAAAACCAAATCCTGTCAAAAATTTATTTTTTTTTAAATTCTGAACTTGATAATAAGCAAATAAGGAATTTGGCAAAATACCATACTTCTCCCTTAATCTATTAAATGTAGAAAATCTTCCTGCCTCAAAACAATCCTTTATCATACCAATTCCTTTCATTTCCCAATCTTTCAAATAGGGATTATGTAAAGAAAAAGGAATTAATTTAATTTGATATAACTGTGATTTTATAGATATTTTTCCTTTCGAACCTATAAATTGATTTTGTTTATACCAAATATTCATTATATGTCATAACACAGGTAATCTAAACATTTGTAACAATGAAGGATTCCATTTATAAATAAAATGACTAATATTATTTTCAGAAATCTGATCAATCTCAATTTTTGCCTATCTTGGGGGTTGGTGAATATCAAATAACCTATTAATGAATTTCAATTGCACAGCTTCATAATAATTTTGAAAATTTACATCAGGTTAATTTTTGCATGGAAACCATTGACAATTTACCTTGCCACAAAAAATAACCTAATTACTTTATTTCCTTAAAAAAATTATTTGATATTGCACTCAGTAGAGATTGAAAAAGATATTGTATCTGGGGGTAAATATTCATCTTAATACAATTCACTCTCCCAATTAGAGTCAATGGTAAATCTTTCCACCTACATAAATCAGCTTTAATCATATTCAATAATGGTATGTAATTTAAATTATATAAATCTTGATATTCTTTATTCACCACAACTCTAAAATATTTAATTTTACTAGACCATTTAAATCAAGTAATTTGCCTACATTCTATATAGTCTTCATCAGATATAGATAATATCTCACTTTTTCCCCAGTTAACTTTATACCCTGACAACATTCCATATCAATTTAACAAATTTTGTAAAGACTTTAATGAGTCTTTAGGATATGTCAAATATATCAACACATCATCTGCAAACAAACTAATTTTATATTCCTATTCTCCTACTATAATTCCTTTGATACTAAAATCCTGTTGTATAGCTTGAGCCAAAGGTTCTCTTACCAAAGCAAACAAAGCAGGAGAAAGAGGACAACTCTGTCTAGTTGAACGAGACAAATTAAAAGATTTAGAAATTTGACCATTTGTCATCAATCTTGCTGTGGGACCAGCATATAAAGTTTTAACCCAACCAATGAGCAATGGACCAAAATTAAATTTTTCTAATACTTTAAACAAAAAGTTCCATTCAACTTAATCAAACACTTTTTCCGCATCTAATGATGCATCTAATAATTTAATGGCTGATTAACCTGTTGTCTTGCAACATTTACTAATGAAATCAATTTAACAATGTTATCTACAGAATATCTTCCTCTAATAAAACCTACTTGATCACTATGTACCAGTTTTTGCTAATCTATTAGCTAATACTTTCGCCACAATCTTATAATCCACATTTAACAATGATATTGGTCTATATGAAGCCACTTTTAAAGGATCTCTATCTTTTTTCAGGATAACAATAATCAATGTTCTTGAAAAAGATTCTGGAAACAAACCAGTTTCAGTTGCTTGTTTTCAATACTTCTATATATAATGGAAATAATAAATCATTAAATTATTTGCAAAACTCAGTTGTAAATCCATCTTCTCCAAGGGATTTCTCACTAGGCATCGACTGCAATGCTTCCTTTAACTCTAATTCAGTAAATGAACTATTTAAATTTTTAATATCCATCTCATTCAATAATGGCAAATTTAATTAAGATTAAAAAAAATCAATCTAATCCATTTCTTGACTACCTTCTGATGTATATAAACTTTGATAAAAATTTATTCATTAATTTCCGCTCGTTTATATGTAATCTCTGTGTATTCTTTCTAATTGCAATAATCATTCTTGATACTTGCTCAGTTTTCAATTGCTATGCTAAAACTTTATGCGCTCTCTCCCCAATTCATAATAATGTTGTTTGAATTGCATAATCATTTTTTCATATTTATAAGTTTGCAAAGTATTATAACGTAACTTAAATTTAGATAATTGTATCTTATCATCTTCAGTGGCATTTTTCTGAAATTTCTTCTCTAACCCTTCAATTTCCTTCTCCAAATTTTGACTG
Organism: Narcine bancroftii; assembly: GCF_036971445.1. NCBI lineage: Eukaryota > Metazoa > Chordata > Chondrichthyes > Torpediniformes > Narcinidae > Narcine > Narcine bancroftii. Next base: position 98,125,506 of record NC_091472.1, read on the forward strand.
TGCAGCAGCTACTATGGTAGATGCCACTAAATAAAGGCAAGCAAAGGTAGTCAACTCAAGACTGGTTTATTGCAGACATACACAGACCTTTTATTCCCTGCCTCCTAATGAGCTCATTAGTCAACAGCTGCTGGTCCACAGGGCCAGCAGGTTAAAGCTATGACCCATTAGCACACTGCCCCTTCAGGCAGGGGCTTCATCTGATCCACTCACTGTACTTTGGCACCCACCACTGCTAGCCCATGATGTGTCAGGTGACGGTGGTGGTTTGCAATACCGCGCTGTGCACCTGCTACATAATCGTCACCGTAATTTAAGATGCCAGATACGCTGCATTTAGGCAGATGTCCACGTTGCCTGGGTTGAGGCCACTGAACTGGTGAAGTAGAGTCCGTATGGGCGGGTTTAAGTCTGTCCACGCTGAATAGCTGCGGATGCCCTCTGATGTCTAATGTATATACCACTCCATCTCTTTTAATCACATGAAATGGTCCTTCATATGGTTTTGGTAACGGTGCCCTGGAATCTGTCTTGGTACGAATACAAATTCAGGGTTTAATAGTGATTGGGGCACTTGTTGCCTAGGTTTGCCATGCTAGTTGGTAGAAGATGGTTTGCTGTGAGCAATACCCTTACAGAGTTGTTGTAGGACGTCTATGTCTGAATTGTTTGTGAAGTGAATATCTCCTGGAACCATAAGGGCCGTACTATACATCAATTCTGCAGACAATGCAGACAGATCTTCTTTTGGAGCTGTTTGTACTCCTAGTAAAACCAGAGATAATTCATCGACCCAGTTGGGGCCAGTGAGTCGGGCCTTCGCTGAACATTTAAGTTGTCGATCAAAGGTGCTTTACTTCATTTCCGCTGGTCTTAGATGACGACTAAAGAAGGCAAGAGGCTGATAATGGCCATTGATGTATTGTTCCAGAACTGCACCCACAGCTGTTCCAGAGGCACCTGTGCTAAGCGTCAAAGCAGCTTCAGGAATTGGATGCGCAAGCATTGCTGCTTTGGCTAATGCCTCTTTGGCAGACATAAATGTGGCCTCTGTCTCGGTGGTCCAGGTAATGTTTTTGTTTGGAGCAGAGATTATGTCAAACAGGGGTGTCAGCGATCCCGGGAATAAATCTGTCATAAAAATCTGTCATAAAAATGTATCATTCCCAAAAACTTCTGTAGTCCTTTGATGGTGACAGGTCTGGAGAATGTACGGATGTCGTCTACCTTGCCTGATAACGGAGATATGCCGTCTGCTGTAATTTTATGCCCTAAGAATTCTATAGTTGACTTGCCAAATTGACACTTGTCAAGGTTAATTGTCAGACCAAGGTCTTGGAGCCATTGGAAAAGGCGGCACAAATGCAGGTGGTGATCTTGCTCATTTTGACTTGCTACAAGGATGTCGTCCAAGTAAATATACGTAAAGTCTAAATCTCTTCCTAGAGCGTCCATAAGCCGCTGAAAAGTTTGCACGGCATTCTTTAAGCCAAATGGCATTCTGAGGAATTCAAAATGACCAAACAGCGTAATAATTGCTGTCTTGGGAATATCATTCTCATGAATCTGTATCTGATGATATCCCTTAACCAAATCAATCTTTGAAAATATACGGCAATGATGCAGATGGGCAGTGAAATCCTGTATGTGTGGAATTGGGTATCTGTCTGGTGTAGTGACATCATTAAGCCTACGGTAGTCACCGCAGGGTCTCCATCTGCCTGTCTTCTTGGATACCATATGCAAACGTGAGGCCCAAGGGCTGTTTGAGCGTCAGATGATACCCAATTCTTCCATTGCTTTAAATTCTGCCTTTGCTTGCTGCAATTTGTCAGGCGCCAGACAATGAGCCCTGGCATGGACTGGTAGGCCTGATGTGTCTATGTAATGAGACACACCATGGGCTGTTATTGAGGCATTGAAGTTAGGGGTGAGAATATGGGGAAATTCATTGAGTAGAGCAGAATATGCTTCCTTGTGTAACATATGTACTCTGAGCTGTGAAACTCTCCCCTTGATGCATGCCATTGGATATGTCTGAAAGGTGGTGTCGTGAACTAATTTTCTGCATTTTACCTCTACCAAAAAGTCGTGGGAATGTAAAAAATCCACACCCAAAATGGGTTGAGCGACAGAAGCAAAGACACAATTCCAATGGAACATGGTTCCACCTATTCCGATTGCGACTCGTCTAGTGCCGAAACCTGGAATGCCAGTTCCATTCGCCGCTCGAAAGGTCAAGTGCCATTTTTTTATGCGTCCTTTCAAAATAGGTCTGTGAGAGCAAACTAAGTTCAGCACCTGTGTCTACAAGGAATTTGTGCTTACCCGCATCTTCCTGAAGATACAATAGGCCTGTATGTACGCCAGCTGCCGAGGCCACTACTGGCAGCCAGCTCTCTCGTTTCCGGACTTCTTTTTGTAGTAGGTACATGGCTGGATGCACTTATGGGCATTTTTTTCCTCAGTGGTGATGGTAAAAACACCACTCTCTATGTACATCAGCATGTTCCTCTTTCTTGGTTTGGACTGCAGGTACAGGCTGGTAGGATGCAGGAGATGCTTCTGCTGGGAAAACTGGATGTATTTGGGCAGACTCTTACGTAGGAGTACGATAGAGCCTGTCAGCCTCTCAAGCCACATCATGGGGACAGCAGAAATCCATGTTACTAATGGGTATGGCAACGTGAGCTGGAAGTTTTGACAGAAATAAGGTTTTGAAAAGCTGACAATGGGAATGACCATCTGACAATACCAGCATCTCATTCATCAGGTCTGATGGATTCTTGTCACCTCGGCCTTCCATGTTCAAAATACACATTCCACGCTTGTGCCTAGTATGTTCCAATGTGTCAAGAAGAAACTGGCAGAACCTGGTGTACTGGTCTTCTGCCGGAGGATGAGCAATAAATTTGCTTACTCACGATACAGTGGCCGCGTCCAATGTACTCACAACATGCCAAAATTTTGTGTCTTCCACAGTTATACCCCAAGGACAAAACTGGGTTTCAGCTTCAAGAAACCAAATTCGAGGCTGATGTGTCCAGAAAGGAGGCAAATGAAGCCCAACTGCATTAACTGTCATGGCGGAGGCGACAGTTGTTACTGCTGTTGAAATTTCCTCTTTTTCCATAATGATTCAAATTTGTTGAATCTTAACTTCAGGGTCACCAATTTGTAGCAGCTACTACAGTTGATGCTACTAAATAAAGGCAAACACATACAAAGTTAGTCAACTCAAGACAGGTTTATTACAGACATACACAGACCTTTTATTCCCTCCCTGTAAATGAGCTCATTAGTGAACAGCTGCTGGTCCACAGAGCCAGCAGGTTAAAGCTATGACCCATTAGCACCCTGCCCCTTTAGGCAGGGGGCTTCATCTGATCCACTTGCTGTACTTTGGCACCCAGCACTGCTAGCCCATGATGTGTTAGGTAAGTTTGTGAACTGACGGTGGTGGTTCGCAATACTGTGCTGTGTGCCCACTACATTTATCTAATAAATATTGCTTCTTAATCTTTGCAGTATAACTAATGATCTGACCCCTTAAGTATACCTTCAAAGCATCCCATAAAACAAATTTATTCTGTACTGAACCTTCATTCATTTGTAAATAAAAACTAATTTGATCTCATATAAATATAACAAAATCAGCTCTTTTTAACAACATTTCATTAAATCTCCAACAATAAACAATCTCAATTACTTCAGTACCTGAACATATAGTTAATAATAAAGAATGATCAGACAATAGTCTACTTTTATATTCAGCATGAATAAATTGACCTTGTAATTGAGCAGAAACCAAAAATAGATAAATTCTAGAAAAATAATTATGGTGGGCCGAATAAAAAGAAAAGTCTTTTTCAGTTGGATTTAACTTCCTCCATATCTCAACTAAATTCAGATCACTCATCACTTCAAGCATTCTTTTTGTCATCTTAGTTCTTTTCACAGTTTTTGGAGATTTGTCCAACAATGGATCTACACAACAATTAAAATCTCCCCCAACCAAGACATTTTCATTTGATTGATTCAAACTTAAAAAAGCATCAATAATAAATACTTCATCATCTTCATTTGATGCATATACATTCATTAATGTCCAACTTTCAGAGAAAATTTGTACAATTTACCATCAAAACTCTTCCTGCATTGACAGTGAAAGAATCCAGAACAAAAGGCACTTTTTATTTACCAAAATTGCAACCCTCTACCTTTTGAATTAAAAGAAGAAGCAATAATATGTCCTACCCAATCCCTCTTCAATTTCAAATATTCTTTCTCTGTCAAATGAGTTTCCTGCAAAAATGCAATATCCACCTTCAACTTCTTAATATAATCCAAAACACGTTTCTGCTTTATCGGATGATTTAACCCCTTAACATTAAAAGTCGCAAAATTTAAATTATTCATTGTATCTTATTGAGAGGCAACCAAAACAGTCAGCTCTTATACTAAATACGGCTCTTTCCTAACACTAACACTAAAAAAAGTTTTAAAAAACCCTCCCAAAAAATAAACTGTAATAGCAGTGCTTTCCCTCTATTAACCGGGTGCAATTAATACCAATGGTGGCAGATGACTTCAGATTCAGCTGGGTTGTCATCTTCTCCCCAACCAGACAGCTCTACATCAAGATACATAGTCCAATCAAGGGTTGGATACATCTGGAAGTTCCACTTGCACATCCACCAGCTGTTCAGATTCCAGTTTTCTACTTCCCTGTCCGTTTCCAGCTTTATTTATGGTTACCAATGGTTTAGTAGAAGGATCTTGAGTCAACTTGGAATCTGGCAAAGAATTAACAAAAGTTAATGTGTCTTGTGCTCTTTCAAAAAATTGTGACTGGTATTGTCCATAAAATATCTTTAGAATTGCTGGATACCTAAAAGTAGATCTATAACCTTTCTTCCACAGCACCGCTTTAGCTGCATTGAACTCTTTCCATCTCCTAATGACCTCCTGACTTAAATCAACTTAAAAAAAACCTTATTATTCTGTATTATCATCGGACCTTGATTCATACGAGCTTGCAAAACTGCTGCACGTAAAATCATCTCTCGATCCTGATACCTTAGACATCTAACCAAAACTACCTGTGGTGCTTGACCTGGTAAAGGTTTTTTTTCTTAACGCACGATGAGCTCTCTCCAAATCCAAGCCTTCAGGAAAATATTCTGGACCCAAAACTTCAACAATCCAATCTTTAAAAAAACTCTGTAGGATTTGTTCCCTCAAAACCCTCTGGTAACCCCACTATTTTAACATTATTACAACGACTTTGATTTTCCAATGAATCCATCTTCTGTAAAAAAAATGTCTTCTCCATTTGCCATTCAGCAACAGCCTCTTCAACTTGATCAACTCTATCTTCAACATTCTTCATTCTATCTTCAACTCTACCAACTTCTGTCAAGCATTTGTTAATATCCACCTTCATTGAAGCAATTTCCCCAGACATATCAGTTATTCTAAGTCTGATATCAGCAAATTGTTCATCAACATTTTGAAAACTAGAAGTCATATATTCCATCATACTTTCATTTTGCTTGGTTATCGTTTTCAACATAATCATCATATCAGGACCAGGCGAAGGGCTCATTGTATTGGGGGATTTATATGGTGAAGGTAATTTTAAAGTTGTGGGTGTACCTTCTACTTTAGCAGCAGCCATTAGAGGTTCAGTGTCTTCTTCCTCCATATATTCTTCTAATCCTTCTTCCACCTCTTCTTGTAACAGATTGACCTCCCTGGCAACCTGGCTGCGAGTTTGTACACCTCTCCACGTCAAGCCGATGTCGTCAGCCTGACGTTGAGAGGGTCCTGCCGCAGCCTTGGGTCGTTCCAAAGTCTCGCACATGCACGCCACAATGCAGCAGCAACAGCGCGATGGTAAGTATCTTGAGATGCTGCTTCAGCGCACTGCATCTGCGACGCACCAGCGCACCCAATATCGGGTCCCCAAACCCCCACGCTTGGCCACACTACCTGAGGTGCTCAATGCAGCACCACCATGCAACTCCCGAAATGATGTTAGGGAGGTCACGGTGGCGCCATCTTGCGTCGCTGCACACACAGAGGACATCGCTGCTACATTCAACCTGGCTGGAGAAGTAAATTGAGGCTTCGGATCCATTTGTTATCGATATTGAGGCTTAAAATCATCGGTAGGCCCAGAGTCTTCACTTTTTTCAAGTACTTTAAAATGCAATTTTTTTTTTATTTTTGAATTTTCCCTCTTCTCACCACTTTCATTCTCATATCATAAACACTTTTTCCTTGAAGTTTTCAGACATTTATTCAATCATTAAATTCGGGTTTTAAACTATCCAGTTGGGGAGAGATGAGTTCCCACGTTTTCACCCTACGTCATCTTGCCACGCCCCCCGTAAATACCCCTTCATGACAAGCTTCATGCGCGTAAGACATGGCTTGAAATGTCATGTTTTACTTTTGTGGAAAGAACAATTTGCTAGAGCAAATGGAAGAGCAAGCAAGCAACTTTCCACTGAAGGCTATGGCCTAGAGGGAGTTAGTGGGTGGTGCAGGGGTGCACTGAGCTCAGCCAGGTTCACGTGGAAAGTGGGTTGAGATGGTATCCACATAGGATGGGTTGTTGGAGGCTCAGAGTCCCACAGTTTAGCACTTCTGGTCTACTAAGGTGCTACTTAAATACAGCTTGTCATGTTGTTTTCGTAATCGAGACAAGGGATGAGTTGCTGCTGTGGTTATTTCCTGTCCGCAGACATTGGGAGAAGGTTGGGGCCACAGGCCTTTAGCAAAATGTGTTACCATAGAAAATAAGAGGTCATTTGGCCCTCCCACTACTCTACAATATTCTGATCACATCTCTACTATATATTAGAGGAACTCAGCAAGTCACGCAGTGATCAGTGTCCATAAAGATATGTAATGGACATTTCAGGCCTAAGGCCTTCTTCAAGAATTGAGTAAAAAGCAGACATGCTCCTGTAGAGCTCGTCGAAAGAACCAAAGACTTGTTGATCCAAACCAAGGCTTTTATTAGCAAAAGACAGGAGCTCTTCACAGGTGGCCGACCAGTCTGGAATGATTCGACCTGGCTAGGGACACAACCCTTTAAGGCCCAGACGATAGACATGACTTAGCTCTCAGCCAATCGCTGTAAGCACAGTCTAGATACAGTAACTATATACACTATGTACATTGGTGATAGATCTGTGGCCCCGGGGGTGTCTGTGGCGGCGGCAGCAGCAGCGGTAGCGTCGACCCTGGGGGTGGCTGTGGCGGCGGCAGCCGCAGCGGTAGCGTTGGCCCCGAGGGTGGCTGTGGCGGCGGATGCAGCTGCAGCGGTAGCCACAGTCGGGACTGAGGCCGGGTCGAGTGTTCCGCACGGGGGCAAGAGGTGGGCCAACATCATGGTTGCGAGGATGGGCTGCCCCTTCCGGGTTCGGCGTCTCCCTGACGTCAGGCGTTGCTGTGCAGGGGAGCCCTCGCTCTCATTGGACGAGAGCTCTGGGGAAGAAGAGTTTGAATGGGATAGTGGCGATTGGGCTTCACACGAAGCACTGTGTTTGCTGGCGGCCATTTTAGACCTATAGACTGCAGCAAAGTGGCCCTTTTTAAGGCACTTCTGTCACCTGGCTTTTCTTGCTGGGCACTGGGACCTGATGTGCTTGTCCCTCCCGCAGAAATAACATTTTGGGTTCGCACGGGGCAGGGTAGCAGCAGCCGACAGGCCATCAGTATCTCGGGGGGTGGTAGGGTAGAAGGGGACTCTACTCACATCAGAACGAGGAGTCCAGTCCCTAGAGAACTCGGTGGACTTTAAGGCTGCATCCTTCATTGTGATTGCAATCCGGGCCATGTCCTCTAGTTTTTCTACCCTTGCTCGAGCAAGCATAGCCTCACTTTGTTCGATCGGAGCCTGGCCACATAGGCATCCCGGACGAGATCATTTGTGATCTCGGCAGCAGTTTTGTCCACACAATTACAGTCCTTGCCCAACGCTTTTAATACTTGTAAATATTCCCTGCTGGACTCACCGGGCTGTTGCTTCCTCGACGCAAGCATGAGCCGGGCATGAACTCTGTTCACCGGTTGATTAACCTGCTACAAAACAAAAATCTGCTACAGTAGGAGATGGCAGAGCTTCACTTCCTGATGAATGTAATGCCTTCTATTCCTGATTTGACCACAAGAACAAGTAAGAACCACCACTGCGCACCCCCATGGCCCCTGATGATTCCCTCGTGTCTGTAGCCAAGGATGACGTGCAAACTGCCTACAGGAGAGTGAATCTGAGGAAAGCATCCGGTCCAGGCAGAGTTCCCGAATGAGGATTAAAACTCTGTGCTGACCAATTTACCATCGTATTCACAGGTATCTTCAACATCTCACTCTGGCAGGGCATGACACACACCTGTTTTAAACAGGTGTCAATAGTACAGTGCCCAAAGAGAGTGTGGCAAGTTCTCTGAGTGGTGACATTGGATCTGTTCCAATTCGTCTATCGTAGCAACAGGTCTACGGCAGATGTCGTCTCACTGGCTCTACACAAAGCCCTGGAACAACTCAACAGCAAAGATGCATACATCAGGATGCTCTTTATCGACTGAATTTCGGCATTTAACACCATCATCCCCTCAAAACTGATCAGCAAGCTCCAAGACCTGGGACTTAACATCCCACTGTATAATTGGATCCTGGATTTCCTCACCTCCCAAACCATAATCAGTGAGGATTTGTAAGAACATCTCCACAATCTCCATGAGTACCGGAACCCCACAGGGCTGCATTCTTAGCCCACTGCTCTACCTGCTTTACACTATGATTGTGTGGCTTGGTATGACAACAATACCATCTACAGATTCACTGATGATATCACGGTAGAGGGTTGTATAAAAAGAGGTGATGAGTCAACATTTGGGAATGAGATTGAAAACTTGACTGAATGGTGCACCAACAATAACCTCACACTCAATATCACCAAAACCAAGGAGGTGATGGTTGACTTCGAGAAGGGAAAACCAGATGTGTACAATCCAGTAATTATTGTGGGAATCAGAGGTGGAGAGGGTGAACAAATTTAAGTTCTTGGGAGTCACTATATTGGAGGATCTTTCCTAGATTAATGGCATCATGAAGAAAGTAAGTCAGTGCTTCTACTTCCTCAGAAGTTTGCTGAGGTTTGGTATGTCTTGGGAAACCCTGGCAAATTTCTACAGATGTGTGGTGATGGGCAGCATCACGTTCTGGTTTGGGGACACCAATACGTCTGAGCATAAAGCCCTGCAGAAGATGTCCTGGACTCAGCCCAGGATATCACAGGCCAACCCCTTCCCACCATTGAGAACACCTATGGGGAATGATGTCATTGGAGAGCAGCAGCAATCATCAAGAATCTACAGCATCCAGCACATATTTTGCTCTTGCTGCTACCATCAGGAAAGAGGTATAGGTGCCACAAGGCTTGCACCACCAGGTTCAGGGACCGCTGCTACCCCTCCACCAACAGACTCTTCAACAAACTCAATCAGGGACTCATTTAAGGACTCTTGCATTTTTTTCTCATCTCTGTATTACACAGTCAGTTATTTACATTTTTTCATTTGTTTAGATGTGTACATTGTGTACAATTTATTTTGTGCACTACCAATAATAGGTAATTCTGCCTACACCTCAGGAAAAAGAATCTCAGGGTTGTATGTGATACCATGAATGTACTTTGACAATAAATCTGAAATCTGACCATAGTCCTCTCCTCTCCATGTATCTGTACAAATTAATCTTAAATGTTGAAATCGAACCCACATTCACCACTTCCTCCGATAGCTCATTCCACACTTTCTCACTACTCTCTCTGTGAAAACGCTCCCCCAATGTTCTTCTTCAATATTTTACCTTTTAGCCTTTTGTTCGTGTTTCACACAACTTCAGTGAAAAAATCCTGCTTGCTTTTTCTATATCTATACCTCTGTTAATTTTGTATATTGTAGTGCTGGACACAGCCAAGAAAGACTCAGCCACCACATTGAAAATCGTTAATGTCTGTTTTTATCAAATTCATTGCATTCCCTTTTAAGGGCAGCATGAGCTCAGTCACCTCGTGCATTGTGATATCATCATGGCTGCCCTGCCACGTGGCATTACATGCGGGGCCGGTTCGCCATGAGAGAGTGCGCCACCACACAACCCCTCCCAGAACCGGCTACACGTCCTGCCGTTAGAGAAAGAAGGAAGCATATATTAAATTTAGGAAGCAAAAATAGGAAATGCTCATTAAAATTATATAGTAGCCAGGAAAGGACTTAAGAGAGCTAGAAGGGGTCATGAGAAGGAAGGCCTTGGCATGTAGGATTAAGGAAAACCCCAAGCCATTCTATTCAGATGTGAAGAACAGAAGAATGACAAGAGTGAAGTTAGGGCCCTTTAAGAATAAAGAAGGTAGGCTCGCCTGGAGGAGGAAGCAGTTAGGGAGGTGTTAAATGAATACTTTGCTTCTGTATTCACCAAAGAAAATGACCTTGGTCATGGTGAGGTCAGAATAGAACAAGCATATGTGCTGGACCATTTTGAGATTAAGAATGAGGAAGTGTTGGATCTTCTTAAAAAATTAGGATTTATGCCCCTGGGGTGACAGACCCCAAGTTGCTATGGGAAGAGAAGAGATTGCTGGGATGTTGACAATGATCTTTACATCCTTCTTGGCCATAGGGGAGGTGTTGGAGGACTGGAAAATGGGAAATGTGGTCACCTTGTTTAAAAAATGTTAATCGAGAGAATCCTTACATCAGTGGTTGTTGAGATTTACATACAAAGGCACAAAGGGAGGCCTCTGCCAAGGACTGATCACTTAGCATGAGAAAGAGAGGGAGGAGAGAAGCGATGGTGAAGCCCCAGCAAAGTTTGAAGCCAAGGTGCAGACTTCAGATAAAATTCTTGCTGATGCCTGCTACATACTTTTGCAATGACCATGTTATACAGTCAAACATCAAGAAAACAAACCCTTCAGCCCAATTCCTCCAAGCTGACCGTTTTCTACCTAAGATGGACCCTTTTGTTTGTAAATCCCTTCAAACCTTTTCTATCCATGTACCTGTCTAAATGTTGTAGTTGTAACCATCTGGGGATGGTATTAAAACCACAAGTCAACCTTGTGGTTCAGTGATAATGATGCCTCCTGACAGGCTGAATGCCTTCTATGCATGGTTCAATGTGAAAAACAGCATGATGACAAAGAAAGTCCTGTCCCCTCTGAGAAACAGGCACCCTGCATAGCCATAGCTGAGATAAGGAGGATCTAATCCAGGGTGAAATCACACAAAGTGGCAGGAACAGATAACATACCTGGTTTGGAGCTGAGGGACTGTGTGGGCCAACTGACTGAGGCCTTCTTCAATATCAATCCATTGTCCCCACAGGATTCAAGGAAGCCACCATCATCCCAATGCCCAAGAGAGTGATTGTAGCTGGACTAATGAGTACCATCCAGTGGCACTGACTTCCACGATTGTGAAGTGCTTTGAGCAACTGGTAATGGAGTGCATCAAAGCATATCTCCTAGCGACAATGGACACATTCCAATTTTCCTGTTGGCCGAACCAATCCAGAGATAATACAATAGCTCTGACCCTCCACTCTGTCCTGACCCACCTTGAGAATGATGCCTCATATGCCAGAATGTTGTTCATTGACTTCAATCATCCTCAGAGGCTGGTCCATAAACTATCCTTGCTGGGACTCAGTACCCCTCTCTGCAACTGGATTCTGGATCTTTTGATAGAAAGACCACAGTCTGTCTGGGTTGGTAGCAAAACCTCAAACCTCATCAGACTAAGCACTGGTGCACCACAGGGCTGTTAATGTCTATGTTGCTAATGACTGTACTGCCTGGTTCAGCTCGAACAGAGTCATCAAGTTTGCAGATGACACAGCAGTAGTTGGCCTCATCAGTAACAATAATGGGTTGGCTTACAGAGAGGTGGGTGAAAGGCTTGTACAGTAGTGCAAGGCAACAACCTGAGTCTCAATGTGGATAAAACAAAGGAGATGATTGTGGACTTCATGACCCCTCATTGTATATCAATAGATCCATTGTAGGGCATGAGGAGCACCAAGTTCCTTGCCATCCATTTAGTCAACTCAAGTCAAGTTTATTGTCATCTGATGACACAAGTACAACTTGACAAAACAGAGTTCTACGGTCTTCTGTGCAAAACATGCAGACATAGCACACATACAGACAAATAATACATATGCACGACAGGTGTCTTGCTGTGAGCTTGCAGGCGCCTCAGATTGAAGAGACTGCCATCCGTGCGGTACCAGATGTAAACACCGTCTTCATTGTTGAGGTCTTTATTGGCTTGTTTCAGCATCATGCTGAAGAAGATAGTAAAGAGGGTTGGTGCGAGGACGCAGCCTTGCTTCACGCCGTTGACAATGGAGAAGGGTTTGGAGAGCTCATTGCTGTATCTGACCCGACCTTGTTGGTTTTCGTGCAGTTGGATAACCATGTTGAGGAACTTGGTGGGGGGGGGGGGCATCCGAGGCGCTCTAGTATTTGCCAAAGCCCTTTCCTGCTCACGGTGTCAAAGGCTTTGGTGAGGTCAACAAAGGTGATGTAGAGTCCTTTGTTTTGTTCTCTGCACTTTTCTTGGAGCTGTCTGAGAGCAAAGACCACACTGTGATTCTGGGAGGACATTTTCGGCGACACTAGGTATTATTCTATTTAGGAGAATCCGAGCGAAGATTTTGCCTGCAATGGAGAGCAGCGTGATTCCCCTGTAGTTTGAGCAGTCTGATTTCTTGCCTTTGTTTTTGTACAGGGTGATGATGATGTCCGTGAACTACTCTTTGCAGACGATGCCGCTTTAGTTGCCCATTCAGAGCCAGCTCTCCAGCACATGACATCCTGTTTTGCGGGAACTGCCAAAATGTTTGGCCTGGAAGTCAGCCTGAAGAAAACTGAGGTTCTCCATCAGCCAGCTCCCCACCATGACCACCAGCCTCCCCACATCTCCATCGGGCACACTGAACTCAAAACGGCCAAGCAGTTTACCTATCTCGGGTGCACCATTTCATCTGATGCAAGGATCGACAAAGAGATAGACAACAGATTCGCCAAGGCAAATAGCGCCTTTGGAAGACTACACAAAAGAGTCTGGAAAAACAACCACCTGAAGAAACACACAAAGATCAGCGTGTACAGAGCCGTTGTCATACCCACGCACCTGTTCAGCTCCGAATCATGGGTCCTCTACCGGCATCACCTACGGCTCCTAGAACGCTTCCATCAGCGCTGTCTCCACTCCATCGTCAACATTTATTGGAATGACTTCATCACCAACATCGAAGTTCTCGAGCTGGCAGAGTCCGCAAGCATCGAATCCATGCTGCTGAAGACCCAACTGCGTTGGGTGGGTCACGTCTCCAGAATGGAGGACCATCGCCTTCCCAAGATCATGTTCTATGGCAAGCTCTCCACTGGCCACTGAGACAAAGGTGCACCAAAGAAGAGGTACAAGGACTGCTTAAAGAAATCCCTTGGTGCCTGCCACATTGACCACCGCCAGTGGGCTGATATCGCCTCCAACCGTGCATCTTGGCGCCTCACAGTTCAGCGGGCAGCAACCTCCTTTGAAGAAGACCGCAGAGCCCACCTCACTGACAAAAGACAAAGGAGGAAAAACCCAACACCCAACCCACCAATTTTCCCTTGCAACAGCTGCAACCGTGCCTGCCTGTCCCGCATTGGACTTGTCAGTCACCAATGAGCCTGCAGCAGATGTGGACATACCCCTCCATAAATCTTCGTCCGCAAAGCCAAGCCAAAAAAGAAGAAGGACAGGTATTCCTACATACAAATAAATAAATATTAAGATATTGTTTCATGAATATGAGAGCCTTGGATGATTAGTGTGAGCATTTCCTTTGCTTGCTCAGTGTTCTTCACTGCCTGTGGGAAGATGCTGTTCCTCAGCCTGGAGGTTCTAGCTCTGATACTCCTATATCTCCTTCCTGATGCAACTTACTAACTTGGTCAAGTCTTTGAACATTACCTTGATACGTGCCTTGCTATCATTTTTCGTCTCGCAAAATGCACCCATAAGGTTCCCTGTGAGAATTATAATATATTAATGGTGCTCAATAAATGACAGTTGTTATCATATTATTAAAGGCAAAAGGCAAAGGAGGAAAAACCCAACACCCAACCCCAACCAACCAATTTTCCCCTGCAGCCGCTGCAACCGTGTCTGCCTGTCCCGCATCGGACTTGTCAGCCACAAACGAGCCTGCAGCTGACGTGGACTTTTACCCCCTCCATAAATCTTCGTCCGCAAAGCCAAGCCAAAAAAGAAGAAGGACAGGTATTCCTATATACAAATAAATAAATATTAAAATATTGTTTCATGAATATGAGAGCCTTGGATGATTATTGTGAGCATTTCCTTTGCTTGCTCAGTGTTCTTCACTGCCCGTGGGAAGATGCTGTTCCTCAGCCTGGAGGTTCTAGCTCTGATACTCCTATATCTCCTTCCTGATGCAACTTACTAACTTGGTCAAGTCTTTGAACACTACCTTGATACGTGCCTTGCTATCATTTTTCATCTCGCAAAATGCACCCATATGGTTCCCTGTGAGAATTATAATATATTAATGGTGCTCAATAAATGACAGTTGTTATATTATTAAAGGTGAGAATGTAGTAAGACAAGGGAAGAAACAAAGTGAAGGAAGAGAAAATGAAAATCCCCCTGCATGGCAAAATTATAAAGTAACAATAATGAAGCAGCATTTTGTATGGCTCCATAAATGACAAGGTACTAGTATCAAACTAGTACTATCATCATACCTCACAGCTGTACAGGTAACTTTGTAATGTGGCTTCAAACAGAATTCATTGTTACTTAGAAACATTGAACTGTAGAAGAACAAATGGTTAGAACGTGGAGGTAAAAAAAAGTGGTGGCAGTGCTGCCCCTGGTGCAGACTCAGAAGATCAAGGACTGGAGACAAGTGCTTCTGTGCAAGCTCCTACAGCTTGGGCATAGTGTGTTTGTTTTAAATTCTGCAACCACTGGGTCTGTGCTTAAGATAATGGCATCTGTACTGGGCAGAGTACCATGAGGGCTCTGTGGGTGCAGGGCACCAGAAACAGGAAGAACATGCCCCATTAAAAAGGAGAAGAATAGGAGGCGACCCTACAGAATGGTGACCACGGCAGCATCCCAATGAGGAACTCAGTGGCTGAAGGACCCACACAGGCTGCAGGTAGTTGGTGATGCAGTTAAATGACTTACACAGGCCACAGGCTACTGAAGACTGGGTCTAGGCAAGGGCCTTGGGCGCTAAAGGCTTCATATCAGAGATTTGGGTCTGGAACTAGGGTTGTCGATGGTTTGAACTCTGTGGCAACATGAGCTCTGGAGGTGAATCCACAGACACCCAGTGACTCTGAAGGGAATCCCTTTTGATTTTCTTTCTCCTAATGACAGACAAAAGCTAAAGTATATCATGCACATTACATTTTAATGTATTATTATAGGACAATAAAAAGAACCTTGGACTTGGCAGTTCAGGCAGCATCCATGGTGAGAAATAAATAGTCAACGTTTTAGATGGGATTTTTTTTTGAGATCGCAAGCATAAAAAGGAGGGGTGCATTGAGATAATGACTGGCTAAGAGGCTACTGAACAAAAGAAAGTAGAAGTGATGGTCCAGTATTCCATCACCCCTTGGACCCTCTTTGTTCCCTTCTAATTCTTTTTATGCTTGATATCTCTCCTTTTGACCTCAGTCTAAATATAGGATCCAAAATGTCAACTTGTGGCAGATAATGTTTATGCTCCTACATCATCATGTTGAAATAATGAGACTACACCTGAAGTTGTCAGCCAGCGAAGAGAAGAACATTTATTATAGTGTTATCAGGGTTAATATAGACACACAGCATGTGACTGGCATCATGACATCTGAAGTGCTAACACCCTCATGACATAGCTATGCTGAGTAGGCCAGGGCTTCTCAGTAGACCTATGGGTGCTGCTGAGATACTATGCCTCGTGGCTGTAGTGGCTAGCTGTCATAAGACAGGAGCTGCTAGCGATGGTTCTGCCCACTCCCTCCAAACGTACCCCTACAAACTGCCCATTTCACACCAGCTTCTGACTGTTTGCTGAAGACTACAGCTTCTACAGTTTCTTGAAGCTTTCAAACTCTATTTGAAGCTCTATTTAATCCTATAATCCTCTGTCTTGCTGGGGCAATAGAACTAAAAAAGCATGCTTTATGAATAAGAATGTGCCCTGTTGAGATGGGGTGTGGAAATAGTTATTCTCACAAATAAAACATAGAATATTACAGCACACAGTACTGTCCTTTGGCCCATGTTGTTGTGCCAACTTGTACATACCTAGCCAAACCAAAATCCTCCCTACCTCACCACCCTCTATTTTTCTTTCATCCATGTGCCTATCTAAAAGTATCTTAAATGCCCCTATTGTTCCAACCTCTACCACCATCCCTGGAAATGTATTCTAGGCACCCACAACTGTGTGTGTGGAAAAAAAACTTAGTCGTGATGTCTTCCTCAAAAGTTTCTCCCTTAACTTTGAACCAATGTCCTCTGGTGTTTGCCACTTATGCCCTGGGAAAAAAGAACTGGCTATGATTCGTAATCTTGCAGATCTCTATGAAGTCATCTCTCATCCTTCTTCAGTCCAAAGAGAAAAGCCCTAGATCTGCTAACCTTGCCTCATCAGACATATCCTGGTAAATCTCCTCTGTACCATCTCCATAGCTTCCACATCCTTCCTGTAATGAGATGACCAGAAATAAATACAATATTCAAAGTGTGGTCTCACATGAGATTTATAGAGCTGCATCATTACATCTCACTCCTGAACATAATCACCCTGACTAATGAAGCCTGCATACTACAGGCCTTCTTAACTATCCTATCAGCCCCTCTGTTCTTCCACACTGTTAAGTATCCTACCATTAACCCTGTACTTTGCCTTCAAATATGACCTTCCAAAATACATCACCTAACTTCATCTGCCACTTTTTCACCAAACTCTGCATCCTATCTATATCCTGTTGTAACCTATGACAACCTTTAAAACTATCTATAACACCTCCAAACTTTGTATCATCTGCAAACTTAATGACCCATCCCTCTACTTCTTCCTCTGGGTCATTTATATTTTAAAAAAAATCACAGGACAGGGGTCCCTGAACAGATTCCTATGGAACTCCACTAGTCACTGACCTCCAGGCAGAATACTTTCCGTCCACTGCTTTTTACAGGCAAGCCAGTTCTGAATCCACACAGCCAAGATTCCATGGATCCTATGCCTCATTACTTTCTGAATGAGTCTCTCATGGGGCACTTTGTCAAAATGTCTTACTAAAATTCATATAGACCACTTCTGCCACCCTACCATCATCAATTTCATTTGTTATCTCCTCAAAAAACTCAATTAGCTTGTGAGGCACTACCTTCCCTTCACAAAGCCACACTGACTATCTCTGAGAAGATCATACTTCTTTAAATGGTCATAGATCCTGTCCTTAAGAATTCCCCAATAGTTTTACCACCACTGATGTAAGGATTCTCACGATTAACATTTTTTAAACAAGATGACCACATTTCCCATTCTCCAATCCTCCAGCACCTCCCCTATGGCCAAGAAGGATGCAAAAATCATTGTCAACATCCCAGCAATCTCTTCTCTTCCCATAGCAACTTGGGGTCTGTCACCCCAGGGGCATAAATCCTAATGTTTTTAAGAAGATCCAGCACTTCCTCATTCTTAAACTCAAAATGGTCCAGCACATATTCTTGTTCTATTCTGACCTCACCAAGACCAAGGTCATTTTCTCTGGTGAATACAGAAGCAAAGTATTCATTTAATACCTCCCTAACTGCTTCCTCCTCCAGGCACGTTACCTTCTTTATTCTTAAAGGGCCCTAACTTCACTCTTGTCATTCTTCTGTTCTTCACATCTGAATAGAATGCCTTGGGGTTTTCCTTAATCCTACATGCCAAGGCCTTCTAGCTCTCAAGTCCTTTCCTGGCTATTATATAATTTTAATGAGCACTTCCTATTTTTGCTTCCTAAATTTAATATATGCTTCCTTCTTTCTCTAACTCACTGTCTTGCCTGTTTTGTCTACCACAGTTCTTTTTCCTACCTTCTTTTCCCTGTCTCAGTAGGACAAACCAATCAAGAACCCCACGCAAATGTTCCCTAAACATTCTCCACATGATTTCTGTGCTTTTGTTCTCAATTTACTCTCCCTAGTCCCTTCCTCATCCCATCATAACTAGCCCTTCCCCAATTAAACACTTAACCATTTTATCAGCTTTTATACTTGTCCATAGTTGTGCTAAAGTTCAGAAAGTTGTGGTCACTCTCACTGAAATGTTCCCCCACCGGGAGGTCTGTCACCTAAACAAATTCTTTGCCAAATACTTGATCTAGTATGGCCTCTTCTCTAATTGGCTGGTCCACATATTGTGGCAGGAATCCTTCTTGGACACACCTGAGAAATTCTGTCCCATCTGACCTTTATGTAGGAAGGAGGTGCCAGTCAAGTTGAAGTCTCCCATAACAAAAACCCTATTATTTTTGCAACATTCTAAAATCTATCCACATCTGTTCCTCAAGCCAAAAAGGGCTATTTTGGGGTCGATAGACTACACCCAATACAGTGCTCCCTTCCTATTTCTGACTTTCACCCACCAACCCAGTAGATACTCCTACCACAGCTTCTTCCCTTTCTGCAGCTGAGATACTTTCACTGACCAGTAATGCTGCTTCCCACAACTCTCTCCCCGCTGCCTTTACCTTCCATCCAATACCTTTTAAAATATCTAAACCTCAGTACCTGCATCCACTAATCCTGTCCATGGATCAGCCATGCTTCTGCAATAGCTACAACATCATAATTCCACATACTGGTCCATGCTCTAAGTTCATTTCCTTTATTCCTAATACCCCTTGCATTGAAATAGATACATTTCAAACCCACAACATATTGCATTATCCATTCTACCTTCTGCTCTATTCTCTTCCCTCATTTCCTGGCTCCCATCCCCCTGCCAAGCTAGTTTAAATTCTCCCCAACAGCTGTAGCAAATCTGCCCACCAGGATATTCATCCTCCTGTTCAGGTGTAGCCTGTCCTTTTTGTACAGGTCAGACATTCCCCAGAAGCCACCCCAATGATCCACAATGATCTAAGTCCATCCCCCTGTAGCCACTCTTCAGTCATTCATTCATTAGCCACAACTTCCTGTTCCTACCCTTACTGGCGCATGGCACAGGCAGCCATCACCCTTGAGGTCCTGCTTTTTCAGCTTCCTTCTTAACTCCCTATATCCCCTCTTCAGGACCTCATTCCCTACCTCTATCTGTCATCAGAACCAACATGGACCACAACATCTGGTTGCTCACCCTCCCTCTTCAGAATGCTATGGACGTAATCTGAGTCTATGTGATTGGAATTAGTGTCCCAGAGAGCTGTAGAGGCATAGTTATTGACTACATTCAAAGCAGAGCTTGACAGACTTTGGAACTTTACAGGAGTTGAAGGAAATAGGGTAGAGAAAAAGAGCATGAAAATAGTTTTTAAACCAAGATTGGATCAACTGCTATTTAATAGAATGGAGGAGCAATTTCAAGAGATAAACCATTAGGGAAAATATCCTCACAGCATTCATCCTCTCAGAGACTTGTATATTCTATGTTCATTTCTTATTCTTCTATATTTTCAGTAATTGTAGGATTAACCTATTTAATCTATCTTCATTCCAGAAAGCAGCTTCATTAACCTTTTCTGTACTGCCTCTAATGCAAGCATATCCTTTCTTAAATATGGAAACTCAAATTGTTTAACATGCTCCAATTGTACCCCATCATCCTCCTGTAAAGTTGAAAAATAAACTTGTCCAAGTCACATTGAACTGTCTTTGAAGGTTTGGCCCATTGTCATTTGTAGAGTTGTTAGGCATTTCTGCCAGGGTAAAGTAGTCTGAAACTTGAGGGCATCATTTTAAAGTGAAAGGAGGAAAAATTTAAAAGGCACCTGAGGGACAGTGTTTCCATGCAGTGGGTGGTGCATAAGAGAAGGAAGTGGTAGAGATGGTTACAATTACAACATTTAGATAGGTACATGAATAGGAAGGATTTGAAGGGATTTCAAAAAGGTAGAAAAATGGGTCAGCTTGGAGGAATTGGGCTGAAGGGTGAAGGGTGTTTCCTTGCTGTATAACATGGTCATTGTAAAGGCATGTAGCAGATTTCAGGAGGGATTTTATCTGAAGGCTACAACTGGCAATTGGAGTCAGGTGACTTGTTTGGCCAGTTGGTTTTAAAAAGCTCATCAGCAGGAAGCTGATTGGCCAATAGACAACAAGTGATTCAGGGGACTTGTATATTTTTTTTCATGAACTTGTGACACAAGTAATTCACTTCAACTCAGCAGTCTGGAGTTCCACACTACATTTAACAGTGAGTAGGAAATTCACAACTAGCTATTTTTTTTACAGGTATTAGTTTAATAGGGGCAGCTCTTGTTTCTAATGTCCTTAAGTGTAACTTTTATTGTAACTTTCCCATTATAATTTTCAGTGTTATATCTTATTAAATTTATTGTTTATGGATATTTTGTTACCACAATATTTAATAAGAGTACTGTACATGTAGGAAATTATTGGGGTGAAAACCAGTGATGAACATCCCAATTTCTTCCTAATGATTGTTTACAAAAGAAAACATTTATGGAATATTTTATCCATGCAATGTTTCTATTTTTGGAAGCATGATAAGATCTTTAATAGAACAATTATATACAGGAACATTATGTGCAAAAATACTATCAGCTAAAATTAGTTTTTGACCAATTGTTTGCTGTTTCAGTGGACTTTAGCATGACAAATAGCTTCACAGAGCAAACACCAAATCTTAAATATTGATAGTTCTGTTAATAATAAACCTAGTTACTGAAAGATTATAGTGATTTTGGAGGAAAAATGTTCCATAGTCTCTATCTCTACAGTAAGAAAGGATTTGTTGTCAAAGCAATATTTAATTTTAATATTTATTGCTTGGAAACCGATCAATCTCAAAATGCTATCGGGAAGTATTTAATCTTGCTTCTCTGATTTTTTTTTTACTGTATTTGCAGAATGGATACTTAACAAGTTTCCTCATAAGCAAATGCTTTGTAATAATCTTGCTATGTTACATAAAAACCATAATAAAAATATCATCATCCTCTAAAGCAGATCCTTGGAGCAAACATTAATGTTGGAGAACCAATTGGGTCTAGCGATCATAATTCTGGTAGTTTTAGGGAAGAGCAAGGAGAGGCCTAAAGTTGAGGTTCCTTTTTGGAAAAGAGCAAATTTTGAAGGAATAAGAAGGGATTTGGGGAGTATTGAGTGGGACAGGATATTTTCAGGTAAGGATGTTAATGAAAAATGGAGGATATTCAAAAAAGAAATTTTGAGGGTACAGAGTAGTTATGTCCCAGTGTGGATCAAAGGAAAGGCTGGAAGTCATAGGGAGGCTTGGTTTTCGAGGAATATTGGAAATTTGGTTAGGAGAAAAAGGGAGGTGTACAAGAGGTATAAAGAGCAGGGAGCTGAGAAGTTGAAGGAGGACTACAAGGAGTGTAGAAGGAATCTTAAGAAAGAAATTAGAAAGGCCAAAAAAAGGCATGAAGAGGCTTTGGCTGACAGAGTAAAAATAAATCCAAAGGGTTTCTATAAGTACATTAAAAGTAAAAGATTAGTGAGAGATAAAATTGGACCCCTTGTAGATAGCGAGGGTAGGCTGAGTGAGAAGTCTGAGGAAATGGGGGAAATTTTGAATGATTTCTTTGCCTCTGTATTCACTAGGGGAAAAAATGTTGAACCAGTTGAAGTAAAGAAAAATAGTGGGGAGGTCATGAAGTATATAAGGATAACCGAGGAGGTAGTGATGGCTGTGTTAAAAAAGATAAAGGTGGATAAATCTCCCGGACCGGACAAAATATTCCCTAGGACACTCAGGGAGGCTAGTGGACAGTTAGTGGGACCATTAACAGAGCTATTTAGGATGTCACTGGCCATGGGGGTGGTGCCAAAGGATTGGAGGGTGGCGCATGTGGTTCCTCTGTTTAAGAAAGGGTCCAAACGCAAACCTGGGAATTATAGGCCTGTAAGTCTGACGTCTGTGGTGGGCAAGTTGATGGAAAGTGTTCTAAGGGATGCTATTTACACATTTTTGGAGGTACAGGGAAGGATAGGGAGTAATAAGCATGGTTTTGTCAGGGGTAGATCATGCTTGACAAACCTGATTGAATTCTTCGAGGGGGTTACAAAAAAGGTTGATGAAGGGAAAGCTGTGGATGTTGTCTATTTGGACTTTAGTAAAGCTTTTGACAAAGTTCCCCACAGGAGGTTAGGAAAAAAGGTGGAGGCATTAGGTATAAATAAAGAGGTAGTGAAATGGATTCAGCAGTGGTTGGATGGGAGGTGTCAGAGAGTAATGGTAGAAAATTGTTTGTCCAATTGGAGGCCGGTGACTAGTGGAGTTCCTCAGGGTTCGATCCTGGGTCCACTATTATTTGATATATATATTAACGATCTGGATGTAGGGGTGGAGAATTGGATAAGCAAGTTTGCGAATGACACAAAGATTGGTGGTGTTGTGGACAGTGAGGTAGATTACCATAGATTAAAAGGTGATTTAGGAAGGCTGGAGGTGTGGGATGAGAAATGGCTGATGGAATTTAATACAGATAAATGTGAGGTGCTACATTTTGGAAAGGCAAATTTAAATAGGTCATATACATTGAATGGTAGACAATTGAAGAGTGCAGAGCAACAAAGGGATTTAGGCGTTATGGTAAATAGTACCCTCAAGGCTGATACTCAGGTAGATGGTGTGGTGAAGAAGGCATTTGGAATGTTGGCCTTCATAAATCGGAGTATTGAATTCAAGAGTAGGGAGGTTATGATGAAATTGTACAAAGCATTGGTGAGGCCAAATTTGGAGTACTGTGTAGAGTTTTGATCACCAAATTATAGGAAAGATATAAACAAAATAGAGAGAGTGCAGAGAAGGTTCACAAGAATGTTGACAGGATTTCAGGCTCTGAGTTACAGGGAAAGGTTGTGCAGACTGGAGCTTTTTTCTCTGGAGCGTAGAAGATTGAGAGGGGACTTGATAGAGGTGTTTAAGAATTTAAAAGGGACAGACAGAGTAAATGTGGATAGGCTTTTTCAACTAAGAAAGGGGGAGATTCAAACTAGAGGACATGGTTTAAGATTGAAGGGGGAAAATTATAAGGGGAACATGAGGGGAAATTTCTTTACGCAGAGGGTGGTGGGGATGTGGAATGAGCTTCCGGCAGACGTAGTCGAGACGGGATCATTGGTTACATTTAAGGAAAGACTGGATCATTACATGGATAGGAGGGGACTAGAGGGGTATGGACCAGGTGCTGGTCAGTGGGATTAGGAGGGTGGGGATTTGCTACTGGCCTTTTCTGTGCTGTAAGTGGTTATATAGTTCTATTGATTCTGAACTGGCTAATGAGCTCATTCAGCAGAAAGTGCCTGATTTCAGTGGATGAATGAGTAGCTTGTGAGGTGATGTGCTCCTTCTGTAGTTTACAATGGAGTCTCATGTGCTCCTAATGCATGAATTAGAAGTTCTGTGTGCCATTCTGAATGCTTCCTCACTTTAAACAGTTATAGCCCAGGGATTCATGAAGTAAATGAGGATGCTAAAATTTCAAACTCCAAACCACAATCTTCATAAATATATCAAAAATTGATAATGAAAAGAAAGAGGAAAAAACCCCAATCCAGGGAAAAAAAAGTCTACATGTTGTCAAGTGATTATGAAGGAAAATATATGCAAAGTTTAGTCAAAAATAATTCTGACTATTGACTTGTCAACAGAAGATTAAATTGAAGACCTAGAAAGTTGGAAATTGGATTTAGAAGAGAAGACCAGATCGATTGGGCTCTGTTAAGACCAGATCAATTAAAAGAGGCACAAACATCAACAACATTAAGACCATTTAAGAAGTGGTAACCCCTATGGAAGTTCATTCTGTGTGTTTATTACAAATTAGAAAATTGGTGAAATTGCTTCTTGTCATATGAGGTCTGTTGTGGTTTTGGAGAGATTGCAGTGCATGTTTGGTGTCGGAGTGTGACAATTGACTGAATGGAGGAAGTAGCTGCTAAGAAACTATATGTCGACAAGATAAAGAAGAATTGCGAAGTTGGCAATTAGACACAAATGGAAATAAAGTGACTGTTCAAGCAAGATAAGGGAAGATATAGATACAAAGATTATAGTTGTTAGGGATACAAATCCAATAGAATCACTGGGGGGGGTAAATAAAACCATTAATAGAAACTGAGATCAGCCACCAGATAGTGGCTGAAACTATACCACAAGATGCTGATGTGGAGGATGATCAATCCAAAATGGAGACAGTCAGGTATTAAGGCAACATCTGGCATGCAGGACCTAATTGGACTGAATGATAATGTGTCAAATACTACCAGCAGTAGAAGCAAGAGGAGCTCTAGAGCAGACTCCAGAATTTCAAGTACTAAATCTATAGGTTTAAAGATTCAAGCATTTGTGCAGCTCTTAAAGTGGAAAAAGCAGTGCTTTAGTTTAAATTAGACTTGGAAGATAAGAAGGAGTGAATAAAAATTACACGGGTGTGGGAATGACAAGATGAGGAGCTACAGGAGTTGTAGCGATGGAGAGAAGAGGAGCAGCTGCAGATGGAAAAGGAGCTACAGGAAATGCAGTGACAAAGGGGCTACTGGAGGAGCAGCTAAGAATGGAGAAAGTGCAGCTAAAAAGGTGAAAGAAGCAACTGGAACTAGGCAAAAAAAATTGCTGTTAATGAGGCCAGGTCATTGGCACTAGAACTATTTGGTGCATGAAGTAAATTATCAAAACCATCAAATTATGAGGAAGGACTTCAGAAAAATAAAAGATTAAATACCAAGGCTGACACAGTGATAGAACCACAGGAGACACACTTGGTCATGGACCAGGCAGATTAAGACTCTGTGCTGAGCCAGTGCTACAATCACGATACAGGCTTGGTCCTGAAATAGTTGGGTCTAGGCATGGGGCTCAGCCAGTGATAGAATCACACAACATGCTTGGTCATGAACCAGGCAGGTTAAGGCCCGGGACTTGGCAGTACTGCGGATGTGAGATGTGCAAGATCCTGAATTATTTAGGTTGTTGCAAGGAGCCAGATCTCAAACCCCAATGATGGCCACATTGGACAGAGATGGGAGCCAAATGCCATCTTGTAAAGGATCATACCAGGCGCTTCTGATAAATATTAGAAATCTGGGTGAACAAAATAATGCACAAGTCAAGATGAGATAACTGCACCATAATGCAGTTACAGACTCTCTCTGACCAAGAGAAATTCCATTTTTTTTTATGGCAACCCCCTTGAATTCCAATTGTTTATATAAAGCTTTTAATGCAATATTGAAATTAGGTGCCAAAGTGCGGAGGGTTGTTTTTTTTTTGTGCAGCAGTTCACGAGAGGACCACCAAGAGATTGTAAAGAGTTGCCAACAAGTAAATCCTACATTAGGATTCAAACAGGCTAAGTGGTTACTAGAGAAACATTTTGGTGACAAGTAAAGGATTTCTAGAGTTTATTTACTGAAGGCTCTTTCATGGTTGTTAATAAGACCAGAGGACATGAAAGGTTTGCAAGCTGTGCCCTCTTTCTAAGAGGATGTTGCAATGGGTCATCTTCAAGAGTGTGACATACCTTATAATATGGTAATCATTGTAAATAAATTACCCAATTTGATGATAGAATTATAGAGAAGTTGTTGAATTCCAAAAAAGGAAACCATGTGACAACTACTTTTAAGGATTGGAGGAGTTCATTGAAGGGCAAGTGGGTGTTGTCACAGATCCAGTGTAAAGAAGTCCAAATCATACCCTCAACCAAAATTGAAGAGAAGTACATTTTACACTTGTCTGACAGTGGCAGATAAACAAATTAAGAAAAAAATGAAAGTTTGCCTGTTGAGAAGAAATGTTTGTGTATTAATAAGCATGATTTGGAAAAGTGTGCACAAATGGGAAAGATGTATAGTGAGAAAATTGCTTTTTTTTTTTTGAAGGAAAATTGGATGTTTTGGCTGTCTGTGAAGGACAGATCAGCAAAAACTGCAAAAAGTGACTCAGCTGAGACTGTATGTAGTCACAAATATCCTAAGATACTACATTTTCTTAAGGAAAAGAAAAATATAGTAAAGGAATAAATGACAAGGAAAGAGGCAGGTTAAAACAATCCTGAAGCCTTGGTATTGACAAGTGGTCTTACTGGGACTGGTGCAGATAATTGCAAGCTCTCAATAGTGCCTGTACAAGGTGAGGCAAAGAACAGAGAATGCAACAGTACGTACACATGCATTTCTTGACCCAGGTAGCACTGCGTCATTTTGCCCAGTGAAACTTGTGAGAAAGCTTAATCGTGAGGGGAAAAATTCAAGAATTTTATTTGAAAGCCATGGGACAAGAAAAGCTCATTGAAACTAACATAGTTTCAGGTTGAAATACATAGTGGTGGTGTTTTTTTTTGTGATCTTCCAGGCATATACACAGAAGACTATGCCTGTGCATAAAGGAAACATCCCATATCACAATGATATGGATCAATGGTCATATCTGAAGAAGGTTTGTATACCAGAAGATGGCTCTGAAATAGAGATGATAATTAGGTTAAATGTTCCATAGGCTCTGGAACCAATAGATGTAATACCAAGATTGAGAGTTGGACCTTGTGCTATCTAAACTATGCTTGGATAGACAATCAATGGACCATTAGAAAGAATAATATTGCTTAGAAGCAGGCAACAAGTGTCAATATGATATCTGTTGTGAAACTCAATGAACCAAATAATAACCAAAAACCTTCAAAAGAATACAAACAGCTTTTAGAAAATCTTGCTGAGAAAAATAAATCATGGGTATCTAAACCAGTAAAGAAGAAATTACTTTAATCACAAATGGATGAAAATGACATTAGAAGATGCTATAAAAGCTGCTGGTGATGATTCCTGCGAAGCTAAATCCAGAGCAGGAATGAAACACATGTCTGGGAACAAATCTGTAAGTAGCTTTCGTAGCCCAGATGTAGTAGCAAATAACATCAATGAAGAAACCTTGCAGCATGTTTTAAAATAGGCGAACCCAGCCAATATGGTGCAACTGCCTTCAGAGTACAAAATGTTGAAAAAGGACTTGGAAATATTGGATATTCCAGAAAACAGTAACCAAAAGGATTTTAACTTTGTACTTGGAAACAAAATTGATTTTCAGAAATATGGGAATGAACCTGATGATTCTTTGGTTTTGAAAGTAACCAAGAGAGAAGATCCAAAGAGCAGTTGACAAGAATGGAGAATAAATTGTAAATAGAATTCAGAAAACCAAGTGGAAGAAAAGAATAACTGCTAAAGAAACAAATGCAGTTATTGAAGAAAGGGTTTTAGCCTTCTCAAGATGCATACAGTTGAAAGAAGAAATTCATTTTTTGAAAGAGAACGTCATTGTTTAATGACACAAGACAACTGACTATGGAAAACAATCAAGAATGTACCTTGAAGACCCAGTTAATAATGATGCAGAAAGAAAAATATTACATTTCAGCAATGTAAGAAGGAAGGTGAAAAATTCAAACATCACGAGTATACTACAAAAGGGCTGAAAGCCAAGCTCCAATGCATCAAATGACCTTTTTACTCTCAAGTTACTAACTTCTCAGAAGATGATGAGAAAATTGCTTTCCTATTGAAAGAATTAAATGCAGAGAGAGAGAATCTAATTAAAAAGACCAAGATAAGTTGTCAGAAAAAATGAGACTGAATTGGAAGCTGCAACATTGGATC
The DNA here is from genome assembly GCF_036971445.1 of Narcine bancroftii. Lineage (NCBI taxonomy): Eukaryota > Metazoa > Chordata > Chondrichthyes > Torpediniformes > Narcinidae > Narcine > Narcine bancroftii. Next base: position 98,153,459 of record NC_091472.1, read on the forward strand.
CAGATTTACAGTAAAGACAACCGAAGCCAGAGTTTGAGGAACCAATTTTGTTTGAGTCCTACTTTTTCTATAACCAACTGCAGAGGAGAAAGAAAAAGATGAACAAGCCTGATGTTCTGAAAGTTAGAGACTTGTCCATTAGAATCCAGAGTATCAGATGTCACACTTCACCAACTAATGTTGGATGCAGAAGTTGCACAAGAGGCAATAAATCATATACAAAGATTCCAAAAAAAGGCCCATCTTGTGCCCTCCCGGAAATGAACACCTTGGAAATTGAGAATCAGGTTCAAGCACTCGATAGGGTCGGGTCAAACTTGCAAGCAGATTAAGACTAAAAACTGGCTTTCTGATCAGACCAATTGGCAAAATCAGTCTTTTACAAGAAGCAGAAAGATTTTAATGATTGACTTTCACTTTCTTTTGAATATTTATCTAATAGGTTACTATGTTTGCTTTTTTTCTTTGTAATGGTAATTATTATTTTTAGATATGATAATTAGGGGCTGCTATTGTAAGGATTAAAATGACTTGCAAACATTTTTTACAAGAAACAGCCGACGAATATTTACAAACTCCATGAGTATGTCTCCTAGTTACAGCTAATTCCAAAGTTAGCTAGCTTGCATATTTAAAAAAACAATTTAGTTTTGAGCTTTGCTTCTGTTTAGAACCAATGGAACAGGGATACAGTCCAGATAATTTTTACTCATTCTTTTGTATGTATTAATGTTTTATTGCCTGTTTAATTAACTCTTAAATATAGTTTGTTTTCGTGCAGTTGGATAACCATGTTGAGGAACTACAAGGACTGCCTAAAGAAATCTCTTGGTGCCTGCCACATTGACCACCGCCAGTGGGCTGATATCGCTTCAAACCGTGCATCTTGGCGCCTCACAGTTCGCCAGGCAGCAACCTCCTTGGAAGAAGACCGCAGAGCCCACCTCACTGACAAAAGACAAAGGAGGAAAACCCAACACCCAACCCCAACCAACCAATTTTCCCTTGCAACCGCTGCAACCGTGTCTGCCTGTCTCGCATCGGACTTGTCAGCCACAAACGAGCCTGCAGCTGACGTGGACATTACCCCTCCATAACTCTTCGTCCGTGAAGCCAAGCCAAAGAAAGTATAGTTTAATTGTTTTATCAAAATGCTTAAAGAATAGAGTTCTAATAAACAGTGGAAAAACTCAATGCTACTTCAGAACGGACTTCTCATTTTACGAGTCAAAACCACAGAGTCTCCATGTTGTCCCAGTAATTATAAAGGAAAATAGTTGCAATAATATTGACATGCACTCCATGGGGAAAAAGGTATTTTCAAACAACTTGGATAAAATTAATATATGGATATCTTTAAGATAAATCAAATATGATTAAAGTGCATAGATTTTGGAAGGGGGCAAGTAAAGATGTAGGAGATGGGTTTTAAAAAGAAGCAATGAAAAATCATGCATATAAATTTTTCCATTGAGTCATTCTGATTTCATCTGCATGTTATTTGAAGAAGTGTGAAATCACTGAAGCAGGCATGAAATCGAAATGGTGAAGCTAATGAAGAGTCCGCCTTGAAGATATTTTATTATTGGGGATAAGAAAGACATTGTTGTCAATGGTTCTGGTACTGACACGGTCTCCCTTCCCCTCGTCTGCAGATAAAACTGTCAGATCAATTAAAATGGTGCCAGTAGAGTGGGGTTAGCAGAAGGAGTTTACTAAACACAACATACAAAGACCAGTTGAGTAAAACCAGAGACAAGGAAAGAGTCATAACTACAGAAACTCATCAAGGAAGAGTTGATGAACTAAACACTGTTTGTGTTTAGTTCATAATATATTGAAGTAGTCTATGTAGTGATGGACAGGGTGTGTTTACCAATCCCTTAATTCGCATTTATCTGCATCTATGCACAAAAATTAAAAGGTAATCTCCTAATCAAGACATGAACCTTGCTAGAAAAGAGGATGACAAAACAAAAGACTGTTGCCAGTTCTGTTTATTGCTTATCTGTACAATCTTGTGGTGAGGGTCCAGTCAAAATTTTTTTAAAAACACAAATGCTGGAGGAACTCAGCAGGTCTCACAAGAGTCCCTAGGAGGTAAAGATATATTACAGCCCTTCTTCAAGGTATTGGAATAAGCAGATAGGGGGAGGAGAACAGACAAAATGCAGAGCTGAGATAAAGGAGACAGAGGGAAAAGGGAAGTGATGGAGACAGTGCTACAGGAAAGGAGGCAGGAGAAATAGAGGGTGGTTGGGGGGGGTGAAAATTAAGGAAGAGTTAAGTTACAATAGAAAAATTATCAAATACATCTTGTACAGTTTGGACAGAATACACTACTTTTAGAAACTTGTGATGTATTGATATCCAAGTTCCCTCCCCCAACAAATGTTGCTAGAATGATCTAAATTAATAAATCTCTGATTCTAAATTAATTGCAAGCAAATGTTTTAAAATTGCTTCTATGCAGCAGAAACCTCTTTCTCCACTTTGCATAGATGTTAAAGATCTGAATATTCTTTCACTCCTAACTTACTACAATGTCGCAGGAGATTAATTAACCTTTGGAATTCTCTACCCAAGTGAACTGTGAAGCCTCAGTCATTTAAGATCAATATGATTTGTATGTTCATATAGTTAAATGATGTCAAGCTAGTGCTCGAAAGTCATGCTGAGATAAAAGATCAGCAATAATCTAATTAAATGGTGGAGCTTTATTGTTCAATGGTCTTCTATTTCCTGCTACAGACTAGCAGTTTGGATAAGCTGTGGTTCAGGAATGAGTATGGGGTTGAGGGTCAAACTGAGGGGTCAGAGTGGGGTCAGGAAGGGAGAAGATCCAAATTTTACTGGATCTAAAAGCAAAAGTTGGATATTAGTATACATTGCCAGGTTTTTTTTCTAGTAAAAACCCATTGAAACTTTTTTTGGGAGTTTAAAGCCCCCAAACAGTTAGTGTCCAACAACTACCTCAAATATACTTCCTCACACCCAGTCATCTGACAGGATTCTATTCCCTTCTTGCAATTTCTCCATCTCTGCCGCATCTGTTCTCAAGACTAGTCCTTCCACTCGAGATCATCTGAAATGTCTGCCACCTTCTACAGACATGGCTTTACCCCCACCACCATCAACACAGCCCTCACTCGCATCTCCTCCATTTCACGTTCATCTGCCCAGGCCCTTTCTGCCCCCACCCCCAGACATAACAAAAACAGGATTTCCCCTTGTTCTCACTTAACATCCCAACAGCCTCTGCATCTAACACATTATCCTCCATAATTTCTGCTACTTTCAACATAATCACACCACAAAATGCATTGTCCCCTCTCCTCCCCTCCCTGCCTTCTGTCAGGACTGCTCTCTCTGTGACTCCCTCATCCACTCACCCCTACTCCCACCCCTGCCACCTTTTCCTGTGGCTGCAGGAACTGTCACACTTTTGCCCACACCTCCTTCCTCACCACAATTTGAGTCCCAAAACAATTCTTACAAGTGAAGAAACACTTCACTGGTGTATCTGCGGGAGTGATCTACTGCATCCAGTGCTCCTTTTGTGGCCTTCTCTACTTTGGAGAGACTACTGGGAGATCACTTCGCTGATCACCTTCACTCTGGGATCTCCCAGTCGCCAACCATTTCAATTCTGCATCTTGCTCCCATACTCAGGTCTGTCATGGCCTCATGTAGTATCCCAGCAAGACCACCTATAAATTGAAGGAGTGACACTTGATTTCCCTTTGGGCACTCTCCAACAGGATGGCATTAACATAAACTTTGCTGGCTTCTGCTAACCTACTATCCATTCTCCCTCTCTTCTCTTTCCCTTTGTTTTCTTTTCCTTGACTCTCTACCCATTTCTTCTCTATTCACAGAGCCATCTCTCCTCCCTTTGATGCTGTGCCCTCCCTCCTTTATCCACCTATTATCTCCAGCCTTTGGGGACCATGCTCCTCCCCTACCCCTCGCCTCTACCATTTTGTTTGGGTGCCTGCCAACATTTTTCCATACCCTGATGAAGGGCTCCAGCCTGAAATGTTATTTATGTATCTATCTTTTCTATATAAAGGACACTGTTTGACCTGTTGAGTTTCTCCAGCATTGTGTTTTTGCTTCACCCACAGTTTCTGCAAACTTTTGTATTTTACTACTGGTTAATAGAAGGTCACGTCTCCAGAATGGAGGACCATCGCCTTCCCAAGATCGTGTTATATGGCGAGCTCTCCACTGGCCATCGTGTCAGAGGTGCACCAAAGAAGAGGTACAAGGACTGCCTAAAGAAATCTCTTGGTGCCTGCCACATTGACCACCGCCAGTGGGCTGATATCGCCTCAAACCGTGCATCTTGGCACCTCGCAATTCGGTGGGCAGCAACCTCCTTTGAAGAAGACCGCAGAACCCACCTCACTGACAAAAGACAAAGAAGGAAAAACCCAACACCCAACCCCAACCAACCAATTTTCCGCTGCAACCGTGTCTGCCTGTCCCGCGTCGGACTTGTAGGCCACAAACGAGCCTGCAGCTGATGTGGACATTTACCCCTCCATAAATCTTCGTCCGTGAAGCCAAGCCAAAGAAATAGAATACTGTTATTCACTACTGTAAATTATCTTTAGTGTTGGTAGCTAGTAGAAGAATCAGGGTGGAAGATGAAAGAATAGGTGGGGAAACAGGATTGCTCTCAGATCAGATGGCATTCTTTCATGTTGAAGTATGAGATCTATTGAGATTAAATATGGTTGCATAGCACTGTATATTATCAATGTGTAATAGGACAGGAGACAAATTGATTGGTAAAACAAAACATCCTACTAAAACTGCCTCTCTACCTCCATAACATTGTCCAGACCCAACCTCGCGAACCTTTCCTGCTGCTGAGCCCTTTGTCCATGTACTTGATTCTTCAACTAATTTCCAGCCTAACTTCAGTACTGCAACCCTCTTATTTCAGATTTATTGTCAGCATACATACATGACATTACATATAACCCTGAGATTCTTTTTCCTGTGGGCACAGCAGAATTACCACTTGTTGGTAGTGCAAAAAAAAACATTGCGTATACGTGAAAACAAATAAAGAATGTAAACAGATAACCAATGTAAACAAACTGTACAATAGAGATAAAAAATCAAAGTGCACAAGTCCTTAAATGAGTCCATGATTCAGTTTGTTGTTGAGTCGGAGGGAGGAGGGGTAGCAGCCGTTCCTAAACCTGATGGTGCTAGTCTTGCATACCTCATTCCTGATGGCAGCAGTGAGAACAGGACGCATGTTGGGTGGTGTGGATCTTTGATGATTACTGCTGCTCTCCGACAGCAGTGTTCCCTGTATGTGTTCCCGCAAGTGGGGAAGGTTTTGCCTGTGATGTCCTGTAAGTCCACTACCTTTTGCATGGCTTTACACTCTGGGGTATTGGTGTCCCCATACCAGACTGTTATGCAGCTGGTCAGCACTTTCCACCACACATTTGTAGACATTTGCCAGGGTTTCTGGTGTCATACCAAAACTCTACAATCTTGTGAGGAAGTAGAGGTGCTGACATGGTTTCTTCATGATGCCATTAGTGTGTTGGGTCCAGGAAAGATCGTCCAAGATAGTGCCTCCCAAGAATTTTGCTCGTGCTCTCCACCTCTGATCCCCTAACAATCACTGGATCCTATACCTTTGGTTTCTGTACCTGAAGTCCACAATCAGCTCCTTGGTTTTGATGAGATTGAGTGCAAGGTGTTGTTGGTGCACCATTCAGCCAAGTTTTCAATCTCTCTCTTGTGAGAAACACAGCTCACTGATTAAATAATTTCTCAGTCAATAGGTGAAGCAATATAACCTTTTATTCAACGTTCTTGCAAGAGCAGGTGTCCTTCAGAGAAGGCACTTTCACTGCTATTCAACAACCTTTTTTTATACATTTCTTTGTGTTAATAACCACTCCTTTGTTAATTTAATTGATAGGTTAAACTAACCTATCAATTACTCAATTAACTAATCAAAAGCTGTTCCACTCCTCATCTTAAAGCCTGCCCTTGTTTACTTCTCCCATTCCCTTGATTTTTGCAATCCCAACTCTTATTTATTCTTATCCTTATTTTGGTATGATGCCTTGTCACATGTTCCCGTTCTTTCACAGTTTTTTTTAAATATATCAAGGTTGGCCTTGCCTGCAATCTCTTGCAGGAACTGTCCTTCCTTTGTATTCTTGCAGACAACCCCCTCTCTCCTCCTCTCACATCTCATCTCTGTATAGCCATTGTTAACACTGATTATTACATTTTCCTGAAACAGCACTTTGGGTAATTCTCACACTCCTGTATACTGACAGATCTCTTCTTTATATAACCCACTACCATGGTTTCATTGGCAAATTTGTAGATTGTTATTGTTGAACTGAACCATACAATCATATGTGTAAAGTGAGCAGAGTAGGGGGCTAAGAATGCAGCCCTATAGTGCTCTGTTACTGGTGGATATTGGGGAAGAGATGGTGTTTTTTTTAACTAATCCTCACTAATTGTGGTCTGGTGATGAGGAAATCCAGTATCCAATTACACAGTGGGGCAAGGGTAGTCAACCTTTTTAGTTTTTAGACATACAACACGGTAACAGCCTATTTTGGCCCATGAGTCTGTGCTGCCCGATTAACTTACATCCCTGGTCCATACTTATGGGCTGAAGTGGCCTGTTACCATGTTGTATGTCGAACTTTAAAAATTTAAATGTTGACCACCCCTGCAGTGGGTTATTGAACCCCAGGTCTTAAAATTTGAGGATCAGTTTTGATGGTGATGATCCTGTCACCTGGTAGCCCGTTGCCATCGCGTGCATCTGGATTTTGTAGGCTTGCTTCTGCCATCCAGATGATGTACTTATTTGCTTGCATGTGAGGACCAGGGTATCAGGTGGCAGGAGGCCATTCTTGTCAGTGATATTTCTGCGGACATGATTGCTCAGGCATTCGTGGATCATTGGGTTCAATCTTTTGGTGTTCCAGGCACTATTATGACAGACCTAGGGTCTCAGTTTGAGTCAGTGTTCCAAGCTCTTACTTTTATTTTGGACACTACCTATATTTGGCCTATGGCCTCATTGTCATTGTCCATCGAAAGCAGCATTAACAGCAGGTGGTGATGCATCTATGTGGAGCAAGCATTCGCCCATGGACCTCCTTGGCGTATGTTCTGTTCTAAAGGCAGATCTTGGATATTTAGCAGCAGAGATGGTAAATGGCACCTCGCTGACTTTGCCCGGTGAGTTTGTGAATCAGAGTCTTAGGGACAGCACTCTGATCCGACGAGTTATGTTGATTGTCTTCAGGAAAACATGAAATTGCTCAGACCTACTCCTACGTGGCATGAGTCACCTGCATTGTATGTGCTGGATGATTTACCACGCTGTACTCATGTGTTCGCAACGTGTGGGTTCGCAAACCACTGCAGCCCTTTTGCAAACCATTGCAACGGGCCTTTTGAAGTCTTAAGTCTGTCAGTGGTGTTGTTTGTGATTCACAGAGATAGGAAAGCTGACACCCTCTGCCTCTATCAACAGATTGAATCTGGTGTATACTGACCAGACCATATTCTGTGTCGGTGCCAGAGTCGGAGGAACAGTCACACTCCTACCATTTGGATCATGCATTTGCCTGCCTTGCAATATCATGAGGTTAGACCAGACTGTCAGCCCTCCAGACCATTATGTTTGCAGGACAGATCCAGTCAGTTGCCTCTACGTATGGCTACTAAGCTGAGGGTGTTGGGGGTGGAGGGGAGAGATGGGTGGGCAGCAGCTGTCAAGGTCGTGTACTTGCGACCTGAGTGGTGCCGGTCGCTGCTGATGAAGTATCTGAAGCAACGCATGGGAGTAATGGCATGCATGTGCAGGTTAGTTCAGAAGGCTGCATAAGTTGTGGGGGGCATGGCAAGATGGCGTAAGGATCAGACGTGCCTTCCAGTCCTCTCCTGACTCTATCTTATTGTTTTGTCTAGAAATGCCCGTTAAAATTCTTTAAAAGTTTAGATAACTTCAGTGTTGTAAATTTAACTTCTGACGGTACAATTGGTGAAAAAGAGCAAAATAAAACGACAACAGATCATCAAAAAACTACATTTTTTAAAAGTTCAAGTTTTGGAGCCTACCTACAGAAAAAACATCGAGACTCAGCCTGAAATGGATCCCAGGAGAAAGGTACAGCTTTCGGATGAGCCCCCTAAAGAGGGCGCCAAACAGCCTTTAGAACAAAGAGTTACTCAGGTTCGCACATGTGCAGTAGCATCTGACGGCAATGTTATGAATGAACGACTTGTGAATCTTGAATCTAAATGATCTTATACAATGCAGGGATTATCCAAGATTATGACTGAACTTGGTACTAGGTTTAATACTTTGGTGAAAATACATTCTCAACAGATGGCTGAGTTTGGAGCTTTTAAGCTTGAAGTGAGAGATAAATTTAATTCGTGTGAAGAAGATATAGACGAAATATGGGATCAAGTTTTTGATGTGACCAAAAGGGTCGAAGACTTACAAACTCAAAATAAAAATTTGGTGAAAAAGATTGATTATTTGGAAAACCAATCCAGATGGAACAATATAAAGATTATTGGTTTGCCGGAAGGTATGGAGGGACCAGACCCAAGAAAATTTTTTACTGAGTGGATTCCACAGGTGCTGGGTCAAGAACATTTCCCGGAAGGTATAATACTGGAACGTGCTCACAGAGCCTTGCGTAGAAGACCTATTTCAGGTCAAAGTCCAAGACCTGTTTTGGTTCGTTGCTTGAATTATTACGACAGAGAAATAATTTTACAAGTGGCTATTAGAAATGCACAACAGAGAAAATCACCCTTGATGATTCAAAATAATCGAGTTTTCTTCTATGCGGATTTGAGTCAAGAAGTTATGTTCCAACGACAGGAATTCAATCCTGCTAAAGAGTTGTCGTGGAAGAAAGGTTACAAGGCAACCTTTAGATATCCAGCTGTTTTGAAGGTTTTCCAAGATGGTTGCCAACCAAAGTTCTTTGATTTTTCAAAGGAAGCTATAGCATTTGCTCAAGAGCTGCCAATTACTCAGTTTCAACAGAGACATAGTCTGCCGCGATCTCTAAGGAGACAAGAGATGGAAGAAAAGAGCTGTGCTCCAAGAAGGAATGGTTGTAATGGTGACTCGGCAGTTGGAGCTGATTAAAAGAAGAGTTGTCCTTTTTTTTCTAATGTTTTTTTTAAAAAAAAAAAAGGAATATTAAATAATGATGATGTTAGTTTAAGATGAAGTGAGAGTTGGGGGAGAGAACTGGATAGGCACTATTTCCTGAAAGTCATCTGCTACATGTGAGTTATCTCACACCCATTTTTTTGGGGAGTTACCGCATTGCGCGGTTTAGACGGGAGGGCGTATTTTTAACCTCCTACGCGTTTTATTCCTTTTTTTTGTATTATTAGATTAAAGAGTGAAGGGGTTTTCTTTTTTGTTTAAATGTTTTAAAAAAAAAAGCATAAGAAAGTATTTGATTGTTTAAAAAAACTAAAAATTGATGTGGTTTTTTTTGTAAAGTTTATTCAGTACATAAGGAATATTTGAAATTTAAATGTGAATGGGATGGATAAGTTTTTTTTAATTTTTTTTCTTTAACTTTAAGGTGAAAGGAGTGGCAATTCTGGTGTATATTTGCTATTTTAGTTATAGAACGAAGGGAATAATGGTGAAAGTTATAAATTGAATTGTACAATTCTTAATGAGGCTTGAATTTTGTTTGTGGTTTATGCTCCATTTGTTGAAGATATAGATTTTGTTGTAGATGTGTTTTTATTATTTGGATATCTGAATTTTAACATAATGATTGGGGATATTTAAATGTGGTATTGGAGCTTTTATTGGATAACTATTCAAGATTAAAAGGGAAAAATGGTGGAAGAGTACTAAAATTGAATTGTACAATGCTTAATGAGGTTTGAATTTTGTTTTAAGATGGTGGTTTATGTGACTAATATGATGATAGATATGAAGTTAGTTGATATGTTGAAGGTTTATCTCTATAGAGAAAGTTTTTTTTTCATTTTTTATGCTACAATTTTTTTAAAGAATTGATTATTGTTTAAGAATTTTTGATAGATATTGTTACTAACTTTACTAATTTTTTATATTAAGTTTGAGTTAAATATATGTTTCATCTTAACCCCATTTTTTAAATATATGCATTTAAGTTTGATTTAAATATGTTTTTTAAGTCTGATATTTTAGTATTAATTACTTTTCTTTTTGTTAGTATTTTAATCGGTTATGTTTTTGTTTGTTTTTTGTAAGTGGGTTTTTTTCTCACATATTATTAACTTTATTAATTCTTCACTCTTTATTTTTTTGGGGGGAAAGGGGGGGTTGGACTAATTTGAGTTGGGTTATTAATGTGTAATAATTATTGGGGAGGGTATAGTTTATTTAGATTACTGATACTGTATTGTAATTTTATTATTTTATTCTTAATTTTTTTTAATGTAATCCTATATGTTATTCATGTTATAAAATCTTAAATAAAGTTTAAAAAAAAAAAAAACGCTGCATAAGTTGTGATGAATCTCAGATGCAGGAGGAGGGGAGTGAGAGTGTCAAGATCACCTGTGTGGTGGAAAGCCAATGAAAAGGTCAGGGAGGTTTGGCTGGTGGTTTTTGGTGGGATGAAGAATTCAGAGTTGTCTGAGTAGAATAAAGAGAGTTGACTCCATTGTGTGCTGAGATGATGAGTGGGTGTATTCTTTAAAACTGGGTAAATTACTGCAGCTACAGTCAGGAGGTGAGGAAATCCAGGATCCAATTACACAGTGGGGTGTTGAGTCCCAGGTCTTGGAGTTTGCTGATCAGTTTTGAGGGGATGATGGTGTTAATACAGAACTGTGGTCAGTAAAGAGCATCCTGGTATTTCATGGTTTTGTGTAGAGCCAGTGAGAATGCATCTGTCATAGACCTGTTGCTACAATAGGCGAGCTGGAACATATCCACGTCACCACTCAGACAGGAGCTGATGTTCTTCAACACTAGCCTTTCAAAACACTTCATAACTGTTGATGTAAATGCTACTAGTCAATAGTCAGAAAGGTAGGTTGCTACGTTATTCTTGGGCACTGGTATGATTGACACCTTTTTAAAACAAGTAGGTACTACGCCCTGGCGCAGTGAGATATTGAAGATATTCATGAATACGTTGGTAAGTCGGTCAGCACAGACTTTTAATACTCGGCCAGGTACTCCATCCGAACTGGAAGCTTTCCTCTGATTCACTCTCCTGAAGGCAGCACACACATTATCCTTGGATCCTGTCAGGATGGGAACATCAAGGGACATGAGAGTGCGGAGTGGTGATCTTTGCTTTTAGTGTGGTCAGATCTAGTGTAGAAGGCATTGAGATCCTCTGGGAGTGAAGCTTTACCATCTGCTATTGCACCAGATTTGCATTTTGTAACAGGTTACGTCATTTAGCCCCGCCACAGTTGTCAGGTGCCCTTTGTAGTTTCCTTCAGAATCTCCACTTTGCCTCCACTTTTTGTAGGTCACACCTGCTCCTTCTGTATTGATCTGGGTCTCTAGACTTAAATGCCTATGATATGGCTCTCAGCAGGTTCTGGATTTCATTGTTCATCCAAGGCTTCAGGTTGTGGAAAACCCTGAATGATCCATGCTTCTCCTGTCTGCCTTTCTACTCATCCAAAATTTCAATCAACTTCACCAACAGGGGTTTCTTATGTCTACTTATATTGACGAAGGATGCCATTTGGTCACCAAGTATCTGTCAGCTCTTGGGGAACACTCCTATTAATCTCCTCCCCATTATGTTTATTTCCCTTCAGGCTGCAACTTATTCCTTCTCACTTATGTCCTTTGCTTCAATTTTCCAATATTCAGTGGTAAGGAGTCATTTTCAATGGCCAATTAGGTTGGGCAAAGAAATCAAAGGACCCAGTAGAAACACTTGAGGTCACAAGGACATTTATCGAAGCTGTGCTCTGGACCTGCAGGGCTGCAACTCCTAGTGCTGCCCTATTGTGCTCCCTTTGGCCTTAAAACTCTATAATTCCCTCTTTGAATCTCTGTCTATGAAACTCCATTTTCATCTTTATAACTTAATTTCTTGAGTTTTTTTATAAACCTTTGGTCATTTGTCTTAGCCAGTCTTCCCTATTTGGAGTACAGAGAGAAGGTATGAGCTATAAGGAAAGGCTGAACAAATTTATGTTGTTTTCTCTGGAGTGTTGGAAGCTGAGAGGAGACCTGATAGAAGATTATTCAGTTATGGAATCCATTGATAGGTCAGATAGTCAGAATCTTTATTCCTTGGTAAAAATGTTAAATACTTGAGGGCATGTTTATAATATGAGAAGTTAAAGTTTAAAGGAGATGTGCTAGGAATGCTTTTTATTCACCCAGAGTATGGTATGAGCCTGGAACAGACTGCCACAGTAGTGATAGCAGCAGGTATGAGATATAAGAGGCTGTTAGATGGTCACATGAATATGCAGGGAATGAAAGGGTTTGTACAGATAAAAGAAATTTAGTTCAGTTTGGTATTGTGTTCAGCGCAGTTATTGAAGGCTGAAGGACCTTTTCCTGTGATGTACTGTTTTATATTCCATGTCAAAAAAAATAAGATTTTAGCTTGACATTGTCCCTGTTAATTAACTTGAAATATTTCAGTGTTAGAGGTGCTCCTGTCAATGCTAGTTATGGACATTGTTGTCAAAAAAAACTGACAAGCACTTCATGGAGCCAATGTTCCATAAAACAAACAAACATTGTAGTCAAATCACAAAAACAAATGCCATTACGATCAATTGGACACAATTAATTGCAGGAGGGACTCGTGTGGGCGGGACATTTTGTTGGCATGTACAAGTTGAGGTGAGGGGCTGTTTCCATGCTGTATGACAAATGGTGAAATAACATCAATTCTTGAATGAAAAGGATCAGCCGCTAGGTGGTGCAATTACATTACTTTCATTCCATGGGTGATTTGTAGTTAATGGCAAAAAAAATTAAGTCCCCTTTCACAGTGTGAACTAGCAATCTGAATAATTGTAGAAAAGGTTCAGGGCACATGGCTTTAAATGGAACCATGGCCCTTTCAAGTGAATGAAACTCCTGAAGACTTGAATCGCCTGTTCAGCCTCAATTTTTTATTTGCTTCTGACATTCGCTTCATGGCATTCCACTAATGAGCTGAGAGGGATAGGGAGAAAAGTAATGCATTCCTGCTCAGCCAAGAATATCAACAATGATGGATGATGTTCCGATAATAGTGTTTCTTAATTCATTCTTTCTTCTCCTATCATATTCTTTGCTTGATATTAAGCAGGGTCAGATGAAAGAGTTGTCCATGAAGCATTGCAAGTATTTTTCTAAATGCAGTTACACATGGCATTTGTCTTCTGTTCCGTGAATGATCATCAATCTATATATTTTATGGGAATCAGAAATATTGTAAAGGTAGCTTACTCACTCAAAATACATTTAGGAGAAATATTAGTGAAAGTAGTAAGATTTTTGGGGGGGAAAGGGGGGGTTGGACTAATTTGAGTTGGGTTATTAATGTGTAATAATTATTGGGGAGGGTATAGTTTATTTAGATTACTGATACTGTATTGTAATTTTATTATTTTATTCTTAATTTTTTGTAAGTGGGTTTTTTTCTCACATTATTAACTTTATTAATTCTTCACAAACCTCTCTCTTATGGGGGTTATTTTGAACAAAGAATGAAAACAGACATTAATGGGACTAATGCAGATGATCATTTGGACTGTGCACAATTCTGTTCCTAATTTCAAGTTACTATAATTTGAACCTGCTTGTATAAACTGAAAACTGCAAGTTTAGTAGACAATTAGTAATGAAATCTTTACTTCCAGACTTTGAGTCTTTGGATCTCTCTTCTGCAAACCCTGTTGAAAGTGGTCTTTGATATTTTTTTCCCAGGGTAGATGTAGATTAATTGTTGATATACAAAGAGTGAACGATTAAGATTTAAGGATCCTTTATTGTCAAATGCACAAAATTTTATTTATTTATTTTTTTGTCCTTAAGGCACACAGAGGTGCCACTTTCAAGAAAAGAAAGGGGAGCTCTTTTGGCATCCTTTCAGAGATATTTTAAGTCAGCATGGATCCTGCTCCCACTGATGCTGCCGCCTGTTACACTCCCAAAATCTCCATCGCCGCAAGGCTCTAGTGTGTTCCAGCAGTGAAGGAGAGCTTGAAGCATCAGAGTCACCCTACTTGGCTCCTGATTCAGAACCATTGGTGCAGTTAAGAAGCTCAGTGCCCAAGGCCCTTCAGCAGCCCTGCTCACTCTCAGCAACCTCACAAGTCCCCCTATTATCTGGTTCCTATAAGCCAGTTCTCCTGCATCCTGGAGTGGAGCAATCTGCCACCAAGCTCCATGCTGGTCTGCTGTTGTGGTCTCCTACCCTGTAAGATCCTCTCCCAGGCTTCACCTTGGTAGAAGAGTGTCTCCCCACTCTGGTGCCTTGGGCCAATCCATGACTCCCCTGGTGCCCAGACCCCTCATAATTTGGGCTGCTGAGCACGAGTGCTGCCATCTTAGGCAAGGACTGCTGTGGACTTTCTGATGTAAAGAAAAACCCCAGTCCCATTCTGCAAGTGGTTTAAACCTATACATGGTCATTGGGCAAGATGACTGGGCAATAAGACCCCGTGGAGGTGCACTGGAAGATGCATTTCTGCTCTTCACTCCTCTTGGGTTTGCACCAGCATCAGTGCTGCAATTACCACAGCTGCAACAATGCTTCCATCTTTTTGTAATTCTTTATTTATCGCACTATGAACCATATCAACCAATATATTTATTTAAAATAAAAAACATATCATCTACTTATACACATTAAATCTGATTGTGTTTATCTTCCTATCATTTTAGGTGGTGGTGGTCCGAGGCTTGCTCTTTCTGTTATGTTCCATATATGGTTCCTAGGTTTTTTCAAACATTGTAACTTTGTCTTTTAAATTATATGTGATTTTGTTTTTCCCAATGCGATACACTTAAACTTGGTTATATATTCCGTTAATGTTTATAGTCATATAGTCCAACGTGGCCATCTTTACTTTATTTTCACTTCTTTTCTGCCTCTTTACCACCGCCATCCCTTTTATCCATTCCTGTTTTTTAAGTTTTCCTTTTTAATCTCAATATATGACAACGCACTTAAGACATGAAATACCCCAACAATCCCCACAAGCAATAGCCCTTTAACCCAATGAACCTCCCTTCCTTGGATTGCCCCTTGTCCCTTGATGGCAACCACAACTCCCCTTTTCATTCTGTTTGCAAACTTACTCGCAAACGTCAACCGATTTCGCAGTGACCATTATTCTCTCATCCCTGCCCCCCCAAAGAACACTATTTTCCTATTCATATAACAAAGCTCTCTCTCTTTTTTCCCCTTCTTCCCCTTCTCTTATCCATCTTTAAATCTTTATAATACATTATATTTACTTTATATTTTTATATATTTTTTTGCCGGTCTTCCTTCTTGTCACTCCTCCTCCTCTCTTCCCCTGTCCTGCAAATGTTCAGCAAATTCTTGGGCTTTCTTTGGGTCCGAGAACAGTCTATTCTGTTCCCCAGAAATAAATACTTTGAGTACTGCTGGATGTCTTAAAATAAAGTTATAACATTCCATAAGATTGTTTTCGCCGTGTTGAACTCCTTCCTCTTCTTTAAAAGCTCAAAGCTTATGCCCGGATAAAAAAAAAAAAAAAAAAATTTGTCCCTTATATTCCAACGGCTTATGATCTTCTCTTACCTTCTTTCTTGCCTGCTCCAGTATGTTTTCTCTTGTCGTATATCTTAGAAGTTTTACCAATATGGATCTTGGTTTTTGATGTGGTGGCGGATTCGGTACCAGCACTCTATGTGCCCTTGCGATTTCTATTTCTTCATGTGTATCTGTCCTTCCCAGCACATTTGGGGTCCATTCTTTTATAAATTCCTTCATATCTGACCCTTCTTTCAGGCCCACTATTTTTTATGTTGTTTCGCCTATTGTAGTTTTCCAGTACATCAATTTTTTGTGACAATAAATCTTGTCTCTTTAATTTTTTTTTGCTCTCTTCCAACTTCCCTCAAATCATTTATCTCCATTTCTACAGCAGCTTCTCGTTTCTCCACATTTTCTACTCTTTTCCCTATTTCAGTCATGACCAACTCTAAGCTTTGCATTCTGTCTTCAGCTCTTTCCATTTTTCTTTTGATTGAACTAAATTCTAATGATCGCCATTCTTTTAATGACCTAATTTGTTCTTCAAAAAAGGCTTTATCTAAATTTTGTCCTTCTATTTTACCTTCTTTCCTTTGAAATTCTTGATTGTCTTCCTCCTCTTCTTCTGTGTCATCTTCTCTTCTCTGTATCTGTGTATCTTCATCCTTCTCTGGTGAGCTGCTTCTGTATCCTTGCTGGGCCTCCAGCTGCTGTGTCTCCTGCTGTTGGGCCCCCTGCCGCAGGCCAATCCCCTGTCGGTCGCCCCCCCCGCCACAGGCAAATGAATGTCAACATGGTTATCGTAGATTAATTCAATAACTTGTTTCTCACGTGAATTAAGGAACTATCCAATGTATTTCCATCCATTTTTTGTACTTGTATGTGTATGAGATGACTTGTGTTTCCTTAAAAATTGTGTATGTACGTTTATATGATAAACTCAATTTTTTTTAAAAAACCTCTGACATTTGTCATCTAACCTGTCAAGAAGGATGGCAAACTGACCTCTATCTTGCAGAGGACAAATATTATCACTTAGACATTTCCTCATATCTCCCTCTATATGATAATTCCATCACCACAAATAAGGTCATCTCCCACACAACCATGGATCTTGTTTTCTCAGGATGTCTTCCCTCCATTGTTCTGACAAATGGTCCCTGATCCAAAATGATCACTG
Source organism: Narcine bancroftii (assembly GCF_036971445.1). NCBI lineage: Eukaryota > Metazoa > Chordata > Chondrichthyes > Torpediniformes > Narcinidae > Narcine > Narcine bancroftii. The sequence continues at coordinate 98,170,397 of NC_091472.1, forward strand.
GTTTCTCTTTCCACAGGTCCTGCTTGGCTGGCTGAGTTTTTCCAACTTTTTAAAGGCCCAGCCCATCATAGCTCACTTCTAATTCCTACCCAAGATTCACAAACAGGAGATCCACTGTTTCAGCCTGATCTTGCCCTACCAAACTCTTATCTTCCTACCTTGATTCCATTCTTTCTTTCTTGGTACAGTCTCTTTACATCATTGACAATTCAGATACCCTCTGCTACTTTGACATTTTCCTGGTCCTAATCAGTTCATCTTTGAGCGTACATTGCCATGTACACAAATATACAAATTTTGTTTTTCTCAGTTTGTCCTATAAATGCAGTGAGGTACCACAAGTCTAGCAGCCCGAACAAGATGAGCAAGTGAAGCAGAGATTCCCCTCCTCCCCAAGATATCGTGTCCATTGATCACATCACCTCCTCCAATTACGCCACCTCCTGTTCATTCCAACAGTGTACACAAGCTTGAGACACCCATGTCACCCTCCTTAATGCACAGACGGTGCTGTAAGACGAGAAAGAGAAGCAAAAGAGAATCCACCCTGAGGCAGAGTGTTCATGGATCCTACCACCACCTCCAATTCTGCCACCTTCTGTGATCATGTAACCTCCAGAGATGCAAGGCCTCCTGTCCATTCCACCAGTGAACCTGAATTGTATCTTAGTATTTTGTATTCCCTTTTAGCTTTCTGTCAAGTTGAATAATATATATCAGTGATGAGATGATAGAGCTGTGAGCTGCTCTAATGCATGAAAGGCTAATATCAACATAAAAATTATTCTGGAAACTATTATTGCTAGGCGAACTGAGTACAACAGTTGGTGAGATCAACTGTTGAAATATGTAACATCTTGAATGGTCTTGACAAGGTGGATGTGGAGATGTTTCCATCACAATTTTAAAGTTGCCTATTTTTTAAAAATAGGGAGATTACCTTATGATGAAACAATATTTATTTCTTTCAAATGGCCATGAGTCTTTGAAACTATTGTTCAAAGGGTGATGGAAGCAGAGTCTTTGAATATTTTTATGGCAGAGATGAAATGATGATAAGCAGATAGTAAAACATTATGGGGTTATGTGGAGATTTAAAAGTGCAGTCAGATCAGACTGGTCTTAGTGAATTCAAAGGGCTGAGTGACCTACTCCTGCTCATTAGGTGTAATATTACACTGTAAAATGCAAGAGCATTAAAAATATCAGTGCACTCTATTTCATACTTTTATCAGAGCCAGTGGATTATTTAAAATGAATTCTGTTCAGTGGGAAAGGACATTGTTAATAATTTCTGAATTAATGCTCCACATTAAAGTGTCATAAAAGAATGTTTTAAACAATGGATAGATTACATGCCAGGCCATCTAAAATAAACAATCCTTTAGAGATAAAACTAGCAGATACTATGGTACAGATGCAATCAGGCATTGCAACCAGATAGGAGGGTCAGCACAAGGGCATGCCAAGAATGTACATCAGTTGACCAGCAGCCTCAAGGGGGAGTTGCCTGCTGTTCACTGCACTGCAGTGGAGCTGAACTGCCTGATGAAGACGACAAAGAGATAAACCTTTTCTCTTCCAGTTACATTCCCTAATCCATCAAAAATCACATACCCTTTAATAGACAATCAACTGTCTTGGCTTTCCTTTTGACCTCAATTCAACCTTTCTTTGACTGGTGGACTTAGCACAGCAATTATTTTTTTTCACCTTGTCAGCATGTACTGCAGCTACTCACCATAAACCTCTTTGACACCCTGTGACCTTTGATTTTACATGTTATTTATGGACCCTCACTAGAAATCATGCAAACAGGGTTGTCCAGCAAACGCCTATTTTCACTGGGACTGCTGCCAGTTTAAATTCATGTATGATGTGCAAGAAAGCAAGCTCTCCTAAAATAATATAACAGATAAGTCTGCCAGGGCTCAAGGCAAGCCACGTGTCTCTGGTCAAGCAGTGATGGTGTGGCTCCATAACAAAGACTGGAGCACAGTGGGTAAGGCTTTCCAAACCTAACAATTCTGTTCACATTTACCCAACTCAATGCATTGGACAGAGCTCTGCACTAGGGAAAAACTTTGTCTGCGCTTAAAGTCTATCTGTTTTTTTATGTTTATTTACTTTCTATAATAGTCAGAAATATATTAAAAAAAACTATTTAAAATGACAAATTATTTTAAATTTATTCTTTTAAAAAATATTAAATAAATTAAAAATACATACAAATCAATTAAAAAAACATTGAACTAAAATAAACTAACAGTGAAAACAAATCATTTCCCTTACCCTTTCTCCAGGCCTTGAATTTCTGTTCAAATCAATCAAGGTCTCCAATCTTATTCAGTCTGATTCAGTAATGGAACCGCAGTGTAATTAATTCCCCCCCCCCCCCAATGTAATATCAGTTGATAACGCCTGCCATCACATTCCATCAAGTAGAATCTAGATCCTCAGTGTTAAACTAATACTTGCTGGTATTATCTTAACAACAAATTTTCCCTATTGTAGCCAAAAGAAGCAGCAAGAGCAATGTCATTATCCACCTAGTTATCTCTTCTTCAGTGCAGTAGATAGAACTTCACAGTCAGAAGTAAGGCCCACCAAATAAATTAGTTTATGAACAGGACAGTAAAAATCCAGAATATTGTTTCAAAGTACAGGAGTACTTCTTTCTCTTTTGATTAATATCACCTTTGTTGTGAGCTGCAGAGTTTCTGGTGAGGATATTCTGACAGTCTTGTTGAAAAGATTAGCCAAGTGATCTGTTGTTTTTGCCAATTGAGGGTGGAGTGATTTTCACCTCCTTTATCATTTATAATGATTGTAAGTTTATTGTCATGCATGTAAGTACAAAGTACATATGCGTCAAAATTACTTGCTGCAGTTTCTGTAAAAATACAACTAAATAATGTTAATTACCCTAGTATGGAAACATAATGAATATAAAAGACACGTAATAAATAAGTTACAGTAGTACAAGAAAAAAGTGGTTTCAGTTGTTCATTTGGGTATTTTTGAGCTTCTGGAGTAGTTTATGGTTAGGGAAGTAAAGGGAAGTTCAAAAGCCTGATAGCTGTTTGATTTTAAAAACTGTTCTTTAACCTAAAGGTGCTGAATTCCAGGATTCTGTACCTTCTCACCAAAAGTGGCAATAAGAAGAGGCTGTGACCAGGGTGATGGGGGTACTTTGCGATGTTGGCTGCCTTCTTGAGGCAGTGTTCACATTGATGTCTCAGTGGCTGAATGCCAGAGACATGCTACTTTCTGCAGCCTTCTGCATTCTTGGACACTTTAATTACCAAACCAGGCTGCGATGCAACCAGTCAGTATACAGGCGTCTAGACCCTGGACAATTTGTACTTGCAAACAGACTTTGTGTGGCTTCAGCAGTTCATCGGCTCGAGGAAGGAGAACGCTGCTGTTGCCCAACAATTCATAGTTAGTTTCCCCAAGCAAATATCAGGGAGAGAGATTTCGGAGCACAGTGAGCAACAGGGCTGCGTCATAAGTGAAGAGAAAGGAAACGGTGTGGATCATTAAGCAGCATGCGGGGCCATTTAGCTTGCCTGGGATTGGCAGCAGCATCCAGCTGCAACCACCAGATGTGAATAAACCAGTCTCCATTAAAGTGTAGCCTCATTCAACATCTGCTGAATGCCAAGTGCTAGCATCTGGCATTCTGTCTGATACTGCCAGAGTGAGGAGCAGTGTTGAAATCATGCAGGACATCTCCCACCGCAGGACACTACATTGGTATGCTATTTAAAATGGGTCCAGCCTGTGTGATATCATCTAGTACACATTTCAATTGTAAGTCCATGAATTCGCCATATCTACCACATTGGTGCAAACAAATAAAGCTGTTCAAATATTGCCTCCATGAATTTGCCACAAATGTATACTATATACGAAGACGAGCATTTTACTAACTGATACTAAATAGGAACAGTATGTACCTGTTCCAACTTGCCTATAAATTCGACTTGAAGGCAGACTTGGGAACGGATCTAGTTTGTAACGTGGAGTCTGCAGGCAGTCCTGTACTTTCCACATTACATCTGTAGAAGTTTGATAGAGCATTCAAGGTCAAAGTTCCTCTATTGTCATGTACATAAATACACAAAATGCGTTTTATTTTGTTTGCCCATAAAGGCACACAAAGAAGTGCCACTAGTCCAGCACCCCAGCCAAGAAGAGAAAGAGAAGCAAAAGAGATTCCCTTCAGAGAAATCGAGTGTCCATCGATCCTGCCACCTCCTCTGATGCCACTGCCTAATGCGCTCCCATAATCTTTGTCCTCCTGCCTGTTCCAGCAGTGAACCTAGGCTCCAGGCATCTGTAATCCTCATCGGACCAGCTTCCAAACCTGTGATTAAAATTGGGGACCCTGCTCTCCATCAACACTCATGGCAAATCACAGTCCCAATACGTGGTTACCATGACCCAGTCTGCAACAGCCTGGCATGCATCCTTTGGTTGCCAAGTCCCTTCCTCTCCATTGCTGTGGTCTCCTCCCCATCGATTTTTCTCCCAGGCTTCTCCTTGGCAGGGTTGTTTTCTCCTTCTCTGGTGCCCTGCACAAATTTGCTGCCTCACTGGAGCCCACATTCTTCGTGATCTGTCTGCCAAGCATAGGCACCACCATCTTGGGCATGAACCTCCATGAGTATTTGATGATGTGCCAAATCTCCTCAGTCTTCAAAACTAGAGTTGTTGATGCAGCTTCTTCACAATGTGCCGGATCCAGGAGAGGTCCTCTAATATGTGGACTCCCAGGAACTTGAAAGTATTAATCCTTTCCATTGCTGTCCCATGCGTGCAGGCAGGTACACCATCCCTCAGCTTCTAACTACTACAAATAACTTTAACTACAAACTATTTAAAGAGTGCACAACATATGCTGGAGTGTAAGTATGCTGCTGTGTCATTTTAAATGGTTGTAAGAAAGGGAAAAGCAAGGTTATAAATTTGCTGGCAAAAAAATTGAATATTTCTCAAAGGAAATCGGAAGAAAATTCCCATTGGTGATCTGTGGGAGGAACTCACCAGTTCTCCCCTCTATCTCAATAATGGTCCATGTAGTGTTATTTCGGGTCCATTGTAATTAAAGGAACACTTAAGGTCTAGGGAGTGGTGAAACTCGATCGAGAACCAATGTATTATGGAATCACAGAAATAGCAAGAATGGGGAACTAAATATTAGTCAGGAAACAGTTGTGGACAAATTGGTGAAGGACCCAATGATTTGCATCAGTGTTTTGATGAAGGTAGCTGTGGAAATGCTCCAATTATCACCTACAGCTCTAGAATTGTTCCTGTGGACTGGAGGGTAAGAAATATGACCGCACTGTCTATGAAAGGAAAGATGGAGAAAGTAGGGAATGCTGACCTGCTGGTCCAATAGTAAACAAAATATCAGAATCTGTAATGATGGAAAAACTTAATAAATAAACTAGGAAAATCAGGAATGAAAAATCTATAGGAATTTTCTGAGGATACAACTAGTAGAATAGATAAGGGGGAAGAATAGATGTAGTGAATTTGGATTTTCAAAAGGCTCCACAGAGGAGGTTTATCATTGTGCTTGGAGCACTGGAATTGGGAGTAATAGACTGGCACAGACTGAGTATTTGTTATGGGCTGGAAAGCAAAGAGAGGGACAAAAAGGCCCTGCAGGGATTAGTACTTGAGCCTCAGCTAATCACAATCTAATCAACAATTTTGCTGGGAGGGCCAAATATCATACTTCCAAATTTGCTGATGAAATTAAATCAGGTGAGATCACGAGTAGCGGGTGGATTAAAGAGTTTTCAACGGTGAAGTTGAATGAGTGATGATAATGATCAGAATTTGTACGTCAGTACAATGTACCGATGTATGGAAATTGCTCATAGGAGTGACATGGATACATAAAATATTCTAACAAACAACAAAATGAAATTAAATTACCATACAAATAAGAATAAATTAATTTATCACTGGAGCAAATGAGAACACGGCAGATGGAATATCATGTTGAAAATGTAAGATTCAAGTTTATTATCTGACTGTACATTTACATCTTGACGAAACGGTGTTTCTCTGTACCGTGGTGTATACACAAAACATTTCACACTAATTCAGCACATAATAATCAAATTCATACATATTTAGAAATATAACAAAATAAATATATCTAAATAATTTACTCAGTTTCATTTATAAGAAACGTAAGGTTATAGGATACTGTTCGTCCAATCTCATAGCCTGCGGGAAGAAATTATTTCCCAGCCTGGCCGTCCTTATTTTCATGCTCCTGTACCTCCTTCCTGATGGAAATACATCAAAGATACTAAGTGATGAATATAGGGGCCCTCAATAATTCTTTAGGCCTATTTAGGCAATGCTCTCTGGTGAAGGCCGCCAATAGAGGAAAGGGGGAGCCCAGTAATCTTTCAGCCATTTTTATGATCCTTTGTATTTAACTCCAGATTGCTACTTTGCAGTTACCATACCACACAATGATGGAGCCAGACAGAACACTCTTAATTCTGTTTCTTTAAAAAGTTGTCAAGATGAGAGTCTGTAGCCTTGCCCTCCTCAGCCTTCTTAGGAAATGCCTTCTTGACTATTGAGGAAATATGAAGGATAGGTCATCCTTCATATGCACAGCACTCTCTCCATTATGGAGCCAATGATGTGCAGTGGAGAGTGGTCGACATTCATCCTTTTGAAGTCCACGATAATCTCCTTTGTCTTGTCCACAGTGAGACTCAGGTTGTGGTTCTTTCATTATTTAACGAGCCTCCCAACCTCTTCTCTATAAGCCAATTCATTATTGATGAGACTAGCTTGCATCATCTACAATTCTTGATGATTCTGTTTGAACTGAATCTGACTGCATTCATGAATCAGCATTGTGAACAGTAGTGGGCTGAGCACATAGCTCTGAGGTGCACCAATGAGATTTTGTTGCCAACCAGGCAGACTGTGGACTTTGCATCAAGAAGTCTAGGATCAAAAGGGGAGAAAATGACACTGTGTATATTCAAGAGGGAAATGTTTGTGTGTATTTTGGTCAGTATGGTTTATAGTGTGAAAAATATTTTTTTTAAAAGTCTAGGATCCAGTTGGAGTATTGTGTCCCAACAGGGATAGCTTATCCACCAGCTTCTGAGGTATGATCATGTTGAATTTCAACTTCTCAAACACTGACACTGCCTTATTGGAAGATGAATAGACGGGGCTGAATTTGTCAGGTGTGTCCAAGAAGGATTCCTGACATGATATGTGGACCAGCCAATGAGAGGAGAGGCTTTTACTGGATCCAGCGCTGGGTGATGAACCTGGTGAGGTGACAAACCTCTGAGTGGGGGAGCTTTACTATGGATAAGGATAAAAGCAGACAAAATGGTAAAGTATTTAATTAGGAAGGACTTGCTATCCGGGATGAGGCAGCAATTGGGGAGAGTAAATTGGGAACAGGTGCTCTCAGGAAAAAACAGGTGGAGGATGTTTAGGGACCATTTGTGCAGAATTCTGGATAGGTTTGTCCCACTGAGATAGGAAAAAGATGGTTGGAAAATGGAAATGTGGTTGAACCAGGTGAGGCAGCGAGAGGAAGAAGGAAACATACATTAGAGTTAGGAAGTTCTTAAGTTCCTTTCCTGGGTACCATATGAGAAGTATATGGTACCCAGGAAAGGAACTTAAGAAAGGACTTAGGAGAGCTAAAAGGGGTATGACAAGGCCTTGGCAAGTAGGATTAAGGAAACCTCTAAGGCATTCTATGAGGACAAGGAGAACAGAAGGATGATGAGAGTGAAGGTAGGGCTGCTTAAGAATAGAGGCGACATGTGTCTGGAAATGAGAAGGTTGGGGAAGTTCTAAATGAATACTTTGAATAGAAATGGACCTTGATCAAGATTAGGTCAGAATAGAACAAGCTTATGCACTGGACCATGTTGAGATTAAGAAAGAGGAAGTGCTGGATCTTGTTTAAAAACATTATAAATTCCTGGGACCAGGTAAGGTATACCCCAGGTTGCTATTGGAAGGGAGGGAAGAGATTGCTAGGGTATCGTCAATTATCTTTGCATCATTCTTGGCCACTGGGAGGTGCCGGAGGATTGGAGAATGGCAAATAAAGTCCCCTTGTTTAAAAAAATGATAGGGAGAATCCTGGAAATTATAGACAGTGAGTCTTAGATCAGTGATCGTCAAGCTATTGGAAAGAATAAGGTCAAGGTTTACATACATTTAGAAAAGTAATCTTCTTGGGGATAGTCAGCTTCACAAGCCTAATTGAGTTTTTGAAGTAGATAACAAAATAAATTGATGATGGTATGGTGTATATGGATTTTAGTAAGGCATTTGACAAGGTCTCCCATGGGAGACTCATTCAAAGTCATGAGGCATAGGATCCATGGAATTTTGGCTGTGTGGATTCAGAATTGGCTTGCTTGTAGAAAGAGGAGAGTAGTAGTGGATGAATTCTGCCTGGAGGTCAGTGACTAGAGGTCAGTGGCTAGTGGAGTTCAGCAGGGATCTGTTCTTTGCAATTTTTAATAAATGACATAGATGAAGAAATAGAGGGATGTGTCAGAAAGCTTGCAAATAATATTAAGGTTAGAGGAGTTGTGGATAGTGCTGAAGGTTGTTGTAGGTTACAACAGGATGTAGATAGGATGCAGAATTGGGTAGAAAAGTGGCAGGTGGAGCTCAGTCCTGATAAGCTTGAACAGATGCATTTTGGAAGGTCATACTTGAAGGCAGAGTACATGGTTAATAGAGGATAGTTAACAGTATGGAAGAATGGGGGGACCTTGGGGTCCAAATCTATAGATCTCTCAAGGTTGCTGCGCAGGTTGATAGGATAGTGAAGAAGGCCTACAGTACAATGGAGTTCAGGAGTCATGAGTTAATGCTACAGCTCTATAAATCTCTGGTTAGACCACACTTGAATATTGTGTTCAGTTTTGGTCTCCTCATTTCAGGAAGGATGAGGAAGCTATGGAGAGGGTGCAGAGGAGATTTACCAGGGTGCTGCCTGGATTAGAAAATAAGTCTTATGAGGCAAGGTTCACAGAGCCAATGCTTTTCTCTTTGGAGAGAAGAAGGATGAGAGGTGACTTAATAGTAGTTCATAAGATTATGAGAAGCATAGATAAGGTAGGCAGCCAGCATCTTTTGTCTGGGGCCGGAGTAGCAAATACTAGAAGACATCTATACAAACTGAAGAGAGAACAGCTTAGAGGCGACATCAGGGGTACATTTTTTTACACATAGGGTTGTGGGTGCCTGGAAGTACATTGCTGGAGTGGTGGTGGAGGCTGGAACAATGAGAGCATTCAAGGGATTCTTAGACAGACAGATGAGAGTCTGTTGGAAGAAAAATAGAGGGTTATGAGGTAGGGAGGGATTAGTTTATTTTTGGTAGATTTATACTGTATATAGGTCAGCACAACATCATGGGCTGTTGTTTGCTGTACTGTTCTATTCTAACATGGTTTAACGTAAACCCACCCAGTGAATTGCAGAAATCTGGGAAGTGTTGTCAACCAGACAATCTCAGAATACAGGTACATAGTACCTTGAAAGTGGTGTCACAAGTAGAAAGGGTGATCAAAAAGGCTTTCAGCAGATTGGTTTCATCAATCAAGTTACAAAGTATAAAAATTGGCAGGTCATGTGGCAGTTGTGTAAGACATTGGTGAGGCCCTATTTGAAATAATGTGTTCCATTTTGGACACCATGCTTCACAGAAGAGGATGTCAAGCTGGAGAAGGTGCAGAGAAGATTTATGAGGATGTTGCCAAAATTCACAGGCCTAAGTTAAACAGGCTAGCACTTTTTCCCCTTGGTGAGCAGGAGGCTGAAGAGGGATCTCATTGAGGTATACAAAATTACCAGAGGGATAGATCAGGTAAATGCAGAGTCTTTTATCCAGTGGGCATAGGTGAGGGTGAGAGATTTAATAGGAAACTGAGAGCTTAACTTCTTTACACAGAGAGTAGTGGGTGTATGGAATTAGCTGCCAGAGGAGGTGCTTGAGGCTGGTCCTATTGCAATGTTTAAGCAAACATTGGATGAATAAATGGAGAGAATAGGTTTAGGGGGATAAGGCCAAATGCAGGCAGCTGAGACCAGTATGGGTGGGCCATTGTGGTTAGCATTGGCAAGTTGGGCTGAAGGGCCTGTTTCCACTCTTGGTGACTCTGATGCTCCTGTAGGCTGAAAGAGGGTGAGAAGATCATAGCTGGAGATGGTGTAGATAGGAAAGAATTATTGAAATCTCAAATCTCAATAGAGAGAGTAACAACTGTATTCTTGGAAATGTGAGATACAAACTGGCATAGTTGTTTATCTGGAAGTGTTGAGCATGGTGTTGAGACCCACAGGCTGTGATGTGTCTTAATAGAAGATGAGGTTCTATTCCCTGAGTTTGCATTGAGCGACCCTTTCCATTTGGAATAATCAAATTGAAGGAGAGGGAAAATGTGTTTTCAGACCTAATCATCTCTGCACTGGTGATACCAAACATGTTTGACTCTTTAACAGAACGCTGCCATTCAAATCTCAAGGATGGCCCTGAGCTTCCAGTTAAATCTCTATTCCACTTTCTGTCTTTATCTCCTATATTTCTTCAGCATAGCCCAACATAAAACTGAGAAACACTGCCTCATCTTCTGAGGGAGTACATTCAACTTTAATTCAACAGTTTCAGGTAATCTACCCCTGTCATGTTGGGAGGAGTATCAAGTTCAGTGGGTTTACAGAGAGATGAATCTGGACACAAGTGTTACAATCAGATGCAACTTTAATTAACACAAGGAATCAAACGGGAGAATGTTAAAGAGTCTTGATTACTATTTCATTTAGGTAATGATATAGACATTCACCTTGGTCCTAGGTTGGACTCCGACAATAGTGAACCTATACTCAACATGCTCATGCACTTGAGTACACACACCCGCTTCCCTGTACCAACAGCGGTGTGGCTTTCTGAAAGTATTGATGTATCGCAATACTACGGCTCAGTTTCAGTGTAGTGCACACCTTACCCGTAACACTTCCAATGATGTCCACAGTAGTGAGCTTGCATGGAGTGATGTATAGGGCTTGGACCCAAGGTAGAGAGAAAGAATGTCCTGTGTGTTGGTGTTATATAAAATACTCCTTATTCTTCTGGCCAATAATGACCCAAGGTCATTTAAATTAGCCAATGGCAACATGTGCATTAATTGGTGGGCATAGTCCAACCTTGATTGACAGGTGTTGCAACTTCCAAATGTTCCAGGCAGGCAGAGAGGCCACGTTTCCTTCACACACAACAGCCCCACATACCAAGTCCTGCCTTGGTGTTTTTTTAATCTCTGTTTTGGTAGTTCAGATTTGAATTTTTGTCCTTTTATTGACCTTTCTTCCAGCATGTCTTTTGTAACACATTACTCTTATACCATCATCACCACTTAAGTCACTCAGTCACAGATTTCTTCCTGTTTTCTCCTCCCCTCCCCAGTTTCTGTCATTTTAAACTTTTTATTTCTAAATTTTCCCAGTTGATTGAAGGTCATTGACTTGAAGCTTCATTATTATTCCTGTAATGACAAACCCAGGACAAATAAAAAGGAGTACAGTGCTTTGCAGAGAGGAAGGAGTGAGCATGCAAGTCCTCAATATTGTTTCTGGAACCTATAAAGTGTCATGATATCAGGTCAGACATAGGAAAGAACATCTCATTACTACCCACTCCTCTGCTTCAGTGCTCTTCCTCAATAAGCAACAATTGGAAGGACACTCAAAGTGGTAAGGACACAAAATGTATACTGGGTGGGATGTTTCAATGTCCACCATCAAATTGGATTGATAGCACCATCACAGACCCAGCTCACTGGTACTGAAGGACATAGCTGCCAGACTACGTATGTGTTTATTACTGAGTGCAACAACACAAGGGATAGGCAGTTCATGATAGAATAAGCAGTCGTGAACAAGGCCATCCTTCATCTTACTATGTGGCACAAAAGCTAAGCATGACAGTGTCAAAACAGAAAATCAACAGCTGTGACCCATCAGCAGGAGAAATGTCCACCAGAAAATCTATGACCCATGATTCACGGCATTGCTTACTTGGGCAGGGGTGGCCAACCTTTTAATTTTTAAAATTTAGACAAACTGCACGGTAACAGGCCATTTTGACCAACGAGTACGTACCAGGGTGTAGATTAATTGGGAGGCACGGATTAGTGGATCGAAATGGCCTGTTACCATGCAGTTTGTCTAAGTTAAAAAATTTTAAGGTTGCCATCCCTGATCTAGGGGATCAATTGTGGTTCAATGAGGTGTGCAGAAGTATATGCTAGGAGCAGCACCAGGCATTGATGAGGTGCCAGCCTATTGAAGCTGCAACATAAGACTACATGTAGGACAAACAAGATCAGCATGCTACAGATGGACCCAAGTCATCTCATGACCAATGCATCATATCAGATTTCTATGGCCCTGCCACAGTTAAACAGTCAATGGGAGGAAAAACACAAAAATGCAGGAGGAACTCACAGCATACATAGGAGGTTAAGATATATAATCGACTCTTTGGGCCTTCCATGGGGACTGATCCCTCATGCACTCCTCCCTTCCCACCACTTGCACCCACACGTCCTCTGTTACCACTATTCAGTGCCCAAAGTAAAGCAACACTTCACATGTGAATCTGCAGGGGTGATCTACTGCTCCTGTTGTGGTCTCCTCTAAATTGAAGAGACTGGACACAGACTGGGAAATCGCTTTATTAAGCATCTTATCTCTGTCTGCCACAATTACAAGATCTCCCAGTAGCCACCTATTTCAGTTCTCTGCCCCATTTCCTTACTGACGTGTCTGTCCATGGTCTCATGCATTGCCAGACTGAGAACACCTGCAAATTGGAGGAACAACACCTCATATTCCAGCTTGAGCCCCTCCAAATGGATGGCATTAACATCAATGTCTCTCTCTTCCCCTAGTTCTGTTTCCACAAAGCTAAAAAATAATTCCCCCCCTTCCCCCATTCATCTCTCATCTTTCCTCTCTCCTGGGTCCCCTTCATATCCAATTAGCACCTTTTGTCTGCTGGTCTGTACTCCTCAGCCTGCCCATTTTTCCTTGCCTTTTAATTCAGGTACCTGTCTGCTTCTTACCTTGAAGAAGGACACAGGCCTGAAATGTTGGTTTAACAGAATATCATTGCTTTGAGACCTGCTGAGTTCCTCCAGCATTTCTGGAATTTTTTTGTTTCAGTTAATGGAAAGAAACAACTTCAAGATCAAACCTGTTCTTACTGATGGCAGACCCAGCTTGTGAGTGCTAAAGAAAGCTGAAGCATTTGCAACTATGTTTAGCTAGAAGTGCTGAATAGATTATCACCAGAATTAGATTTCTGCCAATTTTATTATCTTCCATGTCATTATTCAAATAATGGTCGGGGGTTCTTGGATACAGCAATAGCTAAGGGAACAGACATCTTGGTTGTATTCCAGAACTAGCTGCACCTTTACCTAAGCTGTTCCTGTGTATTTATGACACTGGCATGTACTCAAAAAGGCAGAAAATTGTGCAAATGACTCCTGTTCACCAAGACAAATCTAGCTTGATGAATTGCCACCTAATCAATCTAATCTCAGTCATTAACAAATTAGGAGGTGTGGCCATGCTAACAACCTAGCCAGACATAGGTTGGAAGAGCTCTCTATGAAGATTAATTAAAAGACTGATTTTAAAGTCATCAAAACAATTTTTTGTGCTAAAAACAAAAGATTGATGGGTAAGAAGAACAAGAACCAGAAAAATAGAACTGAAGAAGCTCAAAAGACACCGAGATCATCGACAGAAAGTCCACAAGTGAATGGTGAATCAGGTGCAGCCACAATGTCAGGACGAACCCAAGGAAATGGGGGAAATCTATACAGGATTTCCAAAAAAAAATTGTAGAATCTACGGAGGTTCTGAGTGAACAATTTTCCAGGGTGGAAAATGTACTAAGAGAGGTGGCAGAAAAAGTAAAAGTGATGGCGATTAAAGACCTGAAATATTTGAGTGGGCCAGGTTGACGATGACCTGAGAATGACTCGGGAACAATTAAAAACCCTGGAGGAAAATACAAAGAAGTGGAAATCAAACAACTGCTGCTAGACAAAAACAACCACATGGAAAACTTCAGAAAAAGAAATAATGTCCGAATTGTGGGCTGAGGGAAGGAACTGGAGGGAATGATCCAGTGAATTTCTTAGAAGAGTGGATCCCACAGGCATTGGGAGTGGGAAAATTCAAGGAAAAACTACTTATAGAGAGAGACCATTTGGATCTTGTCCCCAGGACAACGGATGACCAAAAACCACAACTGGTCCTGGTGAGGTACCGAGATCAGGAGGGAACATTAAAAGTATCAGTGGAGCATGCAAGGGAAAGCAATGGCCCAGTCGAGAAGGAAGGAGGAAAGGTACGTACAAATCAGCAAAAGGGTCTAATGATAGTGGAATATGTACAAGTATGAATAGAACATTAAAATGTATCAGTTATAATATTTGCATTAAACAGACCCATAAAGAGGAAGAGTTTTGGCACCCTTTAAAAAAAATTATAGGCAGATATAGATTTTCTACAGGAAATGCACCTTACAAAATTGGAACACAATAAGTTAAAAGGGGACTCATTGAGCAAGTCATATCCTCCTCTTTTAATGCTAAAGAAAGGAGGGTAGCAATTTTAATAAATAAAAATATACTGGTATTGGTCACAAACATGCATTGACATACCAGGAAGGTTTGCAATGGCACATTGTCAGATATATGCAGAATACTGGATGCTTATGAATACTTATGCTCCAAATTTTGATGTTGCATCCTTTATACAAAATGTCTTCTTATAAACAGTAGAGGGTATCAAAAATTTACTGACTGGAGAAGATTTTAATTTTTGCTTGGATCCCATCCTTGATAAATCAGCAAGGACATTGATAAAGGCAAAAGCTGTGTAAGTCACTAATCTTTTATGAAAAATTTAAACCTGGAGACAGTCACACCCCATGACGAGAGACTATTCATTCAACTCAAAGGTTAATAACTACTATACAAGAAGAGATTTGTTTTTAATGTCTGCATAATTGAAAAAGAGTGGTTGAAACAGAATATCTAGCCAGATTATTCTGACCATGCTCCTCTGACTTTAATGATAACAATGCCCAAGAAGCAAGAAAGTGTATACTAATCGCATCTTAATCATACACTGTTGAGAAGGATAGATTTATGTAATTTTACTAAAGAAAAACTAGAATTATTTTGTGGAAAATAGTTTCCTAATATGGCATACATTAAAAGCTTATTTGAGGGGACAGATAATTTCATATTTAAAAAAAAGGAATTTATCACAGAGGTCAAGGCCTTGAGAAAGAAATAACAGAATTGGAAAAAGAATGGGTTCGAAAGAAAAATACAAAACTTCGGTAAATTTAAAAAAAAAATTGAAATACAATACTTTACAAACAAGGAATAGAAAAAAACTATTTTAAAGTCAAAACAGAAGTGCTATGAATTGGGAGAAAGAGCACAAATTTTTGTCATGGAAATTAAAGGCAGAGGTGACATCAAGGATGATAAACACAATTCAAATGGAGCCTGACAAATTAACATATAATCAGCAGGAAATCAATGATACTTTCAAGCAATACTATACAAAACTGTATAAATTAGACTTGATGGGGGATTCTACTGTCACTGATAAATTTCTCTCAGTGATTGAACTGCCAAAATTGGAAGATAGAGATCAGATGGAATTAGATGGCCCCTTTACTAGAAAAGAGATTGAAAAATCCTTGAATACTCTACAGGCAAATAAGTCACCAGGAGAAGATGGTTTCCCACTCAAGTTCTATAGACAATTTAAAGATCTTTTGATGCCTCTCATTATTGACATATTGGACCAGGCAGTTAAAATTAAGACTCTTCCAAAATCCCTTTCAACAGCTATTATTATGGTACCTCAAAAAAAACACACCAGCTAAAACAGTCTTCATAGAGACCCATTTCCTTGTTAAATGCAGATTATAAAATTTTAGCAAAAGTGTTGGCTAGTAGACATGGGGAATATCTACCTAAACTGAAAAATTCAGACCAGGTGAGCTTCATTTATATATTTTTTAAAAAGACACTCTACAGATAATTTGAGCAGACTATTTAATATAATTCATTTGGTTAAATCTAAAGAAAATCCAAGTATAACTGTATCATGAGATGCAGAAAGGGCATTTGAGTGACTAGAGTGGCCATTCTTATTCAAAAATTTGGAATGGGCTGATTGGATAAAAACCCTTTATCATAAAATTATAACTTATGGCCAAATGTCATCGATGTTTCCTTTGAGTGGATCCAGCTGATAGGGTGTCCACTGTCTCAGGCCTCTTTGTTTGATGATTGAGTCATTAGCAGAAATTATAAGGAAAGATCTGGATATAAAAGGAATTCATAATTGGCCAGGAAGAGCATAAATTAATTTATTTGCAGATTAGATGCTGATATAGTTATCAGACCCACCTGAGTTTTTTTTAAACCAAACTATAGACCACACTGGAATTTCAGGTAACAAAATAAATTTGTAAAAAAATTATATTATGCCATTAACAAATTTTGACTGTGAAAAATATAAAAAAGGAAGCCGGTTTAAATGGAAACTGGATAGAATTAAATAATTAGGAATAATGGTGGACAATAACTTACAAAATTTGTACAAACTTAACTATCTCCCACTGCTTGGAAAGTTGGAAGAAGATTTACAAAGATGGAAAGACCTACCTATTACTTTAATTGGAAGGGTTAATTGTGTGAAAATAAAAGTGATACCAAGACTGCAATACCTCTTTCAATCATTGCCGATTTCTTTGCCTAAGAATTTTTTTAAGATACTTAATGGACATAAGACAATTTCTTTGGAATAATAAAATGCCTAGGATCACCATGGAGAAACTGATGTGGGAATATAAATTGGGAGGATTAAGATTACTGGACTTTTAAAAATATTATTTAGCAGCCCAGGCAAGGTTCCTCTCTTCCTTTTTCGAAGAAAAGAACTCTCCCTCATGGATCCAAATGGGACTACATACAATGAGAAAGGGTGCAGTGAAGGATTTCATTTAAAAATGGAATGTCAAATTATTAACAAAAAAAAAACAGATAACCCAATTCTAATGCATATTATTAAAATTTGGCATGAGATCAATGAGAGTATTTGGGCAGAAAAAAAGTGGGATATCACCAAAAGTACCATTGTGCCAGAATGAACTATTGCCCATGAACTTGGGCAATAGAATTTTAAATATTAGGCATGAGAAAGGAATTAAACATTGAAGGTTGCTATGAAGAAGGTTACTTATGTCCTTTAAACAACTAAAACACAAATATAATTTGTCAAATGCAACCACCTTCTGCTATCTTCAATTGAAGTCCTTCTTACAAGAGAGATGGGGTCTCAAAATGGCCCTGCCCTCAAGTAATGAAGTGGAGGGGATGCTTCAACTGGGAAAATACACCTAAATTTATAACTAGGATGTATTCTGCTCTCTAAGCCAGAAGTGTTAAGCTAGGTGTACAAAAGTCAAGGGAGAGGTGGGAGTCAGATCTAGGTGTTACAATACCAGAGGAATCTGACTGGTGTCTGGACAGTATGACAATGATTAATGTGAGATATGGACTGGTTCATATAATTTCTACATCAATTATCTCTAATGCCACAAAAACTACATAAATCAAAATCTAAAATATCTGAAATGTGCTTTAGATGTGGTGTCGAAATTGGAATCTTTAGTTCTGGCATGATATTGCTGAAACACTAACAAGAATAACAGGAGTGACCTTCACATACGACCCAGAGCTATACCTTCTGGGCAACCTTATGGATGTGAGCCACAAATTGACTAAATTTTAAATCTGTTTTGTTAAGGTAGCCTTGCCTGTGGCCAAGAAGTGTTTAGCAATCACTTGGAAGTCCAACTCTCCCCTACTTATTGATCGAATGGGCCAGGGAGATGTGTAGTTGCTTAACTTTAAAAATAAATATGACATTTTCATTCAGATATAGCAGCCGTACTTAGATTATGTAGGGGTCAAATTGTAAAGTTGACCCTTCAATGTATGAAAGATGTGATACCCCATGAAAAAAGGGCTCTGATGGTGCACAAAGTTATATCCTTATATTTATGGGTGGGGGTGGGGGGAGAGGAATTTTTTTTCTTTTGTTTGTAAACATTTAATGTATATTTAAAATGAATAAAAGTTTAAAGAATGTATGAAAGTATGGAAAAAATGAAAACAAAAATATTTTTTAAAAATCATTAACAAATTGAAGGAAGATGTTGTTTAAAGTGCTGTCAAGCAGTAATTACAGCACAATTATCTTCCTGGCTAAGGTTGGGTTTTGCCAGGATCACTCAGCTCCAGGCCTCATCATGAACGTGGACCATAGGCTTAAATAACTTCATGATAATGAAATCCCTTGATTTCAAGGCTGCTTTTGGCTGAATGAGACTCCAAGAAATACTGGTAAAATTGAACTACTTGGGCATTGGGAAAACTCTCCACTTGTTCGAATCGCACCTGTTGGTGATCAAACCATACCATCTCCCAAACATCACTAATGGTAAATGGATCGTCACCTGATCCATTCCACTATCTAGACGGCACAACCATGACTGGATGAGTGCAGCTCTAATAATTCTCATAATTATTAATAATTCTCATGAAGCTCATTACCTTCTACGATCCAGCAGCTTGGCTGCCTGATACCTGATCTACTACCCTTTGTATCCATTTTCTCTACCAATGTGACTGAAGTGTATGTGATGTATAAAATCCATTGCGGAGTGCTCCAACAGGACTTGCCAAAACCGGTGGTCTCTACTATCAAGAAAGACAAACCAGCAAGTACATGGGCCATCACCATCTGCAGCTTGCCTTCCCAGTCACGCACCTTCCAGACTGTTCATCACTACTGAGCAGAATCCTTACACTGCCTATCTGACAACACAAGTGCCTGTTCCCCTTAAATACAAATAATTCTAAAGGGATGGTAATGCTTTGCAATAAACTAGTATTGTGTTGATATCTCCACCCATTCTCAGAGGAGTCTGAGCTTGATCCTGTCCAAGTAAAAACATACTTCTGGCACAAATCTTTCAAATTCAATTTTCTCTTTTGGTCTGATGTATGAAATACTTTTTGGTGTTAGTATTTTCAGATCTTTGCTGCAATTGTGGTAAAGATGTTGAAATTACTGAGAATCAAAGCATTCCACTTATTAGCTTCTCAGTTTTTTAAATCAACGGTGACATTCCAAAAACAGAGTTGATTGTGCAGGCACTTGAGCTACTTTGACACAGCACAAGGAATCCTTTAACATTCTTAAAACAATGAGTTTTCTTTCTTTATTTGAATTATCAATTGGATAAGACATTGTGCATCCAGGAAATCATTATAGATCTGCCTGACGAACCCTGACTTTGTATTAACTGATCCATCTCCATGTTTAATCAAGCTGAATTACACTTTTATGGTATTTTTTTTACTGAATCACAGAATTTTACTGTACAGAAGGAGGCTGTTTTGGTTATTAAGTCAGTTCAAGCTCTGTGCCCTCTCCAAATAGCTTTTAAAATTGTTTCCTTTCAGATACTTATCAAGTTCCCTTTTGAATGTTACAATTAAATCTGTCTCTTTTACTAATCCTAACAGAACATTCAGACCCAAGTTAGTCACTGTCAAAAAGATGTACTCTCATATCACCTTTGGCTCTTCTGACAATCAATTTCATTCAATGATCCCTGGTTATTGTTCTCAATCTACACCATCTACACTCTATAAATTCCTCTATGAGATTCTATTGCAACCTCCTTTGATCCAAGATAAATAACCATAGCTTAGTCAGTCTGTAAACTTACATTCCTTCATTCCTGAACAGTCATGATAAATCTCTGCATCCTTTCCAAACCATTTGTATCCTCCTTAAAGTACCTGAACCAAACCAAATTCATTGTAGCAAAAGGTTAAATTTCAGTCTGCAAGTAAGTGTTTGCTGGAGTTCCGCAGGTATCAGTACAAGGACCAACTCATTGTTTCCTGGAGAAAACTTCAGCTTCTCCAGATTAACCTTCTAGCTGATATATCTAATCAAGCCATTGCTTCGATGCCAGGCACTGAAATAATAAAATGAGATAGATGCAATAAGAAGATGAACAACAGGAAACACTAACATGATATTGTACAGACTTGTGACGACCCACAATTGCGGAGATCGGGCCGGCACATCGCGTGGCAGCAGACGCAGATAGAGATTGCTAAAGCGACTCCCAGGACAATGAACCAGCGGGGTAGAAGCTGGGGCACCATCAGACCGACAGCCCTAAAATGGTGTTGGTCAAACTGCCCAGCTAACTCAGCAGAAACAGGCTGGGGAAGAAGGGAATTCATATGCATGGATGTTCCCGCCGGCTATTGTTATTCATATGGATGCCTCAGTCAATCAGCAAAAATGGCGGGAACTTGAACAGTATAAGAGCAGCCTTTCCAGCCCTAATAAAGGAGTGAGCTTAACCTGCCACACTGTGGGTGGGTGTTTCTTTGTAGTGGTCGGCTACAGACTGTCCTTTTCTGCCTGGGATTAAATCATTCACACCTTCCTAGTCATGAGTAGCCCCACACTCCTCATTTATTTTCTATTACTAACCTTCACATCCATCAGGACCAAATTAGAAAATTAACATTTCAATTCAATTTTAGAAATTTGCTCCTTTCACGTTGGACAGTAAAATAAACTGATCCCGAGTGCCCATATTCCCTGCGTTTAAGTACTCCCAGTCTCCCATCGTGAATTTCCTCAAGGCTGCAGCATTAGTGATGGAAGTCTGCTGAACCTTATGGAAGGAACTACAGATGCTCTTGAAGAACAAACCCATGAAAACTTGAGCCCCGCGATTTTGGCTTCAGACCACCCTATCACAGCTTAGCAAAGGTATGAGAAAAAGTGGAAGTGGAAGCAGAAATGGTGCTACTCTGTTCCATGGATCGATAGACATACTCCCTGAGTGGTAGTTTGATTGTGTTATCAGCAAAGGTAAATAAAAGCTTCACCTACTTAGGCAGCTGAAGTCTGAAAGGTAGTTACTGTTATTGAAAATATTTGTTCCCATTGTCAGTATCCACTCACTAGCCTGTTGATGCAATGAAGAGAGCCTTTTCTGAAGATTAAAGTTACTGAAACCCACTTTGTCTGCTATACATTAGAGTTATAGAGCACAGACACTGACTTTGCACCAATCATCAATCATCCATTCACACCAATCCCACACTAATCTCATTTTATTTTCCCTACATTTCCATTAAAAAAAAGATTCTACCCCTCACCTACACCACACAGACAACTTACAGCCACCAATTAACTTACCAGCCTGCCACCTTTGGGATGTGGGAGGAAACCAGAGGACTCTGATCCTGTTGCAGTCACAGAGGGAGCATGCAAACTCCATACAGATAGCAGTGGATGATCAGGGTTGAATTCAAGTCACTGGATCTGTCAAGAGGTGGCTCTACGTCAAACTGTGCCATTGTGCGGCTCTCTACTGCTGATTCCGTTCAGCTGGGAGGAGAGAGCATGAAAAATTAAGAGCTAAAAAATTTTCTCAGTTTTGACACTCATTGTTGATGCAGAATTTGTGAAGGCAGCAGATTGTACAATGAAAGGTGCTTGTGAAAAAGAACAAAGAGGATGCCAATAATATATTTTTATTGTTGTACCAGTAACGAGGAAATCAAATTAAGGATAGTTAATCAACACAGAAAATTATATTGCCAGAAAATAAACAGATTTTTCAAAGCCTCAGCAGAATATATGAAATAAAACAATATAGTTTGGAAATACCAGTCAGGGATAAAAGTCTAATATTTAAGGTCAATGACTTTCATCAGAACTAGGAAATGTTATGGATTAAATAAGTCTCTTCTCATGCTGCAGGGAAAGTGGGGTGGGACAAAGGAAATAAAAGATCTGTGGTCAGGTGAAGACCAGAAAAGAATGAATGACACAGTGGGGGAATGGAACAGGGAGTTCTCGGTTACTGGATGCTGCCTGAAGATAGATCTCAAGGAGGTGTTAAATGAAAGAAGGTGAACAATTATCTGATGTTATCAGATCAAAATGGAAACTACGAATGGTGGAAATGTACTTAAAGCTTAACTAACTGTAATTGTTGATTCTAATGTTGGGTGCAAAAAGCTAAGAAAGAACATAAGAAAATAGGATCTGATCTTTCAAAAATGCATCTATTTCCCCATTATATGCCTTCAAAGAACCAGCCTCCTCAACCCTCCATGGCAGGAAATTCCAGAGATTCACTCTGCACTTCAATTTTTAAGAGACCACTCTCAATCTGCTAACTCCTATTCAACCTACTCCCACCAGTGGAAACATCTCAATAATATACTCAACAGAGCAACACTCACATTCCCAGGAATTAGCCCAGTGAATTTTGTTTGCTCTGCCTCCAATGCCTGAATATCCTTTGTTAAATAAGGGGACCTTCTGTGGCCTGCAAAATTAAAACAAGACTTCTTGATTTCTAACTCAGTGCAGCCTACATGCCATTTGGCTTCCTATCCACTTGCTGCACCTGCACCCTAACTTGTCGTGATTTGTGCACAAGTACACCTCTGGATCCCTTTGCGCTTTGCTGATCTGCATTACTCACCTAATTGAAAGATTGGGTGTTGATCTTCATTGGAATGGCAAAGAAGGCCAAAGTCAGAGAGGTTAGAAAATTAGATGAAGGGAAAAGCTGGGGACATGGAGGCTGAGGGTCACTGTTGTATATCCAGCAGAGGTATTCTTTCTACATGTTGGTCACCCATAAAAAATAGTGGTTTGGGTGAAAGATGGCAGGGATTATGGTTGTTAAGAGAATAAATAACCCTTTACATAATTTCATATTTTTTTACGGATATTGCCAGTTACGCTTCATATTTTCATTTCTTATTCCATGAATAATTTGAGTATATAATGTAATTAAATGAAATACAGAATCACTTGTATCACATTCACCAAAACCTGCTATTAGATGTGAATAAGTTCCACAAGCTACATTCAGTTTCATTTTATAAACCATTATGAGCTAACACTACAAATCAATACCCTGCCTGGAGACCATTTGGTTGAGCTCATCATACTTCTTGTGAGTGACAGGCTATCAAGATCAATTACATTAAGAATACTAATTAGGCCTGATCAGGAACATGCGCTGTAGGTAATCTGTCTGATTCATACCACAACATCTTGCACTGCAATATATTTGACAGTTTTCTGATTGAAATAATTCACTCAAAATATTTATGATAATGATTTTTAGAAATAAGCAGAGAACAATACATGATAAAATAATGCTATGTAAGTAAACAATGGACATCTTGGGTTGAAATTCTTCAACAGGAATAGCAAGAAATGGGCAGATGCCTGAATAAAAGGCTCAAGGAATTGAGGAACAACACCTTGTATTCTGTCATGGCCATATCCAACCAGATGGCACCAACATTAACTCTCCAATTTCTGGAAACCCCCCCCCCCCTTGTTTTCTCAACCAACCCTCCCCCCTCCTGCCCTCATTGCACGCTTTCCTTCACTTCCCAGACTCCATTCCATCTTCTTTCCTTCTCTTCCCCTCCTCCACCCTCCACTTGCTCATTACCCACACCTTCCTCCAACTCCTCTCCCTCTCCCCCTCTCTTCCTTCCATCAGAGTGCATTTTCCCTGGCTGCTACTTTCAACCAATAGATGGCTAAGCAGAATCTTTGGCAGAGGAAGGTTATAGGTGTACCATCAAAACTATAAGATATTAGAGTGAAAGAGGATCTCAAAGGAAGCAAATGTTCATGTTTCCTTTTTGATTAATTTTATTACAAGAATAATTGTTTCAATATTTAATTGAACAGAAATCTCCATTACCAACTAAAATGCAATCTAAGTCCACATTAACATTTAATTACATAATAATAAGAATGAATTTCTTCCTTTATTGGAAAAGCTCTGCCAACTAAACTACTGTGCAACACCCAGACATTTCAGGCTATGTAAACATGTAATGATTCATGTCTGTCTGCAGTCCCCATAATGATTTGCAGAAGGTACTTGTATGTCATCTGCTGTGTGTATTAGGTTTCTTCATTAATGTGTAAATTAAACATTAGCACTGAAAAATTAACAAAGCTGTGAAAAGCAGTCAATTGACAAAGTAAAAATGCTTACTTTGTATTATTTCTGGGCAAGATAGCATGGTTTCCATTCTTGTTTTATAACCTTGTAAAAATAAGCAAAGAATGCAAAGTTAATAGTGAAATCACAAAATGAAAATAATAGAAGCAGAGGTGGATCTGCTACACTGCCAGATGATAGAGTTCTCTCAAAGTCGATCTATTCTGCCAGGCAGTCCCTTGGGATGAAGGATGGTTCACAGCCATTTAAAATTCTCTTTGAGGTGGCTGATGGGAATTACAGATTGTGAGGAGTGCACACAAACATACAATTGGGAGTAGGCCACTGGCTCCTCGACCTGGCCCTGCTATTCATAAAGTTAATGGGTCATCTGATCATAACCTCAACTGTGCATGTGCTTACTTACAATAACCTTTCACCCATAGTTTATCAAAAAATCCCACTACATCTGCCTTAAAAATGTCCAAAGATTCAGCTTCCACCATTGTTTAAAGAAGAGTTCCAATAACTCATGGCCCTCTGAGTGCAAAAAGACATTTTGCCTCATCTCAGTCTCAAATAATGTTCCATTATTTTTAAACAGTGATACCTTCGGCTAGGTTTTCCTGCCAGAGGAAATATCCTTTTCAACTCTTCCTGTCAAGACTCCTCAAATGTTTCAATAATATCTCCACTCACTCTTCCAGAGGATACAAATCTAGTTCCTTCAACCTTGTGGGGCAAGAAATGCTTAATAGGATGGGCAGATGAGGTGGTGCATTTCTTCTGCTGTTTATGCTGGACTGCTGTGTGCTTCCTGAAATCAGGGTTCACAGTGACATCCAGAATACTCCTCCATTTCGAGGGTTTATACACTACTGATTTATGGAAGTCGGTGGGAAAGTTTGGGTTTTTTTCCCCCAAAGGAGGCTTTGAGAACATCCTTGAATCTTTTTTGTGGTACACCTGATCATTTTTTTCTATGACAGAGATTTGAGTATCTCTTTCTGGCGTTTCAGAAATGTGGCCTTAATGTGAGCTGAGTGAAATTGGGGCTTCAAAGCTGGAAATATTGATGTGGGTGAAGGCAATGACATTTATCCCTGATCTTTATGAGTGTTTTCCACTCACAGTACATTCTAAAGGTGTCATTGTACATGAAGTCTTGCTCTGCAGGCACTTTTTTTTCCTCAGCTAAAGACTGTGCTAAAGACATAGCAACTTTCCAGTCTTGTGACTTTGATGTTGGAGGGCAGTGTTGTACAGTGGGATTAGGTTGATTGTGAATCTTAATTTTCTGGATGTTGAGCATAAGGTTTTAATGTTGACTTGGCTTCAAGGTGCAGAGGCATGGGAATTGTCTTGTAGTTTGATGGCTGAGATGGAGCTGCCTTCTGAAGTGGAGGTAGCTTAAGTTGTCTTGTAGATTAGCTCCAGTTCCTTAAAAAGCTTGTTAGGGGTGACACCCAGCATTGCGGCAAGAATGGTTAAGAAAATTACTCAGCTGTGCTAGATACTGAGGTTAAGTCGGTGATGAGCCTATTACATGCATGCCATCATGGAGCAAGTGTAAGACAGATAAATTCATGGGCACAGACCCTAAATTAAACCAATGGTTCTTGTGGGAACAAAAGAGATGATTGATGATGTTCCCCTCATTTTTCTTGAAGATGTCATGCAGAGAAAATTACATCCATTGAGATGGATGGAATTCTGTAATTCAGGGAATGGTTCTTTAGTGGCAAGTTGATTGAGGTGGACTGGGACAATAACATCCCATGACATATGGCTGGGAGACCTCTCTGTAATTGCCACAGTTGGATTTGCTTCCTTTCTTAAAGGATCAGTCTCTGTAATAACTTCATAACCAACAAAATGCTGAGAGAGTTGAAAAAAAACTCCTAATCAAAGACTTGTGGTTTCTGCCAGAAAAGAAATCCAGTGAGGGAAGTTATGTTTACAGACAGGCAATCCTGTAATTTCCTCATTTACCATTATTACTAATTTTAAAACCCAGCATGCCATTCCATTTTAGAATGAGATTACTTGTACAAATTCATCATTTTAATCCAAATTAAGCCGAATACCATTTTAGACTGAGGTTCAGGAGTTAAAATGAAATGAGTCCCCACCAGACTCGATAGGGGGTCATTGCCATTTTATCTCCTGTTTGGTCCAATAAGATATTTCATCAAAATAGGGCAGCATAGCGGTTATCAAAACACTATTACTGTACCAGTGATCTTGGTTCAAATCCACCACGTTTGCATGTTCTCTCTGTGACCATGTGGGTGTCCTCTGGGTGCTCTGGTTTCCTCCCTTTTTCTCAAGGCATACAGGGTTAGTAGGTTCATTGGTCACATGGGTGTATTTGTGCATCATGGGCTCCTGGGCTGGAAGAGCCTTTTACCATGCTGTATCTCTAAATTAATTTTTTTTAAATTAAATCTCCATGTTGTCATAGTACAGTATAATTGTAAGCTTGATTTTAATTTTAATAATTGCAACCCATATTTCTCAAGGATTGGGTAAAAGTGGAAGTGAAAGGGGGTTGTAAACTCAAGCTCCAATTTGAAGCAGTCAAATGATCATCAGAAGTTGATGTGCCTTTCCCACCTCCACTTCTTGGTGCAGTTTGACCCATACATCCCTCCCACAAACAGACCTCAATCTCTTTCTCCTTCCATTGCTGGAACAGCCTCACTCCCACCCCTCTCAGATCACTGATTCCCAACTTCTTGGGAAGGCTGCTACCCACTATCAAACCTAAAGCTCTTCCTCTTTGTTTGAGGATTGTCTGTCTCTCCACTCACCCTCACTCCTCAATCTCTACTTCCTCCCTCTCCCAATGATGTTACCAACACCTGAGCCATAATCTCTTGTGTTCCTGTTCTCACAGTAGCCTTTTACATCCACCCTCTCTGCCACCTAAGTCACAAATTTCTAATTTCCTGTTTCCCACATTGGCTTGACACCTCCTACCCTTCACACTCCCTAATTCCTTGTGATCTTCACCATTTCTTTTCAACTCCACACCAATTTGTCCCTCCCTTTTGGGGCAGCTTGTCTTTACCAATTCTATTCCCAAGCCTTGGTCTCCAGGTCAGTCCCACCACACACCTGCATGAGCGTGGCTAGCAGGCGTCTGAGAAACTTGAGACAATGCCTCCTGTCATTACGTTTTCCACCCACCATCAGCCAGCCTGTCATTTTGTCCAACTTCTGGCCGACATGGTGTAACACTATTGGTGGGACATCGAGCAGGCCGATGATGTCACAGGGCGGGACTTCAACATCTTGGAGAGAGAGGTTCAGGACTAGCAGGGAAAAGCCTGCGCATGTAGATATTCACTAAGTGTACTAATAAAGCAAGCTACGAATGCAACTCCAGGCTCAAGGTCATTTTTATAAATGTGTGTCTGAACCAAACACAACAGAAATCACACTTTCCAGGATTTTACCTCCCTTACCTTCATCCCATTTTATGTATATCTCAGATTCAATGTTTAGTACAGCAGAGAAAGGATTATTTCAATGTGGCAGATTAAAATCCGAAATAGAACAGTACAGCAAAGGAACAGGTAGTTAGGTGTAGGTGTATATGATGCCAACTTAGACTAAATCTTTTCTGTTTGCACATGATCCATTCCTTGTGCATCCATGTATTTAACAACCTCTTAAATTCTACTATTGTTGTTCCACATGACTTCTGACAGTCCATTCCATGCACCTACCAGTCATTGAGAAAAAACTTGTCCCACACCTATCTCTTAAATGTTTTCCTCCTCACCTTAAATTTCATCTCATACTTGACATTTTTAATCTACACAAATGATTCTGACTGTCTACCCTATTCATGCCTCCCATCATTTTATAAACATCTGTCAGGTCTTCCCTCAGCCTTCCAGGCTCCATTGGCTTTATCTTTAATAGGTCATATTAATGCTATTAAGATGATATTCTTACCTAAATTTTTGTGTTTATTTCAAGCAGTCCCCGTTTTTATTCCAAAATCCTGTTTTGATAATGTTGACTCTAAAATATCTTATATTTGGAATAAAAAGAATGCCAGATTGAGTAAATTCCATCTGCAGAAATTAAAGAAAGATGGTGGTATGGCTCTACCTAATCTTAGACTATTATTGGACAGTTAACATCTGCTTTATTATTTTATGAATCTACTATTCAGATAAATTTGAACACTCTTATTGGGTAGATTTGTTACTGATTTCCATGCAGAGGTATTCTTTATTGGTAAAACAGCTCTTCCTTTTACATTTTCTAAGATTAGTAGGCATAATCCAATACTTAAACATACATACAAATTTTGTTTCAATTTTTGAAGTTCTTTGATTTGAAAAATTTTATATTATGTAGTTCCATTTCTCTTAATTATTTTTTTACACTGTCTAGAATTGATCAAGCCTTCTCTTTTTGGAAACTTAAAGGATTTTTTTTCCCAAAATTTGTTTGTAGATAGTAGCTTAATGTCTTTTGAGCAATCATCTAATAAATATATACCCAAGTCACATTTTTTTTAGATACTTCTAAATTAGAAATTTTCTGAATTTACAGCCTAACTTTCCAACATCGTACCAACTAGATTTAGTTGATGCTTTTTTTTTCAGTTAACTCCCTCTCATAAGGGTTTAATAGGCAACATTTATAATAAGTTATTAAGATTGCAATCAAATTCTAATGACAAAATTGAAAGGGCCTGGGAAGAGGAACATCAGTTACATCTTCCAGAGGAATCATGGGAGAAGATTTTTGGATTGGTTAATACCTCCTCAATATGTGCTCGTCATCCTTTGCTTCCATTTAAAGTTGCATCGGGCTCATACGTCAAAAGACAAAATTGGCCCGTATTTTTTCTAATTTTAGTCCTATTTGTAATAGATGTAAGTCAGAAGTGGCTTCTCTATCTCATGTTTTGGTCATGTCCTATGTTGGAGCAGGGTTGGATAGATATTTTTAAGACTTTGTCAGTAATGCTGAATATTAGATTGCAACTTATCCCATTGACTGCTCTTTTTGGAATTATTATTATTCCATAAGTGGGACAAGTTCCCACTTCTACATATTGTTCGCTAGAATCTTATTTAAATGGAAAGATTCTAATCCACCTACTTTGACTCAATGGTTCTCTCAAATTGTGTCATGTTTAAGTTGAGAGAAAATTAAGAGTCGTACATTTAATACTTCTGTTAAATTTGAACAGACTAGGTGACCTTTTATAAATTATTTCCACATGACTTAGTAAAATTATTTTCCCTTCCAGACTACATTTAATTATATTTCTTTTCTTTGTTGAAGACTGGATGATTAATTTTTATTAATAAATTCTCAGGATAGGCTGTCCAGTCTTTTTTGTTTGTTTGTTTTTTGTTAGATTAGGTGGGGTTTTATACAATTTTGGGTTTTCTTTAAGATTTCAGTTTGAGGAGTGTGGTAAACCACTATTACACCGTGATTGGCTGCTGTCAACTCGATACGCCTCCCGAGACCAATCCTACCCATAGCCCCTTGCATGCTACCCTTTTACTTTTGTTCTGATCAGTCAAGGAGATGGATGGTTGTTTGATAGAGTTTCGGTCTTTAGCTATTAAAAGCCTGATGTTTCACTACTCAGCCTTGTGTGAATTATTGATGATATATCAATGAGATGAGAACCTATTCGTTAGTTGTGGTGTTATATTATGTGATGTCACATAGTGATTTTTTCCTTTATGATTATGTACTATTCTCTTCATATTATTTAGCTATAATATGATTAATAAAAAGATTGAAAAAGAAAGAAAAAGTAACTTAAGTTTGTCCAACTTCTTACAGCTCATATCCTCTAACCCAGCCTCTACATTCTTCCTGTAATAGGGCAACCAGAATTGCACACAATAAGCTTTGAAATCTGGGCTAACCCAGAGTTAACGCTTATAATATGATGTTATTTACTACTGGTAATTATGATGATCTCACCCAGTTGCACTGAGGTATCCTGAAGCTATAATATGGAGTGCCATAAAGGGGAACTCACAGTTCTAATAATTGTAAGTTAGCCAACTTATTTAAATGCCACCAACTTTCGTTGGGTGCTTGTTCTGCTGTAACACACTTAAGAGTAATGTGTGTACTTGTGAAGAAGCAGAAATGCTTCTTAAGCAGTTCATTTTATTTTAGTACCTAAATCTAAAGGCAAAACAGTGGATGTAGTGCATATGGATTTTGGTAAGGTGTTTGACAAAGTCCCCCATGGGAAGCTCAATCGGAAAGTAATGGGACATGGGATCCAAGGGATCTGCAGGAATCAGAGGGTAGTAGTAGATAGAATATATTCTGCCTGGAGGCCAGTGACTAGTGATGTTCCACAGGGATCTGTTCGAGGACCTCTGCTCTTTATGATTTTTATAAATGACTTGGATGAAGAGGTGAAGGGGGTGAATCAGTAATTTTTAGATTACACAGGTGTTGTGAATAGTGCAGAAGGTTGTTGTAGTTTACAACAGGACATTGGCAAGATACAGAGTTGGGTGGCAATGGTAGATAGAGTTTAATAAGTGAGAAGTGATGCATATGATAGGCCAGACGTGAAAACAGAGTACATGGTTAATGATAAGACTTTTAGCAGTGTGGAGGAGCAGAGGGATCTTGGGGTCCAGGTCCATTGATCCTTCAAGGCTGCCAAACAATTTGATAGGGTAGTTAAGAAGGCTTATAGTGTGATGGCCTTCATTAGTCAGGGGAATTGAGTTCAAGAGCTGTGAGGTAATGTTGCAGCTCTATGGTCGACCATGCTTGGAATATTGCATTTAGTTCTAGTTGCCTCATTACAGGAAATATGTAGATGCTTTGGCAAGAGTCCAGAAGAGATTTAACAGAATGTTGCCTGGATTGGAGAACATGTTTAATGAAGCAAAGTTGACAGAGTTAGGGCTTTTTTTCTTTGGAGTGACAAGGAATGAGAGGTAACAGAGATATACAAAATGATGAGGGGCTTAGATAGGGAGAAACTTAGATAGGGAGGAGCCAGCATCTTTTTCCTGAAGCAACAATAACATATACCAGAGGACATCTGCCATCCATTAAAGATCAGTGGCGAAAAGGTTAAGAGAGATGTCAGAGGCAAATCTTTTACACAGAGTGTGGTGGGGGCCTGGAATGCATTGCTGGGGTGTGTGGTGGAGGTAAGTACATTAAAGACATTCAAAAGACTCTGTGATAGACATATGGATGAAAGAAAAATAAAGGGTTATGGTTGTGATGTAGGGAAAGATTAGATTGTTGTGGAGTAAGTTTACAAAGGTCAACATGACATCATGAGCTGAAAAGCCTGAACTGCCCTGAAATGTTATATGTTCTATTATTTAATCAGATGAACTATTGTGCTCTTTAGTCAAAGAACCAAAGATGGAAGCCTATTCTGAAATTCCCTCTTGTTTCATTGGCCTGAAAACAGCAATATTCAAGGTCCAAATGGATTAAAACAGTGGTGTTTGATGAAGGAACCACATCAAAACCTGACCACAATCAGATCAATGTTTGTCAAGGTCATAGAAGTGCCACAGCACCCAAATACAAAGGTATAAGAATGACAAATCTGTTTTTATCCCCTTTGATGCAACATCCAGATAACCTAGCTCCTCACTAATTGTTCAGGGATAACTGAGTCATCCACACCATTCTATGTCTAATGGGACTGGCAGGTGTTTATGAGTTCCTTATCTGTGCTACATCCTTCAGGGAGCAAAGGTGAAATGCCTTCATGAGGATGATGTATGCTAAGTTAGGGAGCAAAATTAGCCCAAGGCTCAGTCTTGTACCGTCGATGATTGCTTCTCAGCTGGAAAATGCAATTTAGAGTGAGATTAGGATTTGAATGAGCAAATTAAAAGTTCTCGTTCAGGCCTCACGCATGAATAATGTTCCTTTGAGTGTCGGCAGGTCCTGACAGAGCTGTCATCCTTTGCGAGCTGAATTGGGTCAAGTTGGTAGAGGCACCAGCAACTACAAGTAGAGAAAGAGGCATGGCGGTGTGGAAGGAGGCATTTGGAAGGGAGGAACAATAATCATCGGTAGGATTACACGGTGGAGGTGGTAAAGCAAAAGACAGTGGTTGGCAAAGAGAAAGAGCACACATTAAACAGCAATTTAGAATGTTTATTCCAAAATTCTATTGATTCTGGGATTATTACCTATACTTAAGAAAGGAGAGAGAAAAAACAAACAGGGAATTTCTGTGTCACTTTCAGGAGAAATGCTGGAATCAGCAATGAAGTGTTTGATAATAGACTATCTTAAAAAGAATAAGATTGAATAGAGTCACCATGGATTTATTAAGGGAAATCATATTGATTAATAGAAACATGGCCTTTGGCTTATCTAGTCCATGCCAAACAATGACATGCAACAATGGACATAGCACCTATCCCTGAAGCACACCACACCACATTTCAGACTACCATCTCCTGCAAAGCCAATGTCCAAGGTGAACACAAAAATCTGCAGATGCTAAATTCTGAATAACCTATTTTGTTCTTTGGCATCACTTCACTTTTATTGGTGTTAATCTTGTACCCTGATATCTCTCCATATTCTTTCAGTTTCATATGTAGTTTTTTTATTGACTTATCTGGTTCTGTTAAATATACCATGATGTCATCTGCAAATAGGCTGATTTTATATTCTTTCTCTTCTATTTTTATTCCTCTTATCATAGTTTTCTTCCTTATCAACTCAGCTAGTGGTTCAATAACCAAAGCGAACAGTGAAGGGGATAATCGGCATCCCTGTCTTGTTGACCTGCTTAATTTAAAGTGATCTGATACATATCCATTTATTACTACCTTTACTAACAGTCCATTATATAATGCTCTAATGTAGTTAATAAATTTTTCCAGTAGTTTAAATTTCTGTAACACTTTATACAAATAGTTCCACTCTACCCTATCGAAGGCTTTCTCTGTGTCTAACGTAACAGCTACCGTTGGCATTTTATTTATTTGTGCTGCATGTATTAAATTAATAAGTTTACAAACATTATCAGCTGCTCGTCTTTTTTTTAAGCAAATCCAGTTTGGTCTTGGCTTACTAGTTTCAGTACATAATCATTCAGTCTGTTTGCTAGTAATTTTGCTATTAATTTATAATCTGTATTCAATAATGATATTGGTCTGTATGAAGATGGCAATAGTGGATCTTTTCCCTCTTTTGGGATTGCTGTAATTATTTGTGTTTTACATGATTCTGGTAAGTTTCTGGTCTCTTCTACTTGATTTATTACTTCTAGGAGGGGAGGGATTAATAGAACCTTAAAAACTTTATAAAACTCTATAGGGAATCCATCTTCACCTGGTGTTTTATTGTTTGGAAGTTTTATTAATATATTGTAGCGGCAGCTACACTGCTAACTGAAATAACAGACAACCAGACGGCTTGAGCTCAGTGAGCAGAACTGATCTATTGCAGGCTGCCTGGCTGGCCTTATACTCCCAGCCCAGACCTGGTTGAGAACCGCGCTGGGGGCGCTGACGTCACCAGGGAGTCACGTAGGTCCCCAAGTGCGGGCTTCTGAGCCCGGTGCTGAGGTCGAAGGGGAAACCCCCGACGGCACCATTTTAGCCAGCTGCCCTGTCACATGTGTTACAAGCGGGGCCCGTTTGCCTGCCCAATGGCATGCCGCCACAATATCTTGTATTTCTTCAGTTTTAAAAGGTTCTGTCAATTTATTTTGTTTTTCTATTTGTAGATGTGGTCATTCCATGTTAGATAAAAATTCATCAATTTTGTCATTTTTTTCTTTATTTTCAGTTTGGTATAATTTATAGAATCTTTTAAAATTTTGATCTGGTTATCATCTTTTCTTGTCGCTAAAATGGTTCTTTTAGCTTGTTCCGTTTTAAGTTGCCACGCCAATATTTTGTGTGTTTTCTCTCCCAGTTCATAATATTTTTCATTTGTTTTCATTATATTTTTCTCTACTTGATATGATTTAATGTTTCATATTTTAATTTTTTTCTCTGTCAGTTCTCTCTTTTTCTCTGTATCTTCTCTTTCTGCTAATTCCTTTTCTATGATTGTTATCTCTTTTTCCAATTGTTCTACTTCCCAATTATATTCCTTTTTAATTTTAGTCCTCCAATAAAGGTCTTCATTGTGTCCCATAAAATGAATTTCTCTTTTACTGATTCCATATTTATCTGGAAGTAGATTTTAATTTGTTGTTCAATATATTCTTTGAAATCTTGTCTTTTTAACAGTGTAGGATTTAGTCTCCATCTATATGTCTTTGGTGGGGTATTATGATACTAACGATGATGTATTAACACAAAACCCATTAAATCCCCTTTACAATAGACAATTTATTTTTCAAGGAATGGAATCAAGAAAATAGAAGATTGCTTTTTGGGAAATAATTTATTAACATTTGAGCAATTAAAAGATAAATATGGAATAACACAAAGTACAATATTTACATTTTGCCAATTGAAAACTTATCTAAAAGAAATATTGGGAAATAGCTTGAGATTACCAGAAAGTAGCAACTATGAATATTTAATCACAGACACAATGATAATTAAAAATTTTATTACAAACATGTACATCAAATTACAATATAAAGAAGATGAAATAAAGTATAAACTGAAACAAAGTTGGGAAAAAGATTGAAACACAGATAAAGAACGAAACATGGGAACAATGAGGAACACGATAAATAGTAGATTATGTATGATTCAATATAACTGGCTACATAGATTATATATTGCTCCTCAGAAATTAAAAGAGTGGTACCCGACAGCATCGGATAGATGTTTTCGTTGCGAAAAAGAGATTGGAACAACATTACATGCAATTTGGACATGCTCAAAAGTAAAAACTTTCTGGGAAGACCGAAACTTAATATTAAACAAAATTACAAAAAATAATATACCAAAAGATCCAAAAAAAATTCTGTTAAATAATAGATAAGACAAAAAATTAGAACTAAAATTAGACAAAGCCCAAATAAAATTTATTATGATAGCTCTAGCAGTAGCCAAAAAATGTACTATGACAACCTGGAAAATGAAAACAAGCCTTAAAATACAACAGTGGTATACAGAAATAAACAAGTGTATTCCATTAGAAAAAATTTCATACAATCTGAAAGACAAGTGTACATTATTGGAACAAATTTGGAAACCATACATAAAATATGTCGGAGAATGCTGACCACAAACCTCCATCTCGTAAAACAACATAATTATGAGCACAAAAAGATTTTAAAATGTGAAAGTGGATGATACAACTTTTTTCTTCCTTTTTTTGGTTATTTCTTTGTTTTAAGTGTTTTATCATTTATTGATTTCTCATGAGGGTGGGGAAGGGGAGAGAGGAAGTGGGGGAAAGAAAAAATGTGACTATGTATATATTGTTGATCATTTGTGGATGTTGTTATTGATATGACTCAGTGCAAAAATAAAAACAAATTTAAAAACTGCAGATGCTGAGGTCGAATGCACTACACAAAAATGCTTGAGAAACTCAGCAGATCACGTAGCATCCATAGGAAGTAAAAGGTAACCAATGTTTCGGGCTTGAGCCTTTTGTCAGGAATCAGAAAAAAAGAGGTAGATTCCTGAGTAAAAGGGTGGGGGGCAGGGGGGAGAAGCACAGGCTAACAAATAAATCATTAGTGGATACAGGTGGGAGAGCAGAAGGGAACAAAGCTGAGAAGTGATGGGAAGAAGGCAAAGGTTGTTTTCAAGTCCTACAAATATCATAAATGGACCATGACAACTCTTTATAAATAGTAGACTAAGTTGTAAGTACCAAATGGACTACTCCTGCTCTCATTTCTCATGCTCTATGAGTTGGAAAGGGGAACAGTGAGTGGCAGAGTTGTGAATAATTACAAGTGACAAACAGTAAAGAAGATGGCATGGAAATGGCATGGAAATGGTCAAGGTATTCAGGAAGTTATAAATGAGTAAGCAACTTCTAGTCTTACCTCCACCTAAACTACCAGCATATTTAGACTTAACAATGGGATTTAATTGAAAGAACTCAGTGGTCAATCAGCAGCTGTGGATCCATGAAGGATTTCCAGTGTATAATGATGGGTGACAGGTGGAACCAGATTGTCAAAGGATGATGCCCTCCCCATCTAGTTCCACTTGCCATCTTCCAGCCTCTACCCTCATTCTGCTATATCCTGGAAAAGCTTCCTCTTCTCTCTCAGGTTCTCAGTCCGAAATGCTGAGTCTTTCAACATTCTGCTTTTGTTCTGGATTCTGCAGTCTCTTTTGACAATACCAATACCAATATTGAGTTGAGTATTATTGCAAACAGAGATGGCTTAGTTAACAAACTATATCTCCATCTATCTAAGTAGGTCATGAATATCACTTTTTCTCCAAGGGGACCAGAGTACACCGTGTACACAATCTGGATTTGACTCTCCCACCCTCTGCATAAGTGACTTAGCTAATCACTGAAACAATAGGATATGCACATATGATTTAGAGCACTGAATAGTACACCACAGGTACTGGATCTACTACCCATGTATCTGTGCCAAAAAAGTTGTCCAAGTCATATCATATCCAAGCCTGCTACTAGCACATGATATGACCCCTCTATTCCCTGCATATTCATGTGTCTATCTTAAAGCTTCTTAGACACTACTATTGTGTCTGCTTCCACCACTACTCCTAGCAGCCAGTTCCAGGCACCTTCCTCTCACCCTCTGTATACATAAAAAAAAATTGGCCCTGCATATCTCATCTAAACTTCCTCCCTCCTCTCACTTTAAATGCATGCCCTCTGACATCATTACCCAGAAAAAAGATTTTTAACTGTTTACCATAACAATGCCTCTCAATTTTATAAACTTCTATCAGCTCACCCCTTGTCCTCTGATGCACCAGAGGGAAAAAAAAACAAGTTTATCCAAATTCTCCTTATACCCCATACTTTCTATCCCAGGCAACATTATGGTAAATCTCTTATGTACCCCTTCCAAAGTGTCCACCACCTTCCTGTAACAGGGCAACCAGAATTGCACACAATACTCTGAGTGTGACCTAACTAAAGTTTTATACAGCTGCAACAAGACTTCTTTACTTTTATACTCAATGCCCTGCCAATGAAGCCAAGTATACCAAACACCTTTTTTTTTAAATTATTTAATTGCATGGCCACTTTCAATGATATATGGACCTGGACCTCCAGATCCCACTGCACATCATTGCTTTTAAAAGACTATATATGTAATTGTACATAGTCCCTTTACATTTAACCTCCCAGTGTGCCACACATTACGCTTATCCAGATTAAACTGCCCATATCTGTAACTGATATACATTGTGTTCTATTCTTTGATACTGTCCACAGCTCTATCAATTGCAAACTTCACTCACCCACCAACTTTTTCATCCAAGTCATTTTTATATATATTACAAACAACAGAGGTCTCATCACTGATTTCTGTGGAATACCACTGGTCACAGACCTCCAGCCAGAGAAACGCTCTTCCACTACTACTCTCAATCTTCTATGGGCCAGCCCATTCTGAAACCAAACTATCAATTCCCTGTGAATCCCATGTATCTGTACCTTCTGGATTAACTTACCACGACGAACCTTCTCAAATGTTTTTCTAAAATCCATGTAGTCATTATCCACTGCTCTGCCTTCATCAACCTCCTTTCATCTTCTCAAAAAGGTCAGTCAAATTTGTAAAACATGGCCTTCCACACACTTAGCCATGGTGACTGTCAAGGAATTAAACATTGACCAGTAATCAGAGATTGCCACTTCTGATCTCATGATGGAAGGAAGGTCATTTTCAGCTGTTTTTTAAAAAAAATCATTTTCTCATTAGTGATTGTTGAACCAAAGAAAGAAAACAAACCAGCAGAGAACTCAGCAGATGAAACAATATCAATGGAGGGAAATGAACAGGCAACAATCAAATTGAAACTGTCTCAGGATCCTGCTTTTTGTTTGCTGTGTTTTGTTTTAAGACTTACAGCATTGTTACAGGACTTTTTAGCCCATGAGCCCATGCCACCCAAATACCTCCACCCCTGATACATTTGAAGGGTAGGAGGAAATACACGCAGACACGGGAGAACACAAAAACTCCTTACAGACAGGATTCAAACCCCAGTCCCAATCTTCGGTGCTGTAACAGCATTGCGCTAACCACTACACTAACTGTGCCACCCTGTACACTAACCATGCTGCCCTTCTGTTCCTCCAGCAATTTATTTTTGCTCAGTGTTCCAATCTCTTGAATCTCAAACTAAATAGGATAATGATCTTGAAAGAAACTAGATAAATTAGAAGATGCTTCCAAAGTAATGAGGCAGCAGGAGTGGAAATTGAGACCAAGACACCAGCAAGTATGAGAAGCAGAGTCCCATCAAACTTCATGAACCCAGGGCCTCATTTTCCCCCATTTCATTGCTGCAGCTAAACAGATTGAGTGTCTGATAGGCTTTCAAACAAGAAGGTAGGTGATAAGAAGCCCAGGTAGGAAGAGAAGAAAAAAGTAGGAAAGATTGTGAAGAAGGGTCATTGCAAAAATCATCCTGGAGATAAGAGATGAGCCAGAGGTTGGAAGGATCAGATCAGGAGAAATCATTTCCAGTGAGGTGTCTGGATATTGAAATTGATATCTTGGCTAATCAGCAGTGGGCATATCGAGTGGGGAAAATCAAAAAGAAAGACCAATAAGGAAGTACAAATTAGCTCAAGGTGCTTAGAGAAGTGAAAAAGTTAGCAATTGTACCCAGTCTGCATCCAAAGCTGCAAAATTCAGTAGCACCATTTACCATTTACAGTTCTTGTCTCCTATCAGTTGTTAGGCCTCTTGAACCCTGAGAAATTTAGCCCAAAGCTTTTATATCTGTTATTTCTAAAATATAATAATGTATTTAAATTATGTGGCTTCCTGGAGAATGGGTGATTTCCTAACATCTCTGGTCATATGCAATTTTATTGGCGGTCATGTCGAGTTTTAGATTTTTAAGAATTCAGTCGTTCCCATCAACGAACCTGTTTTAAAGAAGTGAACATTCTTAAATATTTTAAAGGACATCCTGTAAAGTTGTGGTAACATTACTGGACACAGGGAGAAGCCATCTACAAACCCTTGCATCCAAATGTCATACGACATCTTTGAAAGTGCAACTATTTTAATGAAGTCTACCACCACATATGCTTCCATAATGGTTATTTAGTATAGGCAGACTTTAAAAATTCTGCAACATTACATATATTAGCACCCCTGTTAACAGTTTTAGAATCTTAATTGCACAAGGAAATGAGATGAGATTTAATTTTTTTGCAGCAGTAGGTGTTGTTTTTCCACATAAAATATCAGCGTATGTTCTGTAAAGAACAAATGACTCATGGTATTTCTGAAGTAAGATACACAGCTGACAAGAGAGCCAGTTTGAGCACCAGCATTAATATTCCTGATGCATTTAGGTGAAACAATATTTTCTTTTATGTACTTTAGTTCTTCTTGCAAATTGCCAGGAGCATTCAGAGGCTGGTAAGCATATAGGTAAAATCACCTGTGGGCCCATTTACTGATGGCATGAGCACAATCTTCAGGTTATGGCCTGAGCATCTATTGAGCTGACACAAAAGATTCCAGTGGAGCCCTTATTTTAAAGACCTTCACCAAACTGAGAGATGACTGTTATTTTGATCAGAGGCCTTCATTGGAACCTCGTACTGATGTCCCAGATAGCAAACCCAGAAGAAAAAGCATAGGACGAATAGTTCCAGACAGCTAAGTGTTTTCACTTTCGCCTGCATTTTTGTGGGTCTTAGAGGAACATGTGCCTTACTGGGAATGTTTATTCTTCCACATCCAGAGATTCTGGCTCTATCTGAGAGAGAAAGAGAATAAATATTTTAGACCAGAGAAACACAACTACAAATGCTACAATTTTGAGTGAACTAAGAAAAGCTGGAGGGACTCAATTGGACAGGCAGTATCCATGGACAGAGATGGTTGGTCATCAGTTGGCGCAACACTATTACAATGCCAGTAACCCGGGTTTGGATCTGGTGATGTCTGTGAAGAATTTGTATATTCTCCCCCTGTTGGTCTGGGTTTTATCCGGGTTCTCTGGTTTCCTTCCAGGGAGTTGTTAGTTAATTGGGGTATTAGAGTGGCACAAGCTTATTGGCTGAAAGGGCCTGTTACCATGTTGTATATCTAAATTTAAACATTTTAAATTTAAACATTTTGTCTGGATCATTTGTCAAGTCTAAGGTAGGAAAGAGCTCGGGGAGAGAAAGAAAACAAAAATCTAGGTTGGCGGTATTGGTGGGGCAGAGTGATACAATTCTGGAAATATGTAGTGTTAGAGGAAAAGACCAGTGGAAGGGTGGAGGGAAATGAGAAGATTAGAATGAAAGCAGGTCAAGAATGGATGGAATCAGACCAAGGCGAGTGTTCCCTAAACTTGGAAAACACCAATGTTCATCCCTTTGTGTTCTAGGCTACCCAGGAGAAAAGTAATTTGTTGCTCATCAAGTTTATGTTTGGCCTCACACTGACAACAGATGAGGCCACTCTTCCTTTCCATCCATCATTCCATCGCTTTAGCCCCTCACCTGTGCTGCAACCGCAGAAGGCAAACCACTTGCAGCCACATCTCACCCCTCATCTCCATCTGAGGCCATAAACAGAATTTCCAGGTGAGGCAGAGTTTCACATGCACCTCATCTGCTGCATCTAGTGTACTTGATGTGGCCTCCTCTACATTGGTAAGACAAAGCACAAATTAGAAAACCACTTTGCCAAGCACCTGCATTCTGTTTGGAGGTTCAAGCTGGAACACCTGGTTGCCAACTGTTTTAATTCGCTTTACCATTCTATGCAGGCATGCCTGTCCTTGGCCTCCTCCATTTCCAAGGTGAACCCACACATAAACATGAGGTACAACATATTACATTTCTCTTGGATACCTAATAGCAGTAATGTTGAATTTTTCAAGTTTAAATAACACCCCCCCCCCCCCCCGCCCCCACACCGATCCAGTTTCTCGGTTTCCATCTGTCCTTTAACTGCTTCTATTCTACTCTTCTCAAACAACCCCTACCCTGCCCCTTAGTGGTCTCTTCTTCTATCTGTCTCTACCTCTCCCACCTTAATTTATCCAGTATACAGTAAAGCCCCTGGTATCTGGCACCTATGGGGATTGGTGGATGCTGGATAAGTATATTTTCCAGTTGCTTGAGACTTACAAAGCCAAACTAATTCACTGGCATTAAGAATAAACAATTTAAAAGACAAAAATACTAAACAAACTTCACTTGCATGGATACATAAACCTTAAAGCATTTTACTTGATTTTCAGTCACATTCATTGAAAACACTTAACCGTCAGTACATCTGCAGGTTCCTCCCCCTCCATGGAGCCACCCAAAAAGACACACAATTACATTATATATAATTAACCTACTCTCTCCTCCATGTTTACAGAAAAAGCCTCTGACCAGGGCGACTCTTATCAAGCAGGGATAGGGAGACCTTTAAGAGAGTCACTCCAATGGCATGTGGCATCAACCAGCTCAATCCTGGTGACACCATTGCTGTTTTACTTATTCAAACATCTACAAGTAAAGTATGCCCAAGGCACACCGCTGACTTAATATTTGCTTCCATGGGATTTCACTGCACTTTCGCCTTTTGGTCCCTTCCCAGACTATTTTTTTATATACTTGCTATCTTCCCTTCCGATTAGTTTCAACAAAGGGTTCTGAACGGAAACATTAATTGTCCACCGATTCTGCCTCTCCCAATGAGTTCCTCAATTTTCTCTTTGTTTACTAATGTTTCAGACTGATGATCTTTCTCTGCAAATACTGTCTGATGTGCTGAGCATTTCCAACATTCTGTTTTTATCTGATTACCAACACCCACAAGTTTTTGTTTTCTGATTTCTATACCTATTGTGAAGCCTTCTCAAATCAGCATGCAATCTTACTAAATAGGACTGCTTATTAATTATTTAAAGGCTTACATATGTTTACTATGAAATACATTCTCTTTCATATGCCCATTAACATCCCCTGATTCTCCTGCCACCCACACACAAACTTATTGAAGATATTTCCCCTACCCACACATCTTTGGAAAGAGGAAAGAAACCAGAACATCCAGGGAAACCCATACAGTCCTCAGGAGAATGTGTGAGCTCCAGTGAGACTGCCAGGATCAAACCTGGGTTGCCAGAGCTGTGCACTAGCAGGTCGAACTGCTACAACACTGTGCTGCCCCTGTAATATGCAGTGACCTGTGGACCAAACAAATTAAAGTATTATCTAGTTGAGGCATAAAGGAACTCTGTCTATCCTCTGATGGAGGCCCTACTGTTGTCAGGTGAGTCTGCAGATGAAAAGATTGACATTAAATGTACACAGCATTTAGCCTATAGAGCTAAAGGGTAATGTTTTGAGCCTACATCAAGCTATGAGCAAAAAGCAGGCATCTGATTGGAGAGTGCCCAGACAAAATATTAAGTCATTATCTACAATTTGTGGGTAACCTCAAGTAGCACTCTCCAACAGAGGGCATTAACATTGACTATCCTTCTGTCTCCCTCCAACATTCCACCTCCTTCCCTCTCCATTCAGAAAGGGACCCTATTCTCCTATCACTTCTCAGTTTCTGTCCTCCAACCTGTTGCCCTGTGCTCCTCCCTGCCCCTTCCTCCCTCCTCCAAGTATTTTCAGGTGCCTGGCTGTTTTTTGCTCATACTTTGCTGAAGGGCACAGGCCCAAAAGTTTGTTACCCTTTACTTCCTATAAATGCTGCGCAACCTGCTGAGTTTCTCCAGAACTATTATGTATTGCACTACAATCACAGAATATGCAGAAGTTCCTGTTTAACCTGAAATGTATGCTTCCTCAAACAAGGCTGAATAATGATCTTTCTTATATTGAATCATACCTTTGTTTCCATTGAGAAAATAAATTTGCAAGTCCATAACTCCCTGATAGAGGTAACAGAAGCAGAAAGTCTGTTAAAGAATGCTTGCCTACCTCATTCAGAATGTTGAGTATAAAAGTCAGCAAGTTACATTCAGCTGTTTGAAACTTTGGTTGGGCCTTACTTAAGTATTGTGTCAATTTCTCATCATTGTATTGCAGGAAGGGTATGGAGATATAGCAGAATTCAGCGGGGATTTTATCTGAAGGGTTCACCTGGCAATTGGACTCAGGAAGTCGGATTTTAAAAGCTCAGATCAGCAGGAAGCTGATTGGGCAATAGAGATCAAGTGATCCAGGGGACTTGTACTTTTTTTCCATGAACTTGTGACATAGGGTTATATTAATTCAATTCAACTCAGTGGTCTGGAGATGGAACTATTGACTTGAGTTCTACACTGTACATACATTCTTCTTTTTTGGCTTGGCTTCGCGGACGAAGATTTATGGAGGGGGTAAAAGTCCACGTCAGCTGCAGGCTCGTTTGTGGCTGACAAGTCCGATGCGGGACAGGCAGACACGGTTGCAGCGGTTGCAGGGGAAAATTGGTTGGTTGGGGTTGGGTGTTGGGTTTTTCCTCCTTTGCCTTTTGTCAGTGAGGTGGGCTCTGCGGTCTTCTTCAAAGGAGGTTGCTGCCCGCCAAACTGTGAGGCGCCAAGATGCACGGTTTGAGGCGATATCAGCCCACTGGCGGTGGTCAATGTGGCAGGCACCAAGAGATTTCTTTAGGCAGTCCTTGTACCTTTTCTTTGGTGCACCTCTGTCACGGTGGCCAGTGGAGAGCTCGCCATATAACACGATCTTGGGAAGGCGGTGGTCCTCCATTCTGGAGACGTGACCCACCCAGCGCAGCTGGATCTTCAGCAGCGTGGACTCGATGCTGTCGACCTCTGCCATCTCGAGTACTTCGACGTTAGGGATGAAAGCGCTCCAATGAATTTTGAGGATGGAGCGGAGACAACGCTGGTGGAAGTGTTCTAGGAGCCGTAGGTGATGCTGGTAGAGGACACATGATTCGGAGCCGAACAGGAGTGTGGGTATGACAACGGCTCTGTATACGCTTATCTTTGTGAGGTTTTTCAGTTGGTTGTTTTTCCAGACTCTTTTGTGTAGTCTTCCAAAGGCGCTATTTGCCTTGGCAAGTCTGTTGTCTA
The DNA here is from genome assembly GCF_036971445.1 of Narcine bancroftii. Taxonomy (NCBI): domain Eukaryota; kingdom Metazoa; phylum Chordata; class Chondrichthyes; order Torpediniformes; family Narcinidae; genus Narcine; species Narcine bancroftii. The sequence goes on from NC_091472.1 coordinate 98,214,788, forward strand.
TCTCGTTGTCGATCCTTGCATCTGATGAAATGGTGCAGCCGAGATAGGTAAACTGGTTGACCATTTTGAGTTTTGTGTGCCCGATGGAGATGTGGGAGGGCTGGTAGTCATGGTGGGGAGCTGGCTGATGGAGGACCTCAGTTTTCTTCAGGCTGACTTCCAGGCCAAACATTTTGGCAGTTTCCGCAAAACAGGACGTCAAGCGCTGAAGAGCTGGCTCTGAATGGGCAACTAAAGCGGCATCGTCTGCAAAGAGTAGTTCACGGACAAGTTTCTCTTGTGTCTTGGTGTGAGCTTGCAGGCGCCTCAGATTGAAGAGACTGCCATCCGTGCGGTACCGGATGTAAACAGCGTCTTCATTGTTGGGGTCTTTCATGGCTTGGTTCAGCATCATGCTGAAGAAGATTGAAAAGAGGGTTGGTGCGAGAACACAGCCTTGCTTCACGCCATTGTTAATGGAGAAGGGTTCAGAGAGCTCATTGCTGTATCTGACCCGACCTTGTTGGTTTATCCAACATATATTAGTGAGTAGGAAATTCACAACTAACTAGTTTTCTTCAGAGGATTTGGAAAGGGTACAGAAGATCACCAGGATGTGGCTCATTGTTATGTTGGGAAGAGTATCAATTTTGATGGGCTCACAGAGGAGAGTCTGAACACATGATACAATCTCACAAGTTTAAATAACACACAGGAGACAAACAGGGGAGAATGTTAAACTGTACTCAATTACTTTTTCATTTAAGCAACAATATAGGCATTCACTCCAGACCTAGGTTGGACTCTGACAATAGTGAACCTACACTTGACATGCTTGCACACTTGAGAACTCACACTACAAACAGGGACTCTTACACACACCTGGTTCCCTGTACCAATGGAGTTGCAGCTCTCTGCAAGTATTGATCTATTGCAATACTACAGCTCAGCTTCAGTGTAATGCACACCTTACCCACAACACTTCCAGCAGTGTCTATATTATGACCTGACATGGAGCAATGTCCAGTGGACCACAAGGCAGAGAGAAAGAATGTGATATGCGTTGGTTTTAAATACAGTGCTAAATCTATGCTTCCAGCTAATAATAACCCAAGGTGATTTAAATTAGCCAATGACAAGGTGTGCACTAATGGGTGGATGGAGTTCAACCTTGATTGACAAATGATGTGACTTCTGAATAAGTTTCAGACAGGGAGGACACATGACCACCTGCATTACACACATTCCAGACAGGCAGGGAGGCCACATTTCCCACACACGCAGCACCCATTGCAGTGCACTAGCTATCAGGAGAAGTTGGACAACTTGGGTCATTTTCTCTGGAGCATATGAGACTGAGAAGCGATTTGATTTCAGATTTATTGTCAGATTATATGCAGGACATCACAAACAACCCTAAGATTCCTTTTTCCTGCAGGCACGGCAGAATTACCACTAATTGTAGTGAAAAAATTAAACTTCACAGCATAAAAATATAAACAAATAAAAGAACTGTAAGTAGGTAATAAGTATAAACAAACTGAATGTACAATATAGAGAGAACAAAGAAAATCAATAAAGTGCACAAGAGAGAGTCCTTAAATGAGTCTCTGATGGAGTTTGTCGTTGAGGAGTCTGTTCCTGAACCTGGTGGTATGAGTTTTGTGGCACCTATACCTCTTTCCTGATGGCAGCAGTGAGAACAGAGTGTGTGCTGGTTGGTGAGGGTCTTTGATAATTACTGCTTCGTTCTGACGGTAGTGTTCCCTGTAGATGTACTCAATAGTGAGGAGGGTTTTGGCTGTGATGTTCTGGGCCATGTCCACTACCTTTTGGAGGGCTTTACTCTTGGATATTGGTGTCTCCATACCAGACCATGATGCAGCCAGTCAGTACACTTTGCAACACACCTCTGTAGAAATTTTCAAGGGTTTCTGGTGTTATATAAAACCTCCTCAAACTCTTGAGGAAGAAGAGGTGCTGATGTGCTTTCTTCATGATGCCATTGGTGTGTTGGGTCTTGGAAAGATCCTCTGAGATAGTGACTCCCAAGAACCTAAAGTTGCATACCCTCTCCACCTCTGATCTCCCAATGATCATTGGATTGTATTCCTCTGGCTTTCCCTTCCTGAGGTCCATAATCAGCTTCTTAGTTTTAGTCACATTGAGTGCAAAGTTGTTGGTGGTGCACCATTCAGTCAAGTTTTCAATCTCAATCCTGTATGTAGACTCTTCCCCATCCTTTATACAACCCGCAACTGTGGAATTGTTGGCAAATTTGTAGATGGTGTTATTGTCGTATCGAACTACACAGTTGTAGGTGTTCAGTGAGTAGAGCAGGGGGCTAAGATCTGGTATGAGTTTATAAAATTATGCGAGGGTAAATAGAGTCTTTCTCCCAGGGTGGAAAGGTCATAAACTAGAGGGGATGTTTAAGGTAAAAATTGAGATAGCTTTTTTTAAGCAGAGGCTGATAGATGGTCATAACACATTGGCAGGGGAAGCGGTAAAAGCAGATATGATAGCTGATGCACCATCAATAACCTCAAAAGACTGGAAGTTATATAAAATGCTCAGACTTTTATTAGCAATAGAATGGAGCCACATCCATGCTGGTCAAACTGGGGAGAGAGCTGTGAGCAGTCCCCTTTATTCTGGAGTTGGTGGGAGGAGCCACAGGTACAGTTGACCACTGGGCATGGCCAGACAATTAAATGTACAAACAGTGGTTTTCCACATTTAAAAAGAGTTCAGCAGAGAAGTGCAGCTGATGTTATCCCAAATTAAGTCTTTCAGATGGTCTGATCTGCCGCTGTGACTGTCATAGTGCTGGTGCAGCTGCATCGCAGCAATGGGGTCCTGGACAGTCTGGGGCGCCTGTATGCAGGTGTCAACATTGATTAGGTGGATGCGTGGCAACAAGTCTGGCATGCCATCTCTTGGAGCTGGAGTAAGATGTCATGGCTCTGGTGCATCATGGGTGATGATAGGTGAGGGGGGTGCGGGGTGATTGGTAATGGTCTCTGGAACCCCTGAGGGTGCCAAGTCCCTAACAGAGACTGTGTCCTTGTGCCCATCAGGGCACACCACATAGGTATATTGGGGATGGCATGGAGAAGGTGGACCTTTTTGACCAATGGCTCAAACTTATGTCTCCTCACGTACTTCTGGAGTAGGATTGGCCATGAGGATGCCAGCCAGGCTGGCAGCATGGTCCCTGTTGCAGACTTCATGGGGAAGAAAAAAATTCTTTCATGTGGAGTGACATTGGTGGCGGTACATCGGACTGATCTGATAGAGAGGAGTGCCTCAGCAGGAGACTGGAAGGCTTCTAGACCACAGGACTAGGAGGATGGCCTTCTGGGCAGTGACGTTCTCCCTTTCCACCTGTCCATTCCCTCAGGGGTTGTAGCTGGTGGTTCTGCTCGTGGCAATGTCTCTGGTCAGCAGGGACTGGTGCAGCTCATCACTCATAAAGGAGGGCCCCAGTTGCCTTGTTCACCCAAACAGAGTGAAGAGGCTGCGTAGGGCCTTTATGACTGTGACAGCTGTCATGTCAGGGCAGGGGATGGTGAACAGAAAATGTGAGTACTCGTCGATAATGTTGAGGAAGTACACATTGGGTCATCGGAGAGGAGGGGTCCTTTGAAATTGATGCTCAAACATTCAAAGGGGTAGGTAGCCTTTACCAGCTGTGCTTTACCTGGTCAATAGAAGTGCGGTTTGCACTCCATGCAGACCTGGCAGTTTCCGGTCATAGTCCTGATCTTCTCGAGGCAGACTGTGGGGCTTTGATAAAATGAAAGAATCTGGTCACTCCAGGGTGGCAGAGGTTGTTGTGGAAGGTTTGCAATTGGTCTATTTGTGTATTGACACACGTTCTGTGGGATAGAGCATCTGGGGGCTCATTGTGTTTCCCGGGCCAGCACAAGATATCATAATTGTAGGTGGAAAGTTCAATTCTCCACCTCAATATTTTGTCATTCTCTGATTGGACGATGGCAGGTGATGCCTGCAGGAACGCTTCGAAACAATGCAGCCAGAGTTTGAAGTTGGTGGAAGCTTCAGGTGATTGAGGGTTGATTTCCAACTTCTCCGGCTTCAGGATTTGCTCCATTGTCAAAATTTATTGCTAATAAAATTGATGCACCATCAATAACTCCAAAAGACGAAGTTATGTAAAAATGATAGGCTTTTATTCACAATAGAATGGAGCCACATCCATGCTGGTCAATTATCTTGAACTGGGGGGTGAGGGGGGAGCTGTGGGTCACCTTTATTCAGGCGTCTGTGGGATGAAATTAGCATCAAAACACCACACAATAAATTTCTAGCTTGTGTGCACATAGCCATAAAAGATTCGATGAATAACAGACACTTTTAAACTAGCTATCATGTACAATCCATCACTAAGAAAGCATAAACAGCCACAGATGGAAAATTGCCCAAGAATTATAAATTGATACCAGGATCTGAGGGATTTATTTATATATTGGCTGGTTAAATTTTAGCAAAATTCCTTCTGCATTTATGTAATTATATCCTTTCAACTACATAGACAAACATTATTCTGTGCTATGGAATATAATCCAATATTTGTTCAATAAAGAGAGAAAAATGCACCCTGGCACAGAGCCACTGACACAAAATCAATGTCTTCTTTGTCTAGTATCTACATTATCTATGATAATGTAGTAATCAGTTTTTATGACAGTCCTGTATATTTATAAAATATCACAAAAATGTTCAACTGCTTATTGAGACAAATGACATGAGAGCAGAGAATACCTCAATCAACAACTCTAAACATGGTGATGTTACACTTTGGAGCATCTGCTTTCAGTGTCAGGTATGGTTTTTTTAAAATTACTGATACAACGCAATAGCAAGCCCTTGTGGCCCATGAAACACTTTCTGTCCAATTGCACTCAATTAACCTACCAACCCCGTACTTTTTGGAGGCTGGGAGGTTTCTAAGGACTCAGAGAAAACCCACACAGGTCTCAGGGAGAATGTACAAACTCCTTACACACAGTGCAGGATTTGAACCCAGGTCACTGGCACTGTTATTGTGTTGTGCTAACCAATACACTAACCATGCTGCTCTGCAATTTTCTCTTTTGGTATCCCTTTCTATTCAGTAAAGGTATGGAGAGATGCTGATCATCAGCCAGCTAGCTACTTCTTCACAAGGTGCAAGGGAAATTTAGAGAGAAAATGATCAGCCATCTGTCTAAGCGGGTTGAGAGCTCCTGTTCTCTCTGTTGTCACAAAAAAGGATACTTTGTTTGCTTGAAGCAAAAAGGCAGTGAAGAAGATATATGCTATAACATCAGAAAATGCTGGAAATACTCAGCCAAAATCTGTAGCAAGAGAAACAGAGTTCACTGAGAAGATCTTTCACCATTATTTTACATTTTCAACATCAGCAGGTTTTTTAATTATAAAATTGAATAATTATTGACTGTACTAAAATTCTTCTAAACTGTGTTCAAATTCAGACTTCAGATATCAGAGAACATACATGTAATCACATATAACACTGAGAATTTTTCCAGAAGTTGAGGCAGAGTTACCACTTATTGATAGTGCAAAAAAAAGTACTTAACATACACATGTAAAGAAATTTTAAAAATGTAAACAGACTGTGCAATACAGAGAGAAAAAAAATCAGTAAAGTGGGGTGTTGAGTCCCAGGTCTTGGAGTTTGCTAATCGGTTTTGAAGGGATGATGGTGTTGAATACCAATTGTTGTCAATAAAGAGTATACTGATGTATGTATTTTTGCTGTCCAGGTGTTCCATGACTTTGTGCACAGCCAGTGAGATGGCATCCGCCATAGACCTGTTGCTATGATAGGCAAATTGGAACGGATCCACGTTGCTGCTCAGACAGGAGCTGATGTGCTTCAACACCAGCCTTTCAAAACACTTCATCACTGTTTCTGTGAGTACAGTACTACTGGTCGATAGTCATTTAGGATTACCTCACTTTTCTTGGGCACTGGCACAATATATAAATTAAATGCTATTTCTTTCAAATGATTCACTTCCTTTTATCCACACAACTGTAAGGAAACCGTGGCAATGATGAGGCTTTTACAATTCATCCAGGTGATAACTACCAGTACAGTGCTTCACTGTCAAGTGATTGAAGATTGTTTTGGTGTTGAAACATGAATAAGATCAGCTGCAAATGTGTTCAATTAATATCCAGGACTAGATGTTTGAAACAAAGGTTCCTTGTCTTGCACACACCTTAAATAAAATATTCCCAATGTTAGCTTATGCTGCTTATGTCAACGCTCTGAACCAAGGCGCAGTGAAAAGTATACGAGTGAATAATGCATCCTGTCACTCCAGATAACACAAACAAACATGTGTGTGTAATTTGCTGGCTAAAGAACAACATTCCTCAATGATGTTTAGATTAAATTTAAGATTTAATGCAAAAATTTAATGCAGAAAATGCAAAAATTCACTGGAGTTTAAATTGAACAAAAACACACAATTAACCAGTGTCAATTGAATGGAGCACAGTCTTGCCTGCCACTCATTCTGATGACTGCTGTGTCCAGCCTGTGCCAAACCTACTCATCAGCAGAATGTCAGTATTGTTCGATCCAGTTAAACACTATTCTCAGGAACAAAGTTCAAATTTATTGTCAGTGTACATACATGACATCACATTCTGTTTCCTGCAGGCCAGGCAGAATTTCTAATTACTGGTAACTCAATAAGAAAAAAATGTATACAAAATAAGGACATGTAAACGAACTGACTGTGCAAACTCAGAAAATAAATATCCTGTATAAATAATGTGCGAAGTAAAAACCCTTAAATGAGTCTCTGAATGATTATGTTGTTCAGGAGTCTGTTGGTTTAGGGGTAGCACCTATTCCTGAACCAGGAGGTATATGTCTTGTGTCCCTTGCAACTCTATCCTGATGGCAACAGCAAAAATAGAGCATGTCCTGGGTGATGTGGATCCTTGATGATTGCTCCTGCTCTCTGACAGCAGTCTTCCCTGTAGATCTTCTCAATGGTGAGGAGAGTGTTGCCTATGAAGTACTGGCCCATGTCCTCTCCTTTTGAAGGGTTTTCCATTCAGAATTATTGATGGTCCCCATACCAGGCCATGGTGCAGCTGGTCAGCACACTTTCTACCAAACATCTGAAGAAGTTTGCCAAGGTTTCCAACGTCAAAACAAACCTTTGCAAAATCCTGAGGAAGTAGAGACGCTGATTTGCTTTCTTCATGATGGCATCAGTATGTCGGGCCCAGGAGAGATCCTCTGAGATAATGACTCACAGGAATTTAAATTGGCTCACACCTTTTCCACCTCTAATACTCCCAATGATCACTGGATCTTGCATCTCTGATTTTCACTTCCTGAAGTCAACAATCACCTCCTTGGTTTTGGTGACATTGAGTGTGAGGTTGTTGTCAGCCAAGTTTTCAATCTCCCTCCTGTACACTGACTCATTCTTCCCTTTTTATGCAATCCACTACCGTGGTATTGTCAGCATATTTAACCATATATAACCATATAACCACTTACAGCACAGAACAGGCCAGTTCGGCCCTACTAGTCCATGCCGTAGCAAATCCCCACCCTCCTAGTCCCACTGACCAGCACCCGGTCCATACCCCTCTAGTCCCCTCCTATCCATGTAATGATCCAGTCTTTCCTTAAATGTAACCAATGATCCCGCCTTGACCACGTCTGCCGGAAGCTCATTCCACATCCCCACCACCCTCTGCGTAAAGAAATTTCCCCTCATGTTCCCCTTATAATTTTCCCCCTTCAATCTTAAACCATGTCCTCTAGTTTGAATCTCCCCCTTTCTTAATTGAAAAAGCCTATCCACATTTACTCTCTGTCCCTTTTAAAATCTTAAACACCTCTATCACGTCCCCTCTCAATCTTCTACTCTCCAGAGAAATAAGCCCCAGTCTGCACAACCTTTCCCTGTAACTCAGAGCCTGAAATCCTGTCAACATTTTCGTGAACCTTCTCTGCACTCTCTCTATTTTGTTTATATCTTTCCTATAATTTGGTGACCAAAACTGTACACAGTACTCCAAATTTGGCCTCACCAATGCCTTGTACAATTTCATCATAACCTCCCTACTCTTGAATTCAATACTCCGATTTATGAAGGCCAACATTCCAAATGCCTTCTTCACCACACCATCTACCTGAGTATCAGCCTTGAGGGTACTATTTACCATCACTCCTAAATCCCTTTGTTGCTCTGCACTCCTCAATTGTCTACCATTCAATGTATATGACCTATTTAAATTTGCCTTTCCAAAATGTAGCACCTCACATTTATCTGTATTAAATTCCATCAGCCATTTCTCAGCCCACACCTCCAGCCTTCTTAAATCACCTTTTAATCTACGGTAATCTACCTCACTGTCCACAACACCACCAATCTTTGTGTCATCCGCAAACTTGCTTATCCATAGATGGTGATATAATATTTGTAGATGGTGTTATAATACCAAGCCACACAGTTATAGTAACAGCACCTTATCAAAAGCTTTGTAAATCCCTGATATAACACATTCACCTAATTCACCTTCTCGCTTTTCAACTCCAAGTTAAAGCTATCTGGCACCTTTTGAAGAGGAGCTGCGTTGTTACTGAAGGAGGTACTGACAAGGGTTACAAGTTTAGACACATTTTATGAAATGTTGAAGTGTGTGACACAGGAGAAAGTAGGACTAATCAATCAGTGAACTTGAATAAGCAACAATACTCTCTAACTGCTCGCTGAACTGATATACTTTCTATCTTTATCATCTGCCTGACAACACCCAAATCCCTTAATCACCAGAATTTATTATTCAATTACTATTTTAAAAATACTTTGATTTTATATCCATCAGAATAAATACCTAATTTCCCCACATTAAAATCCCTCAGCAGCCTTCTTGCTTCCTTACTTGTTTGTATCTCACAACTTATTTTTCCAATTCACCTTCTCATTAGGATCCATTGCATTATTTATTTCAATGGTGTCACTGATATAAATTGTACAAAGCTGAGGTCTTGTCACTGCCTCACATGATACCCATGTAGCAGCGCTATGACAGCACTACAACTCCCAGGACCCAATGAACTGGCGATGTGACTTTAGTGTGTGATGACATTAGCACGTGTCGAGCACGTGATTCTGGCTTTTAAAAGGTTGTGTGGGTGATGAAGAGTAAATCCATTTGATTCACTCTAGAAAAGCCTTGCTTGGTTATTTCATCGTAGCCACTGCAATTCCAGTGGCCACACCCCACTAGTAAAGTCTGCAAACTTGAAAGTGATCAATTTCTCCCTTTTCTCTGTTTTCTGTCATTTATCTACACTGATGTCAACCCCAAGGCCTATAAACCTATTCTAAATAACAACTCCTAATCAAAGGCTTTCCTTAAGAGCCCAGAGGACCCCAAAACCCAGCAGAAATAGAAATTCACCAAGACAAATGGTTACTTAAACAAAAGTAGTTTTTTTTTCTTTAAAAATAAAAACAGGATCAAACTTTAACTTATATTAATTTAATTTAACCAACTTAACCCCCTTCTAATTCTAAGCGCACATATATGTAATGTGTATAAGTTCAGAAAAGCTCTTTGATTCACAGTCCAATCTTACTTCTCACTCCTCCAAGTTCATCAGTATTAGACAATTCTTAGACTATGCACAGAATTTAACATTTATGAATCTTCACCAAGCTCTGATGCTTAAATGGACCTCTTCTGAGTCCGGGGACACAACATGTCAGCACCTCTACTTCCTCAGGAGTTTGTGGAGGTTTTGTATGACATCAGAAACCATGGCAAATTTCTACAGAGGTGTGGTGGAAAGTGTGCTGGCCAGCTGCATCACGGTCTGGTATGGAAACACCAATATCTCAGAGTGTAAAGTGTTCCAAAAAGTAGTGGACACAGCCCAGGACATCACAGGCAAAACCCTCCCCACTCTTGAGTATTTGCCCACTCTTGAGTACATCTACAGGGAACACTGCCATTGGAGAGCAGCAGCAATCATCGAAGACCCACACCACCCAACATACACTCTGTTCTTACTGCTGCCATCAGGAAAGAGCGAAAGGTGCCACAAGACTCGCACCACCAGGTTCAGGAACAGCTGCTACCCCTCCACCATCAGACTCCTCAACAACAAACTCAATCAGAGACTCATTTAAGGACTTACTTGTGCACTTTATTGATTTTCTTTTTGTTCTCTCTGTATTGCACAGTCAGTTTGTATACATTTGTTATCTGTTTGTAGTTCTTTGTTTGTTTACATGTTTTACACCATATGCAGTTTATTTTTTGCACTACCAATTAGTGGTAATTCTGCTGTGCCCACAGTATAAAAAGGAATCTCATGGTTGTATGTGATGTCATGTATGTACTCTGACAATAAATCTAAAATGAAAGGCAAAGATTAGATAAAGGTTGGTAAGTTGTTTCCATTGGTGAGGGAAATAAACTAGGAGATATAGCCTCAGGATTCAGGGTAGTAGGTTTAGGATGGAGATGAGGAGGAACTGCTTTTCCCAGAGGGTGGTGAATCTGTGAAATTCACTGCCCATTAAAGCTAGAAATAACCTCAGTATATATTTTTACATAGTAAGGGAATTAGGGATATGGGGAAAAAGGCAGGCAGGTGAAGCTGAGCCCATCATCAGATCAGTCACGATCTCATTGAATGGTAGAACAGGCTCAATAAGCCGAATGGCCAATTCCTGCTCCTCTTTTATGTTCTTATTACTTATCTTCACAGCCTTCTCTTTCTAAAATGTAGCTTCCCTTCACATCACTTGGGCATTTTCTTTACAAATGTTATTACTATGATGAAACTCACATCTTTAGTGCAGCAAACAGCATAAAAGCCATCTGAGGAACAGGGTGATGGAAGATCAAAACTTCACATTTGAGTTCTACAGCATGGAAACCCTTATTGTGGAGAAGGAGCATTCCAGGCAGCACTGACATCTTCAAGACCATGCATCAGAAGCACAGCAAAGCTCTACATAATCAGTGAAAAGAATGGCCTACTTCCCAAGATCCCCACCCATCCATTTCACCAGGTGGCACCTGCGCTATCAATGGAAGTGTCTGTCTTTCCCACATTGCTCTTAACAATCACCTATGAACCCACAGAACCAGAGTGAAGGCCAAGTCATCCTTGATTTGGGATAATTGCTCCTAGAAAAAAAAATGTAATCACTAATTTCTATATTCTCATGCAGCTACAGTTGGAATCAATATTGGGGATACCAGTATGCAAAAACACAGGAATGTTTGCAGATAGTATCAGGGTTCAGAGCCTTTTGACAATGATACCCACAGCTGAAATTTACAAGATGAAACGGACCACATCTTACCTCTTTAAATTTATTGGGTTCACTGAAAGATGCATCATGCTACCGTGTAGCATATAATAAAGTGAAATGAACTTGTAAATATAAATAAATTTAGATATACAGCATGGTAATAGGCCATTTCAGCCCACGAGCCCATGCTGCCTGATCACACCGGATTGACCTACATCCTGGTTCGTTTTTGAACATTGGGAGGAAACCAGAGCCTCCAGGTAAAACCCAAGCAGTATCAGGGAGAATCTACAAACTCCTTACAGACAGCCAGGATTTGAACCCAGGTCCTGATCGCTGGCGCTGTAAAGGCATTTCGCTAACTGCTCCGCCAACTGTGCCGCCCAAATTGGGATATTAATAGGAGCCACATCATTGTTCAGAAAATCCAATGTGTAAATATTCATTGCAATTTTCCATAAACAGAAAATGTTGGAAAAACTCAGAATATCAAATCTCAACTGATCTGAAAGAGAGTTAACATTTTGGATAAGTGATTACGGACACTTACCTAAAGATTGTAATTCCCACTCTCTCTCTTAATTACACATACACACACACACACACACACACACACACACACACACACACACACACACACACACACACACACACACACACACACACACACACACACACACACACACACACACACACACCACCTCTCTCTCTAAAATCTCTCCAAAAGCTCTCTCACAAAAGATTTCTCACTCTCTTTCTCCATCCCCCCCACCCGACCTGCCCTAAAAGCTCTTACTTGCCTGAGTATTTCCAGCACTTGCTTTTATTTCAGAATTGCATCATTTACAGAATTTTGTTTTTTGTCCTATTTGTGGCCATAATTTGTCCACCTTGTTATGCACACTTTGTGCATTAAGATAAAACATTATACATTTTACTTGTCTTTAACCATTTTTCTCTAATGTGACCTTGTTCGTTGATTGATTGAACACATTGTTCTTCTCAATGATTCTCTGCTATAATGACCCAAATTGCTACTATGCTCTTGTAATGGCCTTGATTTTTTTTCTGTTAAATCTTGACTGTCACCTATTTAAATCCATTTAGTAGCAAATGCCACAGCAGTTTAGTATTTCAGCAATGATGTTTTGACAGCAGAGGCAGTGAATTTCCAAAAATGGAATTTTGAATAACGATATAACAAAAATTGCAGGCAAATTGATCTCGTTATGTCCTGCACAGCATACAATGACTCATACACCTTACATTTAATTTTAGTACCTTAGCTAATGGAAATTGTCAAATTGTAATGAGCACCATTTTGATGCAGCTATTAGCTTTTAGATGAAAAATAACAGGATTTAAGGTAAGGAAATTAAATACAGTTTAACCAGCATCTCAAACTTGAATACAGGATAAAGTTCTAGATGGTGAGTCTGTAATGGTTACTTCAATAACTTAACCTACTTAATAAATGAGGGTCTATTTTTCAAGGAAATTTTATTTCTCTTGATATTCTCACAAATATCTTCTGAATATATATCTTCCTCCCATCATGCTGTCATCAAGTTTTCACCTGAAGTAAATGCCTTTGCCTGCCAAGTACACAAATATGCAAACATATTGATATTAAAATTATGTTACCATATCCATATCCTTTTATTTCTCTCTTTCTCCTCTCTTCTCTGCCTCCTCTAATTCCTCCTGCTCCACAGCTGTGTGTCTGTGTGTCAGGTGGTGTTATGTGCTTGTTAAAGCAAGTGTTCTGAGGTATGCCAGGCAGCTTTTGCTGTGATCCACTGGAGATTGGCCCATTACTCACTAGAAGTTGACTCTGCGGATGTTTAAATGAAGTTGGCTAGCGTTTCTATGCAGGAACAGAAACTCTGTGTGAAGACTTTGCAAGGTTAAAGGCTGAGCACCCCTGTGCTCTTCCATTTGAACATATGCTTCTACTGGGATATTCTTTTCCATTACCATAGGTGTAGGCCACTCTGGTCAGTGACACATCACATGTGGGATGAAAAAGAAAAAGAAAAGTCTAAAACTAGAGGGCATAGGTTGGAGGTGAGAGAGTGGATAAAGTGACTCAAGTGTTAACCTTTTCACAGAAAGAGTGGTGGATATCTGGGAGGAGCTGCCAGAGGATGTAGTAGAGGCAAGTACAGTTAAAATATTTAAAAGACTTTTAGGCAGGGTTATGAATAGGAAAGCTTTAGAGATATATGGGTCAAACACAGGAAAGCGGGACTAGCTCAGGTAGATAGATAAACTTGGTGGGTATTGATGTATTGGCCTGAAGGGCCATTTCCATGCACTGTAACTATAATTTAAGTAGGATTAAGCTTGATTCAGTTTCACTTGCTGGTTAAAACCTGTGAAGGGCTTGGTCCATCAATGGCTAGTCAAATGGTGATGGGATTATTGCAAATTGTGCTACACTGTCTGCTCATCAATGCTATTTCATTGACTGTGAGATCACAATTTCACAGTCGTCAGCTAAATACATAAAGTAGTTTTCAGGACAAGTTAAATGCTATCCTGCATTGGGTGACTCATCTTTTTGTTCATCCAAGTCATTTTAATGCTTTCACCATGTGCAATGGACAGGTGGACAGGAAGCGATCTCAGAAAGCCCTGATCTCTGGTGCACCTCATTTGGGCATATGGGAATGCTATCTACCAAGATACAGCTGATCCAAACATGTTTCCAGTTATCCAAAAGCTTGAGACAAGACTTTTTCAGTTAACTGGATTTTTCAGATAACTGAATAATGGCTTTAAGCAATCCAGTAACATCAGCAGAACACTTGTCAGTTAACGGAAGAAAACGGAAGATCAGCCATCGCCGATATCTGACACTTCCCCACTGCCATCACCAATCCTGCCCGGGAACCCAAGGCCCCCGCTCCTGCCCAGGAGGCCACTCTCCTTGATGACGCCTTGCCAGTGGAGAACCAAGTACAGTGGAGGGTAAAGAAGAAATGGAAAGAGAGAGGGGAGAGAGTTACCTGAAACGAGGACAATCTCCCCAAGCGCAGCCTGGCCCTTCGACTTCCTCCAGTCACTCACTGATGGCTCAGGATTCCAGCCTGCTTCTCTGAGCTGACATCCAGCCATTCAGCGTCTGATTTCTCGGCTGGTTCTGAACTCTGTTGTTACCAAAAATGGCACTAACAGTACATCAGAACCCCACATGAGCACTTTGGGTGATTTTTTTTTCAACTTATGATGTCATGTCACCGCCGAAAAAAAATTTGGATAATTGAACTTTTCGGTTAACCGATTTTCAGATAATCGGTAATATACATTATAAACCCCCATGTATAAACAAAAAAAAATTTAAACTGAAATATTTACTGGTATCCTGTTCCTTCCTCACAGATACTGCCTAATTTGGTGAATATATCCTGCTTTTATTGCCTTTCTTTTGGTATGGTTTCATCCATGCCCTGTACAACTGTATCAAAACTTCCCTATTTCTATATTTCATTCATAAAAGCCAACATTTCATTTGCCTTCCTAATTCCTTGCTCTACTGCTTGATTTTTCTATATTTCCTCCCCATATCATAACCATATCCTTGTTGCCTATACCTGCTATACATCTCCTTCTTTTTCTTAACCAGATCGCCAATATCCCTTGAAAACCAGCGTTCCCTATACCTGGTAACTTTGTCTTTAATTCTAACAGGAACATGCAAACTCTGCACTCTCAAAATTTTGCCCTTGAAGGCCATCTACTTTCCTAACACACCCTTGTCATAAAACAAAATATCTCAATCCACTTCTCCCAGATCCTTTCTCATTTCCACAAAATTTACTTTCTTCCAATTTAAAATCTCAACATGAGGATCAGACTTATCCTTTTCCATAAATGTCATTATGGACACTGGACCCAAAATGTTCACCTACACATACATCTGTCACCTGACCTGCCTTGTTCCCTAATAGGAGGTCAAGTACTGCTATCTCTCTGCAGATTTGCTCCTCCAATTCTCTCTGATTATTGGGCAGTCTATAGTATAACCCTATTAGTATGATCACACTGTTCCCGTTCCTCAACTCCACCCATATGGCCTTTGTAGACAAGTCCTCCTGGGTGTCCTGACTTTGCACAACTGAGATATTTTCCATGATTAGCAATGCCACTCCTCCCCCTTTCATCCCTCCCCCCTCTATCACACCTGAAGCAACGGAACCCCAGAACATTAAGATGACGGTCCTGTCCATCCTGCAACCAAGTCTCACTAATAGCAATATTATAATCCCACGTGTCAATCCATGCCCTAAACTCATCAGCCTTTCAAACAGTACTCCTTGCATTAAAATAAACACACCAGAGAAAATTTCTATTATGTATAAACCTTTGATTTCTGTCTATACATCCAGTCCTTGCATGACCTTTATTCTCCAACCCACTAACTGCTCTACCATATTGTTCCCCTTCCCTTGCAAATCTAGTTTAAACTCATCGGGACAAGGCTAACAAAGCTACCCGCAAGGATTTTAATCGCCTTCCAGTTCGGATGCAATCTGTCCTGTCGGTACAGGTCCCACCTTCCCTGGAACAAATCCCAGATCTAGAAACTTGTAGCTCTCCCTCCTACACCATGTCTTCAGCCACGTATTAAGCTGCCTTATCCTCCTATTCCAAATCTCTCCTGCATATGGCACAGGAAGCAACCCTAAGATCACTACCCTGGAAGACCTCTTCTTCAGCCTAGCACCTAACTCCTGAAGTCTCCTTTCAGGACCTCCTCACCCTTTCTACCTATCTCATTGGTCCATACATGGACCACAACATCTAGCTGATCACCCTCCCACCTAAGAATGTTGTGAACTTGATCTGTGATATTCCGTACCAAGGAGACAACATACCATCCAGAATTTACGATCTCCTCCACAAAGCCTCTCATCTAACTTCCTAACTATGGAATCCCCTATCACTACAGCCTGCCTCTCTTTTCTCCCTTCCCTTCTTAGCCACAGCACCAAACTCAGTGCCAGAGACTTGATTGCCATGGCTGTGTCCAGTAACTCATCCCCCTTAACAGTATTCAAAGCAATTTCAGGGGGACGTCTGCTCGTTCTCCTAACTATAACCTAACTACTCTCTACCTGTCTCCTAAGTGTAATAGCCTCCCTATAATTCCTATCACACCCTCTGCCTCCCAAATGCTCCTGAGTTTATCCATTGCCTGCTCCAAAGCATCAACATGGCTTGTCAAGATTATCAGCATTCTTGCATTTTTAATCATCAAGGAAACTATCGACTTCCCGAACAATCCACATCATACAAGAGGACCATTCCCCTGCCCTGGGCTCCATTCTTCCACTTTCACCCTCTATCCCACTCTCTCTTTCTCACAACAGCACCACTCTCTGCCTATTTATTCTGGTAGGGAGGCTCCTGGGGGAGGCAAAAAGCCAAAGAAAAACCTGCAGCCAATTACAGGAAAAGATTTTTGGAAAATTCCTCCCCGACTCCCTAGTGGCAATTGAGCAAAGCTCCAGGAGATCACAGAAAATAGTGATACACTATTAGCAATACTAGTTCTAATATTGTATAACTATTGTATTCTACAACAAAAATTAGAGCGGTTTCTCTGGCCTGGACTTCACTCCATGGCAACCACTGCTCTACTGGGCTCCACTGCGCCTGGGCTCTGGGTCTGTGTGCCTTTCCTTTCCCTGTCCTTGAGCCACTACATTTGGGCAGGCAGCTACTCTTCCTGTGCTTGCGCACTCTCCCATCACAGTTGTTTCTGTGATCCTTGCCCATGCAAGGATGGCATGGACAAGTTGGGCCAAACAGCCATACAGCATGGAAGCAGGCCTTATGACCCTATGAACTAGGTAGTGAACAAGGAGCAGTCCTATTGAAATCATGAAAGGGGAGGAGATGTGTCTGATGGCAGAATGTTGTTGAAGGTGATGGAAGGAGTTCTATTTACTTCTGCATGAGATAAACTAATAATAGAAACATGGCACGGTGTATGGAAACTCTCGGCTAATTCCCATGTTCTGGGCAACTGGATGTGCAGGCAGTGTCATCAGATGGATGTGCTCAAGTCCCATGTTTATCTTCACAGCCTTTCAATCGGGATAACTATTTTATGGATTAGAAAGGCAAGAAAGGCAGATGCTGGAACCTTAAGCAAACAATCAGAATCAGAGGGACTCAGCAGGTCAGGAAGCATCCATAGAGGGAATTTTTCAGGTCAGTACCCTTTTATAGGTCTGTTCCTGCTTGATACATTGACCTTTCATTTTTCTCCCCATGGCTGCTCTCTGAGTCCCTCCAGCTTCTTATTGTTTGCTCATTATTTCATTGATTGAGTGTTTCAGAAGGTAGTCACCCTGCAGCTCAGTGAGTGCAATATAGCCAACTGATCAGTAAGACCATTCAGGAGACCTCTGGTTACGTTCTAACCAGAATTCAGTTCTGATTATTGTTGGAGCAATGGGGGTAGGGGGTGGGGGGGGGGGGAAAGAGGGTTCCTGGAAGGTGCAATCAAAGCCCAGGCTCAACTGAACAGATTGGGAGGAGAAAGGTCTCGAAAAGATGCAATAATTAGAAGAGTTGACAGGCATTTTTGCAGTCACAGATATGATACCAGCATGATATGTTGTCTGCCTATAGTGCTAAGCACAGTTAAACAGGACAATCCATGAGGATTTGTTTTGAGAAAGTGCTGTCTAATTGATAGTTCTGGTTCTGTTAAGTATACTATAACATCATCTGCAAATAAACTGATTTTATATTCCTTGTCTTTTATTTTTATCCCTTTTATTTTATTTTCTGTTCTTATCAATTCTGCTAGTGGTTCTATAGCTAATGCGAACAATAAGGGTGATAGTGGGCATCCCTGCCTTGTTGATCTGCTTAAATTAAATTGCTTTGATATATATCCATTTACTGTCATTTTCGCCAATGGCCCCTTATATAATGCTTTAATCCAATTAATATTCTTCTCTGGTAAACTGAATTTTTGCAATACTTTGAATAAAAATTCCATTCTACTCTGTCAAAGGCCTTCTCTGCGTCTAAAGCAACTGCTACTGTTGGCGCTTTACTCCCTTCTACTGCATGAATTAAGTTAATAAATTTACAAATATTGTCTGTTGTGCGTCTTTTTTTAATAAATCCAGTTTGGTCTAGATTTACCATTTTAGGTACATAATCTGCTAATCTGTTTGCTAATAGTTTAGCTATTATCTTATAATCTGTGTTAAGTAATGATATTGGTCTATATGACGCTGGTGCGAGTGGATCTTTCCCTTGCTTTGGTATTACTGTAATTATTGCTGTTTTACATGAATCTGGTAAGCTTTGTGTTTTGTCAATCTGGTTGATTACTTCCAGGAGGGGAGGAATTAATAAATCTTTAAATGTTTTATAGAATTCTATTGGGAATCCATCCTCTCCTGGTGTTTTATTATTTGGTAGTTTTTTTTATTATCTCTTGTATTTCTACTATTTCAAATGGTTCTGTTAATTTATTTTGTTCTTCTATTTGTAATTTTGGTAATTCAATTTTAGTTAAAAATTCATCTATTTTCCCTTCTTTCCCTTCGTTTTCAGTTTGGTATAATTGTTCATAGAATTCTCTAAAGTTTTCATTAATCTCCGTTGGATTATATGTGATTTGTTTGTCTTTTTTCCTTGATGCCAATACCATTTTCTTAGCTTGTTCTGTCTTAAGCTACCATGCTAGAATTTTGTGCGTTTTTTCCCCTAGTTCATAATATTTCTGTTTTGTCTTCATTATGTTCTTCTCCACCTTATATGTTTGTATTGTTTCATATTTTATTTTTTTATCTGCCAATTCTCTTCTTTTAGTTGTGTCTTCCTTCATTGCTAATTCTTTTTCTATATTTACTATTTCCCTTTCCAACTGCTCTGTTTCCTGATTGTAGTCCTTCTTCATCTTGGTTACATAACTTATTATTTGCCCTCTGATGAACACTTTCATTGCATCCCATAGTATAAACTTATCTTTCACTGATTCCGTATTTATTTCAAAGTACATTTTAATTTGTCTTTCAATGAATTCTCTAAAATCCTGCCTTTTAAGTAGCATGGAGTTTAATCTCCATCTATACATTCTTGGAGGGATGTCCTCTAACTCTATTGTCAATATCAAGGGTGAATGGTCCGATAATATTCTAGCTTTATATTCTGTCTTTCTTACTCTATCTTGCATACGAGCTGATAACAAAAATAGGTCTATTCTTGAGTATGTTTTATGTCTACCCGAATAATATGAATATTCCTTTTCCTTTGGGTGTTGTTTCCTCCATATATCCAAAAGTTGCATTTCTTGCATCGATTTAATTATAAATTTGGATACTTTGTTCTTTCTGTTAATTTTTTTCCTAGTTTTATCCATATTTGAATCCAAATTAAGGTTGAAATCCCCTCCTATTAATATGTTCCCTTGCATGTCTGCTATCTTCAAAAAATATCTTGCATAAACTTTTGATCTTCTTCGTTAGGTGAATATACATTGAGTAGATTCCAAAACTCTGAATATATCTGACATTTTATCATTACATATCTCCCTGCTGGATTATTTCCTCTTCTATTTTAATTGGTACATTTTTACTGATTAATATAGCTACTCCTCTTGCTTTTGAATTATACGACGCTACTGTTACATGTCCTACCCAGTCTCTCTTTAATTTCTTATGCTCCATTTCAGTTAAATGTGTTTCTTGCACAAATGCTATATCAATTTTTTCTTTTTTCAGTAAATTTAGCAGTTTCTTCCTTTTGATTTGGTTATGTATTCCGTTAATATTTCAAGTCATATAGTTCAACGTAGCCATTTCATACTTTGTTTATCTTCCCTTTCCGTTTCCTCATCATCACCTTTCCTTCTTATCCATTTCCGCTTTCTTGTTTGAACACTTTATAAGACAACATTTCTAAAACATCAAACATTTTCCTTATTCTCTTATTTAAAACTTCTTTAACCCCATTCTCCCCTCCCCCTCCTGAGTTGCCCTTTATCCCTTGTCGGGCAACCCTCTCCATTTGGATTTGCGAATTCACTCGCAAGCATCAACTGATTTTGCAGTGACCGTAACTCCTCCCCACCAAGCCCCCCCCCCCGGAAAAGGTTTCAATTTTCATATATAACAAAGGTCACTCTTTTAATTCCCTCCTTATTCCTTCTATTCCCTTTCATTCCCTTATTAATTCTTATCTATACTCTATATTTTCCTCTAAATATGGATACTCTCATGTATACACATATATACATACACATCTACACATATCTCTCTGCTTGTTTTGTAGTTGTTCTGCAAATTTTCGTGCTTCCTCTGGATCTGAGAATAGTCTGTTTTGTTGCCCTGGAATAACTATTTTAAGTACCGCTGGGTACTTTAACATAAATTTATATCCTTTTTTCCATAGGATCGTTTTTGCTGTATTGAACTCCTTCCTCTTCAGGAGTTCAAAACTTATGTCTGGATAGAAAAAATTTTTTTGACCTTTGTATTCCAGTGGCTTTTTGTCTTCTCTTATTTTCTTCATTGCTTTCTCCAATATATTTTCTCTTGTTGTATATCTTAAGAATTTTACTAAAATGGATCTTGGTTTTTGCTGCGGTTGTGGTTTCGGGGCTAGTGTTCTATGTGCCCTCTCTATTTCCATTTCTTCCTGTAATTCTGGTCTTCCTAGGATCCTGGGGATCCAATCTTTTATAAATTCTCTGATATTCTTGCCTTCCTCATCTTCCTTCAGGCCCACTATCTTTATATTATTTCTTCTATTATAGTTTTCCATTATATCTATCTTCTGAGCTAACAGCTCATGTGCCTCTTTAACTTTTTTATTAGATTCTTCTAATTTCTTTTTTAAGTCCTCTACTTCCATTTCTATGATTATTTCTCGTTCTTCCACATTATCCACTCTTTTTCCTATCTCTGATATGACCATTTCTATTTTATTCATTTTTTTCTTCTGCACTCTTAATTCTTCTTTTTATCTCATTAAATTCTTGTAATTGCCATTCTTTCACTGATTCCATATATTCTTTAAAAAAAGATATATCCATTGTCCTGCCTTTCCCTTCTTCTTCCATTTCTCTATGTTCTTCTTCTTCTTCTTCCTCTGGGTTGGCCATCTGTTGTTTCCTTGTTTTCTTTTTGCTCTCTTCTTTCTTGTTGTCGTTATTTTCTATGTTCTCCTCCTGTTGCTGTGTTGCAGCTGTCACTCTCAGCTGTGGAGATCGACTCCGCAGCTGTTCCCCCCTCCCGTCAGTGTGTTTTTTTTCATGCGCGGTTGCGCACTTTTACTCGGCTCCGCGAGCCATTTTTGTAGTCCTGAGCTCGGGACTTCCACTGACCTTAGGGAGCGGGGTTCTCTCTCCGCGGCGGGCCTCCTCGGACAGGTAAGGCCTTCACCTTCTTCTTCCGACGTTCTTTCATCTTCTCTTCTTCCCGTTGCTTTCGACTTTTCTCTCTGCGCTTCTATTTTCTTCTCACCTTTACTTTTACTATGTTTTAATTTTTATTCTTGTACCTTTGTGTTTTGTGCGTTTTTTTTCAACTTTTCCGGAGAGGGCTGGAATTCCCTGTCCGGCCACTACTCCATCACTTGACTCCTGAAAGTGCTGTCTAATTAATGAGAGATTTATTCTGGGGTGGTAACAAGGAGAATTCATGAGAGCAGCTAATTTAATAAAAGTTATCAGGATTTCAGCAAAGTTTTTAACAAGGTCTCAAATGAAAGTCTTGTCAAAAAAAAGCCAATGGAATCTAACAAATAGCAAATTGAAACAAAAAATAGCTCAACGAAAGAGAGCAGAAAGTCACAGTTGATGGGCTGACAGAGTCCCTACCAGGAGTTGTGAACTTCTGCTTCTTCATGAAATAAGAGCCTACCAGGAAGTTCCTTGAGAGATTTTAAGACCATTTGCTTGCCGTGGTAACATCCAGTGGATCCCGTGTATAAAGGAGGGAAAAAGATACAGTGAAGAATCAAGATCAAAATTCCTTTATTCTCAAGTAATATTACAGAACATGTAATATTACACAAAATTACCTTCTGCCTGCCATAAAGCAGACAAAGAGTTGCCATTTGTGTTGCCCAGAGCTCATTACAGTCAGTGGTGGATTAACCATTAGACTGAGTAGGTTGAAAGGCAAGGGGGCCAGAGATGCATTATGGTCTCATTAAACTAACTTTCTTTGAATATTTTATTTATGATTTTCCAAACTTAAACTCAAACAATTATCAGCATTATCAGCGTCAATGTTAACAATATCCGTATCGACAACAAGTTACAATTATCCATTTTATACAGTTTTCTGCAGAGGTCTAGCTCTTTTCATCACCCTCCCTCCCTAACCCCACATTTAACACTTAACACTTAACTAACCACAGTTATACACAACGTTCAAGACACTCACAACAAAGGTATAAGACATATATCAGGGTTTTATGGGTTT
The DNA here is from genome assembly GCF_036971445.1 of Narcine bancroftii. Taxonomy (NCBI): domain Eukaryota; kingdom Metazoa; phylum Chordata; class Chondrichthyes; order Torpediniformes; family Narcinidae; genus Narcine; species Narcine bancroftii. Next base: position 98,237,577 of record NC_091472.1, read on the forward strand.
GTCATGACACGGCGGCCAGTGTTCAGGCCGTTTTCTTATCTTGATTTTTCCTGATTGGGATCAGGAAAAGTCATCAAGCTCATCAATCAATATTTCTAGATCTGACTCCCACCTCTTCCTTGATCGATGAAGGCCTGGTTTAGGTTTTTTTGCTTGGATTAAGTCATACTTTGCCGAGAATAACTTCCATATGTTCCCCCTTCGAATCATGGCCTCCGTGTCACTGCACATTGGTAGGGCAATAGTTGGACCTAATTTGTCCTGCAAGAGAGATCTTATCTGAAGATAGCAGTAGAATGTCTTGTTTGATAAATCATATTTATGCTTGAGTTTTCAAACAATATTAGTTGCCCCTGTTCATAACAGTCCTTAATGCACCTGATGCTATTACGATGCCAAGTGTCTAGGATCTTGATACCTACTATCAATGGTATTGGTCTATTTGGAGTCAGGGGTGTTTTTGGGGACAGCCCCCTTTTGTTTCTAGATATTGGTTAACTTTATTCCAAATGAAGATAATTTGTTTAAGTATAGGGCTGCCTGTTTTCCCAGATAACAATTTAGTGTTCCATTTAAAAATGAAGTCCTCTGCGACCTTCTCATCTACCCTGTGTAGGTCAATTTGCAGCCAGGATGGTGCATCTCTCCCTTCAAAGAGTGAGGGGATGATCTTGACTGAGATGCCAAATAATATTTCTTGAAGTCTGGCATTTGTAATCCACCCAGACTGTAATCCCAGGACAATTTTTCCATAGAGATGACCGTGGCTACCTTTCCATTCCATAAAAATGTTCTTTTTTTTTAAAATTTTTTTATTTTTCACACCATAAATCACATTAGCCATGATATACACTATTTCTTTTTCACACATATACAGTGACTTTTTCTTCCCCCCCCCCCTTTCCTCCCAAACCACCCCCCCACCCCCCCCTCTCATCCATTTTAGGTATACAATCTAGGTTGCATTAAGCCAGTCAGACAATGTTGTCATTCAACAAAATTACACCAGAAATTCTACTGAGTCCATTCTTTTCTTTCCTTCTCCTTCCATCAACTTAGGTAATGTTTGTCCCCGGTAGGTTTTCGCTATTGTATTTAATGTAAGGCTCCTATACTTGTTCGAATATTTCAATATTATTTCTTAACCAATATGTTATTTTTTCTAATGGAATACATTTATTCATTTAAATTTGGTAGTTTCTTCCTTTTAATTTGGTTATGTATTCCATTAATATTTAAAGTCATATAGTTCAGCGTAGCCCTTTTATATTTTGTTTATCTTCTCTTTCCGTTTTTCCATCATTACCTTTCCTCCTTTTCCATTTCTGTTTTCTTATTTTCAACTCTTTATAAGACAACATTCCTACAACATCCAACATTTTCCTTATTCTCCTATTTCTATCTTATTTATCCCCAATCTCCCCTTCACCTCCTGAGTTGTCCTTTAACCTTTGTCGGACAACCACATCTCCCCTCTCCATTTGGATTTGCGAATCCACTCGCAAGCGTCAACTGATTTTGCAGTGACTGCTATTTCCCCCCACCCCGCCTCCCCCAGAAAAGATTTCACTTTTCATATGTCACAAAGGTCACTCTTTTAATTCCCTCCTTATTCTCTCTATTCCATTACCTTCCCTTATTAATTCTTGTCTATACTATCTATATTTTCCTCTAAGTACAGATACATTCATGAATGCTCATTGTCTCTATTCACTCTTATACCTCTTTACCCGCATACATATCAATCGTGATCATTTTTACTCTCATTACCCGTCTTCATCCCTCAGTCTATTTTTGTCTTTACCCACATACATATCAATCGTGCTCAATTTAACTCTCATTACCCGTCTTCCTCCCTCAGTCTATTTTTGCAATTGTTCTGCAAATTTTCGTGCTTCTTCTGGATCCGAGAATAGTCTGTTTTGTTGTCCTGGAATAAATATTTTCAATACCGCTGGATGCTTTAGTATAAATTTATACCCTTTCTTCCATAAAATCGCCTTTGCTGTATTGAACTCTTTTCTCTTCTTTAGGAGTTCAAAACTTATATCTGGATAAATGAAGATTTTTTGCCCTTTATACTCCAGTGGTTTGTTGCCCTCTCTTACTTTTTCCATTGTCTTCCAGTACCTTTTCTCTTGTAGTATATCTTAGGAATTTTACTACAATAGATCTTGGTTTTTGTTGTGGTTGTGGTTTAGAGGCCAGTACTCTATGTGCCCTTTCTATTTCCAATTCTTGCTGTAGTTCTGGACATCCTAGGGTCTTAGGGATCCACTCTTTTATAAACTCCCTCATATTCTTGCCTTCTTCATCTTCCTTAAGGCCCACTATCTTTATGTTATTTCTTCTGTTATGGTTTTCCATTGTATCTATTTTTTGAGCTAGTAGTTCTTGTGTCTCTTTAGTTTTTTTATTAGATTTCTCCAATTTCTTTTTTAAGTCTTCTACCTCCATTTCTGCTGCTACTGCCCGCTCTTCCATCTTGTCCATTTTCTTTCCCATTTCTGTTAAGGTCATCTCCATTTTATTTATTTTCTCTTCTGTGTTGTTTATTCTTTTTCTTAAATCCTTAAATTCCTGTGTTTGCCATTCTTTAAATGACTCCATGTATCCTTTAATAAGAGCAAGTATATCCTTTACCTTGCCTTTCTTTTCTTCTTCTATTTCACTGTACTCTTCCTCTTCTTCTTCCTCTGGGTTGGCCATCTGTTGTTTCTTTGTTGCCCTTTCCTCCTCTTCTTTCTTGTTTCTATTGTCTTCTGTGGTCTCTTCTTGCTGCAGGTGTTCTGCAGCTGTCGTTGCCGGCTGTGGAGATCGACTCCCCAGCTGGTCCCCCCTCCCGTCGGTGTGTTTTTTTTCATGCGCGGTTGCGCATTTTTACTCGGCTCTGCGAGCCATTTTTGTAGTCCATTATTTACCGACCTGAGGGAGCGGGTTTCTCTCTCCGCAGCGGGCCTCTTCGGACAGGTAAGGCCTTCACCTTTTTCCTCCTTTGTCTTCTCTTCCTCTCTTCTTACCGTTGCTTTCGACTTTTCTTTTTTTGTTGCCATCTTCTTTCCACCTTTATACTCACTTTTCTGTAACTTTTATTTCTGTGCCTTTGTGTTTTCTCTTGTTTTTCCCGACTTTTCTGGAGAGGGCTGGAGTTCACCGTCCGGCCACTACTCCATCACGTGACTCCTCCTCAAAAATGTTCTTATTCTTGAGAGTAAATTTTGGAAGAATCCCTGAGGCAATGCCATGGACAGTGTCTGGAAAAGGTACTGAAGTCTTGGCAACCCTTTTTAACAAAGTGGACTCTGCCTACTAAGGTTATGGGCAGGGACATTAATCCTCCTCAATTCTCCCAAGCAAGGTGGTATAATTTAGTTTATATAAATTATTCAAGTTATTGTCTATTCTGACTCCGAGATATTTAATCCCATTTTGTGACCACTTTAAATAACAGTTTTCTTGCTATTGACTTTTGTTCTTGTCCCAATTAACCTTATAGCCAGAGATCTCCCCATAGTCCTCCAGAATAGATCACAGCTTGGGCAAAATGTTTGTTGGGTCTGTCAGATATATCAGCACGTCGTCAGCAAATAAATTGATCTTATGTTCTTCCTGCCCTACTCTAAAACTCTTGATGTCTGGATCCTGATGAATGGCTTCAGCTCGTGGCTCCATGGCTAATATGAAGAGGGCTGGAGATAGTGGGCACCCTTGTTTACTTGATCTTGTCAGTGGGAAAGCTGGATAAATTTGTCCATTGGTCACAACTTTAGCCTTGGGTGTGTGTACAGTGCCCTTTATTCAATTTATAAAAGTTGGCCCTAACCCCAACTTTTATAGCACTTTGAATAAGAAATCCCACTCCAATCTGTCAAATGGCTTTTCAACAACTAGGGCCGCAGCTAAACCTCTCTCATTTCTGGTTTGTACCAGATGCATTATACTCAACAGTCTGCTAATGTTATCCGCTATCTGTCTTCTTTGCACAAAGCCTGCTTGGTCTTTATTTATTGGTTTTAGCAAATGTTTTGCCAATCTATTTGCCAGGACTTTGGCCAGTATCTTATAGTCTGTGTTTAACAGTGAAATGGGTCTATAAGAAGATGGCATTAGTGGATCTTTGTCTTTTTTAAGGATCATCATAATGACTGCTGTTGTAAAAGATTCTGGGATGGTATGGGTCTCCATTGCCTGGACTACTACCTCCACATAGAACGGTATCAATAAATCTTTAAATTCCTTATAAAACTCAAGTGGAAACCCATCCTCTTGTTAGTTTGCAGTGAATTTAATGCTTTCCCTATCTCTTCTTCTGTAAAGGGAAGATCTAGGCCTTCCTGTTCTTCTGGGTCTAAATTTGGTAATTCTAATTTAGATAGGAACTCACTGGGTTTTTTTGAACCTCCCTTTCAGTTCTGATTTATATAAACAGTCATAGAATTCCGTGAAGGGCTCATTAATCTCTTTTGGTTTATGTGTGATCCTGCCATTCCCAGTTTGTACCACATTGATCATCCTTGAAGCCTGTTCTGTCCTTAACTGCCAGGAAAGGACTTTTTGAGCTCTCTCCCAATTCAAAGTATTTTTGTTTTGTCTGTATTATGACCTTTTTCATTCTATATGTTTGGAGCATATTGTATTTCAGTTTTTTATTTGTTAGAGCCTGTAATGGACCTCTGAACCCATTTTTGGAAATCCTTTTCTAGATGAGTAATTTCCTGTTCTAATTTGTCCACCTCCCTCATATTTTGTTTTACTGTTTTGGTGTATCCAATTATTTGACCTCTCAAATATGCTTTGAGGGTATCCCAAAGGAGGAATTTACCTGGAGTAGAGTACAGTTGGCCTTGCAGAACATATCTATCTGCCCTCTTATGAAACTACAAAACTCCGACTTCTTTAACAGCAACAAACTAAGACGCCATCTGTATGCTGTATCCTGGTTATCTGGCATTTCTATTGTTAATGTCAGGAGTGAATGTTCTGAGAGAAGTCTAGCTATGTACTCAGCCTCCATGATCCTACCCTCTACATGGGGTGAAGCTAGAGAAAGAAAATCTATTCTAGAGTAGGAGTCATGTTGTTTTGAGTAGAAGGAATAGTCCCTCTCCCTGGGATTCATCCGCCTCCACACATCTATCAAGTTCATCTCCCTCATACTGTCAATGGTACCCCTTTCTGCTTTTGTTTTGGTAATTTTCTTTGTTTACTTATCTAGGACAGGATCTAGACAAAAATTAAAAATCTCCCTCAACCAGAATGTTTTCCTTTCCCTCTGCAAATCTCAGGAAAATGTTCTGTATGAACTTTTTGTCATCAAATGGGAGCATACATGTTTACTAAGGACCAGGATTCTGAATATATCTAACAGTGCACCATTACAAATCTTCCCGTTCTGTCTGTGATTCCATTCTGCACTCTCACTGGAACACACTTACTTATCAGAATTGCCCCCTCTCCTTGCATGCGAACTGAACAAGGAGGATATTACCTGGCCCACCCATCCCCTTTTTAGATTTTGGTGTTCCCACTCTGTTAAATATGTTTCTTGGAGAAAGGCCAGATCCGCTCCCTTTTTTAACGTGTACCAAGACTCTTTTTCTCTTCACTGTCTTCTTCAAGCCATTAATGTTAACCTAACATACTTTATACTTTTGGCTGTTGCCTCAGGGATTCTCAGACTTGTGTTTCCTCCATACCCCCACCACCCTGCATCCATCGTTCGTCCAACCTTTTTCCTTCAGCTGTCTGCTCCAGCCCGCCGGGCCTGTGACAAACCCTGGTTACATAAAACAAGAACAAAGACCATGAACCCAAAAATGACAGATAAAAAAAATTTCAACAAAAGAAGAAAAAGGAAAAAAAAAACAAAGGAACACAATGTACTACAACAAACTCCAACCCCATACAACATCCGCCTTCACTTCTCCCTCCGCTGGTGACTAAATCCCCCACATTGTCTCCACCCACCCTTCTATATTAAAGGTTGCGCCTTTTGCGCCCATCTACCTCCCTCGCCTCTCCACCCACCCACCCTGTGCCTCCAGGACCATTCTCCGCATTACATTTCTTCCCCTTTCCATTTCTACACCCATTTATTTACATTCTTTACTGTCATTATTTCATGAGCATTATTCCCATTGCTGATTATTACATATTGCTTGATGAACTGTTTGAGCTTGTTTGATGAACTTTTGAGCTTCTTTTAGGTCTGAGAAAAATTTCCTCTCTCCTCCCGGCATTACTATTTTCAAGTTTGTCAGGTATCTGATTACACAGTCAAATCCTTTTTGCTTTGCTGCCCTTTTCAGTGGTTTCAATTCCTTCTTTTAATGCAGGAGTGTTCCATAGATATCAGGATAAAAAAAATACACTTTATTGCTCCAAGGGCCCTCCCCTTGCTTTTGCCCCAGCAACCACTGCTCTTAAAAAATTTTCTTGTTCCTGGTGGTGTGGTAGTTCTACCAACACCAAGCATGGCCTTTGTCCAGGCCCCGGGCATGTGAAGGACTGACGGGCCCTTTCGATCTCCACTGATTCTCCAAGCTTTCCTTCCCCAAAATATCCGGAAGCCAGTGTTTAAAGAAGGCTACAGGGTTTATCCTCTCCATTCCTTCCTTTAATTCCACTATTTTGTATGTTTTGCCAGCTATATTTTTCAAGAATATCAATTCTTTGCCATAACTGCCCTCTTTCTGCCCCCAGTGCTGCAGCTTCATTTTCCATTTGCCCTATCCTCTCTTCATTATACCCTGTTCTTTCTTGCAATTCTATTACCCTCCTTTGCAAAGCAACTAAGTTAATATAGATTTGACTTAAGAGTTTAAAAGTTAAAACTAAAGGGATAATTTTTTCTTAGATCCAGCTTCCACAAGAAACTCAGTTCAATTAATAAAATCAGGCCTGTTAACTTATGGTATAACAATTCCACCTTGAGCTTGCAGTTGAAGAAGGTTTCTGAGGACCCTTTGCTGCAGCAGTAATCAGATAAAACACTCAAGTGTAAACAATTCCAGTATTACTCAATGATGTTTAATATTCAATGTGAATTTATTGTCGTAAATATAAGTACATTATATAAATGCATTGAAATCCTTACTTGTAGTAGCCACACAGGAACACCAACCACAATAGTAAAAAATTAAATGACCACAAATACAAAGCAGAGAAAGAGGTAATTAATATCAAAAGAATAGATAAATATTCACAGTTGCAGTTGGTGCAAGAAAAAAAATAACATTTCAGTAGTGCATTCAGATCTTTTGATGGCTCTGGGGTGGAGTAGTACAGGGAGATTCCAGAGCTTTAGAATGAAATGATGTTTTTTTATTAGCTACATGACAATTTAATTGACCAGTCTCAGATATTATAAATAACCAAATAGATGACTGCTTTTTTGAAAAAGATAAAGTGAGAGTTGGGCGGGGTTGAATTGGATGACTTCCAAAAATGGATGTGAGATTCATAAAATGCAATTAACTTGCTTCTGTTTGTTCCAGTGCTGGCTTGGTCTGCTCATTATTGAACACAGCACACCTCAGCTGGGAGCCCACTTTAATGAGTGTCTAGCACCATATGGTCAATGTAAGGTACTGGAATTATTTCAAGTCACATTCCTTCCCCAGATGGAAACATTATATCATACTTTCCATATCATTAGGTCAAAATTCTGAAATTTTCGACCTAACAGCACTGTGGGACCTCCCATATAACAACTATCACAGTCCAGGAGGATGGATTATCATCACCTATTCTAGGGCACTGAATGTCGGCATGACCAATGAATCCCTCATCCCACTAGTACATTGGAACAAAATAGGAGTTTGTGGAGGTTTGGTATAACATCAAAAACCTTGGCAAGCTTCTACAGAGGTGTGGTGAAAAGTGTGTTGACCGATTGCATTATGATCTGGTATGGAAACACCAATATCTCTGACTGTAAAGCCTTCCAAATGATAGTGGACACATCCCAGGACATCACAGCCAAAACCTTCCCCATTACTGTGTGCATCTACAGGGTATTCCCTGCCGTCGGAGAGTAGCAGCAATCATCAAAGACCCGTGACACCCAGCACACGATCTTTTCTCGCTGCTGCCATCAGGAAAGAGGTATAGGTGCCACAAGACTCGCACCACCCGGTTTATGAACAGCTGCTACCCCTCCACCATCAGAATCCTCAACAACAAACTCAATCAGGGACTCATTTAAGGATTCTTACTAATGCACTTTATTGATTTTCTTTTTGTTCTCTCTGTATTGCACACAGTTTGTTTATATTTGTTATCTGTTTGTTTACATGTTGACACTCTATACAGTTTATTTTTTGCACTACAATTAGTGATAATTCTACGGTGCCTGCAGGAAAAAGGAATCTCAGGGTTATTTGTGATGTCCTGTATATACTCTGACAATAAATATGAAATCTGAATAAATCTGAAATCTGAAAACATAAAACTTGTCTGCACAGTTTATTTGCTCGTACACCAGATGTTGGCAAGCGTTCTGGAACTTATTCTAACCTGGAGCCACATACTAGAGGTTGGCTCCATAGTTTTCTGGAATAAACCAGGAAACTTCAATGGTGAATGTACAAAACAGGTGAAACGTCCTTTATGATCAAGAGCCCTCCAACCACTAGGCAAGGAACCACTAGCTGGAGGACACAACTGTTGTGTTCAATGCTATAAGTTCAGCTATAAGAACCTGGCTGGAAAAGATTCAATGTCTGCATGGTCATGGCATCTTCAGAGATCTTATTCCATGAACTACATACATATCTTCAGCTGGGACTCCTAATATTAATCAATCCTCACCAATCTCTTCTGTGTGTCAGGAGTTGTAACCAACATTCATTCATATCTCTATCACAGCCTGACACCCACAACTTTCACACATACCAAATTTCCAGTCACAGCAGCTGGGTCACACAAAAACATAGTGTGGAACTCCCCCACATTTTCTTCTCTTTTATAAAATAACTTGGCACATAGATTGAGGCACCAGCAGCTAAACAGTGCCTGACAATCACAGCTCACCTCATCATCCCCCACTCCCCAAAGGGCAGAGCCATAACTAGAGCAGCCCTTCCCAATCTGTGACCACCTGTGGGGTTAAAACAATGAAAATAAATGGGTCCTAATTCTCCTTCTTCGTTCTTACTCCCATTCATCCCAAAACCTCTCCAGATTTACTTCTAAGGGAATCCATCAGGATTAAGGAAATAGCATATGGCAGCAGGCAGGCATCCTTATTAAATCAGTTGGGTTTTCACAACAATCTGATAGTTTCAAAAACACCTTGCTGAGGCTAGTTATTGTCTTAATTTTCAGATGTACTTAAATTTAAATTCCCTAGTTGCCATGATTGGATTTGAAGTTGTACCTCTAGATCAATGGTCCAGATTACTGACACTTGCTCCATTGGTTAAACATTGCACAGAAACCTTGCTCTTATTTCTATTAAATTCCATTTATCACATCTCTCCCTGACAAACCAGAATATTTATGTCTTCCTGCAGTCTAAAGCTTCCCTCCTCACTGACAACCACATCTGTCATCTGTCAACTTCTTTGTCATGTCCCCTATATTTAAGTCGAGGTCATTAATATGTGTCAGAACACAGCGTGAAATGCTTGCATGAGATGACAATGAGCATGGTAGATGGAACATCAGCTTTGCTCTGTGCTTTGAACAGAATTTAGAGCCTATATTTTAAAAGGTGAACATGAACACACCAATGGAGTGAACCAAAATGCTGCTCTGATGTATTACCAATGGCTCAGTGTGGCAGTGCAAGCTGAAACTTTCATCTGGATTTAAATTGCTCCCACCATGGTTCTGATCACCAACGTTTGTAAGCGTGCTCATGTCTTACTGCAGACCAACAAATTTTCGTGAATGCTGGCATGTCATTCTCTGACTGCAGAGCATAAATGTGCTAGAATCTCGGGTAAACAAGAAAACCTAGGGAAGTCTAGTGCAGTACACAGAATGCTGGAGAAACTCAGCATCCATGGAATGTAAAAAGCAGTCAACATTTCAGAAATCATTCCTTCATCAGGAAAGAATCTCAGGATGTATTTGTGGTAAACGACTTGAAATGTATAATTATCTGGTCAAGCATGCCTCTTGGCCAGTTGTCCCTGTGGCTCCTCCTCACAGGCTCCTGTTTAAAGATGATTGTTTCACAGCCCCCTGCAACTCAGTACAGGATAGTCGAACAGTAAGGATATGCTATGTTCTCAAGTGAATTAAAGCCGATTGGTTTCTTCACAATCGTCTCCTGAGTGATTGAAGTTTTCTACAATGGAGCAGATCCTCAAACTAGAAAATCTGGGAATTGACCCTCAACCCGCCTGAGGCATCTACCAGCTTCAAACTCTGTCTGCGCTGCTTTGAGGCATTCCTGCAGGCCTCCTTTACCATCGTGCAATCAGAAACTGACAAACTGCAAGAATTGCACTCCTGTGTTGGTACCTTGGTGTACTCCATGATCAAGGACACCACAACATACTAGTAGGCCATGGACACCCTCAAAGGGCAATACCTGCGTAAGATCAACATAGTCTATGCTGGACACCTTTTAGTGACCAGAAAGCAACAACCCAGTGAGTCAAACACCGAATATCTCCAGGCCCTGCGAGGACCCAACAGGGCCTGCAAATGCAAAGTCATGTCCGCCGCAGAGTATACAGAGGACCTGATCTGGGACACCTACTTTGGATGGATCAGGTCGAATTACATACAACAGACTTTTGGAGTAAGGGGAATTCAGCTTGTGGAGATCAGTTGAGCTGGCGGGTACACTGGAGGTGGGTCTCCAGAACATGGAGGCCTACTTGACTGACAACACAGCCACCTCGTGGTCACCCTGGTCGCAGCCGTCCTGGGACATGCCACCACACCTCTGCTCCACTAATGACCAGACTACAGCAGCAGTGCTCTGCAAAACCCTCCTGATGTTCTCAACCGACTCTGGTAACAACCCGACCTCAGCTGCGATATTCCAGGAACCCCAAAAGTGCTACTTCTGTGGCCAGGGCAAGCATCAGAGGAAACGCTGCCCAGCGAAGAATCCGGTCTGCTCCAGCTGTGGAAAGAAGGGCCACTGTGCCAAAGTGTGCAAGTCCAAACCCATTCCTAGCAGCGTCGCACGCAGATCGTGGGGCTGTCTTCTGCAAGATCGCCATCACCCAGGGCCAACAGCACCATGTGTGATCCATGGAGGAGCCACCACCTTAAACGCCACCTTCAGGACCCAGCTGTGCCATGTGCAAGCTGCAGAGGCCACCATCTTCCAGATCCGGCAACACAGTGTGCGGGCCCTGTGGGCCCACCATCTTGGACACTGCCACCTTCTACAGCAGCGATGTGCAGCGACTTGACCCTAACCTCCATCACCCTCTACCAGGACAGTCCGCACCAACTCACCAGGTTGATGATGGACATCAAGGTAAATAGCCAAGTGACGAGTTGTTTGTTTGATAGCTGGGGCACAAAGAGTTTTATACATCTGGACACGGTGCAGAGTGTCTCCATCACAGTATTGACGATGTGTCTGAGGTAATGAATGAGGCGAGTGCAAGCATTACAGGCTCTTCCTCAGACAAAGCAAGGAGTGTCTGACCAGGCAGGCAGGTGGATAATTCATGATCTGTAAACAAGATTCGTTTACAGCGGATATTCGGGGTTTCTGTATTGTGACTTTAATGGTGCGGGGTGCTATATATGACAACTTTAGACTGATGGTAATGTTGCAGCTCTGCGCTGCTGTACTGTTGGGGCTTGATTACAACCCCCGGAGTAACAGGAAAGTGGAGAGGGAGAATGCTATGGTCTGGAAGACAGTTCTCCTGGCCTTGCAGTCAAAGGGCCTCCCTGTCTCCCGCTGGCAGAAGGTTCTCCCAAGGCCCTCCACTCTATCAGTTTCCTGCTGTGCACCCCCACTAATACTATACCACATAAGCGCATGTTTTCCTTCCCAAGGAAATCTGCAACAGGGACCACACTACCAGTATGGCTGATGTCCCCAAGGCACGTCGTGCTCTGGAAGCGTGAGGAACCATAATTCTGACCCCTGGTCTAAAGGATCCACCTCCTCCATGCCAATCCCCAATATGCCTATGTGGCATATCCAGATGGACATGACTACACCATTTCCATCAAGGACGGCTCCCTCAGAGGCACTGGAGACCACTGCTAATCATCCCACACCCTCCTCGTTGTTGAACACACATGATGCACCTGACCTTTGGTATCCTGCCTCTGCCCTGAGAGAGGATCTACCAGGCACGGCGCCCACCCAACAACACAATACTGATGGATACGAACAGGTGCCCAAGACCATCCAGGACTCAACTGCTGCACCACAGCCACAACCGGTTCTACGACAGTCTCAGTGAATGACCAGAGTGCCTGATAGGCTGAACTTATGACTTTTAAATGGTAAATGTGTAACTTTGTAAGTTCCACTTCACCCCGCGGGACTCTTCAAAAAAAAAAACAAGGGACGAATGTGGTAAACCACTGTAATGTATAATTATCTGGTCAAGCATTCCATTGGCCATTTGTTGCCCCTCCCCACAGGCTCCTGTATAAAGGGGGCTGTGGACAACTCAGTGCAGGACAACCTAACAGAAAGGATATGCTATGTTCTCAAGTGAATTAAAGCCTATTGCTTTCTCCATAATAGTCTGCTGAGTGATTGATGGTGCATCACTATTTCTTCACTGTTATCATTCTGCCAGTGGCTTTCCTGATGCCTGTCAGTCAGCCAATTCAGAATGGTGCCAGACATGGTGAGTGCATATAATTTGAAGACAGGACTTATCAGCCTACATTGAATTAAACACTGCATTTTCCATTTTAAGGTAAATTTTTGTTCCTTCCCACTCCCACCAGTCTACCCAGGGTCTCCCTCCCATTGATCACTTTTTTCCATCCCCCAATCCCTGCTTTCCAAAACATTACTCTCCAACATCTGGATTCATGTACCCATTATATAGCTTCCACGGTTAATGTAGTGGTTAGAGTGACGTCTTCACACCAGTGACGAGGGTTTTAATGCACCACTGTCTGTAAAAAGTTTGTACCTTCTCCCTGTGACCTGCGTGGATTTTCACCGGATGTTCTGGTTTCCTTCCACCCACTGAAACATATGGGGTTGGAAAATTAATTGGGTGTAATTGGCCAACACATGTAAATTAAATCATCCCTCCCTCATTTGGTTCCATATCATCTGACTCAACATTTCCCTCCCATCCCCCACCCGGTTCAATCTCCCTTACATTTTCTTTTCTGTTGCTTACAGGATCTATTGCTTACAGGTCCCTTTTTCAACACTTTCTTCCCCTCTCTCATGTGACTCCTCCCCAGCCCCCAGACCCATGAATTGTGAGTGGAAGGTCCTGCTGCAGTGCGAGATCTTGGCTCTGATGGTCTAGGTACCCGTAAATTCTTTCCAAGAGATCAGTAACCTAGGCCAATTTTTTCGAGGCCTTCCTGCACACACTAAAGTTTGGTTCTTGGAATCTCTAACCTTAAAAGTATTGTTGAATTCTAGCAGCCACATAGTATAATGTGCAAAAAGAATCCACAGAACTCAACTGAAGTGTACCGGCAAAAACCCAAGGGCAAGAGCCGGCAGCTCTCTTCCTCAGCCAGTTCCTCGGGACAGAGAATAACTCACTTCCGTTTTGGTTTTGTGTGTCTGAGGTAATGAATGAGGCGAGTGCAAGCATTACAGCCTCTTCCTCAAGGAGTGTCTGACCAGGCAGGCAGGTGGATAATTCATGATCTGCCTGTTCCTTCCACTGCTTATGCAGGATTTCTGTGTGTTGAAGTTCTCAGTACCATCCCAAATGCCCCTTCCCCTCTTTGCTTGGTTGTGAACCAGACCATTCAGGAATCAGTGGGGATTTTCAAAGATACTTACCATTAGTCCTTGAATCCTTTTCTCCTGTCTGCCTGATGATCTCTCCTCACAATAGAGTCAAAGTGGAGTGTGCAGGTATCTCACTTTCTCCTACTGACAACATTTACTGGGAGTGATGCTTAAATATGGCTCAAAGAATTATAGAAGACGCTTTCCATCCAGCACACAGTATCTTTGACCCACTACCATCAGGAAGGAGGTACAGGAGCATCAAAATCAGGACTGCCAGGCTAGAAAATAGCTTCTTCCAGCAGATTGTGAGGTTGATGAACAGTATCCAGCAACAGAGAAAATCATCGCAAAATTTATATATTTTTTTTAAATTAAATTTAGGCATACAGCATAGTCACAGGCCCTTTCGGCTCACAATCCCATGCCGCCCAATTACACAATGAATTTGAAGGCATCAAACCCCTTTAGATCATGCCAGGGTTATTTGGGGAGGCTAGGTTCAGGAAATTTCCTAACTACTGAACATGTAGTTGTTTCAGAGAGCTTAGTTGGAGTATTGACCACTGAAGTGATATTATGATACGAATGCTCTGTGGGTCCTCAGTGCTCATGTATCACACTGTAATGGTGTTTAGTGCAACTTGCTTGTGGTGCCATTTTGGACCGGCCAGGATACGCATATCACTGAAGTTTTGAGTTCTCTGACCATTCTCATCCTATTGAAGAATTAAGTTTCATGCTTTTTAAATCAGGTTACGTACACTGGGAGGACATGATGTTCTTAAATCAAGTACTTATTTTTGGCAACAAACCCACTTTCTATTGAATTAATAAAACTGGACCAGGTTAAGATCAAATCATAAATCACGGAGAAAATAAAGAACAAAAGCAGGCACTGTAGTCCATCATGTCACCAATCTAATTTCTCCTCTGAGCACTGTCCATAACCGAGCAACTACACAACAGATGTGGTGAGGCTTCCTTTACAGGCAGTGAATTCCAGGCCCTTCCCACCCTCTGGGTGAAAACATCTTTCCTCAGCTCCCCTCTTATTCTTTGCCAATTACTTGAAATCAATTCTTTTTGTTTTTGATCCCTCATTAAGCAAAATAGATCCTTCCTCTTTACTCTGTAAGCATTCAAGGCAAACATCTTAATGGAAACAGAAAAACAATTACTTTTGGTGTTGTCCTGTTTTGCAAGTTCTTAAAATGCTTTCCATTTGTGATTGTGCCGAAAATTCGACTACATTGTGCATATATTTTATCCAAAGGAGTTTTCTACGTCATGGCGTGACCAAGTGTCTGGCAGTATAACTGAATGGGTAGGCTGGGCTCATTAGCCTGGTTGGCAGCTAGCCTAAGAGAAGGAAAACTCTGATTTCAAACCTGGGCAGTTAGGGGTCATTCGCCTTGTCAGGCCATCCATCTAGGAGAAGGACACTCTGACATAAAACACCTATGACCTGAGGTCGCTAGGCCATGGCAGGTAAACCCCAGGTGTAAAGGGAGGGGCCAGTATTGCGCACATTGCACTCACCTAAAAAATCCATTGAGCAGGCTCAAAGGACATTCCCACATCTTTGACCATCCTCCACGACCATTCATTAAGCCCTGCAGCAATGGGAAAAGAACAAAAACGCCAGGTGGAAGTTGACACTGGAAGCTGCAGTTCCGATCCTGCATGAAGGCAGTTCAGTTATATGGGTCGTCTGATTCTGACCCCAGAGTTTGCTTCCATTTCCCCCAGAAGTAAAGGTGGTGGGCAAGGACTAAAGTTCGCATGCTGGAACATCAGATCCATGCTCATTATAGCAGACAGTGGTTGCCCAGATCGACGCTCTGCTCTAGTTGCATGTGAACTTTCAAGATTGAATATCAAGATCGCTGTTCTTAGTGAAGGCAGCCTTCAAGAAAATGACACTGTCTACACCCTGAATTGGTTAGGCAAGTCAGAGCCTGAGAGATGTCTTTCTGGTGTTGGCTTTATGGTCAGGAACTCCATGGCCTCCAAATTTATAAATCTGCCAACAGGTCACTCCGATGCGCTTCCCACTTCCAACCAAACTCCATTCCCCGCTCTTCAGCGTGTATGCCCCAACTCTTCAAATGGATCCTTCAGAAAAAGATAAGTTTTACAATGATCTATGCAATCTCATTCAGAACATCCCTGCAGACAACAAGGCCATCATCCTTGGTGACTTCAGTGCCAGAGCAGGCCATGATCCAGAAGCATGGAAAAGTGTACTTGACAAACATGGTGTTGGAAGCTGCAATGACAATGGATGCCTTCTGTCAAGTGTTTTGCGTGGCGCAGCAACTCACCATCAACACTATTTTCCAGCAACAAGGCAGTCTGAAGACAACCTGGATGAATCCTCCGTCCAAGCATTGACATCTCATAGACAATATCTTTGTGTGCCAGAGAGACCTTTGGGATGGCTTACTCACTCAAATGATCGCCAGTGCAGTGTCATAGGGCCATCATCTTGTCCGCTGCAAACTCAGTCTCCACTTTAAACCCAAGCCACAGAGAGGAGGCGTTCCAAGGAAAAGGTTCCAAGTTGACAATCTCCTGTCAACTGAATTGAAAGCTGACATCCAGGCAAATCTTTAGTCAAGCCTTGATGATTCCAGCGTCCCCACAAACCCCTCTCCACAACTAATTTGGGAACACCTAAAATCTACTACCCTGCAGATCTCTGAAGAAGTCCTAGGGTTTTCCACCAGGAAAAACAAAGACTGGTATGATGAAAACAACCAGGAGATCAAAAATTGCTGATGAAGGAGAGATCCACCCACCAGGTTCACCTTTCCCAGCTGTCTTGTCTTGATAAGAAAGCAGCCTTCCACCTTTTATACAGCAATCTCCAGCACAAGTTTCGATAGATTAAGATTTTCGCAGAGAGAGGTCAACTTTGTGCAATGTAAGGCCCTTTGCACCAGGTCCAGAGTCCATTGCACAGTGTAGACAGCCAGGCGATCTATACAGACAGGGCATCCTTCCTGAACCAGTGGCCAGAACATTTCCAGAAGCAAGAGAAGACAGAACTGGACAGGATTCCAACCCATAGACCAGCTGAAAAGTGGTAAGGCAACAGGAGTCGATGGAATCCCACCAGAGGTTTGGAAGCATGTGGGCTCAGCAGTACACACCAAACTCTGTTGCTGGGGACAAAGCAAACCAACACAGGACATCTGTGATGCAGTCATCATCACCCTGTACAAGAACAAGAGAGAAAAGTCTGACTGCTCCAACTACCAGGGGATAACGCTGCTCTCCATCACAGGAAATATCCCTGCAAGAGTACTGAACAGACTAGTGCCCATCATTGCTGAAGAACACCTCTCAGAGAGTCAGTGTGGCTTCAGAGCCAACAGGAGCACCATCAACATGGTTTTTATTCTCAGGCAGCTCCAAAAGAAGTGTAAGGGACAGAACAAGGGACTGAACATGACGTTTGTTAACCTTACCAAAGCGTTCGACACTGCGAGCAAGAAAAATTTGTGGCAAATCATGGAACAACTGAGATGCCCCCCAAAGTTGCTCAGCATGGTCATCCAGCTACATGAAGATCAATGTGGCCAAGTCAGACACAACAACGACCTCTCAGAGCCCTTCTCAATAGGCAATGGAATAAAGCAAGGCTGTGTCCTCATGCCAACTCTTTTCACAACCTTCTTCAGCACGATGCTCCAAAGGGCCACAGAAGACCTTGATGATGAGGACATCTGATACTGCACTGATGGCAGCCTGTTCAACCTGAGGCAACTATAGTCCCACACCAAGACATTGGAGTAACTCATTTGAGAGCTGCTCTTCACCTATGATGCTGAACTTGTTGCCCATACAGAGACAGCCCTGCAGTATTTAACATGCTGCTTTGCAAAGGCTGCTGAGCTCTTTGGACTGGAAGTCATCTTGAAGAAGACAGAAGTTCTCTATCAGTCCACACCTCAGGAAGAGAACCACCCTCTCTACATTACTATCGGTGAGATTGAGCTGAAGACAGCCCTCCAGTTCGCCTGAGGTGTATCATTTCATCAGATGCCATTATCGATAAAGAGGTTGACAACAAACTGGAAAAGGAAACAACACATTTGGCAGGCTGTACAAAAGAGTCTGGAACAACAAGCATCTGAAGAGAGGCACAAAGATTAGTGTGTACAGAGCCATTGTACTGACCGCCCTCCTATACGGCTCCAAGTTATGGGTCACCTACTGTCACCACCTATAATTCCTTAAGTGTTTCCACCAGCACTGACTCCACATCATTCTCAACATCCATTGGAGTGACTTCAACACCAACATTGAAGTCCTCGAACTGGCAGAGGTGACCAGCATTGAGACCATGCTATGCTGGGCAAGGTACATCTCTAGGATGGAGGATCATCGCCTGCCCAAGATTGTGCTGTATGCCGAACTCTCCACTGGCCACTGTGACAGTGGGGCTCTGAAAAAGAGGTACAAGAACTCTCTGAAGAAATCACTTGGTGCCTGTCACATTGACCATTGCCAGTGGACTGCTCTAGCCTCGGATCGCATAGCCTGGCAAAACACCATTGACCAGTCTGTCACCTCCTTCGAGAATGCACACAGGCCTGGCCTTGAGGATAAAAGGAGATGGAGGAAGAACCATGACACAGCAGCACCAAACCCAGAACCCTTGCAGCTGCTATGGCCAGGCATGTCTGTCCTGCATTGGCCTCATCAGCTACCAGCGAGCCTGCAGCAAACATGGACAGCCCCCTTCCTAAATCTTCATTTGCGAAGCCAAGCCATGATCAGTAGTCAATGAACAACAACCTAACATAGGTGTTTTTGTGGTCCAGGTTATCAAACGCAAAATGTAAGGCCAGTAAAATAGCATCCATTATTGTCTTGGTCGAATTGAAGTGGGTCGAGATCCTTCCTGAGAGAGGAGAATATTGAAATATTGGGCTTTAGGCACACACTGAATGATAACCTTATTCATTATTTGTACCGATACAAGTTAAAACTGAAACAGAATCCGAATTTATTTATTTCCTCCAATTCCTGATACCAATGTTCTTGATTTAATTTTTGATTTAAAGTTTTCCCATGGTGGATTGATAGCAATTATTTATAACAATTTGATGCACCTAAGAATATGTTCAGGGATGGGAATTGAATGAATGGGAATGTGATTTAAATACATCAGTTGTAGATGAAGATTGGGATATTACGCTTGACCTGATTATTAATACCTCATTCTGTGCACGACATTGTTTATTTCAATTTAAAGTTGTACATAGAATATCTCAAGTTAGATTATCTCATTTTTATTCTGATATTGATCCACTATGTGGCAAATGTAAAATTTTTGAGGCCTCTCGGATTCACATGTTCTGGGAGTGTCCAGAACTACAAGAATATTGGGAACAATTCTTTAAAACTCCATCACAGATTCTTAGGATTAAATTAAAGCTTTTTTCCTTTTATTGCTTTGCTTGGTTATTCTCTATAAGAGAGGATTTCCTTGAATTCAGCTCAAAAAAGCTTTTACTTCATTGATGGCCAGACGAGCAATTTTGATAAGGTGGAAGGACAGCATGTCACTAACTCGTTTCCACTGGTTTCAGGATGTCATATCTTGCATGAGTTTGGAGGAAATTAGATATAACGTTAAAGAGATCAAAATTGAATTTGACCATTCATGGATTATTATCATAATTTGATTACTTAGGCAGGGGTTATCCATCCAATGTCCGAGAGCTGATACTCGATTCTTTACAAATTATTTGCTGGTGACCGTGTTTAGTGGGAGGGGTTAAATTAGTATGGGGTGTTTTTTCCTTTTTTTTTTCTTCTGTTCTTATTTTTTTTACAACTAGATTAGATTGGTCTATTTAGATAATCTCAATATTAGAATATGAGGTGAAATTTTCGCAAGGATTTTTCACATTTTTGAGAATTATATAAGATGACGTATAATTGATATATAAATCATATTCTGTATTGCATTATATACTATCTATATAATTAATATATAAACAATATATACATGTAATATTTCTCTCTATCAAATTAATAACAATATTTTTAAAAGAGAATCATAATTTATTGTCATGAATATGTTATGAAATGTGTTGTTTTGTGGCAGCATCTCAGTGCAAACACCACCTCACAAAATAATTAAAAATAGTGCAAGAAAAAGAAAAAGTCAACGTGAGGGTCTTTGTGGAGAGAGACTGCTTTCTTAAGACTCTGCCTCTTGATGGAGTGAAGCCCATGATGTCACAGGCTAATTTAACAACCCTCTGGATTTTTTTCTTATCCTGGCCCTAACCCTAACCCTAACTCTAATCCTAACCCTAACTTGCATGTAACAGAACATTCTGCTAACATTGGGAGACCTGATTGGTCAATATCAGAACTATCTGCAGGCAGCTTAAGCACCCTTTAATGTCTGCAGAACTTGTTACAGCTTATGTGAGTGCTTACTCCAACATTTAGTAGCTGAGATACTTGCCTCAGAAAGTCATCACTGCATTAACTCAGGGTGGGGGTGGAAATCAATGAGAAGACGCTTACCACTAAATATTCAGTGGCATCACATCCTTCCTGAATCCATCTGATTATTAATGCATTCACTGGCTTATGTTTTCAAAGGCCGTCACCCTGGGCTATGTGACAACCTGGGAATCAATCTTCATTTGGTTCTTGTGTCTGAAACATCCTGTCTATGGAGGTTAGGATGATGATGCTCAGCCTCCTGGCTGCTGAATCTTATTTTAAATTTAAATTTAGACATACAGCATTTCGGCCCATTAATCAGCGCATCCAATTTATACCCCATTAACCTACAACCTGGTACATTTTTAATGGTGGGAGGAAACTGGAGCCCCCAAAGAAAACTCACTCAGACATAGGGAGAACATACAAACTCCTTACAGACAGTGCGGGATTTGAACCACATCCAATTCCGATCGCTGGTGCTGTAAAGGCTGCGCTGACCGCTATGCCAACCATGGGTATAGTAACAGAATCAGTGACACATGCTCTTTGCAGCATCAGACAGCTCATGCAGGCCTTTATTCTTGAAGAAATTATTTCTTCAGTTTTTTGATTTCTGTGAGGAAAATCTGTCATTTCTGTCACTGGGATGTGTCTCAGAATCACTGGCATCCCCTTAGTGCAAGTAGCCACTGACATCACTGATGTGGATGTAAGGGCTTCCAATTATAACCCAGACCTTTTTATCAATAGGAAGTTTCTCAATAGGAACTGTTTCTCCCTTTATATTTTTAAATTACGATGGCATTGCAGTTGTTTCACATAATGAATAAAATTATGGAAAGGCACATTTACTAAACATTGCCAAATAGCACAGAAGGACAGATAGGCTGCTGTAATAAGTGAAATGTTTATTTGGTGGTTATGCAACAAGAATAGTGATGAAGAGGTGATAAAAAGCTCCCTCAAAGATCTGGCAAACCCTATGGAGACAGCGCCAAGAAAAGGGCAGAGAACAAAACAAAGGACTCTACATCACCTTTGTTGACTTCACCAAAGCCTTTGACACCGTGAGCAGGAAAGGGCTTTGGCAAATACTAGAGCGCCTCGGATGCCCGCCCAAGTTCCTCAACATGGTTATCCAACTGCATGAAAACCAACAAGGTCGGGTCAGATACAGCAATAAGCTCTCCGAACCCTTCTCCATTGACAACGGCGTGAAGCAAGGCTGCGTCCTCGCACCAACCCTCTTTACTATCTTCTTCAGCATGATGCTGAAACAAGCCAATAAAGACCTCAACAATGAAGACGCTGTTTACATCCGGTACCGCACGGATGGCAGTCTCTTCAATCTGAGGCGCCTGCAAGCTCACACCAAGACACAAGAGCAACTTGTCCGTGAACTACTCTTTGCAGACGATGCCGCTTTAGTTGCCCGTTCAGAGCCAGCTCTCCAGCGCATGATGTCCTGTTTTGCAGAAACTACCAAAATGTTTGGCCTGAAAGTCAGCCTGAAGAAAACTGAGGTCCTTCATCAGCCAGCTCCCCACCATGACTACCAAGACTACCAGCACCTAAGACCATCACCTAAGATCCTACGGTAATTTACACATCTCCATCGGGCACACAGAACTCAAAACAGTCAACCAGTTTACCTACCTCGGCTGCACCATTTCATCTGATGCAAGGATCGACAAAAAGATAGACAACAGACTTGCCAAGGCAAATAGCGCCTTTGGAAGACTACACAAGAGTCTGGAAAAACAACCACCTGAAGAAACACACAAAGATCAGCCGTTGTCATACCCACGCTCCTGTTCGGCTCCAAATCATGGGTCCTCTACCGGCATCACCTACAGCTCCTAGAACGCTTCCTTCAGCGCTGTCTCCGCTCCATCCTCAACATTCATTGGAATGACTTCATCACCAACATCAAAGTACTCGAGCTGGTAGAGTCCGCAAGCATCGAATCCACACTGCTGAAGACCCAACTGCGCTGGGTGGGTCACGTCTTCAGAATGGAGGACCATCGCCTTCCCAAGATCATGTTCTATGGCGAGCTCTCCACTGGTCACCGAGACAGAGGTGCACCAAAGAAGAGGTACAAGGACTGCTTAAAGAAATCTCTTGGTGCCTGCCACATTGACCACCGCCAGTGGGCTGATATCGCCTCCAACCATCCATCTTGGCGCCTCACAGTTCAGCGGGCAGCAACCTCCTTTGAAGAAGACCGCAGAGCCCACCTCACTGACAAAAGACAAAGGAGGAAAAACCCAACACCCAACCCCAACCAATTTTCCCTTGCAACCGCAGCAACCATGCCTGCCTGTCCTGTATTGGACTTGTCAGTCACCAACGAGCCTGCAGCTGACGTGGACATACCCCTCCATAAATCTTCGTCTGTGAAGCCAAGCCAAAGAAAAAGAAATGAAGAGAACCTGTGCGTTTACAACAACTGCTGTATAGTTGATACATCTTCCTGGGAAAGCTTATTGCATTTGGGTGGCACATTACCCCACAACAACAGAGACCCTGCCTCAATCCCCACCTCAGCTGCTGTCTACGTGGGAGTTTGCACATTCTCCCCATGACTGGGTTTCCTCTAGGTGCTTCAGTTTCCTTCTACATCCCAGATATATGCAAGTAGGTAAGTTCAGTGGATACTTTAATTGGCCATGAATGTGTGGGTGACTTGTAGAATCTGGGGAGAACTGATGAGATTGAGGGTAGAATGAAAAAGGAATTAATGTAAAATGGGGGGGTTATGGGTATGCTCAGCAGGACAAGGGGTGCCTTTTCATTATACCATTTGTACGGATGTAATAGTCAATTATACGCATGTAATAGCCAATAGTGCGTAAAATTCAACCTCCTATTTTTGGCAAAAAAAACAGGTATTTTTCATATATCATGTGTAAAAGTCGACACCCCCCCTCTTTTTGGCCCCATATGTTCGCCCATCCGAGCTCCCGACACCCTGACTGTCATCTCTCACCCAGGCTTCTGCTGCCCGCTCACCCAACTGAGCTCCCAACACCCCTAATGTGCACTTAACACCTCCCAGCCGCTCGCCTGCCCATCCGAGCTTCCAATCCCCCAAGCATGCATTTACCACCTGGTCCCAGCTGCCCATCCCCCATATGAGTTCCCGACTCCTCGAACAACGCAGGTACTCTTACGATCAAAAGTTCAATGTCTGTAATAATCGACCCCTTAAATTTTACCATAAAAATTGGTCCGCAAAATTCAACCTTTACATGCGTATATACAGTGCCTTCTTATGATTCTCACACCAAGACACAAGAGAAACTTGTGCGTGAACTACTCTTTGCAGACGATGCCGCTTTAGTTGCCCATTCAGAGCCAGCTCTTCAGCGCTTGACGTCCTGCTTTGCGGAAACTGCCAAAATGTTTGGCCTGGAAGTCAGCCTGAAGAAAACTGAGGTCCTCCATCAGCCAGCTCCCCACCATGATTACCAGCCCCCCCACATCTCCATCGGGCACACAAAACTCAAAACGGTCAACCAGTTTACCTATCTCGGCTGCACCATTTCATCAGATGCAAGGATCGACAATGAGATAGACAACAGACTCGCCAAGGCAAATAGCGCCTTTGGAAGACTACACAAAAGAGTCTGGAAAAACAACCAACTGAAAAACCTCACAAAGATAAGCGTATACAGAGCCGTTGTCATACCCACACTCCTGTTCGGCTCCGAATCATGGGTCCTCTACCGGCACCACCTACGGCTCCTAGAACGCTTCCACCAGCGTTGTCTCCGCTCCATCTTCAACATCCATTGGAGCGCTTACATCCCTAACGTCGAAGTACTCGAGATGGCAGAGGTCGACAGCATCGAGTCCACGCTGCTGAAGATCCAGCTGCGCTGGATGGGTCACGTCTCCAGAATGGAGGACCATCGCCTTCCCAAGATCGTGTTATATGGCGAGCTCTCCACTGGCCACCGTGACAGAGGTGCACCAAAGAAAAGGTACAAGGACTGCCTAAAGAAATCTCTTGGTGCCTGCCACATTGACCACCGCCAGTGGGCTGATATCGCCTCAAACCGTGCATCTTGGCGCCTCACAGTTTGGCGGGCAGCAACCTCCTTTGAAGAAGACCGCAGAGCCTACCTCACTGACAAAAGGCAAAGGAGGAAAAACCCAACACCCAACCCCAACCCACCAATTTTCCCCTGCAACCGCTGCAATCGTGTCTGCCTGTCCCGCATCGGACTTGTCAGCCACAAACGAGCCTGCAGCTGACGTGGACTTTTTACCCCCTCCATAAATCTTCGTCCGCGATGCCAAGCCAAAGATGATTCTATGACTATTGAGCTTGAGGGGTTTCTATTTCAACTGCTGCAGTCCTTTGTCAACAACAGCAAAAAAAGGGAAGATGTCCAAATAAAAGGATGGGACAAGGGGAGGAACACAGATTGACAGGTAATAGATGTTCATGGAATGATGAGAAGGGGATGGGGAGCTAGAGGAAAGAAGTTGAGTGTGTGGTGGTACACCACCAGCCTACTGCAGGGGGCAACCTCTGTACCTGCAGAAGTGTAAGGGGACAGGACAACACCTGGCCGGCTGCCAATCAGTCGGCCTAAATGGATCAAGCCCCACCTGGTCGGGTGCCTGCCTCCCGAGCCCTCACACTAAATTGCTGCAACCACAGCCAGCCTGGCTCTGTGGAGGTTTTTGTGGATTAAAGCCTGTTATTCAATCTTTACCTTGTGTGTGTCTGATTCTGTCTAACAGCACACCACAGAGTGGTAGACAGGTAGAGAAGGCAGGGGAGGGAAAAGAGAAGGAAAAGAAGGATGAATGGGCTCAGAGTGATAAGGGAAACAAGGGAAGGGGTTTAAAAAAAGGAGAGGTAACGAGAAATTGGAGGTCAAGAAAGAATATAAGGTGCTGTTCCTCCTGTTTGCATGTGGCCTCAACTTTGGCAGTAAAGTAGGCATGGACAGGCATATCAATGTGGGAATGGGACATGGCTGACCACTGGGAGATCCTGGCTGATGTCATGGACAGAGTGAAGGTGCTCATTAAAGCGATAATCATTACAAAGCAAGCATTACTAATAGTGAGTTAAACAGGAAAGTCTGCAGACGCTGTGATTGTAGTGCAATACACAAAAGATAAAGGGAAATCAAAATTTTGGGCCTGAGCCAAACATCAAGGTACGAGCAAAAATCAGACAGGCACCTAAATAAAAAGGTGGAGCGACATGGGAGGAGAGGAAGGAAGAAGAGGCATGGGAGGCGCAAAGGTCAACATGCAAAAGGTTAAAGATGGATATGGGTTGGAGGGCAGAAGAAAAAATGCTAAGGTGATTGGGAGAGGAGATAGCTTTGAATAGAGAGGGAATGGCATACGGAGCTGGTGGAAAGGGCAAAGGGATAGGGAAAGAAAGAGGAGGGTCCTCACAGAAACTGGAGAAGTCAGTGTTAATACCATTTGGTTGGGGAGTGACCAGACAGAATATTAGGTGTTGTTCCTCAAATTTGCAGGCAGCCTCAGTTTGGCAGCATACGAGGCTATGGACAGACATGTCAGTGTGGGAAAGGGGTGTGGAATTGAACTGCTTGGCCGCTGTGAAGTCCCTGTTATTGCAGTGGCCAAAGCAAAGGTGCTCAACGAAGCATCTCCCAGTGTGCAGAGGAGACTGCAGATGTACAGGAGGCCACAACAGGAGCACCAGATATAATAAATGACCCCTGCATATTCACAAGTGAAGCGTTGCTTCATTTGGAAGGACTGTTTGGGGCCCTGAATGGTGGTGAAGGAGGAGGTGTGGGTGCAAGTGCAGCATTTCCTGTAGTCACAGTAGTACATACCTGTTGTGTTCAGAATAGGTTCGATGGGTTCAAAGAGAGTCAAGGCTGGGCACGTTATCAACAAACAGTGGCCTTTATTTATGCACAGAGGAGTTCACAAAAGAGTACACACTCACACAGACTAACTTACACAGCACACAGGCACGGTATACCGAGAAACAAGCCAAGGTTCCCTCTCCTCCTGTGAGAATGAGGTCGCCACTTCTGCACGAAGGCTGAGGTTCCCACTCCCGCTGGGAGAACGATGTGCCACTCCTGCTCCAGAGAATGAGGCCATCGCTCCTGCCAAGTAGATCCGAGGTTCCCGTTCCTGCCGGGAGAACGAGGTCTGTGCTCCTGCCCAGTAGGCCAAGGTTTTTCTTAATGTTTCTTTTTACTTGCTTACGGTAATTTACAGCTTTGTTACTTGGCGAATGCGATGTTTTTTAAAATTTTGGGCTATTGGTGGGAGGCCCAGACAACCAGAAAATGGGGGTCGACTTATCACTGGATATACAATAAAACCATTAAAATAAGGCTAAAAAAGAGGGTTAGACCTATGTGCTGGTCAATTTATACGCCAAAATATCTTTTCTTTGGCTTGGCTTCGCGGACGAAGATTTATGGAGGGGGTAAAAAAGTCCACGTCAGCTGCAGGCTCGTTTGTGGCTGACAAGTCCGATGCGGGACAGGCAGACACGGTTGCAGCGGTTGCAGGGGAAAATTGGTTGGTTGGGGTTGGGTGTTGGGTTTTTCCTCCTTTGCCTTTTGTCAGAGAGGTGGGCTCTGCGGTCTTCTTCAAAGGAGGTTGCTGCCCGCCAAACTGTGAGGCGCCAAGATGCACGGTTTGAGGCGTTATCAGCCCACTGGCGGTGGTCAATGTGGCAGGCACCAAGAGATTTCTTTAGGCAGTCCTTGTACCTTTTCTTTGGTGCACCTCTGTCACGGTGGCCAGTGGAGAGCTCGCCATATAACACGATCTTGGGAAGGCGATGGTCCTCCATTCTGGAGACGTGACCCATCCAGCTCAGCTGGATCTTCAACAGCGTGGACTCGATGCTGTCGACCTCTGCCATCTCGAGTACTTCGACGTTAGGGATGAAAGCGCTCCAATGGATGTTGAAGATGGAGCGGAGACAACGCTGGTGGAAGCGTTCTAGGAGCCGTAGGTGGTGCCGGTAGAGGACCCATGATTCGGAGCCGAACAGGAGTGTGGGTATGACAACGGCTCTGTATACGCTTATCTTTGTGAGGTTTTTCAGTTGGTTGTTTTTCCAGACTCTTTTGTGTAGTCTTCCAAAGGCGCTATTTGCCTTGGCGAGTCTGTTGTCTATCTCATTGTCGATCCTTGCATCTGATGAAATGGTGCAGCCGAGATAGGTAAACTGGTTGACCGTTTTGAGTTTTGTGTGCCCGATGGAGATGTGGGGGGGCTGGTAGTCATGGTGGGGAGCTGGCTGATGGAGGACCTCAGTTTTCTTCAGGCTGACTTCCAGGCCAAACATTTTGGCAGTTTCCGCAAAGCAGGACGTCAAGCGCTGAAGAGCTGGCTCTGAATGGGCAACTAAAGCGGCATCGTCTGCAAAGAGTAGTTCACGGACAAGTTTCTCTTGTGTCTTGGTGTGAGCTTGCAGGCGCCTCAGATTGAAGAGACTGCCATCCGTGCGGTACCGGATGTAAACAGCGTCTTCGTTGTTTTGGTCTTTCATGGCTTGGTTCAGCATCATGCTGAAGAAGATTGAAAAGAGGGTTGGTGCGAGAACACAGCCTTGCTTCACGCCATTGTTAATGGAGAAGGGTTCAGAGAGCTCATTGCTGTATCTGACCCGACCTTGTTGGTTTTCGTGCAGTTGGATAATCATGTTGAGGAAAGCCAAAATATATGGTAAGCTTAAATAGTAAATTCATTACAACTAACAAGTATATCAATTGAACCTGGTCCCCAGTATTTCCTACAGCACAGGATCCAGAACAGGCCCATTGTCCTGCAGCCTCGAGTTCAGTGATGGTCTCCATGCAGCAGCAGCAAACAAAAACAGAGAGAGAGAGAGAGAGAGAGAGAGAGAGAGAGAGAGAGCAGAGACTGCACATGCTATGCTTTTTCAATGTAAGACCCATCCACTTAACCTACAAGGTCCAATTGTACAACAGCGTCACTTGTGGGCAGATTAGCAGGTAAATTGACTTCTGACTAGGCGCTAGTCATAGAGGTCACACATGACTGCAATCCACATTCCCATCAGATTCCAGACAGAGAGGCCACCTTATTCTCATAATGGCCACGTGACCCTCCACAGTCCACACTACATTCCACTCCTCAGAAGTCACCACACCATGTCAATCCATTTATAGCAGTGGATCTCAATCTTTTTCTTTCTACTTACATACCACTCTAAGTAATCCCTCTGCCATCGGTGCTCTGTGATTAGTAAGGGATTTCTTGCTAATCGCAGAGCACCGATGTTACTGAAATATTTTGCTTGAGAAAAATTGTCATTGGCCCATTTCCTTTGGACTTATGAAACCGTCCACATAACAACTCAATTAAGTACAATTAAAATAGTGGTTTTCAAACTATTTCTTTCCACCCACATATCACCTTAAGCAATCCCTTACTAATCACAGAGCACCTATGGCATAGGGAATAGTTAAAATGGAATGTGAGTGGAAAGAGAAAGGTTGAGAAGCGCTGATTTACAGGATAGTATATACCGTGGACATATCTACATTGCACACAGCCAATATCCACTGATGGCCCACCAAATTCCCCCCAGCCCCACTGGTCCACCAGCTTCCCCATGAGGAGTAGTATCCTAGGGATCAGTCCTTGCCTCATTTAATTTGTTCACTGACTCTTATGTATGGCAAGTGAGTGGTATTCTGTGACTGACCCAGAATGCAAGCGCCCCGCTTCTTACCAACAACAGCACCAGTACCACCTCCATCTGCAAGCAGGCAGTCCAAGGCCATCTTAACTCCATCTTTAAGCCAATGTGCTACAGCCACCTCATTGACCAGCGTCTCCACCGCAGTGGCCATTCATCCGGGTGTTACTTCAGATCTATAAGGCATATGGTGGCACGCATGCCAATTAACAGGTGCCATATTGTCCCATGGGTAACCCCTGGTCAGCCCGGCACACACACATCCAGGATGTAACATGAAAGCACCCATCTTCACTGGGCTGTGAGCTGTGGATCTTCTTATGCCTGGATACTGTTCCTACTCATCCTTCCACCAATTGCTTGGACCAGTGTTGGCTGTACCATCTGCACAAACATTCCCAAGACCTGTTCAAATTTCGGGGCCTCACTTTGAGAGTTTGAACTTTGTATTAGCCAGATTGTGCACAGGGAAAGACCTGCCCCAGGCCACCAACCCCATTGGGAAGTTAGATGTGTGCTGTTACTGATGTGGGGTAGAGCTGATTGGCAATCATTATCTTCCCAACGCAGGAATATCAAAACCCGTGAAGCTAGACAGTTCCCCCCACACACATGCGTGCGCACACACACACACACACACACACACACACACACACACACACACACACACACACACACACACACACACACACACACACACACACACACACACACACACCAGAGTCTCTGTTTTCAGCGTTTGCAGGGATCAGTGTTTGTGTCAGTCTTTCAGTAGTATTCAAGTTATTGGCTCTGTCGACATATTCATCAGCCTACACGTCCAACACCACTCAGTGCCACCATTACCGGTTCCAGCGCCCGCAGATAAATCATCCTGTGAAGGAAGGAAACTCACTCTCTCCAGGTTTGTCTGTGTGTATATGTGTAGATAAGCCATTCCCATTTTCCCTGGTAATGCCAGCCATTGCATATTTTCCAGTCCCTTTTGTGTGAACCCCCCCCACTTCTTGGTGTCCCTTTCCTGGCCAGGAGACTTGACACTTCACCTGCCCACAGGCCACTCCACCTGCCTACTAGCCGCTCCACCTGCACACCTCTCAATAAGGTCATGCCACAGGACACACAGAAACAACAGGGAGTCTGCACATACATGATGGTTGCAGGGAAAAGTTTAATTGGTTAGTATCATGCAAAATCATCGTCACCACATGGGTTCAGTCAAAACTCCTTGAACCTTGCTCGCAGCACCAAATGTTGTGTTTTAGAATAGGTTCAATGGGTTCAAAAAGAATCAAGGCTGGACTCCTGTTATCAACAAACAGTGGACTTTATTTACGCACAGAGGAATTCACAAAAGAGTACACACTCACACAGACTAACGTACACAGCACATATAGGCATGGTATACCAAGAAACAAGGGTTTAACTTCTTCAGCACCCACCACCCACAGGCACAGTAAACCACGTAACTAACGAGTATATACACATGAACCTGATCTCCAGTATCGCCACTGCTTGGGATCCTCCAGACCTGCCCGTGGCTCATAACCTGAAGTTCAGCAATTGTCCATGTCTCCTGTGAGAACTAATCGTGCATCATCCCCATCTGTTAGTAGATCTAACCTTTGGTTGGCAGGTGAGGTAACTTCTGACTAGGCTCCAGCCAGTCACATGACTCTCCGCCATCCACATTCCCACCAGATTCCAGACAGAGAGGCCACATTATTCTCACAATTCACACTCCCACCAGGTTCCAGATGGAAAGGCCACATGCCCCTCCACAATCCACATTACAGTAAAGAAGGAGCAATTAGTGAAAAGGGTTGAGTGAATGAGGGAGATCTGGAGGGAGCTGTCACTTTGGAAGGTGGAGAGGGGAAGATATGTCTGATGGTGGGATTATGTTGTAGATGGCAGAAATTACAGAGGATCATATGTTGTATGTGGAGGCTGGTGCAGTGGTAGGTGATGACAAGGGGAGTCTTATCCTTGTTATGTATGGGGCGGAGGGTGCCAGGGTGGATGTGCAAGAAATAAAGGGGGTGCTGATAAGTGCTGAGTTGAAGGCAGTGGAGGGGAAGCCATGTTTTTTAAGAAGGTGGACATCTCAGATTTTCTGGAATGGAACACCTCATCCAGGGAGCAGATGCAACAGAGACAGTCAAATTAAGAGAAAAGAATATAATCAGCTATTTTCTCTTCCGCCTTCCCACCCATATCTACTTCTGTTGGCCTGTGCTCCTCCCCCTGCTCCTTCTTCCCTCCCCTCCTCTCCTCTCCTCCCCCACCTTTTTATTCAGGTGCCTGCCTGCTTTTTGCTCATACCTTGATGAAGGGCTCAGGCCCGAAATGTCAGTTATATCCCTTTGATTCCTATAGTCGCTAGGTGACCTGCTGAGTTTCTCGAGCACTTTTCTATATTGCATTATTATTAGTGAGGACCTTCATGATAACATGTCTCCATAGACAGCAATTCTGTCATCTCATTGTAAAGTCTTGCTTTGTATGACAAATCTGCAGAATTAAACATGAGCTGATGCAGCATATTTAAATAAAAATGTTTCAGGCTAATTTTCTTTTAAAAGTGATTAATGTTTGTCAGATATTTTTATTGATTCAGATTAGATTAGAATAAAACTGGTGACCAAAACATTTTTTTGTCATTATTTTGAGTGAAACAGGAACATCTGCAGACGCTGCAATTGTAGCAAAAACAGAGAAATGCTGGAGGAAGTCGGCAGGTTTCATAGTGTGGATAGAAGGTAAAGATATATAACAGCACTTTTTATCCATAATCCCATCATTTCAAAGCACTATAATATTTGTGACATAGCAAAGTACCTGTAGACATGTTTAGTACTTTGTTGCATAGCCCTAGCATTTGATAACAACTTGAAGTCTGTGATTTATAGACTTCACCAGATGCTGAGCATCTTCTCTGGTGATGCTCTGCCAGAACTCTATTCCAGCCACAGAACCATAGAACCACAGAACAATACAGCACAGAAATAGGCTCTTCGGCCCTTCTAATCTGTGATGAACTATTATTCTACCTCGTCCCACTGACCTGCCCTCCATCCCTCTCAGATCCATATACCTTTCCAAATTCTTCTTAAAGGTTAAACTTGAGCTCGCCAGCTGCCACTCATTCTACACTCCCACCATTCACTTTGTGAAGAGGTTCCCCCTAATGATCCCTCTAAACATTTCTTCTTTCACCCTTAACCCATGTACTCTAGTTTGTATCTCACCTACCCTCAGTGGCTAAGCCTACCTACATTTACTGTGTCTAGACATCATTTTTAATGCCTCTATCAAATCTCCCCTCATTCTTCTATGCTGCAGGGAATAAGTCCTAACCTGTTTAACCTTTCCCTGTAACTCAGTTCCTGAAGTCCTGGCAACATCCTAGTAAATCTTCTCTTTCAATCTTATTGATATCTTTCCTGTGGTTAGGTGACCAAAACTGCACATAATACTCTAAATTTGGCCTCACCAATGTCTTGTACAATTTTACCATAACATCCCAAGTCATATACTCAGTACTTTGATTTATGAAGGCCAATATGCCAAAAGCTCTCTTTACCACCCTATCCACCTGTGTCATCACTTTCAGGGAATTATGTATGTGTGTTCCCAGATCCCACTCTTCTACTGCACATCTTCAGCTCTTGCTGGTTTCAGGGGCTTGTCCCCTTAAGTTTACTCTTCAGCTTATGGAAGGCATGCACAATTGGATTTAGATCAGGTGACTCTCTTGGCCATTCAAGAATTTTCCAGTTTTCAGTTTTGAAAAACTCCTTTGTTGCTTTAGCAGTATGTTTGGGATAATTGTCTTGTTGTAGGATGAGGTGCTGTCCAATGAGTTTGGAGGCATTTGCTCCAACTTCAGTAGATGTTTCTATACACCTCAGAATTCATTTTGCTCCTGCCATCACTTATCAATGAAGATACGTGCACCAGCACCGTGGCAACCATACAGTCCCAGGCCATTACACCCCACCACCATGTTTCCCACCGATGAGGTGGTATGCTTTGGATCTTGAGCAGTTCCTTTATGCCTCCACACTTTGCTATTGCCATTGCTCTGATACAGGTTAATCTTGGTCTCATTTGTCCACAAGACCTTTTTCCAGAATTCTGCAGACTCTTTTAAATACTTATTGGCAAACTGTGTTCTGGCCATCCTGTTTCTGGGGCTAGTGGTTTGCATCAAGGACCTTCCTCTGCTTAGATCTCATCCCTGAGTCATCTCTTTCCAGAAAGAAAATGTCAAAAAATCTACTGAGGTTGCCATTGAACCAAAGAAAGAGATATGTCAATGGATAACTAGCATTTTAATTAAGGAAATAGGTCTAAGACATGTCTGAGCAAAAATGATTTTGGAATGGAGTCCTGGAGCTTTGGGCCAGCATTAAAAGTTTAAATGTGCAGTAAAATAATACTTCAGTTCATTTATGTAAGCCACTCTTTGAACCAGTTATGGTCACATTCTCAGCACAGCAGAATTTTAGCTTTGTGAATTCACATCAGTTGAGGGCAAGGTCTTTATTCTTATTTTATTTAATGTACAACTTGATTTGTTTTCTTTCCTCTGCAAGTATGGTCAAAGATGTACTTTGGTTCGAAATTCTTCTTGATTAAGCTGTCAACACAAGGTTGGAGGCAGTGAACACAGTGCAGACAAGATCGATTCAGGGCTGATGCATTATAATGTGGTTTGGTTCCAAAACAAAATGATCTAAATTGTGGTAGATTGGGAAAGAGGGGTGTATAATGAGATCGGGATATCCTTGTACACCAGTCACTGAAAAGTAAGGACTCAGGTACAGTAAACAGTTTTGAAGGCAAATTGAATCTTGGCTTTCATTGCAAGAGGGTTTGAGTACAGAAGAATGATATTTGTACAAAGTTTTGTTTAGACAACTGAAACTGTGTGCAACTTTGATCCCACTCTCTGAGAAAAGTTTTTATTTGCATAGAGAAAATGCAACAGGTTTACTGGGCCAATTCCTAGAATGGCAGGACCAATATGCAAAGAAAGATTGGATCAATTAGGCTTATATTTGCTGGGGTTTCAA
The DNA here is from genome assembly GCF_036971445.1 of Narcine bancroftii. Taxonomy (NCBI): domain Eukaryota; kingdom Metazoa; phylum Chordata; class Chondrichthyes; order Torpediniformes; family Narcinidae; genus Narcine; species Narcine bancroftii. Next base: position 98,271,724 of record NC_091472.1, read on the forward strand.
TTTACAAAAGGAGCTCTCGTAAAAACCCATAAAAATCTAACAAATCAAATCAGATTCAGAACAGGGAGGTTATTTCCCCTGGCTGACAAATCTAGAAACAGCAATCTTAATCTCATGATATGGGGAAAGTCAATGAGGATAGAGATAAGAAGTTGTCCAATTGGTGGTGAACCCTGTAGGATTCTTTAATGCAGCAGGGGGTGGAAGCTAAGTCATTAAAACTATCGAAGAAGGAGGTAGGAGTCAAGGGGTATGGGAAAAATGCAGGGGCGTGGTAGTGATATGAGTGATCAATCATAATCATATTGAATGGTGGCGTAGGCCTTGAAGTGCTGAGTGGCCAACTGCCTCTCCAATTTTCTATGCGTCTTAATCTGGACTTTCTGAATGCACATTTAAATGAAGTGAATAAAAGTTTGCCCCATTTTTAATGACAATGCATTAATTTAAAATTGTTATTGATGTAACAAAGAATTTTGTCAGATCATAAAGTATTATTAAAGTCTTTGCACAAAATGTTTAACAGAGCAAAAGGCTTCAATTCATTGTACACAGCTGCCAACATGGTGGCAAATGACTGTTTTTCAAAATGTTTTTGGTTGCTATTTATGCCAAGAGCACATTTGTTTATTTTGTTCCTTATAGATAAGAAAGCTTGTTTTAGCCACTTATGTCCCAATTTTAACTCAGAACATGAATCAAGCAGACAGGAAGCCTCCATGACATCACCTCAATAAACTATTTCTCCTTGCAGAACCAAGTATATGCCAAAGATAAACATCTTGTCAGTCAGTTGAGCAAGTAAAAGCTCAATCTCCCGTAAAACAGGGATCAGCTGTAAATGTAGTTTGTCAGTCGGATCTTCCTCAGTCGTAGTCCTGCCCTTGCCTACTGTGACTACTGGACTTGCTCACTTTAACTTGTATATTTGATTCAACTTTCTCATCTGCCATTGTTTGCCTTAATTTAAGAAAAGCTGCAGGGAGAAGTCAGGGAACTGCAGGCTGGTGAGCCTAACATCAATGGTGGGGAAGTTGCTGGAGGGGATTCCAAGAGACAGAATCTACCTGCATTTGGAAAGGCAAAGACTGATAAGGGATAGGCAGCATGGCTTAGAGAATGGGAAATCATGTCTCATGAATTTCATTAAATTTTATGAAGATGGGACAAATACGGGATAAGGGAAGGACAGTAGATGTTGTCCATGTGGATATTTAGCAATAACTTTAACAAGGTCATGCATGTTAGGTTGATTTGGAATATTAGGCCATAGATCCATGATGCCTTGCTCAATTGGATACAAGATTGGCTTGGTGATAGGAGTCAGGCAATGGTAGTGGAGGGATGTTTACAGATTAAACCACTCTCCACTACACATCAATCCCTCTGTCATGGAGAGAGAAAGTTCCTTGGTGTGCACATAATGAACAAGCTAGCCTGGACCCACAATATCACCCCATTAGTCAGGAAGGCGCAGCAGCATCTACATTTCTTCAGGAAGTTGAGGAGGGCAAGGTACCAGCCTCCATCTTGACAACATTTTACAGGGCCATAATTGAGAGTGTCCTGTCTGGAAAAAGGTCAAGTGATGTGGAGGGAGTAGGAGGTGGAATCTCGGAGCTCCCAAGCCAGGACGAAAATTAGCAAAAGAAAACATTCAAAGAATCACCCGAATACCATTAGAAGACGTGAGAACTCGTACAAAATATAAATATGACAAAAAAAGGGAAGTCCATGTCGAAAAATGGGAGAGAAGAGCCTTTGAAGCCGGGACCTGGTGTGGAGGTGCCTTGCGGCGAAGTAAATGTCGGTGCCACGTCAAGGCCCGCTGAAAGAGCGTCCCCTTCCAATGGATGCTCTGTTGAACAGGAGGATCCCCCTCTTGGAAGAAAACATCATCCCAGGCTGTCAGACTGCAGCAGACAGCCCTGGATCGAGTGGTGGGGGGAGAGATAGGACAGCACTGGCATCAGAGCGAGCGGCCTGGTGGAGCACGGGAGCGGAGCAGCAGTCTGGTGGGAAGGAAGACTGCGGGTTGGGGGAGCAGAATGCCGTGGAGAGGAGCATGAGTCAGTGCTTAAAGAGGTCAGGGGATGCCGTTGTCGAACCCAACCTTGAGAAAAACAGTGCTCCTATGAGTTGCAGTTTGCGGGATCTGAGCGGCAGTTCACCGGGCGTGAGGACCATGGCACAAACAAGCAGAGTGCCATGGAGAGGGGCATAAGTCAGTACATAAAGAGGTTGGGGGGGTGCCGCTACTAGTCCCAACCCGAGGGAAGCGGCACTTACCTGGGTCCTGCCAGGGTGGCAGCCTAAGTGAATTACTGCTTTACCTCTTCCAATTCCAATCTTCATCTCTAAAAACCTCTCCCCAAGCCAAGGGGAATAGCACGTTGTGAGGTGTCAGGCAGAGTCGGGCCCAACATGGAGGAGTTCCAACGGCACATCTGGCTGCAGGATAGACCAGGTGGCTTCAAGCAACATCGGGGAGGCTGCAAGCAGGAGCTGCAGCGGAGGGTCCAGTGCTGGATCTTCTGGAGAAGACAGCAGCAGCAGTGATAGTGAGGAGGTTGGGGACTGTGGGAAGAATGGCAGGTGGAATTTAATTTGGACACATGCAAAGTGATGCATTTTGGGAAGTTAAACCAGGGCAGAACATTCACAGTAAATGGCAGTCCATTTCACAAATAGGGAAGTCTAAAACTCTGGGTTTAAGATGAGAGGGGAAAAATTTAAAGGAATAATATTTTCACACAGGAAAACAAGGTGCCAGAGAAAAAGATAGAGGCAGGTAGAATTATAACATTTAAAAGACATCTAGGCAGGTACATGGATGGGAAATGTTTAGAGGAATGTGAGGCAAATGCAGCCAAATGGGACCAGCTCAGCATGAAGGCCCTGTTTCTTTGCTGTCTCCTGCTAAGATGCACCACACTGGGCACACTGCAGAAGTCAACAGAAGTTCCATCAGCAAAGTGAGGAACCTTGGATTTTTGTCCTGATGCTACTGGCAACCACTACCAAGTGGCCTTTGCATTGGGAGGCTGCTTCCTGTACACTTTGTCCTTCAGTAGCCTGAGCAGATTCCTCTCCACCCCTTTCCCTCTCCTCCCTGGGAGGACACTCCACTACCAGTAATTTGCTCTCATTCTTTGACAACATTTCCCAGTAGTTGGAAGAGTGCTGGTTGTATTGTGAGCAACTCTTTGCAGGCTATTTCCTGAGGCCAGATCTCTGAGGAAATTTGCCTCTGAGTGCTGTCTGCTACTTAATCAAAATGGGGTCATTTGAGGAAAACACGCCAGTGCTGTTTTGGAACCTCCAAAGAATGTCACATCTATTTAGAGTATTTTTAAACAGTCTTTAGCACTAGAAAAAATGAGAAAACTTTCATCCCGGACTTAAAATCATTATGACACGTATCATTTAACCCTATTGTTTTTCTGCTGATTCCTCTTGGATTAATTGTGATTGCTCTGTATATCTTTGGCTTGGCTTCGCGGACGAAGATTTATGGAGGGGGTAAAAAGTCCACGTCAGCTGCAGGCTCGTATATAAAGCCCACCCAATTACTCTCATCCAATTCCATTTTGATTGACTATGATTTCCTACTCTTACTGGTACTGGGGTCAGATCAAAACCAACCCCTGCAGAACTTCACTAGCTTGCTGGATTGCACAGAATAACAGTGTTTTCAGGATTTAGTGGTACAAACATGAAATTCACATAAACAGAGTAAATTTCACGGTCAAGTAACAAATGAAGTTTTTTTTTCTTGTCCACTTCCACCTATCACCTGCCTCTGTCTCCCAACTTCACCCCTCCCATTCCCAGCTCCATCTCCTGTGTCGACTCTCCCCCTCTCCTCTTTCTGGCAGCCACCTTCCCCCTCCACTCATCCCAGATGCAGTATCTTAACCTGAAACGTTGAAGTTCCTTTCCCCTCAAGGATGCTGCTCGACCTGCTAAGCTTCCCCGAGGGTTTAGTTTTTTTTTTGCCAAGGTTACTTATATTCTTTTGACTGGTGTGTGAATTTGTGGGGCACATTCTGGCCTACCCAGTTTGCATATTTAGATGCATAATCAAATGTCAATGGACATTTTCTCAAATTTTTATTTTCGTATTACATGTTGAAGAAAAATTAAAAAAAAAACATCAAATTACAAGTATGTTTAGAGGAAGAAACACCACACCTACGTACCTTTCTGTGACCAGATCCATCATAGGACACCCGTCAGATTTTCCAGCATTAGAATCTACTGTGTACCGTTGAGGTCATGCATTGGGTCATGTATTTCCAACACCTACTCCCAAACTTGGATAAAGATAGCCAGGCGAGACCAGTGAGTTCTTTGACTATGCTCACTGACTGCACTAAGGCAGCCACTTCGTGGGCTTTTTATACTTACAAAGTTACTTCAATCCATTGTACAACCCATAAATGATTCACCTAAATATTGGTCAACAGTCTCAACTCTCCACTCACACTTGGTGATGGTTCATCCAACATTGCTGAAGGACTGTTTCATTGCAAGATCATCAGTGCAAGGTTGGGTCCACAGGAACAGACTGGAACAGCTGCAAACCCTTCATTCCTGCTTTCTTCATGGGTGGCTCAGAGCTTGTGTCAAAGGAACAACGTTTCTATTGCACTCAGCAGCCACGCTCCAATGTTACTTCATTTATCCTCTTCAAAGAACTTGGCAGATGACAGCCTTGAAAAAATGCAGTCTTCTTCAATTCTAATCTGCAGCTAGTTGCACCAAGCTGTGATCTAGTCAGGGTGCACCAGGTTATATTTTTCTCAACCATCAAACAACCTCAGGTGGTGTGACATTACCGGAATAGTAATCAAGTGGTTTAGGCTCATATCCCTGAGAACAAGAATCCAAGTTCCACCTGCATAGATTGTAAATTTAAATTTAGTTTTTTTTAAAATCTGGAAATAAAACATTAGTATTAATAAAAGTTGACCAGGAAGCTATTAACGAACCCATTAGGGAAGGAAGCCTTCTGGCTCAACTGATTGGGCTTATTCTGAATGGTTAACTGTTACCTGGCATCTGATTCAACCATGCCAGTGATGTACACAGCCACCAAGGATCTGTTTTTTTAAATTGTTTAATTGTTACGCTGACAGGTTCAAGGTCATTCATTGACGAGGGCACAGAATGAAGGAGATGTCAGTACCAAATGTGACTACTCTGCTGGCTAGGATTTGGTACACTTCAGCTTTTCAAATGCTGAGAAAGTTGACACAGGAGAGTTACTACTGAGCAATAGGAAATCACTTATTTTTGGTGTACTTAACATATGGTTGCATTTAGCACCAATATCAAGCTGCAATCCCCCTTCCCCACAGATTAAGATTTTTGAAACACAGTGGTTTAGACACAGAAACAAGTGATTAAACCGGACCTGTTGCTTCCTGATAGGATCTCACATAGTTTCATGCATCTCCCAACATTGCTGTTTTGGCTGCCAGAGAAGGGGACCAGCCCATAAAAGCACATTTGCGTTGTTGCAGTGGCTGAAGTAGAGAGGGAGTCAGCTCCTACAATCACTCAGAAGGGCACATCACTGAGATTTAGAGCACCAAGGGGGTCCTGCAAATCAAAGAGGCATATACTGGAAATCTATAACACACACTGGTCGAAGCCATGAAAAGTTCTTCTTTCTACAGGTTCTGCATGATCTGCTGAGTATTTCCAGCACTTTTTGTTTTTGTTTCATTGTACAAAGAGGCGTTATGATTACCTTCATTAAGCATAAAAATATCCACACAAGAGACTTTGTCCTCAAAAATTATCTTGGGGTGATCCATACAGTGTTCATAATACCCTGTCAAGCAGGGATTCTCACAACAAAATGTCATTTATGCAGAGATCCTTTAAGTAAGCTGTCTCTCACCAGGAATTACTAAGATATCACAGCAAGCCATGAAAGTAATTGAGCAGGATTGATTCATCTGCTAATTGTACTCCATTGTTGGTGGAGAATCACATGGCTTTGGCAGTACACTGCAGACAGCAATCAAGTCTTCAAATCTACTTGGCACATTATGCAGATCACACTTGGACTGATGCAGGTAACATCATCTCACCTCCAGGTCACCAAAGGTGTTTTCTGGAACAATCCTGGTGCTTCCATGACTGGCTATTTTTGTGCTCAGCTACTATGTTGGAAGAGTTGGCGTGGGGATCCATTGGAGTGGAAAGCTTCTCCAGAGAGAGCATGCAATGGGACATTTTCAATACCTGAAAGGATGGATCATCAGGAGGAAAGATTCATGTGTCCTTCAGGAAAACAGCATTCACCTTGTGAGAAAATTCAAGGTTCAAGATTCTTTTATTGTCATGTAATAAAACAGATGTAATATTACACAAAATTGACTTTAGTCTACAAAAGGCAGGCAGAAATTCACCATCAGCAGAAATTGACCAGCATCCCTTACAGTTAGAGAAAGAGAAGCAAAAGAGAGCCCCCAGAGTCACTGAGCATCCATGGATTTGCCTTCAGCACTCCTGCAGCATCTGCAGCCACACAGACCTCAGTCCAAACAATCAGCAACCCAAGCTCCAGATCCAAACCTCCAACACGATCAGGAATCCTTCAGCGTCCTCAACACCCTCTCATATCCTGGTTCCAATACCTGGTACCCCTTCAGCCAGTCTCGAGCCAGTCTCCAGCAGTCCGCAGCCTGATGCGAGTCCTTTCACCATAGTCACCGTGGTCACTGTCCCATGCATGGGCACCTCTATTTCTCCTTCTCAAATGGGCAAGTTCTCCTCATTTTCTGGTGGCCTGTGCCAGTCCTCTGCTTCTCCTGAGTCTGCAACCCTTCAAGATCATTGCCATTCATAGGCACTGCCATCTTGGGCCCAGACCCCACATCATAGGATTTTAAAATAAACCTCTGTTGGCTCCTTTAACAGGCCACTCAAACTTTGTATGGAACTGCTGGTAGTTGAACTGGGTGGTAGAACTCTACAGAAGAGGGCTCCTCTCCTCACTTACTGTGGGTCCACACCAGAGGAGGCACTGCCAGAGCTGCTGCAATGGCAGCTCCGTCATTTTCTTCTGACATTCCACAGCATCTTGAGGGAGTGGAAACCTTTCCTGCTGACGAAAATGTGCTGGTTACTACTGGGAGGCCATACAAACAGAGGAGTGACTGGGTAGGCTGGGTTCATTTTCCCTCAAGTGAATGAGGCTGAGAGGTGACATGAAATAAATTATGAGAGACATAGTCAGGCTAAATAGCCAGAGTTTATTTCCCCTGGTGGGGATCCTAAAATTAGAGGGGACACATTTAAGGTAATAGGGAGGAGGTTTTAGAGGCAAGAGGTTTATTGGGGATCTTAAGGGTACATTTATCAGACAAATAGTAATTGGTAATTTGCAATGAGTTGCCAGAGAAGGTAGAGGAAGTGGAACAGTAACAGCATTTGAGGCATCTGGACAGATACTTGAATGAGCAAGGCAGTGATTCTCAACCTTCCTTTCCCACTCACCTACCACCTAAACTACGACTGCCTAAAGAAATCTCTTGGTGCCTGCCACATTGACCACCGCCAGTGGGCTGATAACGCCTCAAACCGTGCATCTTGGCGCCTCACAGTTTGGCGGGCAGCAGCCTCCTTTGAAGAAGACCGCAGAGCCCACCTCACTGACAAAAGGCAAAGGAGGAAAAACCCAACACCCAACCCCAACCAACCAATTTTCCCTTGCAACCGCTGCAATCGTGTCTGCCTGTCCCGCATCGGACTGGTCAGCCACAAACGAGCCTGCAGCTGACGTGGACATTTTACCCCCTCCATAAATCTTCGTCCGCGAAGCCAAGCCAAAGGCAAAGGACCACCTTAAGCAATCCTTACTAATCACAGAGCACCTATGGCATAGGGAATTCTTCAAGTTGTTTGTGAGTGGAAAGAAAAAGGTTGAGAACCACTGCCTTAAAGCCATGCCCTCTCATATTTATCTCTCCTGATCTAAGTGGAAAGACTCTACTCGCATTTACTCTGTCTATACCAGAATCAAAATTTATTGTCATGAACAAGTCATGAAATTCATTGTTTTGCCGCTCTCATAATTTGATAAACTTCTATTAAATTTCCCCTCATTCTTCTTCACTCAAAGGAATAAAGTCCTAACCTGTTTAATCTTTCCCTGTAACTCAACTCCTGAAGAATCAGCAACATCCTAGTAAATCTTCTCTACACTCTTTCAGTCTTATTGATATTCTTCCTGTAGTTGGCAACCGGAACTGCACACAATATTCCAAATTTGGCCTCACCAATATCTTATACAACCTTATCATAACATCCCATCTCCCATACTCAATACTTTGATTTATGAAGTCCAAGGTGCCAAAAGTTTTCTTCACAACCCAAGAAAAAGATGTGGATACAAAAGAGAGAAATGTAAAGAAAGAAACTTAAGCAAATTAACTAAATGTAAACAAAATTAGTACTGTGATAAATAAATGTGCAAACTAAGAGTCCTTAAACGAGACTCTGATTGAGTGTTGTTTAGAATTCTGATGCTGGAAGGGTAGTGACTGTTCCTGAACAGTCTGAATCTTGTGGCACCTACGTATATATCTCTCCTGATGGCAGCAGTGAGAACAGAGCATGTCCTGGGTGGTGCAGATCCCCGATGTTTGCTGCTGCTCTCCAAAGCCAGTGTTCCATGTAGGTTTTCTTGATGGTGTGGAGAGTTTTGCCTGTAATGTTTTGGACTGTGTCCTCTACCTTTTGAATGGCTTTCCACTCAGATGCATTGGGGTCCCCGTACCAGGCCGTGATGCAATTAGTCAACACTGTACAACTGTAGAGGTTTGCCAAGGTTTCCAATGTCTTATTGAACCTCCACAAAATCCTGAGGTGATGATGTGCTTTCTACATGATGTCATTAGTATGTTGGATCCAGAAAAGGTCTTCTGAGATAGTGACTCTCAGAATTTAAATTTGCCCACCCTCTCCACCCTGATCTTCCAATGATCACTGGATTGTACATCTCTGATTTTCCCTTTCTAAAATCCACAATCAATTCCTTGGTTTTGGTGACATTGAATGTGAGGTTAGTGCACCATTCAGCCAAGTTTTCTATCTCCCTCCTGTCTGGTGACTTATCACCCCTTTTAATCACTACTGTGGTATCATCAGCAAGTTTCTAAATGGTGTTGTCGTACCGAGCCAAGCAGGTGCAAAGCAAGTAGAGCAGAGGGCTAAGTACAAAGCCCTGTGCTGCTCCAGTGCTGGTAGAGATTGTGGATGAGGTGTTCTTGCCAATCCACACTAATTGGGGTCTGGAAGTGTTATAATTGTGTCATAAATGCTATCAAAGTGCTGCCATTTATGCTGGTAGATCAGCACAAATATCAAAATTATTCAATAGTAAGATGACATTGTTTAAATCTGACATCAGCTTTCAAAGGTACAAGAAAATTAATGTGTTGCAATATAATTTGTAAATTAGAATCTTAAGTGAGCTGGCTACTTAACCTTGCAGTCCTTGAGGTGCAGTTTGGGAGGAGATTCCACCATTTGGAACCAGTGATGGTGAAGGAACATCGATATATTCCCAAGTCCGGATGGTGTGTGACTTCTAAGGCAATTTGGCTGGTTGTGTTCCTCGGGTTTTGCTTCTTTTGTCCTTCTAGCTGGTTGAAGTTGTGCATTTCAAAGATGCTGGCCAAAGGGTCTTGGCTGCTAGAGCATTGAAGAATTACAGATGTTATATCCTTGTCCAAAGAGGGGCAGAAGGATAAACCATCTACCATATACAGTCAGTTTTACCTCAAAGGTAGTGAAGCTTTAGGAAATAATGACATAGAAAAAACAATTTAGAAGTCACTTGAACCAATGTGGATTAATTAATTTTAACCAGCACACTTTTGTAAAAGGAAAGTTGTATATATTTAAGCAAGCTGAGCTTTTTAAATGAAGTAATAGATAGGATTCATGGGGTAAAAATGGATTTCCAAACATAATTTATTAAAGTATTGCTATGGGCCCAGAGGACCCCACAACTCAGCAGCAATAGAAATTCACCAAGACAAATGGTTTCTTAAACAAAAGTAGTTTTTAATTTTCTTTAAACATAAAATAGAACAGGATCAAACTTTAATTTATTACTATTACCTTAACTTAACCTAACTTATCTCCCTTCTAATTCTAAGGGCACGTGCATGTAATATTTGTATAAGTTCAGAAAAGTTCTTTGATTCACAGTCCAATCTCACTTCTCACTCCTCCAAGTTCACTGGTATCAGGCAATTCTTACACTGTGCACAGAATTTAACATTTATGAAGTTCACCAGGCTTTGGTGCTTGAAAGGCAAATAGTTGCCACTCAGGAACATTCTTGTCGGTTTTCAGAGAGAGATTTGTTGTTCCAGGACATCCACAACTGATTCCCTGTAACCAGCCACTTCAGTGTCTTGCCGAAGAAACTTGCCCCTTCAGGGTTTTCCAGATGATAACCTCTTTCCTTCAGGTCATCACAGAGTTCCTTTTCTGTTTCCCTTATCTCAGGTGAAACATTACAGCCAGCCATCTCCTCTAGTAAAGTCAACAAGGGCTTTGAACAGGCTGAACTAAGAATTCACAACCTGTCTTCAAAATGGGGGTTTTCCACAAGCTTGTCAGCTTGTCATGTTCCAGTCCCAGCTGCTGCTGCTGCACTGAAGAACTGTAGGACTGATTCCTCTCTCTCCCTCTCTCTCTCCCTCTCTCTCTCCCTCTCTCTCTCCCCCACCCCTCTCTCTCCCCCCCCCCCTCTCTCCCCCCCCCCCTCCACCTCTCTCTCTCAGAGAAAACCACATAACTATCTTAGAACAGCAAACTACATTCAGACAGACTGTGGCACCGGACCCAATCTTCTGAGTCTGTCCATCTGTTGCTTTCCAAAACAATAATCCATTACTCTACAGCATGTCTAATTAACACCTACTTGTGAAGTCCTTCAGCAAAGCAGTTTTCATTGTCCTTACAAAGGCACCAGGAGATTGGACTGTCAGTTTCAGCAGAACTCTGGCATTTTAAATGAAATCTGTTTTGTGAAGTGTTTTTGTTTGTTTGTGACCTATACTAAAAAAAAACACAATTTATCTCCTTTAAAACATATCTATATATAAAATAGCATAATCCGTCACACATGCAATACTCTACATGTGGCTTCACCAACATCTTGTACAGCTGTACCATAAAGTCCCAACTCCTGTACTAAGTGCCTAGACTGATGAAGGGAAGGGTGTCAGATGCCTTTGTCACTACCCAGTAAACCTGTGTTGCCGCTTCGAAGGGAGCTATGTACTTGTAGTATGGGGTCACTGTTCTACAGCACTCCCCAGGACACTACCATTTACTCTGTAAGTCCAGCATTCGTTTGATTTATAAAAATACAATTCCTTGGCCCACTCCCCCAGTTGATCTTGATCCTGTTGTAATTGCAAGTAACCTTCTTCACTCTCCACCATAGCACCAATTTTTGTGTCATCTGCAACTTTATCAACCAAGTAATGTAGACTTTTATCCAAATAGTTAATATAAGTGGAGAATAACAGTGGACCCAACACCAACCTCTGCAGCAATATCTCTCTTGACAGTAATAATCTGGAATGGGATGCAATGTCAAAATTTGTAGGCAACAAAAAACTTAGGTACAATAAATAATGAGGGGAGACAATGTATCCAGGAGAATGGTGCTTGATACAAAAAAAACACTTTGGAATAAGTTTACAGTGTCAAAACATGTTCCGCAAGTTATAGTGTAACTTTTATTGTGAAAACAAAATAATTCAAGGAGGAGTTCTCAACTGTGAGTGGATCAAGACAAAAAAAGAATTGTTATTTAAATCTGCTCCAACTGAGGGAGTAACTGTGTGCCTCTGGGTTTTAGTGCAATGAGTAGGTGGTTGCAAGATCCAGTTTAGAAGCAGAATGGATAATATTAAGACTGCAGCTCTAAAGGGGTTGTATAATTGGAAGGACCCTGGAGCCATATGTGCATCAGTCTTTGAAGTTGTAAGATAAGATTGCAAAAATGATTTAGCCATTCTATCAAATCCTCGGCTTCTCCATAAAAGGCAGTATACAAAAAAGGGAGTTATGGTAATCTTTGGTAGGCTACTGATTGGAACATTGTCTTCTGATTCTGGTTATTAACTTTAGGAAAAGTCTGAAGGGCCTTGGAATAGATGCAGGAAAGATTGCTGATATGGCTTCAAGATGAGGAATGCATATTAAAGGAAAAAGGCTGGAGAGATGCTTTCCCGAGAGCATTGGGAGGAAATGTGACAGATGTGCTCAAAAAAACAAGGGATCTAGAGAGAGCAAGTAGAGAGAAAATGCTCCCAGTAATAGCAAGACACAGAAATGCAGGCTTAAGTTAATTGACAAAGAAGGCATGGAGAATCGTTTTAAGGCAGAGAGGATTTCAGTGACTGTTTCTCTCTCCACAGATGCTACCTGACTCGCAGAGTATGTCCAACTTTGCCGGCTCCTGTTTCTAGATTCCCAGCATTTGCTCATTTGTTTTTTTTTGCCTTGGTGGCATGTGGATTTCTAAAGGGCATTGGTTCAGTACTTGAACAAATTGCAGGGCTATTGGGAAAGAAGAGAAATGTGGGATTGTTCCAGTGTGGAGTTCAAGGCCCCACTGTCTCCCTCCCCTTGCCATGATTCCACTCGATGATTGTACATGTCTGAAATTAGTGCTTCAAATGGCTGAAGGAAAGGCTTTTTTTTTTGTATTGTGCATTGCAGGAGAATTTAACAAGTTGAAATAATATCACAAGCCCTGTGAGAGCACAACAGCTTAAATCCACCCTTGAGAGAAGATAGGTTAACTTTTAAAGAGGGTTTATTTAATCAGATCCTGTGGTGCAGTCTGACACCAAGAAAATGTACTTAACTTTGTCTCCCTGATGCTGGCTGAACTCCCAGAACCCCTGTTGATTGACAGTCATTAGGATTGAAGGTGGAGCTCAGTCTAGACAAAATAAAGGCAGTTAGCCTTGAGAAGCATGGGCTCTCCTGGTTAATCATGAGCAAGCAGAATTTGAATCATTGCACAATTGAAACTGAACAGAATTGAAAATCCCACTTTTTTAAAAATTCCTCTGGCAGACATTAATTATGTTGTGTTCTAAAGTTTCACAGCCAACAAAGTGGCAACAAAGAATAACAAATCACTGCCCTGTCCTCCACAATCTGCCACCATGCTCCATTCCCAGACTCAAAATATAACTCTTCTCTTTCTTTTATCTCCCTCTAGAACTAGGAGCAAGATGGCCCTGAACTGCATACAAAGGGGCAAAGACAATCCATGGTTCTCTGGGCAGAATAAGAGCCTGCAGTGGCCTCTCACAGATACTAAAAATCATTTGGCCAGGTGAGTACGTTAGCACTAGAAGCTGCCGGAAGCTGCCTATAATGGTATGGTTTGTGTATGCTAATTAGCTCAGGCTGGCCCGCCTCCGATGACACTCTTACCTGAACTCCTCCCCTGAGACCCAGGCCATAAAGGTCTGGCCACCTCTCCCTTCCCTGCACTTCCCTAGATTGGATCTGGGCCAGCTCAAGTCTTCTGTACAATAAAGCCTATCGTTCCCCTCAGTCTTTGTCCTTGTAATTATTGGGCTGCCACTAGCATTGTGCCATCCATAAAGGGATCAAAAGATTATTACAAGCACTTGTTTCTGCAAGGATGCCTTGAAATATGTTTAGAGTCATGAGCTTCCAATATTGGTGTTTACCTTGTTCAAAGAAAGTTCCCAAGTTGAAATACAAACAAAATAAGTATCAGCAATTTTTTTTGAAAGTTTGTGGGGGGGGGGGGAGGTGGTGTCTTTGTTGATGCTAGTCCATGATGTGTTAGATTTTTAGGTGCTGGGAGATTCTTAAAATTGGGGTTCCATCCAACTTCACTGCCTTTTTGCGATTATATCATTGGTTCAATTCCACAATTTTCTGACTGGTTGTCTTCTCTGAAGTCTCCTTTGTCATTTGTGAATTTTTTTGAAACCTGATTAGTGGTTTTGAATCTGTATTTTGACTGCTTTTTTGTACCTAGGCAACCTTTCCAGTTGTGATAAACAGTATGTGAAATATGAGACCCCGTGTTGGAGATCAGACGCAGAGATTAGTTTATCATTAATATTATCCCTCAGATGTATGTTAATGTTACTATTTGTATCATGGAATATTGAGTATATTTATAAGAAAGCTGTGATTGTCTCAATAGGTTGAATGGCTTCCTTCTGTATTGTAACAAGTAAATAAATGCATTGAACATGCAGAGCAATTGAATTTATTCCTTTCTCTTGTAAATTCAGGTTGTGTCTGTGGTGGCTTCTTTATTTGAGGTCCATGGGAATGGAATTGAGATATGTACCTGCACCAAAAAGTTGACCATTTACAATATCATTTGTCAATAATCTTCACTGGGAGGAATAAAGATTCATGATGAAATGGTGTGAAATGGTTAAAGTATGAGTAAAGTGACAGAAAATGAGGAATTTCCAAATGAAAATGACAAGTTTGCAGAGCTAAACTGGTTACGCTAAGAGATATGTACCTGCACCAAAAAATTGACCATTTACAATATCATTTGTCAATAATCTTCACTGGGAGGAATAAAGATTCATGATGAAATGGTGTGAAATGGTTAAAGTATGAGTAAAGTGACAGAAAATGAGGAATTTCCAAATGAAAATGACAAGTTTGCAGAGCTAACCTGGTTACGCTAAGACTGATAAAGCCAGCTGGCAACCTTCTAAAATTCCCCAAAGCATGTGACTGCAAGTAGGTCACAGCAACTGATTGCTTATTGACACTGGCAGGCAGGGGAAGTCATCAAAGGGACAAGAAAGTAGTCAAGCAAGGGCTCTGTCAAAGATTGGGGCCTCATATGGAACGTTTTTCAAGGGGTTATCAACCTAGAGATTTGTGGTTGCAGTGGACCACTTGATGTTATGCCAACCTATATAAACTTTCTCCACAACAATCTAACACATCCTAACCACACACCAATAACCTTATATTTTTTCTTGTATCCATGTTCCTATCAAAGAGTTCTTAAATGTCCCACTTGCTACTGTGGCCTTAAGAAAAAGGCAGTGGCTGTCCATCCTATCTATGACTCTCTTATAAACCTTTACACTTCTATTGAGTCTCCTCTCATCCTTTGTTGCTCTGAAAAGAAAAGCCCTAGTTTGATTAACCTTGCTTCGTAAGACATGTTCTTCCACGCCCCTCCCCCCAAATTCTGGACAACCTCCTGCTAAGTCTCCTCTGCGCCTTCTTTAAAGTTTCTACATCTTTCCTAAAATGAGGCTACCAGAATTACACGCAATACTCCAAGTGTTGTCCATAGAGCTGCATCATTATCTCATGGTCTTGAACTCCATCCTGCTTCTAATGAAGGTAAGTACACCATATGCTTTCTTAACCGCTCTATCAAATTGTTGGCATCTTTGAGGGATCTTTGGATTTGGACCTCGAAATCCCTTTCTTAACATTGTTAAGAATCTTGTTATTGAGTTCCACCCTCATGTTGTACCTTCCAAAGTGCATCACTTCACATGTATCTGCATTGAACTCCATCTGCCATCTCTCTCCCCAACTCTGCATCCAGTCTATATCACATTGCAACTTACAACAACCTTCTACACTATCCACAACACCTCCAACCTTTGAATCATCTGCAAACTTACTGACCCGTCCCTTCAGTTCTTCATCCAAGTCATTTATAAAAATCACAGAGTAGGGGTCTCAGAACAGATCCCTGAAGAACGCCACTCGTCACCAGCCTCCAGGCAGAATACATTCCCTCTACTTCCACCCTCTGCCTTCAGCAGGGAAGTCCATTCTGAATTCATGCAGCCAAGATTCCATGGATCTCATGCCTCATGACTTTCTGATTAAGTCTACAATGTGGGATCTTTATCAAACAGCTCACTGAAAATCATATACACCACATCCACTGGCTGACCTTCATCGATTTATTTCATCATCTCCCTAAAAATCTCAATTATGCTCATGTCCCTTGATCTGCCCCTTACAAAGCCATAATGACCCCTCTGAGAAGACTATGCTTCTCTAAATATTCTTAACTCCTAAGAATTAAGGGTGCGAAGAACTGCCTGCTGAAATCAATATGTACAGTAAAAACCCCCAGTATCCAGCATCTGGATGCGGGATATGCAAAATTTCTGGTTGGCTGAGACTCACTCTTACAATGCCTACCTAATACACCTGCATTAAAAATACAGTTTAAAAGACAAAAGACAGTGCAAAATGGAAAGAAATTTGAAAAAAAAAATCAGTATTGTAGTCCTTAATTATGTGAAGTTCACTTTCAGGTAATTCCCATAACTTACAAAACTTAAATTTAAATTCAAACTCTGTTCACTGGCACTGTAACAATGTTGCACTGACCACTGCACTAACAACGCTGCCATCATAATTGACACCCCCTCCCCCAACTTTACGGATAAAGCCATTATATAATTTTCTTTTCTTTTTTTTCTTCTTCTTTCTTTCTTTTCTTTTCTTTGGCTTGGCTTCGCGGACGAAGATTTATGGAGGGGGTAAAAAGTCCACGTCAGCTGCAGGCTCGTTTGTGGCTGACCAGTCCGATGCGGGACAGGCAGACACGATTGCAGCGGTTGCAAGGGAAAATTGGTTGGTTGGGGTTGGGTGTTGGGTTTTTCCTCCTTTGCCTTTTGTCAGTGAGGTGGGCTCTGCGGTCTTCTTCAAAGGAGGCTGCTGCCCGCCAAACTGTGAGGCGCCAAGATGCACGGTTTGAGGCGTTATCAGCCCACTGGCGGTGGTCAATGTGGCAGGCACCAAGAGATTTCTTTAGGCAGTCCTTGTACCTTTTCTTTGGTGCACCTCTGTCACGGTGGCCAGTGGAGAGCTCGCCATATAATACGATCTTGGGAAGGCGATGGTCCTCCATTCTGGAGACGTGACCCATCCAGCGCAGCTGGATCTTCAGCAGCGTGGACTCGATGCTGTCGACCTCTGCCATCTCGAGTACCTCGACGTTAGGGGTGTGAGCGCTCCAATGGATGTTGAGGATGGAGCGGAGACAACGCTGGTGGAAGCGTTCTAGGAGCCGTAGGTGGTGCCGGTAGAGGACCCATGATTCGGAGCCGAACAGGAGTGTGGGTATGACAACGGCTCTGTATACGCTTATCTTTGTGAGGTTTTTCAGTTGGTTGTTTTTCCAGACTCTTTTGTGTAGTCTTCCAAAGGCGCTATTTGCCTTGGCGAGTCTGTTGTCAATCTCATTGTCGATCCTTGCATCTGATGAAATGGTGCAGCCGAGATAGGTAAACTGGTTGACCGTTTTGAGTTTTGTGTGCCCGATGGAGATGTGGGGGGGCTGGTAGTCATGGTGGGGAGATATACTGTTAAAGATAAACTCTTACTAGGCAGGGATATTGGAGACACTTTGGGAGAGTCGCCCCAGTGGTGGGGTATTTATTCAAACATAACTTTAAAACAGTTGCTGTGGGCTGGGCATGACTGGGCACTTCTGCTGGCTGAATATTTGCTTCTATCTTCACGAAGGGTTTGTGTGTTGCTTCAGAGAACATTTGCTTTTACAATTCTGAACTTTTTAAAAAAACTTATTTATCTTATTGTTATTTATTTCCTTGATTTTTTTTAGCTGGTTGCTTGAGGTTGTTGGTTGCTTGAATTCTGAATAATGGGGATTTTACTGTATTTTACTTGAAGAAGTTGAATCAGGTCTCTTCAACCACAATTAGGAGGGCAGCACGAGCTGCAGGGCGTCAGGCATACAAAGGATCACACTCAGCTCATGACTCTTCCTTTGTAAATATTTTGGAATGAAATTGTGATGTGGATGAAAATCTTTCATGACCTAATTTCTCACATGTAGCCCAAGATGCATTCATTTAAGGTAGAGTTAGGGAGGTCAAAGACTCCCTTGGAGTAAGGTAATATACTGGAACCCTTCTACCACTGTACTGATTGTGGTATAAAGGTGAGTTTCACATGAGAGAATGCCTATGGCAAAATAAGCAAATATTTTGGAAGGGAAAGACATTTCTTTTGCTTGAGTCAATGCTTCAAGTTCAAGTCAAAAGAGCAATTCCATACATTCCAGTCCTGCCGGCTTTGCTCATTGAAAATTAGAGCTCACCTATTGAATTGAAATAATAGGAGGTACTGTTCACAGCATGACCAGACAGGTCAGAACAGTTTGCTTTTGTTTTGCCTGTATGAAGAATGTATGAAGATTGCCAGTGGATTCTTGTCTCATTAATAGGAGTCATTCCTTCAACATAGTACAAAACTTTAACAGGGCTGATTGGAAGGAATGCCAAATCTCTCAAGTTTGGGGGAGGGAGGGTCATTTTCATCAGGATATTCATTGTATAACAAAACATAAAACAAAATGTTATCGTGAGAATATGGTGATCATACAAAGTAAATAATAGTAGAAATTGCACTGTGGAATCACAGAATGTTTACAGTGCTATTTGGCCCATTAAGTCCATACTTGTTCTCTGTAAGCATCCCACCTGGTTCCTCTCTTCACAGCCCAATAAATTACTTCATTTCATAACTCACTCCCTTATCAATATAACAATTGAATCTGCCACCATTCTTACCCCAGCTCCACAAAAAACTCCTCCTGTTACAGCTCTTTTGCCAGTAATGTTCATCCTATGTCCCTGGTTCTTGATGCCTCCAACAATGGAAATAGTTCCTCGGTATCTATTCTGCCCATGCATTTCATCATTTTAAATATCTCTCACAGAACCTCTTGGTTCACTCCAGCTTCACCAGAACAAATGAAGCGAATGAAAACTTTAATTTTTCTATACATTCATTTACATGACAAGGCCAACATTTATTCCCCATCCCTGGAATTGTTTGGTGAAATGTCTATTGTACTCTCCAGAGTCTGCCCATATTTCCATTGGTCCGTATCTTGCTGAATCCTTTGACAAACCCTCACTATCCACAACTCCAACAATGTTTGTGTTGTGTTCAAACCTACTAATGATACCTCTTGGATGATTCTCCAAATCATTTATATATGTAACACAAACAACAGAGGTTCCAGCACTGATCCATGCAAAACACCATTGATCACAGGCCTCCAGTCGCAATAACACCAGTCCATCATGATTCCCTCTGTCTTCAATTGCAAAGCTAAATCTTTCCCTAATTATTGTTTCTAGAATTTTCCTAATCACCAATGTTAAATTCTCTCATCACTGAATTTATCTTTCCACTCATTTTTTGATAAATGTAGTAGTTTTCATCAATTTCTAGTTGTTAGACACCAACTCAAATCTCCATTTAAATGGACAATTATCACCAGGACCTTTGAAATGTCCTTCTCTCACTACAGTTGACATTATCCCATCTGGACCAGGTGATTTGTCTTTGTGGAGTCCGCCTTTTTAGTACCTCCTATTTTATTCTTCAGTCTATCCAGAATTGCAACCACATCTTCCTTTGTGGAGACACCAGCAGTTCCTATATTGACTTCCTTGGGAGGCTGATGTGAAGTATTCATTTAATACGAAATTCACCCCATCTCCCTCAAAGTGTAGATTTCCCTCTAGTCCCTATAGTATGATGTAGAAGGCAGCAATAACATAGTCCAGTCAATTCAAGTCAAGTTTAATTGTCATCTGATTGTACAAGTACAACCTAGCGAAACAGCGTTTTGGTGCAAAACATGCAGATACGCAACCAGACATAACACACATACAGACGAATAATACATATGCAGGACAAGATTTTCATCTATCCAAATAAGTAAATAAATATTGCTTTGTATAAATGAGAGTCTCAGATGTTGACGTGAGCAGTCGTTCAGCATTCTCACTGCCCGTGGGAAGAAGTTGTTCCTCAGCCTGGTGGTGCTGGATCTGATACTCCTGTAAATCTTCCCCAACGGGAGCAGCTGAAAGATGCTGTGTGCAGGTTGGAAGGGGTCCTCAATGATTTTGTGTGCCCTCTTCAGACAACGATCCTGGTAGATCACATCGATGGGGAGGGGGGTGGGGAGGAGACTCCAATTATCCTCTCTGCCATTCTTATGGTCCTGTGGATTGACCTCGGATGCATTTCTCTACAGCAACCATACCATACTGTGATGCAGCTGGCCCGGTTGCTCTCAATAGACCCCCTATAGAAAGTTGACATAATGGTGGCAGGTAGCCTTGCCAGCTTCAGTCTTCTCAGGAAGTGCGCCTTCCTGATAAGTGAGGAGATGTGGAATATCCATGATAGGTTACTAGTTAAGTGAACTCCAAAAAACCTGGTGCTCTCCACTGTCTACTACAGAGGTGTTGATGTGTAGTGAAGGGTGGTCATCCTGGTCCTCCTGAAATCCACGGTCATCTCTTTTGTTTTGTTCACAAGATTTTCCACATCTTTTCTGTAGTGTGACTCATCCTCGTTGTCAATGAGACCAACTACTGTTGTGTCATCTGGAAATGTTGACACTGTTGGAGCTGGATCTGGCAATGGAGTCGTGGGTCAGTAGCTTGAACAGGAGTGGGCTGAGCTCACAGACCTGAGGTGCACCAGTGCTCAGCGTGATGGTGCTCGATATTCTGCTACCGACCTGGACAGACTGTGGTCTTTTCGATAAGAAGTCCAGGATCCAATTACAGAGATGGGTGTTGAGTCTCCAACAGCCTCTGGGGGTTGATCATAGTAAACGCCAAGCTGAAGTCAATGAACAGCAACCTGGCGTATGAGCTGTCATACAAGTAAGCCAGAATGGAGTGAAGTGACAAGGCTATAGGATCGACTGTGGAACAGTTTCCACAGGAATGGTCTGTGGAACTTAATTATCCATTTAGAATAATATTAAACAGTTTTCTCAGTTTATTGAAACTCTGAGATGTGTGCAACTAACATTGTTTTTAAAAACTGGTTAATTTATTAAAGTTGCTTTGGTGTGTGACTTGTCATGATAGGAAGTTGAAGTGAAGCATTAAAGTCTGCAGTCGCTATGATTATAGTAAAAACACAGAAATACTGGAGGAACTCAGCAGGTCTCGCAGCATCATTAGGAGGTAAACATATATTACCAATGTTTCAGGCCTGAGCCCTTCCTCAAGGTGTGAGTAAAAAGCAGACAGGCATCGGAATAAAAGAAAAGGCTGGGGGAGGAGTACAGACCAATAAACAAAAGGTTATAATTGGATATGGAGAGGAGGCCAGGAGAGAGGAAAAGTGAGAATTGATTGGTTGGGGCAGGGAGGTTAGCTCTGTGAATGCAGAGCAGGGATAAAGGAGACAAAGTGAAAAAGGAAGACGATCCTGGAGAAAAGGAGATGGGAATAAATGGGAGGGGGAGGGTGCCCAGACAGAATACGTGGTGTGGTTCCTCCAATTTGTGGGTGAACTCAGTCTGGTAGTGCAGGAGATTACGGCGTACATGTCAACAAGGGAATGGGGGGGGGGGGAATTGAAATAGGTGGCCACTGGTAGATCCCTGCTATTGCAGTGGACAAAGCTGAGGTGCTCAATGAAATGATCTCATTCTGCACCCAGTCTCTCCAAAGCAGAGTAGCCCAAAATGGGAGCACCAGATGCAATAGATGATCCCTGCTGACTCACAAGTGAAGTGTTGCTTCACTTGGAAGAACTCTTTGGGGCCCCAAATATGGAAGGAAGGAAGTGTGACATCAAATGAGCACCTCCTGCAGTCAAGGGGTAGGTGCCAAGGGGGTGACTGGTAGGAAGAGAGGAGTGGATAAGGGAGATACAGAGGGAACAGTCCCTGTGGAAGGCAGAGAGCAGAGTAGAAGGTAAGATGTGTCTGGTGGTGGGATTACATAGTAGGTGATGAAAATAACAGAGGAGGATATGTTGGATGTGGAGACTGGTGGGGTGGTAGGTAAGAACAAGGGGAATCCTGTCCTTGTTACATGTGGGAGCGGAAGGGGTCCAGGGCAGTTGTGCAGGTAATGGGTGAGAGTCAAGTTGATGATGGTAGAGATGAAGCTATGTTGTTTGAAAAAGGTGAGCATCTTTGATGATCTGGCATGGAAGACCTCATCCTGGGAGCAGATGCAACTGAGACCGAGAAACTGAGAGAATGGAATGGAATCCTTTCAGGGGACAGGATGTGAAGAGGTGTAGTCAAGGTAGCTGTGGGAATTGATGGATTTGTAGAAGATGTCTGTTGAGAGTTTATCTGGGACCGTGTTG
This sequence comes from Narcine bancroftii, assembly GCF_036971445.1. Classification (NCBI taxonomy): domain Eukaryota; kingdom Metazoa; phylum Chordata; class Chondrichthyes; order Torpediniformes; family Narcinidae; genus Narcine; species Narcine bancroftii. The sequence continues at coordinate 98,293,954 of NC_091472.1, forward strand.
CTAGAGATAGACCAAGTAAATTTGAGGTCATGAGTTGTAGCAAAAAGTGGGTAAAGTCGATAAACTCATCATGGGTACATGAGGCAGCACCAAAGTAGTCATCTATGTAGCGGAGGAAGAGTTGAGGAGCCTTGCCTGTGTAGGCTTGTAGCATGAATTGCTCCACATAGCCAACAAAAAGGCAGGCACAGCTGGGACCCATATGAGTACCTATGGCTACCCCTTTGACTTGTAGAATGTGGGATGAGTCAAAGAAGAAGTTATTAAAGATGAGGACAAGTTCTGCCACCCAGAGGAGGGTGCTGGTGAAGGGATACTGGGTGAGTCTATTGTCAAAAAAGAAGCAAATGTCTTTGAGGCCTTCGGTATGGGAGATGGAGGTGTATAGTGATTGGATGTCCATTGTAAAGATGAGGTGGTGATTGGATTGGATTGAATTCAGATGGCTGATTGGATTCAATTGAATTTATATGCCTGTCTGCTTTTTACTTAATCCTTGAAGAAAGACTCAGGCCCGAAACATTAGTTATATATCTTTACCTCCTATGGATGCTGCCAGACCTTCTGAGTTCCTCCAGCATTTCTGTGTTTTTACATGATAGGATGTGGTTTTGATTATGTGTATTAATAAAGAGATTTTTTCCACTGAGGGAGATTATCTTGTTTGGACTGGCAGTTTAAATAAACAGTGAAGAAAATTTAAAAAATGCTGTTGCCAGGAGTCCAGAATAGACAATGGAATATGAAAACATTGATTTGCTTAAGGACTATTTTATACATTAATTGAGCAGACTTCTATTTTGGACTGTGGTCATGAGTTGTATTAAGGCGGTTGATTGACTCAATTGATTTGTGTTGACAGGGGTCACTACTAACACTCTCTCTCTTTCCTTCTGCAGTGAACTGGAATTCTGTCTGTGTGTTGTTCTGGTGGCTGGCTCCTCCCCTTGCTCCACCCTCACCTACCCCAATATAAACCCTGGATTTCCTGCCTTACCTCAGAATCACCGGAGAACTATTGTGTCTACCAGTCATTGATTGTAAGCTCTTAAAAGCACGTTTGTACTCCTCACTTATCTCTAGGTGCAATCAGTCACGTTACACCTTCTCTCCCTCTCTTTCCTGTCTCTAACTCTCTGTCTCTTCCTCTCTCTCTCTTTGTCTCTCCCTCCCCTCCCACTCTCTCTTTCTGTCTCTCTCCTCCACTCCTTTTCTGTCTTTTTCTCCTCTCTCTCCCCTTAATCTAACCCTCATTTTTATATCATTCAGTGATCTCAGTTTTTAATTTCTCTTCTTCACTCCAATGTACTCCTCTACTTGTGCACCTGAAGTAGAACTGAAACACCCCCGGTTAAAGATTCCTCATATTTCAATTAGTGTTGGGCCTACAAAGCTTTAATTCCACTTTGCTTCTCCATAAAGTTCCTTCTGTTAACCTTACAATATTATCCCAGATCTGTGAGCATTCATCAGTGGATGGCCAAGAAGTATCCTGGCTTGATTGGCATTACTGGCACATTGTTGATTGAGCACACATCTTGATGAGGCAGCACCAAACAGGACTGCCCCTTCTCTTGGATGCCTCTTGCAACCCTCACTGTAAAATCATTTCAAAACTGAATTAACTAACAATGGTTAACTCTCAGTGGTATTTTAATAAACAGTTCACCTGTTAACAAACAATGGAGCTATTGAAGTGAAAGAGCTTCAGACGAATTTATCAAGGCTGCCAGAGGGAACGTGATCTGAAGAGGAAAGCCCATTTTTTGGTCATGGTGATACATTTGTAAGTCATGCTCTGCTGCAGTGATACCTCTGCATCATTGATTAAGAATGTAATACAAAAGAAAATACAAACCCTCTTATTGTGAAATAAAATTTGCCGTTTCTCCTTGAATCAATAGCAGTCTTGGGAGTGCCCAATTTAGGAAGATTTCAGGGAAAATATTTTCCAATCTTTATCATTGATTTTTAAGATCAAAATAGAATCATGCCCTTAAATTGCTTTCTTCGGTTTTTCTCACAAGCTTCTGTCTGTAACCCAGGAGAAAGTTTTAGCTTTTTAAAATGGAAAGATGAATCTTCACCCACTCATACACGGTGATTAATGTCCTACTTAAGTTTGGAGCAAATTAGATACAACATTAAAGATAGAAAGTTTCAATTTGACAAGATGTGGGGCCCATTCATAGAATATTATCATTATTGGAAGAATTAAGAAGTATGGATGCTCTGGTGATTCTCTGTCAAGTTTCTGAAGGGAACTATTTGATTCATATCTTTACATCCTTTTCTACAAGATAACCTTGATTAGAAGGAGGGGACAGATTCAATTTAGTTTTAGGTTTTTTTTTTCTTTTTATTTCTTTTTGTTCTTTTTTTGATTAACTTATTAAATTTGGGTTTAAATGTTTGGCCTGGAAGTCAGCCTGAAGAAAACTGAGGTCCTCCATCAGCCAGCTCCCCACCATGACTACCAGCCCCCCACATCTCCATCGGGCACACAAAACTCAAAACGGTCAACCAGTTTACCTATCTCGGCTGCACCATTTCATCAGATGCAAGGATCGACAATGAGATAGACAACAGACTCGCCAAGGCAAATAGCGCCTTTGGAAGACTACACAAAAGAGTCTGGAAAAACAACCAACTGAAAAACCTCACAAAGATAAGCGTATACAGAGCAATTGTCATACCCACACACCTGTTCGGCTCAGAATCATGGGTCCTCTACCGGCACCACCTACGGCTCCTAGAACGCTTCCACCAGCGTTGTCTCCGCTCCATCCTCAACATCCATTGGAGCGCTTACATCCCTAACGTCGAAGTACTCGAGATGGCAGAGGTCGACAGCATCGAGTCCACGCTGCTGAAGATCCAGCTGCGCTGGATGGGTCACGTCTCCAGAATGGAGGACCATCGCCTTCCCAAGATCGTGTTATATGGCGAGCTCTCCACTGGCCACTGTGACAGAGGTGCACCAAAGAAAAGGTACAAGGACTGCCTAAAGAAATCTCTTGGTGCCTGCCACATTGACCACCGCCAGTGAGCTGATAACGCCTCAAACCGTGCATCTTGGCGCCTCACAATTTGGCGGGCAGCAACCTCCTTTGAAGAAGACCGCAGAGCCCACCTCACTGACAAAAGGCAAAGGAGGAAAAACCCAACACCCAACCCCAACCAACCAATTTTCCCCTGCAACCGCTGCAATCGTGTCTGCCTGTCCCGCATCGGACTTGTCAGCCACAAACGAGCCTGCAGCTGACGTGGACTTTTTACCCCCTCCATAAATCTTCGTCCGCGAAGCCAAGCCAAAGAAAGATTTGTGTTGACAGGGGTCACAACTAACACTCTCTCTCTTTCCTGCTGCAGTGAACTGGAATTCTCTGTCTGTGTGTTGTTCTGATGGCTGGCTCCTCCCCTTGCTCCACCCTCACCTACCCCAATATAAACCCTGGATCATTTAATTAAATTAGACAGAACTTACCCTTTGTTTAGATTAGTGATTCCCAATGTGGGCACCGCCCCACCACCACTGTGGGCAGTGGAAAGATCCAAGGGAGTGGTGAGGGGATACGGGGCGGTGAGGAAAAAGGGGTCATTCAGAACCTTCTGTCTTGTTATTATTTAGTCTGCTGCAAAGTTTAACAAAGAACCCAGTCCAGTAATTTTCTGGCCCAACTCAGGGTAGCAGTAGTGAGCAAAATAAACAGTGACAAGGTGTTCTTGTGAGAGCTGGTCTCGGTGGCCACCATGCTGCACTGGCATCACTACCCCTGCACAGCGCTGCCGCCACCACTGTTCCCCTACTCAGCACCGCCACCACTACTAACCTCCACCCCGCTCAGTGCTTCCACTACACCCCCACCCTGCTCAGCACTACCACTAATCTCCCCCCACCCCACTCAGCATTGCCACTACCCCTGCCCAACTTAGTGCCGCCACTACCCCCAACCCTGCTCAGTGTCACCACCCCAAAGAAACCAAGAGTTTTACATTGAAATTCATGGTTTTAATGCGTACTGACTGGCTACACCAATTTCTGTACCACGTCTGTAGAAATTCGCAGTGTGGGCCTCTTTCTTTCTTTATTGTAAGTAATTTTGATTACTTGTCAAAAACTCGAGCATAGAGAAGATACAGGTTGGCTTAAATGTGGAACAGTTATTGTTTGTCCCATGTTCACAGCTAGTTCATGCTTGTCACTTTGTCAGATGATCTTTTGGCCAAACAGAAAACTATTTACTTAGCACCTCCAAGAGGTGCTTGGCTTGAAGTGTGGATGCAACAGATCTAAGGGTCACATTTGATTTACTTGTGTTTGGAACAACTCTGGATCCCGTGCAACAGAATCCAACTGGACTCCTCAGAACACCAACTCCTCTACTTTCTTAAAAAAACTAAGGAAGTTTGACATGTCCCCCTTGTCCCTCAACAACTTCTCCAGGTGCACCATTGAAAGCATAGTTGCTGGATGCATCACAGCGTGGTATGTGAGCTACTCTGGCCTAGGTTGGAAAAAGCTGCAGAAAGTAATGAATGCAGCTCAGAACATAACAAAAACTCCCCTCCCCTCTGTGAATTCCATCTACATCTCCTACTACCTTGAAAAGGAGACAATATATTGAAGCACTGATCATACCCTGGACACACTCTCTTTTCCCTCCTCCCATTGGGAAGGAGGCTGATGAGTGTGAAAGCATGCACCAATAGGCTTAAAGAGACTTTTTTCCCTACAGCCATCAAGCTCTAAAATGAACCCCACAGCAGAGCAATCATGGTGCCTTTGCTTGTTGATAACTGATTTTGTTTTCGTTGTAACTCTGCTAATTGCATGTTTCTATTTTAAATGCCTTTATGAATGTTAGACCTAATCTGTTAGACAGCTCACAGAAGATCCCTTCTCACTGCATAAGATATAATGTTACAAATAAACTTAAAACTGATTTCTCCAGACTTGAAAAGTTTTTGGGTTACTTTGGCCACATGACACAGGAAGGTATTTAACTTGATTCTTCTAATGATGTATAAGAACATAAGAAATGATTGCAGGAGGAGGCCATTTAGCTCCTCGTGCTTACTCCATCATTCAATAAAATCATGGCTAATATTTTCCCTCCATACTATTTTCTATCCTAAACTTACTTTGCTAATATATGAGAACAATCTTTAGATCTGTCTTGAATATACTCAGCCTATATGAGCCTCCACATCCCACTTAGATTGGGCATTCCTAATTATTTTTGCTTTTTATTAAAAATCTTTTTTCCCTTTTCCTCATTTTTTGAAATATTAGTATTGAAATTATTAGTTTTTGCCTGGCTTTGATAGTAATAGGTTTGGGTTAGAAATTACATTAGTTATACGATTTTTTTATTTTCCATTTTTATTGACAACATGGATCATATATATATTGTGTACTGTTACTTACTATCTGTAATTTTAAATTACTTTTACCCAAACTTTATATCATAGGCATCTATGTATTTGATATTATTTCCTCAAAAAACAATAAAAAGATTGAAAAAGAAAGATAGGACATTCCAAAGATTCACCAAAGAAATTTACTGCTTCACCACGGCACAGGATGGCAAATTCCTTACTTTGCGGTTATAACCATTAATTCTAAACATCCTAGATGAGGGTAACATCAACTCCTCAAGTCCCTGTTAAGTCCTGAAAGAGTTTTGCATGATTCCCATTCTTTTAAACTCCAGTTGTGTTTCATTTTCCTCGAGTGACACTCACTCACCATCTCAAGAATGAATCTGGTGAATCTTCATTGTATTCTTTCTATTCACAAATATATTTCTCTTTGAGAAGGGAGTTTAGACTGTACACAATAATTCAGGTGTGGTCTCACCATAGTCCTGTAGTGCTGGATTAGGAAGTCCCTACTCTTGCATGCAATAAAGGCCAATATACTGTTTGCCTTCCTAATGGCTTGCAATACCTGTTTGTTAACTTTCCATGATTCATATTCAAGAATAGCAGGTAACTCTGAAAACCAGTTCCTTTCACACCCTCGCTATTTAAAGAAAATCTGCCTTCCTATTTTTCTGACATAGTGGATGAGATCACATTTTTTGCATCATATTGTGGTTCTCACTTTGTCACTTTGCCCGGAGCCTATTTACACCTAATTGTAACTGTGAATAGTATCGTTTGGCTCTAAAGGTGTCATAGCTGAAGGTTGGTAATGGGGGCAAGCTCCTCCCGCTCTTCAAGGTGTGTGTCTCAAACGGCCTCTGACAGCTAAGTCCAACTCCTGGCCTTTATGTGTAGCATAGTTCTTATGATCGGCAGAGATGTTCTCACTGCCAGGAGAAGGGGCAAAGGCAGGCCACTGGCACCAGTTGCTCCAGGCAGATGGGGCTCGTTAACCACGGATGGTAACTCATCTAAGAGAGGGAAAACTCTGATTTCAAAACTCCACTGCCCTGTGGCTTACCTGCTCAAGGGAAAGGATTTGGGAGTAAACCGAGAAAAAATCCGGAGCCAGAGTCCCAAAGGTGGCTGACTGCTGCACTCAGCACCTGCTCGATGCTGCTGGCACCAAACTGTATCGACTTGCGTCGTTCCTTTGGACTTGTCATTAGCATGGAGAGGGGGTGGGTGCCACTGCATGGGCAACAGACAGATCTCCATATCAACTCTGCTCTGATTTACGCCCTGCAGAAGCCACTACACAGTGACTACTAGAGGCGTGGTGCCCATGGTCGACCACTACCGATGAAGGCCGAAGAGAACTGTATCTATCTCTATTTTATATTTATAATCTCTTTCAGCTATGGGGTAATTTGATGGATGCTGTTAGAGTTGTTTTTATTTCCATTAAAATATCTGTTCGGCTGCAGCAAGTAAGATTATTGCTGTATTTGTATATTGTACTTAATGTTCATGACAATAAGCTCATTATCAATATCCATCCCAGTATATTGCCCCAATATCAGCAATCTAATTTTGTTTCATAATCTCTTGCATGGAAGTCCATACACATCACATCAACTGGTTTGCCCTTTGCTTATTCTGCTTGTTAAAGCCTCAGCATTCTAATTTATTTGACAAATGTGATTTCTCATTCATAAATCTATGTAGACTCTGCCCAACCCTATAATTGTCTTGGCTCCTTGCTACTACTGCCTTAAAAATAGATTATACCATTTTCCCGGCCTCAGTGCCTGCCTTTAAAACTGCTATTCAGCAATTTGTAACCTTATTGCATAACTCAAGCCTTTTGATGAGTATGGGCTGAAGAGGTTTTCTGTTGTTTAAAACAATAATGCTAAAAAAGTTTGTAAGTATTGCAGGAAAATAATTGAATATGCGATAGTAGAGTCATAAAATAATAAAAATGTAAATTAAATTTGCTAGGGAAGTGAAGGAATCAAAACAATGTGATTGTAGCAGCACCGGCAATGTGTAACAGCACTGATACCGCGATTGTGCAAATCGGCGGTCAAAATAGCGGACGCAGGTGGAGCTGTGCTCAAGATGGCGGTGGGTCTCCTTCTTCAACAGCCATTGTTACAAACACAAAGGATCCCAAAACCCAACAGCAATAGATGTTCACCAAGACAAATGGTGACTTAAACAAAAGTTGCTTTTAATTATCTTTAAACATGAAAACAGAATTACACTTTAACTTATCACTATTAACTTACTTAACTTAACTCCCCTTCTAATTCTAAGTGCATGTGTGTGTAATGTGTGTGTAAGTTCAGAAAAGTTCCTTAATTCACAGTCCAATCTCACTTCTCATTCCTCTAAGTTCACTGGTGGCAGACAATTCTTATAAAGTTCACCAGGCTTTGGTGCTCGAAAGGTAAGTGGTTACCACTCAGGAAGGTTCTTGTTGGTTTGCAGAGAGAGATGTGTTGTTCCAGGACATCCACAACTGAGGTACTTCCCTCAGTCACCTCAGTGTCTTGCTGACGAAACTTGCCCCATCAGTGTTCTTTCTTTTAGGTCATGTTTCTCTTTTTCCAAGTGAAACATTAGACAGCCAGTCCTCTCATCTTGCATGAACCACAAGCTGTGACTAGGCCATCTACCACACTGGAGCTTCTGTTTCAGTTCCAGCTGCTCCCCTGGCCGAAACACAAGTCAAAAGACACTTTCAGGTGGCCAAAGTACCCCGATGTAAAGCCACATATCTGACCTCTATGTGGCTGTCAGGAGGCCACCTGAAAGCGCAGGAGGTGCCTGCGAGGCGCACTTGGTAACTGTCCTCTGGGAGAGATCATCACCGAAGCATTGAGGTTCCCCCCCCCCACCGGCACCTGAATGCAGCCGCCTGAAAGCGGCTGCTAAGGGGATGACAATCAGCTGGCGAGTGACTGACAGCCCCCCTCCCCACTGCCCCTGCCCCCCCCCCCCAGCGCGGGACGACAGGACAAGGGCAGCCGGTGCAGGCTGTCTGCACTGGGGCAGCCGGCGCGGCCTGTTAGCCCATGTCAGTCCCCACACTGATCTCACTGCTCTGCTCTCTCCCCATAGCCCCGTGTTGGTCCCCACACTGATCCCACTGCCCAATGCTCTCCCCACAGCCCCGTGTTGATCCCCACACTGTTCCCACTGGCCCACGCTCTACGCACAGCCCTGTGTCGGTCTCCACACTGATCCCACTGTTCTGCTCTCTCCCCATAGCCCTGTGTCGGTCCCCACACTGATCCCACTGCCCCATGCTCTTCCTACAGCCCTGTATCAGTCCCCACACTGTGGGGTGGCCGGTGCGGGCTGTCAGCACTGGGGCAGCAGGCGTGGGATGCTGGGGTGGCTAGTATGGGTATAGCAGTGGGATCAGTGTGGGGATCGACACGGGGCTGTGGGGAGAGAGGAGCAGTGGGATCAGTGTGGGGATCGACACAGGGCTGTGGGGAGAGAGCAGGGCAGTGGGATCAGTGTGGGGATCGACACGGGGCAGTGGGATCAGTGTGGGGACAGCCCACACTGGCTGCCCCAGTGTAGGGACAGCCCACGACAGCTGCTCCAGCTCTGACAGCCCGCCGCCCCAACCCTGAAAGGATAGGAGCCGGAGTGCACTCCTAGGTGCCTCCTGTGCAGCTGTCCCTTTCAGGTGGCCAGCACTGCCACCTGAATGACCATTCCACAGGTCTGAATCCACTTCTGCAGGCGCATTCTTGGTGGAGAATGCACCTCAAAGTGGCTAGACACTGCTCTCTCTCCCTCTCTCTCTCTCTCTCTCACACACACACACAAACACACACACACACACAAACACACACACACACACACACACACACACCACACACACACACTCACTGAGACTGAGACAGCCTGTTTGACTCTCCCTGCTTGCAAAACAACATGATCTTCTCCAGCATTCTCGTTCATCTGTTGCTTTGGAGTAAACAAGAACCCATCAGTGGCCTCTCTGAGCACTTGTCAAAGCTCCTGCAAAAGGATGTGAGAAAGCCACTATTTCTCCTCTGTTGCTTTAAAGACTATATAGTCCATTTTTTCAACAACATCAGTCCAATTAATACCTACTTGTGAAGTCTCCATAGGCAATCTTCAAAGTTTCTGTAAAGTCACTGTGGACATGAAGTCTCCAGTATTTCAAATAATACCTGTTTTAAAGTGTTTGTATGTAACCTACTCTAACCTTTCCCAATTTATCCCCCAAAAATATTTCTATATACTCTGTCACACTATAAAGACTACAAACAGGGGGAATGCTGGGATGATGTAATGATGTCACTTTGGCTGAGAATCTTAGGAAGTGACTTAAAAGTGGTGCCATTTTTAAAATTAAATCTTTCTTGCTCCAGCCACAGTGGTTTCTGTGTGTTCTTCCATAAGCTCCATGTGTAGCGCCTTGCTACAATTGGTGACCCCGAAGGTCCAAACGACTTTGTGCATCTGGGTGGGTTGGGAGATTAACCCCTCTCTGAGCTAATGAACAAAATGCTCGCACTGGCTGAAGGCCACTCGAACTGTGACATGTTTGAACAGGCATTCTTAGAGCAGATGCCAGATTTCATTAGGCTCCTATTAACTGATGCTAACTTCATCAGCCCCTGTGGAGTGGCCCTTCTGACTGACCAACTGTGCAAAGCTAGGCAGGACAAAATGTCCTCTGTACTTCAGGTTTCACGGCCCCAATGTCAGTCCATCCACCTCACAAGGAGATGAAAAGGCAGAATGGCAGCAATGGTGTTTTTACCACCATCAGTGGGGTTCAGATGCCTGCTGGTACACCCCCCCCCCACCCACCCTTTGCACCTATACAGGAAACAGCAAGGCCAGCCATCAGTAATGGCTATGGCAGCCGGCCACCATGATAGCCATTTTACATGTGTGAGACAAGAAGTCCAGACATCACTTCCAGATGGATTCTGTAGCTGAGATAAGCGTCCTGCCACCAACGACTTATGAAACTCACAACTCCACCACACGACCATGTATCATCCCCAGTCCAACGGCCTGGTGGAAAGCTTCCACCAACATCTCAAATCAGCAAAGATGACTCGCCTCACCGAAGCAAACAGGGTGGATGAACTACCTTTGGTGCTGCTCAGCATCTGCTCAACTCCAAATGATGATCTACGCTGCTCATCAGCCAAATTGGTATACGGCTCACCCCTCACTGTCCCCGGAAATTTTGTGCCAGCCCCTTGTTGACAAGATCAGCCTTCGTGATGCTGGACAGCCTCCGTGATAAGTTGGGTAACCTGGCACCAATTCATACTTCACGTCATGGTCAGCCACAGTCACATGTTCCTACAGACCTATGTAACTGTACTTTTATTTCTGTGCCAAGGGGCGTGCACAGACCACTGTTACAAAGGCCATATGAGGAACCTTTCTGAGTGCTTAGAAACAATGGGTCCACTTTTGTTTTGGACATCAAGGGCCAGGAAGAGATTTTCACCATGGACCGCCTTAAATGAGCCCATTTGGACTTAACTAGGCCAGTGGAATTTCCAGCCCCATGGCACCAGAATGTTGTGAACATTTGTGTTGACGGTTCTGGAGGGGTGGTTTAGCAGCACCAGCAATCTGTAACGGCACCAGTACCACGATCGTGCGAACTACTGGTCAAAATGGCAGACACAGGATTAGGGCGGAGCTGTGCACAAGATGACGCCGGGTCTCTTTCTTCAATGGCCAGAAAGACTAAAAACAGGGGGCATGCTGGGATGATGTAATGACGTCACTTCTGGCTGAGAAGCTTCAGACAGGAAATGACTTAAAAGTGGTGCCATTTTTAAAATTAAATCTTTCTTGCTCCAGCCACAGTGGTGACTGTGTGTTCCTCTGCACGGATGGCAGTCTCTTCAATCTGAGGCGCCTGCAAGCTCACACCAAGACACAAGAGCAACTTGTCCGTGAACTACTCTTTGCAGACGATGCCGTTTTAGTTGCCTATTCAGAGCCAGCTCTTCAGCACTTAACGTCCTGTTTTGCGGAAACTGCCAAAATGTTTGGCCTGGAAGTCAGCCTGAAGAAAACTGAGGTCCTCCATCAGCCAGCTCCCCACCATGACTACCAGCCCCCCCCCCCCATATCTCCATCGGGCACACAAAACTCAAAACGGTCAATCAGTTTACCTATCTCGGTTGCACCATTTCATCAGATGCAAGGATCGACAATGAGATAGACAACAGACTCGCCAAGGCAAATAGCGCCTTTGGAAGACTACACAAAAGAGTCTGGAAAAACAACCAACTGAAAAACCTCACAAAGATAAGCGTATACAGAGCCGTTGTCATACCCACACTCCTGTTCGGCTCTGAATCATGGGTCCTCTACCGGCATCACCTACGGCTCCTAGAACGCTTCCACCAGCGTTGTTTCCGCTCCATCCTCAACATTCATTGGAGCGACTTCATCCCTAACATCGAAGTACTTGAGATGGCAGAGGCCGACAGCATCGAATCCACGCTGTTGAAGATCCAACTGCGCTGGGTAGGTCACGTCTCCAGAATGGAGGACCATCGCCTTCCCAAGATCGTGTTATATGGCGAGCTCTCCACTGGCCATCGTGTCAGAGGTGCACCAAAGAAGAGGTACAAGGACTGCCTAAAGAAATCTCTTGGTGCCTGCCACATTGACCACCGCCAGTGGGCTGATATCGCCTCAAACCGTGCATCTTGGCGCCTCACAGTTCGGCGGGCAGCAACCTCCTTTGAAGAAGACCGCAGAGCCCACCTCACTGACAAAAGGCAAAGGAGGAAAAACCCAACACCCAACCCCAACCAACCAATTTTCCCCTGCAACCGCTGCAACCGTGTCTGCCTGTCCCGCATCGGACTTGTCAGCCACAAACGAGCCTGCAGCTGACGTGGACATTTACCCCCTCCATAAATCTTCGTCCGCGAAGCCAAGCCAAAGAAAGAAAAAGTGTCTCACTACATGCTTGCATTTTATGTTTCTATCAGTACTTGTGTTCTGTTATTTTCTTGCAGTTCCCCTGCTTTTATTTTTAGCACTGGTGATTTAAGCAAGAAATTATGCCTTCCTTCCATATATGCCTCACTGATCAGTAATTTCCTCTCCACTTACTTCTTTTACATTTGCAGTCCTGTTTTCTTTTATTTAAGTCATTCCAGTCAATGCACACAGCTTCCAATTTTCTGTAAGGTACTCACAGAGTCAGAGTTCTACAGCATGGAAACAGACCCTTCAGACCAACTTGTCCATGTCATCAAAGTTATCTTCCTGTTATAGAATAGAGAGCATATTAGCTCTTCCCTAAAAACCACTGCTGTCCCAGCAGCAAGGAGTGAGTAGTAGCAGCTAACCAGAACTCCTGCCCTGATCTTCCCACGTAATGGCAACTTCCAAGCCTCTGTACAGCAGCTCTCAGCTCTCCACAGCACATCCTGGGAGTGATGGGAATTGGTTGTAAGACATAAATGAATGATCAAAACCATCCCAATATTTAGATATGCAGTTAATCAATGCTTTAATGATGCAATGTCAGGCATTGCTAGCTTTGCCCCTCACTAAATGTCCTTGCAAACAAGTAACATTTTGCCTTTATTCTCATTGGAAAAAAGACTGTTGAGAAGTGTAGTGATTGCCATAAGGGGCTGTATCCAGAACCATAAAACCAAAATAATTGTCTACATTTAAACAGGATATATTCAAGCTAACCTTCAGCGAGCTAATGACCAACCACTTGTCTCCAGGGCTGATGGAGGAAGCACACACAGTTCCTTCATTTGTTATCTCATCATTGTGTGTACCTGAGCTGGTACAAGGTGAGTATGACCTCTGCCCTCCTCTAAGGGGGTGAGGACCCACTTTATACCCTCTAGGACAGGTTGAAGGCACTGTCAGGACTTAAACATAATTGTAATGTCAAGAGGAGTCTAGTTTAGGTGAGCACCAGGTACAGAAAATCATTCTTACTCACCACTGCCTTCATGAGGTTGGACATGGCTGGTGACTGAGCTGATGGGAAGGTGGAGGAAGAAAGGAGGAAGTGTGTGTGCCTGCAGAATGAGTAAAATGTGAGGAGTGCTGTGGGCTGAAGGGGGCAGGCTGAGAGCCTCAGTCCAGAGCATGAGCTCTGCTCACTAGAGATGTACTGGGACACAGGATTCAAGAGCACTCCTGCTTCCCACTTCCACAGCAAACTCCAGCCACACTTTCTTCATGTTGCTGACCAGATTTTCCCCCAGGACCAGGGAATATAATATCCCCTCATATCCATGCATCCGTGAGTTTATCCCTGGTTAATTCTAGATACTGTATCATCAATTATGGCAGGTAGAAAATAAGAGCAGGAATAGACCAGTTGCTGCAATACTCAGCAAGATCATGCCTGATTATCTCAATTCCATATCCCCATTGCCCCTTTTTCACTGTTGTCTAGACATTCTACAATTGCAATTAGAAATATGCTTGGTGTGGGAAGCTTTTGGAGACCCGTGTTCGTGCTTTTCACTCCACTGACGGCTCCAGAGTCACTTACAATAAAAACAGAGCTGGAGAAACTCAGCAGGTCAAACAATTTACTTTATAAAGACACATAACCAATGTTTCGGGCTTGAGCACTGTGTCTTTGTCGTTTCTCCTGCTGAATTTCTCCAGCTTTGCATTTTTACTTCAATCGTGGTGTCTGCAGACTTTCATGATTTACTCCAGCAATTACAATTCCAACCTTTTCATGTTGAGAGGTCAAAATATTCTCTTTTGGACTTTACCGACAGCACAATCCTATCCTCAGCGTGGTTCCTTCTGTGCCTTCAAGGTCACTAACTCTTTCTCCACCAACTTCCTGTATGTGGTTACCAACGAATAAAAAATTATGTTTTATAGAACTGTCACATGTTGGACCTCACAGGCTACATGGATCCAGCTGGCTTTAGAAACACAGTCATTCATTTAGTGGGATTAGTAGCAGACAATGTCTGCCACCAAATCACTTGGCACACTCTGCATTCATGACAACTATGAATGGGGCAAGGGAAAAATGTCAGGCAGATGGGATTAAATATTGTGGGCCAAGGGGTTTGTTCTTCAGGTTCTTATAAAACAACTATACTTTATTAGCTAAAGTACACAAGACCTTGTGCAGACATCCATCTTGAATCCAACCGAAGCTGCAACAAACTAGTCTCTGATTCCTTCTAATGGTCAGGAGGATCACGAGCACTCTATCATTACACCCCCCTTTCCTTGAGATATTTAATTTAACAACATTGCACACTAATACAGTATTCATTTCAATTTAAAGTTAAACATAAACGTAAACACAAACATCAGCAGCACAAACTTTTTAAGTGTGCAATTCTTTTTCTTTTAGAGTTTCAGCCTGTCAGGTGTTTTGATAATGCATGTGGATCTTCTTAACACGGGTGCTTGTGTCGTCTCTGCTGGTCCACTACTGTCTAGCACAGGTGGTATTTCCTCTGTTGGTGTGCAGGCTGGATCTTCTGTATTTGTCTGTTCCTGCAGTTTTCAGCAGGCTCTTTTGATTCCTCCTCAGTATTTGTCTGTTCTGACCGTGTAGGATCTTGGATTTACTTCCTCCAGAATAGTGGCCTTCTCGTCCCAAGTTGGAATCTCTGAGTCTCACTGTGTCATGTTGTACCAGTGGCCCTAAGATTTTCACTGGCTTGCCATAGATTATTTTTTTGTCTCCATTGCAGACACTTTGTTTCCATTTGACATCTCTGTTCTTGTTTGGGTCTGGAGAGTAGGGAAGTGTGGTGTGTAGTCTATATCCCAACAGGTGACATGCCATGTTCAAGTGGAGAAGTTCTGTAACTCAATAGAACTAGATACAGATATGAGCCACCATCTTGTGCTTTCTTGAGCACTATGTGAACCCCTTTTTCTGTTTTACCATTTGGCTGTGGATACAGAGGACTTGATGGCACATGTCAAAAATCATACTCTACTGCAAAGTTCTGGAATTCTTTGCAGTTATAGCACGGTCCATTATCATTGTAGACAATTTATGGAATTTCATGTCTTGCAAAGATCAATCACACAAGCAGCAGACATGTTAGGAAGCAGCGCAAACTCCAGATAGTTGGATATATAGTCAATAACCAGCAAGTAATTCTTTCCATCAATATGGTACAGATCTGCCATGGTTGAACTGATACGTCAGTGCTTGCTTTTAATTTCAAGTCTGTTAAAAAAGTTTGCAAATCACTCTCTGCACCTGCGTGCACAAGTGAAATACATACCTCTCAAACATTTCATTTATTTTTCATGAACAGTATTCATCAAACATCTAAATAACCTTGTCTAACTTCCCCTGGTCAGCTGCCTTGGCAAAAACAAATCTGTTGAATACCTCTAGTGCTTGAGGTCCCACCACAGTGAGTATCGAGTCCAAAGGCTTGCAGGTACAGCATGAATCTTTGTTTGAATAACCTCCACTCGTGGTCAATGTTTCCAGTCCAATCCACAGCATCAGGAGCCTTTATACTCGACATATCTCTGCTGTTAATGACTGATATGCACTCTGCACACTCTGGTGTTTCTTCCACTCCTAGTACTATGTGATATTTCTTTTATTGTAATAAAGAAACTTGGGTTCTTTTAAAACAACTATACTTTATTAGATAAAGTACACAAGACCATGTTGAGGCATCCTTCTTGAATCTAACCAAAGATATCACTCCCTCTAGTGGTCAGGAGGATCATTAGCACTCTATAATTATGTTCCTGTTCTATGTTCTATCACTAAAAGATTATTCAGATTTCAGATTTGAAGAGATAATGGTGTTAAAAACCAAACTATTATCAATAAAGAGCATCCTGATGTATGCATCTTTGCTGTCCAGGTATTCCAGGGCTTTGATTATAGCCAGTGAGATGGCATCCACTGTAGACCTATTACTACAATATGTAAATTGGAACAGATCTATGTTGCCACTCAGACAAAAACATATGCTTCAACCTTTCAACCACCCTTTCAAAGCACTTCAGTGCCACTGGTCAATAGTCATTTAGGCAGGTTACCATACTCTACTTGGGCACTGGTACAATTGACACCTGTTTAAAACAGGTGGTTATCATGCCCTGCCAAAAGGAGATGCTGAAGATATCCATGAATAGGTGGGAAAGTTGGTCAGCATGGAGTTCTAATTCTCCATCTGACCAGATACTTCCTTCCTCACTCTCTTGAAGGCAGTCTGCACATCATCCTCAGATATGGACAGGAGAGGATCATTAAGGGACATGGAGGTGCGCACTGGTGGTTCTTCCTTGTTCTTGTGATCAACTCGGGTGTCGAAGGCATTGAATTCATCCAGGAGTGAAGCTCTGCCGTCTCCTACTGCACTAAATTTTGTTTTGTAGCAGGTTATGTAATTTAGGGCCAGCCACAGCTATCAGGTAATCTTTGTGGTTTCCATTTTATAAGGTAGTTTCCAAGATGATGATAGGTGACTGACATTCCTATAATGCTCTTTGTACACAGGCAAATAGCTACAAGTACATTATTGGGATTCAGAAAGGACTGGACATCAGGCAGGAGAGTGAACACCAAACTAGGGAGATTATTGCTTGGGAGCTGAAATAAAAAGCGAGGCATTTTGACCAATAGGAAAGGTCGTGCCGTCACTCATGAATGTTGTGATCGCTTATCTCTGGACCCGATGGGCAGGGGAGAATGAATTTCTTGAAGCACCACCAACTGTATGGGGAGGGCTCTCCCATGGTGCTACTGAGGAAGGAGTTCTGGGATTTTGACCCAATGAAAATGAAGAAATGCTGATCTAATTCCAAGTTGGGATGGTGCATCACCCAGAATAGAGTGGTTCATTTTTTTTTAAATGCTGCACATAAATAACATTAGACGTAATAGGTTTCCTCTGAATGCAGTGGAAATGACACTGATGTTTAGTCCTGATGGATATTACCCACATATGCTTCAGGTCCATCATCTTCAAAGCAAATTCCTTTTATCATCCAGTGAAATAAACCAGCCAGTTATTTACTTCAAGATATGAACGAAGTTACCGACCCCCTTTGATAAAATACTGCATACCTGAGCATGGACTGAATTGTAATGTATTGCTAATAAATATTTGCATGTGCAAAGCAGTATTTCAAAGGAATTTAATGGATCCTTTCTGTTGTGATCTCTTCAGAATAAAGAAATAATTTTGTCATCAACCCAGAAGCTGATAAACATTTCTTAATTCATTCATGCTGGTTCTTTGGAGAAATGGATTATCTTCTCCTCTAATTGCAGCATTTGATTCCACTGTAGCCTCTCTGACTGTGTCCCAGTGGGTAATCAGTTCAGCAACTGAGTATGAAATATCCAACCAAGGAGCTTAATGCTCTGGTCACTTACCTTGAGATCTCTTAAAGTAGCTCAACTGCTAGGGTGGGAGCTAATCCATACTTCACCTACCCCCGTCCCTCCCGACTCTGCCACAGCATTCAACCTACACCAACTCCCTTCTCCTCCCAAGCACATCCTGCCTCATTCCCACCCTACTTCTCACATTTGGAATGACAAAGTAATTGAATTGTATTACCAGGCAGTCATATAACTAACATTACCAATTTAATCCAGTGGGACTGATGGTGTTGGCCACTTTCTTACTGGCCAGAAACCTGGCCTCAAAAATATCTGCAGGAGTTGATAGAGAGGGTGGGAGCTGAACAAAAGCTAGAGGTAACTGAGGGGCAGATGATCGAGGGAATGATGTACTCTGAGGAAAGCAGTCAAGGATCATACATTTGTGTGTGTGTTAGTGTGTTAGAGTGTAGATGCAAAGTGTGTTTGCTTGTTTGAGTGTGTGGCATCTGTTAGTGTTTGCATGTATGTTGTCTGCATGTATTTGTGTGGCATATGTGTTTGCACATATTAGTTTTTACATCTGTATGTGTGGAGTGTGAGAATGTAAGTCCGTGAGTGTGCACGAACATCTGCATTCATGTGTCTATGTGCACACTAATCCTGTCCTCTTGTCACCCTCTACGTACTTATCAGCCAGGCTTGTGCAATAACTGGGCTGGAATCCAGCACTGTTTGTAAACAGTTTGTAAACAGTTTGTATGTTCAGAAACCAACAACCTGGTTCGAATCCAGCACTGTCTGTAAAGAGTTTGTCCGTTCTCCCTGTGTCTGCGTGGGTTTTATCTCGGTGCTGCAGTTTTCTCCCACCTTCCAAAACATAGGTGGTTGTAGATTAATTTGGGTGTAATTGGGCAGCACAGGATTAAATGGCCAGAACTGACCTCTACTGTGCTCTAAATAAAAATTTTTAAATAAAAAATTTTTTTTAAAATTTAAGATCTACAGTGGAGGAAGGTCACACATTCAACCAGTCCAAAGAAATCCTGGCATCCTGTCACCAACAATAGGAGCCCAACTAACATGCACTCTCTCAACAGCCTCCCCACTTCTCTCCTCCTCCCATCCAATGCTACGTCCCTCTCACCTATCCACCATCACCCCACTTTTATCCTTCCTCTCCAATATATCCTGAACCCATCTCTCCTCATCACATTCTTGCTCCTGAATCTCCCTCACCACCCTGTCCCGGTCACCCCTCTCCCTGTCAGATATGAGAGGGGTGTCGAGGGCATATTTGGTGGAGAAGGAGGGGTGGGGAATATCAGGAGGGTGCCGAGGAAGAGGCACTAGATAGGTTCAAATGTCACCCTGTGCATGCTTACCCATAGGACACTGCTAATTAAACATAGCAGGACTTGGTCTCCACACATCATGGAAGCTGATGCTATTGGCTCAGGTCCACAAGTTAAAATAACCAACTGAATTGTCCTCACTCATGCTGCACCTCATCTTCAACAAATCACCTGGCAGTGTGATTTCTTTGGAGAACCAGCTCATTGATTTTTCTATGGACATGGAGAGGTTGAGGTCCAAATAATTATCCACGGGGAACCTGTCAGAAAATCATTTCCTTTTTTGATGGGTTTCCTGACTGGCCTGCCAATGAAACAGACAATCTGTCCAAGAGAGCAGAAAAGGAAAGCAGTTTGGGAAACAGGAGCCCCTCAGTTTCCCCAAAGGTTCTAAGCAGCAGTCCTTCAGTCTAGCCTACAGACAGGAGTGGAGAAATGCAAGGACCAATGTCTGCTCCTCATTTCCTTTCACTGCGGTGTTTCACAACTCTGGAAACCTGCGGTGAGTTTGGATCAGGCTTCCAGTTACAAACTGCGTCCAAATTAAATATGCTGATTAATCGTTCCGCAGCCCGCAGGATTGGGGTATCCATCACTGTCATAAATGTGGTAAATATGATGACAAGTCCGTGATGCACTCTCTATGGTTTAAGTCTTCAACTCCTTCCTCCCCTTTTCTTCCCAAGATTTCCCCCCACCCCCCCCTCCCTCCAGCCCATGTCCACGAGGTATAGGAATAGGGACATGGTTTTCAATGTTTCCTATCAATTTTTCTGAGAAAGAGAGAGCATGAGTGAGGAGGATGATTGGAGGTAGGTAAAGGCAGGATGGAAACAGCGAGCTGAGTATATTCATGCATGCATCTCCTCCCTGCTGCTTCTATCACAGATGATCCATTATGTCATTCTGAACTATGTTAATTTTTGGTGGGACTATGCATCAATTATAGAGAGATAGCCTCCTCAGTCTGTCTCTTGCTTCCTTGATGAAGAAATTCAAAAAACTGTCATGCTTGGGATTTGAAAAAAAAACACGTAGTTTTGATGCAGGAATTAGAATTGAGAGCGATCACTGATAAGTGTTGCTTTACCCATGAGACAGGAGTGGAGACACACACTTACCACTGCTTATTAGTCTGTAATTTCCTGCATAATTATTGAAACTGTAGGAGGCAGACAATGTCATCACTGCATAACAGACTGTAATAACAGGGTCCTATTCCTCAGTGCATTAATCTGGTTCAGTGAAGCTTAACCATTGCTGATCCCCTGACACCACATAGATATTGACCAGCAACCAGCACAACCAAGCTGGATGAATGTGCATCGTGTGACATGGAGGTCAAGACTAATCTAAAGCATCATACTTTAAATTCCATTATGTGACCCAGAGTGCAGGACTCAGCTGGTCAGTAATCTGCAGCCATGACTCACCAAGCCCTGCAGTTAGCAAGAGACAGATTGAATTCAGTTAAAAATGAATTGCATTGTTTATTGGGTGTGAAAGGGGAATCAGATGTTGTCAGAATGGTCAGGTGCGTGCGAAGTATCCTGGAAGGGACTGGACAAGGAGCCTGCTCATGCACTGCTGCACTTATCTTCTCAAGTCTTGATTCCATCTTTTATCCCTTGTCCAATTCCTTCCCCCACACCCACCATTTAATCCCCACACATACTCATCCCTCACTCCCTCTGGTTCCAACATCTTCTGCCCATGTCACCAACAGGATTCACTCACCCACATTTTGCTTCTATCTTTTCTTCATCTTTATATCATTACATCCATTATCTCCGTCATATCCGAGGCTTTGCATTCCTGGACATCTGAGGTATCCTCTTTCTTCAGAATATGTAGCTTCCCCTCTACTGCCATATCTGAGGCCTCTCCCACATCCCTATTTCCCACAAATCTCCCCACCACACCTACCTCACCAGATGCAACATGATTCCTCTTGTCCTTACCCATAACCCCACCAGCCTCTACATCCAATATATCATTCTCTGCAAGTTCTAACACCAACATCAGGATACCATAAGCAGACACATTTCCCCGCCCCTCTCCACTTTCCATTGGGATTGCTCCTTCCGAACACCCTCGTTCACTCATCCCTTCCCACCGATTGCCACCCCTCCTCCCCCCAGATTGTACCCCTGCCACTACAAGAAGTGCTACACATGCACACACTCCTCTCTCACCAACATTTAGAGACCCAAATATTCTTTCCATGTGAAGCTACACAACCTGTGAGGTTATCTATAGCATCCAATGTTCCCAATGAGGCTGCCCCTACATCAAAGAGACTGGACGTAGATCGGGGGAAAGTTTCACTGAGCACTTTCACTCTGCCTGCTGCAACAGCAAGGACAGCCACTTCAATTCCACTTCCTATCGCCACACTGGCATTTCTGTCCATGACCTCGTACCCAGCCATGTTAAGGCTACATGTAAATTAGAGGAACCATGCCCTATATTCTGTCTCAGCAGTCTCCAAACAGATGGAATCAACATCCACCTGCAATTTTCATGAACCCCCTCCACTGGTCTCTCTGAATCCCTCCCTCCAGATCCCCACTCCCTCCCTTCATTTCTCCTATCAGGGAGCATCTTTCCCAGTCTTTTGCCTCCTCCATCACATTATCAGTTCTTTTTCTTCTTCCCCCTGCTACCTGCATCTATTTATCATGTGCAAGCCTAAGCTCCTCCTACCCCCTCCCCCCCACCCATCCAGATTTTCAACACTCCTGAGGAAGGGTGCAGGCTTGTAACGTTGACTGCTTTTGCTTTTGGATTCTGCGTGATCTACTGAGTTTTACCAGGTAGTGCTGGAGATACTCAGCATCTGCAGGCCTCTTGTTTATCTCTATTATATCACCATTGTCACCTTCTCCACTAATCAAGATTTCAGTACTGGGTGAATTTGTCTCCACATCACCTCTCTCTAACAGCCTCCAACTTCACTGTGTATGACTTCTTTCACCTGACTCCTTTCTCTCTCTCTCTCTCTCTCTCTCTCTCTCTCTTTCCCTTCAGCATTTGCCATTCAACTGCCTCCACCTCTCTACCTGTCTGACATACTCACTCCTCCCTGATTCAACAAACCTGTCCTCATCATACGAGTTATCTCAACTCTGCTCTCTCAACTTGATGAAGGGTTCTGGCCCAAAACATAGACTATTCTTTTTCTCCCTCTAATGCTGCTCAACCACCAGTGTAAAGGCACACAAAGAAGTGCCTCTAGTCCAGTGCCTCAACCATGAAGCAAAAGGGAAGCAAAAGAGAGACTCTTCAGAGGAATCGAGTGCCCATAGATTCCATCATCTTTGCCACCACCTGCATCCTTTGTTCCCTTAACCTCAGCAGTCACATGACCTGCTGTCCTGTCTGTTCCATCGATACAGTTAAGGTGACTAAGGGCATACTGTAAATTAAGGTGCTTGGGAGTAAGTATAGAGGGATGTAAGTGGTAAGGTTTTCACACAGAGAGAAGTGAGTGCAAGGAATGCACTGCCGGCCCTGGTGCTGGTGGCAGGTGTAATGGGATCTTTTAAGGGACTATTAGATAGGTACATGGAGCAAAGAAAAATGGAGGGTTATGAAGTAGGGAAATTCTAGGCAGTTGTTAGAGTAGGTTATTAGGTGAGCACAAAACTGTGGGCCAAGGGGCCTATACTGTGCTGTAGATTTCTATGTTTTATGTTTTCAGAAGGTGTCAGTGCCTGAGATACTTCGGGAGCCCTGTTATCCATTGGTACCCTCACAAATTCCAGACCCTTATACCTGGTTCCCACGAGCCGGTCTCCAGCACTCTTGGGTGAGTCCTTCGGCTGCTGATCCACGCGCTGCTCAACTGCTGTGGGCCTCTATCCTGCAGGGTCCTCTCCCAGGCTTCTCCTTCTTGACTGGTCAGTCTTCTCCCATTTCTGGTGCCCTGCACTGATCCACAACCCTTGAGGTCTGGGCTGCCAAGCATGGGCACTACCATCTTGGGCACAGTCCTTTTTGAATTCTCTGATGTGAACAAAAAAAGACACTGGCCTTGTTTCAAAGCAATTAAATCTGTACATGGTTATCAGGCATGACATCTGGGTAGTAGGGCCCCGCGGAGGAATGCTGGGAAACTGTGTTTCCCCTCCCGCACTGCTCCCAGGTCCTTACCAGCAATGCTGCCATCTAATCAAATAGAAGGAAAATATTCCAGATGCTGGATATCTGAAATAAAACAGAGAATGCCGAATATACCCAGCAGGTCAGACAGTCTCTGTGGGGTGAAAAACAAAATTGCAGGTTAAGGTGTAAATGATTATATATTTAGCGTGCGCGTGTGCGTGTGTGCGCGTGTGTGTAATGTAATATATATTACATGGTAATATATTATTTATTAATGCTGATAATATAACACCAAGATCCAGTGGTGTATCACCAGGATGGCTATCTCCTCTGTACGAATCAGCAATGAAGTGCTGCCAATTTAAAAAATGTCACAAAAAGAACTTTGGGGAACTTTTTCAGCCAGGCAGTTATTAAAGAATGGAATGTTTTGCTACAGGGTGTGGCAGAGACGGGATAATTACATCTCTTCAAGGAAGAGTGGGTAGCATTTGCAGGCAGAGATAATGGAGTGTCGAGAGTGAGTTAGTGGGATCATATCTGCCCATAGAAAGATCAGCATTTGATGGATTAAACAGCATCTTCCTGTCCTGTGGTCCCACGACTCCCACAATTCTGAACATGAAACTAATTCTTCACTGTCACAGCACACAGGTGTTTGTCCTTCAAAACACTTGGGACACTTTAGCACCCTTCCCAAAGTTCTGCTGTTCCAGAATAGCTGGGCGGAGGCTGTTGGCTGTTAATATCTGTGCCTATTGCTGAATTTTGGTAACCTAATGAACTATGTTCCATGCAAAAAAATTTATCTGTCTTCCAGGTTTAACATTTTCCCAAATTTTCAAAAGCCAAACACTCTGGTAACCTGAGTTCAATCCTGACCTCAGATCTTGTCCGGGGTTTGAACATTCTTGCTGTGTCCATGTGAGTTTCCCCTGGGTGCTCTGGTTTCCTCCCACTCCCAAACACATGCTGAATGTTAGGTTAACTTGCCACAGTCAAATACCGCAAGTGTTGAGTGGAGCACCATGTGAGAATGAATAGGCTAAAGGGGGGTCTGGAGAAGGGGGTTGCATAAATTTGATGAGCTGAATGGTCTCCTGGTATATCATAAGGAAGTACAACAGTGGGAAGATTTGGTCGCAGAGGGGCCAGGACTGGCATTTTAATGTTCCAGGGTTCCGTTGCTTCAGATGTGATAGAGGGGGGAGTGGCATTGCTAGTCAGAGAAAATATCTCCATTGTGCGAAGTCAGGACAGCCAAGCAGACTTGCCATCAGGGAGCAACAGCAATCATCAAGGATCCACACCACCCAGCATACATTCTGTTCTCTCTAATGCCATCAGGGAAGAGGTATAGGTGCCACAAGAGTCATACCAGCAGGTTCAGGAACAGCTGCTAGTCCTCCACCATCAGATCCCTCAACAACAAGCTCAATCAGAGGCTCAATTAAAGACTCTTACTTGGCACATTTTTTTTATTATTGATTTATTTTCTGTATTGCACAGTCAGTTTGTTTGTACTTTTTCTTTATTTACATTTCTCTCTTTGGTATACGTATATTCCCTTGAATACAGATTTTTTTTTTGCACTACCAATAAGTAGAAATTCTGCCTGGTCTGCAGGAAAAAGAATCTCAGAGTGACATCATGTATATTCTCTGACAATAAATGTGAACTTTGAACTTTGATCGGTGAGTGCTCGACTGCTTCCCAGCAGTTTGTATATCCATTGCCATAAATTCTTGGACTAACTATCAATACCGACCCTTGGTCACTGGGTGCCAAGGATCTCTGACCCATGTTCCCATGTTCTCCTTTGACTCTCTCTCTCTCCTTTCCACCCCCTGCCCCCTTCCCTTTATCCTCACCTCTACTCAGCCACAATGACATACCGTGGGGTTGACCACATAACAATCTGCCTACATGGTAGTTTGTTAAACCTCACCCACTTCACCCCCTGCTTCTCTGAAAGTATCATTATATCAGAAAGAAAAACAAAAATTGCTGCACCAAAATAGTGAGCTTAAAATAACTGGGTTCATCTGTGGTAAAGGCAGAGAACTGTATAAGGCTCATGTCTTGTGAATATTCCTGAAGTTAAATCAGATTTCAGCATGAGACTTGATCCGAGATCCTGGTAGACACCTCTATCTTGTGCCCTTTGTGCTACCACACCACAATGTCACCTTCTTCCCACATGTCCTTGTCTCTTTCCATTCTGTGTCCATCTCCAGAACCTCAACCATCTCATTCACCTTCTGAAACATTTCCCATCACTCCAAATGCAGAGTGTAGTGTTGAATCTTCTCAAATCTCTCCAGCTTCTGACATATCCGAAGCACCCTCTTCCTGCCGCTCTCACTTCTTAGAGATCTCCATTCCCTACATCCCTCACACCCAGTCCTGTTGTGTTTGGAAGAGTATCAGGTACAGAGGGTTCACAGAGAGAGACAAGTCTGGACACGTTTTACAATTACAGGTAATTTTAATGAACACCCAAGTGACAAACAGGGAGAATGTCAAACAGTACTCAATGACTATTACTAAACAACTATATAGACATTCACATCAGACCAGTGGCTGCCTATACTCTACACACTGACACACATGTACACACTCTACAGATAGGGACTTTCAAACACACTCCCGGTTCCCTGTACCAACAGGGATGTGGCTCTGTAATCTTTCGCAGTACTACGGCTCAGCTTAAGTGTAGTGCACACCTTACCCACAACATTTCCAGTGATGTCCACAGTATCAACCTGGCATGGAGCAACGTCCAGGGCTTGGACTATGGGGCAGAGAGAAATAATGTGTTGTACATTGATGTTATAAACAGTTCTGATCTGGTCACCTAGCCAATAATGATCCTTGGTAATTTAAATGACCCAACCGCAAAGTGTGCACTAATGGGTGGCTGGAGTCCAACCTTGATTGACAGGTGATGTAACTTCCAAATAAGTTTCAGACAGGGAGGACACGTGACCACTCACAATATCCACAATATTTCAGACAGGCAGGGGTGCAACATGTTTCTCCACAATCCACAAACAACAAATGGGGAGATATGTTTTCATCTAAATCATTGATATAGATAGCAAAGAGCAATGGTCCCAGCACTGAATCCTGTGGCACACCACTAGTCACATGTTTCCAGTCTAGAAAATAACCTTCTACCATCACCCTTTGCTTTCTACCATGAAGCCAATTTTCTATCCATTCTGCTATCTCACCTGGAATCCCATACAATCTCACCTTCCAGAGCAGCTACTGTGTGGCACCTTATTGAATGGCTTGTTGAAATGCAAGTTTACAACATTTACTACTCTGCCCTCGTCTTGGTCACATCTTCAAAAAAGATTTGTGAGACATGACCTCCCTGTTACAAAACCAAACTGACTATCCCTATCAGCTCTTGTCTATCCAAGTGCATTTCTATCTCCTCCTTCTGAATGCTCTCTAGTAACTTGACAATAACTTGACAACCACAGGTGTTAAGTTCAGTGGCCTTAGTTCCCAGGCTCTTCCCTGTAGCCTTTCTTAAATAGAGGCACAAAATTTGCCACCCTCTAGTCTTCTGGCACTTCTACTTTATGGAATGACAGCTCATACATGTCAGCCAAGGTGCCTGCCCATTCCTCTCTGGATTTCCACTGTGTCATTGGATATATCTGACTAGTCTACCTTTATATGTATCAGGACCTTCAGCACCTCCTCAACCATAATACTGACTGTTATCAAGACATTACCATCAACTGCCTCAAGTTCCTCAGTCTTCATGTCTTTCTTCAGAGTAAAAGCAGAAGAGAAGTCCTCATCCACATCCTGAACCTCGATACAAGTGTTTATCACACTGACTCAAGAGGGGTCCCATTTTTTTTCCCCATTTATCCTTTTCCTTTATGTACATAAAATCTCGGGATTATAACCATATAACCATATAACATATAACCATATAACCACTTACAGCACAGAACAGGCCAGTTCGGCCCTACTAGTCCATGCCGTAGCAAATCCCCACCCTCCTAGTCCCACTGACCAGCACCCGGTCCATACCCCTCTAGTCCCCTCCTATCCATGTAACGATCCAGTCTTTCCTTAAATGTAACCAATGATCCCGCCTCGACCACGTCTGCCGGAAGCTCATTCCACATCCTCACCACCCTCTGCGTAAAGAAATTTCCCCTCATGTTCCCCTTATAATTTTCCCCCTTCAATCTTAAACCATGTCCTCTAGTTTGAATCTCCCCCTTTCTTAATTGAAAAAGCCTATCCACATTTACTCTGTCTGTCCCTTTTAAAATCTTAAACACCTCTATCAAGTCCCCTCTCAATCTTCTACGCTCCAGAGAAAAAAGCCCCAGTCTGCACAACCTTTCCCTGTAACTCAGACCCTTAATGTTTACTGTCAGAATGATCTCCTGTCACTTTTTTTCCCTCCTGAATTGCTTCCTCAGTTCTAGATATACATTTGATCCAAGCTGCTTGTAACTCCCCCAAGCCTCCTTCTTGCTCGGGAAGAGATCCTGAATTTTCCTCATTGCCAAGCTTCTATGCGCTTGCATGTCTGACTTTTCACTCCAACAGGAATGTTCATGTTCTGGATGAGCTCAGATACAAGATTCTGTGCATTTAACAACTCTGATTGAATTTTCTCATCGATCAAATCATGACTTAATTTGTTACAGAACAAGACTGACAAAGCACCAAAAACCAGTCCAGGATGGGAGCATCAATGAAGTAATGAACTTGTGGACATCTTGACTGGCTTCTTATCTTTTCCTTGCAACAACACCAAAGGAGTCCATTTTCCCATCTCAGTAGAGCGATCCCTTTGGTCCCTTTCCCACTCTCCTATTTCTCTTTAATTCCCCCCTGCCCATTAGCTCCCTTGTGATTCCTTTTGGGGTCATTTACAGTGCCTTTGAAATGCAAGAAGAAATTGGAGCACCCAGGGAGTTGCACAGTTCCAATGGCCAGGGTTTGATCTACAGCTCAGGAGCTGTCTGTGTGGAGTATGGATGTGCTCCTTGTAACCTTGTGGGTTTCTCCCCCTGGGTACTAGTCCATTGTGCTAGTCCAAATGTGCTAGTCTAAATTACAAAAAATGTCATGAAATAGCCAAAAGATCAAAGGAGAGTTGATAAATTTGTGAGATAGAAAAAGTTGCAATGGCACAGGGAAATGAATTGGATGGCATTGCTCTAGATTGATTTGATGAGCCAAATGGCCTTCTACTTTGTTGTAATGAGCATGGTGGAACACCCAGAATAAGGATGCCATGGAGGAAGGATCACAACTTTTAACCAGCTCTCCCAGCCCTACAAACATTGAGGGTTTCTATACATTATAATTGGAAGAACCTCACATCATGATGACGGATCAGGGCACTCATCATAAAGTGAGCATTGACCTGATCCAGTTGGTTTCATCACTGCAGTGAGGATAAAGCAGGACTTCAAAGTTGTAAGATGTTTTGAAGTAAGCAAGGAGAATGTTGTTCCATTACTAACATGAAGCAATGCAGGGTAGGTTGATGAGAGAAAATGATTTTGTGAAATGCATGGTTCTGATTTGGAGATAGGGGAGTATGGTAGCTATTCCCTGTACGATGGGCCAAATGGGTTCCTCTCTATTGCAGGTCACTAATAATCTATGACAAAAGTGAAAAATATTAATAGTACAAATAGAAACCTAGGCTTTTCAAGGGCCTAATGACACCTGCAATAAAGAGGTGACTTGCCTTTGGTACTTTTCTCCTGAGGAAAAATCCTGATCTTTTTTCTTCTTCACTGTGCTTCACCCTGGGATTGCCTCCAAGAGAGAGCTGAGACAAAGCAGAGCTGGCATTCATCGTTCCCCAAAAATAATGATATTTCTCCTGCCTCCTATTTCCAACAACTGTCAGGCTTCATTGCAAGCACCACTCATTCCTGTCTCGTTGCAAGCACCGCTCATTCCTGTCTCGTTGCAAGCACCGCTCATTTCTGTCTCGTTGCAAGCACCGCTCATTCCTGTCTCGTTGCAAGCACCGCTCATTCCTGTCTCGTAGCAAGCACCACTCATTGCCTTCACACAAGGAACAGCTGTTCTTCAAAAACAATAGAGCTCTTTCCTTTCAGTCATAAGGTAGCCAAAAATATCCAGCAACTGAAATATTTTCGGTAGATATGGTACCACAAGACACTGCTTCCCTTCCTCCTTTCAGCATCGAAAGTTCCCAGGACTTAGGAGGTGAGTGTAAGACATTAATACTGGCATTTTTTATCTTTAATGATACAACACGGTAGAAGGTTCTTTTGACCCATGAATCTGCACTGCCCAATTACACCAAATTAACCTGGGAGGCACAGTTAGTTTGGTTCGAATCCGGTGATATTTGTAAAGACACATTCTCCCTGTGTCTACATCGGTGCTCCAGTTTACTCCCATCATTAAAACACCCAGATTATAAGTCAATTCATATATTTGGGTAGCACAGGCTCGTGGGCCAGAAGGGCCTGTTACTGTGCTGCACGTCCAAATTTTTTTTAAAAAACCCTACCAACTTGATATGTTTTTAGAGAGAGGAAAGAAACTGGAGCTCCCAGATGAAACCTATGCAAGTCACGGTGAGAATGTGGAAGGTTGTTTTAAGACTAGTGGTGTGCTATAAGGTTTGGTGCTGGGCCCATTGTTGTTTGTCATCTATATCAATGATTTAGATGAAACCATATATGATATGACCAACAAGTTTACAAATGACACTAAAGTCTCTGGTATTGTAGATAGTGAAGACAATTGCTAAAGGTTGCAGCAGGATCCTGATTGGTTGGGCAGGTGGGCAGAGGAATAGTTGATAGAATTTAATACAGAGGAATTTGAAGAGCAATATGGAAGGTCTAACATGGGTGGGACCTACACAGTGAATGGTAGAAATCTGGGGAGTGTTGTAGAGCAGGTACATCTTACCTTGAAAGTAGCATCACTGGTAGATAGGGTGGTCAAAAAGGCTTTCATCAGTCAGAGTTTTGAGTGTTGAAGTTGGGTCATCACATTACACTTGTGTAAGACATTGGTGAGGCCCATATTTAGAGTATTGCATTCAGATTTGGTTGCCATGCTGCAGGAAAGATGCTGTCAACCTGGAGAAGGTGCAGAGAAGATTTACAAGGATGTTGCCAGGACTTGAGGGCCTGAGTCATAGGGAGGGGTTAAGCAGGCTAGAACTTTATTCCTTGGAGTGTAGATAGATGAACGGTGATCTCATAGAGGTGTAGAAAATCATGAGAGGAATAGACTTGGTGAATGCAAAGACTATTTTGTCCACAGTAGGGGAACTGTATCTAGAAGACATAAGTTTAAGGTGAGGTGGGAGAGATTTAGCAGGAACCTGAGGAGTAACTTTCTTTCACAGAGGATGATGGATATATGGAATGGGCTGCTGGAGGAAATGGCTGAGGCAGGTACTACTGCAATGTTTTTTAAGAGAAAATGGACAGATACATGGATAGGATAGGAATAAAGCAGTGGTTCTCAATCTTTTTTCTTACTATTCACATACCATTTTAAGTATTCCCTATGCCATAGGTGCTCTGTGATTAGTAAGGGATTGCTTAAGGTGGTATGTGGGTGGAAAAGAAACAGTTAGAAAACCACTGTTTTAATTGTACCTAATTGACTCGTTATGTGCACGGTTTCATAACTCCAAAGGAAATGGGCCAATGACAATTTTTCTCAAGCAAAATATTTCAGTAGCAATTGGGTCTAGAGCAGTGTTTAAATTTGTATTCATCTTGTACGTATGAGTTCTTAGACAACACATGGATGAAGGAAAAGGTTCTTTACTTTAAAGTTGATGCAAACAGCACATGAGGCATGCCATGAGGCTGCAAGCCTCCATTACAGATCTTGCATGCTGTGGGTCAGCCCCCTGCTGGCAGCCAAGTCTAATCAAACAGGAACTATAATCAAGGCCTTGCTAGTGGTCATGCAAACATGATCACTATCATTACAGTTCTTAACCTTTTTTTCCACCTTAAGTAATCCCTTATCAATCACAGAGCACTGATGGCATAGGGATTACTTAAACTGGTTTGTGAGTGGAAAGAGAAAGTTTGTAAACTGCAGGTATAGAGGCATATGAGCCAAATGCAGGCAGGTGGAACTCGTGTGGATGCAAAATTTTGGTTGATATGGGAAAATTAGGCCAAAGGCCTGTTTCCATTTTGTATGACTCCTTACAGATAGCGCTGTATTCAAACAACTGGGTCCCCTGTGCTGTAATAGTGCTACGCTAATTGATACACTAACAATGACATGGTAGAATGCCCTCACAACAACAGTTTTCAATGTCACATTCCTTCTCAGTGGACCCCACTCACTTTCTCCAAGTCAATCTTGTGCTGTGGATACTCAAGCTATGCTTGCCTTTTTATTGGATGGGCCTTATTTTAGTCCTTCGCAGCCACCCTTCAGAAAGGAATAAAAAACAGAAAATCTTTCTATCACATTGGCACTGCTTCCTACATTCAAATTGAACTTGAACTTTTCATTACTTTTGCTACCAATTTCCACCCTGCTCCCACTTTTACATGGTCCATTTCTGCTTCTTCTCTTCTTTGACATCTCTACCTCAAAGAATAAGCGGGTAGAAGCCCTCCGACTCCTGTTGATACCTCCACCATACCTCTTCCCACTCTCCTTCCTTTAAGGATAACGTTCCATTTTCCACATCTCTCCAGCTCTGTCATACCTGCTCGAATGATGAGACTTTCCACACCAGTGCCCATAAAAATACATTTCTTTTTCCTCATCTGTAGCTCCCTGTTCCCATTAGGTTTCTGTAGATCAGTTCCTCAAATCCATTTAGCATCTTTGGTTCTGAATCTGCTGGTAACCTTGAATTACAAGAATCATTTGATCTCAACCTCAATAATTCGAATTAGCAATTTAGCAAATTTCTCTTTCTTTTCTTTGTAAAGTGCCCACTGATTTTCCTTCAGAAAGGAATAAAAACAGAAAACTTGGATATGGTCAGCAGGGCTAGCAGCATCAGTGGAGACAGAAAAAGAGTTAATTGTCAGACCATGGCCTTTCATTAGATAGGTCAGATTTTTGGCTACAGCATCTTTTCCTGCCAGTGGTGCTGGTTCTATCTGGTTATGTCCCTTTGCTTATGATGCCAGCATGAGATAAAGGTTTTCGATAACACCATAAAATGGCTTCTATGTGATCTGATTTCCCTTTGTAGTGTCTGTAAAGGATGGCATTTACACATGCGCACAGGCACAGTTAACATCTGCAGCAGTCGAAATCCCTTTGTGTCTCTCCACACACCCTGCATTGTCTAGGTTTGAAGTAAGACATTATCTCTTAAAATATAAATTGGAGGCTGAGCTTTATCATACAGGGAAAAGAATGTCTGCATCTCTTGAGTGCACACATCTGCAAACAAAGCCCTCGCAGAGAATAACTAACATGTGTTTACCAAAGAACAAAAGAATTAGACAAGATAAACCTCCAGAAGTACTCTGACCCTTGTTGGCCTAGAGGAAAACAACCGTCCACTAAACACATTCAACAAAATATATTACTTCAGGAATTGATTGTATGATGAAATTACAAATTGATGATAAAGATAGAAGGTTAAAAATAAGGTGAGGTGGATGATAGTTGATTAACAAAGTAGAGTGTGTGCGTGTGTGGGGGGGGTGACTGTGGGGGTTGCTGTGGGGTGTGTGTGGAGGTTGGTGTGGGTGTGTGTGGGTGTGTGAGTGTGTGTGTGGGTGTGTGTGTGTGGATGTGGGTGTGTGTGGGTGGATGTGTGTGTGGGTGTGGGAGTGTATGTGTTTGTGTGTGGGTATGTGCATGTGAATGTGGGTGTGTATGGGGTGGGGTTGTGTGTGTATGGAGGTTGGTGTAGGGTGTGTGTGGAGTTTGGTGGGTGTGTGGATGTGGGTGTGTGTGGGTGTGGGAGTGTGAGTGTGTTTGTGTGTGTGTGAATGTGGGTGTGTGTGTTTGTGTGGGGGTGTGTGTGTGGGTGGGTGTGGGTGTGGGTGGGTGTGGGTGTGGGTGTGTGTGTGTTTGTGTGTGGATGTGGGTATGTGGGTGGATGTGGGTGTGGGAGTGTGTGTGTTTGTGTGTGTGTTTGTGTGTGTGTGTGTGTGTGGATGTGTGTGGATGTGGGGGTGTATGTGGATGTGGGTATGTGGGTGTGTGTGTTTGTGTGTGTGTGTGGATGTGCGGGTGTGTGGGAGTGTGTGTGGGTGGATGTGGGTGTGAGTGTGGGAATGTATGTGTTTGTGTGTGGGTGGGTGTGTACATGTGAATGTGGGTGTGTAAGGGGGTGGGGGTTGTGTGTGTGGGTGGATGTGGGTGTGAGTGTGGGAATGTATGTGTTTGTGTGTGGGTGGGTGTGTACATGTGAATATGGGTGTGTAAGGGGGTGTGGGTTGTGTGTGTGGGTGGATGTGGGAGTGTGAGGATGTGTGTGTGTTTGTATGTGTGTGCATGTGGGGTTGTGCGTGTGTGTGTTTGGAGGTTGGTGTGGGGTGTGTGTGGGGATTGGTGTGGGGTGTGTGTGTGGGTGGGTAGGTGTATGAGTGTGTGGATGTGGGTGTGGGTGCGGGTGTGTGTGGGGCTGTGTGTGGGTGGATGTGGGTGTGTGTGCGGTTGTGGGGGTGTGTGTGTATGGAAGTGTGTGTGTGAATGTGGGTGTGTGTGTGTGAATGTTTTTGTGTGCGTGTGTGTGTGTGTGAATGTGTGTGGATGTGGGGGTGTATGTGGATGTGGGTATGTGGATGTGTGTGTTTGTGTGTGTGTGTGGATGTGCGGGTGTGTGGGAGTGTGTGTGGGTGGATGTGGGTGTGAGTGTGGGAATGTGTGTGTTTGTGTGTGGGTGGGTGTGTACATGTGAATGTGGGTGTGTAAGGGGGTGTGGGTTGTGTGTGTGGGTGGATGTGGGAGTGTGAGGATGTGTGTGTTTGTATGTGTGTGCATGTGGGGTTGTGCGTGTATGTGTTTGGAGGTTGGTGTGGGGTGTGTGTGGGGATTGGTGTGGGGTGTGTGTGTGGGTGGGTAGGTGTATGAGTGTGTGGATGTGGGTGTGGGTGCGGGTGTGTGTGAGTGTGGGTGTGTGTGGGGCTGTGTGTGGGTGGATGTGGGTGTGTGTGCAGTTGTGGGGGTGTGTGTGTATGGGAGTGTGTGTGTGAATGTGGGTGTGTGTGTGTGAATGTTTTTGTGTGCGTGTGTGTGTGTGTGAATGTGTGTGGATGTGGGGGTGTATGTGGATGTGGGTATGTGGATGTGTGTGTTTGTGTGTGTGTGTGGATGTGCGGGTGTGTGGGAGTGTGTGTGGGTGGATGTGGGTGTGAGTGTGGGAATGTGTGTGTTTGTGTGTGGGTGGGTGTGTACATGTGAATGTGGGTGTGTAAGGGGGTGTGGGTTGTGTGTGTGGGTGGATGTGGGAGTGTGAGGATGTGTGTGTTTGTATGTGTGTGCATGTGGGGTTGTGCGTGTATGTGTTTGGAGGTTGGTGTGGGGTGTGTGTGGGGATTGGTGTGGGGTGTGTGTGTGGGTGGGTAGGTGTATGAGTGTGTGGATGTGGGTGTGGGTGCGGGTGTGTGTGAGTGTGGGTGTGTGTGGGGCTGTGTGTGTGTGAATGTGTGTGTGTGTGGGTGTGTGTGTGTGGGTGTGTGTGTGTGTGTGTGTGTGTGAATATAGGTGTGTGTGCACGCTTGAAGCTATGTTCCCTGGTTTTAGTCTCATTTACCAGTGGAAATAAATGTCATGCCTCTATCTTAGCTGTACCATTCATAATTTTGTAAGATCCCATCTCATTCTTCTGAAATTCAACATGTACAGTCCCAGGCAACTCAATCTCTTCTCAAAGGCTTTCCCCCTCATCTCTGGAATCAACCTGGTGATCTTCCTCTGAACTGTCTCCAAAGCTAGTATATTGTTTCTCAAGTAAGGAGATCAGAACAGAATTCCAGGTGTGGCCTCACCAATACTCTGTACAATTACACAGAACCTCCCTTCTCTTAAATTCAATCCTTCTTGCAACGAAGGCCAATGTTCCATTTGCCTTTTTAATTATCTGCTGCACCTGTAAACTAAACTTTTGTAATTCATGCACTAGCGTTCCCTATTCCCTCTACGTGACAGAATGCTGCAATTCTTCACCAATAGTAATTTATTTTACATTTTTTCCTTTCAAAATGAATGACATACCATTTACCAACATTATTCTCCATTTGCTAGACCAACACCCACTTAAACTATTTTTCATATTCTCTGAACAATTTACTTTTCCACTCAATATAATTAGATCCAAATTGTTAATGTATTTCGTGAACAGTTGCAGGCCCAGCACCATCCCTGTGCCACTTCACTCACCACTGATTGCCAACCAGAGAACACCCATTTATCCCAACTCTCTCTTTCTATTAGTTAACCACCCCTTTATCAATGCACCTACATTACCTTTAATGTCTTATGGAAAAGTCTTTTATGTGGCACCTTATTGAATGCCTTCAGGAAATCCAAATATCCAACATCCTCCTGATCCCCTCTATTCACTGTACTCATTGTCTCCTCAAACAACTCTAGTAAGTGAGTTAAATAGGGCCTGCCCTTCCTGAATCCATGCTGCATCTTCTTGATGGAACCACTTCTATCCAGATATCCTGCTTTTTCTTCTTTACTGATAGCTTTGAGCATTTTCCCGACTACAGATCTTAAACAAACTGGCCTATAGTTATAGCTTAAAGAAGGGCTCAGGCCTGAAACATTGGTTATATGTTTTTGCTTCCTATAGATGCTGCGTTACTTGCTGAGTTCTTCCAGCATTTTTGTTTGGCCAAATACTACTCCAGCTCCATCAAAAAATTTGCAGATGATATTAATGTCATAGACCAGATCTCAAATAATATGAAGTCAGAAAATTGAAGAGAGATGGAAAGAATAATGGATTAGCCTCAGTGTCAGCAAGAGTAAGTTGCTGGTCATAAACTTGCGGAAGAGGAAAACACCTAACTCCCCCGATCGCATCAGCAGTGTTGAGGTGGAGATAATTGACAGGTTTACATTCCTAAGAGTAGACATCACCAATGACCTGACAGCATCAGTGACAGGGATCTCCCAGTGACCGACCATTTCAATTCTGCGCCACTCTCACGCCAACATGTCATTTCATGGCCTCATGCACTGACAAACCAGGGTCACCTGTAAATTGGAGGAACAACAGCTAATATTCCATCTGGACACTCTCCAACCGGATGGTATTAACATCGACTTCTCCGTTTCTCCTGGACCACTCCCTGTTCTCTTTCTCTCTTTCTTACCCCTCTGTCTCATTTCCTCCAGCTCTCTGTCCCCTTCCATTTCCATTCACAGAGCCATTCCTTCTCCCCTGTTTTTTCTTGTGCCCTTCCTTCCTTATCCACCTATTACCTCTTGCCTGTGGGCCTCTGCTCCTCTCCCATCATTTCATTCAAGAGCCTGCCTATATTTTGCTCATACCTTGATGAAGGCCTCAAGCCCGAAACGTTGGTTATGTATCTTTGTCATTGCTATATAAAACATCCTGTGTGACCTGCTCAGTTTCTCCAGCATTGTGCTTTTACTTCAATCCAGTGTCTGCAGACTTCCGTGAGTCTGTGCTTCCATGACCTGTCCTGGTCCAAACACATTGATGTAATGGCCAAGAGAATGCACTACTGCCTCTATCAGCATCCCTCAACAGGTGAACCATTGGAACCATCCTGTTAGGATGCATCACCGCGTGGTACAGGAACTGCTCCATCCAAAAATGCAAAAAATTAGTTGCGAATACAGCTCAGACCATCACACTAATTTTCCTCCTCCCCCTTCTTTGGCTCCATTTCCATTTCCCATGGCCTTGGAAAAGCAACTAACATTTTAAAAGACTCATCCCACCCTGACCACATTCTCCTCACAACACCCCCCCCCCCCACGTCAGAAAGGAGATTCACAACCAGATTCAAAGAAAGTTCCTTTCCCATAGTTATCAGTCTCCTGAAAAAGCATCTCACTATTCAAATAATGTTACTTTTGCTTTATACTAACTGATCGGTATGTACCTCTATTATGTTTTTATCCCATGCTTTTTGCTCCTGTCCCTGGCCTTGTACCCTTCCTGGCTGAGGTTCTTCTCCTCCCTCCCCCCTGAATTGGGGCCCATCTCCTTCAAGACATGGCCTACCTTCCTATGGTTTCATTTGTGGCCTCCTACTGCAGATAAGGACATGTACATGGGTGGGAGCTTCAGGGTTGGTGGGCAGTCCATTTAGTCTGCATGGACATGAAAGTAAAACAAATGTTCATGATGCCTTATTGTTACATTTAGAAAAATCTATGTCTCCCCATAGATATCTTAGCCATAAGGTAATCAAATGTTAGAAACTGAAAGAGCCATGTTTGAACCAAGAAATGAATGTCTCTGTACAAAACAATGTTTTCCTGGTGATATCTATGCATCATGAATTACACATTGTGTTTCAGTCACAGAGAAAGGGTCTGCTTGATGAATGAGACAAAAAAAAATCAATGCTTGTGTAATGAAAAAGCAGCAAGTGGCAAAAGCAATTGCAAAAGTTTGGCAATCATTCAGGACATTTAATAAAGGGACAAATTTTTAAAAAGAAGAAAAATACCTACAAATATAATAAATGAAAGATTATTCACTAAAATAAATGGAAGAAAAAGTATTTTAATGTGAAATTACAATACTCATGAATTTATACTAATTATTTCAGATACATGAAAGTATCAGACAAAACCCATTTAACACAATGCATTAAGCACTTGTAAACTAATCTGCATGATAGATTTTCTAGGTCACCATCTTGTTGTTCTTTACTGCATTCCTTCTGTGAAACCATCTGCATCTTCTTCCTCAGACCACAGCTTTTAACTTTCATCAAGGGAAGAAATTGTTTCTACCTTTGAAATCTTAGGAACAAAGCTGGATGCCTTGAATTTGTAAGATGTTTATATTGTGCCTCTCATGACAAATAATTGACTTTAAACATGGTCATTATTGTTGCTTGGCAAATGGAAGAGCCATTTTCCACACAGAGCAGAATTCAAAAGTCAGTGTGATAGGACAGATTCTATCACCAATGTGTATATGTACAGATTGTAGTGTAGGATGACTGTGATTGGCTGAGAGTGTAGCCACACCTACTGGCAGGTTTTAAAGGATTGCTCCTAGCCAGACCAGGTCATTCTGGACTGGTCGACCTACTTGTGATATGCTCCAGTCTTTTAGTTAATAAAAGCCTTGGTTTGGATCAACAAGTCTTTGGTTCTTTCGATGCGCATTATAGTCAATTAGTAAGTTAGCTCACCAGGTTAGTCTGCTTGAAGACTGAATGTTGGTTAGAACATTGGGAGAGCTCAATTGTACCAGGGGATTCACTCTGACCCACAAGAAGCCCGCTGTTTAAAGACTCATCTGAATGATGGCTCATTCAACAATACAGCACTCCTTCAGCAATCCACAGTGATGGACTCATTATTTACTTACCTCAACCTTACTCTGGTCCATTGGTTATAGGATTAATAATTCTCCCAATGTCATGCACCAGGTTTGGCTGTTTGTTGGTGCCCTTCATTTTTAGCCATACCTGATGTTTCTCAATGTATGCCTCTCTATACTCTTCATTGAACCAGGCTTATTGCGCTGGCTTGATAATGATGATAGAAAGAGACATTTGTATGAGTTACTGAAGGAGTAACACTCATGAGAAGTGATACAAAAGACAGTTCGGTGCAATTTATGTGAAGTTATATTAATTGAACCAGACATCTGCAAGTTTTAAATGGACTTCACAATTGATTTAAGGACATTATTTGGTATGCAGCATTTTCACTCCCATGAAACACAATGTAATGGCAAATAAAACCAGCTGCTTCCTGGAGAAGGCTCCTTGCAATTATGATGATAAGCAAGTCCACATTAAAACAATGAATAGCTTTTTTGACTGATACCAACAGTCAAATGGTATTGAAGGGAAAGACAGAATTAGACAAAGTTAGATCTAAGTGGAAGCAGAACTTTTTATTCTCTCTCAGAGGGATTTGAGGGGTGGGGTATTTATTTAATGTATGAAAGACAAAGAGGATAGATGCACTCATAGATGTAGTAGGAGAAAGCTGGTTCGATGGGAAACAAAATGCCGATCCAGAATCTGGGTTGATGTTGGTCATCCGACAGATTAACAACCTGTGAGGTTGTGTGAGAACAAGGAAATTTTAAGGATAAATATTGAGATCTTTTGAACACTGAGTCACATGGGAAAAAATTAAATCTGGGAGAAGACCACTGATCTATACTTTTGTTCGATCTCATTGGCACTGAGCACCCAAGCGAAAGATGTGGGATTTACCAGTTAGAAACATTGGCTAAAACAGGGATAGCAGAAGGACTCTGGAATTGTTGAACATTACAAATAGTGAATTCAATCCATTAAGTGAGAGAAAGTGGGCGTGAAGTCAGAAAAGAGACTCTGAAAATCCAGCAGTCAGGAGATTGATTGTTCACCATGGATGTAGGCTGCAACTGAAGACAACTGTTGAGTGAAAAATGGCTGCACCCAACATATAGAATTTATGTGCAACAAATATTCTACCAGAATTGTTTGTCTATTAATATTTTATTTTACATCCTCTACAGTGTAATCAGTGAACTGGAGGATGTACTCTTTTATAACAATAACCATGAAATGTAACAGGAAGCAACTGTGATGTTCACAGGAAATATGTGCTAATGGAAGACTTTTCATTAAGTCAGAGACACTACAAGGAAGGAGGTCCCTTGACTTTTTATAATTTTAGGGTAATGCAAACATTCCAACAGTTGATTTCCTGTGGCGCTGAATCATACTATGCATAGCTTTCAGTTGAATGTGGTTAAAAGTTTGTCTAATTGAACAAGGGTATTTAATATAATTCAGGCTGGCTTTGAAAATCAAACCTTTTCTTTTCATTTGTACTTCATCTTGGGGCGTGGGCCTCCGCACTGAAAGCTTGACTAGTTACTGCAGGCACAGCAAAATGCTGAAGAGACTCTATGGATTAGGGCCTCAAATTTGGCCAGGAGAGGACACTGACAATCAACCTACAGATGCAAATTATCTAAAGTAAAATCATACATGTTGGAAACACTCATTAGGTCAGGTTGCATCGTGGAGACATAAACAGAATTAATGCATCAGGTCAGAAACGAGGATATTGATTTGCTTATCCTTCTGATGAATTTGGAATGAGACAAGATTCATGGTGTCTTTCTGGTGCCTTGAGGTGCATGCTATTGGTAGTTCAGGTCTCAGAAGCAGACAGGAGGGAAGAGATCATGTGATGTGTTTTGGGTCAGAGGTGTTGACATTCAAACATTTTTTTTGTCCTGTAGCACTCACATTTACTGCGATGAAATGCTTTAAGAGGTTGGTTAACTCATATCTAAGTAAAGATCTGGACTCACTGCAATTCCCCTACCACCACAATCACTCCACAGCAGATGCAATCTCATTGGCTCACCACTCAGCTTTGGATCATCTCGACAAAAGCAACATGTGCATTAGGCTAATCT
Source organism: Narcine bancroftii (assembly GCF_036971445.1). Taxonomy (NCBI): domain Eukaryota; kingdom Metazoa; phylum Chordata; class Chondrichthyes; order Torpediniformes; family Narcinidae; genus Narcine; species Narcine bancroftii. The sequence continues at coordinate 98,334,761 of NC_091472.1, forward strand.
TCGACTACAGCTCAGCTTTCAACACCATCATACCCTCAGTGCTGGTCAACAGCTTCAAAACCTAGGTCTCTGCAACTGGATCCTTGGCTGCTTCATCAGAAGACCATAGTCAGTATGAATTGGAGATAATGTCTCTTCCTCACAAGTGCACCTCAAGGATGCATGCTTAGCCCAGTATTCTACTGGTCTTACATCCATAACTATTTGACTAGGCACAATTCAAATGCCATCTACAAATTTGCCAATTTTATCACAGTCATTGGCAGAATTACAGATGGCAATGAGAAAATGTACAGGAGGGAGATAGATCAGTTCATTGAATGATGTCACAACAACCTTTCACTCCACATTAGCAAAACCAAAGAACTGATCATGGATTTCAGGAGGGGGAAATCAGGAGAACATGACCCAGTCCTCATCGAGGGATCACCAGTGGAAAAGGTTAAGAACTTCAAGTTCCTGGGTGTAACATCTTTGAAGATCTGTCCTGGGGCTTCCATGTTGATGCCATCATGAAGAAAGTTCACCAGAGGCTATAATTTCATGATGCGTTTGAGGAAATTTGGTAAGTCACCAAAGACTCTTGCAAATTTGTTCAGGTACACCGTGGAGAGCATTCTGACGGGTTGCATCACTGACTGGTATGGAGGTACTAGACAGGAAAAGACTACAGAGAGTTGTGAACTTGACCAGCACCATCATGGGCATCAATCTTCAATCCATCAAGGACATCTGCAAGAGGTGATGTTTCAAGAAAGCTGTCTCTATCCTCAAGGATTCTCACCACCCAGGTTATGCCCTCTTCACATTGTTACCATCAGAAAGGAGGTACAAGAGCCTGAAGACAAACACCCAGTGGCCCAAGGATAACTTCTTCCCCTCTGTTATCAGATTTCTGATTGGACAATGAACCATAGACACTACCTCTCTTTCTCTTATTTTTGCACTAATTTATTTATTTTTTAAAATGTAATTTATAGCAATATTTACACTGTAACGCTGCTGCAAAACAAAAAATTTTGTGACATGTTCATGACAGTAAATACAGATTCTTATTTTTTACGACCAAAGAGTTTGCCATTGACATAGGGACATAACAGACATTTGCTTTCACCTTGCACAAACAATGGGCAAAATAATATTCTGGACTATAATTCCATTTCAGATCTGGTTTGTTTCTGCCATCGAACAGTAAGATGGGCCTCTTGAGGTTTCCCAGTCAACCGAAGAGCAGTTGAATCTTTGCGAATATTGTTTGTATCAGAGGATACACAGAAAAAAGAGAAATAAATAAGGGGCTTGGAATGCCAGCATGAACACAATGAGGCCAAATGGATTTTTTTGGAAGATAATTTGAGAAGATCTGGGCCTTTAACTTCACCAATATTTGTACAAAGATAACACAGAGATGGGAGAGGCACTATGAGTTTTACGGCCTCTATGAATTATAGTATGGTACACCCAATACTACTTCATAAAAGTGAAATTATTATATTGCACCAATAGGCTTTTCTGTTCCATTGATTAATGTCTTTACCATTGTTTACATTGAGACAGTGCAATGGTAACAACAGTCTTATTGTGTACTGCAAGAGGCACTAGGCAACCAAATGCTTATAAACCCTTCTGAAAATGAAGCCTTTAAATGCTCTGTTACTATCCTAGTGAAAATATGATCTCAGTCAGATGTTAATTATGAAGAGTCATAAATTTTCACTGGTATCATGAAGATTGAGCCTCAGAGCCTGTGGAGAGGGGGAGGTACAATGGAAAATAACATGAATGCTCGGAAGTGTTGACAATGGATACCTCGTGTTCTGCAGTATTCACAAGTGGTAGGTTGGCCAAATCTCTGAGACATTACTTTAGGACAAACACATGAAGAAGATAACACCTAGATTTTTAAAAATACTGCAGGCTTTGGAAATCTGAAATGAAAACAGAAAATGCTGAAAATTCTCAACAAGTCAGGCAGCATCTGTGGGGAAAGGAAGGAGTGAATGTTTTGCACGTTAATATATTACTTTTCTCCCTCTTTCTTTGTCCTTGATTTGATAATATTCTTCCTTTATTGTTTGGGGAAAGTGTTAACTCATCTCAGTGTGTTCTGTGGTCTATTGAGTTGTGCAATCATTATGTTTGTCTACTATGGGAAATGGTTTGTCTGCTATGCCATAGCATTGGCTTACAAAGAGTTAGCCAGCAAGCAGATGGGGGGTGCAGAGTTGGGGGGGGGAGGGGTAATAAAATGGTTGCCCTCATTTTTCTACACTCCAGGGAATAAACTCCTGACCTGTTCAACATTTCCCTGTAATTCCATTCAAGTCCCAGAAACATCCTTGTAAATTCTCTCTGCAATCTTGCAATTTTATTGGCATCTCTCCTGTAGTCAGGTGACCAAAACTGCACATAATACTCCAAATTTGGCCTCAATAATGCCCTATAAAACTTTACCACAACATCCCAACTCCTGTAGTTAGTACTTTGATTTATGAAGGCCACTGAGTCAAAAGCTCTCTTTATGACCATATCTACCTATGATGCAACTTTCTGGGAATTATGTATCTGTATTCTTAGATCCCTCTGTTCTACCATGCTCTCCAGTGCCCTACTATTTACCATATATATCCTATCATGGTTTGTCCTTCCAAAATGTCACACCTCACGCTTGTCTGCATTAAATTCCACCTGCCATTTTGTAGCCTACTTTTCCACTTGGCCCACATCCCTCTGCAAGCTTTGAAAACCTTCTTCACTCTCCACTATGCCTCCAACCTTTGTGTCATCTGCAAGCATGCTGAACAAATATTATCATGTAGATTAGCCATTCTGAATGGGAGCCTTATGCCCCCCTCTCCAAGGGCCACAGCCTTGTTTTCTTTTAACCTCACATAAAATAAATATTTTGTGTTTTTTTAATATAGTGGGTAGGAGAGGAGTATGAAAGAAACCAAAACTTGACTTTTTCAGGGAAGGGAATCCATAAACCTGGAACAGAGTCCTAGGGAACATAGTGAAAGGAAGGTTAAGAATGGCTTATCTAGATCAATGATATAGATGACCAACATCAATGGACCCAGCACTGAACCTTGAGACCCTCCACAAATCACAGCCCTCCAGTCATAGAGGCAATAATCCACTACCACTCTCTAATTTCTCCAATAAACCCAATGTTTATCCAGTTTATTTCCTCATCATGAATACCGAGTGTCTGAATCTTCCTGATTAAACTCTCATTTGGGACCTTGTCAGAAGCCTTACATCCACAGCCTTTCCTTCATCGACTTTCCTGATAACCTCCTCGAAAAATTCTAAGATTTGTTAAACATGGCCTTCACACACAAAATCATGTTGAATATTACTAATCAGTACTTGACTATCCAAATACTTGTATATCCAATCTCTTGGAACATCTTCTAATAACTTACTTACTATTGATGTCAGGCTCACTGGCCTATCATTTCCTGGGTTATTTTTGGGGCCTTTTTTAATCAAAAGAATAACATGAGCTACCCTCCAATACTCCAGCATCCCACATGTGGCTAAGGACATTTTAAATATATCTGCCAGGGCCACTGTAATTTGTACACTAGCCTCCCTCAAGATCCAAGGGAATATCTTGTCAGGCCCTGGGGATTTATCCACCTTCATTCACTTTAAGTTAGCAAGCACATCTTCCTCTTTAATCTGTGTCGGTTACATGACCTCTCTGCTTGTTTTCCTCACATAACTAGATTCAATGCCAGTTTCCTGAGTAAATACAGATACAAAAAACCCATTCAAGATCTCCCCCATTTCTTCTTGTTCCATACATAGCCACCACTCTGATCTTCAAGTGAACCAACTTTGTTCAATACTGTCCTTTTGTTCTTAATATATCTGTATAAGCCCTTAGGGTTTTTCATCACCTTATCTGCTAAAGCATCCTTCCTGATTTCCCTCGTAAGTTTTTTTTCCTGCATTTTTATATTCCTCAAGTACCTCACTTGCTCCTTGTTGCTTATTCCTCTCTCTTCTTCTTAACTAGATCCCTAATATCCTTCAAAAACCAAGGTTCCTTATGCCTGTTAACTTTGCCTTTAATCTTTACAGGAACATTCAAACTTTGTACTCTCAAAAGTTCACCTTTGAAGACCTTCCACATACTGAGCACATCCTTGCCAGGAAACAACTTGTTCCAATCCATGCTTTCTGGATCTTTTTTCATTTCCTTAAAATTGGCCTTTCTCCAATTTAGAATCTCAACCTGAGGCCCAGACCTATCCTTCTCCATAATTATCTTGAAACTATTGGCATTATGATCACTGGACCCAAAGTTTTCTCCTACACATACTTCTGTCACCAGTCCTGCCTCATTTCCTAATAGGAGATCCAGTATTGCACTCTCTCTAGTTGGTACTTCAATATATTGATTTAGAAAACTTTCCTGAATACATAGACAAAATCTAATCCATCCAGCCCTTTTACAGTATGGGAGTTCCAGTCAATATGTGGAAAGTTAAAATCTCCTACTATCACTGCTGTCTGTTCCTTGCAGCTGTCTCCCTGATGATTTGCTCCAATTCTCATTAACTATTGGGTGGTCTATAAATACAACCCCATTTATGAGGTCATTCCTTTCCCTTTCTTCATCTCCACCCATAGTAGATGCGCCCTCTGGTCTGTCCTGTCTGAGCACTGCTCTGATATTTTCCTTGATGAGCAATGCCACTTCTACCCCTTTCATCCTCTCCTGATCTATTGTGCCTGAAACCACAAAACCCCAGAACTTTGAGCTACTTGTCCTGTCCCTGCTGCTACCTACTAAGCTTGTCTGTCTTCCGTACAATATTCCTTGCATTGAAATAGGTGCAGAAGAGAACATTATTTCCACCACACACAACTTCCAAGTTCACATAAAAATTGCCTTTAAGAGAACAAACCATTTGATTCACTGAACATAGGCACCACTTTAACATGGGATGGATGAAAGTACATTTTACTTGTTTTTGTGAGAGTGTTTAGCAGGAAATTAGCAGAGCCAAGCTCAAAGGAACTATTGTCAATGGTATGAAGTTAAAATTATAGTTGGAGCTGGAGAGAACTCAGAGAATTTCTCCCTGGTACCAGTTTCCTTCCAATATCCTGTTTGCAGAAAGAAATCTGAACAAACAATGGTGCAAACATTGCTCAAATCTTTAAGTAGCATTATTGTGGACATCATTATACTTTACCCACATCCACATGGCACTACAGAGCACCCATACAAGGAAGCCTTTCCCCTTACATTACATTTCCTTCTTCATGTCAAACTAGCTAAACATTTATTTGAGTGGGCAGATCAACACGAGCCCTCTCTTCCTGCTGTAGTGATGTTGACAAACCCCTATTCATGAAATGGCTGAGGTGGGACATCTTGTGAGCATTTTCCCATTGCCCCATCTGGACTCAGAAGAGTAATCACAGTGGAAAGGATCAACCCAATGACCCACCCTTTGTAATCTGCATGATTACAGCATTTGAAACCATCTTGTAAATTTCCCCTTGATCACAATTCTTGGACTAATCATTGTAAACGAAAAAATAAATTACGTGATAGCTGGAAGGTTTCTCTTTTTCTTCCATACTTAAAGGCCAGTGTGATAAACAGTATTAGTCAGTTTGCTATTAGGACATCAGTAATACCAACAACTATTTTACATGCAACACCAATCAGTACAACCAGGAAGTAGGTCACAGTGTGAATAGAATTTTCTTTCAGTCATTTACATCCATGCAAACCAGATCAAAATAAAATACTTCCTCTTCACTCAGAAAGTGGAATGGAGCACAGTACTAATACCCCACATTCAAGAAATGGAATGATCTTTCTGGATAGATTTTACCTATAAGAGCAGTTGTGAATTCTTATTTTAGTAAAAGGAAGTAGAAGTTAAATATTTTGGCTTGAAGATTTTTAAAAGTTCTCATTTCTACTTCCGTTACAACCGTAGAACAAGCTGAAGTACTTGATGGCCAATTAGGACTTTGAACCATTGTCCCTGTGGTGATGTAGTGTACACAGCAGCCAATTTCACACAATACACTTCCTGCCAACGGCGAAAACTCCCCTGCCTTTACCAACTTCAGCCGAACCATAAGTATTAGCCAAGAGACCATGAAATATGCCTCGTTGATCTTTAGATGGATGTCGCAGAAACTTTTTTACCCAGCTGGGCATGTAGAGGCTGAATTTATCCTGTTGGATAACAACGCTCCATTCCTTTGGCAGTAGAGTGGAAAGTCAGTTAACATCTTTGTGAGCCAGAGGGATGGGAGCCACAAACCAGTACCTCCTACACCAACAGCTGCAACCTGGGGATGAACCTGTTCCATAAAGAGACAGGTCGATTTTCCCCCAATGACCACTTCAGTATCAGCCACACACGATGCTGATCAGATGTCAAAGTGGATGGAACATAATGGAAGGACCCAAGGGAACATCCTTTCCAAACATCCACCAAAAAAGTGAGAACAATTCCAATTTGTTTTTTGTTTTAACTTCGAGTAAAATCATGTTGCGTTCTAATGTTTATAACATCAGAACAATGGGGTTTCCAAGGATCAATAAACCCAATCTCATCTGAATGGACCAAGTCATAGAATCATAGAGCACAGAAACAAGCCTTTTTTCCCCCACATCTGTTCAGGGGAGTTGCTCAAATTTTTACTTTTGATTCAAAAATGAAAGCCCACAAAAGTCAGTGAAAAATCATTGAGTTCAAGGGCAATCATTTTTGATTATTTGATCCATTTTCACTAATTAAATGGTGGTCATTTTTTATTCATCTTTCAGGATGTGAAGCTCATTGATAAAATCAACATTTAATGCCCATTCCAGGTTGAGAAACTGCTGATTTTGTAAATGCTGCAGTCCTGGTAGGTCCCCACTATATGATGTTGGAGAGGGAGACTCAGGATTAAGGCCCAGTGCTGATGAAAGAGTAGTGGATATAGTTCCAGGTCACAATGCTGTGAAACTTGGGGAATCTGACATGTAGTGGTGTTTCCATGCCCTCACAGACCTTTTCTTCATAGATACAACATGGAAACAGGCCCTTCAGCTGAACTTCCCACACCAACCTAAATGTCCCACCCACATTAGTCCCACCTCCCTGCATTTGGCCCTTATCCCTCTAAATCCATCCTAACCAAGTAGCCATCCAAATGTTTCTTAAATGTTGCAATAGTACCTGCCACAACCACATTCTCCAGCAGCACATTCCATGTACCCACCACTCTCTGTGTAGAAATGTTTTTGCTTTGTAACTGGTCTGGGCTTTGGTTCTTGCTTAACTCAGGAAAACAGGGGCAGCAAATTGGTGCAGTTAGTGGAGCCATTGCTTACAGCACCAGAGAACCAGGTTGAATCCTGATTGAGGGTGTTGTCTGCATGAAGTTTGCATGCTATCCCCATGACTACAGGGATTTCCTCTAGATACCTCACCTTCCTCCCACATCCCAAATTTGAAGATTAATTGGCTGCTTTGTTGACCTTGGTGTGTAGGCGAGAGATAGAATCAAGGCAGATTGATGAGAATGTGAGGAGAATAGAATACGACTGACGTAGGATGAATGTAAGTAGGTGGTTGATGGTTAGCATGGACTCTGACTGGAGAGCCTATCTCTGTATTATATGGCTCTACAATTCCATGTTAGTTCTTTTCTTTTCAAGTCAGAACATATGTGGGTTCCAGCTCCATGTGAGTGGAGAGGCTGTTCCACAACAAAGGCAATGCTACCTTTAGGATGAACCTCATCTTAGTGGACACAAATAAATCTGAGGCAATACCTTAACATGAAAATAGACGTTTTTTTGTGTGAACCACATAAAATGTGACCTGCTAAGTATTTACACCACCATTTGCTTCTCAAAGAGATTTTGTACTTGTCTGTAAGTATATCGCCTCTTTCCAACTTGGGAATATCTTCCCTCACCAGTTGTGGTGCGCAGTTAGCCAGAATCAGACACACACAAGGTAAAGACTGTACAACAGGCTTTAATCCACAAAGACTTCCACAGAGCCAGGCTGGCTGTAGCTGCAGTAACTCTGAGTGAGCTTCGGGAACACGGCGCAGGCTTATATCCTGGAGGGTGATTGACACCTGACCGGGTGGGACTTGATCCCTTCAGGCCAACTGATTGACAGCTGGCCAGGTGTTGTCCTGTCCCCTTACACTCCTGCAGGTACAGAGGTTGCCCCCTGCAGAAGGCCGGCAGTACACTCCTGCAGGTACAGGTGTTGCCCCCTGCAGTAGACCGGTGGTGTACCACCACATTCACCCCTTCTTTAAAATTGTCCCGGGGGAGGGGGGGTGCAGTAACAAGAAATCGTACCCCCTATACACACACAATATTTACAGGTTGAGACGGTCCGGCGGCCGCTGGGGTCTCTGTGACCGTCGTAGGACTGGCTCCTGGTCACTGTTCGGAGGGGAAGTGGGGGGGAGGGGGGCTGGCAGCAGGGGTCTGCGTGACTTGTGTGGTGCCGCACAGAGAGGTGGCTGGGGACAGGTTCGTTTCCCAGGGCTGAAGCGGGCCCCTGGTGGTCAAGGAGGTCCTGCGTGCCCCAGAGCTGCCTGGGGACGGGGATGTATGCCCGGTCAGTGTCGTCCTGGGCTGGAGGATGGCGTGGTGTGGTGGGTGCTCCTGTTGGTGCCAGGTCCCTGGTTGAGACGGTGACCTCCCTGCCACTGCCGAACCTAACGTAGGCGTAGTTGTGGTTTGCATGTAGGAGGCAGACCTGCTCGACCACGGCTTCGGCCTGTGTGTCCGTACGTGCTTATGCAGGAGCACCAGTCCTGGGGACATGAGCCATGCTGGGAAGGACATTTCAGTCGTTGACTTCCGGGGAATGAGAACAGATGTTCGTGAGGGCTCTCGTTGGTAGCCGTGCACAGCAGCGACCGAATGGCATGGAGCGCCTTGGGCAGGGCGTCTTGTCAGTACTCAATGGCCCACCCTTTTGACCTGAGAGCCAGGAGGACTGCCTTCCAGACCACCCCATTTTCGCGTTCCACTTGCCCATTATCTCTCAGGTTATAGCTTGTCGTGCAACTGGTTGCGATTCCCCTTGCCGTCAGGTACTGGCGCAGCTCATCACTCATGAAACTAGACCCCCAGTCACTGTGGATGAAGGCGGGGTAGCCAAACATGGTGAAGATCTGCCCCAGGGCCCTGATGACGGTGGCTGTGGAGGTGTCTGGGCAAGGGATAGTGAAAGGGAAGCGTGAGTACTCGTCCACTACCGTGAGGAAGTAGACATTTTAGTTCGTGGAAGGCAGGGGCCCTTTGAAGTCCATGCCGAGATGCTCGAAAGGCCAAATAGCCTTTACAACATGGGCCTGGGGCGGGCAGAAGAAACAGGGTTTACACTCCGCGCAGACCCGACAGGCCTTGGTCATGTCCCTGATGTCCCTGATGGTGTACGGCAGGTTCCTGGACTTAATGAAATGATGCAACCTGGTGACACCTGGATGGCAGAGGGACTCGAGTAATGCCTGCAGCCTGTCATCATGTGCGAGAGAGGGCATCGGGGGAGTCGTTAAACTTCCCAGGGCAGAACTGGATATCGTAGCTGTAGGTTGCCAGCTCGACTCTCCAGCGCAGGATCTTGTCGTTCTTGATCTTGCTCTTGTGGGTTGTGTTAAACGTGGACACCACAGCCCGCTGGTCCATGAGGAGGGTGAATCTCCTGCCGGCCAGGTAGTGGTGCCAGTTGTGGACCTCTTCCACATTCGCCTGGGGCTCCATTTCAATGGCAGAATGCCCAAGCTCAGAACCATGGAGGTTCCTGGAGAAGAAAGCGACAGGGCACCCCTCTTGGTTGAGGGTAGTAGCGAGGGTTACTTCAGAGGCATCACTCTCCACCTGGAAGAGGGAGTCCTCATCCACAACCTGCGTCGTGGCGTCCGCGATGTCTTGCCTGATGCGGATGAAGGCTGCCTGCGCCTTGGGTAGGAGGGGAAAAATTGTAGCTTGGGCCAGTGCGTGGACCTTGTCCGAAAAGTGAGGGACCCACTGCGAGTAATAAGAGAAAAGGCCTAGGCACTTGCGGAAGGCCTTTAGTGTGGGGGGGGAGAGGTAACTCCATTAATGGGTGCATCCTTTCTGGACTCCATGGGCCATGATGTACCCCAGGATGGCGAGGCAGGTGGTGCTAAACACACACTTCTCCTTGTTGTAAGTGAGGTTCAGCTCCCCGACCATCTGGAGGAATTTCTCCAGGTTAGGATCGTGGTCCTGCTGGTCACGGCCGCATATAGTGACGTTATCCAGATACGGGAACGTCGCCTTCAGCTTGTGCCGGTCTACCACACGATCTATCTCCCGCTGGAAAATGGAGACCCCGTTCGTGACCCCAAAGGGAACTCGGCAGAACTGGTACACCTCAAAAGCAGTGTAGGGCTTGTACTTTGGGTGGATGGGGATTTGGTGATACGCCAACTTCAGGTCAATCGTGGAGAAAATCCAGTAGCGAGCTATCTCGTTGACCATGTCGCCGATCCTCGGCAGGGGGTAGGCGTCCAACTGGGTGTACCGGTTAATGGTCTGGGTGTAATCCACGACCATCCTCGGCTTATTTCCCCCTTTGACCACCATGACTTGGACTCTCCGGGCTGTTACTGGGCTCTATGACACCTCCGCCAGGAGTCATTGCACCTCCGCCTTGTTGAAGTCTCTGTCTACGGCGCAATAGCGCCTACTTCTGGCGACGATCAGCTTGCAGCCTAGTGCAAGATGTGGGAAGAGCACCGGTGGGGTGATGCGCAGTGTGGAGAGGCCGCAGATTGGCCGGGGCTGGTAGGTTGGCGTGCTGTGTAACATGAGTGGAGGTTGGGGCCCCCCGAAGCCAAGGGTGACACTCTGCAGGTGGCACTGGAAATCTAGGCCCAGGAGGACTGAGGCGCAGAGTTTGGGCATGACCAGGAACCTGAACCCTGTGTAAGTCTCCCCTCCCACAGTTATATCGGCCAAGCAGCGCCCAAGGGTACCAACAGTTTTATCCTAGGCGGCGAGGGTAATCAAGCAGGTGGTGGGGTGGACTTTTAATCTCAGGAAGTGGGCCACACTCAGGTGAATGAAGCTCTTGGTGCTGCCACTGTCGAACAAGCACTTCATTACCTGCCCATTGACTTGCACGTCCATCATAGAGCGCCCGAGGTCGAGAGGGATGTGCCTGGTCAGCGTGGTGGCAGCTAGGATTATCTCGGAGTCGGATTCATTGCTCTCTGATTGTGCACAGCCATTTATGGCATCTGAAGGCATGGGGAGCGTCGGTACGGTGGCCTGGTCATCACCCATGTTGACCACATCGACATCAATCATGGGGTGTGGCGTGCGGTAGCCAATGGCACCCAGAGGCATGGGGAGCGTCGGTAGGGCGGCCTGGTCACCACCCGTATTGACCACATCATTCTCAACATCGTCAGGAGCCCTCCGTGTCGGCCGTTGCCTGGCCCAAGATGGTGGCAGCGGCACAATCGGGGCCCGCTGCATGGCTGGCCTCCTTCCCCAGCCGTGTTCATTGCACCAGGGAAGTGACGTCATCGTGGCCGGTGGCAGTGATGTCATTATGTGACCCAGAAGTGACGTCACACTGTGAGCCAGAAGTGGCATTGCTGTAGTTCTTGGCGAGCGGTACTGGCGAGGACGGGGGCTGGTCCAAGTGCTCTTGGCACACGCTTTGACAGTCGTTGGCGGAGCTGGATGTTGCACCATCAAGGTCGGGGAAGGCGGAAGTCGTAGTGGGGAGAATGGCACCGCCTGGCACGCGCACATGGAGGGGTCCGCGGGGGAGGTAGGGAGGTCATAGAGGGCCGTTGAGCTGCCGGCTGGTTTTGAGAGGCATACTTTAGTGAAGTGGCCTTTCTTACAACATCAGGAACAATACTGGTTCCTAGCCAGGCAGTTTTGGCACGATCATCGGTCTGACCCACACCAGGACCCACAGTACTTACAGGGGCGCCGGGTGCCTGCTGCAGTGATGTTTTCCTCCCCAGCTCGGTCTGGGGCTGCAGCTGCAATGTGAGAGGGCCATGAGGGAGCCTGGGGGAACCTGGAATCGAAGGTTTTGATTTGCAGGGCTGCTGCTTCCAAGGTTTGGACCACTTCTATTGTCTTGGTTAGGGCGTAGATATTGTCTTCCAGCAGCTTCTGCCAGATGGCCCTCGAGCATAGCCCTTGGACGAAGGCATCCCAGATAAGCCTCTCGACCTCCTCTGCCCCTACCCCGGGTTCAACCAGACATGGTCGGGCCAACTTTCGCAGGTGTCCCAGGTAAGACTCAGCCGTCTCTCTGGGTTGCTGGGCTCGGGTGTTGAGGAGATGCCTTGCACAGACCGCATTCATTGGGGGCTTGTACAAGTTCTCGAGAGTGTCCATTGCGCTCTTGTACGTGGAGCAGCCTTTGGTTGCCTGGAAGGCGTGGGGACCCATCTTTAACTGGAGTAGGACCAACCTCTTCCGATCTGAGTCCAGGATGCTGCCTTCATGTGCCTCGATGATTGCCTTGACTGCATGCTGCCAGATCTTGAACCATGTCTGGGCTTCCGGGTGGCATGGGTCGACTTCGAGGCTCCCTGCGCTCAGGAGTTTTTCCATGGCAGCCAAGGGAAAATTTTGTGGATTAAATTGTGGTGCGCTGTTAGGCAGAATCAGGCACACACAAGGTAAAGACTGTACAATAGGCTTTAATCCACAAAGACTTCCACAGAGCCAGGCTGGCTGTAGCTGCAGTAACTCTGAGTGAGCTTCAGGAGGCTGGCGCAGGCTTATATCCCGGAGGATGATTGACAGCCGGCCAGGTGTTGTCCTGTCCCCTTACACTCCTGCAGGTACAGAAGTTGCCCCCTGCAGTAGGCCAGCAGTACACTCCTGCAGGTACAGGTGTTGCCCCCTGCAGTAGGCTGGTGGTGTATCACCACACCAGTACTGCCAACCCTTTTCACCTTTGTTCACCCATTTTTTTCTGAGGGTTTGTATCTGAGAATGTTGTGCCCAGTCCTTGCTATTTTCAAGCCACATCTCCATCATTAATTCTGCATTGAATTCTCCAACACCTGTCTGTGCTCGTATCTCACCAACCATTTTCCCACTTGGGTCCCAGGTTTCCCTGCCTTTTTGTTGGCTATGTGAAGCAATCCAAGCTACAAGCCTACACAGGCAAGACTCTTCCTCTGCGACATCAATGACTATATTGGTGTTGCCTCGCACCAATGATACGTTTGTCAACTTTATCCACTTTCCTGCTAATTTTCACCCCAACCTCAAATTCACTTGGGTCATCTCTGATGCCCCTCTCCCCCTTCTTGATCTTTCTGTTTCCATCTCAGAATACAAACTTTTATAGGTATTTTATACAAACCCACCAACTCCCACAATTACCTTACAACACCTTTTTGCACGCTGTCCCCTGTATGGATTATATTCCTTTCTCTTAATTCTTCCGTCTCCATCTCATCTGCTCCCAGGATGTGGCCCTCCATTCCAGATCATCTGAGAGGCCCTCTTTCTTCAAAAAACATAGCTTCCCCTCTGTCACTATCAACTCAACCCTTACCCGCATCTCTATTTCCGGCACATCTGCCCTGGCCACCTCTGCCATGGATGCAACAAGGACAGGATTTCCCCTGCCCTCAGCAACCCCCAACCCCCCCCCCCCCCCAGCCTTCACATCCAACATACTATCTCTGCAATTTCTGTTGCTTACTACGTGATCCCACCTCCAGACACATCTTTCCCTTTCATCCCTTCTCCACCTTCCAAAGGAACTGCTCCCTCCATGACTCCCTCATCCATTCATCTCTTCCCACTTACCACCCCTGTGACCTCAGAAACTGCAACCCTTGCGCCCACAGTTCCTCCCTCACCACCATCAGGGCTCCAAGTAAAGCAACATTTCACATGAATCTGTGGGAGTCATCTACTGTATCTGGTGCTCCTGCTGTGGCCTTCTCTGCATCAGAGACTGGGCGCAGAATGGCATATCGCTTTGTTGAGCACCTTCCAGTTGCCAACCATTTCAATTCTGCACCTACATCTCTTTCTATGGCCTCATGCACTGCCAAACCAAGCCCATAAATTGGAGGAGCAATACCTAATATTCCGTCTGGGCTTTCTCCAACCAGATGGCATTAAAATCAACTTCAGTTTTTGTTAGGCTGCTCCCTGTCTCCCTCTCTTCTCCATCCCTCTGTCTCCTTTCCTCAGCTTTCCACCCCCTTCCCTCTCTATTCAGAGGGCTATCCCCATCCTTATCACTTCTCAGCATTTTTCTCTTTTGCCCTCCCATCCATATCCTTGAGTGGGGTATGGAGAATCCCAGTTGTGGAAGAAGGCCTGGAGATGGAGACGATGGAAGAAGAGTTCAGCATTGTGGCGAGCACGGAACTCATTAAGATGTGGGTGGAGGAGGAGGTGATGGCTATAATAATGTAGTTAGATTTGTTTTGTCCTGGAGTAGAGTTCTGGTTTGGGTTATATGGGACAGTCTATGAATCTGAAAGCTGTTGGGGAAAAAAATCTTTATATCACATATAACTGATATGGAGTCATTAAAAACATTAATATGAATTAATATAAAGAATAAAATAAACCTTTTCCAGCCAAGTTAACAGTTCCAGTTAAAGGAGTGGATCCAAGTTGGATTCACCAACCATATTGGTATAAAATAGGGAGCTGGATGAGCAAAATGTCTCGACTCTTGGTTTGGCCCTAAAGTCTACCAGCACAATGTGGAGTAGACAAGAGTTGGGAAGGATCATGTACATCGCCATTTGGAGTTACACAAGAAAATCTACAGATGCTGCAGTTGAGTACAATATACAAATGTGCTGGAGAAATTTAGCAGGTCACACAACATCCATAAGGTAACCAATTTTTCATGCCTGCGCCCTTTGTCAGGAATCAGAAAAAAACAGGTAGATGCCTGATTAAAAAGGTGGGGACGGCAAGGAGGAGATGAGAGGAGTGAGGAAGGGGGAGAAGAACAGGCTAACAGGTCAGAGGTAAGAGATGGAATCAGGTGGGAGGGTAGAAGAGAAAGAAAACTGAGAAGTGATAGAAAAAGGGCAGCTCTCTGATAGGAAAAGGGGGTGGGAAGCTGGAGGAAAGGAGACAGATGGATAGGGAAAGAGAGAGACTGGGGGAGAAGGTTAATGGAAATTGGAGAATATGATAAAACATTAGTTATCTTTTACTTCCTATGGATGCTGCATGACCTCCTGAGTTTCTCCCGCACTTTTGACTATTGCACAAGATCTTTGGCCCTTCAGCTTGTTCCAGAATTCCACCCTACAATGTGCTGACATGGAAAACAGGTCTATGAACTGTGAAGTAGGTTTTGGCAGAAGTTCTACCCTGACCGCTCCCCCACCCCCACCCCCCACCACACGCAAAGTAGTCGGGAATGACATTTCTGGCCAAAGCTTAGTAGGGCTCCAGTCAGCTATATGGAAGTAGCAGAAAATTTCTAAAAATTGTGGGTGCTGGAAATCTAAAATGAAACAGAAAAAGCTTGGGATATGCTACAGTTCAGGCTGCACCTGCAGGAAGTGAAACTGTCAAAGTTTCAAGTTGAAGACCCTTTCCAGCATTTTTCCAGATGTTTTTATGTTGGGGAAACAGCACGCTACCTCACCTCATCAGGGGATGAGTCAGACCAAATAAATGGCTGTAAAAGAGGGTGAGAATGAACAAGTATTTGAGATGGAAATGTAGAGGAAATAAAATACCGTAGTTTAATGAATTGTTAAGCAGAACCATGTAATGGCTAACTGTTGACTGCTGTTAGGCATGTAAATTATTATCAGGTTACATTCAATTCCTAATTTGATAACATTAAGATTCACACTTAAATCACTTTTCAAGGTTTGAAATCTATTTAGGTTATGAACAACACATATTTAAATGTTTCATTTAATGGGGAATTATTTTAAAATTAAGATCCCTTGCAAGTGATCAAAAATAAGGAGCTGATTGTTGACCAGGAAAGCCAGAGGTATACAACCAGTGATCATTGGGGGATCAGGGATGGAGAGTGTGAGCAAATATAAGTTCTTGGGAGTCATTACCTCAGAGGATCTGAGGTAGACCCCACATACCAATGGCATCGTGAAGAAAGCATGTTAGTGCCTCTATTCCTCAGGAGTTTGTGGAGGTTTGATATGACACCAGAAATCCTGGCAAATTTCTAGAGATGTGGTGGAAAGTGTGCTGACCAATTGCATCATGGTCTGGTGTGGAAACACCAATACCCCTGAGCATAAAGCTCTCCAAAAGGTAGTGGTCACCGCCCAGGACATCACAGGCAAAACCCTCCCTACTATTGAGTACATCTACAGGGAACGCTGCCATTGGAGAACAGCAGCAATCATTGAAGACCCACACCACCCAACACCCGCTCTGTTCTTGCTGCTGCCATCAGGAAAGAGGTGTAGGTGCCACAAGACTCGCACCACTAGGTTCAGGAACAGCTGCTACCTCTCCACCATTGGACTCCTCAACAACAAACTCAATCAGGGACTCATTTAAGGACTCTTATTTATGCACTTCATTGATTTTCTTTTTGTTCTATATTTTTTGCTGTCAGTTTGCTTACCTGTTATTTGTTTACATGCTCATGCTGTGTACAGTTTATTTTTCCTCTACCAATAAGTGGTAATTGTGCCGCACCCGCAGGAAAAGGAATGTGATGTCATGTATGTACTCTGACAATAAATCTGATAAATAAATAAATAAATAAATAGATAGATAAATGGATAGATAGATAGATAGATAGATAGATAGATAGATAGATAGATAGATAGATAGATAGATAGGTCGATAAATAAATAGATGTAAATTGATAGAAAAATAAGTGATTCCAAGATCTGCAGTAATAAACACAATTTAGCAATTTATATTCCTTTGCAATGTTTGAACAAATTGTATAGTTTTGTATGGAAGTATAAAAGAAAACAATTAGAGTGCTGGATCTGATATGAGGATAAATTGCCAGCACAAAGCTGAAATAACATAAAGCTGCTGTGTTGATCACTTAATTTTATTTTTCTAGCCACGAGACAGGATTGCTTTAATGCTTAGCCAAGATGCCAAACAATTTAAATGGTTCTGACAAAGCAACCATACTAATCAAAAACATGTTCACTCAGCCCTCTCCATATTGGAATTTTCCAAGGTTGCTTTTTTCCCCTCCGTTGTAAGAGACTTTACTGAAGGTTCTGTCTTCTTTGCCTCCTTCCACAACTGAGAAGTAAGTGCAGCAACAATGAATCATCAGAATGTGGCCACAATGGTATTTTGCTGCTCTCTTGCAAAAATTAGCAATTAGCTGCTGGCGGTGAGCAATTAGATCTATTATTTGATGGGTGGATGCAATGCTCAACTCACTCAAGATTGTTGCCTGCTATTGATGAATTGAGCAGAGCTGTTAGTATGAGCAATAAAATTGAAAATCACACTGGAGAAAAACATGGCAAGTCCTGAAATTACACTTTACAGATCAGCCTATTCAGCTCATCTTAATCCTTTCTGCCAAAAAGACCTTCAGACTGTTCCATTTAATTGTACTTCCATTACCATGTAGAGGCTAACTGCCAGCTCCTTTATAACTCATCATGACCTCTTGGACCATTTACTGTACTCAATGTACCTCCTCTACATCACGGATACTGAACACAGATTAGGGAATCACTTCATTGAATACCTTTCTTCCATCCACGGTGACATCTAGGATCTCCCAGTGGCCTTCCACTTCAGTTCCATTTCCCATTCCTATACTGACATGTCCATAGTCTACTGCCTTGACTACTGGAGGAAAAACTTCCATTTTGGCAGCCTTCAAATTGATGCCATCAACATCAACATCTCCAATTTCTGTTAGTTTCCTCCCCTTGTTGCCTTAATCTCTCTCCCCTAGCTTTTCTTATTCTCTCTAGCCCCATTGCTCCTCTTCTTACCATGCTTTCTCCACCTGCCCATCACCCCACCTTTCTTCCTCGAGCTCCCCACCCCATTCCCTTCATTCCATAATCTATGTCCTCCTATCAGAGTGTATTTTTGCAGCCAGCTGCCTCTTCCTCTTATCACCTCCTAGTTTCTTTTTCCTCCCATTTCTTCCCCCTCCCTCCTATATTCACCTGTCACCTGCCAGTCCATGTGCCTTCCCCTTCCCCTCCCACCCCCGCCCATGAATTCAGGCTTCTGCCCTCATTCTTGCTTTTCCCTGATGAAGGGTTACAGGCCAACTATCTCTTACCTTCTATGGATGACTCGTTGAGTTCCAACAACATTTTGTATGTTACTTCAGTTTTCCCACATCTGCAGTTTTTCTTGTTTGCCACATATAGAATCATACATTTTGGAGTCTTCCATCATTATGTCCGACCACTAGAAAGATAGACACACCAGAGGGAGTACCTGCCTGTGCAGAGGGAGTGAGTGCCCAATTGAATCTGCAACATTGATTCTGGGCACTATGAAGCAACTCAAGCCATTAGCAACTCACACCTCATCCTTCCCCATCATGAACATTACTGGAAAGAAACACATTGTGCTCTGTGAGACATTGATGCCCATCACCAAGTAGCTTTGTTGCATCACCACTGATGAAATCATCTCAGAATATCTGCACCATGTTGATGAGTAAATGAGGCAAAATCAATGTGAATTTATCATCACCCCACTGACTTGTTTGAGCTCCATATGTCAACAACAGTGTTACTTGGAATGACCACACACAATCCTTGTCACAACTAGTTCTGTCTTCACACTAATCGTCTATCATATTGTTTGGCACAACAATGTGACAGCATCAGTACATATCTATCAGTGCCAAACTGGGCATCTGTTGTGTGTGTGAAACCAATTTAATGGGTCCCAAGTGCAACGAGTCTGAATGCAGCTGATTGAAAAGTAGTTTTTACTTACACATGTAGGGGAATTGCACACCTACACACTCTCACCAGATTAAATGATACACTCACAACCACTCGCAGATAGAAGGCTTTACAACAAGTTATGACATACAATACCCACGACCCCTTTATATCCCTCCAGGCAGTGCTGTTATCTAACTAAACTAGGGACACTAGGCACATAATACTACAGCTTCCAACCCTTTGTCTGTGCACACATTTCTAACAATCCTCTAGCATTGCCCATGGTTCCCAGCCAGGAATGGAGCTCAGGTTCATCCCAAAAGAGAAAGAGACAGATGGCTCATGTGCGGTGGGCTTTATAGTGTCATCAGCTGGAGAGTCTGTTCCAGGTATCGATAAACCAATTAAAAGGGCCAATGGCCAGGGGTCCACTGACCTTGTGAGCAAGCCTTGGCCTTGATTGGCAAGTGGTGACTTTCTATCAGGTTCCAGATGGAGAGGTCACATGCCCCTACGAATTCCACATTCCATAATCTACATGACAGCATCCATGTGCCATTGTGGGAGAACTATGCCAACTATCAGGAACCCCATGGTCCACTATAGCCCTTAACCTCCCATTGCCATTAATGCAGAAGTCCAATTCTGCCTCAATGACAAGTTAGAAGAGCATTGTGGGACCCATCGCCATTGTATTCAAAAGTGATGGCACCCAGCAACTCTCAGCTGAAGTGTTGAGGACTTGTGCTCCAGGGCTAGCTGTGTAATTAGGCATCTATCTGACAAAATGGACTGTTGCCCAGGCATATCCTGCCTAGAAAAAGGAGGAGAAATCCAATCCCCAACTGGTATACAACATGGGTTCTATTAGGGCTCAACTCTAAATCTCAGTTCAACAAATAGATTTTTTTCATCACCCTTTATTTTGCCAAATTACATTTATTTTCTCTTATACATTGTGCACCAAAAAGAATTAGTGTGGCGAATGAAGAAGTGATGGTGGGAAGTAGAGGGAGGGGGTGTTGTTGAGGTCTCGTATAGTGCCAAAGAACCATTAAATAGATCTTGACAATAACTATTCTCTGCCTGCAAGTGTCTCTATATAAGTGTCAGAATTCCTCCAACACATTTCTTGCCTCATCTTCCTCTCTCTTCTTTCTCCTGCCTCTCATTTTCTTGCTCCTCCTCTATTCACAGTATAGGTAGTGGCATGACTCATTCCCCAAGATGCAAGGTGGGCAGCATAGTAATCGAGTCATGCAGCGTGAAAACAGGCCCTTCAGCCCTTCTTTCCTATACTGACCAAAATGTCCCACTGACACTAGATCTACCTGCCTGTGCTTTGCCCATATTTCTATAAATCCATCCTATCCATGTAAGAGTTCAATTTTTTTCTTAAACATTGAAATAGTACCTGTCTCAAACACTTCCTCCGGCATCCTATTCTATGCACCCATCATCCTCTGTGTGAAAATGTCACCCCTTAGATTCTTGTTAAATCTCTCCCCATTCATATTAAACTTATGTTACCTGGTTACAGACTCTGGGCAAAAGACTCTGTGTTCACTGATTATTCCTTTTATGATTTTGAATGTGACTCACCACCACAAATCCCACCCCCATTCTGCAGAGTCCTGGAAGTCTCCTAAGGAAGGAACCATAAAGTGGAAACATTTGCCATTTTTCCACTGGAATCCAAGTTAATTGGCTGTGCAGTGTCCCAGGATTGGAAGCTGATTGTACTGTTACACCGGGCAACCTTTAACTGGGACACTGAACACAACTCATCCCTGGGGATCGGAGTGTTCTACCTTGGACTGGAAACATCCCGTGTGATGCAGCACACAATAGCAGGAAGTGACTTCATCATTCTTCAGAACAATGGCGAACATCAGACAGATTGCTTTGGATGTCCTGAAATTGTGTGGATTTATCGCCAGACAATCAAGTCTTATCAGTCTCCTTATCTGCGTTGATGCAAACAGTGGGGGAGCTTAATAGAGCCCATGTACCTGCACTTAGGGGGAAGAATTTATAGATATAATGCGGTTAACCTGGGAGGAATTTGAGGAAGAGAGTTGAGCTGTGTTGACAAGCCGCAGGAGAAAACACCTGGTTATAATGCAGTAGTTTGAAAAAGTGCATAGTAGCAGAAGAATGTAAAAGAGGGAGAGACCTCAAGAACTTGTGTTCTGAAATGAAGTCATGGGAAAATATGATGATGAGCAGTGGTGTGAGACTCTTAGAAGGTGTGGTGGAACCTCTGATTTCATTGCAGGGAATCTCGAGCCACAGCTGAGGTGTAAGATCACCAACTGCGGAAGCCTCTGGAGCCTTGTATTAGACTTGCAATAGTTTTGCGGTGGCATGACACCTCTTGTGAGTACTGTTCTATCGGTTCTCTGTTCAGTGTGGCTATAACCACTGTATTCAAGGTGGTGAGGCAAGTGATAATCGCGGTGAAGAAGTTCCTCATGAATTGTTTCATTGAGCTGCCAAGCAGAGAATGACTTCAGGAGACACTCGCTGCATTTGAAAGAAGGGGTGGATATCCAATGTGTGCTGGTGCCATCGATGGCATACATATTCTCATAATTTCCCCACATGAAGATGCATCTTCTTACGACAATCGCAAAGGTTGGCACTCAATTATTCTGCAAGCTGTTGTTGACCACAACTGCAGGGAAGGATGATGTTTCCTAATATTGGTTGCCGTCACTGAAGAAATCAGGCCTTATGTCACCCCATGTATTGACCTTTTGTATTTCCAGCTTCACAGATGTGTATGTGGGTTGACCTGGTCACGCTCATGATGCTCAAGTTCTTATCAACTCTCCTATTTACAGAATGTCTGAGGATACAGCCGGTTATCTATTCCCCCATGTTGTAAGTGAGTATCACAGTGTAAGATGAAGCTTGTGACATACACAGTCAATCATCTAGAGTGTCAGATAAAGGCTTCAAATTCTTTCTTTTGCTCCTGTAACAGATTATAGATGTGTTTTTGGGAGATAAATTGGGGCAGGGTTTTTAGTATAGGTAACATTTAAAACATTTTAAAACAGATCTTATTTAAAATACTGGAGCTCTGGACAAGCTAGACATGTTGGGGACAACAGTCTTTGCAAAACCTTTGGAGAGTGCCCAAGAGACTTCACTAATGGATTGTTGTTTACAAAAAGGCAACAGATGAAAGAGCTTGTCAGGGCCGCATTCTGTCTGGAGTGCAACTTGCTGTTCTAGGAGGGTCATGTGGTTTTGCAAGCAGAGAGAGTAAAACAGGCTTTGTGTGTGTGTGTGTGTGTGTGTGTGTGTGTGTGTGTGTGTGTGTGTGTGTGTGTGTGTGTGTGTGTTTGTGTGTGTGTGTGTGTGTGAGAGAGAGAGAGAGAGAGAGAGAGACACACACACACACACACACACACACACAGAGATCAGTTCTACAGTTTTACAGTCAGCAGCAGCAACTGAAACTGGAACAGAACAAGCTGGCAAGCTTGTTGAAAACCCCATTTGGAAGACGGGTTGTGAGTGCTTTGTTCAGCCTGGTTAAAGCCCTTGTGGTTCTTGCAAGAGGAGAGGACTGGCTGTCTAATGTTTCACTTGGAATAAGAGAAACAAAAAGGCACTCTATGGTGACCTGAAAGAAAGAGGTTATCATCTGGAGAACCCTGAGGGGGCATGTTTCATCAGCAAGACACTGAAGTGACTGATGGAAGTAAATCAGTTGTGGGTGTCCTGGAACAACAAATATCTCTCTGAAAACTGACAAGAACCTTCCTGAGTGGTAACCATTTACCTTTCAAGCACCAAAGCCTGGTGAACTTTATAAATGTTAAATTCTGTGCACAATATAAGAATTGCCTGCAACCAGTAAACTTGTAGGAATGAAAAGTGAGATTGGACAGTGAATCAAAGGACTTTTCTAAACTTACATACACATTAAATACACGCACTCTTGGAATTAGAAGGGAAGTAAGTTAGGTTAGTTAAGTTAATAGTGATAAGTTAAAGTTTGATCCTATTTTCATGTTTAAAGATAATTAAAAGCAACTTTTGTTTAAGTAACGATTTGTCTTGGTGAATACCTTTTGCTGCTGGGTTTTGGGGTCCTCTGAGGTCGTAACACTCCTGTACTATTAGTGCCCCATGACTTCTCATTCCTCTGCTTACAGGTTTCCAAAGATGTTGATGGAGTGGAAGTCTCTGTACATTTGATCGGGGACCCACCCTACCCACTAAAAAAATGGCTGATGAAGGGGTTTACACAGCATCACAGCATCACATCATTGATCGGCCTAAGTGAAAATTAAATAATGAACTGAGCTCTGCGCGAATTGTTGTGGAAAATGCATTTGGACATCTCAAAGGCTGCTGGAGGTGCCTGTCTAAAAGAATGGACATTAATACCACCTTCATGTCAGAGGTTGTGCTGCCTGCTGTGTCTTGCATAACATTTGTGAGATTAACAAAGAACACTTCCTGGAAGAGTGGACAACTGTTGAAACAGATCTCCCTCTGCCAAAAAGGGTTCCCTAAAAGGGTCCAACAGGGTGGGGTTACCAGGCTCTGCGTGAGGCTATTATGACTGTCTTGTGTGAATGTGAGGAAGACTACTGAGACGTGGCAACTAAATGTCAATAGAATTTATTGCTCTTCCTCGATCGTAGTGCAACCACAACTTTTTAAAGTGTTACAATAAAGTTATGAATGATCATAGAAAAGTCAGATATAACATTTATAAACATCAACATAAAATGCCATTAAAACCAGTGCATTTCTGAAATCAAAAATTAACATATGTCATGTAAACAGTGTTTGCATCTTGCAATTCCCTGAGGTCTGTATGAACATTTATCTTTTAAATATTACAAAATAGAGCAACTTTAAAATCGAACAGTTTGTAGTGCACACTTGACAATAGATAAATGTAACGTATTGCCCTTCTCATCAACGATTACAACTATGAACAAATGTAAACTTAAATAACCTCTGATTTTCTGGCCAATCATGTGTAATTGCTTGCTTGGTATTCTCTTCGCTCTTCCCCTCCAGGATCTGGATGTAAGAAGAGTGGAATGAGGAAATGAGAGAGTCATCTGCAGAACCATCATCTCCACCCTGTGATGGGCATGCCCTTCTTTAGGGGGTCATGGCAGTGGGCATGTAGGTGGTTTTCACAGATGCTGGAAGATAGCAGTGGGAGGAGGAGGGAATTTGGAAGAGAACAGACTCTGGAAGATGGTAGGAAGGAAGAGAATTGTTTGGGGATGGCAGCCAGTGATGAGATAATGGAGGGCTATTGAATGGGGCACTTGGCTGCAGAGTGGAGGCAGCTGGATGGAGGGAGGATGCAGAAGGCTGGCTAATGGTGGAAGAAGACTGGATGGTGGAGGGCTAAGTCTGGATGTGGGCAATCACATTGATCAATGCCACCAGCTTCCTCATGCCTGTCTGGGCCTGCATCTCCTGCTGAATCTCAGTGATCAGGTGTGGTAATCCTTCATTACTTGCCTGGCATTCCCACCTGTTGGTGTCATGTTCCTGACTCACGTTCATCAGCCCCTCTGCCATCTCCGACTGCATCTTCCTACACTCCTGTTCTTGTTCCTGGACCACCGGGTCTAGTTCACATCAGAGCCCTCGGAGTTGGGTTGTGGATTCCTGCCTTTTTGTGGGATTCCTGCACTACTTCCTCCCTTCTGTTCCTGGATAACAAGTGCAAAACATATGAGATTTACATGCCACATCATGTCCATGAACTCATAAACGGATAAGCAATGATGAACAGAAGAAATATGATTCTTATCAGCCTCTGGTGTAGCAGCAGATGAAGTCCCTCTTTTCTGAGCAGTTGCGGTCTGCTGGGAGGCTGAAGTACTGGCAGAGGATGAGGTGGAGGGAGAGGGTGCAGGGAGGGAGGATACAACTGGGGCAGATGAGGTGCAAGGGCATCCCGCCCCTCATCCTCCTCCTCCTGTAGCAAACTGTGTTCAGGAGATTGTGCAGCAACCCCCTAACTAAGCTGCATGTTGGCTACCAGGGAGAGGGGCTCAGCTTGCTTACTGATACCCCAGATAGTATAAGCCTGGTTGAAATAAGGCCAGTCCAATTGACCCTTCCCACTCCTGATATTGTGGTCCATAACCTGATGGAACCTCTTCCTAAGTGTATTCATCTTATTTACTACCTGAGATTTGTCCCTGTTAAACCCTGTCCCTGTTAAACCCCATTCCCTGAGCTTCGATGCTATCTTCTGATAAAACTCTGTCATCTTTAATGATGCCCGTCTAATCTTGCCCTAAAGCCTCCTTCAACCTCAGTGTCAGTAGCTCTTGCACTTCTCCATCACCTCAGTTTGCAGACATCATTTATTTTGTTATTTCTGAATCTGATCTTTTAAAACTGCACACCAAATTTTATTTCACTCACTTTTTATAATGCACACTCGATTTTTAGACTCCAATAATTTGGATTGCACTTCTAATTGAGGAGAGGAAGAGCCAGTCATCCTTACCTCATGACTCCAGCAGACTGCCTCAGCATATGATAGAATGTGCTTACGCAAAAAAAATTATGTCATCTCTATTCCGCGATGGAAGTTGTCCTTTTTCAACTGGTTTAATCAGCTGGCGCTGGGGATGTGAGTAGGGGTCGAGGCCATCAATCCTTGGTGTGATCCCCGGGTGTGGAAGATGGCGCCGCTGACGGAGCCACTGTAGTAGCAATGCAGCCGTTGTTGCGGACCCGTGGAGAGCAAAGGAGCAAGGAGATGCAGGGCTCCCGCAGGGTCCAGTTGCCCAGTTAACTGCCATTGGCTCCAAATGGGCTTTAAACAACCCATTGAGGGAGCCGAGAGGGGATTTTATTTGCAATTCTGCGGCTGCACGTCTGCTCCCAAGATGGTGGCACCTATTAATCAGCAGCAGCCACAAGGAACCGGAGGACTGGAGCAGGACCAGAGGACGGGAAGATCATGCACCGTCTGAGAGGGAGAAGCGGAAGAAACAACCCATGGGGATGGTGACCACACCGGTTGTCCAGAGAGGGGGCTCTGCAGCTGAGGGACCACTGCATGCAGCAAGCTGCTGGCAACTTGATGAGAGGAACCTGCAGACTGCTGGAGACTTGAGCCGAGCTGCGAACAGCTGGATACGGGCTCGAACTGGCTGGAGGGGTACCAGGTATTGGAACCAGGATGCAAGGAGGTGGTGAGGGTGCTGAAGGGATCCTGACCTTGTCAGAGGTTCAGATCTAGAGCTCGGGTTGCCAGTGGTTTGGACTGGACTCTGTGTGGCTGCAGGGTCTGCGGAAGTGCTGAAGGCGAATCTACAGACATTTGGTGACATTGGGGGACTCTCTTTTGCTTCTCTCTTGCTGACTGACTGTAAGTCTGACTGTAAGTCTGTCTGTAAGAACTGTAAGGTGCACTTAGGCAATATCTGCTGGTGGGGAATCTGTCTACCTTGCAGCAGGCAAAAAGAAATTTCATATAATATGACACTGTTTTATTACTATGACAATAAATTGAATCTTGAATCTTGATTTGGTGTCATTTGATGCCAGCATGCTGACTGTTTTCTTTTTCCACTGGGGCCCTGTCCTAGTTAATTCCCTGTTAATTCCTGGGACAATGTGCCAGTGGAAAAGGGACTATTGTTTCAGTCAGCAATAATACAATGGATCATATCTGCATGGCAGTGTGCACTAAATAAATAAAAGGTGTGTGCTTGCAGGATTATGCTCAGTAGTCATGAGCTCTGTTAACATCTCATACCCTCATACCCCTGAAGACACTCTGAGTTACTATGTCTGTTCAAATGCAAACTACATTCTGGAGTGGCATGAAATGAAGGCTTCATTACCACTGCCAAGATACTGAGTAGTTTTTGTCTGCCAGATTCATGTCTGCAAAAGACACATTTCAGAGATGTTCAATAAAATTGTCATCAAACTAAATGGAGAAGTAACCATTCAACGAGATCCAGAGCACCTGTGGCATAGGAAATACTTAAAGTGATATGTGAGTGGAAAGAAAAAGGTTGAGAACCACTGCCCGACAAAATGGCGTATTTGGGCTGTTATTATCGCTCTCATGGGGTGTGCAAATAGATACAGTGTGGTAAACCACTGTTATGCTATGATTGACTGCTGTCAGCTGGACACACCTCCTGAGACTGATCCTACACATAGCCCCTTGCATGCTCCCCATTCCACATTGACTTGGTCAGTCAATGAGGTTGAAGGCTGTTCCAGTCTATGGTTAATAAAAACCTGATAGTTTCACAACTCCACTCTTTTGTGATTATTGATGATGCATCAATTTTATTAACTATATTTTTCAAAAGAAGCATGGAACAGTACCTGAAACCTGAGAAGTTCAACATCAACCCTCGATCACCGGATGCCCCAAACACATTCAAACTCTGGCTATGCTGTTTGAAGGCTTCCTGGCAGCGGCTGTGGATGTTATCACCACAGATGCTAAACGACTGAGATTATTCTTCTCACAAGTTGGGCCTCAAGTATTCCCGATGATCAGTGATGCCAGCTCGTACCCAGTTGCTATGGAGATCCTGAAGGCCCAGAATTGTAAGAAAATAAATGAGATCTATGTCAGGCACTTCCTGGCCACCAGAAAGCAGCGACCTGGAGAAATCAAGCGCTGAGTACCTGCGGGCCCTCAGATCCTATGCAGAGCATGCAATTGTAAGGCCGTGACGGCTGCTTAGAATGCTGAGGACCTCATCCAGGATGCATACATGGCCAGTATCCATTCTGGGTACATAAGACAGTGACTCCTGGAATAAAAGGTAACTGATCTACAGAGGGTGGTTGAGTGGACAGAAACACTGGAAGTGGCCCACCAAAATTCAGATGATTACTGGGAAGCCACTTGGCTTACCATATCGTTCACTGCGGCAGAGGAGACCCTCTGACAGACATAATCTGTAAAATGTATATATGTATGTTTGTCTCACCTTTTTTTCTCACCTCACAGGACTCGTCTTAAAAAGGAGGGGTGAATGTGGTAAACCACTGTTATGCTGTGATTGGCAGCTGCCAGTTGGACACGCCTCCTGAGATCGATCCTACCCATAGCTCCTTGCATACTCCCCATTCCACTCTGCTTGATCAGTCAATGAGGTTGATGGCTGTTCCAGTCTGTAGTTGATAAAAACCTTATAGTTTCACAACTCCAGTCTTGTGTGATTATTGATGGTGCATCATACAATTAACCATTCTGGTTTCCATCTTTTCATTATCTGATTCCATAATAGGTACAGATCCCCCAGAGGTAACGTTCCATTCCCTTTCCCTGTTGTGTCAGACATTACCCTATTTACTGTAAAGAGCCTTCTCCAGGGACCTTCCCATACAACAATTGTAAAACCAACCCCTTCTTATAATTTCTGAAAGGACCACTGGTATCTGTGTAACTCAATTTGAAACCACTGCCATAAAAAGTAATGATTCTCCAAGATTAAGTAATTTCTCTCAGAACCTTGCATTTTGTCCTAACTCCACAATCATTTTGTTTGATTATCATTATAATGCCCAAGATATGTTGAAGCAAAGATGGAGGACAAGTTTAACACTAAACAAAAGGAAAGTTCGGTGATAACATCAGGAAGTCTTTATGGTAATAAATACTTGCAGAAGTCCTCACATTTAATTTGGAATCATTCCAGTGTTGTTATACATTATGATGGGGTAGCCATTGATTTATATGCAAGACTAAGCTAAGGGTTAAATGACCACATGGAAATTAGCTAATCTAACTCTTAGTGTATGTTTTATCTGAAATTCAAAATTCTCTTTGCACACATTTTGACTTGGAAATCAAGATCTGTGTAAACCCTCGCTAAACCGGAAACACAAGGTTTTGTTTAATGTCACTGCCCTTACAATGTACTGCACAGGAAATTGTGTGATTGTTTATTCTCCCTGTTGGGTTGTCTTAACTCTCACTAGCTCCTCCCATAACTGAAAGCTGCTGCAGTACATTTTCTTGAAGTATTATTCATAAATATACTTGAAAAATTACATAATTGAAATGATGTCACAAATGATAAGAAGCCATGTTTGAATATTGTTACGAGCCCAGAGGACCCTAAAACCCAGCAGCAAAAGATATTCACCAAGACAAATGGTTACTTAAACAAAAGTTGCTTTTAATTATCTTTAAATATGAAAACAGGATCAAACTTTAACTTATTCTATTAACTTAACTAACATAACTTACCCCCCTTCTAATTCTAAGTGCGCATATATGTAATGTGTATGTAAGTTTAGAAAAGTCCTTTGATTCATCGTCCAGTCTCACTTCTCATTACTGGTTGCTGGCAAATCGTATACTGTGCACAGAATTTAACATTTATGAAATTCACCCAGGCTTTGGTGCTTAAAAGGTAAATGGTTACTGCTCAGGAAGGGTCTTGGTGGTTTTCAGAGAGAGATTTGTTATTTCTGGACACAAATTGATCCATTTTAATCAGCCACATCAGTGTCTTGCCAAAGAAACTTGCCCCATCAGGGTTTTCCGTATGATAACTTCTTTCTTTCTGGTCACCACAGAGTTCCTTTTTGTTTCATTTATTTCAAGTGCAACATTAGGCAGTCAATCCTCTCCTCTTGTATGAACCACAAGGGCTTTGATCAAGCTGAACTAAGCAGTCACAACCCATCTTCCAAATGGGGTTTTCCACAAGCTTTCCAGCTTGTCCTGTTCCAGTCCAAGTTGCTGCTGTTGACTGTAAAACTGCAGAACTGAATTCTTTCTCCCTCTCTCTCTTTCTCTCTCAGAGAGAAAGCTTGTTTTACTCTCTCTGCTTGCCAAACCACATGGCCCTCTTAAAACAGCAAGTTGCATTCCAGACAGCCTGCGGCTCTGACGAGTTATTTCATCTGTTGCCTTTTTGTAAACAACAATCCATTAGTGAAGTCTCTTGGACACTCTCCAAAGCTTTTGCAAAGGCTCTTGGAGCCAGCCTGTCTAACATGAGCAGAGCTTCAGTATTTTAAAAAAGATCTGTTTTAAAGTGTTTGTATGTGACCTACAGTAAAAAAAAATCTTCCCCAATTTATCTCTCAAAAACATATCTGTCATAATATTTTCATTTGAATCTTACTTAAATGTTTTTACCAGTACTCTAATCTAATTTTTTGGAAATTATTGTTTCTTTAATACATTGCTTGATAATTCTTTTAACATTTTTCAATGCACGATGGAGCAAAAAGCAAACTCAAAGGAAGTCTGCAGGTTAAAGGAGTTGTCAACATTTGGGGTCAAGCCCCCAAAACAGTGCTCATGATTTCTCACATTTATGTGAATATTTTAACAAAGTTATAGATGTACACCTGAATATTCTACCATTTAAAGTAGTTAATTTATATCAGTGGTTCTCAAACTTTTTCTTTCCACTCAGATACCACCTTAAGTATTCCCTATGCCATCGGTGCTTTGTGATTAGTAAGGGATTGCGAACAGGTGGCTAAGGTAGCATAGGGGCCAGCATCCCCAACATGGCGCTAGCCCCGCTGCATAGCCAAAAGATAGGGATGGCTCACGGGGAAGATATTGTAATGTAAGAATGTACCTGTGCGCGGGAAACACACTATTGTTATGCAGGCAGTGATGTCAGAAAATGGGGGCAAACATTTGGAACACAAACGGTTTAAAAGTCAGGCTTCAGCCCCGATAAACTAGAGCTATACCTGTTGTGTGTGTCTTTACTTCGAGTAGCACATGGCTACAATTGGTGACCCTGACCATTTAGACAGCATCTAAACTCCAACAATGAGTGAACAGGCAGCAGTCCACACAGTCACCCTGAAGCAGCCAACTTTCTGGACAAATCAGCCATGCATCTGGTTTGACCAGGCTGAGGCACAGTTTCAAATCCAGCAGATCACAGCAAAGTCCATCCAGTACTACCACATGGTGAGCGCCCTGGGCCAGGACACGGCAAACAGGGTGGCCAATTTCATCCAGGGGCCCCTGTCAGAAGGCGCCTACATCACTTTCAAAGACTTACTCATTGAGTCCTTCGGGCTCTCATGGCACAAGAGAGGGGCACGTCTGCTCCACTTGGACAGGCTGAGGGACAGGCCCCCATCGGCCCTGATGAACGATATACTGACCCTCATTGGGAAGCATGAACCCTGCATAATGTTCAAGCAGGCATTCCTAGAGCAACAACCTGAGGATGTCCAACTACTGGTGGATGCTGTCTTCAGTGACCCTCGGAAAGTCGCAGCATGAACAGACATCCTACGGAAGCAGAAAAGAGAGTGTTTGGGCAGAAAACCAGAAACAGGTAAGTGGGTCCCACGCTTAAGGGCAACCAACAACAGCATGATCAGGACCTATGGCACATGCAAGGTCCAAATGAAGTTGGGAGGCAGCCTCTTCTTGTGGGTGTTCATGTTGGCTGCTCCTCAGGGCAGACTTCCTGTGTGCCCACAGCCTGCTGGTGGACCTGAAGAGTTGGAAACTGGTTCACGCACAGACTTTCCAGACTTTCCCTCTCAAGGATGCTAGGCTACCTACTCTCCACCTGGACTCAATGCAGCGATCCATGGACAGGTACACCAAGATCTTGGTGGAGTCCCGACAGTGTTTACCCCCCAGTTCACCACAGAGATGCTCCGGCATTGAGAGCGGCATCACATCCTCAAGCTGGAAGAGCTTGGCATAGTACAGTGGCCAGACAGCACATGGGCTTCTCCCCTGCACATGGTGCCCAAGGCCAATGGGAGTTGGAGACCGACAGCCTCTACCGGCATCTCAACAAGGCCACAATACTGGATTGTTACCCTGTGCTGCACATCCAAGACTTTGCGGTCAACCTGCACGGGGCGAAGATCTTCTTGAAAGTGGACCTCATGCAGGGATACCATCAGATCCCAGTACACCCTGATGACATCCCCAAGACCACCATCATCACCCTGTTCAGCTTGTTCAAATTTTTGTGTATACCGTTCGGCTTAAAGAATGCCGCGCAAACCTTCCAGCGGCTGATGGATGCAGTGGGCCAAGACCTGGATGGCACCTTCGTCTACCTAGATGACATCCTTGTGACAAGCAAAGACCGGCAAGAACACTTGGTGCATCTCCACAACCTTTACGCCTGGCTGAGTGAGTTTGGACTGACGATCAACCCAGCCAAATGCCAGTTTGGGTGGGAGACCCTCAACTTCCTGGGCCATAGGATAACCAAGGATGGGGCCATACTACTTCCCAGCAAGGTAGAGGCCATCCAGATGTTTCCTAGGCCCAGCTCAATCAGGGGACTACAGTTCGTGGGGATGATTTACTTCTACCACAGGTTCAATCTCTTGACTGCCAGAATCATGCAACCCTTGATCGCCAAAATGGTGGGCAAGACCAAAGACGTAACATGTGACAAAGAATTGGTGGAGGCTTTCATGAAGACCAAGGAAGCCCTGGCGATGCCGCTCTTTTGACTCACCCCTGGGAAGACACTCCAACAGCTCTGATGATGGGCGCCTCAGGAATGGCGATCAGTGGTGTTCCAGAGGAGCAGAACAAAGGGAGTTGGCGATCGCTGGCTTTCTTCAGCAAACATCTGCGGCCTCCAGAACTGAAGTACAGCACTTTCAACAGAGAGCTAGCTACTGGTGCTGTACTTAGCCATCCGCCACTGCTGGTACTTCCTCGCGGGTGGGACATTTACAGCCTTTACTGACCACAAACCTCTGACTTTCATTCTGGACAAAATCTCGGACCCCTGGTCAGCTCACCAACAGCATCATCTGTAATACATCTGAGTACACCACAGATGTGCAGCACGTTTCAGGCAAGGACAACATGATGGTGGACACACTATCCACGCAAGAACATCCATGCGCTATCGAAGGGAGTGGATTTCATGGCGCTAGCAAAGGCACAGCAACACGAAGATGCCCCAGTAGAAGACAGCCATATCGGGACTGCAACTCCAGGTCATCCCAGTCAGCACAGGTAACACCACCCTCCTGTGCGACATGGCCACCGGACAGGCCAGACCTATCGTCCCAGTGGCTCGGGGACAACAGGTTTTCGACTCCATCCATGAACTGGCTCACCCATCCATCAGGAGCATGTTCCAATTGGTGGCCAGAATATATGTGTGGCATGGTCTTTGGAAATAGGTCAGCGGGTGGGCGGAGGCAAGCACTCAGTGCCAAACAGCCAAGGTACAGCAGCACACCAAGACCCCACCACAGCACTTGACATCATGGGACTTCTACATGTATCCCAGGGGTTTGGCTACCTGTTCACAATGGTCAACTGTGTTCCAGGTGGCCAGAAGCAGTCCCAATGGCAGACACCTCTACGACCTCATGTGCTAGGGCCCTCATCTCCTCCTGGTGGCATGGTTCATCATACCCTCCCACATTACATCGGACAGAGGTGCCCAATTCACCTCCAGCTTAAGGTCTGACCTCGCCAGCCTGTGGAGTGCTCAGCTGCACTACACGACAGCCTATCATCCGCAATCAAATGGGCTAGTGGAGCGCTTCCATGGGCACCTTAAATCTGCACACATGGCCAGTCTACAGGGACCAAACTGAATAGACGAGCTACCATAGGCACTGCTGGGATCTGCACAAGGAGGACCTCAACACCTCTTCCGCTGAACTCGTCTATGGAGCTCCACTGATGGTCTGCGGGGAATTTTCACCCCCTCCAGACAAGCAACAAGACAACACAGCAGCAATCCTCCACAAGCTACAGGAACGAGTCAGCAACCTGGACCTGACTCCACTGACCAGGCACAGACAAGTGAGGACCAACATACCCTGAAGGACTGTATGTTTTTATTTGCAGGAGTCCACACTGCCTATTGCTACAGAGGCTGTATGAGGGTCCATTCCCGGTCGTACATAACAACGGCACCACGTTTGAGCTGGAGGTCGGAGGCAAGATGGAGGACTTCACTATGGACAGGTTAAAGCCAACACACCTGGACCTGGCATGCCCAGTTGAGAGCCAACACCACACAAGAGATGCAGGCCACCAAAGCATACAGAGACACTGCCTTCGGGCACCAAAGACAATAGAGCCGGTTCTGGTGGAGGGGTCATGTAGCGGCACACCACCACGGCAATCGGGCCAGTGCTCCTGGCAGCAAGTGCAGCCAAGAGCCAGCAGACTGGCCCAACCAAGCAAACTGGCATCTAAGGCAGTGTAGGGGCCGGCATCCCCAACATGGTGTTGATCCTGCTGCAAAGCCAACAGATAGGGACAGCGCGCAGTGAAAAAGGCATCGTCATGTAAGAATGTACCCAAGCGCAGGAAACCCAGTATTGCTGTGCAGGCGGTGATATCAGCAAATGGGGGCAAATGGCGGAAACACAAATGGTATTAAAGTCAGGTTTCAGCCCCAATAAACTAGACTACATTTGTATGTGTGTCATTACTTCGAGTAGCGCCTGGCTGCGCGTACCTAATTGACTCGTTATGTGCACAGTTTCATAACTCCAAAGGAAATGGGCCAATGACAATTTTTCTCAAGCAAAATATTTCAGTAACAATTGGGTCGAGAGCAGTGATTCTCAACTGTCCCTTCCCAGTTACATACCACCTTAAGCACTCCCTTGCTAATCACAGAGCACCTATGGCAATAGGGAATATTTAAAGTGGTATGTGAGTGGAAAGAAAAAGGTTGAGAACCACTGATTTATATGAATGACAGATTCAAAATGTTAACTATTAATCAGCTTACTTGAAGTCAATGTATCACACCTTTCATTAACATTCCAATGCAACAATATAATTTATCCACTGAAAGATAATATGGGCTAAATCTCACATTTATGGTACAAATAAATACCATATACAATATTAATCTTTGTAATATTAACTGAAATAGTATAGGGTTTATCATCTCACTATGACACTGCCAAAGTCATGGCATAAAATCCAGGAAATCAACGTGATTTAATGTTATATATTTTGATTTTTTTTTTGCAGATAATAGAATGGTACCTGGGAATAACAAAATTGGTTGGCCATTTAATGAAAATAATTTTGCAAAATGCACTTGGCTAGGAATAGGAATCACAAATACATTAAAGGTATATGTGCAATTGGTAAAGGGTTTTAATATTTGATTCCTATTTACTCTCATCTTAATATAGCTATTAATGTCATATTCAGTAAACTATTTTTTTGATGACCCATGGTAATTTCCCTAATTACTTGGCACTAGAATAGTGGGTTGACCATTATTCCACTCAGAGATTATGGTCAATCTATGACATACTATTTATGCTTCATTGTATCTTAATCTTAATAACTGGTATGTGGACACCAATACCCCTGAACGTAAAGCCCTCCAAAAGGTAGTGGGCACAGTCCAGGACATCACAAGCAAAACCCTCCCCACAATTGAGAATATCTATGGGAAACACTGCTGTCAGAGAGCAGCAGCAATCATCAAGGATCAATATCTCCCAGCAAACACACCATTCTTACCGCTACCATCAGGAAAGAGGTGTAGGTGGCACAAGACTTGCACCACAAGGTTCAGGAACAACTGCTACCTCTCCACCATCAGATGTCAACAACAACTCAATCAGGGACTCATTTAAGGACTCTTGCCTTTGCACTTTATTGATTTTTTTTCTCCATGTTTGTTTATATTTCTTTATTTGTGTACTTATGTATGTTGAGTACAGTTTTTTTTAAAAACACCAATAAGTGGTGATTTGGCCTGGCCTGCAGGAAAAAGAATTTCAGGCTTGTATGTGATGTCATGTATGTACTCTGACAATAAATCTGAATAACTCTGGTTAAAGTTTATCAAACTCACTTGTTTTATGAATTCCACTTTTTCGGGTAGGAGTATTTCTAACTTTATTCCTGCAAAATTGTTCGTTTACAGTATGTTCTCATAATTCTAAACTCCCTAAATAGAAATAGTTGCTCTCTACCTAACCCATTAATTCACTCTTAATAGATTGAAAATTTCATTCCAGTTGTCAAATAAACTCAAGAGAATCATAGTTTTTGCAATTTGCATAGTTATACAGCAAGGAACAGGCCCTTGGCCCCAAGATGCCCATGCCAACCAATTCAGGGCTAATCTAATTTTCCGGCATTTGGCCCGGGGCCTTCTAAATCCCTTCTATCAATATTGTACTAATTTCAGTAGCATCTCTGGCAGCTTGTTACATAAATGGACTTCCCTTTGTGTGAAAAGGATTCTCCTCAGGTCCCTCAAGTTGCTTTCCTCTCACCTGAAACGTACTATGCCCTTGAGTTCTTGAATCATCTACACTGGGAAAATAATGTTTCTGTATCCATCCATGACATTCTAATGATCCCTATATATTGATCCTTAAGTCTCAGGACCTGTTGTTTTTCTAGCCATTCACCATTTGATAATTATACTTGTTTTAAGTATTTCCAGGTCCAGAGGGATTGACCTCTGTGGCTACAGTGCAAGCCATAACAGAATAACTATTTACACCTACTTTTTTCATTAAATCTCAAGGCGTCAGAGTAATGAAACCTTTTGCATTTTAATTCATCCACTCCTACCATGGTACTTGTTAACTCATATTTGATTAATCATCATATACTGCTTTCTATCCCTTTATTGCCATTTTAAAAAATACTATAAATAGTTGCTCACAGAGGATTCCTGTGGGATTGGTTATCCTGACAATGTAAATATCTGTGCACTATCCCTGCTGTTTCCCATTTTCTTGAACACATCAATAAATTGACTTTAAATCCTGTAGTGTGCATGCTACGTGAAGTGTGGAGCAAGAACGACACACACAGTCGAGTCAAGGTTGAAGACTGATTTATTGCACTGCCAGCTCTGTTTATATTCACTCCCTGCCTTTGACGACAGGAGTGACATCATCACAGTGCCGGCCTCTGACTGGCTGGCATTCCTGCCGTTGCCCGCTGTCTCCCGCCATGCGGGAGGTCACGCAGAACAATGGCCGTTGGTCCCTGCGGAGCCCTCGCAATCACTGTGTTTGCCGGCCATTTTGTGAGCTGGGTCGCGATTCGGTTCGTGGGCCACTATAATTCATACATTTCAACTGCAGCAAGCTTTCTCTTATCTGTAAAACTTCAATAACTGATAATACTATATATCCTACTTTGAAAATAATTTATGAGTACATTTTTTTCACTGATCAAGTCATTTAATTGTGCAGTGATGATTTTCTGACAAAGACGTTTCACTTAATGGTCTCGAATTACTTCTTTTCACCTTACTAAATTACAGTTTTGTGCAATTTTTCCATTTGGGAGGAAAGTTTCTCAAATGGATAGAACTTTGGAAAATTATAATCAGAGAATTTGCAATTTCCCAACCACTTTCTTTAAATCTTAGGATGGAAGCCATTTGAATTTATTAGTCTTTATTATTTTCTAGTGCCTTTCTCTGTAAAAAAAGACCAATGGAAATTAATTATTCATAATGTTCACATTAACAATTTTCGAGCTGTGCCTTAACTTTTTTTCTTTCCTAACACATTGGTTGAGTTTTATACTTAGCTTGATGCCTCTGGAAAATTCATCTTATATTGTTTTCACGGTTCAGTTGCCTTTTGTTTTTCGTATGTCTCTCATTTGTAGGATCTGTATAGTTCATGCCTTCAAAATACTTCCACTTTTGGCATTACGTCAAGGTTATTGTTCTCTGACAAGTAAATCATTTGTTCCTTAAGGTGATATGTTATGGTTTGTTTAACATTTTTAAAACAGTCTCTCATGACACATTGTCACTTTATATGGCCATTTTACTGTGGACAATCTCTGGTTCATCACATTGGACGAGCCTTAAGTAAAATAAAGTCTATTTCTATTTCTTGCTTTCAAATTCTGGATTTAAGTGTTAACTAAATTTAGCACATTAATTATTATAAACAAAAACATCCTGTATCATTGATGGTTTGAGTATATTTTATGGAGAACTATCCAGAACACTCTGAAGAACATTACTACCTTCCTAGTCACAAAAGGCTCTTCAACTCCACTGATCCCCTTTATCTCCAAATTTCCCTGTGGACATTACGATTGGAGAAATTTATTGAACAATTTGTAATTTCTTCCATGTTTTGCCATATCTTATTGTTCATCTGTCAGACATGGTTTCATGTTCACCTCATGGATAGAATCCAGCTTTGCCCATCCTTTGGCCAAGATTGTAATTTTCAAGGACTCACAGCGCTGTGCCTTAACTCTTTTTCCTTCCTAACACATTGGTTGAGTTTTATACTTAGCTTGATGCCTCTGGAAAATTCATCTTATATTGCTTTCATGGTTCAGTTGCCTTTTGTTTTTCGTATGTCACTCACTTGTAGGGATCTGTATAGGAACTGAACTGAGCATCAATGAACAGATTACTGGTTTGCAAGTATTGTTGGCAGCACTGTCAATTATTCCTTCCTTCTCTTCTAATATTAGACTGAAGGGGTTTTAAGTGAAAAGTTTGAACTAGTTCTTTTTTAAAAAAACATGGCCAAGTTCCTGGCATGCTCTTTTAGAATTGTGGTCAACTGCCTATGGCTTCATATTAATGGTAGCTTCAAGGATATGCTGAGCCACAGATCACAGATTGATGAGGTTTAAAATTCTGTTGCTGCCAGTGACCCTCCACAACTCACAGACACTGAGCTCTGAGCAGTGAAGTTTGTTTTTAACCTATTCAGATGTAGTTCATTAGCGACTACTCTTGTTTCAGTTGGAGAATCCTGGGTTTCAATCCAGCACAAGACTGCAATGTGTAATCATTTTACTTTCATTTCTGATGAATATTGTAGCTCATCATCATTGTTAGAAATGTTCAATTTTTGATATAATCAGAATACACAATGAATACATCTCTCTGTGGTTCATTGATCAAAACTCAACTATTGAATCAGTAGATTGATCTGCTCAACGAATGTACATTGAGCACATATGAGCATAGGATCATCAAATTTCATTTCTATTTTAAGGATGACAAATTTTATATCAAAATGCTATCAGCAGTTACTTCATCAGCACCAGCACCTGTGGCATCCATAGATGCCCAGGCCATTACACCCCCACCACCATGATTCACAGATGAGGTGGCATGTTTTGGATCTTGGGCAGTTCCTTTACCCTTCCACACTTTACTCTTGCCATCACTCTGATACAGGTTAATCTTGGTCTGATCTCACCTCAAGACCTTTTCTCAGAATTCTGTAAGCTCTTCTAAATATTTCTTGTGTTACAACAGGGGTGTCAAACTCAAATTCACGGAGGGCCAAAATTAAAAACTTGGACTAAGTCGAGGGCCAAACTAAATATTTATTGAAAATTTTCAACAACATCTGCATGTTTTCTCTTCTTTCAACATATGTAATGTTAAACTTTTTCTTATTAAAATAAATGTTTAATAATAGTTTTGGATAAACTCTTTCATTGTCATTGGCCCATTTCCTTTAGTGACTGAAACCGTGCACATGACGAGTCAATGAGGGATGATTAAAGCAGTGGTCTTCAAACTTTTTCTTTCCACCCACAGACCACCTTAAGCAATCCCTTACTAATCACAGAGCACCAATAGCACAGGGACGTGAGTGGCAAGAAAAAGGTTGAGAACTGTTGTATTGTGGTTAATTGTTAGGCAAGTGGTCAGAGAAGGACCCCCCCCCCACCCCAAGAAAGGCTTAAATCACAGGAAAAAAATAAGCTTCCGTCTCACTGCTCCCAATCTTACACACAGTCCTGATGTGGAATGTGGGGTCGCAGCTCCATGTTCACCCGAGTTCAGGTGCTGTCTGTGTGGAGTTTGTACGCTCTCCCCTTGTCTTGGTCGGTCACCTGACGAAGGCACCCGAACCCCTTGTTGAAACGCCGGTGTCCGGGGCGGTGGAGGAATTGGCTGAGAAGAGCGCATTGCTCCCACCCCCCCTCCCATGGTTGGAGAGGGATTAAACTGCGATCTCACGGCGCCGGGTTCGTCTCCAACAAAAGGAGCGGGAGGCAGGGTCCGCCGCGCACGGAGCGAGGGGGAAGGCATTGCCAATGAGACGTTCAGTCCAGCGTCGCCGCTGAAGCGCAGACCCAGCGAGGATGGTCCCCAACTCCAGCCGCGTCTGTGTGTCCGGGAGCCGGGCGGGCTGAGTGCGGCGCTCCAATCCCCGGGATTCAGGACTCTGAGATCCCTCCACACCTCCGTCGTCTTCATTTTCACCTTCAGTGTGCATGCGCTATACTGGCGCGGCGGCCAGCGGGCCAACTCTAATATATATTTAATATAATCTTGCGGGCCAAATATAATTGGGCCAGAGTTTGACATGTGTGTGTTACAAGATCAAACCATCAACCACAAAGAAGGCATGTCACACAGGGGTAAAGATTAACAATTACTTTATTAACAAAAAAAATCACCTTCAAACTTTAATTCAAAATCCCCCCTTTTATAACGATGCCCCTGGTTACTATGCAAATTTCTATAACAGTGTAAAACTAATAAATTCCCCAGCCTAAATATAACATACGTAATTAAAGTCTTAGTTATATTTCCAACCAGCCCACAGAAAAACTTAGACACAAAACAAACACAAAACACACAAGACTCACAAAACTTTGATCTCAACTGAAGCAAAGATCATAAACAAAATTTAGTTTGTTTGGTAACCTGAAGCCAAAAGATCTTTGAGAGAGAGAGAGAGAGAGAGAGAGAGAGAGAGAGAGAGAGAGAGAGAGAGAGAAAGAGAGAGAGAGAGAGAGAGAGAGAAAGAGAGAGAGAGAGTGAGAGAGAGCACAAAATTCAAAGTTGTCTTCTTATGTTGCTTGCAGAGAGAGGAACCACTAGCTTGGTCCGGATCCTTCTGGCTGCCTTCGGAATGTTCATCCTTCTTGAAATCCCAACATTCTAAACTGTCCTCCAGACCATGACTCATGCTCTGGGCCTCCTTCCACTCCACAGCACCCCCAGTGGTGGTTTGTCTTCCAAGTCCAGAAATTTTTAGATCATTTTCTGCACATGCCCAGTCCGTCTCCCATTCTCTCAGCAGTCCACCTTCACCTTGGCTCTCTAAGACAAACTGTCACTTTTTAACATAAAACCACACAACACAGAGGCCAATACACAACACAGAACTCTGAAACACTTGGCAAACTGTAATCTGGCCATCCTGTTTCTGTAGCTAACTAGTGGTGTGCATCTTGCAGTGCAACCTCTGTATTTCTGTTTATGAAGTTTTCTGCAAACAGTCATCATTGACACATCCACACCTGCCTCCTGAAAGGTGTTTCTGATCTGTTGAACAGCCATTTGGGCATTTTTCTTCATTATGATGAGAATTCTTCATAATGGAGGTCTTCCTTGGCCTACCAGTCTCTTTGCAATTACTGATCTTATCAGTAAACTCTTTCTTAATGTCATTCAAAACAGTTGATTCAGGTAATCCTAAGGTTTGGACAATGTCTCTTACTGTTTTATTCTTGTTTTTCAGCCTCGTAATGGCTTCTTTGAATTTCCTTGGCACAACTCTGGCCCTCTGCAGTGAACTGAGATTCACTAGTGTGTGTTGTACTGTGGCTGGCTCCACCCCCATCTACCCATATATAACCCTGGTTTCCTGCCTAAACCCTGAGCCCTTCTGAAGAACACTGTGAGACCCTACCCTCAGTTATAAGCCAACAAAAGCGCATGTTCTCCTTCCAGTTGTGAGAGCTTTTATTCACGCTACAATTTTATTAGCTTATTCCCTAGAAGATGGAAGCGCTGCTCAAACCAGGGATGCTGCTAATAGACCCTCTGTCCCCCAATGTGGCTGAGGAGTTCACGTACTGGCTAGACTGCTTCTGGGCCTACCTGAATGTGACCAGAGACGTCTTCCACACCAATGAACTCAGGAGGTCCGCACTCATTTCAAGGGTAGGAACAAAAGGATATGCAGTGATCAGGGACTGCTCTACATATGATACTGCCATCGAGGCTTTGAAAACTTGGTACCTGAAGTCGCAAAATGAGGTCCTAGCGAAGCAATAACTCGCTCTATGTTGCCAACAGCCAGGAGAGACCATTGATGATTACCTGCTGGATCTGTGAACGCTTGCCAAGAAGTGCAGGTACGAAACAGCTAAGGGCCATGTTCGAGAGGAAGAACAGATCCAGACACTCTAGTCGTGAGGGTCTGCTTGAGGTACATGAGGCAGCAACTGCTCGAGTCAGGTAAGAAGGCCCTGGCTAGCGACATTGAACTGGCCAAGTTACTGGAACAGGCCAAGCTCGAGAACAACGACCTCAATGTTAGCAAGCTCGCTTACTCAGGTGACACTCTCCAAAGACTGGCTACTCTCACTACCTCTGCCCCAACGGCTGCCGCTTCCTGTGCTAGGGAGCACTCCTGTGCTAGGGAATGCTTTTACTGCAGCAAGAGTCAGCACCCCTGATCTCATTGCCCGGCTAAAGACAGTTTGCTCCAGCTGTGGCAAGAAAGAACATTGGGCAAGGGTTTACCAAGGGTCCGCGAGGAGAAGCCCGGGGAAGTTCACAACCTGCACCACTCCCAGATCTGATTCCAGCCCCAAGCTGTCAACCCCAAACGCCTGAACCAACTTGCTGCGCTACATACTGAAGGAGGTGGCTGCGAGAAAACGGGATGAAAAGACTCAGCAACCATCTTGCTGCAACTCAAATTCAAACTCGGCACCTTCATCGTCAGAGGAAGGAGAGCGACCATCTTACTGCGCCACGAGGTTGATGCCATCTTACCTATGGGCAACCCAGGGCGGTGTGGACACACGAATGAGGAGTACAGAGTCTCCAGAGTCCTCGCCTCAATGGTTCTACATAAGGACAGACCTCACCAGCTTAACAACTCCATAGTGACTGTTAAGGTAAACAGACACTTCACTAAATGCCTAATCGACACAGGCTCTACTGAAAGCTTCATAGACTCACGGATTGCACAAGAATACAACCTAAAGGTGTATCCTTCCAATTATCATATATTTCTTGTGTCTCATTCACACTCTACCTGTATTCAAGAACATTGTATAGTACATTTGTTGTCTGAGGGGGGGAATTTTGTAAGATATGCCTGTATGTACTTAATGAATTGAGTGCTCTGGTGTTGTTAAGTCTGAACTTCTTGTATCACCTTAAAAGCACGACCTTGGAGTATTCTGGTCCCCTCCCCCTATAACGGTTCGGAAAGGAGGGTCCCTAAAATCAGAACCCACATGTACCCTCTCCACATCGACCCCCCACCTCTCTTCCCGAATATATCTCCAGACTGCAAACCTATTGCTACCAAGAACAGGAGGTACAGCACAGCAGATTGAGACTTCATAAAGTCTGAGACACAATGTCTTCAAAGTGAAGGTATCATCGAACCTAGCACTAGCCCTTGGAGAGTCCAAGTGATGATAGTAAAAGGGGAAAACAAGTCGAAGCTTGTAATTGACCATAGTCAAACTATTAATCTGTACACACTCCTGGGCGCATATCTCCCCCCCCCTCTCCACCACGAATTGCGGACATGGTGAATGATATTGCGCAGTATTGGGTCTATTCGACCATTGACCTGAAAGCTGCTTATCACAAGCTGCCAATCTGTTCCAAGAACTGTCCATTTACAGCATTTGAGGCTAACAGTCATCTCTTTCAATTCTGAAGGGTCCCTTTCGGTATCACTAACGGGGTACTATGTTCCAGAGGCATATGGACAGAATGGTGGATGAGTATGGGTTGAAGGCTACCTTCCCCTACCTTGATAGCATCACCATCTGTGGCCATACCCTTGAAGGCTTCAGAGTTTTCTCCATGCAGCGAAAGCCCTGAACCTCACTTATAACTCTAGCAAGTGTGTGTGGCTGCCCTTGGCTATGTGGAGGAGAATGGCATCATTGGCCTCGACCTCGAATGGATGCGACCACTGTTAGAATTCCCCGTTCCCAGGATCACAAAGGCTTTGAGATGCCTGGGGTTTTTCTCATATTACGCCCAGTGGATCCCTCAATACGCTGATAAGGTTCAACCCCTCTTAAAAGCCACTTCTTTTCTCCTCTCGGCCAATATTTCACCATATTGTGAAATTCGGCATGCACGCGGTGGATGAGAATGTACCTTTCCAGGTGGAAAGCGACATTTCGGACGTGGTCCTGGCCGCTACCCTCAACCAGGCGGGCAGGCCGGTTGCAATTTTTTTCTCAGACATTCCAAGGTCACATTTGTAAAAGCTGTGAGACACTGGAGGCATTACCTGGCTGGTATAAAATTTACGAAACTCACTGACCAGTGCTTTGTCGCATTATGTTTAATAATGTCAAGAGGGGAAAAATCAAAAATTACAAAATTGCTAGGTAGAGGATCGAGCTCTCCTCCTACAATTATGACTGCCCGTCGGCCAGAGGCCCTTAATGACCCTCTAGGTGCCTTATCCAGATGAGGCTGTGCCTCTGCACACACCAGTCAACTGCGGTCTCTACATAATGAGCTCTGCCATCCAGGGGTCACCCGCATGGCTCACTTTGTCAAGATGCGCAATCAGTCCTACTCCATGGAAGATGTTAGGGAAATGACCAGGTCTTGCCAAGTCTGCATGGAGTGCAAGCTGCACTTTTACCACCCCGCAAAGGCGCACCTGATTAAGTCATCCAGGCCTTTCGAATGGCTCAGTGTTGATTTTAAGGGACCTCTCCCCTCCACGAACGGAACACTTTCTTTCCTCTCTGTCATTGATGAGTACTCTCGCTTC
Organism: Narcine bancroftii; assembly: GCF_036971445.1. Taxonomy (NCBI): domain Eukaryota; kingdom Metazoa; phylum Chordata; class Chondrichthyes; order Torpediniformes; family Narcinidae; genus Narcine; species Narcine bancroftii. The sequence continues at coordinate 98,379,377 of NC_091472.1, forward strand.
TCGTTCGCCATCCCATGTCCAGACACATCCACTTCATCAGTCATAAAGGCCCTAGATTCCATTTTAGCCCTGTTTGGGTATCCCAGCTATATACATAGTGGCTGGGGCTTATCTTTTATGAGCAAAGAGCTAGGTCAGTATCTGCTGGTAAGGGGCATCGCATTAGACAGGTCTACTACCTACAACCCCCAGGGGAACAGGCAGGTTGATAAGGGAAATGTCACGGCCTGGAAGGCTGTCAAACTGGCCCTCAAGTCAAGAGGCCTTCCAGATTCGCGCTGGCAGGAAGTTCTTCCTCTGGCGCTCCATTCCATCTGGTCACTACTATGTACCGTGACCAACGCTACTCTTCACGAGCTCCTATTCAATTTAGGGAGAAAGTTGGCATCGGGAACTACACTCCCAACCTGGCCCACCACTCCTGGTTCAGTCCTTCTCAGGAAGCACATGAGGAGAAGCAAGACCAATGCCCTGGTGGAAAGGATGAAACTGCTCCATGCCAATCCCACATATGCCTATGTGGAGTACCTGGATGGCAGGAAGGACACTGTCCATCAGGGACTTGGCACCCGCCAGAACAGAGGGTCCGATACCTCAAGTGCCCTACGAGCCACGGAGTTCATTCTTGCTACCTCCAGTTAGGACCTCAGGGGATCCGGTTTGGGAGGAAAGTGCATCCCCCTCCACCATAGAGCAAGAGACCCTGCCTGCCACTCCTTCCTCACAAGGGGACCAGAAGACCCAAGAAGCCCAAGGCCCTTCCGTGCTTAGGTGCTCCAGACCCCAAGACTGCTTAAATTTGTAAATAACTATATATTTTTTTTAAAATTGTGTAACAATGTTCTCTGTCTTCATATAAATTCTTCAGGAAGGGGTGAATGCTGTGAACTGAGATTCACTGGTGGCGTGTTGTACTGATGGCTGATTCTTCCCCATCTACTCATATATAACCTGGTTTCCCGACTAAATCCTGAGCCCTTCTGAAGACCACTGTAAGACCCTACCCTCAGTTATAAGCTAATAAAAGTGTATGTTCTCCTTCTAGTCGTGAGAGCTTTTATTCACGCTACACCCTCGTGTTGAAAGTTGAGAACTTAAGACTCCAAAGGTGATTAAAAGCTTAGAAGCAAGTTTAACTCTCTTATACCTGCACCAATGAAGCAATTAAACATTCCTGAATACCCACAAACACCTGTGAAGCCAAATGCCCCAAACATTATTGTGCCCTGAAATGGGGGAACTCTATATAATTCCACCATGGTCAAACCAAAATGTATATAAATAACCTTGAATAAAATCTGAAATGTGCACTTTAATCACATATGAATGTGATTACAAAAATGTTTGATTACAAATTTAAAACTGGAGCACAGAGGCAAAGAAAAAAAAGTGTCTGTCTCAAACACTGTAAATGATATAAATAGACAACAAAATTATAACACAAAATGTAAATAAATATTTTATAGTCTAAACTATGTTGATATATTTATTTGCATGGTTACAATATTTCTGAATGTATTGCAAAACTATTTTCTTTCCCCACAAAACATCACCATTCCGTCTCCTTATTGGTAAATGGCGATGCCAAAACAGTCAGTCGTTGTGCCATTCAATAAACACACATTAAATATTAACCTAAACGTTGGAGATTCAGCATACAAAAAGATTGAGTATTAAAATAACAGGAATGCAGTGGAGTTACCATCTAAGAGTGGGGAAAAACACATCGGATGTTTCTAGATTAAGTTCTTTATCCGAATAATATTTTCAACAGTGAGAGATGACAACTCACAATGGAACGAGCCCATCTCCGGCGGTGGAGGATACGACCTTGTTTACTTGATTACAGGGCCTTCAGAATTAATTCGAATTTAACGAAAGAAGAGAAAGCATGAGATTATTTCTGTGGTTTGAATTGTAAATGGGATCCACAATTCAAGAGCAGACAGCGCAATCCCCCAACTTTCCAACACACCACCTCCTTGGCAGCGTCCTCCTTCCACCTGCCTGAGGAATGTTCACAGGGCGCCACCGCGCATGCGGCAGGACGCCCATTCTTCGGACCTCGGATCCCTTCGCGAGGCCGGCTGGTCGAGGCGCACAGAAAGAGAGAAAACAAAGTCATCGCGAGCGTGGCGCGCGCGCGCGTGAGCGAGGAGCCGTTGGAGGCAGGGCTCGAGACCGAGCAACCGGGCGGCAGCCGGAGGGTTTCGCGTCGCGTCTCCTCGTCTTTATCGCTTCGCCCTGCCTTGGGAGTCGGGGCCACTTGGAGATTTGTTGGAGTTTGGCGTGTGATTTCGGCTAAGGGCCGGGTTTTCCTCTCCGTCCGTCCGTCCGTCCGTCCACCGCAGCCTCGCCGAGGATGTCGAGCCGCGAAGAAGAGCGCAGGAAGCTGGCAGAGATCATTAACCACTGGAACGCCAACCGCTTGGACCTGTTCGAGATCAGCCAACCGACCGAGGTGCGTGTCCCGGCCCCGGCCCCGGGCGGAATGCGGTGCTGAGGGCCAGGTCGGATGCCGTGGCGCTGGGCCTGGGAGGTTCGGCCGATGAGTTGCCGAGCCCCCGGGGTGTGGGGATTCTGGAGGGTCCGGCGTCTTCGACAACAAAAGGCAGCCGGAGCTCGGGGTTGGTTGTGGGGAAAGGTGCGGTTGGCTTGGGGAGGGGTGGCGCGTTGCTGGGGCAGAGGTGAATCCGAAGCTGAGTTTTCTGTCCGCCTTTCCCAGTAAGTGCCGATGTTTGTCATTTGACCGTAATGAAGTAAGTCCCTGCTGTTCCCCAGCACAGAGTGAAAGGGCGTGCCGCACGATCCCTGCTGTTCGCAGCTGCCTCGGCAGGTTACCCGGCCGGGGCTTGCAGACAAACTGCATCTCCCCAGGGTAGGCCGCCGCAGGCATCTCACCTCGATAGCTTGAAAACATTTGGACAGTCATGGACCCCCACTTCTGTTTGAACGTTTGGTTTCAGTGTTTCGTGGGCTGGTGGCAGTCAGTCACGCATTAGTTTTGGCACAGATTGTAAAACGTTGCGATCAAGATCGCGAATGTCACACTTATTTCCATAAATGGATGAGATTTCGTTCAAAGATGTTATAAGCATTCTTTTGATTACTATGACAATGAGAACTAAGCTTCATACGTGAATGATACACATTTTATTTTCCCATAGACCAAATATAATGGCCAAAACTTTAAAATGTTATTGAACAAGAACAATGAGTCAGCTGACATTTTTTTCAAAGCTCCTTTACAAAACACTTATTTTGCTGCTGCTAGTTTTCCAATGATAATTGTAGGTTACTTGTGGACATCTCTTGTTTAAACAATCTATTACCCAAAGAGAATCTATGGCAATTGGAAGTTTTCAGTATTGGGCCACAATAAACGTTTTACTCCAAGGCCCTGACAATTCCCAGAAAAGCCTGATGATCTGAGACATTCCAATTTTTTTTTAAAAAAAGCTGTTTTAATACATCAGAAATTAGTTTGTTATGTACAACTTTAAAGACCTAAATGTTTTAAACGTTCCTTGCCCTTGAGATGTCATGTATCCATCTTAACCATTTGTCATTGGTTTTAGTATAATGGACTAAATGTCTGGTTGGCTTTGCATTACATTTTAAAGTGAGTAACAAGAATGTGTAGCTGCAGTTCAACTCTCCCATGATGAAAAGTAATGTAACTTTTCATTGATGTATATAAATCTATATATAGTAATGGAATAAGACATTATTGTATAAAAGGAAATATTCCAAAATTGATTTTTTTCAAATTTTGTAGAATATCAGAATAAAATTAATTGAATGAAAACTACTTCTGCATTTAGATTAATTTTTAAGCCACAGCTTTTTGTTAGGATTTGAACATAGCAACATTTATATTTAGTTCAGAAGAATGTGAATTTGAATCCTTTTTGACAATGAATGTAGTAAATTAATTGTCTTTTTATTCTGCAAATAAGTAACATTTGAATGCAGTGCAAAATCTCTTCGGAAATAGTTATTTTGGCTGGAAGACGGGGAGTAAGGATCAAAAAAAAGTGTTTGGAAAAGGATTAAGTTGTATTTTTGCTTTGAGCTGTGGGGAGGGAAAGGTTACAAATATTAATGTAATAATTAGAACAAGCAAAATAGCTGCCACCTTGCTGTTGATTTTCATGGTTCGCTGTGGATATCTTTAACCACCTCACTCCAAAAATTCAGTTAGCTTCAGATTGCTATTCAGATTACTTCAATTTGAGACATTTAAAGTTGTAGTCTTTTTTGTGTGATTTTATTCCAAATTTGTAATAGTGAAGTTGAACTTTTCAAATCCATCATGTTGGATACTATATTTCTCATTGGAGTGAATGTACACCCCACATTTTAATGCTTTGAGTCTGAGGTGGATTATTTAATTGAAATGCAAAGTGGCTTTTGACCATCCCAGGGCCAATATCAAACCAAATAAATATTTCTGTTTTCATTCAAGGATAGGAGCAAAAGTTCTCAACAGGGGCCATAGCTCATTGGGGGGAAATCCTTGGGGGGGGGGGCCATATTTTATGTAGTTAGGAAAGAAGCACGGAAGAAACCAACTAAACTTGACTGCTTCACAGAGAAGGAGGTCCATAAACTCAAGTCATGTTTATTGTCATCTGATTTTACAGGTACAATCCGATGAAACAGTTTTTTTCTGTCCTCGGTGTAAAAACAGAAATAACACACATACAAATAATGCATATGCAGGACAAATAAATAAATATTGTTTTGTACAAATGTGCCTCAGATGTTTAGTGTGAGCAGTTCCTTTGGTCCTTCAGAATTCTCACTTCCCATGGGAAGAAGCTGTTTGTCAGCCTGGTGGTGCTGGCTTTGATACTCCTGTATCTCTTCCCTGATGGGAATAGTTGAAAGATGCTGTGCGCAGGGTGGAAGGGGTTCCCAATGATTTTTGCACTGGGGTGGAGGGTGGGGGAGAGAGGGAGACTCCAGCGAGCCTCTCTGCCACTCTTGGGGTCCTGTGGATTGACCTCTGATCTATTCCTCTGCAGCAACCAAATCACACTGTAATGCAACCAGCCAGGGCACTCTCATTAGAGCACCTATAGAAGGTTGACATAATGATGGCCAGTAGCCTTGCCCGCTTAAAGTCGCTGTTGCACCTTCCTGACAAGTGAGGAAATATTGAGTGTCCACGATAGGTCACTAGTTAAATGAACTCCAAGGAATTTGGTCCTCTCCACTCTTTCTACTGCAGAGTTGTTGGATGTGTAGCGGAGGGTAGTCGTTCTTGGTCATTCTGTAGTCCACGATCATTTCTTTCGTTGTCCACGTTGAGACTCGGGTTGTTCCTTTTGCACCATTTCATGAGATTTTCCATCTTCTCTGCAGTGAAGAGGCTAACTACTGTGCTGATGAGGTGTCATCTGAAAATTTGATGGCGCTGTTTGAGCTGGATCTGGTGATGCAGTCGTGGGTTGGTAGCGTGAACTTTAAGCAGAGTCCAAAGGGGGCCAAAGCCAAAAAAAGCAATAGCTGACAATAGAGCACACATTTTTGAGCTCTTGTGTCTTGTCCAAATTTCCATGATGTGTATAACTGAAAGATTCATAATATCCAGAAACAAAGATAAATTAATTTACTCCAGAAGAAACATGGGATTGATAAATAGGATTGAATAGCTCGCTTCAAGTTTATACTTGTATGAAGGGTCAATGTTAGCTTCTGTAGAAATTTAATTGCAGATGGTTTTACCAATTGGTGTTTGAAGAATGCCTTGAGCAAATAGACCATAAGACAAAGAAGCAGAAATGGGCCATTTAGCCCATCAAGTTTGCCCTGCCATGTAATCATGAACTGATCCAATTTCCCCCATTCAACCCAAATTGTAGATTTGCACTTCTGACTAGCCATTGAAGCATGTTATTATGAAGAGACTACTGCAGTGATCATTTTAACAGTAACAGGACCAATAATATGCTACAGTAGTTATAATTTTTTAAATTAAAGTCCTCATGACTGTATAAAGATGGCTAATGGCTTAAAAATATGCATGTAATGTTGAATAGACCCGAGCACAAGCATAGTTGGGAATTGATTGCTGTTAAGTAAAACCATAAATCCTGTTCAATTATTTGTTTGCTCAAACAGGGATTATCCACATTGTTGGTCTTATTAAACATCAAGGTGCACACATTTTATTTTCAAACCTTGCCTTTTTCATACCTTTGCATCAATCCAGAAATACTGAGTTTGACAGGTATTTATTTTCTTTCTTATGAGCAGCTAACAGCAACAGAGATCCACAAATTGACCTGGTTCTTGTTTAGCCAACATTCTCAGTTCTTGTGCCTCACTAGAAATTTGGACGGTCATGTTAGGAGTTCAGTACTGCTACCATGCTCTAGATTAAATGATAGTATTGTTACATGAAGTTGTTTAAAAAATGATCAGCTCCATTTCTAGGCTTGCTGACAGCTCTGGGTTCCATAATATTTACTTGAGAAATTAATCAGTTGATTGCTGAATAGAGTGTATTTACTATGACTTTTAAACAACTTCTTGTCTTTGGCTTGTGATCAGGATGATTTTTGCACAATTCTTGAGGAAGGTTTCAACTTCGAAATGTAGGTTAATTGGGTGTAAATTTGGTGGCTGAAATGGTCTGTTACTATGCTTTATGTCTAACTTTTTAAAAAATTGGTTTATTTGTTATTTCTAGGCTTCTGTCAGTATGAAAGTTGTCACAAATGTTATGTTATACAGAAATGCTTGCATAATGTAACACTCAAATAGTTTTGAAGATATAGAAGATAATCTTCCAGTGATTTGTGTTGTGTGTGAATGTAACTTGAGGTTATTTAGGAAACTCTATTTGAGATTTTAAAGACATTAACTCATTCTCTAAGGAGTACATATTTGTTTTAAAAAGTGATTATGATATTTCAAGCTCACAGCTTGATAACTACCTGTATTTCAAAATTCAAAGGCAAATATAAATCAGAAATCAATGAGCACTTTTAGAACATTCTACAATATTGTCTTGGTTCAGAAATAGCATAACTTTATGATCAACTTAAAGCCATTTTCCTAGTACCTGTATCTATATCTCTACCATTTGTGGGATTTCTAGCTCTTTGCCATTTTGTGTTTTGTAAAATCCAATGTTATTTCCATTTTCAATGTGAATAATGTGAATTATTCATGGAGTTTTAGTTTTGTTTGAATATACTGCAAGTATTTATTGGAAGTTAAAAGTTGCACGTACAGGTCAATCAGTTTTGTAATTTATAATATACAATTTTTTGATGCTGACTATATTCACTGTTCTTTGCAATTAATATGTCTGTTAAAAGTGAAAAATATTGGAAAACTTTAGGCATTTTCCATTTTTACCTCAGATTTCCAGCATCCATTATTTGGCTTTTGATGTTGAGTTGAGATTACTGTGCATACCAAGAATTGTTTTGCACATTGAAAACTGTGGTTTGTGGAATCACATGGGCCATAAATAGCTGGGGATTAGACTCTAACATGATGCAGGAAATTTGAAGGATAGGAATGAAGTTTTGCAAATTTATGGAAAGTCTATTGAATGTTTACCAAAAAAAAGCTTTTGGGTGATGGAAGTTAAGACCATCAGTCCATAAGAAATATAACATGAAGGATCATCCTGAGAGATTAGAGATAATCGTGAAAAAGGGCAAATGCATCAAGGGAAAAAATGGACCACTTAGAAATCAATGTGATCAACTCTGGTTGAAGCTACAGGAGATGGGGGAAGGTCTTCAATGTGTATTTCTGTTCTTACTGTGGAGAAAAACATGAGGGCTGGGGAACTTGGGGCAGTCAAAGGTAGTGTCTTGAAAACAATCAGTATTATGGTTGAAGAGGAGCAGAAGGTCCTGATCCACATTAAAGTAGACAAACCTGAGTCTGATCAGGTATATCTGAGGACAAAGGAAATTGTAGGTATCAGACTGAGATTTGTGGCATCGTAAATACAGGTGAAATGCAGGAAGACTGGAGGGTGGCAAATGTTGCACCTCTATTCATAAAGGGTTGCAGGAAAAGCCTGGGAACTACAGGCCTGTAAAGTGAATGGCTGGGCTCAAGGGAGAGTTGTAGAACAGGGGGATTTTGAAGTACAGGTACATAGTACTTTGAAAGTGGCATCATAAGTAGATAGGTCAAAAATGCTTTTGGCGCGTTGGCTTTCATCATTCAGAGTATTGAGTACAAAAGTTGGGAGGTCATGTTGCAATTTGGAGTATTGTGTTCAGTTTTAGTCACTGTGCTCTGAGAAAGATGCTCCCCAGATGGAGAGGGTGCAGAGGATATTGGCAGGAGTCAGTGCCCTGAGGCATAGGGAGATGTTGAGAGGCTCATGCCTTATTCCTTGGAGTGCAGGAGATTGAGGGGTGATCTCATAGGGATGTAAAAAATCATGAGCGAAATTGCTAGGGTGTACATAGTCTTTTGCCTAGAGTAGGGAGAAATCAGTAAACAGAGGACATAAAGGTTCAAGGTTGGGGGGGAAGGTTTATCAGATCTGAAGGCTATTTTTTAACACTGTTGGTGGTGGGTATATGGAATGTGCTATTGAAGGAGGTAGTTGAGGTGGGTACTATTGCAAAAGTTAAGAAACATTTAGACAGAATCGGTTTTGAGGGATATCAGCCAAATACAGGTGGATGGGGCTATTGGGGGTGGGGACATCTTGGACTGCATGGGTAAGTTGGGCCGAAGGACATGTTTCCATGCTTTATGGCAGGCATGAAGGTAATTTTGTGTAATATTGAATATTCTGCCCTATTACATGACAATAAAGGAATCTTGAATCTTAACTTTTATTTGGACTCTATTCTTCAATCAGAGCTTGCATGTGACACTGACATCTTGCTAGCAATACTGGAATTAGAAAATGTTGCAATTTGAAAGGTGTATGATAAACACGTACCCAAAGAGTTCCTTTATCCAAGCTCGTGAGCATCATGCAATATGTTGATGACCACTGTTGGTATCTGAGAAAGCCACACAGTGAAACTTGAGTGGATTGTACATCATCAGAGTGAAAGACGTGTCATCAGTTTTCTAAAAACTGTTAGAAAGCAAGTTTTAATATCTTGCATGTGGCAAAATATTAAAACCATAACTGACCATGTCAGCTTTGTGATCAGTGATGATGAAGCCTTCCAACCTGACCGGATGAACACCTATGCATGGCAGCAGCATCATTTAACCTACCTGGTTGGGTGCTGAGGGACTGTCCAAGTTAGCTGAGGTCCTAACAGACATCTTCAATATCTCACTTCAGCAGCCCACCTTCCCTGCATGATTCAAGGCAGTCACCATCATCCTGGTGCCCAAGAGCAATGGTAGCTGGACTAAACGTCTACCGTCTAGTGACTCTGACTTCCATGACCATCGTGCTTTGAGCTACTGGTGATGGAGTGCATCTCGGCATACCTACCTATCAGCAAAACCAATCAACAGATGATATAATAGCACTGGCTCTGCGCTATGTCCTGTCCCACCTAGAGAACAATGCCTCATATACCACGCTGTTGTTCATTAACTTCAGCTCAGTGCTCAACCCAATGATACCTCAGAGGCTGGTGGATAAACTATCTGTGATAGGACTCAGTGCCCCTCTCTGCAAATGGATCCTGGACTACTTGATTGAAAGATCATAATCTGTCCACTTTGGCAGCAAAACCTCAAGTCCCAGCACACTGAATACTAGCACACCTCAGGGCAATATTGTCAGCCCGCTACTGTTCACGTTGCTAACTCATGACTACTACCGAGTTGAACCCCAACAAAATAAAGTTTGTGGATGAAACAATGGTAATAGGCCTCATCAGCAACAACGGTGAGTCATTTTACAAAGAGACTAAAAGGCTTGTACAGTGGTGCAAAAGCAACAACCCGAGCCTCATCGTGGACAAGACAGATGATTTTGGCCTTCAGGAGGATGTAGGACCACTCCCCTCTGCATAATCAATGACTCCATCGAAAAGAGTGTGGAGCACAAAGTTCCTTGGTGTCCATTTAAAGGAATGAGGTGGTATCCACAATACCACCTCATTAGTCAGAAATGTGTAGCAGTGCTTGTACTTCCTAAGGAGGGAAATGCTACTACCAGCCACCATCCTAACAATGTTCTACAGGAGCACAATAGAATGTGTCCTTGTTGGTTGCAGTATGGAAGCTGCAAGGTATCCGATCTGAAGTCATTACGGGGGGTGATTAAAACTGCTGAGAAGATTACTGAAGTCTCGCCTCTATTGACTATCTTAAGGAAGTGGTTCTTAAAGAGGGCTCAGAGAATCATTCAGGAGCCTTACCATCCAGCCTGCAGTATCTTTGAGACACTGCCTTCAAGGAAGAGGTACAGGAACATAAAAAAGGACTGCCAGGCTGCAAAATGGCTTCTTCTTGCAGATGGTGAGACTGTTGAACAATCCTAGAAACTCATAAATTATTTTTGTATTTTTAAATATATTTATTTTGGATTGCATGTGTGTTGTCATTTGTGCATAGGGTGTACTCTATACTATGGTCCGGAGATGCGCTGATTCGTTGGGTTGTATATGCATAATTAGATGACAATAGACTTTTTGAGCAGCTGAGGCTGGGTTATCTGTTCAGTACTTCAAAGATAACCAAAAGAGCTGGTGTTTCAAATAATGAGAAGCTGAAGGAACTCAGTGGATTCTTATTGTATGCTCAAGATTACAGCATTTGCAGTTTTTTTTCAATTTGGCATTTATAATTCAATAGGATTTGACAATGTTGTCTTCAGTCTGTAAGTGAAAGATGCCAGTGTTGTTCTGGGCTTAATGCTCGCATTGTAGCTAATTCAGTGTGCAGCTAAGAATAGCACTTTGGATTTGTTTGGGTATGGGGGGGTGGGGGAAGAAGTGTATATTTGTGGATTAAAACTTTTTTAAGTCATGTAGTAGCTGAGCTTGTTTTTTTTTACCATTTCAAAATATTTGCAAGACAAACTGATTTTTGGGGGTTGCTTTAAAACGTGCAATATTCAGTACAAGTCCGATTATCCGAAATTGGGATTCTCTGAAATCCTCAGTTATTTGAACATTTTTTGGAGCCGAACTGACGCTGGAAGCAGTGCACCTTGGGCACCCGGCACAAGCGGGGCCTCAGTGGGGAAGTGTCGGTGATTGGCAGTGGCCATCTTTTTTTTTTGGTGAGAATTAAACATAATTTTAATGCTTAAAAATCCTTAGCTTGTTTTTGTTTAAACACTGTTATAAGTGATTTGCTATTGCTACTGGGCTATTTTTCAAAAAAATGACCGGTTCTCTGAAAAACAGTTTATCTGAAATAAGCCTGGTCTTGATTATTTTGGATGATCGGAGTTGTGCTGTAAAAGTTTCGACTACTGTTTCATTCCCACCCTGAACAAGAGATTGCAAGCTATCCATATAAAATTGAACTCTGATCTGTATCGAAATACTTTCTAGTCAAATATTTATTTGCTAATATGCAAATTTGCCATGGATTAGTGTATATAAGATAATTTGAATTATGAATTGATTTTGCACTAACATCTGGTGACTCTCACTAAGTGCAATAAAGTAGCCACAAAATTGTGCCCTACTTTCCTGCCACGAGCATTTCTAGTAAATTTGTGTGTAGACCCTAGATTGTAAAATCGAAGTATACATAAATGTTATACCCTGCTTTGATAAGATTTTATTGTATTTTTGCATGTAAACTTCCAGTTCATTACCTCAGACAATTTATCTAAACTCTCGGGCTGATCATTTCTGGTGATTTTTTTTGTGTTGGTGTGAGTGGAGCAGATGCATTTTTTCTTTCCTAGCCACCCTTTCTCCCAGGTGATGGCCTGTTCAATAAGGTGCATGCATATTTTTTTTCTTTAGCTCGGGTCCCCAAACCTTTTTTTTAGACCATTGACCCCTTTGGAGACTACATGGTCCCTCATCAACCCCCAGCTGTGGAATTCCAGCACTGGGGGGAGGGGGAGAAAGAGAGAGAGGGGAAAGATGGCACTGGATGGGGGTGGTGGCACTGTTTGGGGTAGTGGGGGTGGTTGGCAGCGCTGGATATGCCTCACACCTCTTTCCGTCCTTATTCCCTCTCAACTACAGTATACACTGAAGCCAAATACAACAAGGCGGCCACCAGGCACCATTCTTGTGAAAGCTTGGCCGACACTGCCGTAGATGCTATATTAAATTGATTTCTCCCTCCCCCCCACTCTCTCTTCTTCTTTGAACTCCCCTGGCATTTATCGACTCCTTTGATGGTCCCATCAACCCCTGGGGGTCGACAATGACCCCTCTGGAGACCTCTACTTTAGCCTCTCTCCTGTTTACCCAAGATCTGCCAATTTTATATAGAATGCTGTTATGCTGTGGAGTCAGAAAACTTGCAGGACTGTTTAAAATTAGTTATCATCTTTTTCTGCTTTCTCAATGGAATATATTGAAGTTTTACTTGTTAATACTTTGAGCTATAAATTTGAATGTTTATACTATCATGCACTGTGCACGACTCCAAATCAAGCACATAATTTTGAATTACTTCTCCCTAATTCATCCAGTTTTTCTTCTTTTCAGTTATGTGTCAGTTATGTGAATTTTTATTTCATTATGACAGTAAAATACCTGTTATCTGGAATTCAACCAACCGGCAAAAAAAATTGCAGAAAATAAATATATAAAGACAGAAGTTTAAAATTGGCGCCCCTGGTGGTCATTTTGCCGATCAAGCAACATGCAATCTCAAGCAACTGGCAAATGCATTTATCCGGCATCTACCAGTCCTCATAGGTGCTGGATACCTGTGGTTTTACTGTATTTCTCAGCCTTTTTGCACTCCTATCCAGGATTGAAATTTCCTCCAAATGCACCTTTATTTTCTCATACATGTCCTTGAGAAATTGAGGATGATTTTCAGTGATTCTGAGACCACCCAAGCCCTTCTGCAGGACAGGGGGGGGGTATCAGACTTGCTGGGTGGCTATTTTGTGATTTATTTATTTTTTGCTTTTTCCACTGTTAATTCAGGGTTTCTGGTTGCTAATATGCACAATCTCCAATTGCTGCCTAAAACTTGAAGATGCTTCACTCTTGCTGTCAGAGTGAGGATACTTCTCCTTTTTCTGAATAGTTGAGTATGCACTTGATTGCTCTGAACTTGAAGCCACTTTAGTTTGTGGCTTCCTGCCCACTTCCGTTATTGATATATTGCTTTCACTTTGAGGTTTGAGATTTTGAATGGGCATTTGACCCAGGTTTTAAGGTGAGCCATTTATTCAATAAATATTACTAGTAAATTAAAAATCTTCACATGATGTGGCCGCAATTTTGGTAGAAAGAATTGAGTAATGGAGGTCAGTAAATATTGTGAAGTTTATTTGACAACTAAGGTTTACCTTAACAAATTTCAATTGGAAATCTGACAAAGATGATTTCGAAGTTATATTCTCAAAATTTCCTAACAATAATAATTCAGGATTTAACGGAAAAGCAACACCAGTAATTCGTTGTAGAAACTTACTAACAGAAACCCAAAAAAGATTAACCTTCGAACAAGACCATGTAGAATGAAGAAAAGTTGCAATTTCTTTTCCACATCTAAAACATTGGTCTGATATTTCCATCTACTCAATTTCTGAGGTATAATATATAAGGGATATTTTTAAAAATTATGATGGAGTAATCTATTCCTTACATTAATAGTATTAGACATAACTTATTTACATAAATCTTGCCAGGCCTGCTGATCTATTGTTATATTTAAATTATCTTTGTCAGATTTTCAATTGAAATTTGTTAAGTTAGTTTTAGTAATAGCAAGGAAATGTATTGATGTTACATGGAAATCAGATGTTTAATTAACATTAGAAAGATGGCATACAGAGATTCAAATATCTCTGTATTTTTGAAGGATTTTTTCCTTTAGAAAAAAATCACTTACAATTTAAGGAGTAAATATTCTGTATTTTTACAACTATGGAGCCCATACGCTAGAATAATGAGATTAAAATTATATTTTTTTATTATTTTGAATTCTAGCCAGTAAAATTTTCCCTAAACAAGTAATAATTTATGGAAAATGTTATTTTTGGGATTCCTGAGTGTCATCTGAAGCAAACCAAATTAATACATAGTTATTATGTATTATATGTTTAGATTTTAGTCATTGGGATTAGTTTAGGATGGGGGGTAGGGGTTTTTTAGTGTTTTTTTTTAGTGTTAGTATCTTAGTTCTTTTTCCTTTTAGATATTATCAACATATATTTGTAAACGCTGTAACATTGTGATCCAATATTAATTGTTATAATTATCATGTATTGATTTAAATAAAATATTTAAAAAAAAAAACGAAGGGTTCCCTCTGTTAAACTAATGTAGTCCATAGTGCATGTTTGGATGAATTATGGAATTATTTAATTGAATTTTTTTTTTGAGCTTCTGTACAGCTTTTGCTTGGGAAAAGTTGTTCCAAAAAAAATTTGGTGTGCTACTGAATAGTTTAAAATATCAACAGATCTTACAGATGGAGGATGGAGCATAGAAGAGAGTTGAATAAAATCAAGTGAAGGACATTGCTCATTTCCATTGACAATTTAGAATAGTCTTTCAATAGGGTATGTCTTAGGATCTGGCTACTTGGTTAAAGTAACTTTCCCTGAGTGACTTGTAAGCAGCCGTCAGGCAGAATGGTATGAGGGAACTGCAGCTATTCAATTGCTCTTGGGGAAGTTCAGTATATACAGAGATACATCTGTTGATGTACTCCATTACTTGGCTTTGGGAGAAGTGTAATGTTTGGAAACCCGAACTTGGGTTCTATCTCTGGATCACTTAGTCTAGTTAGACCTGATGTCAGGTTAGAGTTCCCATTGATTTGAATGGGTCTTTTCAATTCTGTTAGATCGACATGGATAAATAAAGTGAGCTTGGTTACTAAATTATTTTATTTGCATGCTAGTAATGCTTGTGTTTTTTTTATAATCATTCAAGGTGTCTATGCTGGGTCTTTACTGGAGCAACATTCCTGTTTCAGCTACTAATCCTTTGTCATGTAATTGTTTCTCTTATGCCTTGAATCTAGTTATTGACCCCCTCCACCAAAGAAAAAGGAAACCCACCTCATACACATTTTGTCCAGGCCCACATCATATATTTTTCTACCAAATCTTCCTTTCTCTTCAATTGTCCAAGTCCTTCAATCTATCCCTGGACAGTTAGTTCCACATCCCAAGAGCCACTTTCACTCTTGACTTCTCCAGCCCCTGTCACACTGCTGATTACATGGGTTAAATCAGTTAATTTACCAGGTCCCAACCTGGCAGGGTGAGTTAAATTCATCCGGGCTCTGACATTTGGTGGGAGGCAAGTGTCTGAGCTCGGCTTAGTTAACTCACTAATCGCCAGTGTGAAAGCATAACTTGCTCTCGCATTGTCACTGCTGTATGCAGGATTCCCCCCCCCCCCCACCCTTAAAATGCCGGGTTGCCGATTAACCGGGTAAATCATGGTGCAGTGGGAAAGGCTCCCAAGTGCAGCATGCTTGGTAAGTTTACCTGCTTCCTTGGAGGGTTGGCAATGTGAAAGGGGCTTATGACCTTGTGGCTGTGGGCCTGGGCTCCACCCCTGTCCTTCACCATGTCATTTTATTTGGATTTTGATCATATTGTGAAGAGCTCAGGCCTGAAATGTCAGTTATGTTTCTTTATCTTTACTATATAAAGAAAGCTGTTTAATCTGCTGAATTTCTCTAGCATTGTATTTACTATATTCTCAGCATTTGCAGATTTTCATGTTTCATCTTTTGTAAATTGTTCATTTTGCTAGACTGTGTATTTATGTTGCAATCTATCACCTATTCTCTTTGTAATTTATAATGCTGCCATGTTTCATATAATTGGCAAGTGTAAAATTTATAATTTGTAGTCCCAAGATTGGCCAATACAGATCAAATAAAAGCAGTTGCCTTCAAATCAATCACGGGGGAATGCGACTTTTCATCAGTCTTAAACAAAATCATTCACCTTGAACCTCTTTCTGTAAATTAACAGGCATTGTATCCTTGCTATACATATCCCATTTCTGTAGCATGTTTTAACTTTGCTGATAAATTAATTTCTCTGGCACCTTATCAAAAGCCTTCTGGAAGTACATGTCAACTCCATTATCCTTGTAAATGCTGTTAGTTCATCAAAAGGTTCTATCACTAAATTACTTAAATATTACCTATTAAACCCTTATGGGAAGGATTCAAATGAAAGAGTAGCAACCAAATCATATTGATGTATAGGAAAGTTAGGTAATATCTTATTCATAAAACTTCTAACTTGGAAATATCTAACAAAAATGACTTGGGTATATATAATGTCTAAAGACATTAAACATCCATCTATAAACAGATCTGAAAAATGGACAATTCTTTTGGTTTTCAAAAAATAAAAGTCTTCTAGACCATGAGAAAAAATAATTGAGATAAATAGTACTATATTAATTAAAATATTTCAAATAAAACAAATTGTGAAATTGAAACCAAATCCGTAATGTATGTTTAAGTGTTAGGTTGTAGGTATGTCTACTAATCTTAGAAAATGTAAAAGGAAAAGCAGCTCCCTATAAGGAAGCTAATGAATACCTCTGTACAGATTTCAGTTCCAAATCTGTCCAATGTGGGCATTCAGGTTTGTCAGAATAATATATCCAGAATATAATATATCGAATATTAACTGCCAAATAATAAAATCTAACATTAAGTAAAGCTGTACCACCATTTTTCTTTAATTTCTGCAAATGAAATTTACTCAACCTATCATTCTTATTGTTTAGAGTCAATATTGTCAAAAAATGATTTAGGAATTAAAAACTGGAACTGCTTGAAATATATACAAAAATTTGGGTAAAATTATCATCTTGTTAGCATTTTTGCGACCTATTAAAATTATGGCAAATGGAGACCAATTAAAGAAAGAAAATTAAGTTTTTTAATTTTTTAAATTAAATTTAAAATTAATCTTTAAATTTTTTAGTGATCTTAACCCCAAGATATGCAAACTGTTCTTTAACCACTCTAAAAGGTATATGGTTAAAGATTAGGTACATGTATATTCATTGGAAATAGTTCACTCTTGTGGAGATTCAATTTATATTCTGAAAAAATACTGAATTGGGACAGCATTGAAGGAATAGATTTCTCAGGATCTGAAATATATACAGTACTAAAAGATCATCTGCATATAAAAATACCTTATGAATGGCATCTCCTCTGTTAATATCCTGAATATCACTGGAGTCACAAAGTGCTATCACTAAAAGTTCCAAGGCTAGGTTAAATAATAAAGGACTTAATGGACAACTGTCTAATTCCTTGAAACATTTTTTTTTAAAAAAGAGGATGTATGAATATTAGTAATTACTGCAGCAACAGGAGCATAATAGATACAATTTATCCATGAAATAAAACCAGGACTGAAATTAAATCTTTCCAAAATTTCAAACAGATATTTCCATTCCACTCTATTGAAAGCCTTTTCTGCATCTAATGATACGACATATTTTGGAATTTTAGTTGATGGAGAGTAAATAATATTCACTAACCTACTGATATTAAAATGTGAATAATGATTCTTTATAAATCCTGTTTGGGCCATAGAAATGATCTGAGGAAGAATATTTTCCAATCTGAAAGTTAAATATTTTCCAATCTGAAAGTTAAATATTTTCCAATCTGAAAGTTAAATCTTAAAGAATTTTGGAATCAACATTCAGCAATATTGGTCGATAGGAAGCATAAACTATAGGGTCCTTATCTCTTCATAGGAATTAACAAATTGATGCTTCATAAAATGCAATCAATCTCCAATGATAAAATTAGAGGATCTTGGGAATTGGAACTTCAGTCAATTCTCCCAGAGGAACTTTGGGAAAAGATTTTTGTAATGGTTAATACCTCTTCATTATGTGCTCAACACATGTTGATTCACTTTAAAGTGGTACGTCGGGTTCCTATGTCAAAAGATAAATTGGCCCATATCTTCCTAATGTTAGTCCTATGTGTGATAGATGAAAATAACAAGTGGCCACACTAACGCACATGTTTTGGTCTTGCTCTATATTGGAGAAGTATTGGACAGATATTTTCAAGACTTTGTCAATTATACTGGGTATTAGCTTGCAACCTAATCCATTGACTGCAGTTTTTGGAACTATAGTTCCAGAGGTGGGTCAAGTTCCCACCTCTGCACATCAGGTTGTAGCGTTTACTACGCTGTCAGCCAGAAGACCCATTTTATTTAAATGGAAAGATCCCAATTCACCTACTTTGATGCAATGGTTCTCTAAAGTTATGTCATGTTTAAGTTTAGAAAAAATTAGAAGCTTCTCTTTTGACACCTCTAAGTTTGAAGAGACTTGGCGTCCTTTTATAAACTATTTTCGTATGAGTTAATTTGACTTTACCTTCCAGTCTGTTCTAGATTTCTGTTGTTTTATATTGGCAAGGACCAGATAAATAGTTTGTATTGATCTGTTGTAGTGAACTCTCAGTTTAGGCTGTTTTTAGATCACAGTTGTCTCTTAGAACTGGGTGTGGGGTTGCACTACTTGTTAGAGAGTTGATGGGCAGAGGTATAGGAATAACATGAGGGGAACTTCTTTACTCAGAGAGTGGTTACTGTGCGGAATGGGCTTCCGGGAAAGGTGGTGGAGGTAGGGTCAATCTTGTCATTTAAGAAAGAGTTGGATAAGTATATGGATGGGAGGGGGATGGATGGATATGTGCAGAGTGCTGGTAAGTGGGATTAGAGGAGGGTACTTAGATCAGTGTGGACAAGAAGGGCCAAATTGGCCTGTTTCCGCGCTGTAATTGTTATAAGGTTATATGGTTTACATCGTCAAATTCCTTTCTTTGTTTGACCCAGGCAGGGTTAAAGTCTTGGAAAAACATTACTTTTGCATTTCCCACCACTAATGGGCCATTATTATTTTAAAAAAAAATTGTATGCTGTTCCCAAGATCGCATCTCTTTCCTGGTAACTTGAAAGTCTTGGTCTCTGGTCGTGGTCTCTGCTCGCTGTTTCTTCTGGGTCCAAGGGTCCGGTGACCTCTTTCAATTTTCATCTTTGCATTTAACTTGTTTTGTCTCAGCATTTACGGGATCCATGTTTAAAAGAAACTCATCATGTCTTTTCCCTCTATTCCTTCTCTCAGTCCAATGATTCTTACATCTGCTGAAATTTTTCATATGATTGATCTTGTCCATCAATCCTTTTTTCCTGTGTCCTATGTTTTTGCTTTTTCTTGTAGTGCCTTTAGCCTATTTTGTTTTGTCCATCTTAGCCTCCGAACGAGTCTTTCATTCCATTAAGTCTACCATGATTTTTTTGATTGTTGTTATCTTTTCTGATACGTCTCCCATTGCTAATTCCACACCCTTGAAACGAGTGCATAAAATTTACATCTTGTTCAGGATGTTGGTTATATCTTGGGCCAAACCCCCCCGCCCCCAAGCTCTGCTAGGTTTACCCAGTCCCAAGGCCCCTGTTGAGTCGCTCCTCATTGGGCTTCCACTCGACGTTCCTGGCTGAGCTGTTGCTTCTTCAATTTTTGCTTTTGTTTGTTTGGCACTATTTTTATCTATTTTTGATGCTAAAATTCTGGTTTTGAGCTTAGCACATCTGCCTCCAAAATTCTGTTTCCTTGAAGTTTATCCTTTGGGGAACTATTGATTCTATACCTGATCAGTGTTTCTCAAATCTTTATCATAATTGAGGTTTAAACAAATTTTCTAATATTTCAATGCTGTCAGTTTCTAATGGGCATCTCAACTGCTGACTGTTTCACTACTTTAAAAACATTCTTTTTCCTGGAGAAGACAGATGGAAGATGCTCTCAATTGGTACCTTAACATCTTCCTCAGCATCTATATTTAAGCGCTAAATTCTTTGTCCTTAATAGGCCCCACTCTTCTTTGTACCACTTTTTAACTGTTCAGTTGTCTGTAGAACATATTTGAATTTCACTGATATTAGCACCTAATCCTTTCTCCTATTTGACTCCTATTTTAATTTTTCACTTCTTTTCCTTTTGTTGACTTGACTATTGCAGACATTTCCAAGCTGACCATCAAATGAAGCCTTTTTGCTTTGTCTTTCTCTGACCCTTGGGAGCTTTAGATTTGCTGCTTGTTCTTTTGCCTCAACTTGAATTATTTCCTCATTGAAACTATTGTCCTTTCAATTCTGCCAATCACTTTTATGGAATCAGTAGACCGTGGCCAAATCTGCTTTCATTATTATGAAATTAGTTGCTTTTATTGGTATTTTAAATTGCTCTTTCTCCTTGTCTATCACTAACCTACATGTTATTAGTACCATTGAAATTTGGTACATTTGATTCACTTCCCAGGACCAGATCATCGTGAATGGCAGAGATGGAGGAAATGTACCCAAGGTAGGAGTCAGAGAAGTAAATCTGGGGGAGGGGAGAATTAAAATGCTAGAAGAAATAGGGACCTCAAAATGCATGAGAGGATTACAGCACAAGTTTGTTTCTTATGAAGGGGCTTGGAGCTCAATGGTAGATGGAACCTAGTCTTGGATAAGTTGGTATTGGTCTGTATGGATTTTAATAAGGCATTTGACAAGGTCCCCAATGAGAAATTCATTCAGAAAGTGATGAGGTATAGGATCTATGGAGCCTTGGCTGTGTAGATTTAAAAATTGCATGTGGAAAGCAGAGAGTAGTAATGGAAAGAAAATATTCTGCCTGGAGGTCAGTGACCAGTGGAGTTCTGCAGGGATCTGTTCTGGGAACCCTGCTCTTTGTAATTTTTATGAATGACTTGGATGAAGAAGTGGAAGGATAGGTCAGTAAGTTTGCAGGTGGTACAAACGTTGGAGGAGTTGTGGATACTGGTGAAGGTTGTCATAGGTTACAAAAGGAGGTAGACAGGATGCAGAGTTGGACAGACAAGTGGCAGGTGGAGTTCAATCTGGATAAATGTGTGGTGATTTATTTTGGAAGCCCAAACCAGAAGGCTGACTACAGGGTTAATGGTCAGATACTGTGGAGGAACTGAAGGACCTTGGGTCCAAATCCATGCATCTCTTAAGGTTGCTGTGCAGGTTGATAGGTTAGTTAAGAAGGCCTGTGGGTAGTTGGGCTTATTTAATGGGGATATTGATTTCAAAAGTCAAGAGTTCATGTTGCAACTCTACAAATTTCTGGTGAGACCACACTTAGAATATTATGTTCAGTTCTGGTCACCTCATTATAGAAAAGATGAGGAAGCTATGGAGAGAATGCAGAGGAGATTTACCAGGATGTTGCCTAGATTGGAAAATAAGTCTTGAGGCAAAGTTAACAGAGTTGGGAATTTTCTCTTTGGAGCACAGGAGGATGAGAGACAATAGAGGTCTACAAAATTCTGAGAGGCATTGATAAGGAGAACAGCTAGTGCATTTTTCCCAGGACAGAATAGTAAACATTAGTGGACATCTCTTCAAAGTGAGGGGAAGTAAGTTAAGGAGTGAAATCAGGGTAGTTTTTATTTAGAGTTGTGGGTGGCTGTACTGCCTTACCAGGGATGGTGATGGAGGTTGAAATGAGCATTTAAGAGACTTTTAGACAAGTACATGTATGAAAGAAAAATAGAGGGTTACGAGGTAGGAAGGGTTTAATGTTTTTTTTTTGGGTGGATACATAGGTCGGCACAACATCGAGTGCTGAAGGACCTGTTTTGTTCTGTAATGCTATGTCCTAAGTTGTAGATGATCAGAATGGAAAGTTAATTGGAAGATCAAAATAAGTGAGTTTGGTAATAAAGGGTTTGAGCTGTAGATACAATAAAACCTCTGCTATCTGGAATTCAAGCCAACGGCAGCCCCAAGCAACCAGCATTAAGTATCAAGGAAAATATAATAATAGGTTAAAAAAAAAAGCAAGTTTACAATTGTAAATGTTCTCTAAAGTAACACAAACCTTTGGTGAAGATTGGAGCAAATATTCACCCAGTACCTTGGTCATGCTTTGCTCATAGCAGCTGTTTGAATAAAGTTGTGTTTGAATAAAATGGCTTCACCTAGGATGAAGAGCTGATTGGCGCTTCTCGCAGTTGAGGTGACTCTCTTAGTGTCTCCTTATCCCTGTTTAGTAAGAGTCGTCTCAGAGGCTTTATCTGCAAATGAGGGTTGGGGGGAGGGCATTAATTATCTATAAAGCTATTGTTCATCTTTCAGGCAGCACTGTAGATGGGGAGGAACCTGCAGATACAGTGACAGTTAAATTTTTCAAAGAATGTCTGAAAATAATATAAAAATTTTCAGGTTAATCCATTTGGTTTATATATTCATGCAAGTGAAGTTTGTTCAATGCAATACAGTATAGCTTTTTTGTCTTCTGTCTGTTAAACTGTTTATTCTTAATGCAGAAGTATTAGGCATTATGAGAGTAAGTCTCAAGCAACAGGAAAATACACTTATCCGGTATCTACCAATTTCCCCATAGGTGCTGGGTACCAGAGGTTTTACTGCATGTTGAATGTAGAAGCAATCAGATGTTTATTGTGAAGTGTTCATGTTGCAGAATATACCCATTTTATAATCTTTAGACTCACACAATGATCAGAATGGGGCATGAAATCAAAAGATTATGCAAATTTACTTTCCACAATAATAAAACATGAATCTGGCACATATCCAGATCAGCAGTTTGATAATAGAGGGTCTAAAGAAAGATTGGAGAGGTAGCTTGATGTCAGTAGGCATCAGGTAGATGAATTGAAGGAGATGCTGATTAATAGTTCTAGATAGAGAAAAGTAATTGCAGGAAATGTCAGATTACAGTATAAGAATGGAAGTAAGTAATGTCAGTTTCACTGTATTGGTCGACGGTAGGGCCATTGGGGAGGGTCTCTGATACTCTTGTATCTCTTTCCTGATGGGAGTAGCTAGAAGATGCTGCATGTGGGTGATGGGGGGTCGTCCATGATTTTATGAGCCCTCTTCAAACAACAATCCTCTCTGTTGGATTGACCTCCACTGTGATGTAGCCAGCCAGGACACTCCTGATAGAGTGAATAGAAAGTTGACAGGATGGTGGGTGGTAGTTTTGCCCACATCAGTCTTCTCAGGAAGTGAAGTCACTGTTGTGCCTTCCTGACTCGTAAGGAGGTGTGTGTCCAGGATAGGTCATTTCTTAACCCTTTGGACTCCATGACCCGGTTTTCAAGGACTACCAATAAGCACATATACTCTATCCCCGTTTTCTAGGACTGGCTTTGTACCCAACACCAGCTGGTTCATACTAGTCTAGACCCAGTCCAGACTGTATACAGGGTATTATGAAAAGTTCAAAATGGCCAGACTCCCAAGGAACTTGGAAATCTCTTTTCACTTCTGAGCTATTAATGTGTATTAGAGGGTGGTTGTCCCTGATCCTCTTGAAGTCCACAATCATCTCCTTTGTTTGTCCACATTGAGTCTCTGGTTGTTATTCTTGCACCATTTCACGAGATTTTCCACCTCTTCTCTG
This sequence comes from Narcine bancroftii, assembly GCF_036971445.1. NCBI lineage: Eukaryota > Metazoa > Chordata > Chondrichthyes > Torpediniformes > Narcinidae > Narcine > Narcine bancroftii. The sequence goes on from NC_091472.1 coordinate 98,402,914, forward strand.
TAGTGCAACTCATCATTGTTGCTGATGAGGCCAACTACTATTGTGTCATCTGCAAACTTGATGACTCTGTGGGAACTGAATATGATGTTCAAGCTACTGATCACGACTGCAATGTGAGAGATTGAAATTGCCCATGAACACCCATCTAGTTGGCACAGATTTGCAGTGTGAAAGGCAAAAGTCTGCAGATGCTTTGATTGTAGTAAAACACACTGAAATGCTGGAGGAATTCAGATGTCCTTTTCTGTGTCCATAAAAAGCAAAGATATATTGCTAATGTTTCAGACCTGAGCCCTTCTTCAATGAATAAGCAGAATGAACTAGATGCTCTAAAAAGACCGATTGAGTTCCTCCAGCATTTTCAGTACCCTGCCAGGGCCTGATGCCTTGCGAAGGTTCACTCTCTTGAATGATGTTTTGATAGATATCATAGGGTTGTTGGCCTCTGCAGGTATTCTTGAAGGCACTGTTGAGCTCTCCCTCTTAAAGCAAGCATAAAAGGTGTTCGGCTCATTGAGTAGTGAAGCATCACAGCCATTTATGGTGTTCAACCTCGCTTTCTTGGATATAATGACCTGCAATCCTGACCATAGCTAGCGGGTATCTGACTCTGTCTCTAGCTTCCCTCAGAATTGCCTCTTTTTTCTGAAATGGCCTAAGCAGATTGCGAATCTTCTGATTTGTCCATTGTTTCTGGATGAGAATTTCTGATATGTGTGCATTTCACACAATCTTGATTAAATCGGTGACAACATATTCATTCAGGTCCAAGTATTGGTCCATGAATATGGTCCAGTCCTGCAGGTGCTCCTCTGCTTCCCTAGACCATATTTTTACATCTTCACTATTGGTGCAACCGTGTCTGCCTGTCCCGCATCAGACTTGTCAGCCACAATCGAGCCTGCAGCTGACGTGGACATTTACCCCCTCCATAAATCTTCGTCCGCGAAGCCAACCCAAAGATTGGTGCTGTAAACCTCAATCTCTGCTTATACATCGGGAGTAGAAGTACAGCCAGGTGATCAGACTTGCTGAAGTGTGCTTGTGGGATAGTTCGGTAAGTGTTCTTCATGGTGGTCTTGTAGTGGTAGTGTTTGTTGGCTTCCCTGGTCTCTTGGGTAATGTGCTGGTTGTAGTTTGTTAGTTTTCAGGTTGGCCTGGTTGGAGTTCCCTACAGAGATGGGGAAGGCATTTGGGTGTACTGTCTTGTGGCTGCTGATACTCACCTCATCCCCTCCAGTTCTCGCCTGGTGTTAGCCTGGGGCAGAATGTACACTGCGAACAGGATGATGGCGGTGAACTCAATTAGCAAGTAGAATGGGCGGTACTTGATTGCCAGATGTACCAGGTCAGGGAGTAAGATTGGGATATAATCATCATATTTGTGCACCATGATGAGTTGATGATGACACAAATGCCGCCTGATGCCAGTTGTCATTGATGTTAATGCAAAGGACCTTCTCCCACCCACCCCCAAACCCAACCACTTATAATCTTGCCATAAGTGGCAACCCCTTTGTCTGCCCAGAGGTTATACCATCTAGTTGGTTTTTCTGGAATGGAGTTCTGGAGCCACATTTCTATAATCACCAAAGCACAGCAGCCTTGTAGTTCCTTCAAGTTCGTGTGCAATCTCGGGTCATGTATTTTCTTTTTTTAATATTTTATTTAAAATTTGAAAACCATGATATATATAATCAAAAAAGACAAATATTACAAACAATAATAAAAATTAATGGTGTATATAAATCCCCCCCCCCCAAACCACACCCCATACCTATCCCACATTCTCCCACCCATACCTTAACCAAAAAAGAAAGAAAAAGAAAGAAGGAAAAGGAGATAAAAACCACAATAACATAATTATGTACCATGGATTAGAACAACACCACCACAGAATGGCCGGAGCATTCACAATTTAAAACCCATATAATCTAAATATTGGCTCTAAACTTTCCGATTTATATTTTACCCCCGTGTATAATACAACCTCCCCTCATCCGCCTGAGTCGTGCTGCCATCTCTCCAGCCGCTCGCCCGCCCGAGTTATGCTGCCATCTCTTACGACCCCTCCCTCCCCTCACCCGCCCGAGTCGCGCTGGTGTCCACCACTCGCCCACCCAAGTCGCGCTGCTGTCTCTCATGACCCCTCCCTCCCTTCACCCGTCCGAGTCGCACTGCCAACTACCGCCCGCCCAGCCACCCGAGTCGCGTTGCTGACTACTGCTCGCCTGCCCAATTCGCGCTGCCGTCTGTCGCCCGCCTACTCGGCTGCCTTCCGCTCACCCGCCTGAGTCACGTTGCTGTCTCTCCGGCCTGAGTTGCAGAAAAAATTATTTAAAATTTTAGTCGTGTATAATGCGACCCTCCCCCCATTTTTGAGGGGAAAAGGGGGGAATTTTTTTGCATTATACTTGAATATTTGCGGTAATGGCTAACAATTTCTAGCAACAGCTAACGCTAATCACAAAAATTCAATTCAATCCAAATTCAATTTTTTAATATTACCTAACAAAATTAATAATATATCTAATGGAATTTTAACCTTAAAAATGTTCTAATAATTCTTTAAGTTGGATCTAAAAAGACTTTAACATATCACATAACCAAGTAGAATGTAAAAAAGAACCTACCTACTTCCAACATCTAAAACATAAATCTGAAGATAAATTGTATCTCTTTAATTTGTGCAGGGTTAAATATAATTGATGCATAAAATTATAATTCACTAATCTATATCTCATTAATAATGTTAATCATGCTATCTTTACACAAATTCCTCCAATCATCTTGATTAATCACAATCCTTAATTTTTTTCCCATTTTAACATAGACTTTTGCAAATCTAACTTAAGCATTTTATTCTGCAATAACAAATACATTTCAGATATAAATCTCTTCTTCCCAACTTCTATAAGTAGTTTCAAAATGAGATTGTCTAGCTAACCTTAAAGTATAGCCAAAATTATCCAATAATAAAGCTCTAACTTGATAATAACAAAGATTATTTGACAGTATTTCATATTTATCTTTCATTCTTTGAAAAGAAATAAAATAGCTCACTTCAAAGCAATCTTGTACAGTTTTAATTCCTTTTCAATCCCATAATTTAAAAAACTGATTATTAACTGTAAAAGGAAAAAGTTTATTCGGTGTCTTACCTGAAATTTTCCCTTGTGCACCTATTTCTTCATTTATCACATTCCATAATTCAATTAAATGTATTAAAATAGGCAACTTATAATGATGTAACAATTTAGAATTCCATTTATAAAGAAATTGATCCATTTTCTTCTCACCAATTTGAGATAATTCAATATTTGTCCATACCAATGATTTTCCCAAATCAAACATTCTATTAATAAATTTTAATTGTGCTGCTTTATAATAATTTTGAAAATTTGAAAGCTGTAAACCCCCCTAACTCATAATTTTTCAGCGATCTTCCATTTGCAAGTAAGATCATTAGGAGCACAGGTCTGAAAGTGTTAATTCTTAGTCTAACTCTGCTGGCTCTCTTGTGCTTCTGCCTTCATGCATAGCACTTCTGATGGCCTCCCTCGCAACTTCAGCAATCTGCTCTGCAGTTTACTGGAGACTGGCCCTCTTGCTTAAGCAAGGTAAAACTGCTCAATATCTTATTAATCTGATCCTCTACTTTAAAGTTCCATGTCGTGTAACTGATTTACTTGAATTTTTGACCTATCAAACCATATGTGTAGGGTCGGGGATTTTAAGGAGCCGAATGGATTCTGCAACCTCATGTGCCACCATTAAAAAAAAATTAATTGCCTGTTGTTTGAATTCTTCTGTTTAAATACTTTCCTTCCATCTTTTCCTCTGTCCCTTAATGTAGCAAGTGCCATGACAACTTCTCTCCATGAGGCTGCAATATTCTGAGACCAGGCTCTCTCTTATAAAATGGTAGACCCATTTCCCAGTTAAACAAAGTTTACAGATAGAGTGCAATACACAAATGTACTGGAGAAACTCATCAGGTCACGCAGCATCCTTAGGAAGTGAATAGTAACTATCGCTTCGACCCTAGGCCCTTCATCAGTTAAGTCTGCAGATGCTGGGGTTGAGCACAATCTGTTGGTTACTCTTTACTTCGTATGGGTGTTGTGTGACCTGTTGAGTTTTTTGAGCACATTTGATGTTGACTTATTTCCCATATCTACTGTACTTTATGAATCATGCACTTCTACCATAACCTAGCACTTTATTGTAATTAAATTCTTCAGCCCAGCAAGTGGAAGATTATGATCAGCATCTTGAAATGTGATGACATTCTTCAGAAAAGGTGAACACATTAACCCAAATAGCCATCATGGCAATATGCAAGAGGTGCAATGCAATCATGGACACTTAAATCCTAAATTGTACATGTCATCAAGGGGCCAAGCAGGTTTAATACTTGGAACACAAATGTAGATTTAGCAATGTTTTCTGGGCAAGAAAATCCATTATCTAGCATCCATTAGCAGACTTGTGGGACTGAATTTATGCATAGCTTTTGCTGTTTTCTCTAATGTTTTTGTGCACTAATCATAGAGCAGGACAAGTTGTGGTGGGGGAAAAACAAGGGGGTAACATGATCATTGGTGGAGAAGTTGAACCTGCCATAACACTTGAATGTTGGTACAAATTATTTGCAACCATTCCTGAAAGAATGCATATTGATTGCCAAGTTACTCCCACATGTTTGGGAATAATTTCTGCGTGGGGCTTATTTTTACAGCAAGAACAGCTGTTTCTATTGAATCAGCTGTAGAAATTTGGTGGAATGACTGTTGGTTAATGAATACTTAAACAACAATCCATTTCAAGTTATTCATTGTGGGTTAAAGTTTATTTTGGAATAAAAAATATTTGTATTTCTCAAATTTTTTTGGTTAGGCAGCATAGCAAAAGTTCTTGAAAGTGGTTGAGCCCATTTGTTTGTTGCTGGAAAGAAATGTCATTATTCTGAATCATTGTAAGGAGAAAGAGGCTTGTGTACATTTTCCCTTCATCATATAACCATATAACCACTTACAGCACAGAACAGGCCAGTTCGGCCCTACTAGTCCATGCCGTAGCAAATCCCCACCCTCCTAGTCCCACTGACCAGCACCCGGTCCATACCCCTCTAGTCCCCTCCTATCCATATAACGATCCAGTCTTTCCTTAAATGTAACCAATGATCCCGCCTCGACCACGTCTGCCGGAAGCTCATTCCACATTCCCACCACCCTCTGCGTAAAGAAATTTCCCCTCATGTTCCCCTTATAATTTTCCCCCTTCAATCTTAAACCATGTCCTCTAGTTTGAATCTCCCCCTTTCTTAATTGAAAAAGCCTATCCACATTTACTCTGTCTGTCCCTTTTAAAATCTTAAACACCTCTATCAAGTCCCCTCTCAATCTTCTACGCTCCAGAGAAAAAAGCCCCAGTCTGCACAACCTTTCCCTGTAACTCAGACCCTGAAATCCTGTCAACATTCTCGTGAACCTTCTCTGCACTCTCTCTATCAATTATTCTGTTTTTGAAAATCCGTGGTTGCTATTTTTATCTTCGTTTGCTGCATCTTAATGTTAGTCTAAACCAGGGGTGTCAAACTCAAATTCACGGAGGGCCAAATTTAAAAACTTGGACTAAGTCGAGGGCCGAACTAAATATTTATTGAAAATTTTCAACAATATCTGCATGTTTTCTCTTCTTTCAACATATGTAATGTTAAACTTCTTCTTATTAAAATAAATGTTTAATAATAATTTTGGATAAACTCTTTCCAGAAGCATTAACAAATGAGAAATAAAATATTCAATAAATAATATTTCTCTATAGAGGATTTGTCAAATGTTGCTAGTGTGCTGTCGAATAGTAAAATCTGAGGGCTATTGAGAATGTGGGAGAATAACATGATTCCTGAAACAATCAAATGGGTGACTGATTGTGGGCATGAACTTTAGCAGGGTTATTTGCCATGCCCTTTTTCCATTGGTACAGATATCCTTTGATTTACACACTTTTCAAGTTTTATGCCTAATGAGCTTGTATCCAGGTGCAGGACCATTTTTAACCAGGAATATATTTATCACGGTGACATGAAACTATTGGAAGATCGTTTTATCCTGAGATTAAAGTTCATAATACTTACTCAGGCCTGTGTGCGGGAGGGCGGGGTTTGCGGGCGATCAGGTTGGACAACGACAGTGCGGGGGCATCGGCTCTAGCTGCAGGGCGGGATCTCGGCGGATCAGCGGCCCTGTTACTGTGAGTCGCGGGTCGGCCTGCGGCGGGGGCGGGGAGTGGGCAACGGTCCTGACGAGGTCAGGCCCCCCCTGAGTTTCTGCCGGACCCTCCTTGACTTGCTGAGTTTCTGCCGGACCCCCCTTGACCTGCTGAGTTTCTGCCGGACCCCCCTTGACCTGCTGAGTTTCTCCCAGACCCCCTCCCCTTGGCCTTTTGAGTTTCTCCCGGACCCCTCCCCCTTGACCTGCTGAGTTTCTCTCAGACCCCCCTTTGACCTGCTGAGTTTCTCTCGGACCCCCCTTTGACCTGCTGAGTTTCTCTCGGACCCCCTTTGACCTGCTGAGTTTCTCTCGGACCCCCCTTTGACCTGCTGAGTTTCTCTCGGACCCCCTTTGACCTGCTGAGTTTCTCCCTTCTGGTGTTTTTACGAGAACCAGAGTTTCGCTCATACATTGATGAGGGGGATCAAGGGCCAAACATTGTCAGGTACCTCTCTGCTGGATAAAGGATACGGTTTAACCCGCTGAGTTTCTCCAGTGTTGGGTTTTCACGAGGTAGAGTCAAAGGGCCGAGGGCCTGTTTCTGATCTGTAATGTTCTACGGACCCTGCTCTTCTTTCCGTGCCGGTGTCCCAGGACCTTTCCAGGGCAGTCTCCGCGCTCAGGACCGCGCTGGGATCCCGGTCAGCGGTGGAGGAGCAGGTGAGCGCGGCTACTCCCGATCCAGCCCACGCCACTCCCGAGATTGGCGGGGGGTTCCACCCTACCTGCCCGACCAGCCTCGCTCTCCACGTGTACTCCGGGCACCCGCCGCAGGTCTGGTGGGAAGGCGCAGGGCGGCCGGCGCCCCCATCGCCCGGCGGGGAGCCCCAATCTTCCCTCCGGCGTCCTGACTCCATCTGCAGCTCCACAAAACGCTGTGCCACTGGGGTTCCGGCCGCTGGGAAGCGGCCTTGGCTTCCCCTGACACCAGCCAGGTCGCGCTGCGGTGGGGGGGTGGGTGGGGGGACACGACAGCGTGTTTATAAAACCACCCACCACTACTTTTCAAGGACCAGGATTTTTCTCTCTCTTTCTCACCCTGGGACACAGCGGTTACTGTGCATGCGCTATACTGCCGCCGCGGCCAGCGAGCCACCTCTAATACATTTTTGATATGATCTTGCGGGCCAAATTATATCGTGGGCCAAATTTGGCCAGCGGGCCAGAGTTTGACATGTGTGGTCTAAACTCTTTAGTGTTAATCCACCACCATTTTTGGCTCTTTTCTTGAGTTGTTCACTACTGTTCACAGTACAGAATATTTTCCATTTGAAAATTAGCAATGTAGTAATCCTTTGCAAGAATTAAACTATATTTATATTTTGAACAATAAAAAGCAGGTATTGGAAATCTGAAACAAAACACAACAAAGCAGGAAATATGATGTTGCATCATATCAGAGCTACAAGTTTTCTTGGTGACAATATGAAGCTAAGGTAGTCTACAAGTATACTGTGACAATGTCAAAAAGTGTTGGAGTTAGTGGCACAAGAATGGACTTGGTAGCATCTTAAAGACCTTGTAAATCTGCTGTCCTTAAATTTTCTACCAAAGTTTAGTATTTAAAAGTGCACACAATATGCCAGCTGGGGCCGTACCTGTGATTCAGGATGTCTTGGGATAATTGTTCTCTTTGTATGTGTACAAATCTAAACATGATATATACATTACAGCACAATCAGAATGATGGGTAGTTGGAATAAAAGTGTGCAGTCTGGATTTGTCAAATATTATGAGACAAGCAGAAAAGAATCAATCATTAGATATACTATGATCTCCAAACAAGCAGGCTAATGTTAAGAGTAGAGGAAAGAGCAAGAAAATATATAGCAGTGACATGGAAATCAGACACTCATTTAGGAATGGAGCGATGGAATGCAGAAATACATAGCTGCATTTCTCTTGAGAAGATTACTTACAATCTAAGAAATAAATATGATGTATTTTTGAAAATATGGCACCTCGACAAATTGTGAGAATTAATTTATAGATGTTTTCCCTAAACTTTGAAAACCTCATTAACCTCCTTGGAAGTATTAAAAGATACAAATGATCAGAGCTGTGTGGTGAGAGGTGTCCTCTGGCATCCGGGTTTCTATTGATTTTCTTACTTTATCTATTTTTTTTCTAGATTTCTTTTTTCTATGGTTATTTTTTTTCTTGGGGTTTTGTTAAGGGGGGATGGTTTGGGTTTTATACCCTCATGTATAATGGAGGTATATTTGATTATTTGATATATTGTGTAGCCAACCACTACAAAGAACACACACACACACACACACACACACACACACACACACACACACACACACACACACACACACACACACACACACACACACACAGCAGGTTAAGCTCACTTATTTATTAGGGCTGGAAAGGCTTCTTTTATACTGTTCAAGTTCCTGCAGTTTTTTTTTGCTGATTGACTGAGTCATCCATATTAATAACAATAGCGGGCGAGAATGTCTATGCACATGAATGCCCTTCTTCCACAGTCTGTTTCTGCTGAGTTAGCTCGACAGCTTGACCAATGCCATTTTAGGGCTGTTGGTCTGATGCTGCCCCAGCTTCTACCTCTGCCAGTTCGTTGTCCTGGGAGTTGCTTTAGCGATCTCTGTCCGTGTCTGCTGCCACACGATGTGCCGGTCCAATCTCCGCAATTGCGGGCCACCACAATTGCATTTTACATTTAACTATGACTACATGTAAGGAAAAATTTTCAAAAAAAAAAGTAGATGAAAGATTGTTGGAGCTTGTGATTACATTCAGGCAGGCAGAACCTAGCATTCTTTTAGGATTATTTTTCAGACAATTTGTAAATGGAATGTTGGGGGAGTGGGCAAAACCCAGGTGAGGAATAGATATTTGTAGGAGTACAAAAGTAGGTGGGAACCAGGAGATGCTTCCCTTAGGTAAATGGGGATTTAACCAAACAAGTTCTTTGCACTATGAAAGATCTTTTTGTAGACCGACTGATTGGATGTAATCTAATGGCATAACGTAAGAGGGGAATAAAACTGGAAAGGGTGTGCAATCTCACTGAAAATGTACTTAAAATTATTGAATGATTCAAAGTTCCAATTTAATTGATGTGTGATTGTAGAAAAGAAAGTCTACATTGTTTCATGCCTCCACAAGATTCAGATTTTTATGTCAGAGTATATACGTGACATCACATACAATCCTGAGATTCTTTTTTTTCCTGTGGGAAAGTCAGAATGACCACTTATTGATAGTGCAAAAATAAAACTACACAGTGTATACATGTAAACAAATAACTGTAAACAGATAATGAATGTAAACAAACTGTGTAATACAATAAGAATTTAAAAAAATCTATGTGCGCAAGTAAAAATCCTTGAATGAGACCTTGTTGAGGAGTTTGATGGTGGAGGGATAGCAGCTGTTCCTGAACTTGGTGGTGCAAGTCTTGTGGCATCTATACTTCTTTCCTCTTGGTAGCAGCGAGAACAGAGCATATATTGGATGATGTGGATCTTTGATAATTGCTGCTGCTCTCTGACACAGTGTTCCATGTGATGTTCTTGATAGTGGGCAAGGTTTTTCCTGTGATGTCCTGGGCTATGTCCACTACCTTTTGGAGAGCTTTAAGCTCAGGGATAATGATGTCCCCATATCAGACCATGAAGCATGTGGTCAGCATACTTTCCATCACACATCTATAGAAATACACTAGGGTTTCTGGTGTAATCTCAAACTTCCGCAAACTCCTGATAGAAACGCTGACATGCTTTCTTCATGATGCCATTATGGTGTTGGGTCCTTTGAGATAGTGACTCCCAAGAACTTAAATTTGCTCAGCTTCTCCACCTCTGATTCCCCCCCAATGATCACTAGATCGTACACCTCTGGTTTTCCCTTCCTGAAGTCAACAATCAGCTCCTTAGTTTTGGTGACATTGAGTGCAAGGTTGTTGTTGGTGCACCATTAATCCAAGTTTTCAATCTACCTTCTGTATATTGACTCATCATCTTTTTTTTATACAATCCACTGCTGTGGTATCATCAGAAAATTTGTAAATGATGTTGTTGTCGTATCGAGCCCTACAGTCAAAGGTATAAGGTGGGTATAGCAAGGGGCAAAGAACACAGCCCTGTGGTGCTCTGGTACTGATGGAGATTGTGGAGGAGATGTTCTTACCAATCCTCACTGTTTGTGGTCTGGAGGTGAGGAAATTTATGATCCAATTACACAGTGGGGTGTTGAGTCCCATGTCTAATGCAAATGGGTGATAAATTTATCCAAGTTGTGTTGAGACCTCAGCATACCTTATGCAGTTGTTAAATGTTCAATAGTGTGTTTATATTTATCAATAGTATGAAGGGCATAATTGATTGCAAAAAAAAAAATTTGTTCTCTGTTTGTATAAAGCTGGGGAAAGGCAAAGAAAATGAGATCCATGATGAACTGGGTGATGGGAAAGATAAAATGACAAAAAGAATGAACAGTGTAAGCCAAAAAATAATGAAAGCTGATTTGAGTGAAAGTGTAAAATCACTGCTGGATGAATTCAGAGGGTCAGAAACCCACTGCGTAGTTGTAGCGACTACTTTCCATTATGATTGCTTGGATAGTAAGAGAATGTTGTCTATGACTCATTTAAACAATTTGTATTAAAGTTGAGTTTTCCAAAGTTTATTAAAAAATATTAAACATTGTTAACGTTATAAGTTGTTAAACAGTCAATAGAAATGATCAGAAGAAGCTTTTATGATCCAGTATGCAGAACAAAAGGAACTCTTATATCCCAAGCAAGCAGAGAAAACTAGTTATGACCCTAAAGCAAAGATGTTGCTTGGAGACAGTATAAAAATGTTAAACAAAAAAAAAGCCACAGACAGACAAGTGGCGAGTATGAAGCACATTTAACTCCTACAATACCAGCCCCTAATTATTATGTTTAAAAATAACTACCATCATACCATCAAAGAAAAAAAATCAAGATTTGTACAAAAAATCATTGTATATATGGATAAAATCTAAAAGAAAATAAGTCAATTACCAAAACTTTCTGCTTCTTGTATTTAAAAAAAACAAATTTTGATAATCTGTCTGTTCAGAGAGATCTGAACCCTTTTGTCCTGAATTTTTTTTTAAACTTTATTTAAAATTTTATGACATGAATAAAATAAAAATTACATTTAAAGAAATAATAAAAAATAAGATAATAAAAATTAGAATACTACATCATTAAACTACACAAATTAACCCCCCCAATAATTATAACACAACATTAATCATCTAATTTAAAATTAGTGCAACCCTCCCCCCAAAATAAAGAGTGAAGAATTAATTAACAATGTTGTAAATAAAATAAAAAACCCCACTTACAAAAAAAGATAAAACTTAAAAACAAAAAAATTACTAACAACAAAAAAATATCAATACTAAAATAATACCCTTAAACATATATTTAAATCAAACATAATACATGTATTTAACAAATGAAATCCACTTTAAAACTAAGTTCAAATATTAAAATCATATATCAACCACATATCTGTTATACAAAAAATCATAATTAATAATACATAAATACAGAATTTCCATTAATACCAAGTTTCCTTTATAGTTCATCGAGAGAACAAAACATCCCTTAGAAAAACAATCAGATAAACTTTTTATTCCCTTCCCCTCCCCTTATATAAAAAAGAAAAAAAAAGAAAAGTTCAAACTCTTATAAAATTCTCCATATTCTTCATTTATAACATCTTCAAAATTCTCTATCGAAATTAACTTAATTTTATTAAACTCTTCTCCCTCAATGTATTTGTACTTAATTTTCTTCTTTCTCTTCTTATCACCTTTCCCCTCATCTTCCTCTTCATCTAATTCAACATCCTCAATTTTTGACTTATTATCTTCTGTGACATCATCCTCTTAAAAAAGAAAGAAAAAAGAGAAAAAATCCCCCCCAAAAAAAGAGAAAAAAAGGAGAGAAAAAAAACCTCCTAATTCCCTCTCAATTATAATCAGAAAACAAAAAGAGTTAAAAAAAAAATATTTATTTAAAAAAAATAATAAAAAAAACCCTTCACTTCTTAACCCAAAAATTAAAAAGAAAAAAAACAGGTCGGAGGTCACAACTACCTCCTCCTGTTTAAACCGCCCAAAGCGGTAACTCCCCCAAAATATTGGGTGTGAGATAACTCACAGGTAGCTGATGACTTCTGGAAACTAGTGCCCACCCAGTTCCCTCTCTCAACTCCCATTTCATTAAACTATCATCATTATTTAAACTATTTAAACTCTTTTCAAAAAAAAGATAAAAGATTTATTTTTTTTAAATCAACGTTACCACTTCGATCACCATTGCTTCCATTTCTTTTAAAAATCTGGATCCCACCTTACATCTCTACTCTCTTTGGAGACCTTGAAGAACTACATCGTTCCTGAAACTGCATGATTTGTAGAGACTGAGCAAAGTCCATAACCTCTTTAGGATTGTCAAAGAATTTTGGCTAATTTCCATCCTAAAAAATCTTCAGTACCGCAGAATACCTGAATGTTGCCCTATGTCTTTTTTTCCACAACCGTTCTTTCACAGAATTAAATTCGCGTCGTAATAGCATAGTATTAAATCTCCATCTTGAAGCTTTCTGAACATCTTGTGAACTCAAATATTCTAATAATAATGAATGATCCGAAACCAATCTAGCCTTATACTCCACAGATGTAACCCTATCCTGCAAATGTGCTGATATTAAAAAATAATCAATTCTAGAAAAAGAATTATGTCGCGAAGAATAAAAAGAAAAATCTTTCTCTATAGGATTAACTCTTCGCCAAATATCAATTAAATTCAAATCTGCCATCATATTAATCACTTGGATTGCCATCTTAGACTTCTTAATTACTCTTGAGTACTTATCCAATAAAGGCTCCAACACCACATTCAAGTCTCCCCCAACATCACATGATTGTCCAAGTAATAAAGACATATCCACAACAAAAGCTGTATCCTCAGCATTAGGAGCATACACATCAAGCAAAGTCCATGCCTCATTAAAGATTGTACAATTTAATTTTAATAATCTTCCACCATTTTTCTCTTCACTCTGTAACTAAAATGGTAGATTCTTATGTACCAAAATTACCACACCTTTTGCCTTAGAATTAAACGAAGAATAAAAAACGTGCCCAACCCATTCACGTTTGAGTTTCAAATGTTCCTTATCTATTAAATGAGTTTCCTTTGCCATTGCGACCACCGTTTCTTCCATTTCTTCCAGAAATCAAATTCCCTTCTTGCAGCTCTGCCCTCTTTGGAGACCGTGGAGGACTACGTCGTTCCTGGAATTGCGTAATTGGTAAAGACTGAGCAAAATCCATAGCTTCTTTAGGATTATCAAAGAACTTTGGTTGATATCCATCCTGAAAAATCTTCAGTACCGCAGGGTATCTAAATGTTGCCTTATGTCCTTTTTTCCACAATAATTCTTTCACAGAATTAAATTCACGTCGTTGAAACATAATTTCCTGACTCAAATCCGGATAGAAGAAAACACGATTACTCTGAACCATCAAAGGAGATTTGTTTTGCTGTGCATATCTAATAGCCATACGTAAAATAGTCTCTCTATCACAGTAATTTAAACAGCGAACCAGAACAGGTCTTGGATTCTGTCCTGAAAAAGGTCTCCTTCTCAAAGCTCTTTGAGCCCGTTCCAATATTAAACCTTCAGAAAACTTATCTTGTCCCAACACTTGTGGAATCCATTCAGTGAAAAATTTTCTTGGATCTGACCCTTCTATGCCTTCTGGCAAGCCGACAATTTTCACATTATTCCGTCTGGATTGGTTCTCCAAATAATCAACCTTTTTTGCTAAATTTTTATTCTGAATCTGTAACGTTTCAATTGTTTTATTCACATCTTGCAATTGATCTTGTACATCAGATAATCCTTGATCACATATCTCAAGTCTTTCAATAGTTTCAACTTTAAAAGCTCCATAATCAGCCATCTGTTGAGTATTGACATCCACCAATGCATTAATCTTAGAAGTAAGATTATTCATAGAATCACCTAAATGCATCATTGAAGAAAATATCTTATGTTCAAGACTCTTGAAAAGTATATTAACATCAGTAGATCCAGACATGGTGGGATTCTGCTGTTCTTGTGGAATCAGAGGACCTTCTATCCCTTCTTTTAATTTAGTAGCTTTTCTTGCAGTTTGACTCCGTGTAAGAGCCCCTGCCACAGACCCCCCCCAGAAGCATCAGGAGGCTGATGATCAGGGTTATCTTTGATCCAAACCTCCTTTAAAAGCATCGTTACGTCAGTATCTGGAAGAGCTGTTATAACTGGTGGTATAGCAGTCAAATAACAACTCTTTAACTCTCCAACTGGTGGCGCCCCAGCTAATTCAGCAGTCAAAGTCTCAGTAGACGTTGTTTGAAATACTGGCATCCGGCCAACCCTTTGTTCTAAAGGCAGCTGAAAACGACCTTCAGAAAGACTTACGGAATCAGAATGGAGCTCCAAGGCCGAATTCTTCGCTTGTTTTCCTGGATCCATTTCACGCTGAGTCGTGGTTTTTTGTAAACAAGCAGGCTCAGATAATTTCGGAAAATATAATTTTTTAACAATCTTGATGTTTCCTTTTACTTTTTTTAAACAAATGTACCATTAGGTATTAATTCAACACCTCATACTATTTATAAACTTTAAAAAAAAGTTTTAACGGGCACTTAAAGACAAAACAATAAGTTAGAGTCAGGAGAGGACTGGAAGGCACGTCTGTTCCTTACGCCATCTTGCCACGCGCCCCCCCCCCCCCTTTTGTCCTGAATGTTACCAACAATCTTCCCCTTCAACCAGGAATTTCGAGGTGCTCCATGATGGGTTCATCCATGATGATCCCAACATCCCCAGGCATGAAATTGTGCCTGATTGTAGACCATTTCTGTCGCTCTTGCAACAGGGGAAGATATTCTTTCACCCATTTTTTCCAGAACAAATCCAAAATAAATTGCACTTGCTTCCACCTGCTGCAATCATGTATGTCTTCTGAAACGGCCCTGGTGGCATCGAAGGCTTAGTCTTGAGGAGTAAAAGGTGGTTTGGGGTAAATGCTTCAAGGTCATTTGGAACTGTAGAAGCTTTGGTGATTGGATGACTATTGAGGATAGCTTCAACTTGCGTAGAACTATGCGAAGACCTCATTAAGATTCTGTCCATTTATGATGGAATTGAGAACTTTTCGCACAGATGCAATCAATCTTTCCTATAGATCTCCATGGTGTGAGCCAGCAGGGAGATGGAAGATCCAATTAATTCCTTTCTGGATGAGTGCATCATGAATCTGACCTTGATTCCAGTCCTTAAGTGGTTTCTTCAACTCGTGTTGAGCCCCCACAAAACTTTTGTCAGATCGTAGTTCTTTGACCTGACCACGCCTGGGAATAAAACGCCAAAGGCATTGATGAAGGAGCCTGTGTCAAGTGTTGATGCCACTTCGATGTGAATTATGGTTAAATATGTGAAAATAAAACCATAGCATTTCACAACACTCCATGCTTTACTCCTAATGGTCCAAAATAATTAACATATGTGAATAGCGATTCATCAGGAGAGACTCTGTCTCTGGGCAAATCTGCCATCAGTTGTCCAGGAGTAGCATTTGTACACCAACAAACAACACATTTCGATACAATTTTTCTAATTAACACAGTACCAGGAATCTTAATATTTTTGGTATAGTTTGGAAAACATGGTTGCCACCACCATGGGCCACCTCTTCATGAATATGCCAAAGAATCAAATCAGAGATGTAAAAATCCTTGGCTAATATGACAGGATGTTTCGCCTCTTCTGGCATTGCTGCTCTGCTAAGTCACCCACCAACTCTTAATGCACCATTCTCCACAATGGGGTTGAGTTTACAAATGTGGCTTGTCCTTTTAATATTCATTCCCTTTCTTAGACTTGAAATTTCATCTGCAAATCTCTTCCTCTGGCAAAAGCAGATTATCTCCTTCAACTGTGAGACAACTGTTTTCTTGTGTCTCAAGCTTTTCTGTCTCTTTTTGTGATCTCTTTAATGGATATTTTCAGGATGAGGCTGAGTAAGAACACTGCTTGTTTGTTTTCTCTTTCTACTATGATACAGAAGTGGTTAAACCTGAGCATCCATGCAGTTGTATTTTACAAACAATTCCAGAATGAGAAATAATGGATTAAGTGGGAAACTGGATCCATTTGTTCAGACGTTACCTGAACAGCATTTGCAGTCATGCTCCTGATTTCAGGGTCCTCTGGTAAGATTTCTTCTAATTAATCAGGATTTTGAGACTACTGAAACAGAGGCCCAACACCCACAGACTAAACTTTCAAACCTCGGGAAGCCAGGTCAGCTGGATTGCTAACTGCGCTAACCTTTCTCCACTGTATTGGATGTGAGACTTTTATCGATTTCAGTGATTCTGTTAGCCATAAAAGTTCAAAATCTTGTGGTTTTATTGATAGGTATTTGAGCACAGAGGTGCTATCAGTACAAAATATTGAGTCTGTTAGTTCTATCTGCAACTCTCTTTTCAACATTGTGTCCATTCTGTTCGCCATGAAAGCAACTGTCAACTCCATTCTATTGGCCTTAATGGAGCCACTCTGGCCTTTCCAATTACAAATTCATAATGTACCTGATCCTGGTTATCATGCAGTAACAGGTAACTAACAGTTCCGTAACCATCTTCACATGCACCAACAAAATGATGCAATTGAGCAGATCTCACAGTTCCAAAATTTGTGGGTTTGGAGCATCTGTCAATCTTGAAGATGTCCAGCTTGCGAAGATCCTGAATACAACATGTCCATTCCTGTACAATGGAGTCAGGTTTCGCATCATCCCTACCAATTCTTTTTCGTACACAAATCTTGCAGGATTTTCTTGGCAGTCAGGAGTACTGGTGCCAATATTCCTAGGGGATCATGCATTGAACTATTGAAAGAATCCCCCTTCTGGTTTGAGGTCAATCTTTCAAAATGATTTTGACCTTCAAAACGTCACGCCAAACACGCCATTGTACACCGAACACCCTCTCGACAGGAAACTTGTCATGGTCTAAGTCCAGATTCTTCGTTTCTTTTGCCCTCTCTGTTTCAGGTATGGCAGCCAACACATGATAACTGTTACTTATCCATTTGGTAAGTAGAAAGCCTCCCTTGAAACAGATCACTCACAACTCATGATAAAGAGCTATTGCGGCTTTTTCTGAAGCTGTAGAAGTGAAGCAGTCATCTTCATAGAAGTTATTTATGATGTTGCTTACAGCTTGAGAGCTAAACTGTTCCATATTGTCCTCAACACACTTCCTAGTTGCTCCAAATAGATGCACTGTCATTCTGTATTCTACCATATTCTGACTATAATCTACATCAGGCCACCAAAGGAATCATAACAAGTCACGGTCTTCTTTTGGTACATGCGTCTGGTGGTTCTTTATAGAATCTAGTTAAGACTGGTCAAGAGCTGAGTATTTACTGAAGCTCCCCAAAAGATTGCTCCACAGTCAAACACCACTCGGTTTTTTTCTTTTGAGGATGCAAGTACCATTTATTTTTTTGCTATCACTACGTTGCGAGATATCATCTGGTACTTTCTCTGCATAACCTTTAAATGTCATGTCAGACACACAGTTGGTGTAGTCTGAATGAAAGGAAGAATCTTTCTTGAATCTCTTTAAATTCAGTATACGTTGTTCGACAATGCTTCTAATATCAGGCATGCAAAATTCCATTTTCTTTAAAGGTAATCCAATACAGTAATGATCATTAACTAGTTTGGCAGATTTTGACACCAAATTCAAGAACTGCTGGTCTTTCTTTGAGGGTTCTTGGTCGACCATGAGGCACTCAGGAAAGTCCATCTTGAACTGCTATTCCCAAAGCTCTTCAACTTTAGCAATTGATATCTTGTTGATACTTATGGCTGACTCATCCTCATCCTCATTTCTTCCTCCTAAAGTTCCATTAATCGTCCAACCAACATAGTTCTGACAGCGTAAGGTCTGTTTCCCTCACTCCTTATCATATCTAGTGGTTCCAGAGCTTTTGGTGTACCTGAGCCAATTAGCAACTCTATCTCTGAGTTGATTTTGCAGAAATGAACATTTTTCAAATGCGTCCGTGGATCAGTCATTTTGATGTGGAATGTTTCCTTTGTGCACAGACGTAGTCTTCTGAGTATATATGCCTGGGAGTTCACAAAAACCATCGCTATCTAGTACAGTGATTTTACCCCCCCCCCCCCCCCACCAAAATCAAAAAAAAACAACAATGGTTTCAAAGATTTTTAACTTGACCGAAAGTTCTCAATATAATTTTTGACCTTCTTTGTTGAAGATTAAACTTATTCATTAGCCCCACAGTACAAATTGATACAGTGCTAAGGTCAAGAAATGCATAAGTATGCACTATTGTACCCTTTCTTGGCTACTATTAAAAGTTTGCAGTTATTCTCACTGGCCCCAGTAAGACCATTTGTCTGTACTGAGGCTACAACACTGATTTCAGCTGCTGCTATTGTTGCTGTTAGTTCCTTTTCCATATTCTTCTTTACCTGGAAGATATGTAGCATTTTGGGATGCTTTAGTCTGCATATGTCGCAGCTGAGTTGCTTTTTAATGTTTTTGCTGATGTGCCCTTTACACAGACAGCCAAAACATACTCCATTTTCCTTCAGCAAAGCAATTTTTTTTCTCTCACTAGGCGTCTTTTCCAACTGTGCACACATTTCCAAAGCATGTATAGCTTTACAGAACAAACATTTCTTTACAGCAGACAAACTCTCATTTTCTGTATCAATTTTCTTAATTGCAACATTAACACTGGTGGCAAATAAACTTTTTTTTCAATTTTGGACCTCAATGTCTGCTCACTAACAGTAGTATCTCATTGGCGGAGACATCGCCGCGGTCGCGGCAACTCGGACGACCAAAACACGGCTTGCGTTCTTACCAAGGCAACACCAGGGCGACGTCTCCAACAGTCGAGGCGACTAATGTTGTCTGCGACTGGGGAGACGTCTCCGTGGCATTGCCACGACCTCTTCTCAGTCTCCTTGGTCTCCAGCAGGTCGCGGCGATGCTGCAGAGAGGTCGCGGGCAACATTAGTTGCCGTGACTGATGGAGACGTCGCGGAGACCTGCTGGAGATTGGAAAAAGTCTCCAGAAAAATTGAACATGTTCAATTTTCCGGCGACTCCCCGGAGACCCGGCTAGTCTCCAGGAGATGTCATGGATACTCGAGTCGCCAGCAGGTCTCCAACTAGTCTCCAGACCAGTGAGATAGGCCCTTGAGTGTCTTTGATATTTCCATACACTGGATCTGTGGCAATGTCCACTTGCCTTTCAATGAAATCCAACAATTCCTTTTTTAATATTTTGATTTTTCATCAATGTACATAAAATTTTCAATATCACAATATTGTGGTCGATGTGCTGGGCAGCAAAGGGGAAAAAATAAATTACACAAGCTGTGAATGAGTTGATCCAACCAACTTACTTTTATGGAACTCTCAGAGCTTATCAGCATCATGATAATTTTTGGCCCCTCCCACCGGGACAATAGTGATGTCAGCCCAGAGAGCCTGCACCTCCATGACTCGGTTCGCTACATGACTCCCCCACCCTCACCCCCCCAGAACCGGTGTTCGGAGATGCCGAATCCACAGTTCATAAACAGTTTGTACGTTTGGGAGGCTGACCTCTCTGCCATAGTGCTGGAACAGTTGCTGGTTGGTCAAGTTGTAGATAAGGAGTGCCTAAATTGCCTCATACCAGTTGGCAGCTAGTGGCTGATGTAAGAAGTTGATGATTTGTCCAGCAGTCTCCTGGTCCAGTGAACTGATCAAATGGTAATATATCTTGTGGAGTCTGCGGAGATGTGCCTGACCTGAAACTTGGCCATAGACTATTCAAACCAGACTAGCAGCTGTGAGGTCAGAAAGGTTGGCAGCTTCAGCGAGATTGCATTCTGTGCACTCAAGTCATTCATTGTGGGTCCAAAATGCCACTTTGGACCATCAGGGACACCACTGTGGTCAGTTTGCTGTGCAGTGAACAAAAGAAAAAACCACAGAGAAACTGTGAATGAGTTGAACCAACCAACAGACTTGAATTCTCAGAGCTTATCAGCACCACTCTCATGATCCTTTGTGCCCCCTCCCCTTCCCACCAAAGTAGTTGGCTAGTCTTTCTATTTCTGCAAATTTTTCCCTAACGGGAGTATAATTTAAATTGTACAAATTAAATTATTGATTATTCCTAAGTATTTAATTCCATCTACTTTCCATTTAACTTGACTTTCTTTTTGATATCTTTCATAATCAAAGTTCATCAATGGTATTATCAATGGTATTATTTTATCATTGTTAATTTTATAATCTGAAACTGTTCCATTTTTTTTCTACTGTTGTTTTTAATTTCTCCAAAGACTCAGCTGGGTCAGATAAATATAGTATCACATCATCAGCAAATAGGCTGATTTTATGTCCAACTTTGAAGCCTTTAATATCTGAATCTCTCCTTGTCATCTTCGCCAGCAGTTCAATCAGAAGGAGAAAAAATGCTGGGGACAGTGGGCACACTCGATCTATTCAGAGGGAAAACCGCTGACATTTGACTATTAGTTATAATTTTGGCTTGGGTTTATGGTAGAGAGTTTTTATCCAATTTATTAATG
This sequence comes from Narcine bancroftii, assembly GCF_036971445.1. Classification (NCBI taxonomy): domain Eukaryota; kingdom Metazoa; phylum Chordata; class Chondrichthyes; order Torpediniformes; family Narcinidae; genus Narcine; species Narcine bancroftii. The sequence continues at coordinate 98,423,904 of NC_091472.1, forward strand.
TTTTACCTATTCCAAATTTCTCCAACGTTTTAAATTTTTTAAAAAAGGCCATTCTAAACGGTTGAATGCTTTTTCCAGGTAGAAGGAAAGTATTATACTGAAATTCAATTTTGATTTAGCCATATGTATTATATTAAATAGCCTACCAAGACAATTTGAAGAGTGTCTTCCTTTAATAAATCCCATTTGATCTGTATGTATCAATTTAGGTAAATATTGTCCCAGTCTATTGGCTAATGCTTTTGTCAATAATAGCTGTTGAAAAAGAGTCCAGGAGATTCTGAATCTCCACTGCCCCGGTATAACACATCCATTATAAAAGACATCAACAGATCCTTAAACTGTCTATAGAATCTTGGTGGGAACCCATCCTCCCACAGAGACATATTAGCCTGCAGAGTGTTCAGAACTTTCTTAATTTCTTCTCGTGTGAAACGAACTATGAAGGAGACGTGAGTTCGAGATAATTTTCTTTGAATTCGTCTTATTTCTTGTATATCTCTTTAAAGTTGAATATAGTTATATCTTTAAATGCAGTATATGCTTTGTTTTTTTCATTGTTATGAAAATCTTAATGCGAAGTTTTGCAAAATGTTTGTCTGTTTTATCAATGAATTAAAGCTACATCTAAGAAGTTTGGTTTATTGGATTAATAAGATAATTCGGAATATCGTAGCCCACATTTCCTTGAAGATGACACATTTTGAAATTAGGAAATATTAGAACCTGGAAAGTGTCATCTGTATTTTGATTCAAAGAAAATTATAATTGTGAACTTTGTTTGGAAATTTGTCTAAAAGAACTCAACTTGTAAAAACAAAGAGACATTCTCGCTGTAACAATAGAATATTCCAATTCTGTGAAAATCTGTCTGTAGTCTGTGAAATATGCAGTTTGAAACCAAGCTAATGTCTTGGAAGACACCAGTGACCTTGGAAAGATTAGATACAGCTCTGGTTTGCACAATCTGGAAGGAAGCCCAGAAGAACTTGTTCTTAACAGTTATAAACAACCAGAGACAAGGAAGCTTGTGTGCATATTCACAGATTCAAGACAATGTAGGGAAATTCTTTTAAAGGGACCACGCAAGATACAAATTTGTTTACAGTTCCCGGGAACCAGGAGAAGCCAGATTGCAGTATGAAGAGCCCAAGGTGGATAAAATGTCTCGTCGGGCTAAAGACCTCGAGCAAAGAGCTCCTCTCAAAGAACTATTTGATTGTGTGTGAGCCAGCAAGGCAGACCGACAACAGTCAGTAGGAGATTGAAGCCAGCCATTAAAGAGGAGCGGCTTCAATTACCAAGCAAAAAGAAGACTTTGATAAGGCACTGCAGACCTCATTAGCTGACTTAAAGATTAGTGGAACTGGAACAGATGAATTTATGTGGCAAAGTCTTACTTGTGCTGTACCAAGCGAAATGCGGAAGATAGAGATTCAATCAGCGGTATCTGAAAGTTCAAATGTGAATCCCGATTATAGTATTTCCAAGGTTAATAGTTTTCAAAGGCATCTAGAGCAAGTGCAGCTTCGCATGCTTCAAGCATATTGGTTATGCATGCTAAGGAGCAAGCAGACTTGGCTACTGTCTGTGCATAACAGTGGTTGAAGAAAAGGTATGCTTTAGAAGATATGGAAGCTGAAATGAAGAATCAGCACCTGAGGCAAGGAGTTGAAATGAAGAATCAGCACCAACACATCTCGATGTTGCTAATTCATTTCGTAAGGAAGAAACCTCTTTTATTACAGATCTCTTTTAACTCATGATAAAGATCTATTGCTTCTTTTTCTGAAACCACTGAAGTAAGACAATTGTCAACATAGAAATTATTTCTGAAAATCCTTTTAGCTTGAGAACTAAATTGATCTTCATTATCTTCAGCACATTTCCTGAGAGCAAAATTTGCTGTAATTTACTGTAATTGCCATTAGGCCACCATAACAATCGTAGAAAATCACGATCTTCTGATGGTACTTTCACTTGATGAAACATTGCTTCATTATCTGCAGCAATTACAATAGGCTCTTTACAAAATCTTATCAAAACACCTATTAAAGTACTGGTTAAGTCTGGACCTTGTAGAAGTTGAGAATTCAATGAAACTCCTTGAAGTGATGCTCCACAATCAAATACTATGTGTAGTTTCTTGTTTTGTGGATGATGAAATAAATATCATTTTCTACCATCTTTACATTTCAGGATATCTTCTGATGCCTTCCATGTCCAGCATGACATTGGTATATTCCAAATTAAAAGAAGAATTTCTCTTGAATTTTCTTTTCAAATTCAACATACACTGGCATACAAATTTCTCTTTTCTTCAAAGGTAATGCTTTTCAGTAATGACCAACATGTTTAACAGAATTTGAAACTAAATCTAGAAACTGCTTGTCCTCCTTTGACGGTTCTTTACTATCTGTGAGACATGCAGGAAAATCGATTTTAAACTGTTCCCACAGATCATTAAGTTTGACAACTGAAATTCTGTTGACATTTACATTTAACTTGTCCTGATTATTCATTTTTCCTCCTAATAGTCCATTAATTGTCCATCCACACAGTGTTCTCACAGCATGAGGTGTGTCAATTTTGACTCCTTATTACTTTTAGAGGTTTGAGAGCTTTTGGTACATCTTATCCAATTAACCTCGATTTTGGCATCAATCTTGGGTAAGCAAACGTCTTTTAGATGATCCCACTAATTGATTTCATCCTGATAAGGAATAATTTTCCTTATTCATAGGCATAGTCTTCTGAATATATACACTTGGAAGCTCTCAAATTTAATTGCTATTCAATCCAGTAATTTGTAAACCTAAAACTATATTAGTTTCAATGTTCTTTTTATCATTCATAATCTTTAACAAAATCTGTGATCTTTTACCACGAAGATTAAGTTTATTCATTAATTCAACGATACAAAATGATGTGGTACTTCCTGGATCAAGAAATGCATTGATCTTCAGTCTGAAGCTCCCCTTTTTTTGCTTTAACCTGTACAGGAATTATTGAGTGAACTTTGTCACTGGCCACAGTAAGAATGTTTGTCTGAACTGAAGCCGAAGCATTCTCTTTGACTATCACGTTAGTCTTGGATTCATATTGTTTGACATCCTTCTCAACTTTACTTCGTTGAGTATGCAGTAACTTGGGATGTTTTAAACTGCATATATCACTTATTACGTTTTACTAATGTGTCCTTTACACAAGCATCTAAAACATAATTCATTCTTCTTTAAAAAGGTTAATTTCTTGTTCACAATTGGAGAAAAAGTCATATGACTTTTTTGTAAAGCATGCTTTGCAATACAAACAGCTTTCATAAAGAGTCTGATCTTCCTTTTCCTTTGTTTCCTTGTTCTTGCTTCTGACACAGCAGTAACAAAGGTACTTTCCTTTGGGTTCTGTTAAGACAATGATTTAGAGTTCTTTACATCTTTAGGAACTATTGAAGTATCCTTAAATACTCATATGATGTAAACATATACTTGCCATTCCAAAAATTGTACAACATCCTCAAAAGTGGTGTCCTTTCCGGGAAGCATCTTTAGCTCTGTAACTTTGGTTCTCCATAAATTCTTCAGCTTATAGGGTAATTTATTTACAATAATGACCAAATTGGCAAGCAAATTCAGCTCTTGCAAATGTACACTACTTCCCATTGCCTTACTACATCCTCTCAGAAAGAGTGCACATGCTTGTAAAGCCTTTGTGCCCTCTGATTTTATTGATGACCAAGAAAGAATCTTATCTATGTCGACCCTTGCGATTTTATGTTCATTGCCATAATGATGATGCAATAATTTTTTTGCCCCTTTAAAACCTTGGTCTGGATTCATATATTGGCAACTTTTGACTCACTTCTTCACCTGCCCTCTAGTATACTGTTCCAGGTAATACAGACGATCTTTAGCATTTATAGTATTACTTTCAATGTGAGTTCAAAAGATTTCATGAACATTAGATATTGTAATTGGTCTCCATTTAAAAACTGGAATTTCCTTCTTAGTAAACCATATGAACCTTGTTACTGTGCTAACATAGCAGAGATTTCATTGTGCTTTGCTATGAGTTATATATTATCTTGTCCACCATGGATTATGACTGGTTGTCTCGTTATAAACGAAAAAAACGGATCTTGAATTGGTGCCATAGGTTTAGAACCTTGAGCTATAAGTGATGGCATCAATGCGGATCCTTGGAATGAAGAGCAATTTAGTTCTCATGCTATAAGCGTCACCAGAAATAATTTATACGTTGATGTATGTCTTACTTCAGTGGTTTCAGCCAAAGAAACAATAGATCTTTATTATGAGTTAAAAGAGATCTGTAATAAAGAAGGTTTCTTCCTTACAAAATGGATTAGCAACAGTCAAGATGTGTTGGCTGTTATTCCTGAGGCAGAAAGAGTAAAGGAGATAAAACATCTTGATTTGGATTGTGATGTTCTACCTGTCGAAAGAATTCTAGAAGTGGCATGGTGTGTTCATTCTGAAGTTTTCAAATTCAAAATTGTTTTGAAAGAACTGCCTTTGTAAGTATTCTTTCGATCGCAAGCTCAAAAAATGATCCTTTGGGAATATTGGCAGGAAATAGCCAGGAAAATTCTGCAAGAATTGTGCAATAGAAAATTTGGATAGGATGAAACTATACCAGATTCCATCACACAAGATTGGATGAGTCTTAAAATATTATAAAATTTTGAAGTCAGCAGTTTTATTACCAGACCTGATCAAGTAAAGGAATTAAGTTCTGATAATGGATCTAACTTTACAGGAGCTCAATTAGAGTTATGAAAAGCAATTCAAAATTGGAATCAACATCAAATTTATGATGCATTACCTCAGAAAGAAATTAGTTGGATATTTAACCCATCCACAGGATCACATCATGGAACTGTGTGGGAAAGAATGATTAGATCAATCAACAAAATTCTTAATTCCATTTTGAATAGTCAAATACTCAATGATCTTCAGACAGTGGGTGAAATCGAAGCTATTTTAAATAGTCTAATAACTAAAATTTCTGTTGATACAAATTACATCGAGGCTCTTGCACTAAATCATCTATTACTACTTAAATCTAAACCTTTAATGCCTTTGGGTCATTTTCAAGAAGAAGATATTTATGAAAGACGCAGATAGAAACGTGGAATTTATTGCGGATATATTTTGGAAACAAAGGGTTAAAGAATATCTTTCATTATTACAAGAGACAAAAATGGTCGAAAGCTAAACGCAATTTTGTATGCGGAGACATTGTAATGAGAAATTCTTGGTTGCTGGGGAAAATAGTGGATACAGTTCCGGATAAGAGAGGTTTCGTTCGGCAAGTGCGGATTAAAACCAAGATTGATTACTTAAATTGACATATTACTAAAATCTGTCTTTTACAAGATGCAGAAAGTTTTTTTTATTTCTAATCTTATACTTACCATATTTACTTTTGTATCTGTAACAGTAATTATTATGTATTAGCCATTAATGTCCATTATGATAATTAGGGGCTGGAATATAAAGGTTAAAACCTTGTTTTTGATTCTTGGTTCATTTTGTGCTTGTCTCTAAGAAAAGTATTGTTTGTAGTGTTACCATAGTGACTATGATGTAATATGTCATAATATCTGTGCAGACTAAGAGCTTGCATCTCATTCTTCAACGAACTATGAAGGGGACATGAGCTCAAGATCATTTTCATTAAATTTGTCTTATTTCTTGTATATCTCTTTAAAATTGAATATCATTATATCTTTAAATACAGTATATGCTTTGTTTATTCATTGTTATGAAAATCTTAATGCGAACCTATATAATCTGTTTTATCAATGATTTAAAGCTGCGTCTACGAAGTTTGGTTTATTGGATTAATAAGATAACCCATGTTTCCTTGAAGATGTCACATTTTGAAATTAGGAAATATTAGAACCTGGAAAGTATCATCTATAAGCTGGATTGAGAATTATAGTGGCATTCCCACTCCAATTCTGATTTGTCTGTCTGCATGCCTTAAGGTTCTGCCTCTACTAGAGTGAGGCCCTAAGCAAACTGGAGGATTAGCAACAAAGTTTCTATCTGGATTTGTGCAAACATCTCAAATGAATATTGAATTTTTCAACTTCATTGTTTCCTCAATATCATGCTTGTTCCCTTTTTTCACCTCATTTCTATAAGGTAGGTTGATCCAGAAGGTTGGATCACATGAGATCAATCAAACACAAAATAAGCTTGGTGGTAGTGGAGGGTTGATTTTTAGATTGGAGGCTTGTGACCAACAGTGTATCTCACAAATTGATGCTGGATCTAATGTTGTCCATCTGTTAAACGTTTGGATGAGAATGTAGTTTATATAGTCTTAGGTTTGTAGCTGACACTTGCTACAAAGTCCATTAAAATGGACAGTGAAGGTTATGTGAGATTTCAACAGAATCAAGATCAACTTGGGAAATGGGCAAGGAATGGCAAATGCAATTTAACTCTGGCAAATCCAGGATGTTGTCAGTTTAACAAGGCCAAGACTTGCCCAATGACACACAGGGTGGTGAAGAATGTGTTTACCATGCTTACTTTCATTGGTCAGAAGATTGAGTGCCAGAGTTGAGATGCTATGTTACAACTGTGCAAGACTTTGACAAAATCACCCTTGGAATATTTTCTAGTTCTAATTGCATGTAAAATATTCACAAGGCTCTTACTGGGCCTGGAGGGCTTGAATTATGAGGAAAGACTGGATAGGTCTTCTCTGGAGTATAGGAGGCTGAGGGGTGATATTCACAAGATCAAGGAACAGAAGCAGGCCACTCGGCCCATTGAGTCTGTTCTGTAAAACTACACTAAGCTACTCTAGACTAGTTCCAGTTTCCGGTCTTTTCCCCATATCCCTTGAAGCCCTTACTAATGAGACACTTGTCTATTTCTTGTTTAAATACTCCCAGTGATCTCGCTTCCACTGCTGTATGCGGTAACGAGTTCCACAGATCCACGACCCTCTGGCTGAAGAAGTTCTTTCTAATCTCTTTTATATGGATAGCCTCTAATTTTCAGACTATGACCCCTTGTCCTTGATTCACCCACCAAGGGAAACATCTTGCCCGCATCCACCCTATCTAAACCTTTCAAAATATGAAAAGCCTCTGAGATTTCCTCTCATTCCCATATACTCCAATGAATACAACCCAAGAGCAGCCAAACTCTCCTCGTATGTTAGCCCTTGCATTCCGGGAATCATCCAAGTAAATCTCCTCTGCACCATCTTCAACATCACATCCTTTCTAAGATAGGGGCCCCAAAACTGCACACAATACTCCAAATAAGGCCTCAACAGTGCCACATAGCATCACATCAACACTATTCCTCTTGAAATGAATGCCAACATAACATTCACTTTCTTCACTACCAATTTCATCTGGTGATTAACTTTTAGGTTTCCTTGCACGAGGACGCCCGGGTCCCTTTGCACATCCGAGGTCTGAATTTTCACCTCATCCAAACAGTATTCTGCCTGTTTGTTTCCACAGCCAAAGTGTACAGCTGTACATTTCTCTATGTTGAGTCTCATCTGCCATAATTTTGCACCATTTCCTAATCTGTCTATATCCTTCTGCAACTTTACGGTTTCTACTACACTTCCTGCTCTGCCACCTATCTTGGTGTCATCACAAATTTGGCCACAAAACCATTTATACCACAATCCAAGTCATTAATATAAATTGTAAACAGCAGCGACCCCAATACTGACAGAATACCACTAGTTACAGGCAGCCATCCAGAACAAGAACCCTAAATTTCAACCCTTTGCTTCCTGCCTATCAGCCCCACTTCTCTATCCAATTTAATAACTTCCCTGTAATTCTGTGGGCCCTCATCTTATTTACAGCCTAATATGCGGCACCTTATCGAAAGCCTTTTGAAAATCTAAATAGATAACATCCACAGCCTCTCCTTTGTGTATCCTATTTGAGATTTCTTCAAAAAACGAATAGGTTGGTCAGGCAGGATCTACCCTTTAAAAAACCATGCTGACTTGGGCCTATCCTGTCATTGCATCTCTAGGTATTTATTCACCTCATCCTTGAGGATCGACCCTAATATCTTCCCAACCACTGATGTCAATATAGTTTCCTTTTTTCTGTCTCCCACCTTTCTTAAACAGCGGAACCACATTTGCGACCTTCCAATCCTCTGGAATCTCTCCAGATTCTATCGATTTCTAGAAGATCATTACCAATGGATCTACAATCTCCAAAGCCACCTCTTTCAAAACCCACGGATGCCCAGGAGATTTATCAATCTTTCATCTGTTTAGTTTGCCTAGCACAATTTCTCTAGTAACCCTAACTGAATCTAACTATTCCCTGAAGCCTCTGTCTGTCGGGGATATTACTAATGTCTTCCACGATGAAGACAGATGCAAAATATTGATTAAACTCCTCTGCCATCTCTTTATAACCCATTGCAATTTTCCCAGCATCGTTTTCTAATGGTCCTATGTCAACATGTGTCTCTCTTTTATTTCTTATATATTTGAAAAAGCTCTTAATATCATTTTTAATATTGTTAGCTAATCTCCTTTCATAGCTCATCTTTTCTTTCCGAATTACATTTTTTGTCTCTTTCTGTAATTGTCGAAAGGAATCCCAGTCCTCTGATTTCTCACTAATTTTAGCTTCCTTGTTTGCTCTCTCCTTTGCTTTTATCATAGCCTTCACCTCTTTTGTCAGCCACAATGGTACCATCTTTCCTTGGACAAATTTTTTTTCCTTGAAATATATCTATCCTGCATGCCTTTTATTACTTGCAAAAACATCTTGCAGTCCTGCTCTGATCCTCCAGTTAGTTTGCTTTCCCAGTTTACTTGAGCCAGTTCCTTTCTCATACCACTGTAATTTCCTTTGTCAAGATGTATGATATCATGACGGACTTGGAAAAGGTGACTGGTCACAATCTTTTCCAGAGAAGGGAGAGTCAAAAACTAGAGGGCATAGATGCAAGGTGTGAGGGGCAAAATTTAAAGGGGATCTGGTAGGCACCTTTTCCACACAGAAGGTGGTAAGTATGTGGAATGAGCTGTCAGAGTAAGTGATAGAGGTGGGTACAATTACAATATTTAAAAGACATTTAAGGTGCATGGATAGGAAAGGGTTAGAGGAATATTGGCTAAATAAGACTACTGTACACAACTTTGACATGAAAGTTAGGCCAAACGATCTGCTTCTATGCTGCAAAACTGACTCTAAAATGCTTCCCTAATTTAGTATTAGTGATCTTTAGAATCTGATGTATTTCATTCTTTCTGGTCTTTTGTCTTGCACCTGCTCCCCCAGCTCTATTTTGAAAACAGTTAACCTTCCACTCTTCCCTTGGCTCTGAAGAAGGCTCTCTGGCCCAAAATGTTAACTGGTTCCTTTTTCCATGAATGGTCATTGACTAGTTTTTTTTAATTAATTTTTCTCTTTTGCTAGTTCTAATTGGCCTGAAACCTAAACTTTGTTCAAGTTCTGATTTGTATTTCTAGAATTATATCTTTTTAACCCTGCTTTTATAAGTTTTCTTATCTTAATTACACTCTGTCCTAATTATTGAGGTAATCTGTATGTGGCAAACCTGACCCATAGATGTTCAATTGTAGAATCAGCTTTGGTGTTTTTCATATGCGACATTATTGGTCATTTGGAATGTGCGTCCACCGCTTGCTTTAAGGAAAGTCTCTCCCATGAATGGCCCTGTGAAATCCGCTGGGCTGGAATCATGGGGTAAGGAGGACCACTGACAGCGCCCTCTTCCCATGGCTGCCCCGCGGGGCCAGTTCGCCATGAGAGTGTGCCGCCACAATTTCATTTCTGCAGACACAACTTTTAGATAATCCCAGGGATGTTTATGCTTGTGGTACTAAGTGAAAACAATGGCCTGATAGCCATTGAATAAAAACTATTCTTGAACCTAAAGGTGCTGACTTTAGAATTCTGTACCTTCTTTCTAAAGGTAGCAGCGAAAAGAGGTTGTGACCAGGGTGATGAAGGCCCTTTATGATGTTGGCTGCATGAGGTAGTGCCTCGCATGGATATCTTCAGTGAATGGGAGGTTGGAGCCTGTGATGGATCTGGCTGTGTTCACGACTCCTACGCTCTTGAGTCGCTAAACCAGTCGGTATACTTTTTGGAGTATTTGACAACATGCTAAATCTCCACAATCACCTTAGAAAATAGAGGCGTGGTGTGCCTTTATTGTTTCCGTCAAGTGCTGGCTTCAAGAAAGGCCTTCTAAAATATGGACACCTAGATACATGTAAATTAATTTTGAAAGATTTAGACATAAATCATGATCACAGACCCATCTAGCCATGTTGCCCAAATACTCCAATTAACCTACAATCCCTGTATGTTTTGAAAGGAGTGAGGAAATCAGAGCGCTTGGAGGAAATCGACACAGACATGGCGAGAGCACACAAACTTGTTACAGATAGTCCCAGATTTGACCCAGGTTGTTGGCGTTGTAATAGTGTTTCTCTATCCGCCATGATAACCATGCTACCTTGAAGGGACTAATCATTTCCACCTTAATCCCATCGCTGCAGACAGATGAGCGATCCCTTGGCCTCCCTCTCCCTTCAGAAAACAGCAATAAGCTCATTGGTCTTATTGATGTTGAGAGCTAGATTGTTGTTTTGGTACCATCCAACCACATTCTCTATCTCCATCCTATATTCTGGCTCCTTTCTGGTCATTCGGACAATGGTATTTTAAGCAAACTTGCAGATTGCATTGGAGCTGAACTTGACTAGGCAATCACAAGTATATAGAAGATAGAGCAAGAGACTTTGCACCTAGCCCTTGCAGTGCCTCTTTCAATCATCCATTTTTCTGGCCCCACTCCTATATCAGCACATCGAGTTAAAATAGGGCTAAAATTTTCCCTCTATTGTTTTCATAATGAAGACAACATTAGTATTATGGCTGTTCGGTTTATGAAAATTTGCTCTTGCGCACTTAACAAATCACTGCTCAAAAATTGAGATAAGGAATAAAATTCTATCTCCAGAATTTATGGGGGAAAGAAAACTTGTGTTTCCTAATGCAAACTCAGATGACATGGCTTCACATTATGGAAAATATTGATATGGCTTTCTTGGTATGTAACTCCACTGTAACCTTTGTTTTTTGAACTGCATGTATTATCTATTTGAGTGCTGCATCTTTTAAAGTGCCCACCCCTAACTATTTTAACATATTCAATGCATCTCTCTAGAATAATACAGTATATTTCTGTTTATCCAAAATTCGGTTAACCAAAAAAGTTCAGTTATCTGACCTTTTTTGTCGGAAGCGACATGACATCACAAGTTGAAAATTTATTTTGCCCGATGTGTTCATGTGGGGCTCTGATGCGCTGTTGGCACCAATTTGTAATAACAGAGTTCAGAACCAGCTGGAAAGACATTGAACGGCTAGATGCTGGCTCAGAGAAGCAGGCTGGAATCTCAAGCCATTATTTAACCATATAACAATTACAGCACAGAAACAGGCCATCACGGCCATTCTTGTCCATGCCGAAACACAGTGAGCAACTGGAGGATGTTGGCTGGTCAGGCAGCCCATGGGGAGATTGTCCTCGTTTCAGGTAACTCCCTCCCTCCCTCTCTCTTTCAATTTTTTCTTTACCCTCCATTGTATTTGGCTCTCCACTGTCCAGGCATCTTCAAGGGGAATAGCCTTCTGGGCAGGAGAGGGGACCTCTGACTCCTGGGCAAAATTGGCAACAGCAGTGGGGAGGTGTTGGGAATCAGTGACGGCTGATCTTCCGTTAACTGATACAAGTGTTCTGCTGATGCTACTGGGCTGCTTAAAGGCATTATTCAGTTACCTGAAAAATCTAGTTAATTGAAAAACATCCGGTTCCAAGCTTTTAGATGACCGGAAAGGTACTGTATTGACAAATCATCCTTTAATAACAGGCATAATGCTTGATTAGAAACGTGGTTTGCTTTTTCCCTTCCATTTTTGTCTCTGATTTACAAACAAATACTGAAAAAGCACTGGTCAAAAACTATTTCCATTTTCCATGTTCCATGAAAAGTGCTGAAATTAATAGTCTTGGAGATAGATACTCAGCACAGGAACAACCCCTTCAGCTTGTGCTGTACTTTTTCTCTTTTCTGCTAATCCCATTTGTTAAAAAATGTGACTATCTAATTCCACCACCATCTATAGCACTGCCTTCCAGTTAGGAAGCATGCTGTGTAAAAAGTGAAATAGTCATACTGTAATTACCCTCAGTGCTGCCACTGTAATCTTTATACCATTAATTGCACCCTCAGTCTAGAGAACTACTTATCGAAACAACTTTGTATCTGAAAATGATATCAAAATAATGGAGGATTTAATGTTGACGTTTCAGATTTGTTTGTCACGGGTACAATGAGTAAGGTCATTATACGTGCAGCCAAGATGGTCAAGTAATACATGATGCAGCAGCAAAAACAGTCCTGGATGACACACACACACGCTGTTTAGGAGTCTTGAATCTAGTGCATGATCTCACTTGTCAATCTTCTTCCCAATGAGAGGAATGTGAAAGAGTGGGTGGGATGAGACAATATATTGGGTCCCTTTTCGAGGCAGTGGAAAGTGTAGATGGAGGAGAGAGGGGTTTCTATATGGTCTGAGCTACACTCTCAACTCTGAAGTTTCTTATCATTGTTGGCAGAGCAATTTTGCACCATGTACTGATGCATCCTAATAGGATATAACTTGATGAAGGGTTCCTACTTGAAACATAACCTGTTCTTTTTCTCCCACTCCAGTAGATATTTTTGCTCAAGATTTTGCCATCTGCAGTATAACATCTTTTTTTAGTTGCCATTTGCTGGTTTCAAATAATCTTGGATTTGAGGCCTAATTTTCCTTTAAATCTAAATCTAATACCGAACTTTTCATATTGAATCTTTATTTCTCTTAAAAATTTTTTTAGATTTTTATGCCTCAATTTCAAAATTCAGTTAACTTTTCCTTCAAATCAGTAAACTTGCTTTTTATTTGTTTAAGATGCTGGTTTTTATCTTTGAATTTCATGTTCAGTTTGAGTGTTGGGCCTCCTGAGTTCGGCGAAACTCCTCAATTATAGGCTGGTGATGGCAGTGTGCTATGCCTGTGTCAGCATCTTATCCTGGTCCCTGGCGACTGAGCTGTGTTGATGCCATCCATCACCTTTGAGATCGTTGGCCTGGACAGTGCGTCAGCTACCACATTGGACTTCCCTGCAATGTGGCCAATGTCCATTGTATAATCGGAGATGTATGAAAAATACTGTTGTTGCCTCACTGATCGGGTCCGAGTGCCTGCACCAGCGGCTTGTCGTCCGTATAGACCATGAACACTCGGCCTTCGAGGATGTACCGGAAATGGTATATGGCCAAGTACATTACCAGCAATTTGCAATCAAAAGCGCTGTACTTTAGCTCGGGTGGTCGGAGGTGTCACCACTGGTGATCCACCCACTGTTGCAGCACTGTGCCCACTGCCTGGTCTGAGGTGTCTGTCATTAATGACAAGGGTAAGTCTGATCCGGGTGTACTGTGAATGTGGCTTTGGAAAGTGCTGTTTTGGACTCCTCGAATGACTGGAGTGTCTCCGCAAACCAACTGGGCTCCTTGTTACCTGTCTTAACAAGGTTGAAGAGAGGCCGCATGATGTTGGCTACTGCTTCTGGCAGGAAGCGATGATAGAAATTCACCATCCCAAGGAATTGCTGCAGGCTTTTGATGATTTTGGGCCTGGGAAAGTTCCAAATGGCCTCGACCTTGTGAGGCAAAGGTGTTGCTCCTTCACTGGAGAATTGGTGCCCAAGGAAGTCGATGGTGGACAAACTGAACTGGCACTTGGACGAGTTGCTGGTTAGCCCGAAAAGTCTGCAGCCAGGCAAACTGGTGTTTTAAATGTTCTTTGTGGGTTCTGGCATCTGGGCTGGCAATGAGAATGTCGTTCAGGTACACAAAAATCTAGATCTCTTGCCACTTCATCCGTGAGGTGCTAGAATGTTTGTGCCGTGTTTTTCAACCCGAATAGCATTCTCGGGAACTCGAAGTGGCCAAATGGGGTGATTATGGCAATCTTCTTTGCGTCGTCTAGTGCACTGGGATCTGAAGATAGCCCTTCACCAGATTGACTTTGGAAAAAATCTGGTCACCTTGGAGTTGTGTGACAAAGTCCTGTATGTGTGGGATGGGGTATCTGTCTGGTACTGTTGCGTCTTTGAGCCTGCAGTTGAATCTGCTCTTTGGGACCATGTGCAGCAGCGAAGCCCACTAGCTGTTGGAATGGCAGACGATCCCCAATTCCTCTATCGTGGCAATCTCGGCCTTGGCTTGGAGGAACTTATCTTGGAGCAGTCGCCATACTCACGTGTACACAGATGGTCCAGTTGTCTCATGTGGTGTTGCACACCATGTGCTGGTACTGCATTGTGGAAGTTGGGGGCCAGTAGAGTGGGGAAGTCGATGAGCAGTGCGGTGTACTCGCTTTGTTTGAGAGCATGGACTCCCAATGGCCGGAAAGTGTATTGGCACTGTGTGGGTGGGGGATGGGGGGTGGGGGGGAAAGGACCTGGAAGGTGGTGGCATTAACCAACCGGCATTGGTTGAGGTTGACCAGGAGTTTGTTTGCCCGGAGGAAATCCACTCCTAGGAGAACCTGGCCTAATGAGGTGATGGTACAGTCCACCTGAAAGTGGTGTTCCCAGTGTGAATAGTCACGCAACAAGTCCTATAGGTGGGGATGGTTGAACTGTTGGCAGCCTGTAGGGATAGGCCTCTGGCATTATTCTTCCACTCAAAGAATGTGGGTGGAACTAGGCTGATTTCTGCATCAGTGTCTATCAGGAATTCCCACTGGACCTTCCTGTCGCAAGGTAAAGCAGGCCTTTTCTGGTGGCAACCGCTGAGGCCACTGAAGGTGGCCAGCTTGCTCGATTTCCTGCATCAGACTGGGTTTGCTGCCTGAAAAGGTGCAGGGCATGCACACCACTGGACATTGCGGCCTCACCAACTGTACCCTGCTGTTTTGTCGCTGTGTTTGCTGCGTTGTGACTGGACTGCTGCGATGGCCGCCATTGGGGAGCACAAGGTGGCCAAGGTTTGTGCTGTTGCTCCCACTGCGCAAATGGGCTGCACGTGGTTGGAGTCGGGTTGCGGAGTGTGGAAGATCCAGTCTGCTTCTCTCGCCATGAGGTCCGGCAAAGTCCGTGTTGGAGATGGCGGCGGCAACGTGTATTGGCAACTTGAAAAGGAACAGGGCCTCAAACAGGAAGCACTTTGTGTGTCCGTCTTCAAGGGCCACCAGCTCCTGCATCAGTTCTGAGGGGTTGTAATCACCTAGACTCTGCGTGTTAGTTCATGCCAGCTAAGTTCAAATGATGAGCAAAAACCTTTTAAACATCGTGTACTTGCTGTCCATAGGTGGGTTGTCGACCAACAGGGTGACTTATGCTGCTGTGGTGGGATCAGAACTTCATGTCCTTGGCTGTGATTCTGCACGTTGCAGCCAGCTGTGTGGCTGGTTTGCCCAGAATGGCGGCAAGTGGACATTTGCATCATAAACTGCTGCGGGAGATCTGTTGGTGGTAGCCGCTTGGGCTGTGGATGAGTCGGCAGGATTCATCTTGCTGCATGTTGTAGATTCTAAAAAAGTTAGAATCTGTTCAGGGTCACCACTGTTGTACTATTAAAGGCCAAGCAACTGAAATAAATGCTGTCCACACCAAGCAAGTAAACCAGTAACTACCGTTTATTCAAACCACGCGTGTTCCTTTTTAGGGGTGGCGACAGGTTCACGGGAGTGATGTGAGGCCTGGCCTATCCCCGGCAATGCACTCCTGGAACTTCTGTGCGGTGGGGGGAAAGCCCCTGTGCCCTGCTGCGCTGGCTGTTCGCTGTAGTGATTTGGCCCGACGTGTGCAGGGTTGACCTGGCCCTCGACACAACCAGGCTTTTGCTGTACTTGGTTGGGTCTACGGTGCATTCCATTAACTTGTCCTGCAACATATTTTTGTCTATTTCGTTTGTTCAGCTATTAAAATTGGGGAAAACCTGTTGTGCATGTTGAGATCAAGGCTTTCAAATGAGTTGTGAAAATTGAGTTCAGATTTCAGATTTATTGTCAGTTCATATATAAAACCCTTGTATTCTTTTTCCTGAGGGCGAGGCTGAGTTATAACTTTTTGGAGGTGCAAAAAAATGTACCCCACGAACACATGTAAACAAAGAAATGTGACCAAACTCTGCAATGGAGAGAAAAAAAAATCAATAAAGTGCAAAAGTCTTTAAATGAGTTCCTAATTGAGTTTGTTGTTGAGGAATCTGATGGTGGAGGGGTAGCAGCTGTTCCTGAACCTGGTGGTGTGAGTCTTGTGGCTTCTTTACTTATGGTAGCAGCGAGAACAGAGCATGTGTTGGATGATGTGGATCCTTGGCGGTGTTCCTTGTAGATGTTCTTAATAGTGGGAATGGTTTTGCCTGTGATCCTTACAGAACACAACTGGTCATAGACTGCCAATGAAAATTACACCCATCCACCACTATCTGCTTCCTTCTATGGCCAAAGCAATTTTGAATCTAATCTAGGATCATAAGGCCATGCAGACAATTCCTAACCTCCATGCATTGTCAGATACGGGTATGTGAGGTTTCCGCAGATTAATGCCTTTTTAAAATCCATTTTCCACATTTTGAATGATTTTAGCATTCAGGAACTCGGATTGTGGCCCATCAGTCTTCTCACTACTCCCTTTGAGCAAAAGTGCAGCAGACACCTTGGGCTCCCGGCAGACACCTCAGTCTCCCAGGCTCATCTGGCTTACCACTAAGTGCACATTATCTCAATTATTTCTTCTAGTTGCAAACTCTTTACAAGTCTCTCTCTCTCTTCCTCCCTCCCCCCCCCACCCCTTTCGTTCCCCCTAGGAACTAAGTATGACATCTTAAAAATATGGATGCCATATCTGTAAAATGCAAATCTTTAATTGCACCCAATCTCACCCATGAGACCTTCGCTAGCGTCCCCTTGAGATTCAGGCAAATCATGAAAATGTGAAATTTGTGGGGTAGACAATGGATCCCTGACAATCCCTACTTCTCTTTTTCTCTTTTCTCTTTACTTTTCTTTGGTACTTTCTTTAAATTTCCATGGGAGGGTGGGTGGGGTGGGGGATTATAGACATCATGTATCATATTATTTTTACTTTGTTCAATTTTTTTCTTGTTTTTGTTGATTGCATGTTTGGCTTCAAAAATTTAAATGAGATATTTTTTTAAAAAGAATGGATCACCAGAACATTTTTAGAGTTATGAATGCTAAGAGAGGGTAAAGTTCTGTTACTCTCTTCCCCTATTCATGTTTGTGCATCACTCACAAACCACTTTTGATCTTGTCTTATGGAAAAATGTGTGAATTTCAAGCAAAAGTTGAGGGCCAGTGGAACTGTTTTTCTCTTGGATGCCACAATGTCGGGGACGAAGCCGTCAGTGCAATTCTACGACACTTGAATCATCAAAAAAGACAGTGGGAATATAACCTAAAATTTTGAAGGACATTTTTCTCAATAATGTAACTGACATGTTTTTTTTTGAAGTAGCTTAAATGTAAAATTTTTAATGGGCAATTATGGGAATAAGATTTCCAAAAAATTCTTAATTCCCTTTTAACCCAATTGAAAGCAAGGAAAGCGAAGCTGTTTCTCAAAATAAGTGTTTTTTAAAATTATTTAATTACTGTTTTTGCAGTTGTGGTATAATTTATATGTACTCATTTTTAATTTTTAATTTACTAGGATTTGGAGTTCCATGGTGTGATGAGATTTTATTTTCAAGATAAAATAGCAGGAAACTTTGCAACAAAATGCATCAGAGTTTCCAGCACTGCCACAACACAAGATGTCATCGAGACTCTTGCAGAGAAATTCCGACCAGACATGCGGATGTTGTCTTCTCCTAAATATTCACTTTATGAAGTGCATGTTAGTGGTGGTAAGTTTTTACTGAACTTTTTTTTCTAAATATCAAAAGTTCAAAGATTCTTTATATTATCACATAATAATATATTTAAAATGTAATAAACATGATATATTTCAGCTTGTGTCTGCTATAAGGCAAATGAGTTGCCATGAGCATTGTCCAATGTCCCTAACAATAGGACAAAGAGAAACAGGAATCCCTTCAGTGACATTGAATGTCTCTGCACTTGCACATAATCCAGTTCAAACAATTGGCAATCTGAGCACCAGATCCAAATCACCTATATGATTAGGAAACTTTCAACGACCGAGACCCTTCATGTCCTCAGCACCCTCTCAAATCCCAATTCAGACACTTGGCTCCCAGGAATCAGTCCTGCAGCCTGTGTGGTTCCTTGAACCATTTCTTCAACAGCCTGAGATCTATGGGTGCTGCAGCCCCTTGCTGATCTGCTGCTGTGGTCACTGTCTTGTAGTGTAGTCTCCTATGCTCTCCTTTTCAATGGGAGGGTGTTTTCCTTGTTTCTGGTGCCCTGCACTGGTCTGCAACTCCTCAATTTCCACTGTCTAGTATGGGCGCCACCATATTGGCCACCCACCCCATGATTGCACGGTTTTTCAAAAAGTACCGTTGGCCCTTTTGCCAGGCTGTTTAAAATCTGTATGGAGCTGACAGCATTAGGACCCTGCGGAACAGTGCTATGTCTTTGCTCCCCACTCTCCCGGGTTCACAACAGCGACAGCACTGCCGTTAGAGCAGCTCCAATTTTTTTTGAAAACCCATGTCATATTAAAATACAGAAGATGCCAGTTATGTCTTAATTCTGAATTTATTACTGCAAGATTTGTGCAAGACATTTATCACTGTTGGCATTTTATAAAATAATTTTGCTTCAGTGAATTTGAAAATGCAGTAAAGTTTGACAACTGATGCCATTTAAATCTCTTTCATCTGAAATTGAACTGGATTGTTGAGCTCTGCTTTGTTCACTCTGCTGCACTGGCCACAGAACCTCCTACAGTACAAAAATAGGCCCTTCAGCCCTTCTAGTTTCTGCTGAAATATTATTTTGCCTAGCTCCACTGACCTCAGTAGGTAATGGTGAGCTGCCTTCAGGAATGCTTCAGTCATTCTAGCGAGAGTACTCTTTGGTATGTTGGGTAGGAAGTTCCGACTTCCGGACTGGCAACTGCATGGCGTAGGAGGCAGTAGTTAAGTAGCTTAAACTTGTTCCCTTCAATATTTAATATCATTGCTTTTGAAAATGACAACAAACAGAGCAGCCAAAGCTGCTAAAAATGGTAAAGAGGATACAATACCTCTGACTACAAAGTTCTTCAGACATGTTAAAAAAGCAAGCACAGGACATAACATGAGAAATAAATGCAGCAGTGAAAGATTGATGAGAGATTGATTCTAAGCTTGAAAAAGTCCTACAATCAATTTCAGCAATGAGGATACTTTGGAAACTGCAGAGGTTGGTTTGAAGTATGTTAATGACCGTATAGATAAACTAGACACTTGGTATGAAGCATTGTCTGCCTAAAAAGATTTCTGTGGAATAAATGTAGGCAATGTTTGAAAAAGATATTGTAACCTTGGAAATATATTTGTTTTTTTTACAATTAACTCTTCCCAATAAAGCTATAGGTAATTCCATCCATTAAAAAAAACAATCAATTTTCTTAAGTAAAGGGTTATAATTCAATATAAATATTTTTAAAGTTATTGTCTGTTTGGGCATTTCCTTTACACTGTGTATAATCATCTAGTACAAGGCATAATCTCACTTTTATTCCAATTTACTTTATAACCAGATACTATCAGTATTCTTTTAATCTTTAATATCATTTGCATAATGACCTTTCTAGTTCTGTCAAATAAATTATTACATTATTTACAAATAGATTAATCTTGTATTCCTCTCTACCAACTCTAAAACCATTAATATCAGAATCAGACCTAATCAATTCTAGAATCAGGAACTTTTCTATTTGTTACCACTTTGGCTTTTGGTCTATTATACAAGGCTTTAATCCAATTTTTAAAAAATATTTTAAAATTTCTATGCATGCAGTATATATACATCTTTATACATTTACCATATTTAAACAAATTATTTCTGACTACAAGTAATTATACCCCCACTCCCTAGAACAATAATAATAATAAAACAATGCTTGCATATTCTCTGATTACAGTATAACTCTATCCGAAATGGTCAGGACTGGGCCTATTTCAGATAAATGGATTTTTTTTTTGGCGATCTGGTCATTTTTTTAAAAACAGCCCAATAGCAACAGCAAATCACTTGTAACTTTATACAATAACAAACAACAAGGGAAGGCTTTTAAAGCATTAAAATAATGTTTAATTCTTACCAAAAAAAATGCTGGTTGCCGCTGATCAGCGACACCTATCCACCGAGGCCCCGCTCCTGTTGGACTTAAAGAAGGCAATGCAGGTCAGGAAATGAAGTTTTTGCAGCATTGGATTCTGCAATCTTTGGGGGTAACTGAATTTCAAGGAGATTGAGATTGAAAGAGTTCATAGAGCGTTATGGCCGAAGCCACAACCAGATCGAAGTCCACGACCGATATTGGTTAAATTGCTTTGTTATGAAGTGAGAGAAAAGATCTTGGAACTTGTGGCAAAACAAGTGAAAGAGAGACAATCACCACTAATTTACAATGGAAATAAGATCTTTTACCCTGATATAAATTTTAATTTGTTGAAAAAGAGAAAAGAATTCAATGCTGTTAAAAATGTATTGTGGAAGAAATGCTATACCTTTGTATTACATTATCCAGCTGTATTGAAAGTTTTTGTCCCAGATGGGTAGAATAGATTCTTTATGGAACCCAGTGAGGCAAAGGTGTTTGCAGACATTGCCTGAGAAAGAGAGACAAGCAGTGGGTGACGCTTGAAGTGAGAGATAATACTGAATCATTATAGCTGTTAATACAGAGAGGGAAAAAGGAAATATTTTTAAAAAAATCTTGGAGAGAGATTATTGGGGAGAAAAGTTTTAACCTGAAGGATCTATAAATAAGAAAAATTTGTAAATGATTATGATTATTTAGATGTAATGCAACAAAAGACAGTACAGTAATTCAAGAGTTAATATGGAGTGAAGGACTAACTCCTACGGAATCATGAGTGCTCATGTGGTTTCAACGACAACTCGTATAGATCAGGGTTTTAAAGATATAATTTTAATAACGTATGCTTTGGGGGGAGGGGTTCTATCTTTGTCTGGTTTTCTTTCCTTTTTCTCAATACCCCTAAATCTATCAAAACATTAAGAAATATATTTTTATTACTGTTATTAAAAATTAGAGGGATGGTTAGTAGATTTAGTAAAGAGATCTGATGGCTGGAAAACTGAATTTTATTAGTATTAATATTAATGGGATACAGAATCAAATAAAGCAGAAAAAAATTAATCTTTCTTTGGCTTGGCTTCGCGGACGAAGATTTATGGAGGGGGTAAAAAGTCCACGTCAGCTGCAGGCTCGTTTGTGGCTGACAAGTCCGATGCGGGACAGGCAGACACGATTGCAGCGGTTGCAAGGGAAAATTTGTTGGTTGGGGTTGGGTGTTGGGTTTTTCCTCCTTTGCCTTTTGTCAGTGAGGTGGGCTCTGCGGTCTTCTTCAAAGGAGGTTGCTGCCCGCCAAACTGTGAGGCGCCAAGATGCACGGTTTGAGGCGTTATCCGCCCACTGGCGGTGGTCAATGTGGCAGGCACCAAGAGATTTCTTTAGGCAGTCCTTGTACCTCTTCTTTGGTGCACCTCTGTCACGGTGGCCAGTGGAGAGCTCGCCATATAACACGATCTTGGGAAGGCGATGGTCCTCCATTCTGGAGACGTGACCCATCCAGCGCAGCTGGATCTTCAGCAGCGTGGACTCGATGCTGTCGACCTCTGCCATCTCGAGTACTTCGACGTTAGGGGTGTAAGCGCTCCAATGGATGTTGAGGATGGAGCGGAGACAACGCTGGTGGAAGCGTTCTAGGAGCCGTAGGTGGTGCCGGTAGAGGACCCATGATTCGGAGCCGAACAGGAGTGTGGGTATGACAACGGCTCTGTATACGCTTATCTTTGTGAGGTTTTTCAGTTGGTTGTTTTTCCAGACTCTTTTGTGTAGTCTTCCAAAGGCGCTATTTGCCTTGGCGAGTCTGTTGTCTATCTCATTGTCGATCCGTGCATCTGATGAAATGGTGCAGCCGAGATAGGTAAACTGGTTGACCGTTTTGAGTTTTGTGTGCCCGATGGAGATGTGGGGGGGCTGGTTGATGGAGGACCTCAGTTTTCTTCAGGCTGACTTCCAGGCCAAACATTTTGGCAGTTTCCGCAAAGCAGGACGTCAAGCGCTGAAGAGCTGGCTCTGAATGGGCAACTAAAGCGGCATCATCTGCAAAGAGTAGTTCACGGACAAGTTTCTCTTGTGTCTTGGTGTGAGCTTGCAGGCGCCTCAGATTGAAGAGACTGCCATCCGTGCGGTACCGGATGTAAACAGCGTCTTCATTGTTGGGGTCTTTCATGGCTTGGTTCAGCATCATGCTGAAGAAGATTGAAAAGAGGGTTGGTGCGAGAACACAGCTTTAATATGGAGTGAAGGACTAACTCCTACGGAATCATGAGTGCTGATGTGGTTTCAACGACAACTCGTATAGATCAGGGTTTAAAAGATATAATTTTAATAACGTATGCTTTGGGGGGAGGGGTTCTATCTTTGTCTGGTTTTCTTTCCATTTTCTCAATACCCCTAAATCTATCAAAACATTAAGAAATATATTTTTATTACTGTTATTAAAAATTAGAGGGATGGGAGTGGAAAGATGGATGGTTAGTAGATTTAGTAAAGAGATCTGATGGCTGGAAAACTGAATTTTATTAGTATTAATATTAATGGGATACAGAATCAAATAAAGCAGAAAAAAATTAATAGTGTATATGAAAAAAGCAAAATTAGACATTGCCTTTTTACAAGAAACACATTTGACAGAAAAAAGAACATGAAAAATTAGTAAGAGATTGGATAGGAACTATTATTGGCATCGTCATTCAATTCAAAAGCTAGAGGTACAACAATATTGATTAAAAACAAATTTTACCAGTGAAAATACTGAACAGAATTGTAGGTACAGTGGGAAGATATGTCATGGTAAATTGCCAGATTTATTCTGAACAATGGACTCTCATGAATGTTTATATACCTAATGTAGATGATGGTAAATTTGTACAAGTTTTTTTTACGCAATTATCAAATGCTAAGGGAAAAATTATATTAGGAGGAGATTTTAATTTCACTTTGGACCCTAAACCGGATAGGTCTGGTGATAAAATTATGAAAAATAAAGTAGCTAAAATAGCAATAGATTTAAAGATATTGGGTTAGTCAATATATGCAGAAGAATTCACCCAAGTGAAAGTGATTGTTCTTCATTATTTTCGGCATAAAACATATTCACAAATAAACATTTTTAATTTCTGCACAATTTCAATCTAGAATGCAAAAGGTTGAATATCAAGCATGAATTCTATCTGATCATTCACCTTTAATTTTGTCAATTTTATTAGAGGAAGAACAAAAAAATAGGTAATAGGTGGAGATTAAATATAACGTTGCTGAAGAAAAAAGAATTTTGCGACTATGAGACAACAGAATTTTTTTCTTGAAACTAATGAGTAAATTTATAATATGGGATTTTATGAAAGTATTTGAGGTCAAATAATAAGTTATACTTCAAAAGTAAAGGAATATATGAAAGGTGAATCAGTTGGAAAAATAAATAATGAAATTAGAGAAGGAAATACAAGTACAAAAAAATGACGAGAAAAGAATTTTGTTAGAATAAAAAAAATTAAGATTTAATACAATACAAAGAATGGAGAGAGATGAGGTCACGAAAAATATTATGAACTGGGTGAAAGGGCTCAAACTATTAGCATGGCAATTTAAAACAGCAAGTTTCTAGAACAATAATTGCTACTAAGAAAAATACTGGTCAAGTTACTTATAAAACAGGAAATAAAAGATAATTTTAAGGAATTTTATGCCAAACTTTATCAATCAGAATCTTTGGAAGATGATAAATAAAATAGAAGAATATTTGCGATAAATTGCCTATGTTAGATGATGATGAAAAATAAGAATTATCTAACACCTTTTCTGAAATAGAGGTTTATGAGACCTTAATGTCATTACAGAATAATAAAGCACCAGGTGAAGATGGTTTCCACCAGAATTTTATAAAGAATTTAAGGGGTTATTAAAACATTTGATAGAGGTACATGACCTACCAGAATCTTTCAAAACCGCGTTAATAACAGTAATTCTGAAGAAAGGGATTGTCTACAACTTTCATATCGACCTATTATCACTACTGAATACTGATTATAAAATTGTATTAAAGTTGTTAGCTAATCAGTTAGCTAAATTTTTACCAAAATTTAATAATAATGGATCAAACTGGTTTTATTAAAAATAGAAGGGCTGCAGATAATAGTTAAATTTTTGTGCAGCACAAAATAGAAAGATACCAACACTAGTGGTCATGTTAGATGCAGAGAAAGCATGATAGATTGGTGTGAGATTATTTGTTTAAAGTACTTAATACATTTTGGATTCCAAATACTTTTAAATTGGATAAAAGTGTTATATGATCAGCCAAAAGCAAAAGTAGTTTACGAATAGACAAATATCAAAACCTTTTTGTTAAGGTTGTCCATTGTCACCTTTTTTATTTGCATTTGCAATAGAACCATTGGCAGAAATAATTAGAAGTGATGAAAGACATTAAGGGATTTGAGATGGGCAATAAAGAGCACAAAATTAGTTTGTTTGCGAATGATGTCATAGTATATTCAACAAGACCAGAAATATCGTTGAATATGAGATTAATAGAATATAGATTATATTGGGTTATAAAGTTAATGTTGATAAAAATGAGGTGATGCCTATGGTTGATATGAATTATTCACAGATTGACAAAATTCAAGTGGCAAAAAGAAGCAATTAAATATTTAGGAAGAAAAATTGATAGAAATATAAATAATTTATTTAAGCTAAATTACTGACTGCTATTTTAAAAAAATAGAAGATCTGAGAAGATGGAAAGACCTACCAATTACATTAATAGGATGGGTGAATTGTACTAAGATAAATATTTTTCCAAGAATACAATACTTATTTCAATCATTATCCGTTCATGTGCCAGAAATGTTTTTATGGAGTTTGAATAAAAATTATACAAGAATTTATTTGGAAAGGTAAAATGCCAAGAATTGGTCTTGAAAAATTAACATGGAAATTTGATCAGGGAGGACTAAGATTACCTAATTTTAAAAATCATTATAAAGCAGCTCAATTAAGATTTTTGTCCTCCTGCTATCAAATGGTTGAGAAAACAACTTGGGTTCAGATTGAAATGAATAAAATTGGAGAAACTATCCCAGAACAAATTTTGTATAAGTGGAATATTGAATTATTTAAAGGAAAAATGGAAGTACCAATTTAAAAACGTATATTGAAAATATGGAGTGGGATTCAAATGGAAAGAGGGATTAAAAATTATCAATTACCTAAAATGTTGTTAAAACAAAATCAACTTCTTCCTTTAAATTTGAATAATTCTTTTTGATAAATGGTATAGTAAAGGTATACAGAGGATAAAAGATTGTTTTTTTAGGATCTTTCTATTCAACTTTTGAGCAATTAAAAGATATATTTATAATGTACAAAATAATACAATTTTTGCAAATTATCAACTAAAATCATATTTAAAAAAGAAATTAGGAACAAATTTGAGATTCCCTGAGCAAAGTCAATTTGAATATATAATAACAGATACATTTATAATCAAGAAATTTATTGCTGATATGTATATAAAATTACAAGAAAATAAAAGAAAATTACAATGGAATGTAATTTAGTCAAATTGAAATATATGAAATATAGTCAAAATTGTGTCACGAGAGTGTTACAAATACTAGATATCAAATGGTTCAAAAAATTTTCTTCATCCATTATATTATACTCCATATAAATTAAATGGACTTGATTCTAATTATCCAGATAACTGTTTTCAATATAACAAGGAAATGGGGACCTTTTTACATTCTGTATGGTTCTGTGTGAAAGTGGAACAATTTTGGAAAGATTTGAGTGTATTGTTAGGACAAATTATGAAGATAAAGATACAAAAAGATGCAAGAATATTTTTACTTTGGAATATACATGAAGAAGATTTAAAATTGAAATTCTAAAAATATCAAGAAAATTATTTTAAATATAGCTGTAGCGACAACAAAGAAATGTACAGCAGTAACGTGGAAAGCTGAGAATTTGGTAAAAATAGACAGATGGCAGATTGAAATGCAAAATTTTATACTTTTAGAAAAAAATTACTTGTAGTTTAAGAAATTGAATGGAAAACTTATAAAATTTGGGAATCGTACATGGATTTTATGAATAAAAGTTCATCCACATCCTCCACTTTTCCCACCCCTCTCAGTTAGTAATTATAAAAAAGTAAATGAATACTGCATATGTTAGTAATATATGTAGAATTAGGTGTTCTTTCTTCCCTTTTTTCTTTTTTTCTCCTTTTGGGGGGAGGGTGGTTGGCGAGAAATTAAAAATTTATTGCGTCATTCTGTATGGTTTGTTAAGTTAGTATATTATTGAATTTATACCTTATATAGATACAAATGATAAATAAAAATTTCCAAAGAAAACTGGCTAAATCTGAAAAAATTATGAAGAACGCTAGAAAAATATAGAAGAATATCAGACTACAAAATACATATGGATAAAAGTGAGATAATGCCATTAACAAATTTTGAATATGAAAGATGCCAAAAAGGAAGTAAATTTAAATGAAAGACAGATACATAGTCACCTGAAATAAAATAAGAACATTTGTATTGCAATGGGCCAAGTTGCACCAGACCTCAGTGATGATTTTGAGGCTACAGTCGGTGCTGGTGCAATTGTTTCATGAACAGGAAAAATCTGGTATTATGCCAAAAAGCAAAAATTGCACAGAAACTACCAAAAGATCTTGATCATAAAGTTGTACGTTTTCACCAGTTTATTATACGGAATCAGCAGAAACACCAATTTACTACCCTGGAAGTTCAACAATAGAACAGTGGAATGAAAAGGTGTTAAAACTCTGCAAACCAGAAGTACAGACCATGAAAGGACCAGGTTTACCGTGGTGTTCTCATGCATGGCCAACGAGACAAGGTTAAGACCCATGGTAATTTTTAAACAAAAATTAAACTGAAAATGAAATTCCCTGCAGGTATATTTGTACATTTTCATGAAAAAGGATGGATGAATGAAAATTGTGTAAAACTATGGATTGAGAATGTGTGGAACAGGCGGCTGGGTGTTTTACACAAAGAATGAAGTTTGCTGGTCTGGGATTTGTTTTGTAGCCACTTAACTGAGAACACTAAAAGTAGATTAGCACTACATAATACATGGCTTTTATCCCGGCTGTTTTGACATCTATATTGCAATCTCTTGATATCTGCTCGAATAAGCCATTCAAAGACCATGTGCACAAGGAATGGAATACATGGATGTTGAATGCAGTAAAGTCGCTTACAAAAGGCGGGGCAATGCGTGCTTCACCACATGATATGCTGTGTACATTCATGCTCAAGGCATGGGACAAAGTTAAAGTAGAGACTGTGATAAAATAGTTTAAAAAGTGCAGTATCTTTTGTGAAATTGATGGCATGAAAGATGATTTACTGTGGGACACTGATGACAAAGCTGAAACTGCCTCATCAGATACAGACTGGGGCCCATATGATGACTGTTTAAGCAGTGAGAGTATGGATGTGCTTGCCACCATCTTACCTTCAGACAATGATAGCGAGAGTGATTTTGAAGGGTTCTAAATGTGTTGTTGTTTTCATTAAAAATCTCAATGAATATCTGTTGCAGTTGGGGTTTTTTTGGTTTTTCAAGGGTTGAATTAGCGTATATTTTGGCATATAATTGAGTCATGAAACCCTAAAAATGTTCTCAAAAGGGTGGGGGGTGGGGGTGGGGGTGGGGGGGGGGGGTGGAGTTGACTTGTATGCCGGATATGCTTTTGAGACCTTAAATTCACAAAAAAAACCAGATTGACGTAAATTCCGCATATATGTCGATACAGGAAGCACCTTCCCTCTGCCGGGGCTGCTGCTCCCTGATACCTCCCCACCGCTGAGTGCTGCCATAATCGCTCCTACCTATGACCCTGAAATTGCCAAGGTTCTTGCTCCCACCGGGAGCACGATGTCAGCGCTGTAGTTCCGTGGGCTATCGCCATTGCTGCCTGGTATGCTGAGGTTTCTGCTACTGCCAGGAGGACTATGTTGCTGTTTCAGCTCCGTGGACCAGTGCTGCTCCTGCCTGGATGGCTGAGGGTTTTTTACTTAATTTACAGCTTTTTACTTGCGATATGGGTGTTTTAAAACTTTTGGGTTGTTTTTTGGAGACCCGGACAGTCCACAAAATGGTGGTAGACTTGAATGCCAGATATATCATAAAACCCTTAAAATTAAGCTGAAAAATGGGGGTTAAATTGTACGCTAAAATATATGATATACGTCAAATGTGGTTTTTCAAGGGTTGACTTGTATGCCGAATCAGTGCGGATTTGATTTTGAGCTGAATTTAAGGTCTCAAAAGTATAAATTGACCCTTTTTTTGGAAAGAGATTTCTTTGGGTTTCGTGACTCGACTTGTACTCTGAAATATATGTAATCAATATGGAATACTTAATAGAAATGCACCTTTTTAAAGGTTAGGGCTATCTCTGAATTTTAAACTGTTACCCTGTAGCCATATCATAATCTTTGTATCAATCATTGCACAATACCAAGTTATAGTTTTAAATGCTGCAGCAAAAAAAAGACAAATAATTGTTTTGGTTTGAATGAGTGTATTGGGCATTGACTTGGGGTGCTTATTCTTAAAGGATACTGTTATGAGCCTAGAGGACCCCAAAACCCAGCAGCAATAGATATTCACCAAGACAAATGGTTACTTAAAAGTTGCTTTTAATTATCTTTAAACACAAAAATAGGATCAAACTCTATCTTATTACTATAAACTTAACCTAACTTAACCCCCTTCTAATTCTTAGCATGCATGTATGCAGGTGTGTGTGTGTGTGTGTGTGTGTGTGTGTGTGTGTGTGTGTGTGTGTGTGAGAGAGAGAGTTCAGAAAAGTTCTTTGAATCTCAATCCAATCTCACTCCTCCAAGTTCACTGGTTGCAGGCAATTCTTATACTGTGCACAGAATTTAACATCTATAAAGTTCACCAGGCTTTGGTGCTTGAAAGGTCAATGGTTACCGATCAGAAAGATTCTTGTCAGTTTTCAGAGAGAGATTTGTTCTTCCAGGACATCCACAACTGATGTACTTCCATCAGCTACTCTAGTGTCTTGCTGATGAAACTTGCCCCTTCAGAGTTCTCCAGATGATAACCTCTTTCTTTCAGGTCACCACAGAGTTCTTTTGGTTTCTCTTATTCCAAGTGAAACATTAGACAACCAGTCCTCTCCTCTTGCATGAACCACAAGGGCTGTGATCAGGCTGTCTTACAAATGGGGCATTCTACAAGCTTGCCAGCTTGATCTGCTCCAGTCCCAGCTACTTCTCCTGGCTGTAACACTATATAAGAGATCTGTCTCTCTCTCTGATGGATTCTCTCTCTGCTTGTAAAACCACATGATCCTCTTAGAACAGCAAGCTCTCTTCCAGACAGCAGTGACTCTGACATGCTCTTTCATCTGTTGCCTTTTGTAAACAACAAACAATTAGTGAAGTCTCTTGAGCACTCTCCAGAGCTCTTGCAAAAGCTGTGGAGCCGATATGTCTAGCATGGGGCAGACCTCCAGTATTTCATATAAAATCTGTTTTAAAGTGTTTGTATGTGACCTACTCTAACAAACCTTTCCCAATTTATCTCCCAAAAACCTATCTATATACTCTGTCACAATACCATCTCCTCAGTCTTCACTTGTTTAAGATTCTTAATTTTATCCTGTTGAGATATTCCCTAAAAGAGTGAAAGTCCACCAAGATTCTCTTGGAGTTTCGCTATCCCTTTGAAAAGGAATGCAAGCTATTTGAGAGTTTGCTCGACTTGTACGCTGAAATATATGTAATCAATATGGAATACTTAATAGAAATGCATTTTAAAGGAAGAACTATCAAAAAGACACCATTTTCTTAGACTTGCATAATTTGAGAAGAATTTCTAGAAAGTTTGGTCAATTAAAATAACTATCCATTTGTAAAATTATCTAATACTCCTTTCTCCTCAACTAAACCCACTCTTTTTGTCCTTCCAACTTCCCTCTCTTCCCCTTTTGATTTTCTTTTATCTCATTCTTTTTCTTTGCATTTCCTGCTTGCCTGTTCAGTATACCCTCTTCTTTTAAAACCTAGTTAGGTTCTTGGATAATTTATATTGGTATTCAGAAATAATCTTGCTTTTTTCAGTTGAACCGTATTGCATTTGATTCTCCTAATTAAATTTACTCAACAAGCAGAAAGTGGCCATGATGTCATTTAAAACCCACCATGGCAGGTAGAAAATTTAGTTATTCATTTTGCATTAAAAAATAAAATAATTGAAATGACAACTAAGTGATATGCAGTTTGTTTATTATAATCTGATTGTACAACCTGATAAAACAGTGTCTCTTCAGACTATGGTGCACACACAAAAACATACAAATCACAGTGGATAATGATCACATAAATAATCAAATATATGTAAATATTTGAGATGATTTTCATGGTTACAGGATACTGTTCCATCTCACAGCCTGGCAGTCCTGATTTTGATGTTCTTGTACCCCCTTCTTGATGGTAGTAGGTAGAAGATACTACACTGGATGGAAAGGATTTTCAATAATTCCTTGACCTCTAATTAGACAGTGCTCCCAGTAAATGTCCTCTATATAGAGGAAAGAAATCCCAGTGATCCCCTTGACTGTTTTATGATCCTCTGTTTCAGTTTCCGGTCTGATGCTTTACAGTTACCAAACAATGCAATGAAGCTGCTAGATAGAATACTCTCAGTTGTACTTCTGAATGTAAAGGCTAGTAGCCTTGCCATCTTCAGCCTCCTTGAGAAGAGTAGGTGCTGCTGTGCCTTCCTGTTAATGAGGTGTTGAGTGCAGCATTCCATTATTGGTATGCCTGTCAAGGAACTTTGTGCTCTCCACGACAGAACTGTTGATGTGCAGTGGAGAATGTTTGACTCCATCTGAAGTCCGCAATCACCTCCTTTGTCTTGACCATGTTGAGTTGGGTTGTTGTTCTCACACCATTTTATGAGCCTTTCAACCTTCTTTCTGTAATGTTTATCACTGTTGCTGATAAAGTCAGCTACTATTATATGATCCACAAATTTGATGATTCTGTCAGAACTGAAACTGGCAGTACAGTTGTGAGTCAGCAACATGAATATTAGCAGGCTGAGTACACAGCCCTAAGGTGCACCAGTGCTCAACATAATAGGGCTTGAGGTTTGCTGCAAACATGGACAGACTCTGATTTTGTTATGTCAAGAAGTCCAGAAACTATTTGCAAAGAGGGGCGTTGAGTCCCCCCGAGGTATGATCGTGACCTGAATTTGCATGCTCTGTACTGTCCTTCCCAAGTCTTTCAGTGAAGAACTAATATTTACTTTGGTCTGTTCTCTATTGCATTTTCTGGCAAGTTTTGCTTCAGGTTTCAGCAGTACACAAGTGAAAATTTTGAGATCATGGAGATCAGGACAGTCAAGGAAAAATAAAGGTTGGTCTTTAGAAAAAACCCTAAACCAGAAGGGAAATTACAGTACAGCAGCATAAGACAAGACCTGTAGAAGTAGTTTGTGAGCAACTGCTAGAGGATTTTAAAAAAATCCTTTATTGTGGGTGGAGTTCAACAGTGTGATCCTGAGAATTTGAAGCCTACCTATCTCTGTGTGCAAAGTTTAGGGATCCTTTGTTAAAGGATATTGAAGGTTGGATCAGGGAAAAGGAAGTATATGTCAGATAGAGGAAATTGCTATTGAATGGGTCTTTTTAGGTTTATGGAGGATACAGTAAAGAACTTGAGAACTTCATGGACCAGTGCAGATGAGATTTGTTGACTTTGCAACTTGCAATGTTACTGGCAAAGTTGGATGGCTTCAGAACCCGTTTCATGTTGAATTGAAGGTATTTCCATATAGTTGCTTAAGATTACTTTTTCAATATTTTTATTAACTTTGAAATTTCACATCCAAAAATACAGAGTACATATGGATATGTTAAAATTCAAAAATATACATTACACTTATAAATCATGTAGTTTCATCCAAGGTACTCAGATTATATTGTTTTGATTTTTTTTTAAAAAGTAAAATCTAAACCCACTACCAAGAAAGAAACGATTTAGCCAAAAAGAGACAGAATTCTTACCAGTTAACCTCATTAGTTAACAGTTCTACCATAATAACAAATCAAAGGTTTTAGAAGTAATTTAAAAAGGGACCCCACAGTATTTGAAAATTTAAATTCAAATTGGAAATTGAGCATCTAACCTTCTGTAAATTTAAACATGACATGATGTCACGTAGCCATTGAGTATGATGAGGTGGGCCAACATCCCTCCATCTGAGCAACACTGCCTGCCTAGCCATAAGAAAAATAAAAGCTTGTGGTGGCACACAGCCTAATGGCGAACCGGCCCCGCTTGTATCGCCACGTGGCGGGGCAACCATTAGGAGATGGCGTTGTCAGGGGTTTCTTCTTGACTCCAGCATCCCTTCCAGCGCGTGCCCTGGGCAACGATTATGATGTCACAATGCACCAGGTGACTGAGCTCATGGGGCGCGCTGAATTTGAATAAAAACTGTCGTTCACAACCATCGGTGTGGTGGCAGTGAGTTACTTCAGCTCCTCAGAGCGCCACAAGCTAATACATTCAGCTCACATGTTGTTTAAGTTATGTCACTCTGTCCAACAATACTAAATAAAGCAGTTAGGGGATTTCGTTTAAAATTAATTGTTGAAAAGTGCAGAGAAAGTTTGAAATAGTTTGTTCCAATATTTCTGAAGACTGGCATGTTCAGGACATACGAATTAATGAGCCATCTCCATTGTTGCATTCATCACAAGGAGATACATCCACATAAAAACAAGATAGTTTGACTTTGGACATATGAGTCCTATGGACTATAAATTGTAGGAGAGAGTGGCAGGCACACAAGGAGGAGGTATTAACCCATTTGAAAATTACATTCAAAGTTTCTTCAGGAATTGAAAGCTGCAGGTTCTGTTCCCAGGCTTTTTTAAATTTTAACTGAGGGAGCCTCTCTCATTCCCAATAAAATATCATAAATGTTAGATATTAAACCATTATAGAAAGGTTGTTAATTAAAAATTACATCAATTAAATTCTATCAGTCCTCTTAGGAAATGTATGTAATTGAGATTGTAAAAAATCTTTAATCAGTAGATAACAAAAAAAATGAGTATTTGATAGACCATATTTAACTGAAAGTTATTCAAAGGAAGCGAGACTCCCCTTGACAAATAAATCTTTAAAAAATTTAATGCCCAATCTCTACCATTCTTTAAAAGTTACATCAATCATAGAGGGTTTAATTAGAAAAAAATAGGACCTGAGAGAGAAAATCTCATTAAACCAAAATGACTGTTGAAGATTATTGCTACAAAGTAAACTTTGATCATTATATTTTCTTCTAACTTTCTTGCTTTTTTAAAAAATCTAATGATTGCAGTAAAGTTCAGAAATGTTTCAACAGATTGTCTTTTAACATGATTTGGTATCTGAAATATGGTGTTAAAATTTTTCCTGTCTCTTGGCAGTTCATGATGCAAAAAGTGTTTTCATGACAACACTGAGTTGTAGCATTTAGGTTCACTTGTTTCCATTTTAAGGGATCCCTGGGTAAGCTTGTCAGGCAACATCTGTGAAAGGAGAAACTGTCACCTTTTAGGGTTGAATAACATATTAGCTATGATAAAGGCTCACTGAACTGAAACATCGCTATTTCCACGGATTTATCCGTCCTGAATATTTCCAGCATTCCACCTTTATTTAAAAAAAAATTAAATGTAATTGTTTGCCCATCTTATGGTTTCTTTGTATATAATGGCTTTGTGGATGATAAATTAGCTTCAATTTACTTATGATGTGTGATTATTATTTTATAGAGGAGCGTAAACTTGACAAGGAGGAGAAGCCTCTGGTTGTTCAATTAAACTGGAACAAGGATGATAGAGAGGGAAGATTTGTTTTGAAGAATGAAAATGCCTTCCTTCCACCAAAGGTAAGAACTGCCATAGAAAAATAGCTTTGCATGTTATTTCATGTAGCTATTATGCAGATTCACTATAATCTAGGAGAAGCAGTTGCTCCTCATTTCCATCTTAAATCTACTCCCTCAAACCTTGAGGCTCTGTCCCTAGTTCTTGTCCCACCTTCCAGTGGAAACCTCATTCCTGCCTCTCTTTTCTATCCCATATCCCATTCCTAATTTTGTCAGAATTGAAACTTATTGTCATGAATGTCATAAAATTCATTGATGTGCAGCAGCATTATTGTACATTACAAGTGTAAAATTGCTATAAATTGTTTCTGTTAATACAGGTAACATCTCTGGTTCATTGTCCTCTCAAATCATATGGCAGAGGGGAAAAAAAGCTCTTTTCGCCATTAGGTACTTGTCCTTAGGCTCCTGTACCACTACCATGATGGTAACAGTGAGAAGAGGGCATAGAGTGGGGTGGTGAAGGGCATTGATGATAGAGGTGGCTTTTCTTGAAACACCACCTCTTGTAGATGTCCTTAATGAAGTGAAGACTAATGCCCATGACAGTACTGGCTGAGTTGACAATTCTGTAGCCTTCCTGTGCATTGGCATCTCCAAACAGTGATGCAACCAGTTGGAATGCTCTTCTCTACATCTGAAGAAATTTGCAAGAGTCTTTGGTGACATACCAAATCTTCTCAAACTCTTAATGAAATAGAGCTACAGTGAGCCTTCTTCATGATTATATCAACATGAAGGCTCTAGGATAGATTTTCAGAGATGTTGACAACCCAGGAATTTGTCTGGGTGATGGAAGTATTTCTATCCAGAAGTCGATCGCTATTTCTTCCTTAATGAGGTTTTCCCGACTACAAATGTCAAACTAATTAACCTATAACTACCTCCTTTTTAAAACAAATGGTGTACATTTTTTGTGTTCTAATCTGCCTGGCCCTGCTCAGTGTATATTCAACTTGATCCATCTCTAAATATTTTCTCTCATAAACTGCTAGATTTGCTGTAATACTTTAATAGTTTGCTCTTTTCAAAAGATCATTTATTTTCAAATATTAGCTCCACCCTTGCCTAATCTGTAAACCAATTTTTCGTAGTTGTTACAATATTGCATTAATTTATATTTGAGTTCCTGAACATTTGTTTAATTTTATTTAAATTTATAATACTATATTGTAACAGGCCCTTTTGGCCCACAAGCCCTCACTCCCCTCATACATCCATGTAACCTTTGGAACATGGGAGGAAACCAGAAGAATCTGACATGGTGGAGAACATACAATGACCTTGCGGACAGCAGTGGATTCGAGCCTGGGACTCTGGCGTTATATAGCTATGTGCTAACCATGTGTAGCCCTCTTTATCTTGTGATACAGGCATTTGTTATAAGTATCCCCATCTTTTCCATGTTCTTTATTGACATCCTTGTCATTGTGTTCACTGTTTTGGAGGTACTTGATTGTAAGGGCATCAAAGGTTATGGGGAGAATGCTGGGCAGTGGACCTGAATGGGAAAATGGATCAGTTCCTGATTGAATCAGCGGGGCAGACTCAATGGACTGAGTAACCTCTTTCTGCTCTTTTGTTTCATGGTCTTATCACTTTATAGAGACAATATAATGGCTTTAATTGTAATAATTTGATGGTTTTTTAAAAGGCATTTTATTACTTCTTTCCATTGTGATTTCAAAAATATTCATTATAATTTTGCACTTTTACTCTGTTCTTATCCTTCAGGTTGGTATTGTATCTGTAAAGATCCTCCCTACCCAATTTTAATGGTTGAAAACCTTTCCTCAGCATGCATTTGCCCTTCAGGATTCAATA